>NC_090443.1:210736319-212011663 GCF_031143425.1 Pleurodeles waltl
ACAATTCTTTAGTACTTGTGGTGGTCGATGTCCTTTGCTTTTGTTTCTCAATGCTTCAGAGGGGCGCTTTAAAAGGTTGTGGTCCAAACAACTTGGGCTGCACAGCTATATTGTTGACTCGATGAGTAGTCCCCTTACCAGTAGGAGTCTCTTCCAGCCTATCAATGTTATTCAATGCTAAGTTAGTGAAGACATGAGGCTGAATGTTGGCTGGAAGACCAATTTGCTAATTCAAGGTAGCAGCAATTTTCTTAAGACACAAGGCAGTATCATTTTCTTCGAGTTGTGAGCATGAAATCCCATGGCCAAGTCTGTTTAGAGTGCAAATTATTTCAATATTGCTTTTCAGCATTTTTATGGCGTATGGGAGCAACAACTGCTGGGAGGGTTTCTGCTGGCCATTGTGACTGCATATATAATGTCCAGACTGAATGACTGCATAAGACAGCTGACCCTTTTAGATGGCTTTGTGTTTTCTGGATCTCCAGTCACAAGTCCTAATAGGAACCGATTAAGGTAATCAGGCACTGTAAATTATTTTTTCTTAACATCTGATGGATGCTATGGCCATGGTGTTGATGTCAAGTTTGTTTTAATCACTGTTCTTATATGCAATGATGTTTGATCAATGATCTTGTTCATGTCTGCTGCCTGAACCTTTAAAACTGATAATTCACTTTTTAAACTGTTTTTCTCTTACAGCATCCCGTAGCATAACACTATCAGGTTGGGCCAATCTTCCTTGGTTGTCTGGGAATATGTGGAGGCTGTCACCGATCTTGGAGTCCAATTTTCTTCTAATATGCTTCTTGGTTGATTTGTCAATTCCCTGTATTCCTCTGCGTGACATGAGTGTTTCAAGCCCTTCAGTGAGAGTTCTCACCCGTATTACCTCTTTGTTAGGAATAATCACAATTCTAAGGTATTGAAATAGTTGATCATATGCTTCATCGCTCATATTTTTGTAGAGATCATCAGTTTGAATGCTAGATGCATGATCTTCTGCCTTTGCTTTAACCCTTGTATAGTTCCTATAACAGGATACATGATAATGGGCTTCTGCAGCCAGTATGTCCCTAGTACAAACTGCTAACATCTTTGAATCACAATTAATGCTTGCAAACTCTTGAAGCCTTTTGTCAACTCTAAGCTCCATAACCTTGATTAATTTCTCATACGAAGTTGTTCCCTTGTAGCATTTTATCCTTCCACAAAATATACATTCTTCAGCACACATGTTTTAGTTTAATGACTGTTCTTCTGTTTAAGGGTTTACTTGTGCACTCACTCATTCCAGCATCATCACTGACGCTTGCTTCAGTTTTTAGCTTATTAGTCTCTTCACAGTAAACAGACTCTTGCACTTCCTGTGGTAAAATACTTGGGAAACCATGTTGCTTTCCACATTTTTCACAATTTCTAACTGTGGAATGTGATTCCTTCCTTGAGCTGCCTCTAACAACATTTTCCATGATAAGCAGTCCTGTGGGCTTGTTTGCATAACTCCATGTTGGACATTTGACCATAAATTAATTATACACAGGGGATCAGAGGAACAGATGTGCTTGTTTCAGTCTTCTTCATGATGCTGCACGGTCATTCACCACCAGCCCTGGAAAAATAAATTAATAAAAAATGTAATACATTTCACTTGGTGTACTTGATATTATCATAAATACTAGTGTAAATATTATCAATTTATATAATAACTTTTACTTTAATTGTAATTTTTATTAATACAATTCACAATACAAATTATGATAAAATATCCATTTAAATCAAGATATCTTGGGAGTGGAGTGGTAACTCACAAAAGGCAAAGAGTTATGACTTGCTATCACATATTTTCCATCTCTAGATTTCCATACCTTGCCAATGAATCATATTAGCATCCATCCCCCCAAGTTGTACCGGTAACATGGTTGGCTCAAGGACTATTATCTGTAAACCTTGATGGAGGTGTTTGCATCCTTGCTTTTTTCGAGCGCAACATCTCATGTAGTGACTCTGATGAGTAGGTTCTTTCTTGTCATCTGCTGCTGACATCAGAGATCATGTTCTGCCCCTTAAACACTGCAAGTATGTAAAATGGGCTGGTAGCCCCACCCTTTTAGCCCTATCCCATATACATTAGTGGTATGCAAAGTCTTCCTGACATTTTCCTGGATGATGGACAGCATAATAAAAGCCCCCCCTCCACCATTCCTCCCCCTGCCCCCGAAGGAGCTTCCAGCCAAATTTGGAGGCACGTTCTTCATGCACAGGAATATGATCACATCTCCACCAAACAAAGAAGCACTTCATGAGTGGTGTGGGTTTGGTGGTTATACGGGGTAGGTGGCAGACCAGGCCCTATGGCCAAATGCCATGCGTGGCGCAGGGTTGGGTAATTATAGGGGCCAAAGGCTGTTCGTGGCTGTGGTTGGATTAACGTAATGTAATTAAAATTACTTAACAATAAAAAAAATAGAAATTCACTGAAAAAAACCCAAAGATTACAAGGATGTTACAGTTAGGAATTAGAATAAAAAAAAACACAGAAATTCACTTAAAAAAACAAAGGTTACAGGGACGTTATAGTTAGATTCTCAATTTACTCGCACAAAACCATAGAAATTCATCAGTTATAGGTATAGTTAGCTGAAGTTAACTAGAACTTGTGCCCTAAGGTAACTGTAACTCGCGCCCTCGCCATGCACTGTTAATTACCCCACATATTACATCACTTATGACATCTTTGATAATATCATTCATAATACCAATGTAACATTTGCAGTAAAATTATTGAGGCCACAACTGTGCATCATGGGGGGCCTAACCTTACTTACAGTTCTCTTTACATCATGTTTTAGAGACTCTGGGAGCAGTTCCTAAGCAGGTAAATGCTATCATGCATGCGATCTCTTTTACTATCTTGGTAGGGAATATCAGAGGTAGAGTCTGAGAATAGTAAAGCAGCCTTGGAACAAAATTATTTTTTTATACTAGCTATGCAGCCAAACCACAATATTTCTAGTTTTCCCCTGTAATACGGACACTTAAATAAAGCATTTAACAATGTATGATATTTACATCATATTTCATCCAGTGTCACAGGAGTTTTGAATAATAACTGTTAAAAATATCTAGAGGTCCAGAAGTGTACTGAAGAGCTGGTGTCCCAGGCCCCTTTTTTATACCCTGGTGCCCTCCTTTTGGAAGGTGGGAGAAGCTTCTAGACAAGTGGCTTTGAAGTGCATGGAATTTGCTGCCTCCCCTGCACTGCCTCCAAACTGGCTGCAATGAAAATGTGGGTTTGTTAGGCCTTTGTGTGAAGGCAGAGCACAGGCTATTCAGTTGTATGTGGGGATGTGCTGCACTCCACCCCGTCCCCAACATCCTGTCCTGCCAGCAGAAGGCCCATTCATGCACACCTAAGCCCTCTATTGTGTGGCTGTCTGGGAGGAATTTACCAAGAATTTGCAGTTACACTGAGTCATATGATCCAAGGCTAGCTACAGGCACAAAAGGGCTAATGACAGAAAAAGCCAAACTTTCTAAAAAGTGGCATTTTAAAAATTGTAATTAAAAATCAAAGTTGACCATCAAGGGTTTGCGTTATAAATTCATAGCTTATTAAATGTAATAAGTAATCCCCATTGCGATCCTATGGGAGGGGCAGGCCTTACAGTGAAAAACAAATTTAGGAATTTTCCACTACCAGGACATGTAAAACTTAAAACTACATGTCCAACTTTTTAGTTACACAGCATCCGGCCTACCTAAAGTTGAGTTATATTAAATAAAAAGGGAGTTTGAGGCTTGAAAAAGGGGGGTATAAATGTAAAGTCAACATGGCAGTTTAAAACTGCATTCAGGCTGCAGTGGAAGGCCTGGGACATGTTTTGCCTAGGTGGGTGGCACGATAAGCACTGTATTGAGTCCCACTTGTATCATACCCTTTTCTCAATAGTATTGCTAGTTCTATGGTTTTCGTGAGTGCAACAGAGTAGAACTGTGATAGTTATGAGGGGGAATATAGTCTACATTTGCTAGCAAATGGGTTTCTTGTAGAACAGTGATAGGTATTTCCTTGAAATGTACTCATTTTCCTTTTCATCAGGGAGTTTAATTGTTGTTCATTCAAAGTGGGGTTATGAAGTAGTCACCGTATGTAAATTTGGAATATTCGCCTTGTTGACTTACAACAAAGATGCTGTACTACTTTGTATTTTTTGTGTTTTGTAATGCTTTATTTTCAACCACACCATCTCTGCTTCGAGTAAACTTTGTTAGTACCTGGTAATATGGGGACAGGGTGATGGTATCAGACTGGGAGCCTGACATGAATTGGTGCCAGCGGGCAGAGAAAGCAGTCCATCACAGCAGAGGATAACCTAGGAAATAGGACAAGATGTGGGACAACTAGCATATTGTAGGAAAGTACCATCTTGCCTGGCATGTTACCCCCATTTTTTACTTGTGTGCCAGTTTGTTTTTGCCTGTCTCACTGGGATCCTGCTAGCCAGGACCCCAGTGCTCATAGTTGTGGCCTGAATGTGTTCCCTAACTGTGTCACTGAGGCTCTGCTAATCAGAACCTCCGTGCTTATGCTATCACTGCCTTTAAAACTGTCACTGCAGGCTAGTGACCATTTTTACCAATTCTAATTGGCACACTGGAACACCCTTACAATTCCCTAGTATATGATATATAGGTACCCAGGGTATTGGGGTTCCAGGAGATCCCTATGGGCTGCAGCATTTCTTTTTGCCACCCATAGGGAGCTCAGACAATTCTTACACAGGGCTGCCACTGGAGTCTGAGTGAAATAACGTCCACGTTATTTCACAGCCATTTTACACAGCACTTAAGTAACTTATAAGTCACCTATATGTCTAACCCTCACTTAGTGAAGGTTAGGTGCAAAGTTACTAAGTGTGAGGGCACCCTGGCACTAGCCAAGGTGCCCCCACATAGTTCAGGGCAATTTCCCCAGACTTTGTGAGTGTGGGGACACCATTACACGTGTGCACTAAATATAGGTCAATACCTATATGTAACTTCACAATGGTAACTCAGAATACAGCCATGTAACATGTCTAAGATCATGGAATTGTCCCCCCATGCAAAATCTGGTATTGGGGTGACAATCCCATGCATCCCTGGGGCTCCAGCATGGACCCCGGGTACTGCCAAACCAGCTCTATGGGGTTTTCACTGCAGCTACCGCTGCTGCCAACACACAGACAGGCTTCTGCCCTCCTGGGGTCTGGGCAGCCCAGTCCCAGGAAGGCAGAACAAAGAATTTCCTCTGAGAGAGGGTGTTACACCCTTTCCCTTTGGAAATAGGTGTTAAGGGCTGGGGAGGAGTAGCCTCCCCCAGCCTCTGGAAATGCTTTGAAGGGCACAGATGGTGCCCTCCTTGCATAAGCCAGTCTACACTGGTTCAGGGATCCCCCAGCCCCTGCTCTGGCGCGAAACTGGACAAAGGAAAGGGGAGTGACCACTCCCCTGTCCATCACCACCCCAGTGGTGGTGCCCAGAGCTCCTCCAGTGTGTCCCAGACCTCTGCCATCTTGAATGCAGAGGTGTGAGGGCACAATGGATGCCTCTGAGTGGCCAGTGCCAACAGGTGATGTCAGAGACCCCTCCTGATATGTGCTTACCTGACTAGGTGGCCAATCCTCCTCTGAGGGCTATTTAGGGTCTCTCCTGTGGGCTTCTCTTCAGATAACGACTGCAAGAGCTCACCAGAGTTCCTCTGCATCTCCCTCTTCGACTTCTGCCAAGGATCGACCGCTGACTGCTCCAGGACTCCTGCAAAACTGTAACAAAGTAGCAAGAAGACTACCAGCGACATAGTAGCGCCTACTCTTGCCGGCTTTCTCAACTGTTTCCTGGTGGTGCATGCTCTGGGGGCTGTCTGCCTTCACCCTGCACTGGAAGCCAAGAAGAAATCTCCTGTGGGTCGACGGACTCTTCCACCTGCTAACGCAGGCACCAAACTTCTGCTTCACCGGTCCTTGGGGTCCCCTCTCATCATGACGAGAGTGGTCCCTGGAACACAGGAGCTGGATCCAAGTGACCCTAACAGTCCAGTGGTCCATCTGTCCAAACTTGGTGGAGGTAAGTCCTTGCCTCCCCACCCAAAGACAGTAATCCTGTGCACTGCGTGAACTGCAGCTGCTAGGGCTTCTGTGCATTTTTGCAAGAAATCCTTCATGTACAGCACAGCCCAGGTCCCCAGCACTCTGTCCTGCATTGCTCAACTCGCTGAGTTGACCACCGGTTTCGTGGGACCCTCCTTTGTAGTGTTGAGACGACCGCTGTGCTCAGTTTTCTTGAACCCGTGTTCAAGTACTTCTGTGGGTGCTGCATACTTCTGCATGGGCTCTCTGTGTTGCTGAGCGCCCCCCTCTATCTCCTCCTCCAAGGGGCGACCTCCTGGTCCTTCCTGGGCCCGGGCAGCACCCATTTTCTTCTACCGCGACCTTTGAAGTTAGCAAGGCTTGTTTGTGGTTTTTCTGCGTGGAAACAACTCTGTATCCTCCAGCACGCCGTGGGACATCTTCTGTGCAAAGGAGAAGTTCCTGGCATTTTCCGCTGTTGCAGAATCTTCAGCTTCTTCCACCCAGAGGCAGCCATTTTGCACCTTCATCCGGGGTTTAGTGGGCTCCTGCCCCCCTGGACACTTTGGTGACTCTTGGAGTTGGTCCCCTTCCTTTGCAGGTCCTCAGGTCCAGGAATCTGTCTTCAGTGCTTTGCAGTGAGTTGTGGTCTTTGCAGAATCTCCTATCACGACTTTAGTGTGTTTCTGGGGAAGTAGGGTAACTTTACTCCTACTTTTCAGGGTCTTGGGGTGGGGTATCTTGGACACCCTTAGTGTTTTCTTACACTCCAAGTGACCCTCTACACACGACACTAGGCCTGGGGTCCCTAAGTGGTTTGCATTCCACTTTCTTAGTATATGGTTTGTGTTCCCCTAGGCCTATTGCATCCTATTGTATTCTACAGTGTTTGCACTACTTTTCTAACTGTTTTACTTACCTGATTTTGGTTTGTGTGTATATTTTGTGTATTTTACTTACCTCCTAAGGGAGTATATCCTTGGAGATATTTCTGACACATTGTCACTAAAATAAAGTACCTTTATTTTTAGTAACTCTGAGTATTGTGATTCTTATGATATAGTGCTATATGATATAAGTGGTATAGTAGGAGCTTTGTATGTCTCCTAGTTCAGCCTACGCTGCTCTGCTATAGTTACCTCTATCAGCCTAAGCTGCTAGAACACTACTAATCTACTAATAAGGGATAACTGGACCTGGCACGAGGTGTAAGTACCATCAGGTACCCACTATAAGCCAGGCCAGCCTCCTACACATATTTACTTAAGTATGCTGGGATTGGTGTAGGAGGTGAGGGAAGGGGGTTTCTGCCATCTTGGGTTCCGCAGGTGGGTGGAGATCTGTTCAATTCCTGATGGCTCCGCTCATACTGATTGTCATTCTCATGCTGTTGTCTGCTGTGCTTTAAGTGTACACTGTACAGTTGACTATTATATTTACTGTACAATGAGCAATGTTAAATAAAAAAGATTAAATATATATATGTATATATATATATATATATATTTAGTCATTAGGCTAGTTAGTGCACATGGTACTATGGGAAAGGAGAAAATGATTTGTGCAGACATATTGTCTTTTGATCTGCATTCCGCTTGAAAACGAGACGGGAAGCACTGTTTTCATGCACTTATTATTTGCTGCTGATGTATGAAGATTCACTAAAAATTGCTGATCCTGTAATTAGGTCAATACAACCAGCAGGACAACTTACTGTTGATTCACCAAAAACTCTTATTTTCTTGTCTTTACTGTTGTGTTCTATCTTCCCGCCTCCAAGAGGTTTGGCTTCTAATCCCATTGCTTCTAATTGTGGATTCAGCTTTTCAAAAATGTGATCTAAAAAGAGGGGAGAACAACATTTTAAAGGTGTCATCGGAAAATTGGTTATTCAGTATCATGCGACGCTAGGCAACATTAGAAGCTTCACTATACAGCGGGTGCTGAGAAGCGACAAATACCAATGGAAATAAAATATTTATGCTCAAACTGTTTAGCACGAAAGAATGGTCATTCCTCATGACAGCTAGCAGTGTATGAGTGAACTGCAAACTGCAAACTCAGCGTGACACTACTAAAAACGTACCCAGCCAGATGTTGCTAACAAAACTCACTGTGCCACTGGTACTCTAACTGCACCTCACTTTTGAGGCCCAAGGAGAATGAACCTATTCTGAGATTGCTTGTGTTCCCATTCAGAGGCAATGTGGCCTGGCTGTTCGAACTGGACTGTGCTTCCTGTGGTTGGACAGAGGTGGTTTCTCTCTGTAAAGAGTGTTTTGTTTTTGTACAGTAAAAATGGATCAGAAAAGGCAATGTTTGAAAGTGGCTTATTAATTTGGAAGAGAGGTGCACCCCTACCAACTTAATAAACACATCCTGTTTAGGTTAAAGCCTAGTTTGAAGAGCATCTCTACTCAACCCCATTCTCAGGATGGGGAGGTCCAGAAGTAACTGGGCCAAAAATAATATTTCTATGCCGAATCAAAATGAACTAATATACTTGTCACAGGAATTTTAAAGACAACCAGTACTGAATAGATGGAAATATTTGTTGAAGTTGATATAATAATTGCCTGATAGTGCATAGCATTCATGGGTGTGTGTGATACAAAGGCTGCATCGAGGCTCCAAGGCCATCCTGGGGCCTCCAATTATCTTCAACTACAGATCATCAGTATATGGTTGTTTCTCCGACGATGGAAAAAAAGGTAGTTACGGTATGGGGGTTCATCACTAACCATCTTGCCTGATATCACTTTAGTCATTGATGAGGCAAAGAGAACCTTCGCAGAGTTGTAGACTGACTACGCCTTGCAGTATCCCGCCAAACAGCTGATGGTGCTCAGAAGGTACCCAGGGAATTATCATCTGAACTGAATGACATTGACTGACACACCATAGACATTATAGCAGGTGTCAGGGGATCTATGTGTCTGAGGAGCAGAATGTGGAAAAAAAACTCCCAATGCCCAACCCTAGACTCTCCATCCTCCAGACAGATTAACCCGAGGTTCCAGTAGTCCAGCTGGGAAAAAGGGGAAAAGGGGAGAAAGGGGAAGGGGATAAAGAAGAGACTGCCTCGTCCAAATCGCCACGATTCTCCTCCTTCAAACTGTTCTGGCAGTTGTGTTGGATTGTTGAAAAACTGCAATGAATTTAAATCTCATAAATACATTCATTCATTAACTACTATATTTTCTTGTCAATATCAAAATTATTCTTTGTATGAGGTAACTACAAACTCTTAATGGACTTGCCATTTGCTTCACTTCTGATATCTCCTGTGGACTAGCTTCAGCCGTTCATAAATTATGTTGATGAAATTGTATTTACATTATCACTTTTATATTTCAAATATGCTAATAAGTATTGCCTTTTCAACAGGTACTTGCGTGACCAACTGGTTCTGTGAAAGCTGCCTCCGACTGCTGGTTGAAAGGTAAGCTGAGTTGTTCTTCTATTTCCTGTTTTGGAAGGGATAAGCACTACTCCCTGGGAAGGCCGCTATTCAAGAACCATGACACGCATGAGAAAGCGCGAAATACTAACTGAAAACACTTACTCACACTGTACAGGAAATACTGAGCCTGTGCAGCGCATTAGCTAAGACGACGACTCCAAACACTTCTAACTACCGCCTATGTTGGAAATCCTTACTGACACTAGGTAAAGGCAGCTAAGTGCAGAAGGTCTACTCAAGAAAAGCCGCGGTGAAGTGCGCGTTTTAGAACGGACGCTCTCTTAAGATTCTACTGCCTTATCTCCCAGAAGGTTCCACGGAAAGGTAGTCTAGAAACTATACCCCTTATCTTGAATTCCTCTTGTGATTAAGGGAAAACCAACTGGGAGCACGGATACTAGCCAATCGGGAGGGGCGCTCCTGACGCCCCTTGAAGCAGGCCGAGCCTCTTGCATAGTGGGGAGAGAGCTCTTACCGCCAGAAAGCCGCATGCAAAGGAGGACAGTGGTTAAATAGATCAAACGCTGGAGAGGTTCGCACTCAAAGGTAAGCAAGTGCCAACAATGCCAATCTTATGAGCTTTCCCACCTTAATTAATACAAAGGCCTCAATCTTGTGTTTCTGCTCAAAGTTTAAAACAGATATTTAAACCGTTAATCATCGGATGAGTTATGCTTAGCTGAACAAAATCACTCTCGGTGTCACATGACTCAGTGGGTACACATACGTTAATCTAGGGTTTTTAGCCCGATTTGTATTCAGCTTAGAACTCTACACTGAACTCTTGGACAAGGTGTGTCTGCCATAATTAATCCACTTGGGGTGACACAATTTCTCACTTAAATAAAATAAATCAATCAACTGACCACTTTTGCGTTTTGATCTTTAGTGAGACGGTTTAAGTCATATACCCGTAATGAGACAAAGACGACACATTTATGTAAATCAGCCTGCACATGTAACCGCAGACTTTCTAAAAAGAGAGTATGGAATGCCAATAAATAGATATATACATATCTACTTCCTACCCAACAGATATCAGAGCTACATGGTGGGAGGGAAAGTGTATAGCACCAGTATCATTTCCAGAGGCGAACCCTTAAAGAAACTGGGTTTAAAAATCGTCAACAAACCATCCATGGGGAAATGGATGTGTCCAGAAATAAACATAAAAATAGTGAATGAGGTGTTCCTGACCCTTTGTACATAATGTAAAACTGATGGGTGAGGTAAAATTATTGAACAGATAAAAAACGGTTTTCACTCCTATGACATCTGAGGTAGCACAAATGTTATTGCTAACCCAGATGTCTCAGTAATTATTTATATGTGACAGACTTTGCATTTTGTTAATTGAAGTAATCATAAATTTGTTGTAAAGTGGTGCACTGAAAGCTCTATTTATATGATTCACTGTAGGTTACTAGACTAAGGGCCTCATTATGAGTCTGGCGGCCTTCAGACCGCCAGACTCACGGTCAGACTGTCACATTATAACAGTGACGGAGCTGCCGGCTCCGGCGGTTGTAATCCACCAGGGCAGCGCTGCTTGCAGCCCTGTCCTGGGGATTACGAGTCCCCATCCTCCATCCAGTTCATGGCGGTTTACACCACCATGGAAAGGCTGGCGGAATGGGGGCGTTGGTGGGGACCCCTGCACTAACCAGGCACTTGTCCCATGCACAGCCCCGTCGCGCATTCCACTGCCCGAATTACGGGCAGTGGAATATGCGATGGGTGCTGCTGCACCCGCCGCACACCCACATTGTCGCGGCTCCTTTAGGAGCAAGCGTCAATGTTAAGGCCCCGTTCACCCGCCGGCCCTGCGGTGAACTCCTAATGGGGCCGGAGGAATTCAGGCCGCACAGGCGTCCTGAAGGCAGAAAGAGTTTGGCAGGCAGCCTCTGCAACCCACCAAACTAATAATGAGGCCCTAAATTGTTGCAGTACAGCCTTTAAACTTCATGTTTAATCAATTAATTTGTTTCCATGTTATTCTTTATGATGTTAATTAATAGTGTGCATCAAATTCACAATGTTTTATAAGAGAATAATGTTTAAAATATTACATCGAAATGTTGAAGATTGCAGTTCAGCAACATTTAGTAAAATGTATTAACAGAGTTATTTTTTTAATCTATTGTAACATGGACACTGACAATGCTTATTATTGTTTAATTCATAATTTTGAACGTTATCTGTGCATTATTTGCATAAATGAATGTGCCATTTTAATTCATCTTGCTTAGCCTAAGTGAGGCCTGCAAGGCACTGTTTCTTGACTGTGCAGAAAATGTTTAGTTATTCTTGCTAGCATGAACTTTTCTTTCAGACTTCGTTCCCTTGATATGCTAGCTTGGTAATAGATGTTCTATTGTTTTACACACAGTGAGCATGAGAAAGCAACCCAGAGCAAATCACGTTCAGGAACTGTGGAACAGGAATATGTATATATTTGTTTCAACCCGCACAGATGAGCTAAGATTTATGCTTTCCACATGTCAGTAAAGGGAATTTTCATTGACCTTGCAGTCCATGTCACATGACTGACTTTCATTGGACAATTACACCTTCTGTGTCATGTGGAACGATGGATGATATATATATATTATTTTTTTTCACTGAAAAAAGGTTAGAGGGACGTTATAGTTAGGAAATAGAATTAAAACAAATCTTAGAAATTTGCTTGAAAAAAACCAAAGGTTACAGGGACATTATAGTTAGGTTCTGAATTTACTCGCACAAAACAAGAGAAATTCAGCACTTATAGTTAGGTATTTCAAGTAAATACATCTTGCGGCCTAAGGTAACTATAACTTGCGCACCTGCCATGCACAGGTTTTTTTCCCCAATAATAATTTGACTGCTAAGGTCTCAATTATATTTTTATTGACGTTACTAAAGTTGTCATGAGAGCCATAATATCTGGGGTAATAAGCAATGCATGGCGAGGGTGCAAGTTATAGTTACCTTCGAGTGCGAGTTATAGTTACTTGTAATAACTAATTATAGCTGCTGAATTTCTCTGGTTTTGTGTGAGTAAATTCGAAACCCAACTGTAACGTCCCTGTAACCTTTGGCTTCTACCCACATTCCTCCGAATGGACCCCCACATATAAGGTAGCCATATACATGGCTAGTCGCCTCAGGATACCTCTTGATAAGGAGACCCAGGCGTGCTTGAAAGCAGAATGCCACCATCCCCCTCTTCCCGGGAAGGTTCCCTCACACCCGAGCTAAATACCCGCATGGCTACGTTCCTCCAGAAATACATCATAGATCCCAAGAAAGGGATTAATAGGTCCTGGCGTTCCTGCCAGGACAAACTCCTGGACATTAGTGGTCCACTTACAAAAATACTGGACCTGGTGGAGGAGGCAAAAGCCATGGGTATCCCTATCTCCCCAGAAAGGCTCTCAGGATCGGAGCAGCGTGTGTTAATATTTTTAGGGACCGCCAATTGTGCCCTAGCCGCATAACAACATTGTTCATTCCTCTTGAAAGTCATTCCCAAACTAGAAGACCTGGCCTCCAAGGAGGCGGGAGCAGCGGTGCAGGGAGGCCTCTTTCATTAAGGAGCTGGGCAGGTTTGTGGCTATCTTTACCTCACCTGACAAGGCTCAAACCTCCATAAAAAATATTTTTCACCACAAAGTTTTCATCTGGGCCGGTTGTGGCAGAAGGCGCTCAGCCGGCTGCTTCTACATCCAAGGCCCTCCCAGAAGCTCGGCCGAAGGCCAGCCTTGTCAGGGAGAGTTCTTCATCACATGAAGACCCTTTCGTGGACGAAACCCCAGAGGTTCTTCCGGAGCATGATTCCAAGCCCAAACAGGTAAGAGTTTTTTACTCTTCCTGACTTAAAGGACGCTGTTCAGACACCATTGGGAGGGGATCACGTTGACTGCTTGGATCTTATAGACCATCCAGGGTTTTCACTGTTTTACGGCAATCCATCTTGATCATGGATCAATGTACGCACTGTCTGGTGGAACAGTTCCAAACCACAATCACTTTACTGGAAAGTCTGGGCTTTATCGTCAATGGGCAGAAGTCCTTAATTTCCCAGCCAGGCAGACTACGTTTCTCTGCTTTGTCACAGACTCTTTGGGGAAGACCCCAAGTCTCCCCTCGCGCAAGATCTCAAAGATCCGCTGGGAACTCAGGAGAACACTGTCAAAGAAAGCAACCTCCCTGCGCCAGATAGCCAGAGTGGTGGGACTGCTGTCGTCCTCCATTCAGGAGATCTTTCTGGGCCCCCTCCACTACAGAGCCCTCCAATGCCTCAAAGCCACCCATTTGCACAGGGACTTGCAGTACTTGGAACAAGTTTCCCTCCCGGACGACGTCAAAAACTAAATAAGGCGGTGGCTGGTGCACACAGAAAGCCTGGAATGGCAGAGCTATCTTCGGGTCTGACCCAGATTTGGTGATGGCAGTAAGTCCGGCCGGGGTGGGCGCTGCGCAGACTCCTTTACAGGAGGAAAATGGTCTGCAGAGGAACATAGTCTGCCTATCAACTGCCTGGAGCTCATGGCAGGGTCCTTTGTGATAAAATGTTTGAGGAAGGACAACGTGCACTGCAGTGTCCTGTTGAAGATGGACAACCTATTGGTCGGTCAGTTCCATCAACAGACTGGGAGGTGCCAAGTCAAAAGCCTTGGTGGACTTGGCAAAGGACCTTTGGGAGCTCTGTTTGGTCAACAATATCTCGGTCACATCGAAGTACCTGCCTCCAACTCAGTGGCAGACTGGTACTCCAGGCAATGGCCCGACACGAGTCTTTGGCAGCTGAATCCATCTGTTTTCAAATGATTAGAAACCTGGTGGGGGCCTTTCTCAGTCAAACCTTTTGTATCCAGGCCAGACCATCAGCTTCCCTGGAGGCCAGACCCCCAGATGCGTTTCTACAGGTCTGCTTGAAGGAACTGGGGTATGTGTTTCTTCCCTTCGTGATGATCATGAGGCTGTCGACGCACGTCTATCGACTGGAAGCCCGGGTAGCCCTGATCATTCCTCGTTGGAGGTCACAAGCAGGGTTTCCAGTTCTTCTGGAACTTTCTTGGGATTCTCCAATCCTTCTGCCCCACGTTTCAGAACTGCAAGATCCTCTGGGCAATTGTCACCCATCGGTAATCGAGGGTCGAATGCCCCTCACAGCCTGGCGTATTTCAGGCAACGCTGGAGAGTCCTAGGACTATCGATCAAAGTTGAGAGAATACTGGCAGCAGCCTGGGCAGATGGCACCAATAAGAGTTATAAGTCTGCATGGGCTAGTTGGGTGTGTTGGTGTGTTCAAAACAATCAAGATTCCATAGGGTGCAAAGTGGTCCCCAGCCTACATTTTTTGGCCTCCCTGGTTTTTCAAGGTTTAGCCCACAGTACAATCAACTCGTATCGATCACCCATATCAGCTGGACACTCCCCTTGGAGGGCTCCCCTGTGGGGGAACACCCTTTAGTGTGTAAGCTCATGAGAGGAATAAGTTTGGCTCCTCCTCCAGTGCCTAGATACTCAACGCTCTGGACGTCAACAAGGTCCTTAATCTCTTCTGTTCTTGGGAACGAAATGAGTTTTTGATGTGTAAAGAACTGTCTGCGAATTTGGCTATGTTATAATGCCTGGTGTCATGCCGGTGGGTGTCAGATGTTCATGCCTTGGATCTCACAGGCTGGACGTTCACTACAGATGGAGTGATCTTCCATATTTCTAGATGAACCAAAACAAACTCCAGAATAGTCTCTTATCTGGCCTTTGATAACCTCCCAAAATTGTGTATGGTATATTGCCTTAAGGCATATGAAGATATCACAGAAGAATTCCACCCTCCTGGGAGAAAGGCAACTTTTAATCTCCATCAGGAAGCCTTACAAAACAGTCACATCTCCCACCATTGCCAGATGAATCCACTGGGTAATGCAGTAAGCAGGTATTGATATCTAATTCTTCAGCGCACACTTAGTCAGAGGAGCAATGGCTTCTAAGGCTTTTTGCCTAGGAGCTTGGCTGGAGGATATAATCAACACTGTGGATTGGTTGTCATATTACATGTTCAAGTGGTTCTACTTCAAACCAGTGCTGGATACGGCTTCTTTGGTGGTAAACAAGCTAGCTAAGCTTTGAACAAGCATAATCCTCGCCTCCGGTCCTGCCATGGAATATAACATTTCCTAGTAGACATGAAGGAAACTTTCAATTTTATTAAGGACATGGAGGCGAAGATTTTTCCAACCTAAGGCTTTAGACAGACCTTTTTCCCTTCCGATTCCAGAAATCTATACAGAGTAATAATTCGGATACGAGTAAGCTCTAAGTATTATGATTTTCTTGTTTTTTCTTCAATCTCAACCATTTTACTGAAGAATTGTTTGTATTTCTTGATTGTTGCGAACCATTATCAATGGTTCATTGCTATTGACTGAGTTTTTATTTGTAATGGGATTGCTTCTTTTCTGCGTGATTGAATGAGGTTTTAAGATTTCCTCTCTTCGGATTCTCCCCAGGCTCAGATGGGTCCAAAACCGAATGAGAGCGTGACGGAAGGATGATCTTGTTGCACTCAAGAAAGAGGATGTCACGTGAGGAGCGACCCGGCATGTAAAAGACTCTGCTCGCTGATTGGTTGTTTAGTTTTTTTTTTCCCCCCAAAGTGCAGATGGGAGTTAGCTCATATTGTTAATGTTGAAGCTGGTGGAGCAGAATTAAGGAAGAAAGCGCAGGCATAATCTTCACATCCGTGTCCTTAACAGATCTGAAATTTTCCTTCATGTCTACAAGGAAATTGTATATTCTTGAACCTTGTAAGACAATACCTTCCTGAGTAACTGTTAGAAATGGGGTCTCTGGTTGGCAGTCAGTTTGCACTCTGTCCAAGCAGGGACACTCACTCTAGTCAGGGCAATGGGGATACACACTTAGACAACCCCTGCTCAGCCCCTTGGTAGCTTGGCACATTCAGTCAGGCTTATCTCAAAGGCAATGTGCAAAGTATTTGTACTAAAACACACAGTAACAGTGAACACACTACAAAATGGCCACCACACCAGTTTAGAAAAACAACAAATAATTATCTAAATCAAACAAGACCAAAATGACAAAAATCCAACATGGACAAGTAAAGTTATGAATTTTTAAAATAATAGAGCTGGAATGGAAATGTTGTTTCACAAAGTACCTGGTTTGCGTAAACAATAAAGCCACACCAGCAAGCATGTGTTGGAAAAGTCGGCGATGCGTCGATTCCTTACTCGCAACTGAGGACATGCATCGTTTTTCTCTCCTGCAAGACAGTGATGCATCGATTTCCGCATGTGGCACCTCGGATCCGCGCTGCTTCATATCGATTTTGATGCCCAGCGATGACGTGCATGAAATCAGGCCACACATTGGTGGAAAACTGTGCTGCGTTGGGGGTTGCGTTGTTTTCAGCAGCAGCAAGTGGGTGTTGTGTCGTTTCTCCAGTCGCGATGCAGGTGGTGCGTCATATTCTCAGCCGCAGTACAGGTGGTGTGTTGTTTTTACAGATGCGTTGCAGTTGGTGCATCAAACCTTTCCCCACATGGCTCCTGTGCATGGATTTCAGTCTTTGTTCCACCAGCTTCACCTTTTAAGGGCCCAGGGACTGGAGTGGGCACCACTTGGCAGGAGAGGAGACTCAGCAGAGAGTGCAGGTGCTGGCAGAGGAAGTCTTTGATGGCCCTGAGACTTCAAAACAGGAGGCAAGCTCAGTCCAAGCCCCTGGAGATACTTCACAAGCAGGAATATACCACAAAGTCCAGTCTTTGTCCTCTTTTAGTCAGAAGCAGCAACTGCAGGCCAACCCAGCAAAGCACAGTAACAGGCAAAGGGGCAGTACTCCTCCTCCAGCTCTTCTCCTTGGCAGAGGTTTCTCTTGAGTCCAGAAGTAATCTAAAAAGTTGGGGGTTTAGGTCCACTACTTTCTACCTTTGAAGTAGGCAAACTTCAAAAGAAAGTGATTGTTGTTCACAAGCTTCTGCCTTGCCCAGGCCTGACTCCAGACTCAAACCTGGGGGTTGGAGACTGCATTGTGTGAGGGCCGGCACAGTCCTTTCAAGTGTAAGTGACCACTCCTCCCTCCAATCTGGCTCAGATGGCCAATCAGAATATACAGGCTACATCCCAGCTCCCTTTGTGCCACTGTCTATTGGAGATTCACAAACAGCCCAACTGTAAGTCTCTCCCAGACAAGGACAACACAAGCAGGCAGAGTCACAGAATAGTTTAATATCAAGAAAATTACCACTTTCTTACAGTGGCATTTTCAAACTCGCAATGTAAAAACCAACTTTACTAAAAGATGTATTTTTAAATTGTGAGTTCAGAGACCCCAAACTCCACATCTCTATCTGCTCTCAATGGAAAACCACACTTAATTTATTTAAAGGCAGTCCCATGTTAACCTATGAGAGAGTTAGGCCTTGCAATAGTGAAAACCGAATCTGACAGTATTTAGCTGTTCGGGCATGTTACTACATCTCTTACCTTTTATATATACTTCAACCTGCCCATAGGGGTTCCTAGGGCCTACCTTAGGGGTGCCTTACATGTCTTAAAGGGAAGGTTTGGCCCTGTCAAGTGAGTATACTTGCCAGGTCGAATTGGCAGTTTAAAACTGCACACACAGGCACTGCAGTGGCACGTCTGAGCCATGTTTACAGAGCTACTTATGTGGGTGGCACAATCGGAGCTGCAGGCCCACTAGTAGCATTTGATTTACAAGCCCTGGGAACCTCTAGGGCACTTTACTAGAGACTTAAGTAAATCAAATATGCCAATCATGGAAAAGTCAATTAAACATACAATTTACACAGGGAGGCCTGCACTTTAGCACTGGTCAGCAGTGGTAGGGTGCCCAGAGTAACATCACCAACAAAAACAGAGTCCAGCACATAGTCAAAAAATGGGAAGAAGAGGCAAAAAAGACACGGGAGAGATAAGGATGCCAGGTCTAACAGTAACAGACAGTTCATCATTTACATTCTTTAACTTCTCATATTCACTGTCATGTGTGAGAGTTTACAGGACTGATGTGCAATAATGTCTGTCAGTATCAACATGTCACTATCTTTGCTCGTTGCAGTAATAGTTGATTTCAAAGAAATAGCAGCAGAGGTATTTGACTTTACGGTGAAGTTAACATAGGCTTCAGCCACTTTTGAAGGGGTACCATGACACTGTGCTGGCACTTGTGAAAAGTAGTCAGCAGGGTTATGATCTTTCCCAAGTCAGTGCACAATAGTTTAGTCATATTCATGAAGGCACAAACTCCAGCGTTCAATTCTAGAAGGCATTTTGGCTTTTGGATTGCCACAAATGGTAAGCAATGCTTGATGATAAGTTACAAGGGTTAAAGTTTTCCACAATATTAATACGTGGAAATGTTCACAAGCCCACACGACTGCTAAACTTTATTTTTCAGATTGTGAACAGGCACATTCAGCTTGTGATAAATGAATGCTTGCATATGTCACAATATGCCTTCGAGCACTTGGGTGTCCATTGTGTTGGGCAAGTATCGAGCCTAATCAGGCTGACGTCAACCACAACCTCAGTATGTAGCTTCAGATGAAAGTAGGCCATTTCAATGGTGTTCTCAATTGCATGTTTGATTTTCTTAAAGCTTTGTTCACATTCAGGTGACCAATAAAATGGAAAATTTATTCTTTTGAAGTCTCTTAAGGGAGCACTTACTGTGGCAAAGTCACCTATGTATCTAGAACTTTAACTGTCCATGCTAAAGGATGAAGTTAACATGGTAACATCTTGGTGGCTGACAAGGATTGTACTTAGCAAGATCTGGCATAATACCCCATCAGAAAAGATATGGCCAAAGAATCTTTGTTTTGTTTTCTGAAACTCGCACTTCTCTGCAATCAAAGTGAGACCTGCATCAGAAAGTAGTTGACAAACTTGTGTAAGGGCTTTATCATGTTCTTTCGGTGTGGGGCCCAAAGACTAATATATCATCATTGTAGTTGAAGGCATTTGTGTGGTATTGCATATCGAATAACAACTTGAAAAAGTTCTGCAGCTGATGACACACCAAAACTTGATCTTTTATGTCTGAATAAATCAACATGAGTAGAAAAGGTAGCAATATACCTGCAATTTTCTTCAAGTTCCAAATGATAATATCCTTTGTTTAGATCAAAGCAAGAGAAGACTTTGGTACCATTTAACTGTGTGATACTGTAGCCAATGTGCAGACCCGAATGTCGTTCTCTCTCAATTGCCTTGTTCACTTGACGCATATAAACAAAAATGCGTACAGTTCCTTCACTGTCCTTTTTGGGTACTACCACTGTGGGCGAAATCCACAGAGTTGAATTTTTAGATTGCGTAATGATATCATGCTTTAGTAAAGTTTCAAGTTCTCTCTCAACAGCTTCCTGTAAATGAAATGCAATTTGTCTATATTATTGAGCGAAAGGATGAACGTTCTCATTGATATGCAGTTGTAATTTGTAATTACCTTACAAATCACTTGTTTTGTTTGAAGACGTTTTAATGTAGGTGTTTGTAGGTAAGAATAAAAACAGGGTCGAAGACTCCGTTGAGGATAATGACTCAAGGGGTCTAAAAATTGGGGACCAACATGTTTCTACCCACAGTAAGAGCCAAAAGGTCTGGGGCATTCATCAGGGTCGGGTATCCCTACGAATGGAGAGCTAAATTATATGCTCAACAGTAGGATAAGTGCTAAAAAAAAAAGATATATATATATATATATATATATATATATATATATATATGTGTGTGTGTGTGGGGCCTACCTGAGTAATTCGGGGGAGGCCTAAAGTGAAAGAGAAGGATAATGATAAATGGTTGTGCAGTAACTGTGCCACTTCAATCCAAACCACAGCACACTAATGGTGTCAGAAACATGCCATGGGAACACACACATACACATGCAAGAGAGACTTCTTGGGTTCTTGGGGCAAGGGTAACCTTTTAGTACAGACTTACCCTGGGAGCTAATGGTGGGGGGTTGCCCCTTATAGTGACACTCTGTCGGGAAGACGAAGACAGGATCCAAATTGAGGATAAATGAAAAATAAAGAGTAAAAATCAAAACTAGAATGAGCAATCGGCTAAAGGTGGATGGCTGTTGAAGATTGGCAGACTAGTTGCAGAAATATGGGGATAATGTATACAAAGTAATTAGTGGAGGATCACATTTTTTTATATGCTAGGAAATTAAATGTCCTAGTGGAGAACAAACACAAAAAAACAGCATACTAGGGTGCTTACATCAGGTAGTAATCAACATTCGGCATTGGATTAAACTTGAGATGTAGCACTTCTCTGATTTCACAGTATGATGCTTCATCAGCATTTTCTTTATTACTTCTTTCCTTAATCAACAAGATTTTTGAGGTATTTGACAATCTTTTTGTTGTCGGATTGTTCCAGAGCATCAATTAAATCATAAAAAGTTTCTATCTAGGCAGTCCATCTGTCACCAATATTTTTCTTTTTGGCGGGGTTGAAGGTAAGTAGTGGTTTTAAGAAGGAAGCAGCATTATAAACATTTGTGGAACTTACTGACATTGAAAGTGAGGTTCTCCCAAGCACCGTCTGTGGTCCACTTGTACTGGCGCCTTCATCAAGCACTAGCCACACACTACAACCTGGGTCATCGCACCCACTCTCTGGCTGTGAAGCATGGTCTTCTTCTTTAGCAGTGAGTAGTGACTTTGTTTCTTGCATGGGTTCTTCATTCTTCTCGCTTCTTTGCATGGTATGTAGTTTACCTGGTTTTCACTGCCTTTAGCGTTCCCTGGTCTCAGACTAGCACTACTTTTAGTGCTTCTTTGCAATCAGCTATCACTGCCTCTAGCACGTCTCTGTACCTGGTGATCGCTGCCTTTAGCGTTATCGTTAAGCATATGTTATAGCTCTGTGTTGCTTTGTGGCGCTGTGCCTCTTCCGCGGCCTCACCAGCAGATTCCTGGCCAATGATACACAAATTTCTTTGTAGGGCCTTCGGGTTCTTTGAAAGCTTGTCACTGGCAGGAGTGGCACTTTGACTTCACACATGTCAAACTTCACTTCGACTGAGGCATGTCTGGCACTGACAAGCAGTTTGCTGGACCATGGCAAACTCTCTGGGAGAGCACTGCTGGTTCTTCGGGCTATGCATCCACTATCTCATCGCCAGCTGTAGTGTCCTCTCCAGACTAGGTTCTCATAAATGAAGACACCACAAACTGAGCTTGGTCTTATACGTCTTTATTCTTCTGCATGCAAGCACAAACTCAACATTCTAAACATGTAATCTATTCACCACACTTTACCACTTACATCACAGTTCTATGGAGTCCATCAGGAATCAAAAAGGTCCAGTCATCGCTAACCCACAAGACACCACATCTACTACAGTTAGATCCCCATCAGAGGCCTCACAAGCCTTGCAAACTATCATGCAACTACATGAGCTAGGGGAAATGCCACACACACACACACACAAAATTGAAAAACAAAATAGACAAGAGAGGGTACACATTAATCCTTGATACATGATGCAGAATCCTGCATAGACTACTGGCTTCTTTCACGTCATGTTTGTACCTTGGTAGTGGAGGCTGGGAAATGGGCCTGCATGTTGTTTGATCACTTCCATTTCATGTTGGAATTGTAACATCACTGAATGTGGCACTTTCAGTCTGAAGAACCACAACATGTAGTATTTAAAGAAGTGGTGATACAAGCCATTAGCAAATATTTTCAATTAAATGAGTCCACTTTGGGCACTGTACGGGAGGCATTTATAGCATACATAGGAAGTATTTGCATTGTAAAGCAATCTGGCATGCTTAAACCTATCTTCACCACTTTAGGCACACTATGAGGGAACCTTGAGATATAGAAGAAGTACGCTCCTGCCAAGTATGTTGGGGAGATTGATTATGAGACTGGTAGAGCTGCAGGTGGAAGCAGAGAGGGAGTTAAGCATCCTTGACTAGTATGCAGCAGCTGGATTCTTTGCTGAGGAATAGCATCAGGTTGGAACCTGGGAAGGTTTATACAACGGAAGCAGGCCTCTCACAGGTAACTAATATGAAGATGAAATAAAAATGATGTGCAGAACACAGGAGTCTGATACTCTTCCACCATGCTAATCGAGCTGATCAAGGTTACATTACTTAAACCGCCCAAGAGCCCCTTCCTATATTCATCATATAGGCCACTCTCCTTAATTATTAAGGACACAAAGATCATAGCAAAAATTAAAGCTACAGAACTCCCATTTTATATAAACGACCTGGTGCTACAGTTCAAGTTTCGGTTGATACCTGGCTGCTCCAGTCATTAATCTCCAAAACATTTTGCCCTATTTCCCCAAATGAATCCTGATCTCTCTGCTGTGGTAGTGCTGCTAGATGCAGCTAAATGGTTTGATTTGATGAAGTTGCCTTTCATGCCTTTAGTACTTGGGATCATGGATTTTATTATAAGTTATCACAAGATGGGTTTGACTTTTATATTCAATGATCAAAACCTGGGTGAGAGTGAACTTTTGCGTCTCACTGAATTTTGAGGCAACATGAGGCATTAGGCAAGGGTGCCTATTCTTAAATGAAACTGCACTGGAATCTTTAGACTGTGCTTTCAGCTAGAACTACTCTTGAAGAGACTTGAGATTGGGCATCCACTTGATCATAATATAACCATTGTACTTGAGGAAACTGTTAGCTTTGGGACAATATCTGGCTTGCTAATTACCTGGAACCTATCCAAGGTGTAAGAAAGCTGATTATTAATTGGTGGAGATGGAAGTATACCACACGGAATAAGGGTATATACTTGTCAGAGTAAAACACAGGTTCAATAATTTCAACCCATCCTTAACCCCCTGGTAGCTACTGCATACAGCAGAAACTCATGAAAATGTGTAAAGTATTTTAGCAGTAACAAAACAGTTAAAAAGTACAAAAACCAGCACCATAGAAACCCCACACCACATTTAGAAAAATACAGACAAATGTAATGAAGAGAATCAAAACAAAGTGAAACCAATCCAATAAGGGGAAATCGGAGATATGAAATGTTAAATTGTTAAGATAAAAGCACGTATTAAAAGTAAAGCGCCAATCAGTAGTCACAGTTCATGGTTGACTAGGACCTAGGCACGATTTTAGGCTGACTGCAATGGAGCCAGGGGCAGATACTTTAAGTGGGCTTATTGCGGTCAAAGTTTTGATAACTTAGGGCCTGATTTAGAATCAGTGGATGTAATACTCTGTCACAAATGTGACGGATGTCCTATCTGCTTTATTACCATCTCCATAGGATAAAGGGATCGTAATACGGCTGACGAGATATCCATTATGTTTGTGACGGAGTATTCCACTCTGCCAAGATCTAAATCAAGCCCTTAGGCTCTGAAATGGAAGTTAAATTCCTCCAGTGGGAGCAAGATTGTAGGCAGTATCCGCCAAAATCCTCTCAGAACAGGATAGTTGCTAGATGAGGTCCAGCTGAAGTTTTAGCGGGCCACACCAGTTTGAACCCAGCCATATGCAAATCAGTCTTGACCCTGTTCCCCATGGGAAAAGTCCAGCCCAAACTGCCAGGCCAGATCCTTGAAGGTCAAGACTGGTTTGCATATGGCTTGGTCCAAACAGGGGTGGCATGGTGAGCAAAAGAACAATGGCTTAAGCCCACATCTGTGACTGGAAGGGTTTGAAAAGTTTCAGGACTCCGTCCATTATCCTTTTGTGTTGCTAAAGCTAAAGTTGCTAAAGTCACCCCAAGTGGCTAGGGTATGCCCAGACATGGGTCCCTTGCTCACTGTGCCACTGGATTCAAGCTAGCCTGGCTGATGCCCCAAAACCGGCCCCATGATGCTTTTTCCTGGTCCGGCAGTTCGGGCTGGACTGTTCGTATGGGGAAAAGAGTCAAGAGGGATTTGCATATGGGTAGGTCTATACTGGGGTGGCATGGTGAGCAAAAGAACGAATGGATTAAGCCCAGATCTGTGACTGGGGGTGAGTGTCTGAAAAGTTTCAGCACTTCGTCCATCATCCTTCTGTGTTGCTAACCATCTTAGGTGCCCTACCAACAGATCTATAACTGTGTGATTGTCCTGGATAGGTCAGTGATATAAACGTTTGATTTTAAAACATTCAGTGATTTGCATGTCATGAACTTGAATCCTAGCATGGATGACTCAGTCATCCTTCTTAAATTGGGCAGTCAAAAGTGTTATATGCAGAGCTTAGAACCTATATAAGAATGAGAGAGAATGAAATATGAAATATTGTTTCAAATATTAGTGTTCAGGGGTTAATTAGAGAAATAATGTTGTTGGTCTAGTACTACATTAAAATGCAGTGACCAAGGGTTTTTAGCATTAGGTAAATGCTTGATGTACCATGATTTGTAGATACTGAGTTACACTGCAGAGGTTCATACTGAACAAAATAATTTGGCGGTTTAGATTTTAGGAACTGAAATACATCTAGGTCCTACACATCTATGTGGGGCAGACACCCTTAGCAATGCTGCTAATTTTTAGCAATATTCCAAGAATGAAGAAAACCAGAATCAGCACTCAGGATTTGAGCCTGTGGCTGAGACTTGATTCAAGGTGGATGCTTGTCATTTTTCCCATGCCCGTTGAACCAATGGAGAAGTTTATTGCACAGCTCCGCTACTGGGAATCATTTCAGTCCTGTCTTCACTTTACGCCGAATAACATTACTCTGGACATACGCCCCGTATTGAACCTCCTGTTTCCGTGTAGAGATTTCAAGGGTTTGGGAGGAAAACGGGTTGCTGTGGGGTGGGAGCTGTTTGAGATTTCCACCTAAAAGGCAGGCTTCAATAAGCTCTTATTTCGGTTTAACTGATAGAGCTGAGATGATTGTCAGTGCCTCCTCCCAGTAAAGGTTAAGATGTGTGCAATTTCAAAGCATGTGTCAAGAATCAGTGGGTGTGTCCTAGCATCTGGGATAGTTGGGTATGGCTTCTGCATACATTTGGCTTCACATGTGAGAAGTGAGGGAGGCTTTATGCAGAAAGTTAAATTGAATTCATTTGGATTGTGTGTTATGGGGTACTTTCTGCGGTTATTCCAGAGCCTTCTGCTGTTCCTTATAATTGTAAGTAGGCTCCAAGAATGTCTCCCGTTGTTCGCCAAGCAGAAGAAGGAACTTCCCAGAGTTCTCAAGTATTGCTTTATAAAACCATGTAATCAGCCTGTGCCTATGGTCTACAGCAGTATTTCCCAATTTGTGGGACGCTACTGAGCTTATTTTTGGTGGATCATGAAAGTCCAAGCAATAAATAAAGATACCTTTGAATTCTGTATTTATCTTGTCATATTTGTTGTGCTTGAATGTAAGAGGTCAAATGTCAGTCATTTCTTCTGACAAATTGCTGCTTCATTTTTTAACATGGAGAATGGTGTTAACAAACTCCTTTCAGTTTGCAGTCAAAGAAAGAGAAGTACAGTGAATTACATGACAACCTTGCAGGGGTACAGAGTGTGTGAAAGGATAGACTGCAGGATGGCCTTTTGCTAACATGTAACAAAATGTAAATACCTGTAAATCTGTAAATGAAATGCACACATTCAGCAATTGAAAAAGCAAAAAATATTTTTTCTAAATTTTGAAGTGTGGTGGAAGCAACAAGTTTAACAGGATTAATTTAAATCAAGACACTTCCTCTTGCTGATGCACAAATGATAAATAGCCACAAACCCTATTTCCACACATTATCATTTGTGTGCAATATAGTTTTATCAGTAACATGGTATGTCTGTTCAAATTGAGATTTTCCTACCCTTGGTGTCAGAAAGGCTAGATTTTATTAAAAACACTGAGGCGAGTATTATGCAGTCTTTTCGTGCTTTAATTTTTTTCAGCAGCCAAGGAAGAACTTCATTTCCCAGAGGAAAAAATTGACAAAAACTACAACGTGATATCATAAAGGGCCAACCAATAGGACGTCTAGTATAACAATAATTATTTTGACTGTGAACATTAAGTCCTCTTTTCTTGATGCAAGAACTAAAGAGGTGTATAAATGAATACCAAAACAGCATAAAAGGCAGCTAACATAGTGAATAACTCCATAAAACAATAAAACAGTGTTGCAAAAAAGAGTTGCAGACCGACTCTAGTGAGAAGATCCATTGAGAAAGGGTTTCTGTGCGGATGGAAGATAACCATGTGAACTAGCAGGAGCCAACTCTGGGAGAGGGAGTTGGAACTGCAAACAGAAAAACAGGGAGGGTTAATATAACAGTGGTGGAATAATACACACCTCCCTGTCCTTAATAAAATCCAGCCTTTCTGATACCAAGGCTAGGAAAATCTCAATTTTATTACAAGACCAGAGGCTCACAATGTGCACGTTCAAAGCATAGAAATAACAGAATCATAGACATGTGAAATCAGATTACAATAAAATGTTCTAAAAGTATTTACATTAGACCAATCTGCAGATTTGAGAATATCCTGCAAGGAACCCCAGCCCAGAAAGCTTGAGAGGCCACTGCTCCTCTGGCTCAATGGGCACCGAAGGAGTCAATGTTAATTCCCGCTAAGGACATGATCCATTTGACCCAACTGGCTAAGGTAGAGGAGGAAACAGGTTTATGAAGTTTTTGGAAAGAAATGAGTAGTTGGGTAGACGAGAATGATCTCAAATCTGCAGTGTGAGCTACACCACTCTTTAAACAATTTCCAACACACAATTTGGGTTGAGAAGGAAAAAACAGATAATGAATAGAAGTTAAGTTAGTCTTAGTGCGTCTCCGAACCTGAAAATAAAAACCCAAAGGAGAGAAGAAGAAAGAGGAAACATCCAATGCTTTAACATCTAAAACGTGTTTTAAAGATATCAAACATAAAAGCATAGTTAATTTTGCTGAAAGTTGTTTAAGGGAAAGTAATCCATTCTCTGGCCAAGCAATGAAAAATAATTCTAACACCAAATTTACATCCCACATATTATATTTAGGAGTTGGAGGAATAACATATCTTACTCCCTTTATTAGTTGGCAAATCAGAGGATGTTCACCAATAGGTCTGCCGTTGACTCTGTAATGTTCAGCTGAAATCGCTGATCTATAAGTATTGATAGTGCAATAGGCTTTACCATGAGACGCCAAGGAAGCAAGGAAGTTTACTACCAGAGTTCCATCAGCTGAAAAGGGATCTGAATTCCTGTCCAAACACCAGCTTCACCAGGCGAGCCAGGCCGACTTTTAGGCCCTCGTCGTACCAGGGGCTTCAGATTGTTGGATGAGCTGGATAGTGTCTTCTGAAATTCCTGGGGTTCTCCAGGATGACCCAAAATCTTCCAAGCAACAAGAAAAAGGGTATTGTTGAGAATCATTTAGTGTTGATGACCCTGAGGATGCAGCAGTTAGTCGGGCAAGTGACGAAGCCAGACAGGACAATCCGTTGCCAATTCCAAAAGAGTTGGATACCAAGGTTGTGCCTGCCAAAATCGTGTTATGCGAATTAGTGAAGATTGCTGTCTGCGTGTTTGAGCAAGGACTCTGGGAATGAGAAGTTCAGGAGGAAAAGCACAAAGAAGAGTTAGCGGCCAATGTTGAAGGAAGACATTGGTAGCCAGGGCTTAAGGATCTGGTCATCAACTGAAAAAGGAAGGAAGCTGAGAATTGAGGCAAGAGGCAAAGAGATCTATTGACATGTCGCCATAGATGGAAGTAACACGATTGAACACTGAAGGATGCAGTTGACAATCGCTTGAGTCTTGAAGGTGTCTGGAGTACCAATCTGCTATCGTATTTAATCCTCCTGGTAGATAAACCGCTCTGACTGAGATGTTTTGATGTAAACAATACTCCAAAGATGTTTTGCAAGGATTGCTAATACCCTGGATCTGGTGCCCCCAAGAATGGTGCAACTTACTATTTGTTTTGTGAAGGATTGGATGGCAAAGGAACCTGCAAGCACCTCTAAAATGTTTATGTGCAAGAAGGACTCCATCTGAGACTATGCGCCTCCAGTTGAGAACTGACCACAACTTGCGCCCCAACCAGTCCAACTTGCATCGGATTCCAATCCAAGATCTGGGGCGGCAGAGAAGATTGTTCTCCTGTTCAGGTATCTAAGTGGGTCAGCCACCACAGGAGCTCTTCTCTGGACTCTGGGTCTAGAGAAACTGGGTCGGAGTAGGCAAGGCCTTTGTGAAGAGTTTGAATCTTTAATCGCTGAAGAGCACGATAATGAAGAGAGCCTGTAAAGATTGCTTGAATTGAAGAAGCAAAAAGCCCTACAAGACAGGCTAAAGCTCTGAGAGAGATGTGAGAAAGGGATTATGAATGTCGAGTGAGTACTGTCTATAAGGAAACCCAGAAATTCCAACTTTTGAGTTGGAACGAGGGCGGATTTCTGAACACTGATGAGAAAGCCTAACTTGAGAAGAAGATTTTGCCAAAGATGTAACAGAGAAAGAAGAAGATCTCTGTCCTGGGCCATAAGGAGAAAGTCGTCTACATAAAGGATCAAATGCACACCATGAAATAGGAAGAAGGCTGCCACTGGCTTCAGAATCTTGGTGAAACACCAAGGAGCCCAGGAAAGACCGAAAGGAAGAACGTTGTAATGATAAAAAGAATCTCCTCATTGAAATTGGAGAAATTTCCGGCGGAAAGGATGAATTGGGACAGTAAGGTAAGCATCTTGAAGATCTAATCTGACCAACCAATCGCTTTGAAGTAAAATATCTCTGAGGTGTACAATAGTATCCATCTTGAAATGGCGATAAACTACAAAGTTGTTGAAGTTCTTTAGGTTAAAAATGAGTCGAACTTTTGTTCTTTTTCTGAACTAAGAAGATGGTGCTGAGAAAATCTGAAGAGTCGAAAAGGACTGGTTGTATGTCCCACTTGATGAGAAGAGATTGGATCTCGCTGTGGATGAGTTGTTGTTGATCTTGAGAAAAAACAAGGAGGAGAGGAAATTGGGATTGCATCTGAGGTTGGTAAAACTCTAAGAGGTAACCCTGAATAGTTTGAATCAGCCAGGGATCTGTAGTGAGAGGAAATCATGAGTCTACGAATAAAGCCGGTCTGCCTCTTACGGGAGGAGGGCCAGAATTGAAAACACTTTCCAAAATTTTTTTCTTTGTTGACGTCACCTCTGGACCGGTACCCTCTGGTGCGGTGGGGATAGAAGCGAGGCTAGTATCCTTAATAGGTGTCAACCTGATTCTGTTGGTTGAAGGAGTCTCTATTAGGGTATTGACCCCTGGAGAAACGTCTGGCACAGCGACTCCTGTCTTTGCCGGCCCTGGAGAAAACCCTAGAAGAAAAACATTTTCTTTAGAGAAAGTTGGGCCTTATCCAAGGTGCCAAAGGTAGAAACATATTTGCCTAAATCCTTGATAAATGAGTCTCCGAATAATAATCCTTTAGCCAAAGGACCCTCTTCCTTGGAGGCCAAAGAAACAATTTTTGGGTCAATCTTAAGGAGGAGACTTTTCCTTCTCTCTAGAGATAATTACGTATTAGCATTGCCCAACATACAAACAGCCCATTAGGCCCAATTGGAAAGTACGACAGGACCTATCATTGATTGTTCTATTTTGGCTTCTGCCAAATACAAAATCCTAGTGAGAGGACCCACTAAATCTAACAGTTTAACTTGGCAGTTAGACCAAGTTCTATCCACACCTTTTTAGGGTCTTTTTCAAATTTTGTGAAAAACATAAGGATGTTTGGGTCAATAACCGGGGAAGCTGTGATGCTATTAGGTAAGGAGGGGCGGGGGCATTCAGACTTCAACTTATTTCTAGTAACCTTATCCACTGCGTTGCTTAAATAAAAGGAAACAGTCTGCAACATGATCGGCAGAAACCACTCTGCAGAATCAGGATGTATCATGAAAGAAGAGTCAAACATAGGTTCACCTAAATGGTCCACTAAATCTTGAGACTGGGTGAGCGACACCACCGTCATGAGGAGAACAATTTCTGCCTTTTCTCCGGAGGCCCATGAATATATGGATCTGTAGATCCGTCTAAGCCATCTGTGTGTCTCAATTGTATAATATGAAGTGGAGAAGAAGGGGGCCTGACTTAGAAACCTCTCAGATGGGAGGACCAAACTTTACAGAAACGCCTTTAGAGGACTTAGAAGGGGTGGCAGCACGTTTCTTGCCTCTGACAGAGGGCAATTCATTGGCAGAAATCATCTTAGTCAACGAGCCTTCTAAATTTTGGGAAATATCCAACATAGAAATAGATACAGACTGTTGGACAGAGTCTTGGATAAAATAATTTAAATTATCTTTAAACAATTGGGTTTCTTCTTCCTCAGGCATACTGAAAGTTAATAAAATTAGAAAAAATTATGGGGATTTTTTTTAAAATTAAATAACAAATTGCAGTGAAAAGTATTGCCTGAAAAGGAAATATAATTTCCTGCAAGCAAAAAAGAGGTTACAAGAGATTGGGAGCGGAGGGGAGTGGCTGTGGGAAAGGAAGAGGCGTGTAAACGAACAAAGAACCCTACAGCTGTAATGGTGGGAAGGCGTGGATTTGGGGAGGCCACGCCTGAGGGAGAGTAGGCACAAGGAAGGCTCTGTGTCGAGAAAGATAGACCGGAGCGAAGCGGAAACCTGAGGTGAAAGGCAGGAGCATAAGACGGCACAGCAGCACAGCGCGTCTCCCAACGGCAGAATGACAGCCATTACAAGATGCGCTGCAAACAGCAAAGCGGTGGAGCACGCAACGGCAGAAAAGGTGAAAGGTACACAACCAAATATGAATAAAAGAAAATAGAACAACATAATGTAATTGTGAAGAATCGTAATAGAAATTAAACCAACAAGTGAAAAAAAGTACTTATCTTGACTGCGAGCAGCAAGAAAAGAGGACTTGATGTTCGCAGTCAACATAATTATTGTTAAACTCGACATCCTATTGGTTGTCCCTTTATGATATTATATTGTAGTTTTGGAAGTTTGTTCTCTAGGAAATGTAGTCCTTCCTTGGCTGCTGTAAAGCAAGAAAAGACTGCATAACATGAGCCTCCGGTCTAGTAATAAACTTTAGTGGCCATTTCAATGGTAAATGTGTTGTCTATAAATAACAGTGCGCTAACACACTGTGGTTTAAAAAATTGCCTGCTTCATGTCCATTAAAGCTGGGGGGTGCGGTCACGAACTTTTGTTATGATAAAACATGGGTTGTGTTCTAAAATGTTTGGGGAACACTGATCCACAGCGTTTGTATAACCACATGCGTGTCAGGTTCCACATTATGTATGGGCTATGTTGTGCCTAGGGAATGTGCAACTCTCCCATATATAAAAATTGGCCATCTTGCAAGCCACCGGTGGCTACTACTATTGGAAAGTCTGGGAGGCTACCTTTCTTGTAGAAGACCCCTACAAGCCCCCCAACCCCAATTATTTGAGCTCACAGAGTTGAAGCGTGGTATAGTGGGTGCATATGTAAATGTAAGACATGTTACTGGATGCACTGTCTTAAAGGTGGTTAAACTGTTCCGATCAGGGCAGGAGGTACTTCTTCGAACTGGCGCCTGGTGCTGAGATTTTGTATAGTTACCCTTGAATCTCGTCCAGACCAGTCTTGCCCAGGTGAATGCACACCAAACAGTGGGCCACCCACTGGAACTGTGCTGAAAAGTAGTACTCCTGAAAGTCTGGAGCTCCCAATCCATCCTTAGTGGTTGGCAATTTCAACTTGGACAGGCTCACTCTACATATACTGTTTTCCCCATATCAATTACACTAAGATGAAATAAAGTTCTCAGAAATATGACAAAGGGTATGGACAGTAATAGATTCATTAAATAATATAAAAGGTGGGGCAGCATTCATTTTGGCTACAGTGAACTGTCCCGGAAAAGACAGGGGTAAGGCCTTATAGAACACTACTTATGATCGCAATCCCTAGATTATTATGCTGAAGTTGCCCCCAGTACGTCAGCATGTTTGTGATACATATTAATCCCTAAATATGGGAAGGTATCTAGAGTGCACTTAGGGTCTGGTCCACCAATTGGACTGCACACTGTAGTAAGGGCATATTGAAAAGGGAAACCATAGGACTTGTTATGATAACCTACAGACATGGGGCTCCACGATTACAGTTGAACAAGCAATGCCCAGAGGACTGTACCAAAGAGGTAATCTGTCACCAGCCACAGAATATGAACTTTAAAAATAAAAAAAAGAATCAGAATATTTGGAAAAAAACTTAACTGGCAACTTTCCAGATTTTCAGTGCCATGTATAGAAAGCTGCTCATAATCATGAGGAGACTTGTCCGTGACAAAAGTGAAGAGCCTGTACTACCATGGACGGAGTAGTGGCAAAATAAGTGACGAATTCAAGGTGACTCATATAGACAAGGACAGGCTTATGGCGTCAAAACAAACATAGCACTGGAGTGTAAAGGAGAAGCTAAACCATTGCAACAAGGAGAGGAGGGGGGTGAAGAAACGGCTGAAGAGACAAGATGAGCCTCACAGTTTACTAACACTAATATTAACTTATATGTAAATGTCTGTGTACTGCATTTATCCAACAAACATCAATAAGGGGGTCATTCTGACCTCGGCGGTAAAAGGCCCTTACCGCCGGTCAGAAGTCCGCCATTCTACCGCCGCGGCCGCGGTAAACCGCCACGGTCATTCTGACCCACAACTGACAACCCGCCAAAAATCCGACATCCACAGCAGGCCGCCACATCAGCGGGCAGTGGTAAACTGGAGATGACCAAACCTCCACCGCCACGCCAACAGAAACACGCCTATGTCATTCTGACCCACAAATCCACACGGCGGTCTTTCAACCGCGGTATTCCATTGGCAGTACACACCGCCGCGCTCAAAATACACACACAGCTCCAAAACACAGCCACATTGGACAATTTGAAAAACACACACCTGATACACATACACACACCACTCCCACACACCCAACCCAATATAAAACACACACCCACATCACCCACAAACCCCTACTACCAAAGATCAGAGACGAAGGAGAGAGAGACACATCACAGAATAGAGAGCTACATCACACAGAGGCACACTACACCATCACACACACCACATAGAAGCACAAAGCACCACACACCAACACACTCATCACCACATACACCACCCCACACCTCATCCACACCACCCCATGGCACCCCAAAGGCACCCACGCTTTTCGGACGAAGAACTCCCGGTCATGGTGGAGGAAATTATAAGAGTTGAACCCCAGCTATTCGGCTCACAGGTGCAGCACACCACTATAGCCAGGAAGGCGGAGCTATGGCAGCGGATCGTGGACAGGGTCAACGTGGTGGGACAGCATCCCAGAAATCGGGACGACATCCGCAAACGCTGGAACGACCTACGGGGAAAGGTGCGCTCGATGGTCTCGCGACACATCGCAGTGCAGAAGACTGGCGGGGGACCCCCACCCACTCCACCCGAATTCACAGCATGGGAGCAAGAGGTACTAAACATCCTGCATCCTGATGGCCTCGCTGGAGTACACGGAGGAATGGACTCTGGTAAGTACAATCTCAACTACTTCACCCCCCCCCCAGCATGCTAACCCCCACCACCACCCTCACCTCCAAGCCCCCATCACACATCCTCCCTGAGAATGTCTCTCCAGCACAACCCACCCAACACCAACCCCTGCATGCCACCACAAACTATGGACACCCATCACCTAAGCATGACCACTGCACATAGCCCCCCCCCCCCCAAAACACCCTCACAACACCTCCCCCAAGGGAATGGCAGCACTGGGGGACAAGGGCACCCATAAATCGCACGCAATAGCACACACAGAAACAATAACCATACTCTCTTACCCCATGTAGGACCCGAACGCCAACACACCGGTCAGGAGGGTCCAGAAATGTCCATCCCACCCCCGGAAGAGGCCCCCAGTGATGACAGCAGCTCTGTCGACCTGGAACCTGATGACCAGCCCGGACCATCGGGGACCTCTGGACAGTGGGTTCCCCACACACAGACACAGGCCACACCAGACCCAACCCCCTCTGGGACCAACAGCACAGCTCCCACCCAGCGGGCCCATGCCTCTGTCTCTAGGACAGGTCAATCAGCGGTGTGTCTGCCACTACAGGGCACCCAGGCTAACCCACCACCCCAACAACAACAGGGACCTGGGGGCAGTGGTAGTGGGCACACCGTCCAGGGGACAGAGGGTGGGGGAAACCGGGCAACTCGGAGGGCTGCTGTGCGACAGGGGGGGGAGGAGAGGCCCAGGGAACCCACTCTCCAAGAGGCCCTCACCACCATCATGGCAGCCTACCACCACTCCCAAGAGACGATGGCGACGGTACTGGCCAGGTTCCAGGAGATCCAGGCACAGCAGGAGGAACGCTACATGGGGTTCAGCAATCAACTCACCAACATCTCTACCGCTATGGGGAGCATAGTCCAGGCCCTGAACCGTATAGAAGACACGTTGCGGGACCATGTGGCACCACACAGGGCCCCTGTCACTAGCCCGGACCAGGAACAGCCTACCACCTCCGCCGGCGCTAGTGGTCAGGAGGCCCCACCACAACGACAGGCCACCAGAACCCCACCTCCTGCTGAAGAACAACCACCCCGCAAGAGGAGCCTGAGATCAAAAAAATAGACAGAGTAGGATGTCAAGACCCCCGCCAGCATGAGATACCCCCTGAAGTCATCCCACTGTCCCACATTGCCACCCTGTCCAACCTTGAACTGCCCCTGCTCCATCCTTCCACAGGCATATGGACAATGCACCCGTGAGACTGAGAACTGGACTCTGCCATGGACATTACTCCACCCCCACCCATCACCGTGTTAATATCATGTACCATTATCTAGCACTACAAATAAATCACTCATTGCACTGAAATCTATCAGGAGTCAGCCTGTATTATTTACAAATGTATAACACATTACAGATCAATTATGTTCGGTTAACTTTGTGTTGAAAACATACCGAGGTTAATAAGCATTAGTCCATGGGCTAACCAACCAGAAGTCACGCAGTGGGTCATACAGCACTGAAAAGGGAAGGGAAAATCAAACATCAGTCTAAAAGAACTGGGGGGAAATAGACAAAGTTGAGATGCAGGAGTCTTCAAGTAAATGTAAAATGGCGTGGGTGATTCTTACCTGTGTGCTACTGAAAATACTGTTGGATAACTCAGTCCCTGTTGTCTGTGTCGTCCTCTGAGTCTTCCTCCTCTTCACTCTCCGCAGGCTCCACAGCTGCTTCAACACCTCCATCTGGACCATCCTCCTGCAGGAAAGGCACCTGACGTCGCAATGCAAGATTGTGAAGCATACAGCAGGCCACGATGATCTGGCACACCTTCTTTGGTGAGTACATCAGGGATCCCCCTGTCATATGCAGGCACCTAAACCTGGCCTTTAGGAGGCCAAAGGTCCTTACTATGATCCTCCTAGTCCGCCCATGGGCCTCATTGTACCGTTCCTCAGCCCTGGTCCGGGGATTCCTCACTGGGGTCAATAGCCAAGGCAGGTTGGGGTAACCAGAGTCACCTATTAGCCACACACGTTGTCCCTGTAGCTGTTCCATCACATAAGGGATGCTGCTATTACGCATCACATACGCGTCATGCACTGAACCAGGGAACATGGCATTTACATGGGAGATGTACTGGTCAGCCAAACAGACCACCTGGACGTTCATAGAATGATAACTTTTCCTGTTTCTGTACACCTGCTCATCGTCTTTTGGGGGTACTAAGGCCACATGGGTCCCATCAATGGCACCAATTATGTTGGGGATATGTCCAAGGGCATAAAAATCACCCTTCACAGTGGCCAAATCAACCTCCTCAGGGAATAGAATGTAACTCCGCATGTGTTTCGTCAGGGCAGACAACACTCTAGACAAAACTTTTGAAAACATGGGCTGAGACATTCCAGATGACATGGCCACTGTCGTCTGGAATGAGCCACTTGCAAGAAAATGGAGGACTGACAGAACCTGCACCAGAGGGGGAATTCCTGTGGGTTGGCGGATGGGGGACATCAGGGCTGGCTCCAGCTGGGCACACAGTTCATGGATAGTGGCACGGTCAAGTCGGTATCGTAGTATGATGTGACGTTCTTCCATTGTCGACAGGTCCACCAGCGGTCGGTACACGCGAGGATTCATCCTTCTCCTCGCAAGTCCCAGCGGACGGTTCCTAGGAAGGACAACATGGAGCACAGAGTCAAGCAACTCACAGGTACGTTCACCACAGCTTGCATAGCACACAGTTATCTATGTATTGAGAGCGTGTATGTGTGGCAATGCAAGGCCTAGGCCTGTGTGACGCAGTACGAATTATGCCATGTGGGCCCTTGAAATGGCGGCTGCCTGACCTGTGAAGTGGGACAATGGGATGTGATGTCAATGCGCTGGCGGGGCGCACCGTGGCGGTAGGCGGTCGAAGACCGCTATACGAAGCCGCATTGGTTAACATTGTAGCCTATGGGTTTCAGGAGCCAATGACGAGGTGCGCCGGCGGTCGCGGTACGCACCGCCGCGGTACGCACCGCCGTGGGCGTGACCGCCATTTTCTATCTGCTTAATCACTCGAGACCTGATCATCCACAGGAGAGGACCTATACTGCAAGTGCTGCTGTGACCTCGGTCTGGAAGAGACAATGGCTGCTGCGACTGGGGAAAGGGCCCCTGCCTTCACGTCTGAAGAGTTGGAGAAGCTCGTGGATGGGGTCCTCCCCCAGTATGCGTTACTCTACGGTCCTCCAGACCAACAGGTAAGTACACCGTGTGCACATGGAATGGGCGATGCCTGTGTGGAGTGGGGTGGATGTAAGTTGGTGGGGTGGGGGGCGAATGAGGAGTGCAACGCACAACAGATGAGAGCATGTGCCATTTGGCAAAGTTGGTGAGGGGGGGCCAATCACATCTAACATGCAGTTCATTGATGAATGTTTCCTTCCCACCCTGTACATGTCAAATAGGTCAGCGCCCATCAGAAAGTCGACCTTTGGCGTGCCATCGCCAAGGAAGTCCGGACCCTGGGGGTCCACAACAGACGGGGCACCCACTGCCGCAAGAGGTGGGAGGACATCCGCCGCGGAACCAGGAAGACCGCCGAGTCACTGCTGGGGATGGCCTCCCAACCTAGGAGGGGTGCCACTCGTACCATGACCCCCCTGATGTCCCGGATCCTGGCGGTGGCCTACCCAAATTTGGATGGGCGCTTGAGGACATCACAGCAGACACAAGGGGGTGAGTATCAGCACATTCTCCTATCTTTCTGCGCAGTGGAGGCGTCTGGGTGGGGGAGGAGGGCTGTGGGTGACATTAGGCCAGGGCGCTTTCTGTAGGCTAGTCCCCTCCCTTAGGCATGGCCCTGTGCTCCCGGCCCCCACCTCTGTAGGGTGACAAGTACAGCTATTGATGGTCCAGCATCACACATGTGCGCGTTTGTCGTCTCTAGACCTGTTGTCCTAGTCAGGAGTACTGAGTAGTGTACCCCGAATGCGCGGCGTAGTGCATGAGGCTCCTCTGTCTGTCCTCTCCGCCAACGGTGTTGACATTGCATGCACTCAACCTGGTCTTCGTTTTTCTCCCCCCACCCTTCTTCTTCATCTTCTTGTGCATGTGTGCATTAGCATCATCAGGCGGAGGAGATTTGGCATCGGAGCACGAGGGAGCTGCCAGTCACAAGGCCCCGGTGGCCCCAGGGACAGACACCAAGGGCACCAGTGATCCGGAGGGGAGCACCACAACGGGGACCGGTGGTGAGACCAGCGACACAGACACGTCCTCGGATGGGTGCTCCCTAGCGGTGGCGGCAACATCCGTGCCCCCCGCCTCTACAGGTACAGCCGCCACCCAGCGCACCAGCCCCGCCCTCCCAGCAGCCCCTCAGCCTACGCTCCGTGCCCGCTTGTAGGAGGCTGGACTGGCTTGTAGTGAGTACCAAGGGGTACTTGCACCTTGCACCAGGCCTAGTTATCCCTCATTAGTGTATAGGGTGTCTAGCAGCTTAGGCTGATAGATAATGGTAGCTTAGCAGAGCAGCTTAGGCTGAACTAGGAGACGTGTGAAGCTACTACAGTACCACTTAGTGTCATATGCACAATATCATAAGAAAACACAATACACAGTTATACTAAAAATAAAGGTACTTTATTTTTATGACAATATGCCAAAGTATCTTAGAGTGTACCCTCAGTGAGAGGATAGGAAATATACACAAGATATATATACACAATAGCAAAAATATGCAGTATAGTCTTAGAAAACAGTGCAAACAATGTATAGTTACAATAGGATGCAATGGGGAAACATAGGGATAGGGGCAACACAAACCATATACTCCAAAAGTGGAATGCGAACCACGAATGGACCCCAAACCTATGTGACCTTGTAGAGGGTCGCTGGGACTATTAGAAAATAGTGAGAGTTAGAAAAATAACCCTCCCCAAGACCCTGAAAAGTGAGTGCAAAGTGCACTAAAGTTCCCCTAAGGACAAAATAGTCGTGTTAGAGGGAAAATGCAAGGAAAACACAAATCAGCAATGCAACAACGATGGATTCCTGACTGAGGGTACCTGTGGAACAAGGGGACCAAGTCCAAAAGTCACAAGCAACTCGGAGATGGGCAGATGCCCAAGAAATGCCAGCGGTTGGTGCAAAGAAGCTCTTACTAGGCTGAAGAACTGTGAATACTGCAGGAACGACAAGGGCTAGAGACTTCCCCTTTGGAGGATGGATCCCCCACGCCTTGGAGAGTCGTGCAGAAGTGTTTTCCCGCCAGATGGACGCCAACAAGCCTTGCTACACGCAAATCGTGCGTTTGGCGTTTTTGGACGCTGCTGGGGCCCAGGAGGGACCAGGAGGTCGCAAATTGGACCTGCAGAGAGAGGGGACGTCGAGCAAGACAAGGAGCCCTCACTGAAGCAGGTAGCACCCGGAGAAGTGCCAGAAACAGGCACTACGAGGATGCGTGAAACGGTGCTCGCCGAAGTTGCACAAAGGAGTCCCACGTCGCCGGAGACCAACTTAGAAAGTCGTGCAATGCAGGTTAGAGTGCCGTGGACCCAGGCTTGGCTGTGCACGAAGGATTTCCGCCGGAAGTGCACAGGGGCCGGAGTAGCTTGCAAAGTCGCGGTTCCCAGCAATGCAGCCCAGCGAGGTGAGGCAAGGACTTACCTCCACCAAACTTGGGCTGAAGAGTCACTGGACTGTGGGGGTCACTTGGACAGCGTCGCTGGATTCAAGGGACCTCGCTCGTCGTGCTGAGAGGAGACCCAAGGGACCGGTAATGCAGCTTTTTGGTGCCTGCGGTTGCAGGGGGAAGATTCCGTCGACCCACGGGAGATTTCTTCGGAGCTTCTGGTGCAGAGAGGAGGCAGACTACCCCCACAGCATGCACAAGCAGGAAAACAGTCGAGAAGGCGGCAGGATCAGCATTACAGAGTTGCAGTAGTCGTCTTTGCTACTATGTTGCAGGTTTGCAGGCTTCCAGCGCGGTCAGCGGTCGATTCCTTATCAGAAGGTGAAGAGGGAGATGCAGAGGAACTCGGCTGAGCTCATGCATTCGTTATCTAAAGTTTCCCCAGAGACAGAGACCCTAAATAGCCAGAAAAGAGGGTTTGGCTACCTAGGAGAGAGGAAAGGCTACTAACACCTGAAGGAGCCTATCACAAGGAGTCTCTGACGTCACCTGGTGGCACTGGCCACTCAGAGCAGTCCAGTGTGCCAGCAGCACCTCTGTTTCCAAGATGGCAGAGGTCTGGAGCACACTGGAGGAGCTCTGGACACCTCCCAGGGGAGGTGCAGGTCAGGGGAGTGGTCACTCCCCTTTCCTTTGTCCAGTTTCGCGCCAGAGCAGGGGCTAAGGGGTCCCTGAACCGGTGTAGACTGGCTTATGCAGAATTGGGCACATCTGTGCCCAAAAAAGCATTTCCAGAGGCTGGGGGAGGCTACTCCTCCCCTGCCTTCACACCATTTTCCAAAGGGTGAGGGTGTCACACCCTCTCTCAGAGGAAGTTCTTTGTTCTGCCATCCTGGGCCAGGCCTGGCTGGACCCCAGGAGGGCAGCTGCCTGTCTGAGGGGTTGGCAGCAGCAGCAGCTGCAGAGAAACCCCAGGAAGGGCAGTCTGGCAGTACCAGGGTCTGTGCTACAGACCACTGGGATCATGGAATTGTACCAACAATGCCAGGATGGCATAGAGGGGGCAATTCCATGATCATAGACATGTTACATGGCCATATTCGGAGTTACCATGGTGAAGCTACATATAGGTAGTGACCTATATATAGTGCACGCGTGTAATGGTGTCCCCGCACTCACAAAGTTCAGTGAATTGGCTCTGAACAATGTGGGGGCACCTTGGCTAGTGCCAGGGTGCCCTCACACTAAGTAACTTTGCACCTAACCTTTACCAGGTAAAGGTTAGACATATAGGTGACTTATAAGTTACTTAAGTGCAGTGTAAAATGGCTGTGAAATAACGTGGACGTTATTTCACTCAGGCTGCAGTGGCAGGCCTGTGTAAGAATTGTCAGAGCTCCCTATGGGTGGCAAAAGAAATGCTGCAGCCCATAGGGATCTCCTGGAACCCCAATACCCTGGGTACCTCAGTACCATATACTAGGGAATTATAAGGGTGTTCCAGTAAGCCAATGTAAATTGGTAAAATTGGTCACTAGCCTGTTAGTGACAATTTAGAAAGAAATGAGAGAGCATAACCACTGAGGTTCTGATTAGCAGAGCCTCAGTGAGACAGTTAGTCACTACACAGGTAACACATTCAGGCACACTTATGAGCACTGGGGCCCTGGGTTACCAGGGTCCCAGTGACACATACAACTAAAACAACATATATACAGTGAAAAATGGGGGTAACATGCCAGGCAAGATGGTACTTTCCTACACCGCTCGCCCAGGAAGGCGGGCGTCTCCTTCGCCCCAGGCACCTCAGCCCCTGCCCCTGTCACCCCTGCTGCCCTCAGTGCGGAGGTCATTGACCTCCTGAGGACGCTCATTGTTGGGCAGACTACCCTTTTGAATGCCATCCAGGGGGTAGAAAGGGAGGTGCATCGGAGCAATGCCTACCTGGAGGGCATTCATTCGGGTCAGGCTGCCCATCAACGATCGTTCAATGCTCTGGCCTCAGCACTGACGGCAGCCATTGTCCCTGTTTCCAGCCTCCCTCTTCTGACTGCCTCCACCCTGTCTCTGTCTCCTGTTCCTCAGCCTATCCCATCCACACCATCTGACCAGCCTGCACACACCTCAACACCCAAGGGCAGCTCATCCAGACACAAGCACCACAGATCACACAAACACTCACCCAAGCAACACCCAGATGCAGACATTCCAACAGTCACTACCACCTCTGTGTCCCCCTCCTCCTCGTCTCCCTCCTCCCTCCCTGTGACGTCTACACTCACACCTGCATGCACACCAACATCAGCCAGTGCTTCCATCACCACCACACCCTCCAGTACAGTCCGCACGCGTGCAGTCACCACCCCCACTGCCATTTACACGTCCCCTGTGTCCTCTCCCACTGTGTCTGTCACCCCCTCTTCCAAGACACACAAACGCAGGCAGCCACCCACCCAACAGCCATCCACCTCACGACAGCCTACAGCACCAGCACCTTCACCCAATGACAGCACACCTGACTCTCCTACAACCACATCCTCTTCCTCCACTCCCATCACCACTTCTCCTACCCTTTACCTTGGTCCTAAAAAACTTTTCCTCGCTAATCTTGACCTCTTTCCCTCCGATGACCCACCCCCTCCATCTGCAAAGAGTCCCAAGAGCACCACAGCCACCACCAGCCCAGCTACGAGTGTCACTGTTGTGCATGGGTTCTGGAGTCCACCCTTTGCCAGCAGTGACACTTCAATCAGCAGCAAGGACACATCCAGCCCCCCCCCAGGGAAGAGGACCAGGAAACACAAGGGCCGCCGTGAGAGGACTGACACGGCTGCCCCCAAGGAGCAAAGTTCGCCCACTTCACCTGCCACAACATCTAGGGGAGGCAAGGGCCCGAGAGCCACATCTAAGGAGCGAAAGGGCAGCAGGGCGGAGAAGTCAGGCAGCAGGAGCGCGGAGCAGGTGGGCCCCACATGCCACGTCCCAGCTGTAAGGGAGGACTCCCATGGGCCCAGGACTCCGTCACCGAAGGGTCCAGAAACATCACGGTCGGAGGGGGACTGAGCAGGGAGTCCAGCCCAGGTCTGGCTCCCTTGACTTACTGGATGAGCACCGCTGAACAGGGCCCGCCGTGCAGAAGAGCATCACCGAACAGGGCCCCGCCGTGAAGATAGGCACCGCTGAACAGGGCCCGCCGTGCAGAAGAGCACCGCTGAACAGGGCCCGCCGTGCAGAAGAGCACCGCCGAACAGGGCCCCGCCGTGCAGAAGAGCACCGCCGAACAGGGCCCCGCCGTGAAGATAGGCACCGCTGAACAGGGCCCGCCGTGCAGAAGAGCACCGCTGAACAGGGCCCGCCGTGCAGAAGAGCACCGCCGAACAGGGCCCCGCCATGAAGATAGGCACCGCTGAACAGGGCCCGCTGTGCAGAAGAGCACCGCTGAACAGGGCCCGCCGTGCAGAAGAGCACCGCCGAACAGGGCCCCGCCGTGAAGATAGGCACCGCTGAACAGGGCCCGCCGTGCAGAAGAGCACGGCTGAACAGGGCCCCGCCGTGAAGATAGGCACCGCTGAACAGGGCCCGCCGTGCAGAAGAGCACCGCCGAACAGGGCCCCGCCGTGTAGATAGGGACCGCTGAACAGGGACCCGCCATCTCAAGCACCGCTCCGCTGGGCCCTTCCTGTCAAGCACCGCTCCGCTGGGCCCGCCGTTTTAAGCACCGCTCCGCTGGGCCCTTCCTGTCAAGCACCGCTCCGCTGGGCCCCGCCGTCTCAAGCACCGCTCCGCTGGGCCCCGCCGTCTCAAGCACCGCTCCGCTGGGCCCCGCCGTCTCAAGCACCGCTCCGCTGGGCCCCGCCGTCTCAAGCACCGCTCCGCTGGGCCCTTCCTGTCAAGCACCGCTCCGCTGGGCCCCGCCGTCTCATGCACCGCTCCGCTGGGCCCCGCCGTCTCATGCACCGCTCCGCTGGGCCCCGCCGTCTCATGCACCGCTCCGCTGGGCCCCGCCGTCTCATGCACCGCTCCGCTGGGCCCCGCCGTCTCATGCACCGCTCCGCTGGGCCCCGCCGTCTCAAGCACCGCTCCGCTGGGCCCCGCCGTCTTAAGCACTGCTCCGCTGGGCCCTTCCTGTCAAGCACCGCTCCGCTGGGCCCCGCCGTCTCAAGCACCGCTCCGCTGGGCCCCGCCGTCTCAAGCACCGCTCCGCTGGGCCCCGCCGTCTCAAGCACCGCTCCGCTGGGCCCTTCCTGTCAAGCAATGTTAACGGTTCACTGTGCCCACCATGCCTCCTCCAGAACCAGTGGAGACTGTAATCCACCTGATGGACTGTGGCTTTGCACTCCCCAGGATGGCACAGTGGGCAATCCACCCACTGTAGAGACTTGTGAGACTGTGGCTTTGCACTCCCCAGGATGGCACAGTGGGCAATCCACCCACTGTAGAGACTTGTGAGACTGTGGCTTTGCACTCCCCAGGATGGCACAGTGGGCAATCCACCCACTGTAGAGACTTGTGAGACTGTGGCTTTGCACTCCCCAGGATGGCACAGTGGGCAATCCACCCACTGTAGAGACTTGAGAGACTGTGGCTTTGCACTCCCCAGGATGGCACAGTGGGCATGGTGGCCCCTTCGTGGATCTGGCGTCGTGGACTCATGTGGCTGTGGTGCCCCCCCCTTCCCTTCCCCCTGAGGTGCCTGTAGTTTTGTCATCAGATGCCCCTGCAGTGTTCTCTCCAAAGGACTCAGGTCTCCTGTGTGGGCTTTGCCCTTGTGTTGTTACACTTTGGCCCACGGACACTTCGATTTACTTTTGATGTACGGAACTAATTGCCTCGGTTATCCATTGCAGTGTATATAGTATTATTTTGGTATGAATATTTTGCATAGTTGACCTATATTTGTCAGAGCCTATTTATTACATAAATGTTTCTTCACAATTTAATTATGTCTTTGCATTTTTCAGGGGGGTTTGGGTGGTGTCACTGTGACTTGTTGGTCTGCATTGGTGTGTACATAGTTTGGGGGGGTGGGGGTCGCATATGTGTGTGCCCGTAAGCTTTCCTCCTCCCCCCTCCTGTGTGTCGTAGGTGCAGTACTCACCGTTGTCGTCTGCGCCAGCGTTCGTACTCGTGGTAGATGAGCAGGTAGACGAGAGCAGGTAGGATGTTTAATTCGGGTTCCATGCTGTCCTCCGTACTCGTGGAGTGTGTTTCGGTGAGCGTTTTCCCGTTCGTGGTCTGTTTCCGCCGTGTTTTTATCGGCGGTGCTCCCGCCCCGGAAGAGGTGGCGGATTGGTGAGTTATGATAGTGTGGGCGGTACATTGTCTGCCGCCTGCCTGTTGGCGGTGACCGCCGCGCTGTTTGTCTGTACCGCCGTGGCGGTCGGAGTGTTAATGTGGCGGTCTGTGTTGGCGGTTCCCGCCAGGGTCAGAATTCCATTTTTTGGACCGCCGGCCTGTTGGCGGGTTGGCCGCCGCTTTATCACCGACCGCCAGGGTTAGAATCACCCCCTCAGTGTTTTGAAAAAAAAATGTATTGAGTTTTAACAGACTCAACATATAACAAGACAGTAAAAACAAATTACTAAAGACACCAACTCAAGCTTGCACTCACATTCTTACCCACTTTATAGACACAATGGAGCAAGAGACTCAACGCATCCCACCCAGCAGTTGTACATGCTACACAGTTATACTTCAAATGCAAGTTACTCCATCGTATTTTGTAACAAGAGTGTATTTTGACTTATCACCTGTATGTTCCAGAAGATAGGTTATTAAGAGTCCCCATATATCTTTTGGTCACAACATTTTGGTTAGTTTCTCTGCATATAGTTCCAATTTCATCTTACAACATGATACACCCTGTAACCACCAGTTCTTCCCAGGCGTCGTCCTACTACTCCAATGAAGAGCTACACGGGGCTTCGCCAGCAAAAAGGATATAGAAACAAAGCGTTGACTAGCAGGCAAAATATTGTAAATCATTCCCAGTAGGCATACTACTGGATCTCATAGTATTTGTTCAAACACCATTTCAGTTATAGCTTCTGTAACTTGTCTCCAAAATTCAAGTATAGCCCCACTTTGCCACGCCATATGTAGGAAGCAAGCATCCTTTTCATCACAGTGTATACACCTAGCATCTGCTCGTAAGCCAAAGTTGCGTAGCTTCAAGGGGTGTAAGACACTTGATGAAGAAATTCGAGGTGTATAATCCTCAAATTGCAGTTTGCAATAAGCATGTGTAATTGTGTGCAGTACAAGGCCCACTCTGTCTCACTTATCTCTCTTCCCACCGCTTTACTCCATTTCCTCCACACACAATCCAATGTCAACGGTTTGTCAGATTGTGCTGCATCAAATAGCTTGGCGACCAAATGATGCTGTGAGTTACTAGTAAGTAATACCAGTAGAGCGGTGAGTGCTGATGGGACCTGAGGAAATGAGGGATACAGCTGGCGCACAGCAGTTCGCAGCCTCATAAATGCAAAGCGGGAAAGCGCAGCTCGTGGCCCAGTAATGGACAAGTTATCTAGGTCTATTAATTTCCCGTTTGGGTACACATCATCCATAGTCCTTAACCCAGCATGGTGGACCAATGGAAGTGTAGTGTTGTCTTGTGTGGGCATAAGCGCTGGATGGCGATTGTGAGAAAGTAGCCTCTTTCTAGCATGGTTACACCCACTTTTAGCCTGCTTGAGTGCGTGTGTCAGTGTGTTTTACTGTGTCACTGGGATCCTGCTAGCCAGGACCCCAGTGCTCACAGTTTGTGGCCTAATGTGTGTGTTCTCAGTAGTGCTTAACTGTGTCACTGAGGCTCTGCTAACCAGCACCTCAGTGCTTATGCTCTCTCTACTCCCAAATTTGTCACTATAGGCTAGTGACTTCATTTACCAATTCCAGTTGGCATACTGGACCCCCCGTTATAAGTCCCTAGTATATGGTACCTAGGTACCCAGGGCACTAGGGTACCAGGAGATCCTTACGGGATGAAGCATTTCTTTTGCCACCCGTAAGGAGCTCAGACAAACCCTTTCACAGAACTGCCACTACAGCATGTGTGAAATAGTGCACACACACTAGTTGACAGCCATTTTCACTGCACTTAAGTAACTTAAAAGTCACCTATATGTCTAACCTTAATTTACTGAAGGCTAGGTGCAAAGTTACTAAGTGTGAGGGCACCCTTGCACTAGCAAAGGTGTCCCCATGCTGTCCAGTGCCACATCCACGGTATTTGTGAGTGTGGGGATGCCATTACACGTGTGCACTACATATAGGTCAATACCTATACGTAGCTTCACAATGGAAACTCCGAATATGGCCATGTAAGGTGTCTAGGATCATGGAATTGTCCCCCCATTCCAAATCTGGTATTGGGGAGCCAATTCCATGCATCCTGGGGTTTCCACCATGGACCCCCAGTACTGCAAACCAGCTCTCCGAGGCTTGCACTGCAGCCCCAGCTGCTGCCACCTCACAGACAGGGTTCTGCCCTCCTGGGGTCTGAGCAGCTCAGTCCCAGCAAGGTATAAAAAAGCATTTCCTTTAGGAAGAGATTGTTACACCCTCTCCCTTTGGAAATAGGTGTTACAGGCTTGGGAGGTGTAGCCTCCCAGAGCCTCTGGAAATGCTTTGAAGGGTACAGATGGTGCCCTCCTTGCATAAGCCAGTCTACACCGGTTCAGGGACACCCAGTGGTGCGAAACTGGACAAAGGAAAGGGGAGTAACCACCACCCTGTCCAGCCCAGAGCCTCTCCAGTGTGTCCCAGACTTCAGCCATCTTGCTTTCCAAGGTGTGGGGACACTCTGGAGGCCTCTGCGTGGCCAGTCCGAGCAGGTGACGTCAGAGTCCCCTCCTGATAGGTGCATTCCTGGTTAGGTAGCTAATCCCCCTCTCAGGGCTATTTAGGGTCTCTCCTGTGGGCTTCTCTTCAGATTCTGCTTGCAAGTTTCCATCAGGAATCCTCTGCAACTACTACTTCATCCTCTGACCTCAGATTGACCGCTGACTGCTCCAGGAACCGCTGTAACTGCAACAAAGTATCTAGAAGGGCTACTTTGACTCTGCAACTTTCAAGTTCAAGCCAGCAACTGCAACAGTTTCCACTGTGTGCATGTTCTGGGGACTCCCTGTCTTCACCCTGCACCAGAAGGACTGAACAAATCTCCCGTGGAGTGACGGAGTCACTTCCCTGCTCCAGCATGCACCTTCTAAGGAGACGACCTGTTCTCTTGGACTCCTCTCCTGGCGACGAGTGTGCTCCTTGGAACACAGGCGGTGGACCCCTTCAACACAGACTGTCCTAAGATCCTGATGTCCAAATTTGGAGAAGGTAAGAGCTTGCCTTCCCCGTTTGCGACAGTACCCCTGTGCACCGCACCATCTTCACCTCCTAAGGCCTCTGTGCACTATTTGCAAGAATCCTTAGTGCACAGCCTGGCCCAGGTCCCCAGCCCTCTATCCTGCGACGCTCAACTCGCTGAGTTGTTCTCTGGCGGTGTGGGACCTTCTTTTGTAGTGCTGCAACAACCGCAATTTGCACCTTCTTTGTCCCTGTATCCTGGGACCTCTGTGGGTACTGTCTGGTCATCTGTGGGTTCCCTCCAGTGTTGGGAGCCCCCTTTGCCTCCTCAGCCTGAGTTGAGGCCCCCAGGTCCTTCTGGGGCCCAGACAGCACCATTTTGACGCAATCTGCAACATTGCTTGAACCAAAGCTTGTTGGACGAATCTAGTGCTACAACTCGCCTGCATCCAACATCTCCACGTGGGACATCCTTTGCATCACGGCAGAACCCGCAGGCATCTTCTTTGGTGCTCTTCTGCAGACTTCTTCCAACCAGAGAATCCTCTTTTGTACCATCTTCTAGGTTGGCAGGGGCTCCTGTCCTTCCTGGAATCTTCTGCGACTTCTGGACTAGGTCTACTCTCTTTACAGGTCTTCAGGTCCAGGAATCCACCATTTTTTGCTTTCAGTCTTGCTTGGTTCTTGCAATACCTTTAATCATGGCTTGTAGTGTGTCCTAAGGAAACTTTACTCCTACTTTCCTGGGCTCTGGGGTGGGGTAATTTACTTACCTTTATTGTATTCTTACTCTCCCAGCGATTCTCTACATACTACACTTGTCTAGGGAGAATTTGTGATTCACATTCCACTTTCTTAGTATATGGCTTGTGTTGCCCCATGACCTATTTCTTCCTATTGCATTCTATGGTATTTTCTATTGTTTGCACTATCCTATGACTAATTACTTACCTTTATTTTGGTGTCCAGTGTATATATTGTGTATAATACTTACCTCCAGAAGGAGTATTGCCTCTAAGATATTTTTGGCATTGTGTCACTAAAATAAACTACCTTTATTTTTGTTAACACTGAGTATTGTCTTTTATTGTGTATAACTACTGTGTAACAATAGTGGTATTGCAGGAGCTTTGCATGTCTCCTAGTTCAGCCTAAGCTGCTCTGCTATAGCTACCTCTTTCAGCCTAAGCTGCTAGAACACTACATTTCACTAATAAGGGATAACAGTGGACCTGGTATAAGGTGTAAGTACCCAAGGTACCCACTACAGGCCAGCCTCCTACAGCGAACCAGGGGGAGTGCAGGAGCATATAAGGGCAATTTTCCTGCTGACCTACCAAGCAGCTACCATGCATGCGTAGTGGACCGTAGTGTGTGAATTTCTGCCCGCAGAATTCCGCCCCATGTGTGCGTCAGTGCAGCTCGAAGTGGTACTGGATCTGCAGTAGTGTGCTCTACTGCAATATGTTGGATGTATTTATGTTCTGTATTACAATAGTATGCAAACTTGCCCTGCGCACATGGATAATAAAGATAGAAGTCTGGAGCGTTGAACCTACCCCTGTCATACGGTAGAGTTAAAATATTCCAACTGATCAGTTGTTGCTTACCCGCCCATACCAAGGCCAGTATCAGGGACTTAAGTCTGTGAAAGAAATGCATAGATAGTATTATTGGAATATTTATTAAAAGATATAAGAATCTCGGTAGGCACACCATTTTCTAGAGTGCTATTCTGCCTGCTAATGATAGCGGTAGTCACTTCCACTAGTTCAGATATTGCAGTGCTATAATTATGACGCAGCACAAGTGCGGGTTCCCAGTGGATCCAGATACCTATATATTTCCCTGGATCCACATCCGACCCCAGCGGGAACTCAATGGAACACTGTAAACTATTTTGTGTGAGTGGGACTATGACAGATTAAGACTAGTTAATAGAAAGCCCTTCATAATACTCAAATCTGATGTATTTCCGGATGATCGGGGAATATTAATTGAGGGGTCTTTTATGTACAGCACAATATTGTCAGCATACAAGGAGATGCCTTTAGGGCGCAGTTAAACCGCAGATCTGCATGCCTTTGCCTAATGATACAAGACAGGGGTTTCAGAGTGATGGCGAATAACAGGGGTGACAAGGGCACCCCTGCCCACCAGGAACACATCCGACGTATGGCTGACTCGGACCGGCGCTGTTGGAAGCGTGTATAGTAGACAAATCTAGCGTATATACTCCTCCGGCATTCCCATGAGGGACATGATAGTAAACTTATTTTTACATGCAAATGAATCAAACGCTTTGGCTGCATCTAATAAAGCGGCCACAGCTTGCATGTGGGGGTCCAATTGATGGAATAGTGCAAATACAGTGCGCAGATTATGGGCAGTGGAGCGGGATGGTATTAAGCCAAATTGATCCGGTAGGATCAGTAGTGGAAGAAGCGGCTGCAATTTATCTGCAAGGATTTTCGCCAGTATCTTTGCATCTATATTTACAAGGAAGAGCGGCCTGTATGATTCACAACACTCAGGGGGCTTATCCGGTTTCATCAATTTAACTATTAATGCCTCTCTAAGCGATGCAGGTAATATTTCTTTCAGGTAGACGTCAACATACATATTATGTAGACGAGGAGCCAAAATATCAGCATATTCTTTATGGAACTCCCCTGTCAGCATGTCTATCCCTGCTCCTTTCCCACTGGGGAGGTATCTTATGCCATTCTTGACATCTTTGATTGTTATCGGTTGCCACAGAAATTCATGTTGACTCAGAGTGCCAAGCTAAAGCAATATAATTTAAATAATCCCTTATTTCAGATTTAGAAGCTGTGCTACATGTTTTATACAGTTCAGAGTAGAATTTCTGAAACCCTGACAGGATCGAAGAGTTGTCAAAACATTCACTTTCATCTGATGTGATGATTTTCACCACTGATCCTTGCTCTTTGGTGGTTCTCAGTTTAAGTGCCAGGCTATGTTCCAGCCTACCCCAGTCTCCATACTTGCACGCTACATGCAGTTTCGACAGGAATCGGGACTCTTGTTCAGCTGTATCATTGAATTCCGTGAGACATGCACAAATTTAAGCAAGGGTAGTTGAACGCTGTGTTTCCTGGTATTCCCTTTCAAGAGATCGAAGCTGGGTCTTGATGGCACTGATACGGCCATGGAGAGCCTTCAGTGCCCCAGATTGTATACTAATACAAACCCCACGAATCGCGATCTTGAGCGTATTGCAACCGTCTACCGAGCCCTCGTTTGTTGCAAGGAAGTCCTAGATTGCCATCCGTACCCCCTCCTGGAAGGTAGCATCTAGTAACTCTGACGCTCTAAAGCACCAAGGGAAAAGCATAGGTGTAGTATCTGGCAGTTCCAGTGAGAGTAGTACTGGAGGGTGATCGGACAAGGTTTTGGGAAGATGCTCTACTCCTACCATCCACTGGCATGCTTCTCGTGATTTCACCAATAATCCAGTTTTGTCCAAGTGACATGAACTGAAGATGTAAAGGGGCCCTCGCATAAGTTGGGATGCCTGAAACGCCAAGCATCCACCATATTATAATCTTCAATTTCCTCCTTCATTCCGTAAGGATCTATCCCTTGTGACGTCTAAACAAATATTCATATCTCCCCCCACAACATTAAAGATGCAGGTAGGATGTGTCATCTGTTCCATACGGATGTGAAAAAACTGGGGTTGTCTGTATTGGGTGCATATATATCAACCAAGTCAAGGGAAGTGCCATACAGGCTTCCCTGCACTACAGCTAGCCTTCCCTGATCATCCACTATGGAGTGTTTTATGGTGAAGGAAACCCCCGCTTTATTAATATGAGGATGCGACAAGCATAATTAGTTTCAGAAGAGGCCTCCCCATGCACTGCCCACCTAGCCCCCACTGCTCGGTCTGTGTGATGTGTTAAATGAGTTTCCTGGAGAAGTGCAAGATGGACATTATGTCTTTCGAGGTAATTAAGGACTAGTCATGTCTTACGCAGGTTATTAAGGCCTCGAACATTCCAAAAGATTAAATTCACTCGACTTGGTATCGTCTGTATGACCCTGAACGATGTGTTGTAGTGCACAACAAACAACCCTCTCTGTGCGCTTCGAAGATACAACACGTGTATCATGCATTAACAAAAAACAGAATCCCTCCCCCACCCACTTCAGCATCCCTACATTGCCAAAGACAATCTCACTCATAACCAACATAAACATGCACAGCACTAAACTATCATTGAACATAATCAAAGTAGTCCTCCAGAACTGGATCATTTGGGGTGCTCCCTTTTTTGGGGGAGGAGGGAGCAGGAGGCGAAGGGGGCACTGGGCTCCCAGTACCTCCAGGTGACCAGAGGTGGCCAGGATATCTTAATCATTCTGTGCTCAAGATAGCCATATAGCAAGACCTCACTGTCGTACCCTGCAATATCCCTGGGGGCACGTCCTCACAACTAAGCTAGCATGTTCAGCATCCTCCTCAAAAGCTTTGAGCATTCAGGCGGTATTTAAGATCTCCAGGTATTTTGTGTGCACTGTTTGAAGATCATCTTCTGTGGCCAAGAGACAATGTCCCGCCTTCTGTGAGGCGTGTTGCCTGCTGATCCATTGTGGCAGCCATTCAATCCATGCGCAGGTTAATTAAGTCCATTTTCTCACCAATGGATTGTAAGCTGATCTGCATTGCCATCAGAGTCATTTTGTAGAGAGGCGAACCAGCCCAGCCTGGTGCCTGTTCTCCAATCGGGGTTTCATTTTATGAATTTTTTGATAGGGTCCTAGGTTTGAAATGTAGGCAGGATTGACCTTTATCTGTTTGAGCAGGTCAGGAAGACACTGACCATCTGATGTACTGCGCACTCAGAAGTGGGGGGTGGGGAGGGGTTGAGAGCACCTGTATGTCGGTTATTTGTGCCCAGTCCGCGTGTCTCCTATGCACTCAGGCTTTCTGTGTAGATCCTTAGTCTCTCAGCCGTGTGAGCTTAAAAGACGAGAGTCATGGTCCGATGTGACCGTATCGAGTGTTTAGCAGCGCCTAATTATAATATCTGCTTAACAGTGTGGCCAATCTCCACTGTGAGGCTAAAAACAGTCATCCATTTGTTGCTGGTTAGAGTGTATGGGCCATGTATCAATCTCAGTGAGGAGAAGAAATAGCTAGGCATGCTCAGGTAATGAGTTATGTCGTTAAAACGAGACACTCCCCGCACACCACTGAGCAAGTCTTAGATGGAAGATCCTAACGATGGGCCCACCTCACCTTTCACTCGGAGGGCGCGTCGCTTCTACTCCTCCAGGCCTCGCAACACTCAATCAACCCAGGGTTGCACAGCTATAACACTCGCCCGAGCCGCCTGGCCTCACCAGTTCTCTTCAGGCCTCTTGCGCAGATGCGCGTACTCCCAGGGCAGCAGCCCGAGGTTAAGCACTGATTTGGCTTCTATCTGTCAAAGGCATCCCCAGGGCCGCCAGCAGGAGCCCAGCCTATTCGCAGTCCTCAGCAGCCAGTCCGCTGCAGCAGGTTTCAGCTCGTCTCCCTCTTAGGCCTCACCCGCTTTGCTTACGTTCCAGTCATCGCCTTTCCACCGTGCAGAGCCTCTGTCTCCACGCTGATCCTGCAGCTCCAGCGAAGTCCCACTATTTATCGAGGCGTGGCCCAACAATCTGAAGAAAAATCAGGCTACAGATATAAGGATTATGGGTGGATATATATTCCTGGCCAGCCGAGCAGTGTTTATACGGTTTCACTGTAGTATTTCAACTTACAGTCACTAAGGTATTAGATAAACCTGCACCATCCAGGACACCATTTTCCAGTTCCATGCATTTTCTTTCACACCCTAATGCATTCTGGGAGCTGTAGTCGTGTTCATTCCTACTGAACCAACTGGATTAACATGCCTGAAATTAGTGATTTGTAAATGGAAAATCCATGACTAGAACCCAGTGACCCTGATGACATGGTGTATCTATCTACTGTTTTAAGATTGCAAGCTCTCTAACAGCCTCCTGCCACTATACTCCTGAAAGTCTGCATGAAAATTGATATGGAATTAGAACTTGTGATTGCTTCTCTCCTTTCTATCCTATGACCCTCTTCTTACTTTACATCCTCTGCATGCCTCCTCTATAGGAGTATAGCCTACCCTAAGTCGCATAACTGTCTTAAACATAACATCTATTATTGTATTTCTGCAAATTGCCCACCCTGCATGTTATACATCACAACATCTCCTTCTTTGAAACCATAACCCTGCAGCCCATCAACACATTATCTCCTCTAGCCTATCTATTCATCTCACCAACTATCTGCATGAACTAACTTGGACTCTCCTAATGATCACAGCTAACTCCTATTGATTCAACCTGCTACAAAAATAAAAAACTTGAGAAAGTGCATAAAAATGTTCCTTAAATGTAAAAATGTAAATTAGCACTTGTATAGCGCACTACTCACCCGTTAGGGTCTCAAGGCGCTGTACTCATACCGCTATGGAACCCCTCCTGGCTTTTCCCTGTGAGGTGCCCACTCCTGAGCACCCCCAGGGTGAAGCCAGGCATCCAAGCGCTGTTGGGGCCGTTGTGGAGATTAAGCAAGCTATTGCCCAGAGTTGCAGAGTGGGACCCATGAATTAGATTAGGCACCGAGGCGAGAATTATCTGGTCAAGGGGAATTGAGCCCAAGACCTCCCGAAGCGGGACTTGAACCCTGGTCTTGAGACAGATCTCTGCTTCAGGGTCTGCCGCTCTAACCATTGAGCCACACTTCTCCACTTTCCTTAGAGCACATGACTAACCCCAACAACAAATAACAACCAATAACCACTGGATTTAATAATATTTGGTTTCAGAGTAGCATGCCACTAACCGGAAAGCGTTTTAATGTCTCACCAGGAACAGTAAGCACTATATAAATGCAATTAAAATACAATACAGTACTTTATTCTAAACCCAGTCACAATGTGCTTTCCGTGAGAAATCACATTGAACATCTGAGCACACCAGTAACTACAGTTATTGGCATTGCTTATGGGACCCACTGATATCATCTTTGTAACACTGGGGGGGGGGGGGGGGGGGGGGGGGGGGGTACCAGGCCCCAAAAGAGTAACAATGCTGTACTCTGGAGGCTGGAGGGCCAGGCTGCCACAAATTCTTATTCTGGGGGCGAGGAGGATTTAGGAAGAGGTCAAATATCTGATGACTTCCTTCCCTCACCTTCAGCGGTGGCAGAACTGCTTGACATGCATTATGCAACACCAAATTCAAATGTACTGCTTCATCTGGCAGCCATAGAAACAAAATAGGATAGTATTTCATAAAAATAGCAGCTTCAGTTATACGTTATTTAAAACATAATCCTTGTTATGATCTAATGAAATAATTCCAGTTCAGTTCATTTTAACTTTCACGCCAGCAGTATAAAAGTGACTAATAAATATATATCCTCCGACACGCTCTTCAGACATAAATCCAGAGCCTATTTACATGTTGTTATTTTGGATGCTCAAAATATAGGATGGATCAGTTGCTTTCCGGGACTCACTGTTTTAAAAAACAAAAGCATGAAGTGAGTTATTGTCTCACGACCTCCTAAGACACAATTACAGAGGTCTGTAGCCTTCTAAGAGGCCCTTTTTTCTTTTTTTTTCTTTAAAGTCAAGACTGGAAGAATCCCTAATATATGTTTTAGGCATAGACTTCTCTTCAATTCAAGTGTCAAGTGGTCTAGGCTAGTTCCAAGGGTATTTGAGTTAGTTCAGATATATCCGTGACATCTTCCTTTTGCTGGCTGAAATGAGCTGGTTCTTAGGAGTGGCTTCATGATAGTACTTTTTGATTAGTGTGATGCTGGATTTAGACATTGACCCAGGGTTTTTCCAGAAGTCATGCAAGCATATTCTTTCTAAAACTTTTTTGACCCAGGGTTTTTCCAGAAGTCATGCAAGCATATTCTTTCTAAAACTTTTTTGACGTAATCAGCCAATCGATCTCTGCTGAGCTCCTGAAGTTTGAAAATTATATTAGTGTTGAAGTAAATTTGGCCAGCAGATTAGTCAATGATCTGAGCCATTAACGAATAGGTCTGACGTGCACCGCAGCTTCGATGCTGGTTATGCCAGGAAACAGCACTAATAACGAGGTCAATGCAACGATATGCATTGACCACGCTGCCGTTACCACTCATGTGGGTTTACTGCGCATATGCGTGGTAAGGGTAGAGAGAGCAGTGAGGCGGAAGGAAGCAAGCAGGAAGGAGCAGCGACCAGAGGAGAGAGGTAAGTGGGGCCTGGGTTGGGAAGGGAGGGATGGCTGTGGTAGTTTTTAGGAGAGGGTGGGGGATTGGACTAGGTTTCAGGGCAGGGTAGGTATAAGGGTTAGCATGGGGTGGTGGGGATGGGGTAGTTTTTAGGACAAGGTGGGGTACGTTTTAGGGTTTAGAAGAGGGGTCGAGTGGTTTTTAGGACAGAACGGTCTAAGTTTTAGGACAGGGTAGGGTTTAGAGTGAAGGCGTGGGTCGGGGTAGTTTTAAGGACAGGGTGGGCAGGTTTTAAGATTCAGGGTGGGGCAGTGGGACGGGGTAGTTTTTAGGACAGTGTGGGGTAGGTTTTAGGACAGGGGAGGTTTTAGGGTTTACAGCAGGTCAGTTAGTTTTTAGGACAGAGTGGGGTAGGTTTTGGGACAAGGTAGGGTTTAGGGTGGGGCGGGTTGGTTTTTAGGACAGGACAGTGTAGGCTTTAGGGAGGGGTGGGGAGGGGGATCAGGGTAGTTTTTAGGACAGGGTGGAGTAGGTTTTAGGACAGGGTAGGTTTTATGGTTTAGAGCGGGGTCGGGTAGTTCTTAGGACAGAGCGGGGTAGGTTTTAGGAGAGGGCAGGGTAGGTTTTAGGGTTCAGGGTGGGGCGGGGTAGGTTTTAGAACAGGACAGTGTAGGTTTTAAGGTTTAGGGCAGGGGTAGGTGTGGTTTTAGGACAGGGCGGGGTAGGTTTTAGGGTTTAGGGCAGGGGTCAGGTTAGTTTTTTACAACAGCGCAAGGTAGGTTTTAGGACAAGGTAGGGTAGGTTTTAGGGTAGGGGTAGGGGTTCGGGTAGTTTTTAGGACAGGGCGGGGTAGGTTTTGGGACAGGGTAGGTTTTAGCGTTTAGCGTGGGGGTTGGGTAGTTTTTAGGACAGAGCAGGGTAGGTTTTAGGACAAGGTAGGGTAGGTCTAGGGTAGGGGGTCGGGTAGTTTTTAGGACAGGCCGGGGTAGATTTTGGGACAGGGCAAGGTAGCTGTTAGGGTTTAGGGCAAAGGCAGGGGGTTGGGGTAGTTTTTAGGACAGGGCAAAGTAGGTTTTAGGGTTCAGGATGGGGGCTTGGGTAGTTTTTAGGAAAGGGTGGGGTAGTTTTTAGGACAGGGTAGGGTTTAGGGCTTAGTGCTGGGGCCAGGTAGTTTTCAGGACAGGGCAGGTTTTAGGACAGGGTAGCTTTTATGGTTCTGGGAGGGAGGTGTAGTTTTTAGGACAGGGCAGGTTAGGTTTTAGGGCAGGGAAGATTTTAGGGTTTAGGGCAGGGGGTCGGGTTAGTTTTTAGGATAGGGCGGGGTAGGTTTTAGGTTTCAAGGCGAGGGTCGGAGTCATTTTTAGGGCAGGAAAGGGCAGTTTTTAGGCCAGGGTAGGTTTTACGGTTTAGGGTGGGGCTCAGGGTAGTTTTTAGGACAGATGGGGTCGTTTTTCTGCCAGGGTAGGTTTTAGAGTTTAGGGCAGGGAGCGGGGTCGGGTAGTTTTTAGGAAAGATTGGGACAGGTTTTAGGACAGGGTAGGGTCGGCAAGGGGGTTATGGCTCTGGGCAGGGATTGGAAGGGGCAGTTTTAAGGGTGCCTGTGCAGGTGGAGTATGATGTCAGGTTTAGGGGGCAGGGTGGGGCAGAATTTACCATGCATGCTTTTACAACTAAATTCGTTGTAAAGGCATGCGTGGTAAAGGCATGTTTGGTAAAAATGCGGTCGTGGTAAAGACCACTTTATAAAGGCATGCATTGTAAACGCATTTGTTGTTCCATCATACATCCTTTTCGCCAAGTTCTTGTCTTAATGCAGCCATCAGTGTACCTTGACCCATATGCAGCATGAGTTGCAAAAGGTAATTCTGAGCTTTTTTTGCAAGACTGGTACTCGCCTGTGTCTCCACAATTCAGTACCATATAGTGTGGCGGCTACCGCTTTTATGCTGTGCACCTGAAGTATGTGTTTTATTGATTTGCCACCTACTTTGTACTTACAGCGCAGAACGGCTCCAGTGTTGTGGCACATCTCTGTGAGCTTCTTCTCCACCTGCATGCTCCAGGACAGTTTGAGTTTGTGATCAAAGAGAATGCCTATGTAGTTGAACGAGTGTAAACAATCTAGATTTTTCATCTTGACATGGAATGTTCTCTTTTGGTTTTTCCATGTTGATATTGAGTTTTATGGCTGCACCGTTGTGTTCAAAGCCCTGCAGGAAGTGGGATTTCAGGCTTTGGCAAGACACAGGTAGCATCACAGGCCAATACTGGGAGTCCTAAGTTGTATGTCTTTTTTTAAATTTTTATTAAAAGTCTGACTTGAAAACTCAACTGTCTGCAACCTATTGTTAACAATTCTCAAAAATACTACAACCAGTTTTTCGGCTGCCCCCAGAGGAGTATTATCTTCTCACTTCATGCAAAGGCCTGGTTGGTGTATCATTTTGCACTCTTAGCTTGCTTTGGAATGAATGAGGGACTATTTTACACTGAATTATCACACATTAAAATTATTTATCTCGCAGATAGATGTGTTACTTACAGAGAGCAACCATTTTTAGATGTCATCTTCAGACAAAGGTCTCTTGTTTAAAGGCCTTTTGTAGACCATACTAGAAACTTACTGTTGGCTCTCTGCCGGCCCTTTGCTTTCTAGCTTTCCTTTGAATCTTATCTGCTTGATTTTTATACGTCTTTCCGTCCTCCTCTCATGTTTATCCTTCCCCTGGGGTATAGCTCATTTATCGTCCATAAAATGGGATGGCTTGTATGTTTTTACTGCTCACGTTCAGGGAACTACTTATTTATTTTTTGTTCAGCACACCATGAGAGTGCATGTGTTTTCTACCTCTCTTCCTCATGTGTTACTTCTCCCTTGAAGTACCCCCCTCCACCATGCTGTCACTGTTTCTCCCCACCCCTCCCAATTGGTCCGTAAATCAACAATACATATATTTTTGCTGCAATGGGACAAAAATGTATTTGAAAATAAGTGGATCTACCATAATAGCAATCCATTACGCAAACAAATAAAAAAAATGGTTACGCTATATTGACGATATTTTCATGATATGGGAAGGCACTCTGGAGCAACTCATGACATTCTATGGATGGATCAACCATCGCACACCAGACTTTAAATTTACTATGTCTTCAAATTCTACACAAATTAACTTCCTAGACCTATGGATTGTTTCTGATGAAGGAAGAATCAATGTTAATCTGTACAAAAGAGAGACAGATAGAAACACTCTACTACATTTCACTAGCAACCATCCTCGCAATTTAAAAGAAAATCTTCCCTACGGTCAATTTTTAAGAATACGTAGAAACTGTACATAGACAGAAGATTATTTTGAAAATGCTGACCATTTGAAAACAAGATTGATAGAGAGAGGCTATCCTAAAAAAGTAGTGAAACAAGCATGTAAAAGAGCCTGGTACACTCCCAGAGAACATCTACTCACTCCTACAGAAAAAGATAAAGCAATTCCCTTGACATGTGTCTTGACTTACAACCGCAAGGCCAATCGAGTTAGATCGATCGAAAAAAATTGGAAAATACTGCATCTATTAGGCATACAGAAACCCCTCTTTTCTTTTAAAAGGGCAAACATATTCGTGACACACTAGTACATGCCTCTTTCATGACAAATAAACAAAATACAAATTTGAGAGGTATGTTAGGCTTCCCCCCTCTTATCGGACATTTCAAATGCAACAATTGCATAGCATGCAAATATACTGAAAACACAAAAACTATTGAATTGAACGGCAAGAACCATCAACAATGTCGCTTTTCCAACTGCAAGACAAAAAATGTAGTATATTCCATCAACTGTCCATGTAAATTGATATACATTGGACAAACTATACAGCCAGTAAAAATACATATTTTGCAACACATGTCCAGAATCTGATGCAAAATAAAAAATGCCCCTCTTGTTGAACATTACATTGAGAAGGAACATCAAGATGACGAACTGAAATGGTCAGTTTTATATGTAGTGGAGAAATCACAGACAGGCAAAGAATATTCCTCCATTCTGCGCAAGATGGAGGCTCGACTAATTGAAAAATATAACACTGCAAGGAGAGGCCTGAATGATTTAGATGAATTATGGTCCCTTATAAAGGAATAATAGATATTGAGTTCTTCCTCCACAAATATCAGCTTCCTCTGGTAATATACACAGCAGTACATCAGCTGTATGATCTTTGTTAGACTTTAATAACTAATAGGAGAACAAGCAAGTATCAGAAGTGATTCATTAACCGAGAAGAAGAACGCGTTTTTTGATAATCGCCTAGATGTATATTACACAACACACACATAAGATATTATGCAGCGTTCAATTCATTTGAAAAAAGCAGTCATCGGTGGCATAGAGTATAGTTACAATAACAAAGGATAGAAGGATTAAATACCTGACATACATATTAAGATGGCCGCCATGTATTATATTATTACAAAGATGATGGACGATTACATTGTAAGTCCGTCTTCACTTTTTAGTTACTTCTCCGGCTACCGGCCGGAAAGGCTTTAAATACGTGAAAATGCTTGCGACTGCACATACGCTGACGGAGACACGCGAAACACAAAAGCAGGCCTGAGCGGGAACGCAGGAGAAGGGCAGCCTGAAAACACAACATATTTATGTAAGTATGAGCGCGTATGAAAAAACGGCTCCTTAATGTACCCAATACAAATGAGTAGCATGGCTCTGACAGAGCTTTTATGTTTGCAGTGCCCCGTAACTGAGTGGGAACACAGGAGGCGGCCCGTCTTCAAAAGAGCTTCTGCCACCACATATTTAATGTAAGTAAGAAAAACATACTTAAACTGTAGTACATATAAATGACTAGCATGGCTCTAAATGGAACATTTATGATTACAGTGCCCGTAACAAAGCGCAAACAATGAAAATATACAAATAAAACAAATATTTTTGGATATTCCCAAAGAGAAGGTTAGTTGTCAGGGTACCAGTTTAATATATTACAATACACATGATTTGGGTGTTATAACTAACATTGATAGAATACAATTTTCACAATAAAGCATTAAGTCATATGCAAATTATGCATAATTTTTTTATTTATTATTTTTTTCTCTTTGTGATCATAATCAAACAATTATAAGCATGCAGCGTCCTTTAAACTCAGAACACACACCCGTGGTGTACATATAAGGGTGAACAATGTGCATTCCAACATTGGTGGCTCTAAAACTATTTTATGAGTGTCATTTTAAGATAATGATATGTCTAACAATTTTTTTAAAAACACATTTACGGTGTATATGCAAGGGTGAACAGTGTAACTCATCACACTGGCGGTATATAAAGTACTTAATTGTGATGTTGGAAAACAATGATACAAAGTTAATTTATATACAGGCACTGAGTTTTACGTCCTGAAGAGGCCAGATAATTATAAAGGCCGAAACGCGTCGACAATACAGACTTTGGAGGAATGCCCTTGGAATTTACAAACCAATGATTAGAAAGACTGCTAGCTAGAAAAGAGCAGCGTGCATAGAAAAAATACTCCAGTGCAGAAACTTTCTTTTTTTTTTTTTTTTGGTGATTGTTCTAAATTGGTGACAAAATTGGTGTTGTATGTTGTACATGTTGTATACGTAGAATATGCTTTTATTTTGTGTTTTCTTATTATTTGTGTCAAAATACATAAACATGTTCTGTTCGGTGGCTGGGAAAAGCTACAGACTAAAAGTTTCGTAAATAAAATAGTCAATAAGTGTCTTCGAGTGAATAATGTATTTTTTCACTTAGGATTTATGTCATGAGATATATCTATCTCGCCTGTATACTTAATTCTTCAACCGTATTTCAGCCCAGATACAGTGGAGTTACAGGTCTTCCCCATCTAGGTTAACAGCAATGGGACAAAAAAGCAGACTTTAAGGGTGGTTTGTTGATTAATCTCCTACAATTCACATATTGCATGAACGTCCTTGGCACACAAACTCCTTTATGGTGCTGTTGGAGAGGCTAGGTGCAGCATTCACTCAGGTCAATAAACCCTGCTTCTGGGGCTACTGTACCAGATCATATGGATGAGCTTTAGTTTCAGTTCTGAACCCTGATGAGACAAGCTTTGTCCTTTAAATTCTGACAATTACTTTTCCAATTCTGTTCAAAGCACCCTGAGTGAAAAGTATTTGAAAACATAAACCATGACATTTATAATGAATCCAGAGCACAGTCCTGAGATACCTTACGATGTAACTGCTTTTTATTTTTTAAACAATGCTTACAAAAGAGCTTTGGCAAAAACCAATAACTCAGCACTAGCAAAGTAAGAGCTATAGGCTTCCCAATGCTTCATTAGAATGTGGGGCTGCCTCTTTTACCTTCAAGTGCTCAAATGCCAAGCAACTGCTTTGATGATCACAGGAAAGGCAGCAGAGGGAGAATATAGGCTAAACAGTTATTATGTACACACAGATTCTTTCTACCCAATTGCAGCTGGGAAAACAGGGGTGGAGACCACAGTTGCCGACACTAACCACAGCACAAGTAAAAGCACCATTGTGAATGATTGGGGAAGTGCCATTGCAGAAGCAGGGAGAAGGAAGCAGATGTGGCAGACTCCACTCTTTGAAGAGTTCAGGGGCACAGATGATAGTGAGGGGATGAAATGATGGCTGACTCCATCCCCCAAGCAAAGGCGCTTCCAGATACGCAACCACCTTCTAAATTGGCAGGTTTACGCACTTTCAGTCAGAGGGCAGTTTTGAGCGATAGCCTGCACTGAATTAAGCTGTCTAAGCCTGCTGTTTTCTTCCAGGAGACGGCGGGGTGTGTGGCCTACAGAGATGGTGGGGACTCGCACTTTGCTCAAAGAGGCTCTAGGGTAGCTGATGCTAATCTTAATTCATTACTGGCAGCAGTCCACTTATTCCAAATGACAGCTAATGATCCAATCTGTCTACACATGTCAGATATTGGCTCGCAACCACAAGTGGGCCAGAGGAATTATCAAGGCCCAAAAACGCAGGTGATACACATCTTTACCTAAAACTTTGATCGAAAAAAAGACTTAATCACCCTTCAAGGGGCCCAGAAAAGTTACACAAGCAGATAATAGCCAATTGCCTGAAACTTAGGGCTTGAATTATAACTCAGCGGATGGGTTACTCTGTCACAAGGATGACAGATATCCCATTCGCCAAATCTAAATCCCATAGTATAGAATGGGATTTAGATTTTGGCGTACAGGAGATCTGTCACAGTTTTGACAGAGTAACCTGTCCACCAAATTCCAAATAAGGCCCTAAATCCACAGGAGACAGAATTCTTACTAATCACATGCAGAACTAAAAGAGACACAAATTTGTTGTAGAATTAAAAGCAAATATTTTCTTATTGTTACGCTTGGCTACTTCTACATTCTACAGCATGGCTGACTGCTGAAAAAAAGGACATTTTATCATGTTCCCCAAATTTGTGGTATGTTCGCTGGCTCCCTTTAATAGCTTGGATAAAATTCAAAATCAACTGTTTGTTTCAAAGACAGAGCTGCCTAGCGAACCTGGTGACATGTGGCTCAAGACAATTAAGGAGCAATAACGCTGAAAGAACCAGTAATTCTGGAAGGCACTAGCTTAAAGAATTCTTTATGGGGTCCGGTGTTCCAACTGACATTCAGAAAAGGTCTATTGTCTCACCTTCTGAACCGGAGTATGGAGTAGACAGTAATAGATCCAAAGTACACTGAAATATGGGAATTCTAAGCGTGTAGGACTCTGATTTCATTAAGTCAGTCAGTCAGTCCCCATCTTAGCTTTTTATCTTTATCTGCTACCCTCACCAAATTCTTGTCAGATGTTAGAACTATATAACAGGTCATCCTCCAGTTTGCCTCGCTTGTCCATCTACTCAGCCTCTCCGAACCACGTCGCTACAGGTAGCAGTCCAGGGACCCTCAACCTAGTTATCTTGAATTTATTTTCTTCTTCATTGTTGCTCCTTTGCACATATGTCCTCGTACGCTCTATGAAAAGCACTCTAATACTGCTTGGTGCTGTGGCACTATAGAAAACTATAAATAAATATCCAGTATGAACCCCAATGATTTGGCCTTTGATCACCTTCGGTGAGCTTCCTAGAGGGCTGTGGGTTGAATGCCAGAGCCAAGGTGACACAGTCATTCCCATTCTGTCATACAGAGTAGCTTTAGAGTAGCAACACCTGGGGAAAACTTGGTGCTTTGTCATAAGCTTGCTTTAGTTTACCCATCAATTAGAATGGTTTATCCATCATTCTATTCTATTGGTGTTTAAAAAATGTTTAGTGGAAGTAGTCTGCAGCTTGTCAGGTGGAACTTGTGGTGCTCCTGATAAGTCCTGTGGTGACTTCTTTGCTCATATCTGGAACTAATGAAGATTTATAGCACCTTATCTGGCTCTGTATACGTCACTTGGAATGTAATTCCACCACAAGTACGTTTTGCATGTCATAGCCTACAGAAACCCAAGCTGTCATCCAGGAGCGCTTTCAACATGATGGAAGTTCCAATTCCTGTTTTTACCTGCTGGTGACTTAAGTGTGTTGGCAAGACGCTACTCAAACAGGTATGTCTGCTTCGGTTATGGAAGAGAAGTGTGAGAGGATCCACAACTGGCAACTGTGTTTTGAAAGTGACTCTCGTAAGAATACTATAGCAGTTTTACAAAGTACTAATAACATCTTAAATGAAGAGTCCAAACCTACAAAAATATATTTTTTTAAATCACAAAGCAAGCATGGCTAAACACACTTACCCTTTGGTCTCTAATGACCTGCTAGTCCATGAATTCCAAGACATGGTTATGATGGTCTCCGAAAGTGGTGTGACGACAGGAGATTTCCTTGAGTGCATTTAACCTTATGCTAACACTGATCTAGGTGGTAAAAGTTTGCATCTATTGGTTGACCATGGCACAATAATCACAATCAATATTTTAGACCTATTCAAAGAAAAGTGGGGCAATCGTAGATGGTTTTCCCCTTGACAGATCCCACATCTAGTGTTCAGAAGAAGAAAGCATGATAATAGCCAGTGTGATGAGGTCATCAAAAAAGTTAAGACATTTACACATGAAGGCCGTCCTAGAGAGAAACATGTAAATTCAGGACCTCAACCGTTTGTTGGCGAGTTAACAGTGGAAGATGGTGTATTGTTGAAAGGCGATAACCAACAACCTCTCTTCAACATTTGGCAGGATTTCATGCGTACTGCACATGAAGGCCACTGAGGGTCCACCAGACTTAGAAAAGGAATAGTGGTATATTTTGGTGGCCTGCCATGGATAAAGATATTGATATGTTGCTTAAAGAATGTCTCATTTGTAACAATGCAGAGAAAAGTCTTAAGGTGTGCTTACCTCTCTTAAATTCTATTGGATTGTCACCCATACCGCAGAAAAAAGTAGGGATTGATATAGTTGGTCCACTTCACTTTTTGTGTAAATAATACAGTTATGCTTTTGGACTGATGGCTATTTATAGTAGAGAGCCAGAGGTACAACTTGAATGATCCCTCTGCAAGAAAAGCTGATTTTTGAAGAGATGTTTTCAGGAGAAGGTTTCCCAGAATTACTAATTTTGGACAATGGTGTTCAATTTGTTGGTTCAGATATGTGTATGTTTCTGACTGTCGCTGGGGTGAAGCATTTTAGAAGCTCTCTTTACCATCAACAAACCAACTGGCTTGTTGAGGTGATGACTAGAGTGCAATTGGATTGTGTTATTGAAGCAGCGTTTAGGCATAGGTAATGGTTTTAACGCACAATCCCACATTCGGTGACTATGTTATCAGCCTGTGAATTGTTAAGCAGTGTGAGAAAGTAGCCTCTTTCTAGAATGGTTACCCCCACTTGTGGCCTGTTTGTGAGTGTGTGTCAGTGTGTTTTTACTGTGTCACTGGGATCCTGCTAGCCAGGACCCCAGTGCTCATAAATAAAAACCTATATGTCAGTGTGTTTTGCCTGTCTCACTGGGATCTTGCTAGCCAGGACCACAGTGCTCACAGTTTATGGCCTAATGCATGTGTCTGTATAGTGCTTAACTGTGTCACTGAGGCTCTGCTAATCAGAACCTCAGGGCTTATGCTCTCTCTGCTTTTAAATTTGTCACTATAGGCTAGTGACTTCATTTACCAATTTCAGTTGCCACACTGAACCCCCCTTATAAGTCCCTACTATATGGTACCTAGGTATCCAGGGCATTGGGGTTCCAGGAGATCCATATGGGCTGCAGCATTTCTTTTGCTACCCATAGGGAGCTCAGACAAGCCCTTGCACAGGACTGCCATTGCAGCCTGCGTAAAATAACGCACACGTTATTTCACAGCCTTGTTCACCGCACTTAAGTAACTTATAAGTCACCTATATGTCTAACCTTCACTTGCTGAAGGTTAGGTGCAAAGTTACTAAGTGTGCGGACCCCCTTGCACTAGCAAAGGTGCCCCCACATAATTCAGTGCCATTTCCCGGGACTTTGTGAGTGCGGGACACCATTACACGCATTACACCTATATGTAGCTTCACAATGGTAACTCAGAATATGGCCATGTGGAACTGTTCCCCCATTCCAAATCTGGTATTGGGGAGAAATTTCATGCATTCTGGGGCCTCTACTATGGACCCCCAGTACTGCCAAACCAGCTCTCTGAGGCTTGCACTGCAGCTACAGTTGCTGCCACCTCACAGACAGGGTTCTGCCCCCCTGGGGTCTGAGCAGCTCAGTCCCAGGAAGGCAGAACAAAGCATTTCCTCTAAGAGCAGGGTGTTACACCCTCTCCCTTTGGAAATAGGCGTTATAGGCTGGGGAGGGGTAGCCTCCCCCAGCCTCTGGAAATGCTTTGAAGGGCACAGATGGTCCCCTCCTTGCATGAGTCAGTCTAAACTGGTGCAGGGACCCCTTGTCCCCTGCTCTGGTGCGAAACTGGACAAAGGACAGGGGAGTGACCACTCCCCTGTCCATCACCACCCTAGGGGTGGTGCCCAGAGATCCTCCAGTGTGTCCCAGACTTCAGCCATCTTGCTTTGCAAGGTGTGGGGGCACTCTGGGGGGCTCTGAGTGGCCAGTGCCAGCAGGTGACGTCAGAGACCCCTCCTGATAGGTCCTTACCTAATAAGGTAGCCAATCCCCCTCTCAGGGCTATTTAGGGTCTCTCCTGTGGGTTCTCTTCAGATTCTGCTTGCATGTTTCCCTCAGGAATCCTCTTCAACTACTACTTCATCCTCTGACCCAGGAACCGCTGTAACAGCAACAAAGTATCCACAAGGGATACTTTTCCTCTGCAACTTCAGCTCCAGCCAGCAACTGCAACAGTTTCCACGGTGTGCAAGTTTTGAGGACGCCCTGTCTTCATCCTTCACCAGAAGGACCAAAGAAATCTCCCGTGAGGTGACGAAGTCACTCCCCTGCTCATGCAGGCACCTTCCAAGACGATGACCGGTACCCTTGGACTCCTCTCACACCGATGAGCATGCTCCTAATGACACAGAGGTTGGACCCCATCGACATAGACTGTCCTGAGGTCCTGCTAACGCAATTTGGAGGAGGTAAGACCTTGCCTTTCCTGAGAGCTGTGTACTGTGTCTTCTTCATCTTCTTATGCCTCTGTGCACTAATTGCAAAATTCATTCGTGCACACCCTGGCCCAGGTCCCCAGTACTCTATCCTGCGACACTCAACTCGCTGAGTTGTTCTCCGGCAGCGTGGGACCTTCCTTTGCTGTGCTGCACCAACTGCGTTTTACACCTCCTTTGTCCCCGTGTCCTGGGACTCCCGCGGGTGCTGTCTGGCGTCTTGAGGGCTCTCTAAAGTGCTGAGAACCCCCTTTTCCTCCTCACACAGAGTTGAGGCCCCCAGAACCCCCCTGGGTCCAGCCAGCGCCACTTTGACACAAAATGCATATTTGTCGTAACCAAGGCTTGTTGACGACTTCCAACACTAAATCACATCTGCATCCATCTTCACGTCGTAGGACATCTTCTGCATCATGCAGGAACCCGCTAGCATCTTCCTAGGGTGCATTTCTGCAGTCTTCGTCCAACCAGAGACTCTTCTTTTGCACCCTCTTCTGGGTTGGCAGGGGCTCCTGTCCTTCCTGGAACTTCTTTCAACTTCTGGACTTGGTCCCATTCTTTTGCAGGTCTTCAGGTCCAGGAATCCAGCAGTTGTTGTTTGCAGACTTGTTATTTACTGCAATAATCCATATCACGAGGTGAAGTGTGTCCTAAGGAAACTTGCAGTACTTTACTCCTGCTTTTCTGGGCTCTAGGGTGGGGTAATTTACTTACCTTTACTGTATTGTTACTTTCCCAGTGATTCTGCACACACTACACTTGTCTAGGGGGGAGTTAGTGATTCGCATTCCACTTTCTTAGTATATGGTTTGTGTTGCCCCTAGACCTATTTTCTCCCATTGCATTCTATTGTATTTCCTATTGGTTGCACTATCCTATGTCTAATTACTTACCTTATTTTGGTGTCTAGTGTATATATTGTGTATAATACCTCCAGAAGGAGTGTTGCCTCTAAGATATTTTTGTTACTGTGCCACCCAAATAAATACCTTTATTTTTGGTAACACTGAGTATTTGTCTTTACTTGTGTATATTTAGTGTGGAACTATAAGTGGTATTGCATGAGCTTTACATGTCTCCTAGTTCAGCCTAAGGTGCTTTACCATAGCTACCTTCTATCAGCCTAAGCTGCTAGAAACACCTCTATTCTACTAATAAGGGATAACTGGTCCTGGTATAAGGTGTAAGCACCCAAGGTACCCACTACAAACCAGGCCAGCCTCCTACAAGCAGGTGCAAACCAGCATCACTGTTCCCAGCTTAGATGTCCAAGTGGCTTCAACAAGGGAGTGTGGAAACAGATGTAGATGAAGCTATTCGCAAGAGAATTGTCACTTCTTAGGATAAGCAAAGGATCAAGCACAATGCTAATGAACACACAAAGCAAGTTTCCTAATACGTGGGTGATATGGTGCACATTAAAAAATGGGGATTTGTAAGGAAAGGAGATGTGGGCTTTGGTGAGACTTTTACTATAGAAATGGTATGTGGCAATGCAGTTAGAGTCCAAAGTGGTCAGGGGTAGAATGCTGATAATTCATAAACATGTAGTCTGATGTCCAGCCAGTGAATAGAGACATTGTATTTGACACACCCCCTGCTGGAAGCACTCTAAATATATCATCTTGGATTGTCAGCCTTGGAAGTTAAGATGAAATCACTGTGTAACAATTTATATATTTTAATCTTGGGTTATTGTTCTCTTGCAGGCTTATGTTCCTAGATTTTAAATATCCTTTTCACTTAGATTTGTAGGTTTGTTTGGTTTTTATTCATAATTTTTTTTATGTTGTCTTCCTGATTGTTAATTTTAAGCTTTCATTTTCTCCCTTTTTAAGGAATGTGTTTGGTTCACCATTGAAAAGAAAGATAATGTAATCAGCTTGCTTTAGTTTACCTATGTATTAGAATGTCTTTTTCCCACCACTCTATTGCTGTTTTGAGAATTTTGAGTGACATTGCTGCAGCTTGTCATTGGAACTTGCGGTGCTGCTGACAAGTCGGGTGATCACTTTTATGCTCTCACCTAGAGCTGATATAAATGTATAGCACCTTACCTGGCTCTCTCTAGGTCACGTGAGGAAACATGCTTGCCCCTGGGTTTCCACTTAAGGATACTGATAATAATGTACCTACGTTGCCCCCCAAGAACAAATACTAGAAATGTAGTGTGGAGTATGTGGCTAGCATACCATTACTGTCACTGCAAAAATCCATTCTTTGTGACTCCTCAAGCATATCCAAGACCAACAGCAGTCCAGAAAGACTGTAAATGGGTCTTATTACACAGTTATGTTATGGCACTGGTTACCACTTCACAGCTAATTGTTGGGCCATGCGGTCCATTCTATCTAGTCTGACACTCTACATTTCTCTGTTAGATAACCTGCTCAAATTCACCACCATAGAGCAGAGTACTCAGAATTAGTATATGCAGTGTGAGGTACATGTCAGAGGTATCCTATACAATGGACTACTTGCACCGGACACACTGACAAGGCCCAGCACATTTGCAGAACAAGTTCCATCCAGATTCTGAACATGCCAAACGCAAGCCTTTGAAGACAGACTTTTCTGCTAGACAATTTCTGCATTAACAAAATGTACAAGAACTTTTTTGCAGCTTTGTCTGGGAACCAATCTTCAGCTACTCTTAGAAAGAGCTTTAGAAGATACTTTGCAATCGTACATTCATTACTGTTTTAGCTGTACTTGATATCAGTGAGCGTAACCATCTGTGAAAAAGGAGAGGTTATTGGCAAACAGGGTCAATAGAGTGACTGCCTAATTAGCCAGAAATACATCTGGAGGTTTATCAGTCACTCCAAACCTTACTGGCAACTATGGCCAACTAAACATGGCATAGGAACTTTTTCAGGGGTCCCAGAGCTATCAAGGGTTACGGAGTTTAGATTGTGACACCCTTTTACCAGTGGGGTCCTGGGACTTTACCTTGCTGTTAAACCCAAAATTAAAATCCCTAGCACCACCCTCGGGGTAGTAAAGTTGATCAGTCAAAGGTTTACTCAAGGAGGTGTTATGGGTAGAGACTCACAACTCAATCATGTAAATAAAAGTTCATAAATCATTGTCCAAGGAGTGTTTTTACTTGAAAAGAAAATGTACTTCAATCAAGAAACACAGCTAAATATTACACATGAAATGCAGTGGGAATAAATAATGTACACACTTATCTTTGGGGAAATTCCTTTTTGTAGTTATCCCTATGCCGCAGAACAACATCATTGTAAAACACATTCATAAATGCTGCAGAAATAGTCACAATGTCTTTCTTGTACAAATAACAGAAAAGTATAGCATAAAAGAAGTCAGGAGACTCATTTTTACTTATTTCTCCCAACTTAAACAGTAGTGAGTCAGTAACTCACGGTTTGCAGTGAGACATATCTATTTGCTTGGCTGCAGACATGACACCTTTTTGGATTTCATGCATGCTGTCTAGTTTTTGGTTCTCTTTGTCTTTTAAAAAACTACTTTAGAGTTGGGAAAGGGTAGTCCTTAGAATCTTTAACTCCGGTCAGTTTCAGCCTCACTATCCTTATAGGACAGGGATCAGCCAGACTCAGATGAAAGGCCTGAGCCAGTCTGAAACCTTGCCTGTCTTAACCAATTCTTATGAATAAAAATACATCACTATCGCCACTGAGAAATCAGCCTAGTATTGGGAAATTCATTTCAGAGATAGAATACAGATCCACAGGTACATTTAGTGCGTGCATCACTTGAGGGAGAGCTGTATTGTATTCAATGGTTTATATAACACTTCATATCCCTTCTGTGTGGACGCTATACTGTATTTTCGGATGGCTAGCACAATACAGCTTGTGGGAAAGTGTTGTTGGCAGAGTGCTGTATTTGCTGTGATCCCATGTGGGAAGTGTTTTGTGGTTGTGTGAGTGATCTGGTCTTTCAGCATAGTACCTAGAAGTGGGGTGGTGGAGGAAGCGTGAGAGACAGGTGAGCAAACTAGAATTTTAGTCAGAACTAAAACGTGTGCATCTACACAATAGTAGCGTAGCTAGAGAAGACGTTGGCCAGGAAAGGCATGCACACCAACAAAATGGGGGTAATCCATGGCTTTAAGTGTGGGGTCGTCCTGTCCGGTCTCAGACCTGGCAGTAGTTAAATAACTGACCATTAACTTTACAGGCAAAAACACTGGATAGTTTCTCAACAGTGACTTAAACCCTTCGCTGCCAGGCCTTTTCCTCCTCCGGTGCCAAGCCTTTTTTTGGCTATTTGGGGCAGTTCACGCTTAGGCCCTCATAACTTTTTGTTCACAAAAGCTACCCATGCCAAATTTGCCTCCTTTTTTTTAAACATCCTAGGGATGCTAGAGGTACCCAGACTGTGTGGGTTCCCCAGAAGGAGGCCAAGAAATTAGCCAAAATACAGTGAAAAAATATATATTTTTTTTTAAATGGGAAAAAGGGGCTGAAGAAGAAGGCTTGTGGTTTTTTCCCTGAAAATGGCATCAACAAAGGGTTTGCGGTGCTAAGATCACCAGCTTCCTAGCTTTCAGGAACAGGCAGACTTGAATCAGAAAAACAAATTTTTCAACACAATTTTGGCATTTTACTGGGACATACCCCATTTTTACGATTTTTTGTGCTTTCAGCCTCCTTCCAGTCAGTGACAGAAATGGGCATGAAACCAATGCTGGATCCCAGAAACCGCAACATTTCTGAAAAGTAGACAAAATTCTGAATTCAGCAAGGGGTCATTTGTGTAGATCCTACAAGGGTTTCCTACAGAAAATAACAACTGAAAAAACAAAATATTGAAATTGAGATGAAAAAATCTGCAATTTTTCTCTACATTTTACTCTGTAATTTTTTCCTGCAATGTCAGATTTTTTAAAGCAATATACCGTTACGTCTGCTGGACTCTTCTGATTGCCGGGATATATAGGGCTTGTAGGTTCATCAAGAACCCTAGGTACCCAGAGCCAATACATGAGCTGCACCCTGCAGTGCATTTTCATTCTATACTGGGTATACAGCAATTCATTTGCTGAAATATAAAGAGTGAAAAATAGCTATCAAGAAAACCTTTGTATTTCCAAAAAGGGCACAAGATAAGGTGTTGAGGAGCAGTGGTTATTTGCACATCTCTGAATTCCGGGGTGACCATACTAGCATGTGAATTACACGGCATTTCTCAAATAGATGTATTTTTTACACACTCTCTTATATTTGGAAGGAAAAAATGTAGAGAAAGACAAGGGGCAATAACACTTGTTTTGCTAATCTATGTTCCCCGAAGTCTCCCGATAAAAATGATACCTCACTTGTGTGGGTAGGCCTAGCGCCCGCGACAGGAACTGCCCCAAAACGCAACGTGGACCCATCACATTTTTTTAAAGAAAACAGAGGTGTTTTTTGCAAAGTGCCTACCTGTAGATTTTGGCCTCTAGCTCAGCCGGCACCTAGGGAAACCTACAAAACCTGTGCATTTGTGAAAACTAGAGACCTAGGGGAATCCAAGATGGGGTGACTTGTGGGGCTCTGACCAGGTTCTGTTACCCAGAATCCTTTGCAAACCTCAAAATTTGGCTAAAAAAAACACGTTTTCCTCACATTTCGGTGACAGAAAGTTTTGGAATCTGAGAGGAGCCACAAATTTCCTTCCACCCACCGTTCCCCCAAGTCTCCCGATAAAAATGATACCTCACTTGTGTGGGTAGGCTTAGCGCCCGCGACAGAAAATGGCCCAAAACACAACATGGACACATCACATTTTTTCATAGAAAACAGTGCCTACCTGTGGATTTTGCCCTCTAGCTCAGCCGGCCCCAGGAGGGGGCAGAAATGGCCTAAAATAAATTTGTCACCCCCCACCCGGGAGCGACCCTTGCCTACGGGGTCGCTCCCCCTGCGTGACATTGGCGCCAAAAAAAAAATCCCCGGTGCCTAGTGGTTTCTGCCCCCTTGGGGGCAGACTGACCTAAAATCGGCCAATCTGCCCCCAAGGAGGTCAGAAATGGTCTAAATACAATTTGCCCCCCAGGGGAGCGACCCTTGCCTAATGGGTCGCTCCCCATCTCTAATAAAACAAACAAAAAAAAAAAAAAAAAATGTTTGCCCTGGCGCCTAGAGGTTTCTGCCCCCCTTGGAGGCAGATCAGCCTAATAACAATAGGCCGATCTGCCCCCAAGGGGGGAAAAATGGCCTAGAATACATTTGCCCACCAACCCCTCCCCAGGAGCGACCCTTGCCTACGGGGTCGCTCCCTCTGCGTGACATTGGCACCAAAAACAAAATCCCCGGTGCCAAGCGGTTTCTGCCCCCTTGGGGGCAGATTGACCTAAAATCAGCCAATCTGCCCCCAAGGGGGGACAGAAATGGTCTAAATACAATTTGCCCCCCAGGGGAGCGACCCTTGCCTAATGGGTCGCTCCTCATCTGTAAAACAACAACAAAAATCCCCGGTGCCTAGTGGTTTCTGCCCCCCTTCGGGGCAGATCGGCCTAATTACAATAGGCTGATCTGCCCCCATGGGCGGCAGAAATGGCCTAAATACAATTTGCCCCTCCAGGGGAGCGACCCTTGCCTAAGGGGTCGCTCCCCATCTCTAAAAAAACAAAAACAAAAATTTGCCCTGGCGCCTAGAGGTTTCTGCCCCCCCTGGGGGCAGATCGGCCTAATAACAATAGGCCGATCTGCCCCCAGGGGGGGCAGAAATGGCCTAAAATAAATTTGCCCCCCCACTACCCCCCCCGGGAAGTGACCCTTACCTACAAGGTCGCTACCCTTGTGTGACAGCGCAAAAAAAAGATCCCTGGTGCCTAGTGGTTTCTGCCCCCCCTTGGGGGCAGATTGACCTATAATCGGCCGATCTGCCCCCAAAGCGGGCAGAAATGGCCTAAATACAATTTGCCCCTCCAGGGGAGCGACCCTTGCCTAAGGGGATGCTCCCCATCTGTAAAACAACAACAACAACAAAAATCCCCGGTGCCTAGTGGTTTCTGCCCCCCTTGGGGGCAGATTGGCCTAATTACAATAGGCTGATCTGCCCCCATGGGCGGCAGAAATGGCCTAAAATAAATTTGCCCCCCAGGGGAATGACCCTTGCCTAAGGGGTCGCTCCCCTTACGTGAAAAACAAAACAAAAAAAAAACCCAAAAACTCCCTGGTGTCTAGTGGTTTCTACCCCCCTTGGGGGCAGATTGGCCTCATAAAAATAGGCCAAAATGGCCTAAATATAATTTGCTCCCTATGGGAGCGACCCTTGCCTAAGGGGTCGCTCCCCACACCTAAAACACAAAACAAAATAAAAAACTAAGAAAAAAAAAGTATCCCTGGCATCTAGAGGGGGGGGGGCAGAAAAGGCCTTTAAAAAAAATGCCCCCCTGGGAGCGACCCTTGCCCAAGGGGTCGCTCCCATATATCACTTTAAAAAAAAAAAAAAAAAAAAAAAAAAACATCCCTGGTGTCTAGTGGGGTTTCAAAAGCCGGATTGCAAGCAATCCGGCTTTTGAAACCCTGGGAGAGACTTCAAAGGGAAGGAAACACATTTCCTTCCCTTTGAAGCCTCTCCTTGCCTCCCCCACGTGATCGAAAGAGAAATGCTGAGCATTTCTCTTTCGATCGCGCTGGAAGTAGAGCTTCCAGCCCGATGGGGGAGGCTCTGTGACTGATGTCACAGGGGGGTGGGTGGGTATCGGGGGTTGAAGGGGAAGGGATTCCCCTTTCAGCCCTGACCTGGGGGGGTTAGGGGCCGGCCCTCGGGGGGAGCGCTAGCGCTTCCCCCGAGGGCCGGTAGCAGGACGTAATGGTTACGTCCATAGCACCACACGGGCGCTGCCATGGACGTAACCATTACGTCCATGGCGGGGAAGGGGTTAAAGATTAAACTGCATCAGCAATTCAGTCCATGTTTACATTTAACGTTTAACTTGATCTTGTTTTCCCCCCAGAGTAATTGCCTTTTCCAGAAGTCTTTTTGTATTTTTGTTCCTGCAGCATATGACTCTTGTTAAGTACATACCATCAACTGAGTCGCCTCTAACTGCCTGGGTAAGTCCAGGTTGTCAGTGGGGGTTGATGATAGGCCACACTAGAGAACTCTGGAGTTAAGGCTAAAGGCACGGTGTGTTTCTCACAATATGTGCCAGTGGTTTATAAAGGTATTCAGGCTACATGGTCATCAAATCTTTGGCACCCCTGCAGAATGAACAGAGCAATGGTTACCTCTATGCCAACTGTTATGGGAAAGTGTGTGTAGGAGTTACATACAACAGTTAAACTACGGACAACATCAAAGTAAAAGGAAGCTGTTTACAGGTGAGAGGAGCGTGAGACCGAGAAGGCATTGCAAAGGGGAGGTGACACGAGAAAGTACAAGCAAAACACATAATGAAATGTCAGTGGTAAAGAGAAAGGATAAAGCGGGTTACGCAAATTGAGGATTTCAGAAAGATGTGGGGAGAAAAGAACAAAAGTGTAACTCCAAGAATTTAGAGGAAGATGGTGTGAACGGGAGAAAAGGAGTGATTTAGACACTCTAAAGAAGAATATTACCTTTTCCACAGACCTTAGTAATGTTTAATATTTTAAAACACAAACATTTTCAGTTCTAAAGTATTCACAATAAAATAATTTTAACTCATTATATGATACTGTTAACGAGCCCTGACAAAGCCAAGAGGTCTGGCTTGCTTTATGTGCATGTTGGTTGTTGTGTGATATGTCAGACTGCAATAACAGAAACCTCAGCGAGGCACCTAAATACTGGTCAGGTGACATGCCGTGTGAAGCACAGGATTCTAGTTCACGTTTTAAGCCTCATCCTTAATTAGATAGGTCACATCTCTGGGAACGGATTCATAGTTACGTGTCTTTGGTCATGCCACTCTTATTGATATCTCCCTCAAAATCTTTTTCATCCCACTTAAAACACTGGCATAATCAGAGAGAGCAATGGAGAAAAATTATGTCAAACAGGCTACAGCGAGATTTGGTGATGCAAGTAGCAGACATGCACCTTTTTAAAATGCAGGTTCTACTGTCTACTGCTCTGAAAGGAAGAGGAATCAAACCTGAGTAGAAACTATGCACTGTTTGAAAGGGCTAGATGTTACCTACTCCTGGTTGGCTAAAACAGGCCAAAGTTTAGAGTAGGGGTCCTGTCTTCACCCCACCTAATACTTATGCTTGGTTCCCAGAGACCATTACTTTTTCAAGTTTTACATGAGAAGCTGAGAGAGAGTAGCTTATATAATCTATATTAATATGAAATGCTTATGAATTAATGTGTGATAATGCTGCATAGAAACTGTAATAGTAATTTTGCTTAAACGTGCACTTGAACGGGGAGTGGCCGCCTATGTATATGTAGATTAATAATGATGACCAAAATGTTTATGTATCCTTATGTTGACTAAGTTTTACTATTTAGCAATAATTGTGTTATTGAATTTGTGCTGAAACCCTCATAGGCCTTAAGTTAGAATGAGCAGAAGTTTAGCTGCTTGGCTCTCATATTAAATGCATTTTTCCTATCTTGCAGTGTGCTGACTCACAAAAGGACATGACCTTTGCTTTTCTCCAAACTAGAAGACTAATGTAACCATGCTAGAGCCGTTCCCATGAATTTTTCATTGCTTGTAGAATAATGTTAAAACAAAATGAAACAGTGTAGATTAATGTAATATACAAGGTCATTCAAACCGGTGAAGACAATAGAGCTACTGACCAAAAGTTGGGCAAAGAATTACAGAAGGATCATACCGGACGTGCCACCTCTGAAGACATCGAATAGGAGAACCAATCAAAGACTTGCAAAATAATATGGGGTGAAAAGATGGGTGACCTAATGTGTTTCCCGATAGGTTAAAGATAGTGGGGTATAACAAATGTCCAATAGAATTTTGGGGGAATGTACAACGAAAAAGGGATAAAAACCCATGACACGGGGAGCCATTTAGGTGGGTTAGGGAATGCTATTGATTTTTATCCAGAAACTCTGTCACTCTGGTGACTTGTTGCTTTACTTAAAACCATCCTCGCCCTAGATTTGTCCATACTTTACCTCCTTATGAGGGAAGTGCCCATTTTTGCCCGGAGCGGAGTCCTGACTGATGGCGATTTGACTGATGTCCTGAAGACGAAGAATGAACCTGTGCGCTGACCTAAACTTTGGAGGGTAATTATGACAATGCATATGTGATTTGTCTGTTTGCTTTTCCTTTCTAGGTACCAACTGCTTACTTTTGACAGAGACCATAGTTAGATGTTTTCCAAATTGGTGTTCTAAATTGTTTTGCATGAAGCCCAACATGCCAATGCTAATCAGTGGTTAGGACAGGTGTTCACTAAACTGACGCAAAATAGACAAACGACCGAAGTTATGCTTTGTTGAACTGACGTGTTATTGACACTCTACTAAATTGATCTATGTTCACGTCGTGTTATGTTTTGATATTTGTGATTCTCGCCTTAATGAAATCTTACCAAAGTTGCCATATCGTGACTATGCTATTATGTTTCTTGGTTTTGAGATTAACGCATCTGCTCTTAGATTTGTAATCAATAAGAAATAAAAACTCATAAAATTCTTCTAAACTGGTGTGGTTATTCATGGCTGTAAGGTCATGGTAGAATCTTATATTGATTAATAACTTTGACTAAAGTGAAATGTATTGTCGTGATAAATATTGATGACATTATAGACGTATTGATTGACATATTGATTAGCTATCTCGTCCTAAGGTGTCTCTCAACTGGGTCAAAAGATTCATTGGCCTAAAACGAGTCCTGATGTGTAATAAATTATCATAGAGGGACACGTTAAAGCCATACAACTGCCCTTCTAGAATTTCCTCCAATATAAATTCCACCTTCATTACTAGTGGGGAATAACATTTCAGGGTAAAAAAAGAATGTGGTTAAAGTAAATGTATTTTGCTTCCATTGTTTATAGACTAGCAGCAGGAGGAGCAGTTGACTCATTTTCAAAAGGCCTCAAGGTCAGCAAAGGCGCAAAGACAAGTTCGCTCAGTGCACCCATTGAGCTAATTAAAGGCTTTAATTGGAGGTGAGAAAGGGTGGGCAGGGAGGCAGGGAAGGAGGATGCACGTATGCTGGGGACAACCAGTAGCAGTGAACAGGGAAGGGACCAAACAAGGGAGTGCTTGAAAAGCTAACACAAAAAGCAGGAATTCACTATCCCAGAGAACCTATGGGCTGCTGAGAAGTGGCAGTAAAAGTACTGCGCCTCTGCTGAGAAGTGACGGTACTGTCCTTTTCAAATGTAAGAAGTGTATGTACTCAAAATTAGTGTACCTGTCCATTTAAAACACTGTGCATGAAGGAAGAAAATGGCAGAAAGACTGAGCTGCAGCCCCTAAAAAGCAATGGAAAAGCCAGTAAGTCTTGTCTTGCTGACCTACTGGATTTGTCAATGCTTTTTACATGCCATTCTGTAGACACATGAATGCACGTGCCTATGAAATGTCACAGGCGCCATTTTCTTTTGACGGATGCCACTTAGATCTGTGAACAAAAATAATATGCAATTTTATTACGCAAAAACGCTTTTAAGAACACATAGATAGGCATCAAAACAATACAGTTAAAAAACGCCCATAACAATCACCACAAGGGTTGCAACAGAAGAGCGGATGGGGGTAGAGTTGAGGGCAGAAGCAAAGGTAATGGATGGGTACGGGACGAAGCAAAGGAGGCACCTGACAGTGCTGTTTAGAAGGTGAAGCAGCACAGTAGCACATGCAGCTTCCAGCCCTCTGAAGTAATGCATCGCTTATGGTGTTTTACAATAGGATTTTTAAGTAGAGGTGTTCTACATTCTGTATGGAATTTCATGTTTTGATTGCGAGTCACTAGCTTCCTGGTGCCATTACATTAGACTACAATAAAACAACTTTCCTTCAAGTACTAGTGTGTGCCGAAATGTATTGAGAAATACACATTTACAAATTTTGCGACGATTTTGACGGACCCTCAGATGACTACTCGGTAGATTCCAATGATCTCTGGAATTTCAACATTATCAGCTTTCTTCGTGGACAACAAAAAGCGGTACGCAGTGCTTTAAATGGGCCGGTACTGTCCGGTACTCAGAACCGGCACTTTTTTATTTTGAGAGGGAGAGTACCGGCACATCTCAAGATAAACGTAATACTTTTATTTGGAGAGTACCGGCACTTCTCAGTAACAAGCAGGTACTCTGGCACAGAGTACCTGCACTTTAATTTTTCCATTTCAAGCACTGGCGGTAAGCGAAAAAAAGGTTGATTTGTGCAAAAGTAACGCACATGACTACGCTGCTGTGTTTGTAGTGCTTTGCAGCGTGGTTTCATCAAGACTGTACCAGACAGAGGAAAGCAGACTTCAAATTTTGTCCGTTGTGTACAGCACGAGTTTTTGAGCTGACACATTGCGACTAACATGACTACGTGTCTGTGTTTGTGGTGCTTTACAGTGCGGTGTCATTGAAACTGAGCCGGGAGGATGTCAGCGAACCTCATATTGTGTCTGCTGAGTGCAGCGTGGGCGGGCCCTACCTCGCGGTCAGCCTGAAGTCCTCCCATGGTTCACTGTTCTTTCACTGAGTGCATAACTATGGCTGCACACCCTGCAGTTTCGTTGAGGAGCGCTAGGTCATTAACGCGCCCACTATGCCCGGCGTTACTTCTTCGACCACATTGGATTGGGCATTTCTGTGATGCACACACATTCAAAAGCCCATTATTTTTGTAATGTGCACATATTTCACAGCACCATTATTTCTGTGATGTGCACACAGCTTGGTGAGCACACATTTCCAAGTTGCATTTTTTCTGTGACATTTCAAAGGACACACATTTCAAACTGCAGTATTTCTGTGATGCACACACACTTCAAAGCGCCATTATTTCTGTGATGCGCACAAATTTTGGAGCGCAGATTTCAAAGTGTAGAATTTCTGTGACGCGAATACATTTCAAAGCACCATTATTTCTCTGATCTCACACATTTCGAAGCGCACACTTTTCAAATCCTGGTCACCCATAACACTCCCTCACTATACTTTCCATAATAGACATACAAAAAAAGGAAAGAAAAATACTGTGACACGCACACATAGCAATAAGTGTATGCAGCAGATATTATTTCCGTGACAAACACTTTTGTGCATCATTACAAGAAATAAGCGTGCTTCAAACCTGCAAGGTATTCGGTGATGCACACTGGTAAACGATACGAAGTGTCACAGTTAGAGCGATATCACGGACACGCACCATATTTTTGTCAGGTAGTTCTGTAGTCAAACGTGTGATTATTTGAAGTGTCTGTCAGCGTCATTATAAATAGTTTTGTATATAGGTTGTAAAACTGACAGACAATATGGAGAATGTAAATTCACCTCCACCATTCTTAAAAGTGCCTAGTGATCCTCCTATCAGATAGAAGGACATGGTTTCAAGCATTTACAAAATATTTGGGTGCCATTGGGGGTGACAAGTGGTGTCCTGAAAGATAAACGTTTGTGCTAGAGCACAACTTAGATTTTCAAGCGCAAGCCATTTATGAGCACTTGACCCAATTACAGGAATAAAGTGATGAAGAAGAGGAATTATGTGAATATTAAAGGCAGTGAAGAAATTGGAAAAGCAGTTTGATATTCAACCAAGTTTAATAGTAAATAGACATACGTTTTTCAAGTGTGAACAGCACCAGAAGAGTCGACTCGTGTATGTAGCTGCTCTGTGTAAATTTTTGCTGCAGACTGAATTTCGAGAATTCACTACACAACTGATTAGAGAGCAGATAGTTGTTAGGATATTGGGACAAAAAAGTTCAGGGAAGGCTTCTGACACTAAAGAACCTGTCTCTTACGGAGACTATTGATATCGTGAACAGTATAGAAATATCACACAAGGCATCAAAAAAGTTAATTACAAAAGAGAATGCAGGGATGCATTGTAGGAAAGTACTATCTTGCCTGGCATGTTACCCCCATTTTTTACTGTATATATGTTGTTTTAGTTGTATGTGTCACTGGGACCCTGCCAGCCAGGGCCCCAGTGCTCATAAGTGTGCCTGAATGTGTTACCTGTGTTATGACTAACTGTCTCACTGAGGCTCTGCTATTCAGAACCTCAGTGGTTATGCTCTCTCATTTCTTTCAAATTGTCACTAACATACTAGTGACCAATTTTTACCAATTTACATTGGCATACTGGAACACCCTTATAATTCCCTAGTATATGGTACTGAGGTACCCAGGGTATTGGGGTTCCAGGAGATCCCTATGGGCTGCAGCATTTCTTTTGCCACCCATAGGGAGCTCTGACAATTCTTACACAGGCCTGCCACTGCAGCCTGAGTGAAATAACGTCCATGTTATTTCACAGCCATTTTACACTGCACTTAAGTAACTTATAAGTCACCTATATGTCTAACCTTTACCTGGTAAAGGTTGGGTGCTAAGTTACTTAGTGTGTGGGCACCCTGGCACTAGCCAAGGTGCCCCCACATTGTTCAGGGCCAATTCCCCGGACTTTGTGAGTGCGGGGACACCATTACACGTGTGCACTACATATAGGTCACTACCTATGTGTAGCTTCACAATGGTAACTCCGAATATGGCCATGTAACATGTCTATGATCATGGAATTGCCCCCTCTATGCCATCCTGGCATAGTTGGCACAATCCCATGATCCCACGGGTCTCTAGCACAGACCCTGGTACTGCAAAAAACTTTCTTGGGGTTTCACTGCAGCTGCTGCCAACCCCTCAGACAGGTTTCTGCCCTCCTGTGGTCCAGCCAGGCTTGGCCCAGGATGGCAGAACAAAGGTCTTCCTCAGAGAGAGGGTGTTACACCCTCTCCCTTTGGAAAATGGTGTTAAGGCAGGGGAGGAGTAGCCTCCCCCAGCCTCTGAAAATGCTTTCATGGGCACACATGGTGCCCATTTCTGCATAAGCCAGTCTACACCGGTTCAGGGACCCCTCAGCCCTGCTCTGGCGCGAAACTGGACAAAGGAAAGGGGAGTGACCACTCCCCTGACCTGCACCTCCCCTGGGAGGTGCCCAGAGCTCCTCCAGTGTGCTCCAGACCTCTGCCATCTTGGAAACAGAGGTGCTGCTGGCACACTGGACTGCTCTGAGTGGCCGGGGCCAGCAGGTGACGTCAGAGACTCCTTCTGATAGGCTCCTTCAGGTGTTGCTAGCCTATCTTCTCTCCTAAGTAGCCAAACCCTCTTTTCTGGCTATTTAGGGTCTCTGCTTTGGGGATTTCCTTAGATAACGAATGCAAGAGCTCATCCGAGTTCCTCTGCATCTCTCTCTTCACCTTCTGCCAAGGAATCGACTGCTGACCGCGCTGGAAGCCTGCAAAACTGCAACAAAGTAGCGAAGACGACTACTGCAACTCTGTAACGCTGATCCTGCCGCCTTCTCGACTGTTTTTCTGGTGGTGCATGCTGTGGGGGTAGTCTGCCTCCTCTCTGCACTAGAAGCTCCGAAGAAATCTCCCGTGGGTCGACGGAATCTTCCCCCTGCTACCGCAGGCACCAAAGAACTGCATTACCGGTCCCCTGGGTATCCTCTCAGCACGACGAGCGAGGTCCCTTGAATCCAGCAACTCTGTCCAAGTGACTCCCACAGTCCAGTGACTCTTCAGTCCAAGTTTGGTGGAGGTAAGTCCTTGCCTCCCCACGCCAGACTGCATTGCTGGGAACTGCGTCTTTTGCAGCTACTCCGGCCTCTCTGCACTTCCGGCAGAAATCCTTTGTGCACAGCCAAGCCTGGGTCCACGGCACTCTAACCTGCATTGCACGACCTTCTAAGTTGTCCTCCGGCGGCGTGGGACTCCTTTGTGCAACTTCGGGTGAGCACCGTTTCACTCCTCTTCATAGTGCCTGTTCCGGCACTTCTGCGGGTGCTGCCTGCTTCTGAGAGGGCTCCTTGTCTTGCTGGACGCCCCCTCTGTCCCCTGAAGCAAATGGCGACATCCTGGTCCCTCCTGGGCCACGGCAGCATCCAAAAACCCTAACCGCAAGACTTGCAGCTAGCAAGGCTTGTTTGCGGTCTTTCTTCAGGAAAACACTTCTGCACGACTCTTCACGACGTGGGACATCCATCCTCCAAAGGGGAAGTTTCTAGCCCTTGTCGTTCCTGCAGAATCCTCAGCTTCTACGTCCTAGTAGCAGCTTCTTTGCACCCACAGCTGGCATTTCCTGGGCATCTGCCCACTCTTGACTTGCTTGTAACTTTTGGACTTGGTCCCCTTGTTCCACAGGTACTCTCGTCTGGAAATCCATCGTTGTTGCATTGCTGGTGTTGGTCTTTCCTGCAGAATTCCCCTATCACGACTTCTGTGCTCTTTGGGGAACTTTAGTGCACTTTGCACTCACTTTTCAGGGTCTTGGGGTGGGCTATTTTTCTAACCCTCACTGTTTTCTTACAGTCCCAGCGACCCTCTACAAGGTCACATAGGTTTGGGGTCCATTCGTGGTTCGCATTCCACTTTTGGAGTATATGGGTTATGTTGCCCCTATCCCTATGTGTCCCCATTGCATCCTATTGTAACTATACATTGTTTGCACTGTTTTCTAATACTATACTGCATATTTTTGGTATTGTGTACATATATCTTGTGTATATTTGCTATCCTCATACTGAGGGTACTCACTGAGATACTTTTGGCATATTGTCATAAAAATAAAGTACCTTTATTTTTAGTATATCTGTGTATTGTGTTTTCTTATGATATTGTGCATATTACACTAGTGGTACTGTAGGAGCTTCACACGTCTCCTAGTTCAGCCTAAGCTGCTCTGCTAAGCTACCATTATCTATCAGCCTAAGCTGCTAGACACCCTATACACTAATAAGGGATAACTGGGCCTGGTGCAAGGGGTAAGTACCCCTTGGTACTCACTACAAGCCAGTCCAGCCTCCTACATGCATACGTTCACAGAGAATATTAAAATGAGCTATCACAAGAAGAAACATGAAATAATGGACAAAAACTCATTAAAAAAAAAAAAAGAATATTTGCTTTAGATGTGGGTACCTCAGTCACACACCTATGGGTCGACCTTGTAGAAATGCTACATGTAAAAGTTGTGGTGAAGTCAGACATTTAATGAAAGTATGCCAAAGCAGGAAAAACAGAGTGAATGCCATTATCCATAAAAGCAAAGATGAGAATGGTACTGAAAGGTTGGAAGTGGTCAAAAGAATGGAAGATGTAGTCTTGGTAGTTGCAGAATATGAACAAGAATGTGTGGATCCACACATTCTGAAATTTGTGTTGATGGAAAAATGCTCAATATATTGGCAGATTCTGGGACAAAGATGACATTAATTACAGAAGATCTTTATGTGAAAACCAGGGAGAAAAAGAGTGCTTCTCCTACCAGACAAGTGTCCTGTATCTTATTAAGGGGGTGTGGGGGGGGCGAAATCGATAAGAAGGGATATTTTTAAACCATGCTGCAGTTCAAAAGGAAACCCTTTTAGGGAAAGTGTATGTAGGTAAGATGGATTGAATATATTAGGATGGTATCATTAAGGATTGTTTGGCATGACACTTCACCTGGGAAAAAGGTACAGGTGCCATTGATAAGTGAAGAAAATCAAATCGATGCGCAGTGGGGTTCACATGATCAAACTATCGATAGTAAATAGTATTACAGATTTATGAGTATTTTCAAGGAAGGTTTAGGGAAAATCAAGAGGTTTCAAACACAAAATATGTGTACAGGATGGAGTGACTCCTGTAAAACACAAGTTAAGGAATGTTCCTTTCGGAATTAGGAAAGTGTTAGCGGAAATGTTTAAAAAGATTTCACTAGATGGTGTAATCGGACCTGTAGAGTCTTCTTTCTTGTTGTCTCCGTTAGTTATTGCAAAAAAGACAAGCATTTGCAATGCAATGGGTCTCGCGTACACTGGAGTTAAAGCTATTAGCATTGTAAACTCCTAACCGGACTTTTCTTGCAACATAAACTGAAAAGTAAAACAGTTTCACATAAGCAAGCCGACAGCCGCCATGAGCGCAAAGCAAACACACAAAAGGGAACAGAAGTTTGCTCGCAGTGAAGCGTATTGGCAAAAGTGCAGTTATCCATGTAACTAGAAAAAGTTCAAATATCCATGTAACAGGGTCGCTGTCAGGCAAAGCGCTCTACTACTGCCTAGCAAGATTGCGCTGCCTACAATATAAAGAGAAAAAATAGTGCAGAAAGCATAAGGAAAACATGGAGCCTCGCATGTTTTCAGTAGTTGGCCAGTGCGCTTGAGGCGGGCTAAACACTGGAAAAGGCATGACATATGCTTGCCTTTCACTAATTAAATCAAGCTAATTTTAAAGGGCAAGCCCAAGAACCAATCAAACTGATGGTCTTGACATGGGCGGCTTTTAAGCCCAGAGAGATTACATCTGGGACGTAGCGCTTTGCACTCAACCCTAAAGAATGGTGAGTTACAAATTTGTGTTGATCTGAGAAGTTTGAATATGGTAATTTGGGTGAATACTCATCCTTTGCGACATATAGATGATATTCTGAGCACTTTTGCAGTATCAAAGATGTTTAGTAAAATCAATTTATCATCTGCATATCACCAGGTTGAATTAGATCCATCATGAAGATATCTTACTGCTTTTGTATCACCAGCGGGTACATTTCAGTTTAAGAGAATGCCTTTTGGGCTGGCTTCAGACGCTTCGGTTTTTCAATGCATAATAAAGTCAGTTTTGAGTGGTATATCAAAGGGGTTGTTACTTTTAAGGCCACATATTGGTTGCTGCAAATAATTAACAGGAACATGATGACATTTTACATAAGGTGGTAAAGAGACCTGAACAAGTGGGAATTGTAGCGACCATAAAAAAAATGTTTTTGGTAAAAAACAAGCACGGAATACTTAGGACATATCATATCAGAAAAAGGTTTAGAGCCACAGCCAGGATTGGTGGATCCTATCAAAAATGCTCCTGTTCCCAATAGTAACAAACAGGTTTCATCATTTCCTGGGGCATGTGAATTTTACACTAAATGTATCGAGGATTTTTCAAGCAAGACAGAAAATTTAAGGGAATTACTAAAAAAAACAAAGCTTTTGAATGGTGTGAAAAGTGTGAGGCAGATTTTAAAGCACTGAATACTGAGATTGTATCCGCAAACATGCTGGCTCCTTCTGATCCTGAATCTCAATGTCTAATCAGGGTAGATGCTAGTAATAGTGAAGATGGGGTAATTCTTTCAGTACACCAATGACAAAAAAAAAAAGGTTTGGTTTGACACCCAGAGCATTGCGTGTAAATGAAAAAATGTATTCTGTCATTGCAAAGGAATTACTGGCATGTTTTTGGGCTGTGGAACTTTAAGCGTTTTGTGTTGGGAAAACAATTTATCATGTTGACTTACCATAAACCCTTGGTAAACATTCTGAACGGAGGCGTCATAAAGGATCACACACCTAGAATTGCCAGGCTAAATTGTAAATTACTCCATTACAATTTTGATATTGAGCATATTGCAGGAGGCAAGAACATAAGAGCAGATTACCTGTCATGATCACCTTAACTAATTGACAGTTTGAGTTTTGTGGAGAGAATGACGAAGTTGAGGAATGCCTTATACCTGCAGTTGATGTTTGCAATGAGAGTGGCTCTGACGAAAATGAACAGGTTGAATGCATGAAACCAGATGAAAACTTGAACTTAATTTAAAAATATCTGAGAGAGGGCTGCCCTAAAGAAAAGACACTCCATTCTAGGTTTCAGCCTTATGTAAAAGTGGCGGATGACTTGACATTGGAGAAGGGAAACGTAGTGATGATGGGGGATAAATTTGTGCCTTCAAAACTTTTACACAATAAGATCAATTGAGCTGGTCATGAGGGACATTTAGAACAGATCATTACTAAGAGAAACATATGATCAATATAACGGTGGTCAGGAATGGATGCAGAAATTATTCAATCAGTCAGAGAATGTGTAATATGCTCACCCAGAGATAAGTCATTCAAAGTTGAAGTAACACCTCTGCATCCTTAGAATTGCCAGAAGGTCAGTGGTCAAACAGGCTATAGATGGGCCGTTTAGGGTGTTCTCTTGCAATCTAAGATATGCAGTGTTGGTTGTCGATTATTACAGCAAATTGTGGAAGGTGGAATTTGTTCATGAATCTAACACAAGGTTTGTCATTACTTTTCTCCAAAATAAATATTTCTCAGAGAGGGTTTCCCTAAAGAACTGGTATCGGACAAAGGGGGTTAAGTTCAATTCAAAAGAAATTACAGATTTTTTTACTGAATGCTATATAATTATTTATAAAAGGGTGGCTTTATACCATCCACAAGCAAACAGTTTGGTTGAGAAAATTAAACATACATTAATTGAATCCATACAGTGGGCATTTAGAAACACAATGGACATATGTAAAGCAGTGTATAGCATGTTATTCTCTCATTGCACAAGTTCAAACAGTGTAACAGGCAAAACCCCATTTGAACTCTTAAGGGGCCGGTTGGCAACATGTGTGATGTGTCCACAGTGGTTGAAGGAAAATAAATGTAAAAAACAAAACAAAATAAGAGTATTTTGATAATAAACATGGTGTCAAAGTTCCAGAACAGAAAACTCAGGTAAGTATGAATTCAAGGAGCAACTTGTGCCCAAAAAGGGTTATCTAATTTCAGGGAACCTGCTTTGGTAGAAGGAGTCCAAGGCAATGGTGTCAAGATAAAAGGAAATGAACATTGCATATTTGAGAAAGGTTGTCAATGTGACTGTGTGAAGAGAGTCACAAGATATCAAGAGTAATGAATCATCATGTCAGTCTGGAGGATATCAAGACTATGTCAGAGAGAAAAGAATGATAAGAAAATCAATACATTTTTGTGAGAAACTAGGGCTGATTGCAGAGGCCCCATAACTTTTTGCCCCCATTTTCCACTTTATGCTGGTGTTTTCCTGACTCTGATGGTGCCCTGGGTACTGCTAACCAGTCCCAGGGCCTGTGCTCTGTGTAAAATGGATATGCAAATTAGGCTAATTATAATTGGCTAAGTTAACCTACCTATAAGTCCCTAGTATATGGTAGGGCATGTAGGTTTAGGGACCACAGCATAGGTGGTGCACACCTAGGTGCATTGCTGAGGTGCCCAGTGTCATTTTAAAAGCCAGCCTGCCTTGCTGGCTGCTTTTAAATTAAAGTTATATGCAAATTCGACTTTGGAATTAAAGGTACTTCCAAAGTCTTAAACTACCTTATTTTTACATAGAAGTCACCCCTAAGGTGTGCCCTATGTGCCCCTAGGGCTGGGTGCCATGTAACTATAAGCAGGGACTTTATAGAAATAGATTTATAAGCCCTGGTGAGGTAAAAACAGCCAAATTCGTTTTTCCCTCATTGAAGTAAATGGCCTTCATAGGCTAGAATGGGCAGACTTTATTTTAAATGTTAAAGTCTCCTTAAATGTTGCATACCAAGAATTTGGTATCAAATTAATTGTTGTAATAAATCCTACAACTTCCAGTTGTTGGATTTAATATAACTTGTCCAGGTAAAAAGTTTAGACTTTACCTAAAAAGTTGCCAATTTCAGCTCTGCATTGTTTTTGCTGCTGTGCTCTGATTGGCCAGCCTGCAGCAGCTTCTGCCAGGCTACCTTGATGAGGTGTGAAGTGGCCTGACTTCACACAAAGGAATGTGCTTGGGGGAGAGAATCTCCCCTCAGCAGATGGTGAGGCAGGAAGGGGGAGGGCTGCCAAACTGGTCTTCAAAGGCAGAGAAGGACATTTGCAGCACCCAGCAACACCCCCACATCCTGCAACCCCAGACAATTAGGTGCCCCCTTGATTAGATTAGGAGAGGGCAGGAGAGGGTGTGTTTATGATTTTTAGCCACACCAGTGGGTGGGCTCAGCCAGATGTAACCTCCAAAAATCAGATTCATCCATGTTGGATTTTTAGAGACTGTTGCCTTCTGGGATGGATTTTTGCCACACTTCCCAGGAAGTGGTCATCACACGGAGACGACCCTGTCCCTGATTGGAGAACCAGGGCCCCCCTGCTTTTCACCCAGGAGCAAGGATAAAACTGGCAGACCTGCACCCACACCTCAGATCCCCTCCAGAATTCAACAAGAAAGGAACTAAAGAAGAAGAAGGGCTGCCCTGCTGGACCCCTGGCCTGCACCTGGACCCTGCACTCAGAAGGACTGCACCAGCTGCACACTTGGGCTTCACCACAAGAAGGACTTTGCCTGGCTTCAACTGGTTCAAGGAGGGACTCCCTGTTTGCTACAGGTGAAAAATTGCTAACCAGAGTCCCCTGCACCAACTCCTGAAGAAAGCGACCAGCTGACCACTGTCCAGTGGCCAAAAAGGAGTTTGCGCCAGGTGCATTCTGGGAGTTGAAGTCCGCACCCCCCAAGGACCATCACAGAACTTCTGGACCCTTGGGGTGAGCTGTGGACCCCAAAAGAACATCTGGGTGAAGCCCCAGAAGTTTGGAAAAGATTTGACAATTTTTGGAAAAAAGCTCCAGAGAGGGACCGACCCGCCGCGGAAATTCTAGCCGGCTTGCCTCAACCGCGACTCGGCCTGACTTCGTGGTTCGTCCCGGTAAAGAAAAACATCCAAAAAAGAGACTAAGTCCGAACGTAAAAAGTTGACCGGGACCTCCCAGCCATCGTATCCGAGAAGGGCTCCATGGACGTCGGATCAAGATCCAGGTTTACCCCGGTCGAAGGATTTTCATCTCGAAAAAACGACTAAGTCCGAAGGTAAAAATCACCACCGAGGAAACCGACTTCGCGTATCCGGACAAGGGCTCCAGGAGGTCGGATTCAACTGGCAGGTTCGTCCCGGTGAAGAAAAACTTCAAAATAAAGACTAAGTCAGAAGGTAACTTTTTAACCGAGGCCTCCCGCGACTTGTAGGCGAGCAGGGCTCCATTGCGGTCGGCCTGAAAGTTTGACTTTGCCCCGGTCCTGGTGCAACCAGATGACCCGATTGGCGCTTTTTGTTTCTAAGCGCTAGAAAATAATAATACTTTAAAAATTCATATCTCCGGTTCCCCTGAACCGATTTTAATCGTTTTTGTGTCATTTTAAAGATAAAAATATAAGCTATTTTTATAAATTGGTTTTGGATTTTTAAACTGTTTCCTGTGTTTTATTTAATTACTGTTTTGTGATATTTGAATGCTTTACACTTTGTCTCCTAAGTTAAGCCTTGACGCTCGATGCCAAGCTACCAAGGGTAGAGCTGGGATTAATTTACTGAGACCTAACTGTACTTATGTGGAGGTTTGTGGCTTGTTGCTAGGTGTAGGTACCTACCTGCCCTACCAATAACCCATTTTCCAACATAATTGGAAGCAGCGACGGGATCCTGTACTTGTGTTCAATATCACGTTACAGTTTTAGATAAAACAAATTAAAAATCCTTTAAATTGTCCTAGTGCAAAAATTGTTTTTAATTTTTAATTTTAATTTTTTTTAATTAATTTGGATTAATTTCAATTATTGAATTTTTGTAATTTTTCTAAATTCTTGTTACCAATTTTTGCAAAAAGTTTTTGTTGACACAAAACTAGGGAACCATGGAGCTTGATCTGGCTAGCCTACCCACACTGACAGTAGTCCAGCTTAGGGGGTTGTGTGTTGAAAGAGGGTTGCCTGCAACCACTGATCTCAGGAAGCAAATCCTGATCACATCCCTGACAGCATGGGCTGAGGCCCAAGAGGTAGAGTCAGAAGAAGCTCCAGAGGAGGGAGAAAGAAGGGAGGATGCAAGCTCTAACCACTCAGGGGAGGGAAGGCATCTGAGCCCAAGTGAGGATGAGGAAGAACGGTCCTCAGTAAATACAGTCACTAGGGGCAGATCCAAAGCTAGTGGTGGGAAGGGGGTCCTTTCAGGAGGAGAGAACCCATCCATCAGAGAAAGAGAGCTGGAGGCCCAGCTAGCATACATAGCTTTGGAAGCAGAGAAGCTGGCCCTAGAAAAGAAAAAGTGGGCATACAAAGAGAAAAGAGATGGAGGCAGCGATAAAGAAGCTGAGGTGTCCATGGGTGGGGGAGTTTGCCCCAGATTACCCAAGGGGGTGGTTCCTGCTTATGTAGAGGGGGATGACATAGATAAGTGGCTGGGGGCCTTTGAGAGGGCACTCCAAATGAGAAGGGTTAGGCCTCAATACTGGGGTTCCCTTTTGTGGGAGTTGGTCCCCAACTCAGGGAGGGATAGGCTTCTGACCTTAAGGGGGGAGGAGGCAGATTCATACCCTAGTATGAAGAGGTGCTTAGCCAAGAAGTTTGGTCTGACCCCAGAGCAATATAGAATGAAGTTCAGGGACACCTAGAAGGTCAGTACCCAGTCTTGGGTTGACTTTGTGGACATTTCACTAAAGGCACTAGAGGGCTGGATTATTGGCAACAAAGTAAATACTTATGAGGGGTTATACAATTTGATCATGAGAGAGCACATCTTGACCAATTGTATCCAAGAAAGGTTACGCCAGCATCTAGTGGACTCTAAGCAGACCAACCCTAGAGAGCTAGGGGAGGCAGCTGATAAGTGGTTGAGAACCAGGGTGGTTGTCAAGTCCCAGGGGGGAGACTCCAAGAAGGGGGGGATAGGTCCCCAAAAACCTAAGGAGGGAGGTGGTAAGCCCACCACAGAGACTCCCTCTGTACCCCAGAACCCTAAGAGAGAGGAGAGTAAATCCCACTCCCACTCTGACAAGCAGAGACAGGGAGACCCAGGGTTAAAAAAACTCTTGGTCAGTAGGGCTTGCTTTGACTGTCAGCAGACAGGTCACTTCAGAGGAGATGCAGCCTGTCCAAGGAAGGTGGTTAGCACTGGGCTGTCCAGTGTAGCCATAGAGGAGGATTCCTCAGATGATGAAGTCCTCCTAGCATTGTGCTGGGAGACAGGACCAGATGGTAAGCTGGTGATCCCTGAGGGTGGGAGTAGGCACTTCCACCACATTCAAGTGAATGGGATCCCTACCACTGGCCTGAGAGACACCTGTGCCAGTCACACTATAGTGAGTGACCGGTTAGTGACTCCAGACATGTATGTCCCAGGAAAGACAAAGAAAGTCAGGATAGCCACAGGGGAGGTCAGCTCCAAACCTGTAGCCATAGTGCCCCTAGAGAGGGAGGGTATCCTTGACTGGATTAGGGTGGTAGTCAGTGCTGACCTTCCCCTAGATTGTATCCTGGGCAATGACCTTCCAGAGGTTATTAGTTTGGTTTATTGAGAAGGGGAAGATGTATAGCAAAGCATTGCTTATACTGTTTTACAATAGAATGTTTAAGCAGAGGTGTTCTACATTCTTTATGGAATGTCATGTTTTGAGCAGGGGTCAGTTGCTTTCTGGTGCTTTTACATTAGACTATAATAAAGCAACTCTTCTTCAAGTATTGGTGAGTAATTTATTGTGAAAGACAACTTTACACTTTCCCAAAAAAAAGTAATTATTAAAAAATAAAAAGAGCCAAAGAGGTTGAAGGAGGCAAAGCTAGAGTGGGAAAGTATTTGTGGGCGTAATCAGCACACACCAGAGAGAGCACAAAATGAAGCACTTTTATTTGGACTGCTTAATAAAAAAAGAAGAAAGCAGTTCTCTAAAAGCGAGCAGTAGAATCCTACAAGTCAGCCAGTCAAAAGGATGATAAAAATGACTTGCTCCAGAGGAGGGACAAACACAAGAGGAAAGCAAATTATCTAATAAAAAGCAAGCAAATGAGAGTGGCACTAAAGCCATCCAGCGGTAAGCAATAGACGGTCTTCAAAGCCCACAGTAAGTTTTTGGAATGTTAAAAAAAAAAAAAAAAAAAAAAAGGAAGAAGAAGATGATGATAAGAGGCTTAACGCTTAACAGACTTTAGCAATAGGGCACAATTAATGTCCCCTATAGTAGGCAGATGCCTCTTTTCCAAATGGCCTGAGGCCAGCAGAGGCGAAAAGACAAGCTTTCTCTTAGTAGCCAGAAGCTAGTGAAAGGCCTGCATTACAGGTCAAAATGACTACTCAGGGCATGGAGAAGCAGCAAAGGAGAGGGGTAGAGGTAGGTGAGCAGACGGTTTTTCACCAGCTCTCCTGGAAGATTTGTGCACATTTGGCTTATGTCTCTTATGTCATCTTTTAGAAGAGTTCGACTGAGAACAGGGAAAGGCAATTTTTAGGTGCTTTAATGCTCAGCTAGTTAGCAGCTGTTATTAGTAAGCAATGTAATTAATAAGTATGATGCTAGTTTTAAAAAGTATGTTTTATTTCTCTTCATAGTGACTCTACTGTGTTCCTATTTTGATGAAAGCAATCATGCCGCCCGCTAAATTGATGGAAAATTGTAGTTCTTCTTCTATTTGTGTAAAATGTCCCATTTTTTGATTCTCAAGATCTGGTCACCCTATTGGGGGGGGGGGGGGAAACGGTGGAGTCAATTTTGCCTACGGAAGCACAAAGGCGATTTCGTAACAGAAAGCAAAACAGATGAGTATTTTGCCTATTTGTTCGTACTGAAGGGGATTATACTGCAAGAGAAATTGTTTCGCACCCGAAAAGGAAGCTTGACATATCGACATCAGACAGCACTGCAAGGTTTTATTTTGAATCTATCCAATGATAATGCGAAATTTCTTAGCTCCGTGTCCTTACTAGAATTGAAACTTTCCTTCACGATAGCTAGGAAATTACACATTCTATATCAGGACCGGAGGGGAGGATTATGCAAGTTCAAAGCTTACTCACCACCAAGGAGGCTGCCTCGTGTATCGGTTCAAAATAGAACTTCTTAAAAGTAGATTCAGAAGACCAATCTGCCGCATTCATGATGTCCTCCAACCTGCCACCCACTTGGATGGCTTTGGAGGCCATGGCACCTCGAGTAGAGTGTGCCGTGAAAACACGTACATTGATACCTGCTTCCGCCAAGATCCATCTGATCCACCTGGCGATTGAAGGGGAGGAAATGGCTTCTTCAAGGATATTAACAGCTGACGCTTTCCAGGAGGACGAAGTTCAGCTGTTACCTCATCGTAAATCTTTAAGCATCGCACCATGCATAGTTTATGGGTGTGAGGAAACCCAGGTTAAGATAGTGACTTGGTATTACTTTTGGTTCTCCTAAAAACAGTGACAGTTACCCCATCCAGAGAGAACACTATCCGAAACGTCTAGGGCTCTGACATCCGACACCCTTTTGCACGAAATAGGACACAAATATATAGCCAGCTTAGCTGACAATTCCTTCCTTGAAAGATATTGATTGTCCTGCCACGAGGATAACGGATGAAGAGCTAGGTTGATGTCCCAGAATTCCGAATACCTGGGTCCGGAGGTCTGGAAAGTCTGATACCCTTAAGAAGTTTACAAACCCAAGGGTGGTTATCGAGATGGGGGTGACCCGCCGAGATGGCCGACCTAAAGGAATTTACTGTACAATAAGATAAACCAGCCCGCTAGTTCCACCAGAAAATTTAGGATATCCGTAATTTGGGCCCCCATGGCATCGGCATGCCTGTCCACACCAGCGAGCCGATCTATTCCATGGGGACCTGAAGCGCTTACCAGTCCCTGGAGCCCAGGCCTGTGCAATGAAGTTCTTAACCTCCGGTGAAAGTCGGCAGTCCTGCCAGTGAGTCCTGAAATCTTCCAGGCCACCAGAGACAGATGGCCTAGAAAGACCAGGGGATAGAAGTGTCCCGCTGGGTCTCGGAGAATTGAGGGGGAGTCCGGAAGACGGATTGGAAAATCGCATGAGAGCTCCAGAAGAGACGGAAACCATGCCTGGGATCTCCACAGAGGGGTTATGAGAACCACCGTCGCCTCCTGACGACATACCTGGTCTGATACTCTCGGGATCAGAAGAAAGGGGGGAAAGGCATATCCCTGGTGTTGTCCCCAGTAACGCATCCACCGCCGCCCCTGGATCCGGGCACCAGCTGAAGTACAGTGGTAGATGGGTGCTCCACCTGGACGCAAAGAGATCCACTGAACAAGGACATCATCGTTCCATGATCGCCTGGAAAATCACCTGATCAGGCTGCCAATCGCTGGAGTCCGACAGGAACCTGGAACTCCAGTCCACTAGAGTGTTCTGGGAACCCGGGAGATACTCTGCCGTGACATAGATCTGATGTTGAGGCAAAAGTGCCAAAAATCCGTCGCCATCTCCGCCAGGGCCTTTGACCGAGTACACCCTAAGTGGTTTATATATTGCACGGCTGACACATTGTCCATCTGAAAAAGAACAACACAGGAGACCCTGTCCGGAATCAGAGACCTGATCGCAAATGAGCCCGCAAGGAGTTCCAGACAATTGATGTGCATATTGTGCTCCTGAGGGGTCCAACGTCCCCCGAACGAGATGTCCCCACATCAAGCTCCCCATCCTTGGCGACTGGTGTCCGACTCCATGACAAGGTCTGGAGAGGCTCTGAAAATGGCCCTGCCATTCCATTCCTCCATGTGGTCTAGCCACTACTGCAACTCCGTTCTCGCCTCTGGGGTGAGAGAGACTAGTTTGGAATACGTTAAACCTCGCCGAAGGTGGTGGGCCTTGTAGTGAAGAGAGCCCGGAAAAATGGCCTAAATCGATGAGGAGAGCAGACCCACCACTCTAGCAAGATGCTGTAGTGAGATCCTGTCTCGCCTCAAGACCTTCCTTAACTCCTTCTTGATCTTGGAGATCTTTGGAATCGGGAGACTGAGAGATGCCGATTGGGAATCTATGAGGAACCCCAGAAAAATCATCAACTGCGAAGGCAGAAGCTCTGATTTCTGTTGGTTGATCACAAATCCCAATTCCTGCTGAAGTGCAATAGTCGTGTTCGCATTGGATATAAGTTGGGACCTGGATTGATCCATCAGAAGGAGATCGTCCAGGTAAACGATGAGATGGATCTCTCGAGAGCGGAGAAACTCCACCACCGGCTTGAGAAGTTTGGTAAAGCACCATGGTGCCAACAACAGTCCGAAGAGGAGAGAGGTGAACTCGAACACCTGACCTTTCCACAGAAATTGTAGAAACCTGCGATGAGGGGGAAAAATCGGGACTGTGAGATATGCGTCCTTGAGGTCCAGACGGACCATCCGATCTCCCTGTGACAGGAGGTCTGGAAGCATGCGAATACCCTCCATTTTGAAAATGTCTGTAGATCATCCATTCGTTGAATGATCGGAGATTGTTTACCGGTCGAAACCTCTTGTCCTTCTTCTCCACCAGGAAAAGAATGCTCACAAAACCTCTGGGATGGAGAGAAGAGTTGCATATGGCTCCTTTGCGAAGGAGTTCCTGAACCTCTGAATCTATTAGAACGGAAACTGCTGTTGAAAAAAATTAAAGGCGTGGGAAGTTTCTCCTGGATCCGAGTTCCCCAAAACTCGATGTGAAAACCAGACACTGCCTGCAACACCCAAGCATTGGCGGTTATGAGCTCCCAATTGCATCTGAAAAAACGTAACCTCCCTCCAATTTTTTGAATGTAAGAAGGGATGATCCTTACCAGAAGGCCCTCCTGGGGCGTTGGGTGCTCCCCGGACGATCCTGTTCATTCTGCCCTTCCCCTTGCCTCTTTTGGGGAAGAAGGTTCCTTGGCGACCGTCTTGCCATCCGTTGTTCCTGTAGGAACCGGGGCCTTGCTGGTACTGGCGGACAGATGAGCGACCCCTGCCTTGTCCGGCCCCTCCAAAAACCTTGCCCGGGATTATCTTCTTAATAGAAGACTGCGCCTTGTCGAGTGCAGAGAAGGTGGCAACAAATTTGCCTAACTGCTTAACAAAAGGATTGCCAAATAAATTGCCCTGGGCAACTGCCCCTGCCTCTGAGGAAGACAATTCCCCCAATTTGGGGTTTACTTTAATGAGCAAGGACAGGCGCCTCTCGGCTGAAATGGCACTATTGGCATTGCCCATGAGACAAACTGCCCTCTGGGCCCACCCAGCTACGACATCCATCGGTAGGGGCGTATTAGACTGCTTGGCACGTTCCGCCAGTTGGATGATCTGTGCCAGTGGTCCCAACACATCAAGGAGTTTGTCCTGGCATGCCCTCCAGGACCGGTTAATACCCTTCTTCACGAAGAAGGTACACATTTTTGGGTCAATATCTGGAGTTGCTGCCACCTTTTCAGGCAAGGTAGGACGTGGACATTCAACCTTCAAGCGAGCCCGTACCTCCTTGTCAAGTGGTTGCCGAATTTTACATACTACGTATTCGGCCACCTTCTGTCACGGCCGCTATTCCGATGAAAGAGGGTGGTAGATCCCCTCAGGTTCAAACATATCAGAGTCTGAGTCCCCCTGATCCTGTGGATCTGGTAAAGAGGCCCTAGGGCGCCAGGATTCATCGTCCTCCACCGAGGAGGAGTCCCCATTTGAGTCTCCTGTGATGCATTTAGGTGACCCCACGTCGAGGCCCAATGTATGGTGAAGCTTTTCACCCATTACGCCGGGAAGAGAACCCTCCCGGAAGGGTATGCGCTTGTGCGCGCCTGCGCTCTTACTGGAGACATCGGCGAGGAGCGCAACGTCTTCAAGGTGCTCTGCGTCGCGCTTGTGCAATTTCTTGGGTGCTGACAAATCAGAAGCCCTACTCTCAGCCCCCGTCGCCCCAAACATGCCTTGCCCTTTGGACACTTGCTCCGCAAGCTGCGCCACGCTCCCCTTAATAGGGGCTAGAGCCTGGGCGATGGCCTGCAAGAGCAATGCATCCACCCCAGGAGGTAGGACACGGTGGGAAGGGCCTTCACCAGGGGACATGATGGGATATGAATAGTGGTCCTGCGTGGACTGCATCACACAACCCAGCGGACAACTGGACAGAATATACACCCAAAATATAATGAGGGTAGCCCCCCCCCCACTTCTGTCACCAAAAAACGGCCAAATGTGCAAGCGAAGTTGCAGAGAAAAAAACGCGCCTGCAGGGTCGCGTCAAAATGTGGCCCAAGGGCGCTCTTCCCGCTCTGGGAAATTATCAGACCGCAAACGCAGTGTAAGTGGGGGGTTGGAGGGGTAATAGGAGCCTGGGCTGGAGAAAGACCCCTAACATGCAGAAAATCCGAGCACAAAGCGACTCGAGCACTGTGAAAACATGCAATTTCAAGACGTGCAGCCTCTAGCGCGCCTGACGCGTCACCGCGCTACGGCAACGCGACCTTAGCAACGCTCGATGCTACAAACAAACACAGTAAAACAAATCGAATGTGCATAAAGCGAGCAATGAGAAAAATACAGTAAAGTTAAAGGCGAAAAGCACTAAAAGGCAATAAGGGCACTTATCTATCACTGTGAGCAGTGAAGAAAGAGGGCATTTATACATTTGGCCGGAACTAGGTCTCATTGGACATTGGTTGCTATAGAAACAGCCTCATGGGACTTGTAGTTGTTATGTGTTTTTCTTATGAACTTTGAACTTGCTATTAAATAAAGAGTGAAGAAAGATCTGCATAATGCTCACCTCCAGTCCTGATACAGACTTTAACTCTTAACCCCAGAAGCTGCCAGCATAGAACCCTCGCATTCATTATTTCTATATTCGTGGAGTCCCCATTAACAGAGTCAAGAACTGTCAAGCCACCGAGGTGACAACATTTCACTGGAGACCTCAAACCACTCACTGTGGAACTCGGCACTTCGGGTGCCTCGCACAATGTCACGATGTCCCTCCTCTCCGGGCACCTGCACTCGCACCAGAATATACTTGAAGGTGCCCTCCGGGTCGATTTCCACCTCCATGAGGGTCTGCAACACATCCGCCATACCGCTGACCGAGATCAAGATGAGTCTTGCCTGGGAATGAACAGCAGCAAACGCAGAGAAAGACACAGGTGCCAAAGCAGCAAGCGAAAATAGAAGTGGGACTACCGCACCCACAAGGAATAAGGCGGCCATTTTTCAAAGGAGTTCCTTCAAAAATAAATCTTGTAAAGGCTGTACAGTTTCGTAATTTCTGATGTAAGCTTTTGAAATATTTTGGTTTCCGCGGGGTGAAATTAGTCTTAATTAATTATCATACACGATGATTATGTAGTTGCTTGTTTAAAATATACCATCATCATTCCTTTATTAAAGTTTACAGGAAACATAAGTAAGGGTATTTTAGCTCCGAGTTCTTTAGAAGAAAAAGTGCCTCGGTGTGATACTCGAAGTCCTCGCTTTCCTATTGACATTACGTGTAGATGAACATTCTTATGTTCGGAATTTAAACGTAAAAATAATAACGTTTATTTCACTCTGTAAGAAATTAATTCATAAAGCAAAAGCCGTAAAATAACTACTTAACCCATCCTCTGATCTGCTCCCAGAAGTGCGCTGTACCTGGTATTTTACCCACTAGGTGGATAAAAAATTGGTAAAACTAGCAAAATAAAAACCGTTGTTTTTAGATATGGCTTAACAGTGCAGTTGTTTGCTCTCTGTGGTGGGCGAGTTAAATTTATACTGAGAGATTCGTCAGGGGTCTGGCTTGGAACTAAGAGCACGTGCACAGGCGAAGTCCTGGACAAGTGTGGCATTTATAAAATAAAACATTTAACATCTGGAAACTATTCACTTTACCACAATATATCACTGTATTGAGAGGCATGTTTTAATGATAGTTGAATACATGCCAAGAGGCCCTGTTCAGGCGGGAGACTCCCGTTTTTAGGTCGAGCATGGAGCTTTCCCGATCTGTTGTAGTCTATTTGTGGCTTTTAGCCACGCCCATGTCATGCCCATCACTTTCACTCATTCGTGGGCTTGCCTTTCAAAAATCCCTCTATGTTTTTGGTAAGTGCTTTACGTTTGTCCCGCCTTGGGGCGGTTTAGTTGAGAGAGCGTAGCTTATATAATCAATATTAAAATGAAATGTTTATGAATTAATGTATAATAACCCTGCATCGAAAATGTATTAATGTATTTTTTGCTAAACGGGTGCTTGAAATGTGCTCACGGGGAGTGGCCGACAATATATACGGGGACTAATGAAAATGACTAATAATGTTAAAATGTTATATTAAATTATAGTTTTACACTAATAATTAAAGGGCTATATGCTAAAGTTCTGCTAATAAATCATTAGGCCTTAGTTAGCATGAGTCGAGGCCTAGCTGCCTGGTTTCATATTAAATGTGTTTTTCTAACATGCAGTGTGCTGACTTGCTGAAGGACATGAACTCTTGTTTTTCCAAAGCTAGAAGATGAATGTAAATGTAGTAGATCCATTCTCATGAAATTCGACTTGTTTAAAGAAACATTTTAGCTGAATGCAACAGTGTAGACTACTCGCAGGTACAAGGTCGCCTGAACCGGTACAGACAATGGAGCCACAGACTGAAGATGTGCAAAGAACCACGAGAGTATGAAATCATACTGGACATTCTACCCGCTTAAGACGTCAATCATAAGGACCAATAAACTACGTGAGAACTGTTATGGGGTGACAAATTTGATGAGCTAATTGGAAACCTATTGGATGGAGATAGTGGGGTGCAACCCCTCATCCAATGGGAAATTAGGGGACTGTACAACAGAAAAGGGATAAAAACCTATGACACGGGGAGCCATAGAGACAGAGGAGGGGGAGATGCTGTTGCCATTGCTATGGTCCAGACACTTTGTCACTCTTCTTAGAGATTTTGTAGTTTGGTTCTTAAAACCATCCTTTCTTTATATTGCCCGTTTATACTTTACCTCCTTATGAGGGAAGTACTCTTTTACCCTTTTGCCCGACTTGCTGAATTCCTGACTGATGGCGAATCAACTGATGTCCTGAGGACGGAGACTGAATCTGAATGCTGACCCAATACGGAGGGTAACTATATGACAATGAAATTGTGATTGTCTGTTTGCTTTTCCTTTCTAGGTACCAACTGCTTCTTTTGACAGAGACCATAGTTAGAGGCTTTCTAAATTGATGTTGCTAAATTGTTTTGCATGAAGCCCAACATGCCAATGCTAATTCGAGGTTAGTTAAGGGGTTCACTAAATAGACGCAAATAGACAAATGACTGAATCTATGCTTTGTTGAAATGACGTGCTAATCTTACTCTGCTAAGGATAACCTATGTTGACGTCGTGTTATGTTCTAATAATTGTGATTCTTGCTTTGATGAAGTCTTATTCGAGTTGCCAAATTTTGACAATGTTGATGAGCTGTTTGCTATTGAGATTAATAAACTTGCTATTAGAATTGTAATCAATAGGGAATAAATATCACAGCATTTTACTAAACTGGTGTGGTTATTCATGACTGAAAGGTCATTGTGGTTTCTGAGTTTTATTAATGTCTTTTACTAATGTGAAGTGTCTTGTTACGGTAAATATTGATGACGTTATTGACATATTGATTGACATGTTGATTAGCTATTGTGGGGTTGCTCAGGGGTACAGAGGACACGGACTCGGATTTCAGAACCCTTAACAGGGCTGATACGTGGTTTATTGGTATTATAAGTCTGATGAAAAAATAACAAGGATGGTATGTCTTCTTTACTTCGTGGATTTTCTCTTCTACGTGGGTGGTGGGTTTATAGGGGTCCTTCAATAGCTTTCTTTTTCTTCTCCTTAGGTGGCGATCTTCCGGTGGCTTCTTCGGGGTCTCGCGGTTTCTCTGAAGAAAAAGGATAGGCCAGGTAAGTGGGACGATATTTTATTTTCTCTCAATTAAGTGGTTAGTGCAGGGGAAGTGTGAGGGGGTGCGGATTTATAGGAGGTGGTGTTTTAGTCGGGGCTTAGGAGTTTTTAAGGGAGGAGGTTGTGCTCGTGCTCTGTCAGGCTAGGGATCGGGTGGGAAGACGATCTGTGATTTCCCCCAGTCCCTGTTCCCTTGTGGTAAATACTTTAAAATACCTCTGAATTTGCCTTGTAAGTTAAATCATAAAAAGGAAAGAGACGGGGTCCGAGACGTAGAGAATAATCGGGATTTATTCAGTAACTCGAGTTAAGGGAGAGCTCCTTCACCAAGCGGGTTAGGGAGTAGTCTGTCTTACTTCACGCAACATAGAGTTTTTATATATTTTTCTACTACATGCAAACAAATGGCAGAGGTTCAATCATTTTCCACTAGTTAGGTATGAAAACATTTGTATGCCTCAGGGGAGAGGAGTGGGAGATTGCTTACAAACAAAAATGTGCAAACAACTGAAGCGTATAATAGTGTGTAGTAAATGGCAGGTATGACCTTGTTCCAATTGCAGGTTATTCCGTGAAAATTAGTTTTTCTCAAAATTAGCTTAACCGCAGGTATGTGGCTGGTCTGGTATTTGGCCTTAGGCATATTACTGCATCTTTTTCTGCCTACTTCCTCTGCGACAGGGTGTTTAAAACACTCACAAAATGGATGCCATATTCAATATGGTTGTCCTGATGTCAAATGAACAGTGGTTGCACGAAGGGTGAGAAACTATTTTTCCACATTCCCTCCTTGCACCAGAGTGCAACCATTGTCCTCTATCTCGATGGCCATAAGATCATCAATATGGTCTTGGAGCATAATCTTAACATTTTCTTTTTTCTGGATGTGTGGTTTAGGAATGCACATGGTAGCACACAATCCACAGATTGGGGGGCCGCACTGGATGCACAGGCATCATCCCATTAATGTAAACAATGCTATGCCAATAGCAGAAATCAATTTCCAGCCCCATGTGGAGACTAGTCCCCACAACCATCCTGACCAGGTCCAGTTGCCAGGATCCTGGTGTAAGCTGGACGCAATTTTGTGCAATCTAGAGATAGCCTCCTAGACAGAGGGGGCATTATCGGGTATGAAAACACAGCAGCTCGACCCGATAATTTTACACGCTCCGCCCTTCTCTGCTAGTATGACATCAAGAACAAGACGATTTTGAAGCGATACCATTCTGATAGCGGATTGTTCCTGTGTCAAATTTCCCAGAGCGGCTATAGTCTGATTTACAACTGCTTCTACTGTTCGAGTAAGCCTACGGATAAGCTTACTATTCTGAATCGGTCCAATAAAAAAGAAGAAACCTCTATTGAAGTCTGTATACTGTTCCAGGGTAGTCTCTGTTTGGTCTATCCCCGAAGTATCTATAGATCTCTTATGCCTCTCATTAGGGAGTAGGCGATCCTTATGATACATCGGCGGGGCAAGGAAAACGGGAGGCAATAAGAAAGATATATAGCATCTTCCTCCCCATCCGAGGGGAAGACGTATATAGGCTATCTCTCCACAGACAAAATATGTATGTCTAGACGCTGGAAACGTTGATTGGCCTTTGTCCTCGAAACTCACAGTAATATTACATTCACTGTGTAATACCTGGATTATACCAGTCTTCTGGACACCCAGCTGTCCTTTCATTTTGGAAACAGATATGGAGGTTGGTCCGCCTTTCTTTTTAGGCTTGGTATTTACCAATTTGGAAGACCAATACTCCTGTTTATACTCTTCACTTTCGAATATAGTCCCCTTAGCCTGTGGTATTCCATTATCGTCGGGATAACAGACTTGATTAAGGACGGTATTCAGATCTCCCCATGGCCACCCATTCTTACATATCCCGACATCTCCTTCAGGGCATGCGGAATTAGAGGTATTGTACGCTGTTATTAAGGCAAACCAAGCCTCACAGGTACCATTATATGAAAATGGAAAAGGTACCAGTGGTATCCCTCCGTCATTCTGATGAGGGGGAATCTGTCCGCATATCCAGCAATCGGTAGTATTGGCAACCTGGTGAGTATAGTGCAACACCCGTACAAAGGAGTTATTTTGCATAGCTAATCTGTGGGCCCGTTCATGAGGTGTAAGATCATAATAGGTATGTTCTTGTGTACTGTTGGGTGGGAATATAGGGAGATGACTAGATGGAAAAATTAAATGTAAACCCCAACCTAAACACATTGCTGCTGCCAGAAACAACATTAACACCATTATACAAAAATTTCTTTCCGCACACATTTTCTTTCTGTATTTGTCTCTCAACATCTTCTGTTTCACTGTCTCCGTCGTCATTTTTGTCAGGTACACTTCTCAGAGCCCCTGCCGTTTCACCAACAAGTAGAGCTTGTTTAGACTTAATTGACCTGGGCTCGAGTAGATGACCTGAGTTTAGATCTATAAGTCTGCTGGAGACTTTCTTCTGTGGGTAATGTCAATTGTTCTGCGTTCTGTTGTGTCTTAAGTGGCGATGTCTGTCCGCTTTTTTCTTTGGGAAAATGTTTCTTACAGTGACTGGCATGGAGCCATCCCTTACGACCTTCGACTTTTACAGCTGTCCTGGTAACCAGTAGAACGAGCTTCGGTTCCTTCCATCGAGGCTCAAGAGGTGCTGCTCGATCAAAATTGCGGATATAGACCCAATCGCCCGTTTTGATTTGATGTTCTTTGGGCTCAGTATTATCAGGAAATGCGGCAGCAACCTGTGAACGACAAGATTGGAGTGCAGACATCAAAGAAGCCAGATAATCGGTCAGTACAGGCATTTCAATATCTGTTATTGCTTTCGCACGTGGTATTCCCCATATGTTAGGAGGCCTACCAAAAACTATCTCGTAGGGCGCGAGCCCCGTTCTGGAATGAGGAATCATATGCATGTAAAACAGAGCTACTGGTAAGGCAGTAATCCAATCAACTCCCTTTTCAGCACATATCTTTGCCATTTTGTTTTTTAAAGTCTGGTTATGTCGCTCAACCAGGCCTGCTGCCTGTGGATGACGCACACAGTGAAATTTCCACTGGTATCCCAAAAGTAGCGATATCTTTTTCATTAATTCAGATGAGAATGGTTGACCATTATCAGAGTATATAACTCGGGGCAGACCAAACCTATGGAAATACTCCTTAATCAATTGTTTGGCTGTAGTGCTGGCAGTATAATCAGGTACAGGATAAGCTTCGGTCCATCGTGTTAATGTACATACTACTACGAGTACATACTTCTGTCCTCTGCACCTTTCCATTTGTATATAGTCCATCTGTATAACTTCAAAAGGGTGTTCAGGAGGATGAAATCCTCCTGCCCCTACTGTTGTGCCTTTTCCAATATTATACTGACAACATATCATACATGTTTGGACTCTTTGTTTGGCTGCTGCCCTAAGATGTTTATTGTCCCATATATGTTGTATTGCGTATAGCATAGCTTTTTCCCCAAGGTGGGCTGGTCCATGTATTGTATATATAAAAATCTGCACCATGGCATCGGGAAGATACCAGACTGCTTTATGTGGTGTCATCCATCCTTGATCAGTTAGTATCCCTCCTTCCTCTTTCCATTTTTCTTTTTCCTCATTTGTGGCGTGACTCTGTATGTCTTGGATGTCCATAGTTATATCTCGTGTGACCTGCATATGCATAAATTCGGGACCGTGATGCAGCGTACTCTCTACGTCTTTCTGTGTCATGTCTTGAGCTGTTTGATCTGCTAATGCATTTCCTAATATAACATGATCTGTCCCCTTTGTGTGTGCTTTACATTTTATTATAGCTATTTGTTCTGGTAAATGTATATCATCTAACAATTGTGTTATCAAGTCTGCATGTTGTATTTTCGATCCATGCAATGTCATGAATCCTCTTTCTCTCCATAATGTTCCAAAATTGTGTACTACTCCGAAGGCGTACTGTGAATCAGTATAATTTTTTTTTTTTTTTCCTTTACCCAATCGACAGGCCCTGCTCAATGCTATCAACTCGGCCGCTTGTGCTGAGAGAATGAGTATCTGTTTGCTTTCTAAAATTTGAGTATTTGTGGTAACAGCGTAGGCGGCCCTTAGCTCCCCCTTTTCTGTTCTTTTACAGGAGCCATCCACATAAATATTTTCTTCTGCATCTGGTAAAGGAGTGTCTTTTAAATCTGATCGTGGTTTCGTCACTTGTTCAATCACCTCCATACAATCATGTACCTCATCTATGTTCTCATGAATGGGTAAGAGTGTGGCAGGGTTCAGGGTGTTGCATCTTAAGATCTGTATGTGAGGTTGAAAAAGTGTCAGTTCATACCCTGACAGTCTTGCTATTGTTAGATGTTGCGTCTGTGTTCTGTTAAGTAATAGTTCTACTGTATGGGGAACTCGTACTATCAAAGGGTGTCCCAATACTATAGCATCGCTTTGTCTAATAGCTTGAGCTGTTGCTGCTACAGCCTTCAGGCATGCGGGAAGAGCTTGTGCTACAGGATCTAAGGTGGATGAAAAATATCCACATGGTCTTTGTTTTCCAGCTTGCTCTTGTGTCAGGACCGATAGAGCGGTCCCATTCTTTTCAGTGACGAATAGTGTAAAATCTTTATGATAATCAGGGGTGGCCAACACCGGGGCCTGACACATCGCCTCTTTCAATGTTTTGAAAGCGAGCGTGTGTTCCTCTGTCCAGGGAAGCTGGGGTGACGTGCTGGCTTCTAATGTCGTCAATTTTACAAGTGGTTTTGATATTAGCGCAAATCGGGGTATCCATTGTCTTCAGTAGGACGTTAGTCCTATGAATTCGCGTACCTGTCTCTGTGTTTTTGACTGTGGTATATTTTGTATCAATTGTATTCTCTCCTTTGTTAGCTGTCTTCCCTCCTTTGACAGCAAGTGCCCTAAGTAGGTCACTTGATGTTGACAGAATTGCAATTTCTTTGATGACACTTTGTGGCCATTTTCAGCCAAGAATGTTAATACCAATAATGAAGCTTCGACACATGACTGTTCGGATCTGGCCGTAATGAGTATATCATCGACATACTGCAGAAGAGCTGTTTGATCAGGCATTTGTATGGTGTCTAGCTGTCTTTTTAGTGCTTGGCTATAGATGCTCGGGCTGTCAGTAAATCCTTGAGGAGCTCGGGTAAACCGGAAACTCCTTCCGGATAATGAGAACCCAAACAAATATTGACTGTCTTCATGTATTGGTACACTGAAAAACGCGTTTTTGAGATCGATGACGGTAAAATGTGTGGCTTCACAATCAATTGTTGTTAAAAGGGTAGATATGTCTGGTACGACAGGATGTTGTGCCACAACACATTTATTTAATTCCCGTAAGTCTACCACAAGTCTATAGTTGGTATTTTCTCCTTGTTGTACTCTCTTTGCCACAGGTAATACGGGTGAATTCACGGTATTTGATGGTACTTCGATCACCACCCCACTAGTGATGAAGTCCTCTATAATGGAGGTAAGGTCTTTCTCAGCTTGTGGAGGCATTTTATATTGACGGAGGCGTGGTAGTATGGCTCCCTCCTTTAAAATGATCTTGTGGGGCGTAATGACCATCCGCCCGACCGATGTGGGACTGGTGGCCCACAACTCGGCTGGGAGGTGGGCCAATCGAGGATCTAAATCTCTGACTGTATAATGACCCTTGAAGTCTCGAAGGAACAGACGCACATCCTGGGGGGAGCACACTATTTTGGCTCCTAATTCTTTCAATTGTTTTATTCCTAATAGATTCTCGGGGCAAGCATCAGTCAAGAGAAGATCTGTCGTAGTGGTAAGGGGGCCAATTTGTAAGGGTAGTGGCTCTGATGTATTACTTGTAATGGGTTGACCAGAAAAACCCAGCGAAATATTTTTATTTCCAGAGAGTGGAGCTTGCGGGAGCTCTGTGACGGGTTCTTTATCCCGAGTGGAAGAGATATTGGAAGAAGGCGACAGACTCGGCTTTTATGGGGTTAGTGAGTTTATTTCTGTTCGTTTGCGCGAGACAACTATATTACTTTTCCAAAGTTTTCTTGTGGTCAGACTCCAAAGAAATTAATATAAATCCCTTTATTCTTTTTCAGGGTTCGGTGGTGCTCCGGGAATAGCCTGGTCCGGTTTGGAGAGAGGTCTCGTTCTCCCGACTCTCAGTGGCACTGGGTTTCCCAAAACAAAGAATGAGAAAGGAACAGGTAAGTGGGGGGAAAAAGTAATTAAACACAGTTAATTAAGGTTAGTAGGGCGTGGGGGGGGGGGGTTGTGAGAGTGGAGGTAGGTGGGGGCTACTTTTCCTTCGTGGTTTATTCTTTGTGAACTCTTCGTGCTCCCCTTTTATTCTATCCCACTGCTTCCTGTTTGCGGCACTTCGTGCTATTATAGTCAGTTAGTCTCGGTCTTATTTACACCGTCTCCCCTTCTCTGCAGGATCTCAGCCCTTTCCCCTTAACGCCCCGTAATCCAGCTAGCCACCCGGAACCCCAGTCCCACTGTCGGTACGCGCGTACCTTAGTTGGCCACGCCCCTCCAGGGACGCGGCCGGCTTCCAGGTGATCTCCCGACTTCTCTCGAGCAGGGGCGGGAGGCTCCCTGAGCTTTCCGCTCCTCAGCAATGCCTCTTCCTTCGCGGCGGGGTTTCCCTTCCCGGTCGGCGGCTCGCGGCGTTCCTCCTCTCGGCTCCTCGTCGATCCAGCGTCTCTCTCTCTCCTTCTCGCGTCGTCGTCTCCTGGTCCGTTTTCTCTGTCGGGTATTTCTTCCTGACAGATGGCGTTGGACGTCATCACGTCCGGAGTTTCTCTGGTGCCCCCGGGGTATCCCTCGGTGGTTGTCTATCTGCATATGAACCGGCGTCAGGAGGCGCCCGGTTACACATCCCCTCACATGAATGGGGCTGGTCGAGCCCCACAAGACCCGGAAACCGGGATAAATAGTCAGCCTGACCCATAAGGTCACCAGGGAGATGGCAAACCTGGAAGGAGAAAGGTTGGAGCTCTATAAACCATCTCAATATACGACTGTTGGTATTCTTATATCTTGAGAGCCAGGTAAGGGGTGCATGGTCTGTATACAACAGGAAGGGCCTGCCCAAAAGGTAATATTGGAGACTTTCGATTGCCCACTTAATGGCAAGACACTCCCGCTCTATAATGGGATACTTCTGTTCTCTGGGAAACAGCTTACGACTGATGAAGACGATGGGATGGCTTATTTCGTTTTCATCTTTTTGAAAAAGGACGGCTCCCACTCCGACGTCGGAGGCATCAGTCTGGAGATGAAAGGGTTTTTCAAACTCAGGGCCATTTTAAAATCGGTTGAGTAGTGAGACACCTTTGTAAGGTATGGTAACTATGAAGTTGAGTCGGGTTTAGTTTTGTGATATTGTTGGGCTGCCCTTTTCTTAAAAGGTCGGTTAGGGGGGCAGCCAAACTGGAATAGTGTGGGATGAACCTTCGATAGTAACCCACTAGGCCTAAAAAGGAAAGAAACCTCCTTTTTCGTGGTGGGAGCATTGGTGTGCAGGATGGCTTCGATTTTATTCATTTGGGGTCGAAGTATGCCTTTCCCAATGTGATATCCCAGGTAGGAGATATCATTAAAGGCCAGTCGGCTCTTGGCGGGGTTGGCTGTCAGTCCAGCCTTCCGTAAAGCCGAAAAGATTTCTTCTAGGTGTACCAAATGGTCTTCCCAGGTCTCACTGAAAATAACAATGTCATCCAGATAGGCCGCCGCGTATCTGTTATGAGGTCGTAATATAGTGTCAATGAGACGTTGGAAGGTGGCGGGTGCCCCGTGTAACCCGAAAGGGAGAACATTAAAGTGATACAATCCTGAGGGAGTAGAGAAAGCCGTTTTTTCTTTGTCTTCGGGGGCCAGCGGGATCTGCCAGTATCCTTTGGTCAAGTCGAGGGTAGACATATATTTAGCTTTTCCCAACTTTTCTAGGAGTTCGTCTATCCTCGGAAGGGGATACGTATCAAATTGCGATATGGAATTGACTTGTCTAAAGTCAATACAAAAGCGTATAGACCCATCAGGTTTGGGCACCAATACTACTGGTGAGCACCAGGGACTTTGGGAAGGTTCTATGATGTCTAGGTCTAACATTTTCTCGATTTCGTTTTCTACCAGGGCTTTCCTAGCTTCAGGGATACGATAAGGCCTTAATCGTACTATCTTCCCAGGTGGTGTGATGATTTGATGATGTACCAGTCGTGTTCTACCGGGCATCGAGGAGAACACCCGGATATGGTTATCGAAGAGTTTGTTTAACCGTCTATTTTGATGAATTGAGATATCTGCATTTATGGTAGGAACTTCCCTCCCGCCAGGGGGATCAGTGGGACACCACCCTATCTCTAATTCCTTAACGGTGTTAACTAGACAGCCTTGTCTCTGGTCGCTCAGAGGTTCTTCCCATCGCTTTAATAAATTAACATGGAAGATCTGCGACCTATTGGGATTATCGTTGAGCTGAACTTTATAGGTTACGGGGGTTACAATTCCTATTACGGGGTATGGCCCCTGCCATTTTGCTAACAGTTTGTTGTCTGAACTGGGAAGAAGCACTAACACCTTATCTCCTATGGAAAAAGATCTTAATTGGGTATTCCGATCATAATTCCTCTTCTGTTTGTCTTGGGCCCTCTCCATGTGTTCCCTTACGCTTTCCCATACTGTGTGTAGGTGGGTTTTTAACTCACGGGCATATTTCAGAATGGTCTTTTCTCCTTCTTCCTCTTCCCATATTTCAGCGGCCATATCTAGTAGGGTCCGGGGTTGTCGCCCAAACAACAACTCAAACGGACTATGGCCCGTAGAGGCTTGTTCATGGGTCCTGATTGCGTATAATACTAAGGGAAGTTTCCTATCCCAGTCTTTACCTGTCTCAGAGATAGATTTCTTTAGTAGTGTCTTTAGGGTACGGTTGTACCTCTCCACCAAACCATCGGTTTGTGGATGATAAACCGACGTCCGCAATTGTTTAATCCCTAATAACTGACATATTTGTGTCATCAAGTTGGACATGAATTGGGTACCTTGGTCCGTTAAGATTTCCTGAGGAAACCCGATTCGGGAGAAGAACCCTATCATGGCGTGGGCAACACTCTTGGTGTTAATACTAGAGAGGGGGATAGCCTCAGGATATCTCGTGGCGTAATCAACTAATACTAATATATAACGATAGCCTCTAGAAGAGGGCAGAAGGGGCCGAACCAGATCCATCCCTATTCTGGAGAAGGGAACATCAATGATGGGAAGGGGTTGTAAAGGGGCCTTTCTCCGCGAGCCTGGATCAATCAATTGGCATTTAGGACATTGTTGACAGAATCTCCTAATCTGGGAAAAAAAAAACGGCCAATAGAATTTCCTCAACAAATACTCTTCTGTTTTCTCCCTTCCATAGTGGCCACCCCCTGGCTGGCTGTGCGCTAAGTGTAGGACTTGTTGCCTATAAGGTTCGGGAACTATCAATTGTTTCTTTTCTTCTTGGTCTTTGTTAGTGACTCGATATAATAGGTCCTTAACTATGGTGAACGAGGGACCCTTATCCTGGAGGGTCCGGGGTCGTGTACTTTTCCAGGCATGAACCAAACTGGGGTCTTCTCTTTGGGAGGTCCGGAAAGGGGGAAGGGTAGTAAGGGCAAGACCCTTTGTAATTACCCTCGCGGGACTTGAGTTTTCTTGTGTGTAGGCCTTCTTAATTTTTCTTTTCTCATTCCGGGAGGGTTTAGGTCGTACTCTCGGAGGTGACAGAGGTATGTTGGAAAAGGGAGCGTCTTTCCACCAGATATTCGTCTCTTCGACCTGTCGAACACTATCCAAGAGTTTTGAGAATTCCGAAAAGTCAGTTCCTATTATGGCTTCTTCAACTAGCCGTTCTACTAAACCCACCCTTATGGGGGTTTCTTTTCCTTCCCATGTGAGGGTTGTCCAGATTAGTGGATATTCTCTGGTTTCCCCATGGATACAACAGATTGATACCGTAAGTCCTGAAGTGAAGTGAGGTTTATCGAATAAACCAGCCCTGACTACAGATTGACTGCACCCTGAGTCGATGAGGGCCACTGTGGTTTTCCCATTGATAACCAGTCTCTTTTTATAAGGGGTTTCTCTTCTCCCAGTATAAAAGACTCTCCCCCTAGTAACTCCTATTTCCATGTGTTCTGTTTTTTCTGTTTTCAGGGGGCAACCGCGAGCTATGTGCCCCCATTCTCCGCAGCTAAAACACTGAGGTTGTTGTATGTATGGCCGTTCAAGTCCTCGTGTCCTCCCTATGTCCTCATTGATTCTTCGCCCCACTGACGAGGATGCCCCAGAACCCTGACGCAGGGGACTAGGTGCTGATCGAGGAGGTGGGATCTTGAATTCGAGGGAGCGATGAAAGGCACAGGTTAACTCGATGGTGGTATTGGTATCTGGGTTTGGATGTTGTTTGATCCAGTTGCGCGTATTAGGGGGTAGAGCGTCTAGGTATTGTTCCAAGAGCACGATCTCAATGATGTCTTCCCGGTTAGTCCCTATGGGACCTAACCATTTGAGACCCAGATCTTTAATCCGGAAGTATAGGGCCCGGGGATTTTCGGAGGGCCCCCACTTGTGTTTTCTAAACCGGACACGATAATGTTCAGAATCAAAACCCACCCGTTCTAAGATGCTCTTTTTAATATCCATATACGGGGTTGTTCCGCCTGGGTTTACCGCTTGATAAGCAGACTGGAGAGTTCCCGTTAATAAGGGGGCGACATATTGGCCCCATCGCTCCAGAGGCCAGGTAGCGGAAGTTGCGACCCGTTCAAAATTGGTGAAAAAGGCATCAGGGTCTTCCCCTTCTTGATATCGTTGTAAGACCGAACTGGGCACATTCGGGTGTACTCGGGTGGCAGCGATTGTATCCGTGAGATTTTTGATGGCGGTCTCATGAACCAACTGGTTGTTGGCCATGATGGTGGCCTGACTTTTAAGGGTATTTTGTAGGGCCTCTCTTTCCAACCTAGCCTCTTTCTTTTGCTCTTCCCACACTTTTTGCAGGTGTCTTTGTCCTGCGGCCAACTGTTGCATCATATCGGACATTGTTGGCTTTTCTTCCATGGTCTAGAAGTCCCTGTCGCCTGTTCCAATATCCCACTTCTGACACCACTGTGACGGGTTCTTTATCCCGAGTGGAAGAGATATTGGAAGAAGGCGACAGACTCGGCTTTTATGGGGTTAGTGAGTTTATTTCTGTTCGTTTGCGCGAGACAACTATATTACTTTTCCAAAGTTTTCTTGTGGTCAGACTCCAAAGAAATTAATATAAATCCCTTTATTCTTTTTCAGGGTTCGGTGGTGCTCCGGGAATAGCCTGGTCCGGTTTGGAGAGAGGTCTCGTTCTCCCGACTCTCAGTGGCACCGGGTTTCCCAAAACAAAGAATGAGAAAGGAACAGGTAAGTGGGGGGAAAAAGTAATTAAACACAGTTAATTAAGGTTAGTAGGGCGTGGAGGGGGGGGGGGTTGTGAGAGTGGAGGTAGGTGGGGGCTACTTTTCCTTCGTGGTTTATTCTTTGTGAACTCTTCGTGCTCCCCTTTTATTCTATCCCACTGCTTCCTGTTTGCGGCACTTCGTGCTATTATAGTCAGTTAGTCTCGGTCTTATTTACACCGTCTCCCCTTCTCTGCAGGATCTCAGCCCTTTCCCCTTAACGCCCCGTAATCCAGCTAGCCACCCGGAACCCCAGTCCCACTGTCGGTACGCGCGTACCTTAGTTAGCCACGCCCCTCCAGGGACGCGGCCGGCTTCCAGGTGATCTCCCGACTTCTCTCGAGCAGGGGCGGGAGGCTCCCTGAGCTTTCCGCTCCTCAGCAATGCCTCTTCCTTCGCGGCGGGGTTTCCCTTCCCAGTCGGCGGCTCGCGGCGTTCCTCCTCTCGGCTCCTCGTCGATCCAGCGTCTCTCTCTCTCTCCTTCTCGCGTCGTCGTCTCCTGGTCCGTTTTCTCTGTCGGGTATTTCTTCCTGACAGATGGCGTTGGACGTCATCACGTCCGGAGTTTCTCTGGTGCCCCCGGGGTATCCCTCAGTGGTTGTCCTATCTGCATATGAACCGGCGTCAGGATGCACCCGGTTACAAGCTCATTATGATCTATCGTTGTCTCACTTGCCCCTGTATCCAATAGGAATTTCTTGTCTTGTCCCAGGAGGTGAACGTCTACATATGGACCAGTTTGGTCCACAGGTATAGGGATAAGGGGCAATTTATCCTCAACCCTCCCTGGGCAGCCTCATAAAAAACTGGGGAAATCGGCATATCCAGTATTTTCATCAGATATGTACATTTGTGTTGTGTTTGGTATTCCCTGATTCTGTTCTTGGGGCGTTCCTTCTTGAGGTCTGTACTGATCTCGAGGAACATGTATTCTGGGTGTAGTTTTCCAAGTGGCCACATTATGTTTTAGAACTGGGCACGTAACGTTCCCTTGTAAATCTTTAACATAATGTCCAGGCTTTTTGCAATAGTTACAAACACCTTTAGTGTTGTTGACCTTCTTTTGTACTTGAGACTGTGGGCCTGATTTGGGCAGCAATGTTTGTGCTACCAGTGATCTCAACTTAGTCTCCTTTACCCTAACCCTTTCGCTTTCTTCTTCCCCCCTTATCCTATTTTGGTGGTATTGTAATATTCGTAGGACTTGGGAGGGACTTTGTGCTTGCCAGGAGCTCTGTACCTTCTGAACTCTTTCCCTTAACTTCGGGAGGCTGTTTTCCACTAATTTGGATACAAAAAGGTGTGCATATGAATCACTTTCTAATTTAAGACCACTATTGGCAGTGAAACATTTCTCTAATCTCGTATAATAATCCCCTATATCTTCACCTGGCTTTTGTTTACAGGCGGAGATAGCGTCCCAATCCTCTTTCCTGTGGTAAGAAGTTGGGGCAACACTTTAAGAATGAGGGTTGGTGCTAATTTCACATCATCTGGTATGTCGGCTCCAGCTGCCCTGGCGTTGTCATTTGTCTCTAGGGCGGCCCAATTCAAATTAGCGTTATCCACTAACCAGTCTTGTCCCCTTAATTTCTCATAAATACCAGGGGGCAGCAAATTTTTTAGTATAATTGTTAGATCTGTTAAGGTATATATTCCCATAGTAAGGACGTCTGTGAGTTCCTTAAAAAACCCAACAGGATCCTTAGAATGCGGTGGTACCATTTCTTTCATTTTCATTATTTCCAATTTAGTAAGAGGTGTATACACAAAAACTTTCTGCAATTCATTTGCGGCGTTTACTCTAGGATGGACCTCTCTGAGAGGGTATTGTCGATACATTTCTTTCTCCCTATAATCAGTATTGCGGGCCCATAGGAGTGTCCTAGCCACTTCATCATGATATTCCTTTCGTGCATCTAAAAATATGTTAAGGAAGTGTGCAGGATCTTGCAAGAAAACCAAGGAGGTACATTTGGATAACAAGTCTTCAAGGGCAGATTGATGGGGTCTGAAAACTCTATTCAGTGTCATCAGATGCTGTGTCATGTACAGACTTGCTAACCTACGCTGGGTGAGGGGTAAACTAGAATATAACTGGGCTATAATGTCTGAATTATAAATCTTCGATTGTGAAGTCCATAGGGTAACAGTACGGACCAGTTCTTGTTCCTCGGCTGCCAATGGCGGTTCTTGTTCAAAGAACCAGTCGAGAGCTTCCTCAGTTTCCTCATATAATTCTTCGCTACTGGGAGGTTCTGGGGACGCGTGTAGGGGAGCAAACCTATCTCCTAGGGGTGGTGCACATCGTACAGGGTGCTGTTTGCTGATTTTCCTCTCTGCTGTTACTGCTCCTTCTTTAAATTTATGTCTATGTTCCCTCATAAGATCTAATAGTTTGTTTAATTTGGAATCCACCCCTTCTCCCTTCCCCCCCCTTCCTTTTCCTCCGCCACCTCTTCCATTAAATCTTCTAATTTCGCGGGATTTCTTAATCTCTTAAATTGGAAGTATCGGACAAATAGATATAACATGAAGGTATATATATATACATTTGTTGTTTTCTGTTTCTTCCTTTCAGGACATCTTGGTAGGGAGTAGAGTCGCCCCCTCTTAACATGAATTCTAGCATACCATTGATATTATTTTGTACAGCGGGGATCTTTTCTATTTGTTTCCAAATGGCAACTAGACTTTTTCCCTCGTCTCCTAAGACGGGGTATATCGTGGATAAGGGATCGTGTGGGCACTGTCCTTCTGGTTCTCCCCTCCCGCTTCGTCCTTCTTATCCTTTTCTGCTATAGTAAGAAATCTTGCGGCTTCGGAGAGATCCTCGACAGTTTCAGGAGAAACCAATGGTGGTAGATTATGTACGGGTAAGAGTGGTCGTGTATTGGTAGAATATGGGGGTGGCACATCTAATAAGTCTATAAGCGCCGAATCATCAGGGGGCATAGGTGCACTGGGAAGGAGAGGATTCTTTTTTGATTTATCGGGGCAGGAATTTTCACAACTTGGCAGTACGGGGTATAAACCTGTAACATTTCCTTGACTTTCCCTTATCATCTGCTCGAGAACTACCTCCTTTCCTTTCTCTTGTAGTTCCTCTTGTCTATTTTTTCCTGACATTCTCTGCGCTTTCTCAACTTTTCCTTGATCTTTCTCTTGCCTCCGATGGGCTTCTTTCCTCCACCAATCTATGGCCTCTAACTGGCCCTGTCTTGCTTTTCTCTTGAACAACTGTTCCTCTACTTTGAGGACATTCTCTATATCAAAAATCCCCGTACTTGGCCATTTGAATCGTTCCGCTAATTGACTAGTATATTCTACCCATAGGTCCAAGAATACAATGGCGGGCATACCATGTTTGTTATACATGAACCTGGCTGGAGTATCCTTGGGTGGGAGTGCAATCGCCTTCTCTAACAATTATTTCTCTTTTGCCCGATACTTGAATTTAGTAAATAATGACATTCTTAATGTATATCTATACCGTTTCTGTTTAAACAGAAAACGTCTTGATACTTTTCAGCAGTACTCACCGAAAACGCAAACTCGTTATTCTTCGATCGAATCCAGACGCTGCGCGTTTTGAGGGTTCCCGAACGTCTCGGACTCCTCTTCCCCTCTTCTCCTCGTTGTCGGACTTGAGTATGGACTTTCCGCGTCTCTCACCACCTCATGTGTATGCCGGGCGCTGGTCCGCCCCTGGGTCTCCGAGGGAGTTCGGCGGGAAATCCCCACCGGGTGCAGCTAAAGTCCGTCGTGAGAGAGAGTATGGGAAAAACCCGCGACCGGCAAAACCGGCGCGTGTAGAGAAGGGAAAGTCCCTGTTCGGGCGCCAAAATGTGGTAAATACTTTAAAATACCTCTGAATTTGCCTTGTAAGTTAAATAATAAAAAGGAAAGAGACGGGGTCCGAGACGTAGAGAATAATCGGGATTTATTCAGTAACTCGAGTTAAGGGAGAGCTCCTTCACCAAGTGGGTTAGGGAGTAGTCTGTCTTACTTCGCGCAACATAGAGTTTTTATATATTTTTCTACTACATGCAAACAAATGGCAGAGGTTCAATCATTTTCCACTAGTTAGGTATGAAAACATTTGTATGCCTCAGGGGAGAGGAGTGGGAGATTGCTTACAAACAAAAATGTGCAAACAGCTGAAGCGTATAATAGTGTGTAGTAAATGGCAGGTATGACCTTGTTCCAATTGCAGGTTATTCCGTGAAAATTAGTTTTTCTCAAAATTAGCTTAACCGCAGGTATGTGGCTGGTCTGGTATTCGGCCTTAGGCATATTACACGATGCAGCTGCTTTCAAGCTGCATCTTTTTCTGCCTACTTCCTCTGCGACGGGGTGTTTAAAACACTCACAAAATGGATGCCATATTCAATATGGTTGTCCTGATGTCAAATGAACAGTGGTTGCACGAAGGGTGAGAAACTATTTTTCCAAACCCTAAATAGCCTTTCTTAGCCTCCTCCTGCCCTCCCGCTCTCCTCTTCCTCCCTCCAACTCCCCTTTTTCCCCTTTGTTGTGGCTGCCTCTGAAGAGCGCGCGTACCTTGTACAGCCACGACCCTCCGGGGCCGTGGCAGGCTGTCTCGTTTTCCCTCGGGGGTTCCGTGTCTTCAGTGTCGGAACTGGACGTAGGCTCAGCACGTCTTTCCGATCCGGCGGCGGCCGTCTCCTCGCGTTCGGCGTCTTCGTTCGTCTTCCTCTCTCTGGATGTGGCTGTGCGGCTTCTCTCCTGCTCCTCCAGCTCTGCTCCGCGGCGTTCGGTTGCGGCGTCTTCCTTTTGTGAAGACGCGGCAACCCGGAAGTCCGGTGCCGATCGTCGTCTCCGCCCCCACGCGTCTCCTTGACGACGCGAACTGGTGCCAGAGGAAGTGTGCGGCAGTTGCCCTTGTTGTGCGACGGTAGGCGAGGTGAGCGACACCCGCCTACATACCCCATCCCATGAACGGGACTGGTAGAGTACCGTGGAGTCCGGGCAGCGGGAGAGAAAGTCAGCAGGACATTGACGTGACCCGGGAATGTGACGAACCTGAAAGGTAAAGGGTTGTAGTTCAAGCAACCAGCGCAACACTCAGGAGTTAGTATCCTTATGGGAGGCCAACCAGGTCAAGGGCGCATGATCGGTATACAGGACGAAAGGGCGACCCAGGAGATAATATTGGAGACACTCTATTGCCCATTTTATGGCAAGACATTCCTTCTCAATAGTAGGATAGTTCGTTTCCCTAGGTAATAACTTACGACTGATATATACAATGGGATGCTAGTGTCCCTGATCGTCAGGCTGTGCCAAAACGGCCCCCAAACCGACATTGGAAGCGTCGGCAAAAAGGTGAAAAGGTCTGGAAAAATCAGGGCATCTTAACACAGGTTCTGTAGAAAGGGCTTCTTTCAGACATTCAAAACCCTGGAGTTGTGAAGGAGAGAAAGAAGGAAGGGTGTTAGAATATTGTTTTTTTAACAGGTCAGTAAGGGGGGCAGTAATGGTAGAATACTGTGGTATGAACCGTCGGTAATACCCTACCAACCCCAGAAATGAACGGAGTTCTTTCTTTGTTTTGGGGAGTGGTATCCGCCTAATGGTCACTACCTTATCTTTCTGAGGACGCAACACTCCCCTACCGATGACATACCCAAGATAAGAAATTTGAGTCTGTCCCAGGACACATTTTGTAGGATTGGCGGTAAGACCTGCGGTTGCTAACGCTGAGAACACTTTCTTTAGATGGAGGAGGTGGTCTGACCATGTGGTACTAAAAATGACAATGTCATCGAGATAGGCGGCCGTAAAGTCTTGGAAGGGTCTTAGGAGTCGGTCCATCAGGCGTTGGAATGTCGCCGGGGCACCGTGAAGGCCAAAGGGGAGGACGGTAAATTGATATAAACCCGAAGGGGTTACGAACGCTGTCTTCTCTTTGTCTTGTGGGGCTAAGGGAATCTGCCAATATCCCTTCGTCAGATCAATAGTGGACATAAAACGGGCCTGCCTGATTTTCTCCAAAACCTCATCTACCCGCGGAATAGGATAGGTATCGAAAAGTGATACCTCATTAAGTTTTCTGAAATCGATACAGAATCGGACTGAACCATCCGGTTTAGGCACTAAGACGACAGGAGAACACCATGGACTCGTGGACATTTCAATGACTCCTAGAGATAACATCTTTGTTACCTCTTCCTCTATAAGGATCTTTCTAGCTTTGGGGATTCGATAGGGACGTAGACGAACAGTTTGTCCCTCAGGTGTTCGAATCTGATGTTGGACTAGGGATGTTCTCCCAGGAAGTTCTGAAAAGAAGTTGGTATGACTCTGGATTAGCTCGAATAATTGTCGTTTCTCCACCTCAGAAAGGGACTCTTTGATACTGGAATTTTTTTTGTTGGTCTGCTTGGGGCGTGGGACATAGTTCTAACCCTAGTGGGTTTGTCGGGGAGATCAGGCACCCCCTCGCAGAAGCGTTGTTATCATTTTCCGGATTCTCCCATTTTTTCAATAGATTGATGTGGTAGATTTGAGTCAGTTTCGGGTGATTATTTAGTTCAATCAAATACGTAACAGGGGTGACTGCTTTTACCACCCGATATGGCCCTTGCCATTTAGCTAGTAGCTTTTGTTCAGAGGTGGGTCGTAGGATCAATACCTTATCGTTGGGCTGTAGTACCCGCAGTTTGGTGCCCTGATCATAATAGCCTTTTTGTACTTCTTGTGCTTTTTCTAATTGGTGCCTTACATCTTCCCAAACCGTCTGGAGGTGGGTCTTTAGTTTGTGGATATACTCTAGGATGGGTCTCTCCTCGTTGTTCTCCTCTTCCCACAATTCTGCTGCCATATCGAGCAAGTTGCGGGGTTGTCTCCCAAATACAAGTTCAAACGGGCTATGCCCGGTGGAGGATTGTTCATGTGTCCTTATTGCATACATCACTAGGGGAAGTTTCTGGTCCCAATCTTTTCCCGAGTCGCTCACCATTTTTCTCAAGAGCGTTTTGATGGTGCGATTATATCGCTCGACTAAACCATCCGTCTGTGGATGATACACTGACGTCTTTATCTGTACAATGCCTAGGGATTTGCATATCTGTTTCATAAGACCAGATAAGAAGGGTGTCGCCTGATCGGTAAGAATCTCTTCGGGGAACCCAACCCGGGAAAAAAATTTGATCATGGCTTGTGCAACCGCCTTAGTGGTAGTACTGGTAAGGGGAATCGCCTCTGGATACCTGCTCGCATAGTCGACCAGGACGAGGATATGGGTGTGTCCTTTACTAGATGGTATAAGTGGTCCGACTAAGTCCATACCTACTTGTTTGAAGGGGGTATCGATAATAGGTAATGGACGTAACTGGGCTCTTTTGATGGCTCCCGGTTCTACTAGCTGACATGTTGGACAGTGGGTACAGTACCTTCGAATATGCGCATATACCCCTGGCCAGTAAAACCGTCTCAGTAAGTATTCCTCGGTTTTCTCCCGGCCACAATGACCTCCCCCCGGCTGGTTGTGGGCTAGGAATAGTACCTGAGTCTGGTAAGGTTCGGGGACTACTAGTTGTCTCTTTTCCCCATTCACGGTTGTGGTTACTCTATACAACAAGTCCTTGTGCACTAAAAAGTAGGGACCTACCTCTCCGGTAGAGTCGTTTTTGGCACTCCTCCAGGCGTTTCCTAGGGTGGGATCTTCACGTTGGCTCATTCTAAATGATATAGGGGCGCTGTCTATACTGGCCACTAATTTTCCTACTTCCTTCTGTCCTTGTTTAGTAGAAAATCTTTGTTTCTCTACCCTCTTTTCTTTTCGAGTTAACCTTTTCCGTTCGGGGGGGGGCTATAGATAGGGTCATCCCGAAAAGGAGCAGCAACCCACCAATCATCTATAGGATTGTGCTTCCGTGTTTGATCCAAGATCTCATCAAATCTTTGGTAATCAGTTCCAATGACGCAGTCTTCTATTAGGTTATCCATGAGCCCCACGGAGAGGAAGTCATGGTGAGTGTCCCATTCTACTTCTACCACTGCAAGGGGATACTGAGCCCGGTCCCCATGGATGCAACATATCGTCACCCAGTGATCGTCATTAGGGTTGATAGATTTGACTATATTGCGACGTATCACTGACTGACTACATCCGGAGTCAATCAAGGCCATGACTGATTGTCCATTTACCCGAAGGGGGTGTTTGAAGGACGCATCACTTTTCCCCAGTCACAGGACTCTCCCTCGAGTAACCCCTATTTCCATCGGTTCTACTCCCTCATGTTTTTTTGGACATCCACAGGCGATGTGGCCCCACTCCCCACAGCTGAAGCACTGAGGTTGTTGCATGGGATTTCTCTCGGTATTCCGGGAGGGTCCGGGTTCCTCCGTGGTTCGTCTGGGTGTAAATTGGGGAGGATTTATAGGCATTTTACCCAGGGGTCTGGGGTTTTGATGCTTCACATCCACTGACCTGTGGTAGGCGCATGCCAGGTCAACGGCTGTCTCGGTATCTATTTTAGGGTGTTGCCTTATCCAGTTCCGGGTGCTTGGAGGCAGGGAATCTAGGTACTGTTCTAAGATGATGGCTTTGATAACATCTTCACGGTCAGTCCCTATGGGTCCCAGCCATTTCAGTCCGAGGTCCTTCACCCTGTAATAATAGGTACGTGGGTCTTCGCTGGGTCCCCATTTCACTTTGCGAAATTTTGTCCTGTAATACTCAGTATCATATCCCACTCTCTCTAAAATACTTTTCTTTATCTCCGAATATGGGGTGGTGCCACCCGGATTTGCAGCCTGATAAGCGGATTGAAGCGTGCCTGTCAAGAGGGGAGCGATGTATTGGCCCCACCTATTTTTGGGCATTGAGCGGAGGAAGCTACTCTTTCAAAGTTCGTGAAAAAAGAATCAGGATCTTCTCCCTCCTGATATTTTTGTAATACTGAACTTGGCACGTTCGGATAAACCTTGCTGGCAGCAATTGTGTCGGTCAGTTTTTGGAGAGCGGTCTCATGAACCAGTTGATTATTGGCCATTATAGTGGCCTGACTCTTCAAGGCAGACTGAAGAGCCTCCCTATCCTCTTTGGCCTCCCTTTGCTGTGCCTCCCACACTAATTGGAGGTGGCGTTGACCCTCCGCGAGTTGTTTTACCATATCCTCGAGACTGGCTTTTTCCTCCATAGTTGTAATACCTCTGTACACCCAGTATGCAGTCGAGACCAACTCGCATCCCACTTCTGACACCACTGTGGGGTTGCTCAGGGGTACAGAGGACACGGACTCGGATTTCAGAACCCTTAACAGGGCTGATACGTTGTTTATTGGTATTATAAGTCTGATGAGAAAATAACAAGGTTGGTATGTCTTCTTTACTTCGTGGATTTTCTCTTCTACGTGGGTGGTGAGTTTATAGGGGTTCTTTAATAGCTTTCTTTTTCTTCTCCTTAGGTGGCGATCTTCCGGTGGCTTCTTCGGGGTCTCGCGGTTTCTCGGAAGAAAAAGGATAGGCCAGGTAAGTGGGACGATATTTTATTTTCTCTCAATTAAGTGGTTAGTCCAGGGGAAGTGTGAGGGGGTGCGGATTTATAGGAGGTGGTGTTTTAGTCGGGGCTTAGGAGTTTTTAAGGGAGGAGGTTGTGCTCGTGTTCTGTCAGGCTAGGGATCGGGTGGGAAGACGATCTGTGATTTCCCCCAGTCCCTGTTCCCTAAATAGCCTTTCTTAGCCTCCTCCTGCCCTCCCCCCTCTCCTCTTCCTCCCTCCAACTCCCCTTTTTCCCCTTTGTTGTGGCTGCCACTGAAGAGCGCACGTACCTTGTACAGCCACGACCCTCCGGGGCCGTGGCAGGCTGTCTCGTTTTCTCTCGGGGTTCTGTGTCTTCAGTGTCGGAACTGGACGTCGGCTCAGCACGTCTTTCCGATCCTGCAGCGGCCGTCTCCTCGCGTTCGGCGTCTTCGTTCGTCTTCCTCTCTCTGGATGCGGCTGTGCGGCTTCTCTCCTGCTCCTCCAGCTCTGCTCCGCGGCGTTCGGTTGCGGCGTCTTCCTTTTGTGAAGAGACGGCAACCCGGAAGTCCGGTGCCGATCGTCGTCTCCGCCCCCACGCGTCTCCTTGACGACGCGAACTGGTGCCGGAGGAAGTGTGCGGCAGTTGCCCTTGTTGTGCGACGGTAGGCGAGGTGAGCGACACCCGCCTACAGCTATCTTGTCCTAAGGTGGCTTCAATCAAGGTCGAAAGATTCATTGGCCTAAAACAAGTCCCAGAGTGAATAAACTAGTCATAAAGGGACGTGTTATCAGTTCTGGTAGCAGAGTTCGGTATGGCCCTTTGGGGGCCCTAGGACGGAGGACTATTGTTTAAAATTGTTTTTGAGATAATGCAAATTGGAGGTATGATGCGTTTCTAAATTCCCCATGACTTTCCCGGAATCTCGGAGCCTGCTTAAGTGAGAGGGGTATGTTCTCAGTGTTTTAGGATGTGTGGTGTAGAATTTGCGCTTGCTCAGCTTTATGCATATTGTAGGTGATTTGTGAAGGTTGTGTGTGTTTAGGCAGAGGTAATGTTGTTTTAGTAGGAGTGGGCGTACTCCGCAGTATGAGAGTAGGGAAGTCAGCGAACTTCATGTGAGTGTGGCGCTTTGTGCTCAAAAAGTATCCACGTGGTTGTTGGTGATGTACGGACCTGTCGTGGTCTAAGACTCCGGAGTATATTGATAAGTGTAGGAGACACTTGGTTTATGTTGTAATTTGTGCAGTTTAATAGGTCAATCGGGCGTGGTTGACAAGTCGGGTTTGAGTGAAATTGTGTGAATGAAACCTTCGAAGGAGATTTGGCAAGTTCTAAAGTGCACTAGAACGAACCATTGACAAGTCGAGAGTAGGATTTGCGGGTCAACTTTTGCTTGCGAGTGCGGGAGCTGAGAAGGAGAGAGTAGCGGCCGAGGCTTCAAGTGAAATCTTTGTAAAGTTCTGAAGCGATTGTGTTACCCTTCCTATAGTGAACCAGCAAATTTGGATTTTTGTTGTTAAAGGTGCTCGCAATATATTGCATTCGTTTTGTGTGAGGAGGTCAAGCCGCAAGACTTTGTCAGCCGTAGAGTGTGTGTGAGTGTGACGTCAGTTGAGGATAGGTCAGTTGCCGAAAGGGGTCGCGCACGGATTGGCAGCCGTCCGTGAGAGGCAATTGGTTGAGAAAAGTGGGTGAAGAGTGTTCTGGGAATTAAAGTCACTTCCTGATTAGATTCTAAACAAAATAAGAGACGCAAAAATGAAGTTTTTCAAGGCTTTAAAGTGTGCCTTGAGGGGAGATACATTCATTGCAGCAAATGTAGGGGAGCCTCCACCGCCTGAGGGTACTCCAGCTTATATTGTAAAGGAGGAGAAGGGAATCGCGCCATGTCTTTGGTTAAAGCAGTGGTGCAAACTGACAGAGAAGGAGGGATGTTTGGCGTTTCCGGAACACAGAAGGTTTAATGCGAGAATTTTGGAGAATTTGCGGTGGATGTTAAGTTTGCAAAAACCGCCTCCGAGGCCAGCTCAGTATGAGGCATTATCAATCTAGGATTTAATGGCCATTCGAGAGAGACAGCAGAAATTTGAAAAGAGAATGAAAAGGGCAGAAAAGTCTTTAGCTGAGACTAGATGGGCTGACAAGAACAGGATGTGGAGAAGGGGAATAGTTGACGGAATTAAGATGTTTCCGGCAATAACTCAAGAAGATGAGACAGGGAAAGAAAGCCACTTGTAAGACAGACAAGGGCTCTAGTAAAACAAAGGAGACGCAGAGGTCTTGGGTAGATGAAGATGACTCGGACGATGAATAGTTTCTTAATCAGTTGTTACATGATCGCCCGCCACCATATGCCATGAATGACAATACACAGAGCACTGGTGTGGGTTCTGAAGATCCGGCACAGACTAAGGGAATCATGAGTACAGTGCAGACAAGTGATACAGTTTTGATACAAAATGGTGTCAGTGTACCCACTGCGCCAGACACGCAGATATAGTTGCAGCCACCACAGATTCAGAGGCTCTATCCAGATGTCCCGGTATTGGAGACAACTACGAGTTTAATGGTGCCGCCTGATCCCGCATACACGAGATCAAAGTTAGTGCAGATTGAGCCAACTCCACAGTTGCTGCCCCAGCCGCAGCAACAGGTGGTTCCGAGTTATACTTCTGTTGCAAGGTCACAGCCAGTAGCTACCGCACCTATGATAAATCGAGCTATGGGAGTTAATGCTCCACAGGGTGTGGGACTTGGATAGTCACCAGCTGCCATATCATTGCCAATTACTGTTGGTCCACCAGTACCGCTGTATGTGCAGGGTAAGCCTGGCGTGTGTGATCAGGGAGTAATGACCCAAGAGGCAATAAGAGGAGGGTCTACCGGAAACCTGCAGGGAATAACACAGGGAGGACAGTTAGCCGAGAAATCTAGATCCTTATTAGACTTTAGTCCAATTGGGGTTCCTTTGGAGACGATGAGGCAAGCAGGGTTAGGAACGCTAACCCCACAGATAATGAGTACAAATACGACACAGACACCATTGGTGCAGTCTGGAAATGTCTTGTTGCAGGGATTAACAGCGCAACAATTGAATGAGTGGCTAGACAAGCTCAATACTACAGTGACTGCAGAGAGGTCAGAGAGAGACGAATACCTGAATTTTGTGAGACTGGGTGTGGAAGCCACAGAACTAGTAGAAGGGACAATGGGGGTGAACAGATTAGAGTCGTACACAGAGGCAGAATTGAGGTATCTGTGCCCCAAAATAACCAGAGAAGTGAGAAAGGTGCACCAGAGGTTGGCGAACCTAGAAGACAAATACGGCATAGATATAGAAAATACTAAGCACCTGAAGAGGAGCCACAGGTTAGACTTTGAGCCTAAAGACTTTGAACACATGAGATCTACCGGAATGAAGGCACATCTTAAAGAAAGAAATACTGCAAAGTGCTCAGATTTGGGGAGCATTAGAGAAGTGGGAAGGCAGATGGGCAAAGAAGAGAGATAAGGAGAAAGGTGATGGTCCGGATCCGAAGCAGGCTAAAGCTGCACCAGACACGGGGACAATAAAGATGTTACCAATGAGAGAAACAGCTGGATGAGTTCTAGTCCATGTACCGTGGTCTAGAGGTGACATTCTGTCATTCACAAATGATTATCCCAGGTTGAGGGAGAAGCCGATAGAGTGGTACCAGCAGACAGACAGGTTTGTGAAGCTTGCGAAATGTCTCTGGGAAGACTTGAATACCCTGTTTGAGATCATAGTTCCACCTGACTTATGGCTTGAGTGCAAAAGAGGTGTAGATTGGCCGTCAGAGGAGCCAGCAAGGGATAAGGTTACTGGAGCACCATTGAAAGATGTGATGAGGTATTATCATAAAGTGATTGAGTTTTTGAAGCAGAAAGTGTCGCAGAAGGTGACTGATGGGCAGAAAATCGATTGAACCTCACAGGAGGCCAAAGAGTCGATCCATGCTTACTATGAGAGGCTGTTATAGGCGTTCACACACTATAGTGGCACTGAGACCATAGAACCGAAAGACATGAATCATCTTGTGTTCAGGTTTGTTGAAGGGCTGAGAACAGAAATTAGCCAGATGATTAAGAATCATTTGATCTGTTGGCAAGCGAAGCCGATTGATGAGGTATTGCAGTATGCAAAATACTGTAGTGATGAGATTGAGCTGAAGCAGAGAAAGTTGAAGGAGAAAGTGATGCTGATGCAGATTAAGGCAGCGCAAGCAGGAATGCAGGGAAATGGAATCCAGCAGATGGTACAGCAGCAACCGCAGGTTAATGGAATGTTTCAGGCACAACCAGGAAGACGAGGTCGAGGAGGTTTTGTGAATAGGGGTCCGGATATAAATACTGTTGTGGTTCAGAATGATGTGCAGGGGATGCAAAAGGTGTCGCCATGTCACGCGTGCGGGGGCGTGGGGCACTGGAAGCGGGAATGTCCAATGTTGGTGCAGGATGGTGTCAGTACATTTCAAAATGTGAGGGGTCCAAAAATGAGGGTTAAAAATCTGAACTTCCAGAATAACATGGTTCAAATGCAGGGGTTACAGCCCATGCAACAGATACAAATGCCGCGTTTTCAACCAGCACAAGTGCAACAAGTGCAACAGCAGATTCCCATGGTACCTAGACAGCAAATGCAGATACCATTAGCTCCGATGGGACAGCAACAGGTGATGCTTCCTCAACAGGTCACACAATGAGTCAAAATAGCACAGTACAGCAGTTCCCATTGCGTGGTGTGGATGGAATAAATGATGAATGGTCGGATGATTGTTCAGACAGTGAGGAGTGCAGGCTTGCGGCTTCCCTAGAAGTAGATCAGAGGGGTCCCTATGTAGAGGGAAAGGTGATGGGACATAAGGTTTCGTTCCTAGTTGATACAGGAGCTACACGCTCTACAGTCAGAAGTGCAGAGGTTCCGAAGTTGCCACTTTCGGGGCGTACTATAAGGGTGGTAGGAGTAGCAAATCAGTTCCTGACAAATCCGATTACAGATCTGGTCCAAGTTGAGATTGGGAACTTCCAGGGATTACATAAATTTGTAGTTTGTGATTCGAGTCCCGTATCCCTACTGGAAAGAGACTTACTGTGCAAAACGAGGTGTTCAATTACCTGTTCCAATGAAGGAATCGAGGTACAGACAAACAGTGATGATGAAGGGGACGATGTTCAGATCTCTGAGCTAGAGACAGAGATGCCAAATGAGGAATACCCTTTGATAACCTTATTCCCGATGTTCACAGTGAATTAATTACCAGCTGACTTACAGGGAACAGTGACAGAAAATGTATGGGACCTGACAGGTAAAGAAGTGGGATTAATAAAAGGAGTAGAACCGGTCAAAGTAGAGGTGAGGCCAAATGCAGTGTTTCCTCAGGTACCGCAGTATCACATGGCACAAGCTGTCCTTATACAAGTGACACAAATAATTGCGGACTTTGTGAAACAAGGGGTTCTGAAAGAAGTGATGAGCAGCCCATGTAATTCACCAATAATGGGTTTGAAAAAGCCTTGTGGGAAGGTTCAAATTGTTCAAGACTTGAGGAAAATAAATGAGATTGTGGTGAAATGTTGCCCCATAGTGCCAAATCCAGCAGTGATTTTGTTTCAGGTTCCGTGTGATGCAGAATGGTTCACAGTTGTGGACTTGTCACAAGCATTCTTTTCGGTGCCTCTTCATGAGGATAGCCAGTTTCTCTTCAGTTTCAAATTCCTGGGTAAGGTCTACAGTTGGTGCAGAATTCCTCAAGGGTTTTCCGAGTCACCTTCCATCTTTAATCAGATATTGAAGAAGGATTTGGAGCCACTAGAATTGCCTTTTAGTTCGACTCTGGTACAGTACATTGATGATTTGTTCATTGCATCCAGAACAAAAGATGACTGCAGGTATGACACAATTGCCTTACTGAATCATTTGGGAAAGAACAGACATAAAGTGTCCCTAAAGAAGCTGCAGTACTGTCAGAAGGAGGTGAAATACTTAGGTCACCTGATTGAAAAAGGGTCTAGGAGACTATCTAAAGAAAGAGTGACAGCCATACTGCAGATGAATCCCCCGACAACCAAGAGAGATGTTAGGATGTTTCCGGGGAATGGTGGGCTACTGTCGTCAGTGGATTCCCAACTTCTCGATTATCTGTAAACCCTTGGTGAGGTTGACTGTTAAAGAGCTTCAGGATGGCCCGGGTGCTATAACCATTTCTGAGAAGGAGATAAAGGCATTCATGGAACTGAGAGAAAGTATGTGCAGGGCACCAGCTTTAGGTATGCCTAATTACAAGAAGCCATTTGTACTGTTTTGTCATGAACGTGATGCTTGTTCTTTGTCTGTCCTGACACAGGTCCATGGAGGTGCAAACCGCCCAGTAGCATATTTTTCAGCTACTTTGGACCCAGTCGCTGCAGCCTTACCAGGTTGTTTGCGTGCAGTTGGTCAAAGCCTCACTCAGTGTGAAGGTATAGTGATGGGACATCCCTTAACAGTAATGGTCCCTCATTCAGTTGAAATCCTGTTGACCCGAACAAAGACGCAGCATATGACAAATGCACGTTTAACTAAAAACGAGACAATTATACTGGGGTCTCCTAATGTTTCCCTTAAGAGATGTACTGTGTTGAACCCGGCAACTTTGCTTCCTATTGAAAATGTGAACATTGATGATGCTGAGGAAGTCGAACATGATTGTCTTGAGGTAACAGATCTGTGCACCAAACCAAGGCCTGACATTAAATATACCCAATTAGAGGAAAATGATTACATTATGTTTGTTGATGGCTCATGCCTGAGAGACGCAGTAGGAGTACTGAGGGCTGGATATGCCGTGTGTACAATCACCAGTATCTTAGAAGCTTCCTGGCTCGAAAGAGTATACTCCGCTCAAGAGGCTGAATTAGTTGCTCTTACTAGGGCATGCCACGCAGCTGAAAACTTGAAAGTCACTATCTAAACCGACAGCAGATACGGGTTTTGAATTGTGCATGATTTTGGCCAGCTATGGTCACAGAGGGGTTTCATGACTTCTTCTGGTTCACCAGTGAAAAATGGCGAGAAAATTAAGGATTTGTTGCACGCGATTCAGTTACCTCTTGAAATTGCCATGGTGAAATGCAATGCCCATGTTAAGTCACAGGACTTTGTGTCAATGGGAAATGGATATGCAGATCAAGTCGCAAGGTTTTGTGCATTGAACTGTATATCGTTTCGAGATCAGTGGGAATTGTTACCTGAAACTGAAAATGAAACATGCACAGGGTATGCATTAGATGAGTTAAATCATTACAGGGACGTGCCAGCAAAGAGGAGAAACACTCCTGGCAGAGAATGCAATGCATACAGAGGTCTGATGACTTGTGGGTCTCAGAAGAGGGGAAAATGGTTTTGCCAAACAGTCGTTTGTCACAGTTTGCGAGGTCTTACCATGGTCAAGCACATGCTGGAAGAGACGCAATGATCAGGTTGTTCAAAATTGATTGGTTCAAACCGAAATTCAGACAAGCTGCAGAGGTTATCTGTCACAGGTGCATCATCTGTCAGCAGATGAATGCGGGGAAAGGGACTGTGGTGAATTTGAGCCATATTGGGAGAGCTGGTGGTCCGTTTAGCAGGATGCAGATGGATGTTATTGAGATGCCTGTGTGTGGAGGACTGAGATATGTGTTGGTGATTGTGTGTGTGTTCAGTCACTGGATTGAAGCTTACCCTACACATAGTAATGACAGTCTCACAGTAGCAAAGCTGTTGCTTAGGGAACTGATACCACGTTTCGGGTTTCCGATCTCTTTAGTATCAGATAGGGGAAGACACTTAGACAATGAGGTGATTAAGCTCTTGTGTGCCGCATTGAACATTGAACAGAAGCTGCATTGTAGCTATCGCCCTGAAGCATCAGGACTAGTGGAACAGATGAATTGTACCTTGAAGTCAAGAATGGCAAACATGTGCGCAACTACCAATTTGAAATAGCCAGATGCATTACCCTTAGTGCTGATGTCAAAAAGAAATACACCTGACAAGAAAACAGGACTGTCTCCCCACAAAATTCTTATGGGTCGAGCTACGAGATTACCCGCAGTGCCTGCAAATGTTCTTTTGAATATCACAGATGATATGGTGTTGGACTACTGCAAGGGTCTGGCTGACGTAGTCTGATCTTTTTCTCACCAGGTGGAGGCTACCACATTGCCACCGATAAGTGATCCAGCTCACACCCTGAAAGCCGGTGATTGGGTGAGGAAGTCGTGTTTGGAGCCACGTTAGAAGGGGCCGTATCAAGTAATACTGACGACTACCACAGCTGTGAAATGTGCAGGTCTTCCGAATTGGATACATGCCAGTCACACAAAGAAGGTGACGTGTCCAACTGATGAGGAACTTGAATTGTCCAAAACAACAGCTGCACAGAAGGAAGTCTCAGGGCTGTAGAGAAATCAAAGGGGAACTGACACTGAAGGAGAGCCTGCTGAGGACGGCTTAGACACTCAACCAGTAAACAAGTTTGAGAGGGGTGACAGTGAGCCTATCTCAGTGAGGCAACAGGGGAACCGACACCAAGAGAGGTTCTCCCAGAAGCAGACGGATCCGGGTTTGAAGTTGAGCCCATAACTGACCCTGAAGGAAGCGAGGCAGAAGGAAATCAAGGTGTCTGACTCCTCCTGAGCCGCTTGCAGGTCCATCAAGAGAAAACACCATAGCACAAGAGGAGGGAGCTGTTCAGCGTTCTGAAAGGCCAAGCAGAAAGAATACACTTAAAGGAGACAACTGGCCAGAGCCACAAGCTGCAGGGGAGAAGGGGATCCCAAATGACACAATAGAGGAAGAAGTCGACACAACCAGGAAAGAAGATCTCACTGAAGGAGAGTTGCAAGGTGATCGCAAATTGAAAAGAAAAAGAGTTGTAAACAGAAGGTACACAGGTCCTGAATGGGCGTACGCAACGTCAGCTGAATGGCAACAAGAATTCTTGGCATTCTGTTTTCATCGAGAGGTTCCAGGTCAATACTATGGCACCTGAATTCAACTTTAGGAAGAGACTGTGTTAAGTTGAAAATTGAAATTGAAAGCTGAAAAGCTACGAAAAGAGACTGATAAATTAACGGATGTGACACTGTTAACCTAAATTGACTATGAAAAACCGATTATGACAAGCTGCTAACCCGATTTGACAAAAAGGGTCCTGGAGTGAGTGAAACGCTGTAAATACTTGCTGAGAAAGATAGACTTTGCACACAAAAAAAGAGTTTATATCGTCCTCAAGTTGATTGTTTGTTTTGTATTGTTCTGCTCTGATTCTTAACAGATCATGAGTTACATTAGGGATAATAGTAGTAAGGGTAGGACTCGTGCTTGTTTAGCTATTGGTGTGGGAATTATGTGTGCAGTGATAATAATAAGTGTGATTGTGGGAATGCCATTGGTGGATAAAAAAGTGAATAACAATGCTTCAACTCCTGAAACTGCTACACTAACACCGTGGTAGAAGTTTGAGCAGGATACAAAATACTTGCATGAGGGAACTAATTCGAAAAGGGAACTATCTACTAATGTTTTCTATCGCTTGTTGAATGAGTATGTTGACACAATGGATGCGAGAAATTGCTATGTGTGTACAAAGATTCCTTCGTCAGTACAAGAAGGGGTTGTGAGAAAGTAGCCTTTTTCTAGCCTTGTTACCCCCACTTTTAGCCTGTTTGTGAGCATATGTCAGGGAGTTTTCACTGTCTCACTGGGATCCTGCTAGCCAGGACCCAGTGCTTATAGTGAAAACCCTATGTTTTCAGTATGTTTGTTATGTGTCACTGGGACCCTGCTAGCCAGGACCCCAGTGCTCATAAGTTTGTGGCCTATATGTATGTGTTCCCTGTGTGATGCCTAACTGTCTCACTGAGGCTCTGCTAACCAGAATCTCAGTGGTTATGCTCTCTCTGCTGTACAAATTGTCACTAACAGGCTAGTGACCAATTTTACCAATTCACATTGGCATACTGGAACACCCTCATAATTCCCTAGTATATGGTACTGAGGTACCCAGGGTATTGGGGTTCCAGGAGATCTCTATGGGGTGCAGCATTTCTTTTGCCACTAATAGGGAGCTCTGACAATTCTTACACAGGCCTGCCAGTGCAGCCTGAGTGAAATAACATACACGTTATTTCACAGCCATTTACCACTGCACTTAAGTAACTTATAAGTCACCTATATGTCTAACCTTCACCTGGTGAAGGTTGGGTGCTAAGTTACTTAGTGTGTGGGCACCCTGGCACTAGCCAAGGTGCCCCCACATCGTTCAGGGCAAATTCCCCGGACTTTGTGAGTGCGGGGACACCATTACACACGTGCACTATACATAGGTCACCACCTATGTATAGCGTCACAATGGTAACTCCGAACATGGCCATGTAACATGTCTAAGATCATGGAATTGTCACCCCAATGCCATTCAGGCATTGGGGAGACAATTCCATGATCCCCCGAGTCTCTAGCACAGACGCTGGTACTGCCAAACTGCCTTTCCCGGGGTTTCACTGCAGCGGCTGCTGCTGCCAACCCCTCAGACAGGTTTCTGCCCTCCTGGGGTCCAGCCAGGCCTGGCCCAGGAAGGCAGAACAAAGAACTTCCTCAGAGAGAGGGTGTTACACCCTCTCCCTTTGGAAAAAGGTGTCAGGGCTGGGGAGGAGTAGCCTCCCCCAGCCTCTGGAAATGCTTTGATGGGCACAGATGGTGCCCATCACTGCATAAGCCAGTCTACACCGGTTCAGGGATCCCCCAGCCCTGCTCTGGCGCGAAACTGGACAAAGGAAAGGGGAATGACCACTCCCCTGACCTGCACCTCCCAGGGGAGGTGCCCAGAGCTCCTCCAGCGTGCCCAAGACCTCTGTCATCTTGGATTCAGAGGTGTGCTCGCACACTGGACTGCTCTGAGTGGCCAGGGCCAGCAGGTGACATCAGAGACTCCTTCTTACCTGTGTTACTAGCCTATCCTCCTTCCTAGGTGGCCAAATCTCCTTTTCTGGGTATTTAGGGTCTCTGCTTTGGGGAATTCTTCAGATACCGAATGCAAGAGCTCACCAGAGTTCCTCTGCACTTCTCTCTTCACCTTCTGCCAAAGGATCCACCACTGACTGCTCAGGACGCCTGCAAAACCGCAACAAAGTAGCAAAGACGACTTCTGCAACCTTGTATCGCTTCATCCTGCTGGCTTTCTCGCCTGTTTCTTGGTGGTGCATGCTCTGGGGGTAGCCTGCCTCCTTCTTGCACCAGGAGCTCTGAAGAAATCTCCTGTGGGTCAACGGAATTTTCCCCCTGCAACCGCAGGCAACAAAAGACTGCATCACCGGTCCTCTGGGTCCCCTCTCAGCACAACGAGCGTGGTCCCTGGAACTCAGCAACTCTGTCCAAGTGACTCCCACAGTCCAGTGACTCTTCAGTGCAAGTTTTGTGGAGGTAAGTCCTTGCCTCCCCACGCTAGACTGCATTGCTGGGTACCGCATGATTTGCAGCTGCTCCGGCTCCTGTGTACTCTTCCAGGATTTCCTTTGTGCACGGCCAAGCCTGGGTCCCCGACACTCTAACCTGCAGTGCACAACCTTCTGAGTTGTCCTCTGGCGTCGTGGGACTCCCTTTTCTGACTTCGGGTGGACTCCGGTTCACTCCTCTTCAAAGTGCCTGATCCGGTACTTCTGCGGGTGCTGCCTGCTTCTGTGAGGGCTCCCTGACTTGCTGGGCGCCCCCTCTGTCTCCTCATCCAAGTGGCGACATCCTGGTCCCTCCTGGGCCACAGCAGCATCCAAAAACCCTAACCGCGACCCTTGCAGCTAGAAAGGCTTGTTTGCGGTATTTCTGCGTGGGAACACCTCTGCAAGCTTCTTCACGACGTGGGACATCCATCCTCCAAAGGGGAAGTTCCTAGTCCTCTTCGTTCTTGCAGAATCCACAGCTTCTACCATCCGGTGGCAGCTTCTTTGAACCCTCAGCTGGCATTACCTGGGCATCTGCCCGCTCTCGACATTGTCACGACTCTTGGACTTGGTCCCCTTGTTTCACAGGTACTCTCTGGGGGTTATAGGTGCACTTTACACCTACTTTTCAGGGTCGTGGGGTGGGCTATTTTTCTAACCCTCACTGTTTTCTTACAGTCCCAGCGACCCTCTACAAGCTCACATAGGTTTGGGGTCCATTCGTGGTTCGCATTCCACTTTTGGAGTATATGGTTTGTGTTGCCCCTATACCTATGTGCTCCTATTGCAATCTACTGTAACTTTACATTGCTTGCATTACTTCCTTTTGCTATTAATGCATATTTTTGGTATTGTATACATATATCTTGTGTATATTTGGCATCCTCCTACTGAGGGTACTCACTGAGATACTTTTGGCATATTGCCATAAAAATAAAGTACCTTTATTTTTAGTATATCTGTGTATTGTGTTTTCTTATGATATTGTGCATATGACACCAGTGGTATAGTAGGAGCTTTGCATGTCTCCTAGTTCAGCCTAAGCTGCTCTGCTATAGCTACCTTCTATCAGCCTAAGCTGCTAGAAACACCTCTTCTACACTAATAAGGGATAACTGGACCTGGTACAGAGTGTAAGTACCCCTTGGTACCCACTACAAGCCAGGCCAGCCTCCTACACTTGCTGCCCTCAGAGAGGAGGCTACTGACCTTCAGAGGTCCATCTCTGTGGGTCAGACAACCATCCTGAATGCCATCTAGACACTGGTAGCTCAGGTACAGCATTACAACGTGTTCCTGGAAGGCATTCACGGTGCCGTGGCTGGCCTGCAGAGATCCTTTCAGGCTCTGACCTCCTCGCAGATAGCAGCCAGTGTCCCTTTTTCTTCCGTCCACCTCCAGCTACCTTTGCCTATTCCCATACCTCTCTCCCTACGCTCATCCAGAGCACACAGTCAGACCACCATTCATCCAGCTCAACAGACACGGTTCGCAGTGACAAACACAAGCACAAGACCCACACTGGCATGCACACAGGCAACACTCAGCTGCACACACAACAACATCCACTCCCTACACTCACCCCCACACCACCCCCTGTTTCACAGACACTACACCACTCACACCTGCTGGCACAAGACCAACACTCCCTGATCCAGCCACAAGTCCCATCATACCCACAGTCACCACACTTCCAGACCCACATACATCCACCACATTCACCACATGCGCACTCACCACAACTACCAGCACCCCCACAAGCAGCACATCCACCTTACCTCAAGGCACCACCCCAATAGACAGTCACCCATTCACAATGACATCTCCCTGTACCTGCTCCCCCCTCCTCCCAACACACCTACACAACCGCAGTCACACACCCAACAGACACCCAGCACACAAATGCCTTCCACCAACACACCTGCACCCAGGACACCTACATGAACACACCTCACAACCACTCCCTCTCCCTCCACTCCCAAATGCTTTTCCAATGACCAGCCTTGTGTCCCTAAGAAAAGGTTCCTACATTAATTTTCCCCCTTCCCTACCACTCTCCCACCCTGTGATTCCCCAAAACACACTGTGTCCCTCCCCAACCTCAGTCCTTCCACCTCCCAGTCCTCCCGTGCCCCCCTGATGTTTCACATGCCCCTCCCCCTGCCAAAAAATCACCCCTACCAAACCCAAGCTCTGGCCTCCCAAGGACAAACCTAAGGAGCCCCAAACTAAGGCAAAAGCCAAGCCCAACCCCTCTCCAAACCCAAGGGCAAACCCAAGGACCTTCTCCCAAATCCCCTTCTCGACCGCCACCCCATCACCCCTGAGGTGCCTGCCTGTCCCGTTGATGCCCCTACCATGTGGAGGCTATAGGAGGCTGGCCTGGCTTATTGTGGGTACCTTTTGGTACTTACACCCTGTGCCAGGTCCAGTTATCCCTTATTATTAGAATAGAGGTGTTTCTAGAAGCTTAGGCTGATAGAAGGTAGCTATGGCAAAGCAGCTTAGGCTGAACTAGGAGACATGCAAAGCTCCTACTATACCACTTATATCAAATAGCACAATATCATACGGAAACACCATACTCAGAGTTACTAAACATAAAGGTAATTTATTTTAGTGACTATATGCCAAAAGTATCTCAGAGAATAACCTTGCTTAGGAGGTAAGTAATATACACAAGTTATATGTACACAAACCCAAAACAGGTAAGTAACAGTAAGAAAAGTAGTGCAAACAATGTAGAATCACAATAGGATGCAATAGGCAAACATAGATCTAGGGGCAACACAAACCATATACTCCAAAAGTGGAATGCGAATCACGAATGGACCCCAGACCTATGGGAGTTTGTAGAGGGTCGCTGGGACTGTGAGAAGACAGTAAGGGTGTCCAAAATACCCCACCCCAAGACCCTAGAAAGTAGGAGTAAAGTTACCCTACTACCCCAGAAAGACACAATAATCGTGATAGTGGGATTCTGCAAGAACCACTAGCACCAGCAAAACACTGAAGACGGATTCCTGGGCGTGAGGACCTGCAAGGCAAGGGGACCAAGTCCAAGAGTCGCGATAGTGTCCAGGGGGGGCAGGAGCCCAGGAAACCCCAGATGAAGGTGCAAAAGGGCTACCTCCTGGTGGAAGAAGCCAAAGATTATGCAACAACGAAAAGGGCTAGGAACTTCTCCTTTGGATGGAAGATGTCCCACGGTGAGCTGGATGTTGCAGAAGTGTTTCCACGCAGAAATACTGCAAACAAGCCTTGCTAGCTGCAAGGGTCACTGTAGAGGTTTTTGGGTGCTGCTGGGGACCAGGAAGGACCAGGATATTGCCCCTTGGAGGAGGAGACAGAGGGGGCGATCAGCAACTCAGAGAGCCCCTGCAGAAGCAGGCAGCACCCGCAGAAGTACTAGAGCAGGCACTTAGAAGATTTATGAAACCAGAGTCACAAAAGGAGGGTCCCACGTCGTCGGAGTCCAATTCAGAGGGTTGAGCACTGCAGGACGGTGTGCTGGGAACCCAGGCTAGGCTGTGCACAAAGGAATCCTTGGAGAAGTGCACAAAAACAGGAGCAGCTGCAAATCACGCAGCACACAGGTTTGCTGTCTGGTGTGGGGAGGCAAGGACTTACCTCCACCAAACGTGGACTGAAGGATCACTGTACTGTTGGGGTCACTTGGATCCAGCTCCTGTGTTCCAGGGACCACGCTCGTCAGGATGAGAGGGGACCCAGAGGACCGGTGATGCAGTTTTTTGGTGCCTGCGTTAGCAGGGGGAAGATTCCGTCGATTCACAGGAGATTTCTTCTTGGCTTCCAGTGCAGGGTGAAGGGAGACAGCCCTAAGGGCATGCACCACCAGGAAACAGTTGAGAAAGCCGGCAGGATGAGGCGCTACAATGTTGCTGGTAGTCGTCTTGCTACTTTGCTGTGGTTTTGCAGGCGTCCTGGAGCAGTCATCGGTCGATCCTTGGCAGAAGTCAAAGAGAGAAGTGCAGAGGAACTCTGGTAAGCTCTTGCATTCGTTATCTGAAGAATACCCCAGAGGAGAGACCCTAAATAGCCAGAAAAGGAGGTTTGGCTACCAAGAAAGGAGGTTTGGCTACCAAGAGAGGTAGGAACCTATCAGAGGGGGTCTCTGACGTCACCTGCTGGCACTGGCCACTCAGAGCAGTCCAGTGTGCCCCCAACACCTATGAATCCAAGATGTCAGAGATCTGGGACACACTGGAGGAGCTCTGGGCACCTCCCACGGGAGGTACTGGTCAGGGGAGTGGTCACTCCCCTTTCCTTTGTCCAGTTTCACACCAGAGCAGGGCTGGGGGATCCCTGAACCGGTGTAGACTGGCTTATGCTGAGATGGGCACCATCTGTGCCCATCAAAGCATTTCCAGAGGCTGGGGGAGGCTACTCCTCCCCAGCCCTTCACACCTATTTCCAAAGGGAGAGGGTGTAACACCCTCTCTCAGAGGAAATCCTTTGTTCTGCCTTCCTGGGCCGGGGCTGCCCAGACCCCAGGAGGGCAGAATCCTGTCTGAGGGGTTGGGAGCAGCAGCAGCTGCAGTGGAAACCCCGGAAATGCAGTTTGGCAGTACCCGGGTTCTGTGCTAGAGACCCGGATGATAATGGAATTGTCCCCCCAATACCAGAATGATATTGGGGTGACAATTCCATGATCTTAGACATGTTACATGGCCATGTTCGGAGTTACCATTGTGACGCTACACATAGGTAGTGACCTATGTGCAGTGCATGTGTGTAATGGTGTCCCCGCACTCACAAAGTCCGGGGAATTTGCCCTGAACGATGTGGGGGCACCTTGGCTAGTGCCAGGGTGCCCACACACTAAGTAACTTGGCACCTAACCTTCACCAAGTGACGGTTAGACATATAGGTGACTTACAAGTTACTTATGTGCAGTGAAAATGGCTGTGAAATAACATGGACGTTATTTCACTCAGGCTGCAGTGGCAGTCCTGTGCAAGAATTGTCTGAGCTCCCTATGGGTGGCAAAAGAAATGCTGCAGCCCGTAGGGATCTCCTGGAACCCCAATACCCTGGGTACCTAAGTACCATATACAAGGGAATTATAAGGGTGTTCCAGTGTGCCAATGAGAATTGGTAAAATTGGTCACTAGCCTGCAGTGACAATTTTAAAGCAAAGAGAGAGCATAAACACTGAGGTTCTGGTTAGCAGAGTCTCAGTTATACAGTTAGGCACCACACAGGGAACACATATAGGCCACAAACTTATGAGCACTGGGGTCCTGGCTAGCAGGATCCCAGTGACACATATCAAACACACTGATAACATGGGGTTTTCACTATGAGCACTGGGCCCTGGCTAGCAGGATCCCAGTGAGACAGTAAAAACACCCTGACATATACTCACAAACAGGCCAAATGTGGGGGTAACAAGGCTAGAAAGAGGCTACCTTCCTACAGAGGCCACTTTGCAGTCAGGAGTCAAAAGTGCCATCTGTGCCTGGTGGCACTTGGACTATTTGGACTAGCCAGTTGGCTCTATTTGTACTTTTTTGATAGTTTTATATCTTTATTAATAACATATATGTGCCAACCACCTGTTGGTCTCGATGGAGACATACTTGTCCTGCCTTTCCTGCGTGATGGATGTGTTGTATTTTTGCGATTTGGTTTGTGTGTGTTTTTTGTATGTGATTGTGTTGCGTGTGTGCTTTTCCTTGTGCATTCTACTCGGTGTGATGTGTTGTGATGGTGTTGTATGGCATTGTGTGGTTGTGTGTGCATGCGTCTGTGTGGTGATGGATTTGTCATGTGTTATATGTGGACGTGGTGTGACATCTGACACGTTGAGTGGCATTGTTTTTGGTATGAGTTGGTTTTATGTCGTTGTTACATGTTGCTGTCAGTATGTGTTTTCATGTGGAGGTGTGCAGTGTTGTTCCTTGCCAATGGCTTTGTGTGTTTGCAGTAGTGATGTCATTGTGTGTGTGTCTGTGGTGCTGTGTATGTTTGGTTCAGACATTGGCGGAGATGTGTGTGCAGGGTGGTATGTGGATCGCAAGTGTATTTTGACCGTGGTGTGTGTAGTTTGTATGTGCGTGTGTTTATGTTGGTGTGTGTATGTGTGTTGGTATAGGTGTTAGTTTGCATGTGTGGCCATCACTCACCATCCCGGATGTGTGTGTGTTGTGTGAGTGTGTATTAATGTCTTTCCCTCCAGTGTACTAGGTGGGTGTACTTTTGGTTGTTGTCTTAGTCGCTGGTTCTGGAGTCGTAGGGCGATCAGGAGCATTGGGAAGACTTCAAGTTCAGGTTCCATGGCGGCTCCTGAAAAGTTTGTTTTCCTGAAGGTGAGTGTCTCCTTTTATACTAGTGGTTTCCGCGGGGTTTTAATGGAGGTCCGACTGCACCAGATATCCTGGTGGTGTGTAACCACGTAATATGCTTGGCGGTAACATGGTCCCCGCCGGACTAAAGATGCCTGCCTCCAGCCGTAGAGGTCCGTCCTCACTGGTGGTACTGGCGGTCTATTGGTTGTGTCCCGCTGGGAACATTGGCATGCTCATATTATGGCAGTCTTCTCTGCCGGGCCTGTGCAGTGCGACTGCCACCTCCACCGTGGCGGTACTCAGACTGCCAAACTCATAATGAGAGCCTAAATGTCCTTGACTCCAACGCAAGTTAGGGAAGCATCGGTTTCTACAGTTTTTTAATGAAATCTTCCATTAAGGAGTTGCCAAAGGTTGGCGTGTATTTAATTTCCATGTAAGAAAGCTGTGTCTGACATACTCGGGTATCTCACACAAGAGATGCTGTGTTTGAATAAAGCAGTTATATAAAGGTGAAGATTAACTCTAATGATACAGCAGGTAGGCAAACCTGATTTTAAATATTAAATAAATCACTCCTTGGCACACATTGCTTCCCAGAAGACAGAGTGCATGATATGCAGAGTGGGACATATGTGACATTAGAAATGGAATGTTCCACCATGATTAGGTCCAAAACTACCAATACTACCTTGTCACTGGCCAGGCTGTACTTAGCACATAGGAAAAGTCAAAGTATTGATTGTACACTTACACTTAAAGTTTTAACTTTTGGTCTGTACCAACAACAGACTTGATTTAAAGACAAGTTTTTGATAGTAAATACAAATCTTAGCTAATTGTAAAGTTGAATTTGTATTAACTATATGGGAAATGTAACTGCACTTGGCCTGAATTAGGTGTGGAAGACGTCTGACAAATGCTCCCAGAGCAGGGACAATTGCCTGGGAGTGGAGAGGTGTTTTCTTACTCCTGAAAGGAAGACCATTGACACAGTGAGGTAGTTGCAAATGATGGTGCTTGGCCTAAGGCCTCATGAGACCAATGACCCCCATTCTCATAATTCTTGAAAGGCAAAACAGTAACAAGGCCGTGTCACATTTTTTTTCCAGGTTGCATTACATCTCCATGCAGCTGCAGAAAAATCATTCTCACTTACAGTTTATCGATTGGTTGTAGCACCATACTGCTACAGGGTCTTCGTCTGCTTAGAGCTCCGCCCCAAACGTGTTACTGTATCCTTTGGTAGAGAACAAGTGACCTTTCCTGCTCATCAGTGCCTCTTCCCCTTTCTTACTGACTTCCTCTGATTGGAGTCTGGTATCAAAGTACTACCTGCATGTAGTGGTGACTGTCACCCAAGTTATGAGATGATGGCTCACCCCCTTTTTGATTAGCATGAGCGTGCCTAGTGTTTCAATTAGTCGTTGGGATCTTTTGATGTTTCTTGATGACTTGCAATATTTGAGGTCAAATAACTCCAATTGTTTTGTTCTAACTTTATTCTGTTTTTTCTGGTGGTGACATTTGCTTGTTTTTCGCCATATTTTAATTAAGACTTCCAGAAGCTGACCTGAGAAATGAGACAGCAGCATTGTTCTATGGGCTGGGGTCAGGCAGGGACAATCGGCATCAATCAATAAATCAAATAATCTTCAGTCATCACAAGACATTGCACTTCAGGTTTCATGGCTGTCATAAATGAAGATCCCGTATTGGTTGTTTTAAGAAATTATGGGGGTCATTCCGACCCTTCCGCCGCCGCCTGGCGGGAACCGCCAGAAGACGTACCGCGGCGGTCATTCTGACTTTCCCACTGGGCGACCGCAGGCCAGTGGCATGGGCACTGCAGGGGCCCCCAGGGGCCCCACGACACCCGTTCCCGCCATCCTGTTCCTGGTGGTTTTTACCGCCAGGACCAGGATGGCAGGAAGGGGGTCGGAATCCCCATGGCGGTGCTGCGAGCAGCGCCGCCAATGAAGGATTCTTTGGGGCAGGGGTTTCCCGCCGGTTGCCCTTTTCTGACCGCGGCTTTACCGCCGCGGTCAGAATTGCCCAAGAAGCACCGCCAGCCTGTTGGCGGTGCTTCCTCCGTCCCCGGCCCTGGCGGTCCATGACCGCCAGGGTCGGAATGAGGCCCTATGTTTTGAAAAAAGTTACTAAAACTCATCTGTTGTGTTCATTAAGATAATTTCCTTAATGAAGCTTTTCAGCAAGAAACTAATTCTCAAATGCCAGTTCAGGGAGTTGCCTGGTGGAGAAGTAGTCAAATCGCATGTTCAAGCAATTAAGGGGGTCATTCCAACCCTGGCGGTCGGTGTTAAAGCGGCGGCCAACCCGCCAACAGGCAGGCGGTAAAAAAAATGGAATTCTGACCCTGGCGGGAACCGCCAACACAGCCTGCCACTTTAACACTCCGACCGCCACGGCGGGGCAAACAAACAGCGCGGCGGTCACCGCCAACAGACAGGCGGCAGACAATGTGCATTAACACATGGGCAAAGCCCACACACGAGACCCGATTCCATTGGAGAGAACACTGCTGGGGCATCAGATAATAAAACCACAGGCACCTCAGGGGGAAGAGAAGGGGGGGCACCTCAGCCACATGAGTCCACGACGCCAGATCCACGAGGGGCCTCCATGCCCACTGTACCATCCTGGGGAGTGCAAAGCCACAGTCTCTCAAGTCTCTACAGTGGGTGGGTTGCCCACTGTACCATCCTGGGGAGTGCAAAGCCACAGTCTCTCAAGTCTCTACAGTGGGTGGGTTGCCCACTGTACCATCCTGGGGAGTGCAAAGCCACAGTCCATCTGGTGGATTACAGACTCCACTGGTTGTGGAGGAGGCATGGTGCCCAGAGTGCTTCGTGAAGCCCTGCCCGACACAGATCCGGCCCTGCCAATGGGCCAGCGGTGCAGAGACGGCGGGGCCCAGCGGAGCGGTGCTTGAGATGAAGGGCCCAGCGGAGCAGTGCTTGAGATGAAGGGCCCAGCGGAGCGGTGCTTGAGATGAAGGCCCAGCGGAGCGGTGCTTGACAGGAAGGCCCAGCGGAGCGGTGCTTGACAGGAAGTGCCCAGCGGAGCGGTGCTTGAGATGAAGGGCCCAGCGGAGCGGTGCAGAGACGGCGGGCCCAGCGGAGCGGTGCTTGAGATGAAGGCCCAGCGGAGCGGTGCTTGACAGGAAGGGCCCAGCAGAGCGGTGCAGAGACGGCGGGGCCCAGCGTTGCGGTGCTTGAGATGAAGGGCCCAGCGGAGCGGTGCTTGAGATGAAGGGCCCAGCGGAGCGGTGCTTGAGATGAAGGGCCCAGCGGAGCGGTGCTTGAGATGAAGGGCCCAGCGGAGCAGTGCTTGACAGGAAGGGCCCAGTGGAGCGGTGCTTGAGATGAAGGGCCCAGCGGAGCGGTGCTTGAGATGAAGGGCCCAGCGGAGCGGTGCTTGACAGGAAGGGCCCAGCGGAGCGGTGCAGAGACGGCGGGGCCCAGCGGAGCGGTGCTTGACAGCAAGGGCCCAGCGGAGCGGTGCTTGACAGGAAGGGCCCAGCGGAGCGGTGCTTGAGATGAAGGGCCCAGCGGAGCGGTGCTTGAGATGAAGGGCCCAGCAGAGCGGTGCTTGAGATGAAGGGCCCAGCGGAGCGGTGCTTGAGATGAAGGACCCAGCGGAGCGGTGCTTGACAGGAAGGCCCAGCGGAGCGGTGCTTGACAGGAAGGGCCCAGCGGAGCGGTGCTTGAGATGAAGGGCCCAGCGGACCAGTGCTTGAGATGAAGGGCCCAGCGGAGCGGTGCTTGACAGGAAGGCCCAGCGGAGCGGTGCTTGACAGGAAGGGCCCAGGGGAGCAGTGCTTGAGATGAAGGGCCCAGCGGAGCGGTGCAGAGACGGCGGGGCCCAGCGGAGCGGTGCTTGACAGGAAGGGCCCAGCAGAGCGGTGCTTGACAGGAAGGGCCCAGCGGAGCGGTGCTTGAGATGAAGGGCCCAGCGGAGCGGTGCTTGAGATGAAGGCCCAGCGGAGCGGTGCTTGACAGGAAGGCCCAGCGGAGCGGTGCTTGACAGGAAGTGCCCAGCGGAGCGGTGCTTGACATGAAGGGCCCAGCGGAGCGGTGCAGAGACGGCGGGGCCCAGCGGAGCGGTGCTTGACAGGAAGGGCCCAGCGGAGCGGTGCTTGACAGGAAGGGCCCAGCGAAGCAGTGCTTGAGATGAAGGGCCCAGCGGAGCGGTGCTTGACAGGAAGGGCCCTGTTCAGCGGTGCTTCTCACGGCGGGGCCCTGCTCAGCGGTGCTTCTCTTGGCGGGGCCCTGTTCAGCGGTGCTTCTCGCGGCGGCGCCCTGTTCAGCGGTGCTTCTCTTGGTGGGGCCCTGTTCAGCGGTGCTTCTCACGGCGGGGCCCTGTTCAGCGGTGCTTCTCACGGCGGGGCCCTGTTCAGCGGTGCTTCTCACGGCGGGGCCCTGTTCAGCGGTGCTTCTCTCGGCGGGGCCCTGTTCAGCGGTGCTTCTCTCGGCGGGGCCCTGTTCAGCGGTGCTTCTCTTGTGTTCCTAGGGAACCAGATCTGGGCAATCATTCCCACTCAGTCGCCATCCGACCTAAAAAATAGATATATTTGCACACGTAACAGTAACACAAAAACCATTCAAGTTTCAATGATGTATTCAGATCATATTGCACATCTAATATATACAGAAACAAAAATCAAATTGTTTTGCAGTCCAATCTCCAATCAAATCTTCTTCCAATATAGGTTCCACACAAATCAGTCCAAAATATTTGTATTATCTCCACAGTCCAAAAATAGTATCTACAAGTCCAAATTGAGTTTCCTATATGATTAATTTCGGAGTCATCAATTTAGTCCAGCAACTTCCTCCTTTATCCCTTAGTCAAATTGTGTTGTCTTATGTAATTTGTTCCAAAGTTACCATTCAGTCCAGCAACTTCCTCCTTTGTCCCTTTGTCAACACGTGTTTCATCCGGGGAGTACCCCTGGATTTCGTCAGGACCTCCTATAATAACATTGTGCACATAATGTTATACATTACATATATTGTATGTTCCATAAACTATTCGATTAGTTGCATTGTGGCAAAATTACATGCTTGGCAGTGGAAATATATGTATATATCTATTACTTGATTGTAACAGGTTTAGCATTACTACTCCACATTTACAAATCAAAATACCATGTGTGAAAAACTGTGACTAGTTATCCAAAGTGTGCATGCATATCCTTTACATCACAAGACAGACAGAAGTGTACATCTCATGCACAGGTCACCCTATTTTGTAGTGTGTTCATAGAGGATGCTCCCCAAACTTAGCCAAGTTTCTCAAGCTATATTTAAAGTAATCATACCTTCAGAGTAACCTTGATTGTTATCTATACACCATAGTATCCTTTATAGCTTATTTGTTTGTTTCTTATATCCTATTTTAAACACATGTAAAATATTATAACTCTTCAGCAAACATTTCTTTTTAAGTATAATCTAAAAAATATACATTACTGCAATGTATATATATATACCACTCACCCAGTATGCCTACATTTTCTTTATTTTCTTTTTAGTAGCTCCAATCGTTAATTATAATCTTCTTTGTATCCCTATAAAATTATATGAAGAATGCAATATTTGATAAATCCTTGTCCTTAAATCCAAAATCACCCATAATATAACCTAAAAGTTATATTCATAGTCCTAGTATTCTATTCTTACCTGATAAATATATTAACGTAAGCGAGTACGCTATTGTTTTGCCGTCCTGTTCGGCTCCAGTGTTAGAAACCGAGGCTCCGTAACCTCCAGCCATTTATACGTCTTTCCTTAAGATGGAAATGGAGGACGGACTTCAAACATTCCCATCACCGTTTCCGGGATGGTAGAAACTAATGACGGACTTCTTTTCAATATTTCTGTTATAACAATAACATTTCCCCGATGTTGTCAACTGCAGCTATAATGTTCCAATCTACTCCAGCAGTAATATATATGCCGCTTTCACCATTTTTTTGAAAAAACTAATAAGTAAAATGCAGAAATAGTATATTATCAAACTTCCCTATAAATTTAATTGCATGTATCTTACTCCATATAATAAGAGCTAATATATACCTTGTGTCTCATGTATTTCACTATGTTCCACTCTTATACTATAAATACATTATGTCTAGATAAATATATACTACTCTTTTAAAACGGACTAGATTATTATAGAGCAAATGTACTATAATTAAATTAATGTATTATATTCTAGAGGACAAATCTCATATATATCTACACAATTTTTTTAAATGAAACCTAGACCCTGCTCTCAATTAAACTATCTATCACCTAAAAAATATTCCAACTCATAATCTGTGTTCAAACCACATTCTACTGCTCCCAGTCTCATGATCCATTTCGATTCTCTTCTCCGTAATTCTAACTCCCTATTACCCCCCCGTGGGTTTATTTCACAATAATCAAAACCTATGAATTTAAACATTTTATGAACATCCTGTGCTGTACATGTTTTCATATGAGATGCTATGGGATACCGTTCATCCCCTTGTTTAATTGCCCTACAGTGTTCCGATATTCTAACTTTCAAAGGCCGTATCGTACTGCCTATATATATTTTGTCGCAAGCACATATGAGCATATATATAACAAATTTTGTATTGCAATCAATATGTGATCTTATGGGTATTTTTTTTTCTTTTTTTTTTTTCTCCTCTAATGCCCTCCAAATCCTTTTTTTTATTTTTTTGGTTGCCATGCCCATTTACATACTGCGCATGATCCACACTTAAAGAAGCCCAAATTTCGCTTCGTAAGCCAATCCTTTGTAGTTTCCTCTGTCAGATAACTCGGACACAGAATATTATTGAGGGTGTTTCCTCTTCTATAAATCACCTCTGGTCTTTTGCCTATGAATTTCTTTAATGTTTCATCCCGACTCAATAAGAACCAATATCGCTTGCGGGGCCCTCCTGTGCAGGACTCCTGGGCCCCTGGGTGTCCTCTGTCACACCCCAAATGGGGCTGGTGGGGCCCTCCTGGGCAGCTCGCCTTCTGCCGGACTTGTCTGCCCTGCTGCCCTTGCCCCCCTTGGCGGAATCTCTGGGGCCCTTGCCTCCCTTTGTGGATGGGCCAGGTGACGGTGCAAGGGTGGTGTCCTTGGGGGCAGCCGTCTCAGGCCTGTCGCGCCGGCCCTTCCCTTTTTTGGTTTTTTTCCCAGGGGGTGGGCTGGCTGTCCCCTTGCTGCTGGCCGATGTTCCTGCCCTAGGAGCTGGTGGACTCCAATAGCCCTGAACGATGGTCCTAGTAGGTGCAGGGCTTGTGGTGGCTGAGGTGCTGTTTGGACTCTTACGAGATGGAGGGGGTGGGTCAGGTGATGCAAAGAGGTTAATTTTGGAGAGAAACAACTTTTTAGGAGCAATGGGAAGGGTAGGTGCAGTGGGCATGGGAGTGGAGGGAGAGGATGTGGTTGTAGGAGAGTCAAGTGTGCTGTCTTTGGGTGCAGGTGCTTGTGACGGAGGCTGTTGTGAGGTGGATGGCTGTTGGGTGGGTGACTGCCTGCGTTTGTGTGGTTTGGAAGAGGGGGTGACAGACACACTGGGAGAGGACACAGGGGACGTGTAAATGGCAGTGGGGGTGGTGACTGCACGTGTGCGGACTGTTCTTGTGGGTGTGGTGGTGATGGACATACTGGCTGATGGTGGTGTGCATGCAGGTGTGAGAGGAGACGTCACAGGGAGGGAGGAGGGAGACGAGGAGGAGGGGGACACAGAGGAGGCAGTGGCTGTTGGCATGTCTGCATGTGGATGTTGCTTGGGTGAATGCTTGTGTGATCTGTGGTGCTTATGTCTGGATGAGCTGCCCTTGGGTGTTGAGGTGTGTGCAGGCTGGTCTGTAGGTGTGTCTGGGATAGGCAGAGGAACAGGGGAGTGGGACTGGGTTGAGGAAGTTGGAGGGGGGAGGCTAGACACAGGGACAATTGCTGCCGTCAGGGCTGAGGCCAGAGTGTTGAACGATCGATGATGGGCAGCCTGACCCGAATGAATGCCCTCCAGGTATGCATTGCTCCGATGCACCTCCCTTTCTACCCCCTGGATAGCATTCAAAAGGGTAGACTGCCCAACAATGAGCGTCTGGAGGAGGTCAATGATCTCCGCACTGAGGGCAGCAAGGGTAACTGGGGCAGGACCTAAGGTGCCAGGGGCGAAGGAGATGCCCGGCTTCCTGGCCGAGCGGGCACGGGGCGAACGCTGAGGGGCTGCTGGGAGGGCGGGGCTGGTGCGCTGGGTGGCGGCTGTACCTGTTGTTGCGGTGGGCACGGGTGGTGCCGCCACCACAAGGGAGCTCCCTTCCGAGGACGTGTCGGTGTCGCTGACGTCTCCACGGGTCCCCGTTGTGGAGCCCCCCTCGCCCTCCGTCTCAATGGTGTACTCTGAGTCGGTTGCATGGCCCTCCGGGGCCATGTGAGATGCAGCTCCCTCGAGCGCCGATGCCACTTCTCCTCCGCCTGATGATGCTAATGCACACATGAGCACGAAAACCAAAAAAAGGGGGGGGGGAGAAAGAAAGACATGTTGAGTGCATGCATTGGCGGCACCGTTGGCAGAGAGGACAGACACAGAAGCCCCCTGCACTACGCCGCCCACTCGGGGTACACTACTCAATTATTGTGACTTGGCCTACAAGTCAATGGACGACAAATGCACACATAGGTGAGGCCCAACCATGGATATCTGTACTTAGCACCCTACAGAGGTGGGGGGCGGGGGCACAGGGCCATGCCTAACGGAGGGGCCTAGCCTACAGAAACCGCCCTGGCCTAGAGATAGCCACGGCCCTCCTCCCCCACCCAGACACCTCCACTGTGCGCTAATCTAGCAGAATGTGCTGATACTCACCCCCTTGTGTCTGCTGTGATGTCCTCACGCGCCCATCCAAATCGGGGTAGGCCACCGCCAGGATCCGGGACATCAGGGGGGTCAATTGCCGTGTGGCTCCCCTCCTAGGTTGGGAGGCCATCCCCAGCAGAGCCTCCGCGGTCTTTCTGCTCCCGCGGCGGATGTCCTCCCACCTCTTGCGGCAGTGGGTGTCCTGTCTGTTGTGAACCCCCAGGGCCCGGACGTCCTTGGCGATGGCACGACAAATGTCGATCTTCTGATGGGCGCTGACCTATGTGACATGGACAGGATGGAACAAGAAATATCATCACTTTCCTGCATGGTCGATGTGAGTGGCCCCCCTCCCCAACCTTGCCATGTGGCACATGCTCTCATCTGTCGTGCGTTGCACTCCCCATTCGCACCCCTCCCCACCATCTTACACCCACCCCACTCAACACAGGCATAGCCCATACTACGTGCTCCCTGTGTACTTACCTGTTGGTCTGGAGGACCGTAGAGTAGCGCATACTGGGGGAGGACCCCATCCACAAGTTTTTCCAATTCCTCAGTCGCAGCAGCCATTGTATCTCCCAGACCGAGGTCACAGCAGCACTTGCAGTATAGGTCCTCTCCTGTGGATGATCAGGTCTCGAGTGATTAAGCAGTTAGAAAAAGGCGGTCACGCCCGCGGCGGTGCGTACCGCGACCGCCGGCGCACATCGTCATTGGCTCCTGAGACCCATAGGGTTCAATGTTAACCAATGCTGCTTTGCGCCGCGGTCTTCGACCGCCTACCGCCACGGTGTGCCACGCCAGCGCATTGACCTCACATCCCATTGTCACACTTCACAGGTCAGGCAGCCGCCATTTCAAGGGCCCACATGGCTTAATTTCTACTGCGTCACACAGGCCTAGGCCTTGCATTTCCACTCATACAAGCCATTCAATGCATAGCGAATCGTGTTTTGTGCAAGCTGTGGTTACGTACCTGTGGGTTGCTTGACTCTGTGCTCCATGTTGTCCTTCCTAGGCACCGTCCACTGGGACTTGCGAGGAGATGGAGGAATGTTCCCGTGTACAGACCGCTGGTGGACCTGTCGACAATGGAAGAACGACATGTCATACTGACATACAGACTTGAGCGAGCCACTATACAGGAACTGTGTGCCCAGCTGGAGCCAGACCTGATGTCCCCCATTCGCCAACCCACAGGGATTCCCCCTCTGGTGCAGGTTCTGTCAGTACTCCATTTTTTGGCAAGTGGATCATTCCAAACAACAGTGGCCATATCATCAGGGATGTCTCAGCCTATGTTCTCTAAGGTTTTGTCCAGAGTGTTGTCTGCCCTGATGAAATACATGCGGAGCTACATTGCTTTCCCTGAGGTGGGCGATTTGGCTACAGTGAAGGGTGATTTCTATGCCCTTGGACATATCCCCAACATCATTGGTGCCATTGATGGGACCCATGTGGCCTTGGTTCCCCCCAGTGGAAGCGAGCAGGTGTACAGGAACAGAAAAAGTTATCATTCGATGAATGTCCAGGTGGTCTGTTTGGCTGACCAGTACATCTCCCATGTAAATTTCAAGTTCCCTGGGTCTGTGCATGACGCGTACATCATGCGAAATAGCAGCATCCCTTATGTGATGGAACAGCTACAGAGACACCGTGTGTAGCTAATAGGTGACTCTGGTTACCCCAACCTCTCGTGGCTACTTACCCCAGTGAGGAATCCCAGGACAAGGGCAGAGGAACGGTACAATGAGGCCCATGGGCGAACTAGGAGGATTATAGAAAGAACCTTCGGCCTCCTGAAGGCCAGGTTTAGGTGTCTGCATATGACAGGTGGATCCCTAATGTACTCACCAAAGAAGGTGTGCCATATTATCGTGGCCTGCTGTATGCTTCACAATCTGGCTTTGCGACGCCAGGTGCCTTTCCTGTAGGAGGATGGCCCAGATGGTGGTGTTGTAGCAGCTGTGGAGCCTGTGGAGAGTGAAGAGGAGGAAGACGACGGGGACGACACAGACAACAGGGACACAGTGATACAACAGTATTTTCAGTAGCACACAGGTACGAATCAACCACGCCATTTTACATTTACTTAAAGTCTCCTGCCTCTCTACTGTCTGAGTTCCCCCCCCAGTTCCTGTTAACTGAATTGTGACTTTCCCTTCCGTTTTCAGAGCTGTGGGCCCCACTGCGTGACCTCTGCTTTGTTTGCCCATGGACTACAGCTGTGTGACAGTGGTATGTTGTCATCACAATGTAACTGAACATTTTGGCACCGTTATGTCTAATACATTTGTTCAAAATACAAGCAGACTCCAGATTTTTTTAGTGCAAGAAGTGATTTAATTAAAGTGCTAAATTTAAGGAACATGATTGTAAAACGGGGATGGGTGATGGTGGAGTAATGTCCATGGCAGAGTCCAGTTCTCAGTCGCACAGGTGCATTGTCCATATGCCTGTGGAAGGATGGAGCAGGGGCAGTTCAAGGTTGGACAGGGTGACAATGTGGGACAGTGGGATGACATCAGGGGGTATCGTTTGCTGGCGGGGGTCTTGCAATCCTACTCTGTCTTCTTGTGAGATCTCAGGTTCCGCTTGCGGGGTGGTTCTTCTTCTGCAGGAGGTGGGGTTCTGGTGGTCCGTCGTTGTGTGGGGGCCTCCAGTCCACTAGCGCCGGCGGAGGTGGTAGGCTGTTCCTGGTCCAGGCTAGTGACAGGGGCCCTTTGTGGTGCCACATGGTCCCGCAATGTGGTGACTATCTGGGTTAGGGCCAGGACGATGGTCCCCATTGCGGAACTAATGTACCTCAGTTCCTCTCTGAACCCCATGTACTGTTGCTCCTGCATGACCTGGATCTCCTGGAGCCCGGCCAGTACCGTAGCCATCATCTCCTGGGAGTGGTGGTATGCTCCCATGATGGAGGAGAGGGCCTCTTGGAGAGTCGGTTCCCTGGGCCTGTCCCCCCCCTGTCGCACAGCAGCCCTCCCAGTTGCCCTGTTTCCCTGGGCCTCTGTCCCCTGGACGGTGTGCCCACTACCACTGCCCCCAGGTCCCTGTTGTTGTTGGGGTGGTGGGTCACCCTGGGTGCCCTGTAGTGGTGGACACACCGCTGATTGACGTGTCCTGGAGACAGAGGCATGGGCCCGCTGGGTGGGAGCTGTGCTGGTGTTCCCAGAGGGGGTTAGGTCTGGTGTAGCCTGTGGCTGTCTGTGGGGAACCGACTGTCCCGAGGTCCCCGATGGGCCGGGCTGGTCATCAGGCTCCAGGGAGACAGAGCTGCTGTCATCACTGGGGGCCTCTTCTTGGGGTGGGATGGACATCTCTGGACCCTCCGTGGCGGTGTGGTGGCGTTCGGGTCCTGCAGGGGTATAAGAGTTTGGTTATTGCTTCTGTGTGTGGCATTTCGTGTAATGGGTGGGTGGCCGTGTCCCCCAGTGCTGGCATTCCCTTGTGGGGGCTTTTGTGACGGTGGCTTGTGGGGGTGATGAGTGTGTGCAGTGGGCATGCTTTGGGGATGGGTGTCCATGCTTTGGGGACGCACGCAGGGCTAGGTTTTGGGATGGGTGGGATGTGATGGTGAGCCATTTGCTAGGAGTTGGTGTGATGGGGGTGGGGGTGAGGGTGGGGGTATGATTTGGCATGCAGGTTGGGTGGGGGGAATGAAGTAGTGAAGATTTGACTTACCAGAGTCCATTCCTCCGCCTACTCCTGCGAGGCCCTCAGGATGCAGGATGTGCAAGACTTCCTCCTCCCATGCTGTGAATTCGGGGGGAGTAGGTGGGGGTCCGCCGCCAGTCTTCTGCACCGCAATGTTGTGCCTTGATACCATGGAACGCACCTTCCCCCGTAGGTCGTTCCACCGCTTCCTGATGTCCTCCCGATTGCGTGGATGCTGTCCCACAGCGTTGACCCTGTCCACTATCCTTTGCCATAGCTCCATCTTCCTGGCAATGGTGGTGTGCTGCACCTGTGCCCCGAAGAGCTGGGGCTCTACACAAACTATTTCCTCCACCATGACCCTGAGTTCTGCGTCAGAGAACCTGGGGTGTCTTTGGGGTGCCATAGGGTGGTGTGGTTGAGGTGAGGGGTGGTGTATGTGTTGTAGAGTGTGGTGGGTGTGGTGGTGTATAGTGTTTTGTGCGTGGAAATTGTGTGGGTGATGTTGTGATTTGCCTCTGTGTGATGGTGTACTCTATGCTGTGCTCTCTCTCTCTGTCCTTCACTCGCAATTGTGGTCGTAGGGGTTTGTGGGTGATGTGGGTGTGTGTTTTATATTTAATTGGGTGTGTGGGAGTGGTGTGTGTATGTGTCTCAGGTGTGTGTATTTTGAATTATCCAATGTGGTAGTGTTTTGTAAAGGTGTGTGTATTTTGAGCGCGCCGGTGTGTACCCCCAATGGAATACCGCAGTTGAAAGACCGCTGCAGGGATTTGTGGGTCGGAATGTTATGGGCGTATGTCTGTTGGCGTGACGGTGGAGGTTTGGTCATCGGCAGTTTCCCGCTGACCTTTGGTGTGGCGGACTTTTGTGGATGTCGGGTTTTTGGCGGTTTGCCAGTTGCGGGTCAGAATGACCGTGGCGGTTTACCGCGGCCGTGGTGGTGTTATGGCGGTCTTCTGGCCAGCGGTATGCGACATTTACCGCCGACGTCAGAATGACCCCCTAAGTTCTTTTTGAAACTGTGGGGTGGTCTGTGCTTGAAGCAGTTGTTAAAGGCTCTAGGGAACATGACCATAATGCTTTCCAACTATCCATTTCTCCGATGCGTTTGTTTTGGTGCAAGCTGCCGTGCTGAGGTGTAAAGACGTTAAGGGTGACTTATTTCAGCTGCTTGGCTTGAAGAGTGTGCAAGTGTCAAGTAAGAAGATTTCTTGGATTACACGTTTTCATTTGCAAAGGTCCCCTTTGGATTTATGGGGTTTCTGCTACTTGACTTCTGGAGTTCAAAAAGGTCGAGTTTGAAGACTATAAAAACAGATTTATTGGGATTTGGTAATGTGAAATGGAAAAATAACTTTGAAAGCTTTGTTTTCTTCTTTGATGGAAGATATTCTGGAGCATATCCTTTAATAATATGTAGAGTATTTAAAAGCATAGCATTATTTGTTTGAAGGTGACTACAACCTGGAAGGAGTTTAATTTCCTGTATGTTTATTTTCTAAATGCCTAGCAAGTCACTGAATTATATTTCTGTTAGACCATCGTAAAGAAAAGATAAAGAGGACAGAAAGGGAAAATGTTAATGTGCAGTTGCAACACCTAGGGCCAGATGCAGGAAACTGTTTGCGACTCGCAAACGGCAAAATTTGCCGTTTGCGTGTCGCAAACCGGAGTTTCCAATGCAGAAATGCATTTTGCGAGTCGGGACCGACTCGCAAAATGCATTTCCGAATCGCAAATAGGAAGGGGTGTTCCCTTCCTATTTGCGATTCGCAGTGGTATGCAATACCATTTGCGACCGCGTATGCGGTCGCAAATGGTGTCGCAGTTACCATCCACTTGAAGTGGGTGGTAACCCACTCGCAAATTGGAAGGGGTCCCCATGGGACCCCTTCCCCTTTGTGAATGGACCACAAAATATTTTTTCAGGGCAGGTAGTGGTCCAAAGGACCACTACCTGCCCTGAAAAAATTCCGAAACTAAAGGTTTCGGATTTTTTTTTAAGTGCAGCTCGTTTTCCTTTAAGGAAAACGGGCTACACTTAAAAAAAAAAACTGCTTTATTGATAAAGCAGTCACGAACATGGAGGTCTGCTGACTACAGCAGGCCTCCATGTTAGCGAGTGCCCATAGTCGCTATGGGGCCGCAATTTGCGACCCACCTCATTAATATTAATGAGGTGGGTCTTTGCGACCCCATAGCGACTCGCAGACGGTGTCTGAGACACCGTTCTGCATTGCAAATTGTGAGTTGCAATTTGCGAGTCGGAAGGACTCGCAAATTGCAACTCGCAATTTGCAATATTGCTACATCTGGCCCCTAGTTCTTTATTTCCTTGACCTAAGAGAAAGTATTTTTGTTTTAAAACAGTTACTAGAAATAATATTAATGTGTTTTAACAGAGTGCAGGCAGCCAAGAACGTTCAGATAGCATAAACGTTAGTGGCAAGAGTCTTTGTGTGCATAAAATCCACATGCTGTATGACATCTGAAGTAATTGGTGTATTTCTATTTCCATAGGTCGCCAACCCTTGGCTGGTGCTACAGTGAACAACTGGCTGTGGTATTTCTTTCTACCTCTTTTCCCAGGGGCCTCCTTTACTCACGCCTAGCATTGAGTAGGAGTCCCAGAGGGATGAGGAGTGAAATATTCTACAGGCACCCACGACCCCCCTGCGGTGGAGCTCAGGCATTTGTTTAAATTTGTGACAATGGCTGGTCAGGAGGAAGGGTCTTGACAGGTAGACTTTGTTTAGTAGGTGCTTTGAAGGTGACCCAAACAACAAAGGGATTACAGGTTGACAGCCAGTACTGGCCTGCAAAGAATGTCTATCAAAATATAAGCTGAGTGGATTGGAAAAGAAGTGTGTAGTTTATGATAAGACACAGAAACAGAAAGGTACACTGTTCCAAAATATAGAGAAATTCAGGGGGACCTGATTCTTCAGGAGCAAGAACCCTCACGCATCACAATGGATGTCTGGCTTCATCATTGGGAGTGCTCCTCGTCAGACCGGCGCTGCAATGCCTGACGGGCTCCCCAAAGAGGGGGCTCTTAGCCGAACTACTCTTATAGTGACTGGTGTGTTCAACTATAAAGGGGTGAACACCTTGTTACAGGCACCACGAGACAGGAGAGAAACCAACAAACTTTAAAATTGTCTCTCAATCCAAAACACATCATACATTTTGATCAGCTCGAGTGAGATGAAGGCCAAGATTAAAAACAAACCGAAAGTAAAAAATGAGTGGTAATGCTCAAGTACTCTCAAAAACAAAAACTTAGAGGTCTAGAACTGTCGTAGAACCTCTAATCATGGGTCAACATGTTTCGCATGTAGTGGTCAAGCCGGATCCATCGACGCTTCATCAGGAAGAAAAGAAAAAACTACTTATCCTATTAACACAACTAAATATAAACCCTAATCTGAGGGCTAAAAAACAGTCACTTACATTGAGTCAACTGGTCAAGTCAAAATGGTCGCCCTGAAAGACAAAGGATTATGTGAATATATAATAACCAAATGATCAATTATACCCAATCTGTGGGAATTAGTGTGCACACGTGGAGTAGGCGTACAGTGAAAATTCACAAGATAGGTGGAACAATGAAGCTTACCATCCCCAAGTACGAGATGCAGCTCTTAAGGAGAAAACATGCCAGGAACTGATGATGACGCTATCTATAGACAGAGATCACATGGCTAGGTAAATATTGCCAAGACAACATTCTGGAAAGTAAACTAATAACCTCCCAAGCTCCATCCTGTTTAAGCAACGGTAGAAACATTAATGGAAACTGACGACATAATGGGCATCATATAGACATGATGTAATTTTAACAATGAAGACTCTTACAGACACAAAAATATCATCATATAATATGGCCGAATGTGATCATTAATTATCATCGTATAATCTGGCCATAGCAATTTCAGTAACCAATGTAATCAAGACACTGGCCCCAAACCATCCGGATTAGGGGCACCCGAACGACGAACATAAGAATGTGTCCATTAAAAAACCGACCGTGTGTGTAGTAGTTCGGCCGGCAACACTTAAAAAATGTAAGTGGCAGAGAGTACTTACAATCTCGTCAGCGGTCCACAACGTTGGACCTACCCTCCAGGCAGCGCTCCCGAATAGTGAGTCTCGAGCACTGTCGGAGCCATAATAAGCGCAGCGAAATACGGAAGTAAAAAGTGTCTTCCGGCTCGCGCACGTCTTATGACAGCAAAACAAAGGTAGGACAGGAATTATTCCATGGTTTCATGGACATCAAAAACAGTCAACCATTCAAAAGCTCATATAACATTCAAAATAGTCTGGTCACATTAAGAATTTTAAAAAACTTAGAGAATTCTGATTAAAAAAAAGAAAGAAGAAAATGTTTTTTTTTTAAATCGCCATTGTAATTGGAGAATGATGTTGTTGATAGAAAAGGTAAAATATCAATCAATCAAGAGGAGATTAACAATACTCATCCCTAAATCACTATCAAGACCCCTTATAAACGGAGGGTTAATTAGTGCTATATTAATAGATGAACCAAAAAGGGGATAAAGATGTTATTGAGTTGCATAATTATGATTTAGAGTGAGAGATTAATCCAAGGTGTCTCATCAATCAATCCTTGCACATTAGTCCCCAATTTGAAGACCCACCTCTCTGTTCAATCCTGAAAAGAGAGCGTGAGCCATTTGATCGAACTAGTGGTGCTTCCAGAATCACCCACAGTAGATCATCAGGAGTGTGTGGGGTGTCCAAAAAGTGAGCACAAAGTTTTGTGGTGACACGTCCACATCTAATGTTACTTCTGTGTTCATTAATATGTACTTTAACTGGTCTAGTAGTTATACCAATGTAGCCTAAACCACAAGGGCAAGTAATCATATAAATGCAATTCCGGGTGTTACAGTTGGTATGTTTTTTGAGTCGCCATTTACCAATAGGATCTAGGTCAAGTGTCGTTAGATGTCTAGTCAATGGGCAAACATTATACTGACCACAGGGATGATGTCCCTCAACTGGGGGGGGGGCCAACAACGTCATTTGAGTAATGATGTTGTGATTCATTAGTGGAAGAGTATGAACCACAATATCCTTGACTCAATGTAAGTGACTGTTGTAGGAGGCTGGACTGGCTTGTAGTGGGTACCAAGGGGTACTTACACCTTGCACCAGGCCCAGGTATCCCTTATTAGTGTAGAGGGGTGTCTAGCAGCTTAGGCTGATAGAAAAGGTAGCTTAGCAGAGCAGCTTAGGCTGAACTAGGAGACGAGTGAAGTTCCTACAGTACCACTAGTGTCACATGCACAATATCATAAGAAAACACAATACACAGATATACTAAAAATAAAGGTACTTTATTTTTATGACAATATGCCAAAGTATCTCAGTGAGGACCCTCAGTATGAGGATAGCAAATATACACAAGATATATGTACACAATACCAAAATATGCAGTAATAGCAATAGAAAACAGTGCAAACAATGTATAGTCACAATAGAATGCAATGGGGACACATAGGGATAGGGGCAACACAAACCATATACTCTAGAAGTGGAATGCGAACCACGAATGGACCCCAAACCTATGTGACCTTGTAGAGGGTCGCTGGGAGTGTAAGAAAACAGTGAGGGTTAGAAAAATAGCCCACCCCAAGACCCTGAAAAGTGGGTGCAAAGTGCACCTAAGTTCCCCAAAGAGCACAGAAGTCGTGATAGGGGAATTCTGCAGGAAAGACCAACACCAGCAATGCAACAACGATGGATTTCCAGACGAGAGTACCTGTGGAACAAGGGGACCAAGTCCAAAAGTCACGATCAAGTCGGGAGTGGGCAGATGCCCAGGAAATGCCAGCTGTGGGTGCAAAGAAGCTGCCACCGGATGGTAGAAGCTGAGGATTCTGCAAGAAACTTCCCCTTTGGAGGATGGATGTCCCACGTCGTGAAGAGTCGCGCAGAAGTGTTTTCCCGCAGAAAGACCGCAAACAAGCCTTGCTAGCTGCAAGGGTCGCGGTTAGGGTTTTTGGATGCTGCTGTGGCCCAGGAGGGACCAGGATGTCGCCAATTGCGTGAGGAGACAGAGGGGGCGCCCAGCAAGACAAAGAGCCCACTCAGAAGCAAGCAGCACCCGCAGAAGTGCCGGAACAGGCACTACGAAGTGGAGTGAACCGGAGCTCATCTGAAGTTGCAGAAGAGGGTCCCACGAAGCCGGAGGACAACTCAGGAGGTCGTGCAATGCAGGTTAGAGTGCCGGGGACCCAGGCTTGGCTGTGCACAAAGGAAATCCTCGAAGAGTGCACAGGAGCCGGAGTAGCTGCAAAACACGCGGTTCCCATCAATGCAGTCTAGCGTGGGGAGGCAAGGACTTACCTCCACCAAACTTGGACGGAAGAGTCACTGGACTGTGGGAGTCACTTGGACAGAGTTGCTGAGTTCAAGGGACCTCGCTCGTCGTGCTGAGAGGAGACCCAGAGGACCGGTGATGCAGTTCTTTGGTGCCTGCGGTTGCAGGGGGAAGATTCCGTCAACCCACGGGAGATTTCTTCGGAGCTTCTAGTGCCGAGAGGAGGCCGACTACCCCCACAGCATGCACCACCAGGAAAACAGTCGAGAAGGCGGCAGGATCAGTGTTACAAGGTCGCAGTAGTCGTCTTAGCTACTTTGTTGCAGTTTTGCAGGCTTCCAGCGCGGTCAGCAGTCGATTCCTTGGCAGAAGGTGAAGAGAGAGATGCAGAGGAACTCTGATGAGCTCTTGCATTCGTTATCTAAGGAATTCCCCAAAGCAGAGACCCTAAATAGCCAGAAAAGGAGGTTTGGCTACCTAGGAGAGAGGATAGGCTAGCAACACCTGAAGGAGTCTCTGACGTCACCTGCAGGTCAGCGGAGTGGTCACTCCCCTTTCCTTTGTCCAGTTTCGCGCCAGAGCAGGGCTGAGGGATCCCTGAACCGGTGCAGACTGGCTTATGCAGAGATGGGCACCATCTGTGCCCATCAAAGCATTTCCAGAGGCTGGGGGAGGCTACTCCTCCCCAGCCCTGACACCTTTTTCCAAAGGGAGAGGGTGTAACACCCTCTCTCTGAGGAAGTCCTTTGTTCTGCCTTCCTGGGCCAAGCCTGGCTGGATCCCAGGAGGGCATAAACCTGTCTGAGGGGTTGGCAGCAGCAGCAGCTGCAGTGAAACCCTGGGAAAGGTAGTTTGGCAGTACCCGGGTCTGAGCTAGAGACTCAGGGGATCATGGAATGGTTTTCCCAATGCCAGAATGGCATTGGGGTACAATTCCATGATCCTAGACATGTTACATGGCCATGTTCGGAGTTACCATTGTGACGCTATACATATGTCGTGACCTATGTATAGTGCACGCGTGTAATGGTGTCCCCGCACTCACAAAGTCCGGGGAATTTGCCCTGAACAATGTGGGAGCACCTTGGCTAGTGCCAGGGTGCCCACACACTAAGTAACTTAGCACCCAACCTTTACCAGGTAAAGGTTAGACATATAGGTGACTTATAAGTTACTTAAGTGCAGTGGTAAATGGCTGTGAAATAACGTGGACGTTATTTCACTCAGGCTGCACTGGCAGGCCTGTGTAAGAATTGTCAGATTTCCCTATGGGTGGCACAAGAAATGCTGCAGCCCATAGGGATCTCCTGGAACCCCAATACCCTGGGTACCTCAGTACCATATACTAGGGAATTATAAGGGTGTTCCAGTATGCCAATGTAAATTGGTGAAATTGGTCACTAGCCTGTTAGTGACAATTTGGAAAGAAATGAGAGAGCATAACCACTGAGGTTCTGAATAGCAGAGCCTCAGTGAGACAGTTAGTCATAACACAGGTAAGACATACAGGGCACACTTATGAGCACTGGGGCCCTGGCTGGCAGGGTCCCAGTGACACATACAACTAAAACAACATATATACAGTGGGGGTAACATGCCAGGCAAGATGGTACTTTCCTACAACTGTTTTTTAGCCCTCACATTAGGGTTTATGTTTAGTTGTGTTAATAGGAGAAGTATTTTTTTCTTTTGGTTCTGGTGAAGCGTCGATGGATCCGGCTGGACCACTAGACGCAAAACATGTTGACCCATGATTAGAGGTTCTACGACAGTTCTAGGCCTCTAAGTTTATATTTTTGAGAGTACTTGACCATTACTACTCATTTTCTACTTTCGGTTTGTTTTTAATCTTGGCCTTCATCTCACTCGAGCTGATTAAAATTTATGATGTGTTTTGAGATTAAGAGCCAATTTTAAAGTTGTTGGTTTCTCTCCTGTCTTGTGCCTGTAACAAGGTGTTCACCCCTATATAGTTGAACACACCAGTCACTATAAGAGTAGTTCGACTAAGAGCCCCCTCTTTAGAGAGCCCGTCAGGCATATGCAGCGCCGGCCTCACAAGGAGCATTCCCAATGATGAAGCCAGACATTGTGATGCGTGAGGGTTCTTGCTCCTGAAGAATCAGGTCCCCCTGAATTTCTCTATACTTTGGAACAGTGTACCTTTCTGTTTCTGTGATTCACGGTTTTGGGAGACTTTACACTGGACCATTAATCTCCTGGTCCCTCCCCCCCCTTTGTGTCTTGATTTAAGTACAGCATTTGTGCTGTGGGACCATTCATTTGTCTCTATTTTCCTGTTGAGATCCTCACAAATGGATGATTTCCAGGGTCTTACTTTCGACGAGGACATGGTGTCGGCTGTATTGCAGACACCTTCCATTCTTGGTAATGATGGAGCTGCTCCTTCAGGTAGTCTCAAGGAAGATTGAGACAAATTGTCTGCCTTCAAACGTAAATTGATTAAAACCGTCATACATGGTACAATCATGACTGAATACTTACGTGCCAATATAGCGCCCAACGGCCTTTCAGTATCCAATATATCCAGGATATTTCTACAGGATTTAGCTTTCAGGAAAGATTGTGCACAGATAGCTTGGAAGTGTACCAGAGATTGGCTGGTACTTATCATCAACACTTCCAAACGCTTAGCTGAGTCAATAACTGTTCAAATTAGCTCCATAGAAAATACACTGAAGACTACTATTACACTAACAGCCTTTAGGAGCTGGCTCTCTGAGATCAATTCTGAACTCAATGAGACAAAAGAATTCTGAACCCAACAAAAGATTACGAAACTTCAGAAGGACATTGTTAAGTTCAGTAGAGAGAAAGTCTACCCATATATCAAAGATGACTATGATATAGATACTCAGTCACGTTCATCGGATGATTCAATTTCTTCTTACAAAAGCCATGTATTCACAGTAGTGGATCCTCTTCGGATGGGTGGAGCACCAATGACAATCCACCACAACCTTTTTTCAATTACCTTCCTTATCCTGTTAACCATCCAATGTCTTGGCAATCACCATAGCCATTCTTTCAACCTCGCCCGATGATGCCATATGTGCCTTTTTTAGGCTAGGCCGGGGCAGAGGAAGAGGCAGAAGGAGAGGAAGAGGGAGACATGTACAGTGGTCCAGAGAGGAACCACAGATGATAAGCAGAAGTCAAGTAAAAAAAAACCTCAGTTGAGAACCTAGTCGTCAATCTATCCACCAGATCACTCACGGAGGATGAATCTAAAGTCCTCAATAGAGGCCTTGGCTTTGTGCCAACTCCAGAGGAAGACTTTTTCTGAATGCATTGTGAACTTGCCCAGTTTTTTCGAAAAATTTGATTAACTTTTTTCTTCAAAGACAGACCACTTGAACATCAGCCTGAAGACTCGGGTTTAAAGAAGCCATCGTCTTTTGTTCCTCCTTCAGTAGCTATGCCCAGTGAAGTCCTTACTTTTGGGAAGGCAGCGTAAGCTGATGTGAATCAACTATGTCCAAAACATTCCTATATTGACATACCCACTAAAGGGAAGAGGGCCTTACAGTCTTTAGCAACCGACCAAAATATAGTCATTAAACAGGCTGATAAAGGTGGCGCCATAGTAATCATAAATTCAGATGACTATAGACATGAATGTTTGCGCTTCTTGAGTGACTCAACTTACTATGTCAAAATAGCCAATGACCCCACCAGTAGGTTCTAGACCCAGATCAGAAGCCTCATTGAAGAAGCTCGGAATAACTTGTGGATCTCCTCTAAGGAGGCTGAATTCCTTGACACTGCTCGTCCCCGGACCCCTTATTTTTATTGCCTACCAAAGATTCACAAGGGGAAATTACCCCGCCAGGATGCCCAATAGTGTTGGGAATCAGCTCTGTTTTAGAGCCTTTGTCGATATTGTGCGACAATTTTTTACAGCCATTAGTGAGAGGTTCCTCAACTTATTTACAAGACACGAAAGAAGTCCTAAATTTGATTGAATCTATCAATTCTACTGAGGACGTACAAGGCATCATCACCTTAGATGTAGAAGCACTATACACTAATATCCCCCAGGAGGCCACTCTAGAAGTAGTAGAATCAGCCTTTTACGAAGACCCTACTACTTTTGTTACCCCGATTACTTTTATTATGCAATGTGCATCACTGGCCTTGACAGAAAACTTTTTTCAGTTTGAGGACCAATTTTTTCATCAAGGGCCATATGTATTAACACATTTTCCCATAGACACAAAATGGGTAAAACCCTTTGCTACATCTGGCCCCAGATCCAAGGTACTTCTGTTGGTAGTACGTTCGCACCAAGTCTAGCTTGTCTGTACATGTATAATTTAGAAAATAAGTATATTTTGCCATTCACAAATCCCTTTCAAAATCACATCAAACAATGGCAACGCTATATTGACGATATTCTGATCGTATGGCATGGTCCATTGATAGAAGCGGATGAGTTCACTGCATGGATCAACTCTCTTGACCCTTATTTGAAATTTACTTCCCACCCATTTACCTTTTTTGGCCTTCATGATCAGTATTGATAATGGTAAATTGTCTACAAGTACTTACCATAAACCAACAGATCGCAATAGCCTACTTTTGTATGAGAACCATCACTCTAAAGCTTTGCTAGATAACTTACTATTTGGCCAATTCTTGCGTCTAAGATGTAATTGAAGTTCACCACGAGAATTTGAGATACAGGCTAATGTACTACAAGACAAACTTCAAGAAGGCCACTACCCTACGAAAATTGTTAGCTGAGCCCGCAAGAGAGCAAGAAACAACAATAGGGATGCCGTGCTGGCTACCACCGATAGGGACCTACAGACACGTTTGACTTGTGTCTCCACATATACCCCACTGTCAAATAACATTATCGACAAAAGATGGTCAATTTTAGTGAGTGGTGGTATGGATGTTCCGAAACCATTATTCGCATTAAAATGTACCACCAATATCAAGGATATTGTGGTTCATACTCGCACACAAATCAATCACGACATCATTACTCAAAGGGCGTTGTGGGACCTCCCCCCAGTTGAGGGACATCATCCCTGTGGTCAGTGTAATGTTTGCCCATTGACTAGACATCTAACGACACTTGACCTAGATCCTATTGGTAAATGGCGACTCAAAAAACATACCAACTGTAACACCCGGAATTGCATTTACATGAATACTTGCCCTTGTGGTTTACGCTACATTGGTATGACAACTAGACCAGTTAAAGTAAGTATTAACGAACACAGAAGTAACGTTAGATGTGGACGCGTCACCACGAAACCTTGTGCTCACTTTTTGGACACCCCACACACTCCTGATGATCTATGGTGGGTGATTCTGGAAGCACCACTAGTTCGATCAAATGACTCACGCTCTCTTTTCAGGATTGAACAGAGGTGGGTCTTCAAATTGGGAACTAATGTGCAATGATTGAATGATGAGATACCTTGGATTAATCTCTCACTCTAAATCATAATTATGCAACTCAATAACATCTTTATCCCCTTTTTGGTTCATCTATTAATATAGCACTAATTAACCCTCCATTTATAAGGGGTCTTGATAGTGATTTAGGTATGAGTATTGTTAATCTCCTCTTGATTGATTGATATTTTACCTTTTCTATCAACAATATCATTCTCCAATTGCAATGCCGATGTTTAAAAAAAACATTTTCATCTTTCTTTTTGTTTTATTTTATCAGAATTCTCGAAGTTTTTTCAAATTATTAATGTGACCAGACTATTTTGAATGTTAAACGAGCTTTTGAAGGGTTGACTGTTTTTGATGTCCATGAAACCGTGGAATAATTTCTGTCCTACCTTTGTTTTGCTGTCAGAAGACACGCGCCAGCCGGAAGACACTTTTTACTTCTGTATTTTGCCACGCTTATTACGGCTCCGACAGCGCTCGAGACTCACTATTCGGGAGCGCTGCCTGGAGGGTAGGTCCAACGTTGTGGACCGCTGATGAGATTGTAAGTCCTCTCTGCCATTCACATTTTTTAAGTGTTGCCGGCTGAACTACTACACACACGGTCGGTTTTTTCAATGGACACATTCTTATGTTCGCCGTTCGGGTGCCCCTTATCCGGATGGTTTGGGGTCAGTGTCTTGATTACATTGGTTAACGAAATTATTATGGCCAGATTATACTGTGATAATTAATGAACACATTCTCATGTTCACCGTCCGGCCATATTATACGGTGATATTTTTGTGTCTGTAAGAGTCTTCAGTTTTAATATTACATCATGTCTATATGATGCCCATTATGTCGTCAGTTTCCATTAATGTTTCTACCGTTGCTTAAACAGGATGGAGCTTGGGAGGTTATTAGTTTACTTTCCAGAATGTTGTCTTGGCAATATTTAACTAGCCATATGATTTCTGTCTATAGATAGTGTCAGCATCAGTTCCAGGCATGTGTTCTCCTAAGGAGCTGCATCTCATACTTGGGGATGGTAAGCTTCATTGTTCTACCTATCTTGTGAATTTTCACTGTACACCTACTCCACGTGTGCACACTAATTCCCACAGATTGGGTATCATTGATAATTTGGTTATTAAATATTCACATAATCCTTTGTCTTTCAGGGCGACCATTTTGACTTAACCAGTTGACTCAATGTAAGTGACTGTTTTTTAGCCCTCACATTAGGGTTTATATTTAGTTGTGTTAATAGGAGAAGTATTTTTTTCTTTTGGTCCTGATGAAGCGTCTATGGATCCGGCTTGACCACTAGACGCGAAACATGTTGAACCATGATTAGAGGTTCTACGACAGTTCTAGGACTCTAAGTTTTTGTTTTTGAGAATACTTGAGCATTACCACTCATTTAACACTTTCGGTTTGTTTTTAATCTTGGCCTTCATCTCACTCGAGCTGATTAAAATTTATGATGTGTTTTGAGATTAAGAGCCAATTTTAAAGTTTGTTGGTTTCTGTCCTGTCTAGTGGTGCCTGCAACAAGGTGTTCACCCCTATATAGTTGAACACACCAATCCCTATAAGAGTAGTTCGGCTATGAGCACCCTCTTTGGGGAGCCCGTCAGGCATTGCAGTGCCGGCCTGACGAGGAACATTCTCAATGATGAAGCCAGACATCCATTGTGATGCGTGAGGGTTCTTGCTCCTGAAGAATCAGGTCCCCCTAAATTTCTCTATATTTCGGAACAGTGTACCTTTCAGTTTCTGTGATTCATGGCTTTGGGAGACTGTACACTGGACCATTAATCTCCCGGTCCCCCCACCCCCTTTGTGTTTTGTTTATGATAAGAGTCCGGGTATTCAGAACAAACAATATGTACTATTGGGTGGTCTTCTGCATATGTACCGCAGGAAAGGTAGGAACGCTTCATCTGAGCTTGGGTTCTTGAAAATGTGTTTGGCAATCCATTTTCTTTATAATATTTATTTACAGTGCAGTGGAAGAAAAGCAGTGCATTATATGGGTGTTAAAGATAACCCACCCACTTAATATGCAATTTTGTCAACATTTCCAGCCACTTGATTGTATCAACTAATTATGCAAAACAGAAAAACAGACAAAGGGGGTTATTCTAACTTTGGAGAAGTGTTAATCCGTCCCAAAAGTGACAGTAAAGTGACGGATATACCACCAGCCGTATTACGAGTTCCATAGGATATAATGGACTCGTAATACGGCTGGTGGTAAATCCGTCACTTTTCCGTCACTTTTGGGACGGATTAACACCTCCTCCAAAGTTAGAATAACCCCCAAAGTGTTTCAGCAGTTTTGTGCCCGATGTAACAAAGAACTTATGTTGATTTTTTAATTTGTTTATGAAAAATGTTTTCAACCTGAATACAACGGGCAGGATGCAATAATATTGGTAGTGTCCGGTGCCATTTTCATTCCAGATACATCTCATCTTTAGTTTTACTTCAAAGTACCTTTCTAGAGTAAGAGCTCTACAGGTTTATTAAAAGGTAAAGAGAATAAAGTCTTCTATGTGAAACAGTGGCTTAGAGAAAATATTTACCTGTGTTAGTCTCTGAGAATGCTGATGTCCCAAAAAGAATAGCTAAGAGACCCAAGCCTGATAAAAATCCTAGCAGCAACTAGATGATGTTTTGTGACAAATCTTAAAAGCTGAAATCGATCTAAAGGATGACAATAAGACTGTCTATAGAAATCCGTCACACCAAACATCTAAAATGCCTTGTGCCTATGACAAATACAAAGGCTTCCACAAGGTATAGGGTTCACAGTCAACACCAAAGCAGGGAAATGGAAGATAATGTATGAGTCAAAGAGGCCATCATTAATTTAGGTTATCCTTTGTCATGCAAACGTTAAAATGTGTATCCTATCCCACTGATCTCAGTGCGATCCCCTGGTTGAATGTTGGAGCTTATGCTCAATGTCTGAGATTCAGGAAAAAGGGACTGTCTTTAGTTAATTATACTATGTCTGCTTTTGTCATTGTATTAGATCAAGTCATACACTAATTCAGTAAACTGTTAAATCTGTTTCATAACCTCAAATGTACATCCATTTACTGATACACTAATTAAATAATTGTGTTCTGTGGCATTGTTTTTTGTAGTGCACTTCAAATAATTCAGGCTTTTGCCTGAGTAGAAAATATATCAGTGGAATTAAATTTGCTTTGATTTCTTTCATGGTACATAAAATAACATTTGCTGTTTTAGCATATCAGTGAATCCATTTCACTTTTTAAAGTAGAAGCTGTTTGTGTTGACCAGTGATCCATGCTCAGAATGTTTCCTTCAATTAACATCTACATTCTTCTTTGTTCATACCAGGAACCATTGGTGTGTGGCGCAGAAAGTGTTCATGGTAAATACCTTTTCTATCATCAAAAATATTTTTTATTGTAGATAAAATATAAATTTCCCAAATGTCATTGGCATCTACCTCATTGGCATTGAAAGGGATTCTTACCTTTGATTTATTAACCAAAAAGGTACAATATGGTATTGCTGCAGAAAATATGCCTTTTCTGCATGGTCCCTGTTTTATTTTGGCTTTTTTCTGGCTGTAGAACTCTGTGCAGTTTGCCCTTGCTGACCATTATTAAAGCTCCTATAAACTCCCTTTCAACATAGTTGAAATGGCATAACCCTAATTGGCATATTTAATTTGCCTACAAGTTCCTAATATATGGTACAAAGAGTCCCCAGGGCCTATAAGTTAAATATCATTAATGGTCTGCGGCATCTTTTGTGCTGTCCACAACCGTGGCAGTGCAAACATAGCTTCAGGTATACCATTGTAGCCTGCCTGGAGCAGTTTAAAAACTGCTATACGACTGGTCAAAATGAAGCCTTTTGACAGGTCTAAAGCGTTCTTCTAAATATTAATAGGTCACACTAAGCAGGCCTGATAACCCATAAGGCAGAGTGTATGTATTTAAAAGTAAGACATGTAGAAATTTAAGTTCAACATGTCCTTACAGTGACTAGCACCTAAAAGCTATTTTCACTGTAGCAAGGCGACATCCCTGGGATGCACCATTAAAATTATAATGTAATGTTTGGCTAAGAAACAGCTAGAAATTTCCTTCTCAAACTCTTTGGAATATTTCTTAAAAGCCCAATTCGCTAGTGGAGTTGGATTTTCCATACACATTAAGGAAACAGTACTTTAGAACATTATCTTTTCCCTCTTTAAACCATCTGGTGGGTAATTTTGATTAGCCTACAGCTGCAGCCCCCTGAGCGCCCAAATCCTGAATCAAATGTGAAATGTGCTCCCAGAGCAGAAGCTAAAGTCTGGGAATGGGGAGGTGTTTCTGTTCCTCTGATATGATGAGCATTTGGGCAGTGCCCAGGGACTTAATTAACTTCAAAGAGACCTCCCCTGTCATAGGCAGATTTCAGATAACACCTGGTCAGGCCCCACCCTTTGATCCCCCAGTCAGGCAGGCAACAATCCCAGTGGGGAAAGAGCTGTCCCATGAACCGGTTTAGAGTGATCACAGAGGAGGGGCTGCTTATGTCTCTGGACACACCACTGGGGTAGGCACAGTGGCTCTGTACAAGATGAGTAGGGTTTCACCATCTTGGATTTAGGCAAAGAGGGGCACTCTAGGATTGTTTGCTGAGGACACACAAGAAATGCTGCACAAGTTGGTAGGGTATCCCCTCATAACATTTACCCCTTTGGTTAAACGTAGGAATCAGGAGTCCCTCTCACTCATTGGCTGATGCCAATTATACATATGGCACACCCAGTACCCTCCTCAGAACAGTACTGGACCTGGGGACGATCAGAAGAGGGCTGAACCTGTTGTCTGTGTCCTAAAAAGAGCCCTGAAAGACTGGACCTGCTCTCTCTCATACTCAGGACAAAGAAGTGGACTCCAAGAGTCATGCTACTGTTCTCTTGTTCAAGCTATATTGGCACAGCAGGCTATGATAGGCATTTCCTGAATATTTCCAGCTGACCAGTTAGAACTGGACCATACTGTTAGCATCTACTTGAGGGACTCCTGCAGTCCTGAAACCCTTGGTTGTGCTTTATAGACTCATCCTACCACCCCTGAAAACTTGGGACTTAGAAACATTTTGGTTACAGGGACCTCTGGAGGATCAGGACAAACCTGCCAAGCATATCCAATCAAGGGGCATTGCCACTAGGCTGAAAATCAGTTTTCTCCTGCTGTGAGCTTTTTTGCAACAGCAAATCTTTGTTGTTGGGACCATGGAGATGTTATCTGGCTTTTTGGAGCATTCTTCAGCTATAGCCCGCAGACTTCCCATCTCGAGGAATCTAAGCTCTACAAAAGTGACTATGTGCGAACTAAGAAATCTTGAACAAGTGAAGGGGTCAAATGTATCTGGCTGATGAGGAACCCTACTTGTGCATGAAATTTGAATTTCTCCTACTTGGAGCTTCCCTGCCAAAAACAAAGGGCTTCTTCAGGACATCATTTGAAAGCTGTCAGACCTTATAGAGTCCTCTTTGGTTACAGCCTGCTACCTTGCCCTGCTGATTGTTTTGAATTTCCATTTTTGAGGCTAAGGGTCTGATTTAGATCCTGGTGGAGAGGGTTAATCAATCACAAATGTGATGGATATCCTGTATGCCGTATTACAACCCCAATATATCCTATGTGATCGAAATACGGCGGACGGGATATCCATCACATTTGTGACTGAGTATTCCCTCCGCCAGTATCTAAATCAGTCCATAAGTTCCAAGGTAAAACCTCTGACCAGCTTGGACCTAATGTTGTGTCCAATCGATGCTCCATCATGGTCCAGCTCAAATTGCACCTAGGTCCCGGTCTCCTGCGACCAGTTGACTGCGATTGGCGCGTAACTCTTTTTGGGCACCTGAGTCAGAGGCCGGAACCAAAGACGAGGGCCTATAGCAAGGGTTCATGTAATTACCTTTTCATTCTTCTCAAATTCTTGGAGAGCTAAGATTTTATTGTAGGAAAATTCTGAAATGCCCCAATGTCATTGGCATCTACCAAATTCAACTTGACCGGAAATCACCTCCTATCAAGTAACCAAAAAAAGGTACATCATAACCCCCTGCTCTGGCCTATCATGATTGTTAAAAGCCCTGAACCTAAGACATAGGCAGGAGTCACAGGTGAGTATCTATAATAAGTGTTCAAGGTAATTACCATTTTTATCTTCACAAATTCTTGGAGAGCTCAGCTTTTATTGTAGGAAAATTCTGAACTGCCCCTAGGCCGTTGCCATCTACCACACTGGCACTGACAGGTCATCATCTTCTCTTAAGTAACCAAAAAAATGTACACTATGGCACCATAGCCCTCTGCTTTGGGCTATAACCACTGTTAAAGGCCCTGGGCCTGAGATATGGGCAGGAGGCACAGACGAGATCCTATAACAAGGGTAAGGCCTTTAACAACTGGTATAACTCCAGGCAGAAACACTATTATGCTATTAGAACAATCTATCCACTGAGGGTAGAATGTTTAAAATTAAAAAGGTGAAAAACAGAAAGACAAATATTCAAATGTTGGAACAGAAGGTTTGTACTAGCCATTATTTGACCTGACGCACTCTTTTCTCTTCAATTAATCTCTCAACTGCGAGGTGGTCTAGTGTAGCATAAGTTGCTCACCGTTTACATTTACCTCTCCACTGTTAGGCCTTGATTATAAGTGCAGAGCTAAATTCTGATCCGTGAGCCAACAGCAGTACACATTGGTCGGAATTGTTTCTAATGCAGCAATCACTACATGGGCTATTTACGTGGGGTAAGGTTTTTCTAGCATATGAAAATAACCCCACTTGCTACAATATTTTTATGAAAAATCTCAGCAGGTAAAACCTGCAGAATATAACCACAGGAAAATACCTGGAACAGATGCAAAATGTTTGTGATTTAGTGCAGTATATACTACATCATTTAATCACAATAGATTGAAAATGAGTAATGGATGCAAGAAAATATATCCTCCTATTAATAACCACAAAAATGCTCCTTGCTGATGGCTCCAGAGACAATGGGGATACTATAGTAGTTCTGGAAAACAGAACAGGGTACTGCTATTTGTAGTATGAGGAGCCTTCACCTATCTTTAGGTGACACACTTCATCATGGGTCCCTTCTCACATCAGTTTGGGAGATCCTGATGTGAGCTGCTACCCTTGTACAAGGGAGCTCATGAAGTCTTATTAATGGTGGTGTTGGACCTGGCCCTCTCCGGAGGGTCACCCTCAAACCTTTTGCCTTCATCCTCCACGTTTTGCAGATTTTGTTTTTGTTGGCTTAGGACTCTATGGCCCTCATAACAACCCTGGCGGTCGGTGATAAAGTGGCGGTAATACCGCCAACAGGCTGGCGATAAGTCCCGCTAAATTATGACCATGGCGGTTAGATCTCCGAAAGACAGCCAATGTACCACACCGACTGCCAGGGCGGAAGCTACAGTCACCACGGCGGTAGCCGCCTACAGCCAGACGGAAGAAAAAGTTCCGCCCACCATATAATGACATGACAATCCGCCACCTTTTCCGGGGCGGTACCAACGTCATCAAAAGCCTGGTGGAAACACAACACAGAAGTGAAATGACTCACCATTTGAGACACAGGGAAGAACCACACCGCCATGGAACCAGAACTGCAAGTATTCCCGATGATCTTCTACATTCTGCTCCCACGAACACCAACGCCGGCGAAGATGATGATAGTGAGTACAGCCGCCTAGCATACAGGAGAGGGGGGTGGAAAATGAGAGTGACACACACACGCACCACACACACCCCATACACACACACCATACACCATACACACAACCAGCTGCACAAGAAAACAATTTATCCCCATAAATCGGCTGAATAATGCAAGGACAACAGGAATTGAATAAAGTGATTGTAATAAGATCAACATCCAAGTTAATAATTTGATTTGGCAATGCAGCAGACATGTACAAATGTACAAAAAAGGGACACAGTCCTCAGTTCACAGGGGCCACATGGCCACAAGGCAAAGTCCAAGGCCCACTTGTTCCCTATACCAATACGGAGAGAACACTGCAGGGGCATCAGTTGGCAAATACGTAGGCACTTCAGGGGGAGGGGGGCACCTCAGCCGGATGTGGAAACAAGACCACTGGTTCTGGAGGGGGCAGCAAGCCCTGTGCTTAGCCCTGGGGAGTACAAGACCATTGTCTCTCAAGTGGGTGACTTGCCTACTAGTTCTGAAGGGGGCAACATGCCCTGTGCTTGGTCCTTGAAGTGCAAGGCCACAGACTCTCAAGTGGGTGACTTGCCCACTGGTTCTGGAGGGGGCAATATGCTCTGTGCTTGGTCCTGGGGAGTGCAGAGCCACAGTTTCTCAAGTGGGTGACTTGCCCACTGGGCCTGGAAGGGCCAACATGCCCTATGCTTGGTCCTGGGGAATGCAAGGCCACAGTCTCTCAAGTGGGTGACTTGCCCACTGGTTCTGGAGGGGACAGTCCGCACAGCAGCCCATGGAGGCTGGATCAAATGGTGTCCGCCGGCAGTGACGGCTGCACTGTGGTGGTGGTGGTAGTAGAGGGCACCTGCTCAGACTCTGCACCCTCCGATGTCTGCACTGTGGTGGTGGTGGTAGTTGGAGGCTCCCTCTCAGCCCCTACCCCCTCCAATGGCTGTACTGTGGTGGTGGTGGTAGTGGGAGGCTCTTGCTCAGCCCCTGCACCCTCTGATGGCTGCACTGTGGTGGTGATGGTAGTGTTAGGCTCCTGCTCAGCCCCTGCACCCTGTGATGACTGCACTGTGGTGGTAGTGGGAGGGTCATGCTCAGCCCCTGCACTCACTAATGGCTGCACCACAACGGCTGGCGGTGGCGGCTCTGTGACAGCTGCTGGTGCAGGCTCCTTGTCCTTTTATCTGGCTGGTACAGGCTCCTTGCCCTTTCTGCTGGCTGGTGCAGACTCCTTTCCCTTTCTTCTGCCTGGTGCAGGCTCCTTTCCCTTTCTGATGGCTGGTGCAGGCTGAGGTGCTTGGCTGGGTTCTTGATACCCTTGCCATACATGCAGGACAGGGGGGAGGGGTAGGGAAGAGGTCAATGGTGGAAAGGAAAAGCTTTTTAGGGACAGTAGGGTGGGGAGAGGGAGAAGAAATGAGAGTGGAGGATGAGGGAGTGACTGTTGGAGGTGTTTGTCTGCTGGATTTGGGTGCAAGTGCATGGGTTGTATGCTGTTGTGAGGTGGATGGCTGTTAGGTGTCTGAGTGCTTGCGTTTTTGTACTTTAGGAGGGGGGACATACATGGTGGGAGAGGACACAGGAGACGTGTGCATGGATGTTGTGGAGGTGTCTGCCAGTGAGGTGTGTGTTCTGCTTGGTGTGGTGATGATGTAGGAAGTGGATGATGATGTAGTGTATGCAGGTGTGAGTGTGGACATAATTTGGTGGGAGGTGGAGGAGGAGGAGGAGGGGGAGAGAGAGAGTGGAAATACTGGATGTTGTTGTGTCTGCAACTGAATGGTGTTTGTGTGAGAGCCTGTGGGATGATGTGTGGTGCTTGTGTTTGCGTGTTGCACTTTTGGGTGTTGTCCTATGTGCATGCTTGTCTGGCTGTGTGCTTGGGATGAGTTGAGGAGAATGGGACTGGGAAGTGGTAGTTGGAGGGGGGACGGTTGAAACAGGGACAATGGCTGCCATCAGAGAGGAGGCCAGAGCCTGGATCGACCACTGTTGGGGCGCCAATCCACTGTGAATGCCCTCCAGGAATGCATTAGATTGCTGCATCTGGGCTGCCAGCCCCCGGATAGCATTCACAATGGTTGATTGCCCTACAGAGATGGATCCCAGGAGGTCAATAGCTTCCTCACTCAGGGCAGCAGGGCTCACTGGGGCAGGGCCTGAGGTGCCTGGGGCGAAGGAGATGCCCACCCTCCTGGGTGAGCGGGCATGGGAAACTCGCTGAGGTGCTGCTGGGAGGGCGGTACTGGTATGGGGGTGGTGGCTGTACCTGTAGCTGGGGTTGTCACAGAGGTGTCTGCCACCACCAGGGAGCTCCCATCGGAGGAGGTATCTGAGTCTGTGTTGTCCCCTCCAGTCTCCACCGTGGTGCTCCTCTCACCCTCCGTCCAACTGGTGCCCTCAGCGTTGGTGGACTCTGCCTCCTGGGTCCTGTGGGATGCAGCTCCCTCCGTCGCCGGTACCTCTGCTCCTCTGCCAGATGATGCTAATGGCCATAAGGACAGGATGACAAAACAAGAAAGTGGGAGAGAGAGACAAAGGATACACTGGAACAATGACTGCACCAACACCACCGTTGGTGTACACTGCACCCTCACACACTGGGAACAGGCCTACGCACTATGCATTGCACTACCAGTGATATTGCTAGCCACCAAGGCATGAGGAGGAGCACACACCGCCAACTGCAGCACACCTGGGACCCACGCAGCCCTGACCAGTAGTAGATGCTAACAAGCTAGGTAGGCAGTATTTTCCCTTCAGACCCTTAGCCACCAGAGGACCTACGCTGCTATGTCTGGCCTGGCCTAGGGACACCCACTGACAAACAATCACCACCTGGATACCACCCCACCAGCCGATAGTTGTAATGATAGCCACTGTACTCACCCCCTTGTGGCTGCTGTGTTGCCCTCAAGCGCCCATCTAGCTCTGGATAGGCCACCGCCAGTATGTGGGCCATTGGGGGGGCAGGGTTTGACAGGCACCCCTTCCTCGTTGGAAGGCCATCCCAGCTGGGCCTCCGCGGTCTTCCGTGTCCAGGGTCTCAGGTCCTCCCCCTGTTTGCGACAGTGGGTGCTCCGCTTCCCATAGACCCCCAGGGTCTGCACCTCCTTGGCGATGGCACACCATATACCCTTCTTTTGATGGGCGCTGACCTGCAGAGGCAATACAGACAGGAGAACACCATTAGACAAACAGTCCAGTCATTTACACAAATGGCCCACCATACCCGTTTACAGCACTATTGGCATACACATAGCCCAGCACTTAATGTGTACCCAGCCAGGAGGGCATTCCTCCCCCTTACATGATGCCTTCACACACACCTCTATGCATGCATGCCACATGCATCGTGCCCACAGTGTACTCACCTGTTGGTCTGGAGGCCCATACAGCAGTCTGTACTGGGGTAGGACCCCATACACCTGTCTCTCCAACTCCTCCGAAGTGAACGCTGGGGCCCTTTCCCCGGTCACACGGACCATTGTAGGTTCCAGACACAGGTCACAGCAGCACATGCAGTGTAGGTCCTCTCCTATGGAAGGTCAGGAAACAAGTGAGGAATCAGATAGAAAATGGTGGACACATCTGTGGCGGTGCATACCGTCACCGCCGACGTAGATCACCATTGGCCACTGTACCCCATAGGGCGCAATATTAACCAATGAGGAATTGCACGGTGGTTCCCGAACTCCTCCCACCAAGGTGCACAACGTCAGCGGCATTACCTCACTTCCACCTGTCCCTCCACACAGGACAGGTGGACGCCATTTCAGGGGGAGCAGGTCTATGGAATAATGCTGCGTCACAGGAGAAATAGGCACTTACTGGCCAGATCACACTGACCCATTTCATGTATACAGATTGCAAACTACTGTTGTGGCTCCATTGTTCAGTTTGTGACAGGCTCCTCACTCTTTTATCCCTTAGATTCCTACCACTGCGGATGAATAGGAGATAGAGACATACCCCTGTGTACAGAGCCCTGGTGGACTTGGATACACTGGAGGACAGGCACATAATACTCACCTATAGACTGGACAGGGCCACAATCACAGAGCTGTGTGTCTAATTGGAGCCTGACCTGATATCTGCCATCAGCCATCCCACTGGGATCCCCCCTCTTGTTCAACTTCTATCAGTGCTTCATTTCCTGGCAACTGGTTCTTTCCAAGTGACAATGGGCTTGGCAGCAGGAATGTCACAGCCAATGTTTTCAGTAGTGCTGACAAGAGTATTGTCTGCCCTGATAAAACATATGTGCAGCTACATTGCATTCCCCCCTCTTGAGGATTTGGCCACTGTGAAGGCCGAGTTTTATGCAATAGGACATATCCCCAATACAATTGGGGCAATTGACGGAACACATATTGCATTTGTCGTCCCCCCTCCACCAGAATCAACAGGTCTTCAGGAATTGTAAGAGTTTCCACTCTATGAATGTGCAGAAGGTGTGCTTGGCGGACCAGTACATCTCCCACGCCAATGCTAAGTACCCTGGGTCGGTGCATGATGCCTTTGTCCTGAGGAATAGCAGCATCCCAAATGTGATGAGCCAACTGCAGAGGCACAGGGTGTGGCTAATAGGTGAGCCCTGGTTCCCACCCAGTATATGTTGGTGTATGGTTATGGTGTAGGCCATATAGGATAGTGTGTGGCTAAATGTTGTCCCTCAATATTTGCAGGTGACCCTGGTTACCCAAACCTATCATGACTGCTGACCCCTGTGAGGAATGCCATGACAAGGGCAGAAGAACGTTCTAATGAGGCACAAGGGTGCACGAGAAGGATAATGGAGAGAACCTTTGGCCTCCTGAAGGCCAGGTTTCGGTGCCTCCATCTAACAGGTGGATCCCTGTGCTACTCACCAAAGAAGGTCTGCCAGATAGTAGTGGCATGCTGCATGTTGCACAACCTGGCCCTCAGACGCCATGTCCCTTTTCTGCAAGAGGAGGAGACTGGACATGCCCCTGTGGCAGCAGTTGACCCTGTGGACAGTAAGGATGAGGAGGCAGAGGATGAGGACAACAGAACAACTGTAATCCGTCAGTATTTCCAATGACACACTGGTGAGACAGTGGAACTTTACATGTCAATGACTTAGGTTGTATTCTGTGTGGCATTGGCATGTTGGTATTTCCCACTTCTTTGCCCACTTACTGTTGCCTCTGGCTATTCATTTTGCAGATGTTGGTGATTTGACAAATACTCCTGGTGTGATTCTATACTCATTCTATGTACAGTTTTTTTGCACTGGTTGTACCTGTTTTAATCAATATATATTTGAAATACATGACATACTCTAAATCAATTTTTATCGAAGGGTGTTTATTGAAGTGCTAACATATTGAGGGAAAGTGCAGTGGGATAGGTTAATGATGGAGGAAAGTCCAGGGTATTGTTCCATTCTGTTTGTAGCACAGGTGCATTGTCCAACGGGACATAGGAAGGGGAGCAATGGCAGTTGAAGGTGGACAGGGTGACTGTGTGGGACACAAGGGGGACAATCAGGAGAGTCTCATTTCCTGGCGGGGGTCTTGGCAAGTGTCTCCGGCTTCTTCCGGATCCCAGGGAATGTTTTGCGGGGTGGTTTCACCTTCTGAAGGGGGAGTGGTGCTGGTGGCCTGTGAGTCCTGTGGCGGGGCCTCTAGCGGCAGCGGAAGTGGAAGGCTTTTCAGATGACTGGCTAGTGGCAGGGGCCCACTGGTGTGAGACTGCCTCCCTCATAATGTTGGCCATGTCTGCCAGCACCCCTTCTATGGAGATCAGGGTGTTGTTAATGGCCTGCAAGTCCTCCCTAATCCCCTGGTACTGTCCCTCCTGCAGCCACCTGTTCTCCTGCACATTGTCCAGGATCTGGCCCATCATGTTTTGGAAATTTTGATAGGATCCCAGGATCTCGGAGAGTGCCACCTGGAGAGTTGGTTCCCTGGGCCTGTCCTCCCCCTGGGCACAGCAGTCCTCCCATTATCCCCGGTGGACTGTGCCTCTGTCCCCTGAAGCGTGTGCCCACTGCCACTGACCCCAGGTCCCTGATTGTCTTGGGTGTGAGGTGTAGCCTGGGGTCCCTGTACAGGTGAGCACACTGCCGATTGACTTGTCCTAGGGACAGAGGTTTGGGGATGCTGGGTGGGTGCTGTGGTGTTGGATACTGATGGGGCAGGCTCTGTGGTGGCCTGTGACTGGGCTTATGTAACCGGCTGTCCAGTGGTCCCTGTTGGGCCGGGTAGATCGTCCAGATTTTGAAGTCCAGAGTTACTGTCATCACTGTGGGCCTCTTCTGTTGGGGGACTGCATAGTGCTGGCACCTCCTCTCCGGTGACATTGACTGGGGTACCTGTGGGGATGTAAATGATGTGCTAAGGGTAATGTGTATGACATATTGTACATTCCTGGCTTCCCCTTTATGGTCGGTGTTGCCCTGGCAGCTTTTACTTGGTTATGTTGGTGTATGGTGGGATTGTTAGTTCTCTGTGCTATGCATGCTTTAGTGATGAGTAACCATGCAGGGATGTGAGGGGTGCCCATGCATTGGTACAGCATGCAGGGCTTGGCATTGGGATTAGTGAGATGTGATGGTGGGGTAAATGGGATGTAGTGGAGTGATGGGAGTGAGGGTGGGTATGTGATGACATGCAGGTATGGGGGGTGATAATTGTTGAAAGTTGACTTACCAGAGTCCAGTCCTCCGACAACTCTGGCTAGGCCCTCAGGATGCAGTATTGCCATGACTTGCTCCTCCCATGCTGTGAGTTGTGGGGGAGGAGGTGGGGGTCCACCGCTTTTCCTCTGTATAGTGAGCTGATGTCTTGCTGCTATGGAACGTACCTTCCCCTGTAGGTCGTTCCACCTCTTCCTGATGTTGTCTCTTGTTCTAGGGTGCTGTCCCACGGCATTGACCCTGTCCACAATTCTCCGCCATAGCTCTATCTTTCTTGCAATGGATGTCTGCTGCACCTGTACTCCAAATAGCTGTGGCTCTACCCTGACAATTTCCTCCACCATGACCCTTAACTCCTCCTCTGTGAAACGGGGGTGCCTTTGTGGTGGCATGGGTGTTATGTGATGTGTTTTGGTGAGGTTTGTGTTGGGTAATGTGTTGGGATGTGTGAAGTGGGGTGCGTGAGGGATGTATGGGTGTATGTGGTATGTGTATGTAGTTGTGTCAGTGGTCTTGGTGTCAGTCTTGTGCCAATGAATTGTAATCGTAAAGGGTTGTGGGTAATGTGTGTGTGTGTTTTATAGTGGTGTGGGTGTGTGGGTGTGGTGTGTGTGTATGGGTGTCAGGTGTTTGTTGTTTCAATTGGCCAATGTAGTGTTGTTTTGTATGTAGATGTTGATTGTGAGTGCAGCAGCATGTACCGCCAGTGGTTTACCGCCGTTGAATGTCCACCATGGTGATTCGTGGATCATAATGTGATGGGTGTTGTTCTGTTGGCGTAATGGTGTGGGTTTTGATACCGCCACTTTATCACTGACCTTTGGTCTGGCAGATTTGTATATGTGGCTGTATTCTGTCGGATTGGTGTGTGTGTGTCATAATATGGTGAACGGATATATGCTGCAGCGGTGGTAAGATGGCGGCCGTCAGCGTGGCAATAAGCGGGTTTTACCGCCAATGTCATAATGAGGGCCTATGTGTTTTATCACTGCTAACCAGGGCTAAAGTGAATTGTGCTCTCTCCTCTAAGCATTTTAATTTGGCTTACTCTCAATTGGCATACTCAATTTACTTAAACGCCCTTAGTAAAGTGGTACTACATGTACCCAGTCCTGTAAATTAAATGCTACTAGTGGGCCTGCAGCACTTCTTGTAGCCCCCACTTAAACTTAAGTAGCCTTGCAAAACTGTCTCAGGCTTCCCATTGCAGCCTGTTTGTGCAGTTTTAACGTGCCATTTCAAGTTGGCAAAATAAACCTTTTGCCAAGCTCAAATATTCCATTTTAAAACATATGTCACCCCTACGTCTACATAGCTCACAGGGCAGGATGCAATGTATTTAAAAAGTAGGACATCTAATTTAAACTTTTACATGTCCAGGTAGTGAAGGACTGTTAAATCTGCTTTTCACTACTGCCAGGCCTGCTTCTCCCATAAGATAACAATGGAGTTATCTTATTACATTTAATAAGCTGTAACTTCCAAAAGGTCAACAGTTCATGTTTGGTGCCTTTGAAATTGTGATAAAAATCCTCTTTTAAAGTAAAGCAGGATTTTGAATTACAATTTTGAAAATGGCCACTTTTAGAAATTCATTGTTTTCCTTCCCTAGTCATTTCGTGCTTGCAGCCTGTCTGTGGGTCACATGACTGGGTGTAGGTATTACATGACCTTTGTGTATTCCTCCTAGACAGTCACACACAAAAGAAAGCTTATGTGTGTCTGGTTGGGCCAAACCTGGCAGGATGGGAGGGCGCAGTTAGGCACAGTCCCACTTACACCTGAATAGTCTGTGTCTTGCCTTCACAAAAAGAATTGCATACCCACTAAAGTTAGTCTGGAGCCAGGGCAGTAGAGGCAGAAAACCTGAACACTTCAAAGGGAATCCTCTAGAGGTTTCTCCCACTTAAAAGAAGGCACCAGGTATAATTCATTGGACTTCAGGCACCAATTCTTCAGTACACCTCCGGACCTGTGGATACTAGAGAAGCAGGACTGCTGTGTTGTTTTGCTGCGAGAAGGACACCACTCTGCTGCCCTGCTACCCTGCTGCACTGCTGTCTGCTGCCCTGCTTGCTGAGAATCAAGACTGAACCTGCACCCTTCATCCCAGGCTGAAGTGACTCCAAGGGTCAGCCAGCTGACCGCCTGTTCTGAAAACAGGGACATAACAATCTCTGGAGGCTCCCTGCAACTGCCCAGCTGACCTGCTACCTGGACCTGCCTGAGCCCTACTGGCCTCTGCTAGAGTGAGTTCCTGACCCCTAAGTGGTGCTCCTCAGGGTCTGGACTCTTGGTGTGGCCTCAGTTGAGCTCCCCAGAGCTAATGGGCTCTTCTCAAATGGGCCTGTTCACACCAAGATCTTGCCACCTGTGCTGCCCACCAACTCAAAGTACTGGAGAACCTGACTCTTTCACTACAGTGACTGCCAATGACACCATTAAGAGCAAGCTCCTCAGTTTTTGCCACAGCAGCGACAACTCAGCATAGCTCTGGCACGGACGGTCCGCAATTCAGACAGAAACTTTGCTCTACAGCAATGACAGTCGACCATCCACCACGCTCCCGCTGCTCCTCGTGGCCCCTTCCACCACAAACGGAACTCGTTGTGCTGAACTTTGAAGGTAACTTTTTCAGCGGACTAACCTAGTCCCTGCTTCCGGCCCACGATCCATCGTGGTCGGCCTGAACTTGGAACTTTCCTCCAGTTTCACATGACCACGTAGCTGTGAGTGACGTTTTTTCTTTTTGGGGCAATTTTCCTTTAAATCTTTAAAGTTGCAGATATCCAGTTCTACTAGTTGGATTTTTGTCATTTTTATGCCAAATTATCTATTAATTTTTACTCAGTTTTTCTAAATTGGTGTGGGATTTTCCTTGTGTGGTTTTACTACTTGAAGTGCTGCATAAATATTTTACACATTATCTCTAAGCTAAGACTGACTGCTCTGTGCCAAGCTACCAGAGGGTATAGCATAGGTAAATTTGGGTTTGCTTGTGACTATACCCTTGCAAGGATTGTGGTTCTTTCTTGGGGAGGGTTTCAGCCTTCTCCCCCAACCTATAACCCAGTTTCTTACAGGTGGCAACAGGTTGGGTGCTTCCTGAGGAGTGGTGGTGGATATTATATGAGGTAGGCGTACTGCAGAGAAGAAAACACTAGTTAACACTACCCATTGGTGAAAAAAAGAAAACATTATTATATCTCCAAAGGTAGAATAAACAGAAGTGGGGATTAATTCAACCTTCACAGAGAGGTTAATATGTTTCTGCCCAGAAGAGACTCCCAAGCAAGGTGTATGGGTATTTATCAGGACCATGTAGCCTTCTCTGCTACCAAAGCTCATCAAATTGATCAAAGAAATATAGTAATAATGAAGTCAATTAGTTTACAACCAGTAGTCAGAGGTAAGTTTTGTAGATCCACATGATTAAGAACCAGTTGCAGATAACAGATTAATATAGATTACTATAAATTGATGAATTACACTCACCAATATAAATGTACATCTCATGAAGTTAGCACACTCCTGTGACAAACATTCAATGCATGTACATATGTGGGAAGCCCACAGGTTTCCCTCCGTGGGTAAAATTATTCACTATTACCCATCACCGATCGAAGAAACATCAGCGGGGATACCAGGAAGGAATGCTTTTAAATATAATGCAGTAGGTGAACAGGCATTTCTGTGTGTGATGCATCATAATCTGTGAGGAAAGCAATGTTAGGGAAATGTTGTCTTCAGTAAGGGAGAAAGCCTTAATATCCCTGTGAATGCATTGATAATCAGAATAGTGAAAGTCCACAAGCTGATGCAATATAAACCCCATGGTAGGCGTAAGGTAATGATTAATAATGCCATTGTCGTTGTTTGCTACCGAGAGCCGAGAACGTGTGTATTGTCTCTGGACTAAATGATTAAATTCCCTTGTTGTCTCTATCACAGGTTCACTAGTGGATTTATAGATTATGGTGGTCATTACAACCCTGGCGGACGGTGTTAAAGCGGCGGTAAGACCGCCAACAGGCCTGCAGTAAAAATGTTGCAATTATGACCGTGTCGGGAACCGCCAACAAAGACAGCCACTTTAACACTCCGACTGCCACGGCGGTACAAACAAACAGCGCGACGGTCACCACCAACAGACAGGTGGAAGACAATGTACCGCCCACAGTTTCACAACCTACCAATCCGCCACCTTTTCCGGGGCGGATTCACTGCGGATAAAAACACGGTGGAAACAGCCATTTCAAAGGGAAAACGCTCACCTCTACACACTCCACGAGGAAGGAGGGCACTATGGAGCCGGAATTTCATTTTCTTCCAGCGCTAGTCTTCCTGCTCTTCTATGAGGAGCATCAACGCCGGCGGCGAAGACCACGGTGAGTACTTCACCTACGACATAGGGGAGGCAAAAACACAGGGACACAAACACTCAACACCCCAACCCCCACCCCGACCCTCACCCACTACAACACACACACCAATGCTTATCTATACATTACAGTAACACCACCCAACCCCCCCCGGAAGAATGCAAAGACAAAAGGAAATGAGTGGAACCATTGTAATATATCAAAATACAGTATGCAAATATATACATATATATATATATATATATATGCACAATAAACAAAATATACTCCACGATTAGTAGTGCAGGTATTGCACCATTCATAGTCCGTGGACCACTGGGCCCAAAATGCATGGGCGAGGCCCACACAAGATACCCGATCCAAACGGAGAGAACACTGCAGGGGCATCAGATAGAAATACAACAGGCACCTCAGGGGGAAGTGAAGGGGGGGCACCTCAGCCAGATGAGTGCACCACGCCAAATCCACGAGGGGGCTCCATGCCCATTGATGTATCCTGGGGAGTGTAAAGCCACAGTCTCTCAAGTCTCTACAATGGGTGGGTTGCCCACTGTACCATCCTGGGGAGTGCAAAGCCACAGTCTCTCAAATATCTACAGTGGGTGGGTTGCCCACTGTTCCATCCTGGGGAGTGCAAAGCCACAGTCTCTCAAGTCTCTACAGTGGGTGGGTTGCCCACTGTACCATCCTGGGGAGTGCAAAGCCACAGTCTCTCAAGTCTCTACAGTGGGTGGGTTGCCCACTGTGCAATCCTGGGGAGTGCAAAGCCACAGTCTCTCAAGTCTCTACAGTGGGTGGGTTGCCCACTGTGCAATCCTGGGGCGTGCAAAGCCACAGTCTCTCAAGTCTCTACAGTGGGCGGTTTGCCCACTGTACCATCCCGGGGAGTGCAAAGCCACAGTCTCTCAAGTCTCTACAGTGGGCGGTTTGCCCACTGTTCCATCCTGGGGAGTGCAAAGCCACAGTCTCTCAAGTGGATGCAGGTCTCCACTGGTTCTGGAGGGGGACTGGTTCCCAGAGTGCTTCATCCTGCCAAGGACAGACGGAGTGGATGCAGGTCTCCACTGGTTCTGGAGGGGGACTGGTGCCCAGAGTGCTTCATCCTGCCAAGGACAGACAGAGTGGATGCAGGTCTCCACTGGTTCTGGAGGGGGACTGGTGCTCAGAGTGCTTCATCCTGTGCAGGACAGACGGAGTGGATGCAGGTCTCCACTGGTTCTGGAGGGGGACTGGTTCCCAGAGTGCTTCATCCTGCCAAGGACAGACGGAGTGGATGCAGGTCTCCACTGGTTCTGGAGGGGGACTAGTGCCCAGAGTGCTTCATCCTGTGCAGGACAGACGGAGTGGATGCAGATCTCCACTGGTTCTGGAGAAGGACTGGTGCCCAGAGTGCTTCATCCTGCCAAGGACAGATGGAGTGGATGCAGGTCTTTACTGGTTCTGGAGGGGGACTGGTGCCCAGAGTGCAGCACTCACCCCGTGACGGTCTCAGTTGCGTCACTACCCCTGCCGCAAATGGGCTAGCGGTGCTTTCCATGGCGGTCTTTGCCCTGTTCAGCGGTCCTTGGCCTGTTCAGCGGTGCTTTCCATGGTGGTCTTTGCCCTGTTCAGCGGTCCTTGCCATGGCGGTCTTTGCCCTGTTCAGCGGTCCTTGGCCTGTTCAGCGGTGCTTGAGTTGCCAGTGTCTGATCTGTTCAGCGGTGCTTTCCTTGGCGGTCTTTGCCCTGTTCAGCGGTCCTTGCCAAGGCGGTCCTTCATTGCCCAGCAGGGCTGTGGCTGGCGGTCCTTCATGGGTCAGCTGGGCTGTGGCTTGCGGGCCCTCCTGGCCAGCTGGGCTGTGGCTGGCGGTGGCCTCCTGGGCAGTGACGATGGGTCTGGCGGTGGCCTCCTGGGCAGTGACTCTGGCGGTGGCCTCCTGGGCTGTGACGATGGGGCTGGCGGTGGCCTCCTGAGCAGTGACGATGGGGCTGGCGGTGGCCTCCTGGGCAGTGACTCTGGCGGTGGCCTCCTGGGCAGTGACGATGGGGCTGGCGGTGGCCTCCTGGGCAGTGACTCTGGCGGTGGCCTCCTGGGCAGTGACGATGGGGCTGGCGGTGGCCTCCTGGACAGTGACGATGGGGCTGGCGGTGGCCTTCTGGCCAGTGACTCTGGCGGTGGCCTCCTGGGTAGTGACGATGGGGCTGGCGGAGGCCTCCTGGGCAGCGGGGATGGGGCTGGCGGAGGCCTCCTGGGCAGCGGGGATGATGGCGGTCTTCTCCGCCATGCTGCTCCTCCAAGACTTTGGAGATTTCTTCTGCCCCTTCCCCACCTTGGGAGGAGTCACAGCTGAGTCGACACTCCCCCCCGGGACCCCTGTGAGCGGCTTGGCTGGCTGGAGTCTTCCCCCTCTCCTGCCGGGTACTGTCTAACTTCTGGTGCTTCACAGGGGGGACTGGCTGTGCTGTGGATCCGTGCCACACTGGCTGGCCTGGTGGCTGGTGCACTCCACATACCTGTAACAACAGGCACCACTGGTCCCGGAGATTTTTTGGCTGAGGTGCTAGTATGGGACCTATGAGTTGGACGGGGGTGGTGGTGGGAAATAGGTTAAGGGTGGACAGGAAAAGTTTTTGGGAGACACTGGGACGGGTAGCTGGATGGGGTTTGGGAGTGGAGGAAGAGGTGGTGGTTGTAGGAGGTGTACGTTTGGTGACTTTGGGTGAAGGTGCATGCGCTGGAGGCTGTCGTGAGCTGGATGGCTGTTGGGTGGGTGTGTGCCTGCGTTTGTATATCTTCGGAGGGGGCGTCACAGACACACTGGGAGAGAACACAGGGGACGTGTAAATGGTAGTGGAGGTGGTGAGTGCACGTGAGCGGGGTGTGGTGGTGGGGGTGCTGTTGCGGGACGTAGTGGCTGTAGTGGTAGTGCATGCATGTGTGAGTGTAGACGAGACTGGGAGGGAGGAGGGAGACGAGGAGGAGGGGGACACAGTGGAGGCAGTGGATGTTGGTGTGTCTGTATGTGTGATGCTTGCGTGAGTGCCTGTGGGATGTGTGGTGCTTATGTTTGCCTGAGCTTCCCTTGTGTGTTGAGGTGCGTGCAGGCTGGTCTGATGGTGTGCTTGGGATAGGCAGAGGTACAGGGGATTGGGTCTGGGTGGAGGAAGTTGGAGGGGGGAGGCTAGACACAGGGACAATGGCTGCCATCAGTGCTGAGGCCAGACTCTGAACGGCAGCCTGACCAGAATGAATGCCCTCCAGGAATGCATTTGTGTGTTGCAACTCCCTTTCTACACCCTGGATGGCATTCAAAAGGGTAGACTGCCCAACAGTGAGGGACCTGAGGAGGTCAATGGCCTCCTCACTGAGTGCAGCAGAGGTGACTGGGGCAGGGGCTGAGGTGCCTGGGGCGAAGGTGATGCCCACCCTCCTGGGTTAGCGGGCACGGGGTGAAGGCTGAGGGGCTGCTGGGAGGGTGGTGCTGGTAGGGGGGTGGCGGCTGTACCTGTAGAAGTGGGGGGCACAGATGTTGCCGCCACCACAAGGGAGCTCCCATCGGAGGATGAGTCCGTGTCGCTGGTTGCAGATCCTGTGACCGCCGTGGTGTTCCCCTCACCCTCCGTCCCACTGGTGTATTCTGAGTCCGTAGTGTGGCCCTCCATGGCCATGTGGGATGCAGCTCCCTCGTGCTCCGGTGCCACTGTACCTCCGCCTGATGATGCTAATTCACACAAGAACAGGGAGACCACAAAAAGGGGGGGGGACGACAGAAGAAAGACAGGCTGAGTGCATGGCTCACATCTACCATTGGCGGACAATACAGACACAGCAGCCCTCTGCACTACGTCGCGCTGTTGGGCTCTACAGATGCAATTCCTGGGAAATGGCCTACAAGGCTATGGACGACATCTGCACACATAGATGACACAGGGGCATGAATACCTGTACTTGGCACTCTACCGAGGTGGGGTGTCACAGGGCCTGCCTTACGGAGGGGCCTTGCCTACGGATCTCGCTCTGGCCTAGGGAAACCCACAGCCCTCCTCCCCCACCCAGATACCTTCACTGCGTGCAAAGTCCGCTGAATGAGAGTGTACTCACCCCCCCCCTTGTGTCTGCTGTGATGCCCTCAAGCGCCCATCCAACTCAGGGTAGGCCACCGCCAGGATCCTGAACATCAGGGGGGTCATGGTTCGACAGGCACCTCTCCCACATTGGGAGGCCATCCCCAGCTGAGCCTCCGCCGTCTTCTTGCTCCAGCGGCGAATGTCCTCCCATCTTTTACGGCAGTGGGTGCTCCGTCTGTGTTGGACCCCCAGGGTCCGGACGTCCTTGGCGATGGCACGCCAAATATCCTTCTTCTGGTGGGCGCTGACCTACATGACATGTACAGGGGAAGAAGAGAAGTCATTACCAACTGCACCGTCAAAGTGAGTGGCCCACATCCCTACCCTTGCCATGTGACACATGCATTAACAGTCCTTCATGCACGCAGAACTCTGCCCCCTTCCTTCTTACAACCAGCCCTCTCCACACAGGCATAGCCCATATAACATCCTCCCTGTGTACTTACCTGTTGGTCTGGAGGACCGTAGAGTAGCATGTACTGGGGGAGGACCCCGTCGACGAGCTTCTCCAACTCCTCTGCAGTGAAGGCAGGGGCCCTTTCCCCAGACGCACGAGCCATTGTCTCTTCGAGACCGAGGTCACAGCAGTACTTGCAGTGTAGGTCCTCTCCTGTCGAAGATCAGGTATCGAGTGATTCAACAGATAGAAAATGGCGGTCACGTCCGCGGCGGTCGCGTCCGCGGCGGTGCGTACCATCACCGCCGGCGTACATCGTCATTGGCTTCTGGGACCCATGGGGTCCCATGTTAACCAATGCAGCATTGCGCCGCAGTCTTCGACCGCCTACCGCAACGGTGTACAACGCCAGCGCAGTTACCTCACATCCCATTGTCCCAGTTTAGAGGTCAGGCAGCCGCCATTTCAGGGGCCCACATGGCCTAATTACCAACTGCGTCACACATACCTAGGCCTTGTCTCACAACACAAATACAGGCCACATTTTGTGTATGAATGGTGTTCTGTGTTGACTGTGGGTACATACCTCTGAGTTGTTTGACTCTGTGGTGGCTGTTGTCCTTCATAGGCACCATCCGCTGGGACATGTGAGGTGATGGCGGCATACTCCGGTGTACTGACCGCTGGTGCACCTGTCGACAATGGAGGAAAGACGTTTGATCATCACCTACAGGTTTGACCATGCCACAATCCAGGAACTGTGTACCCAGTTGGAGCCAGACCTGATGTCAGCAATCCGCTATCCCACAGGAATCCCCCCTCAAGTGCAGGTGCTATCAGTGCTCCATTTCCTTGCAAGTGGGTCCTTTCAAACAACAGTGACCATGGCATCAGGGATGTCCCAGCCTATGTTTTCCAACATGTTGTCCAGAGTGTTGTCTGCCCTGCTGAAACACATGCAGAGCTATATCGTTTTCCCTCAGGTGGAGGACTTGCCTACAGTGAAAGGTGACCTCTATGCCATGGGACATATACCCAACATCATAGGTGCCATTGATGGGACCCATGTAGCTTTGGTCCCCCCCCACAGGAGTGAACAGGTGTACAGGAACCGGAAGAGTTATCATTCCATAAATGTACAGATGGTATGTTTGGCAGACCAGTACATCTCCCAGGTAAATGCTCTGTTCCCTGGCTCAGTGCATGATGCCTACATCCTGTGGAATAGCAGCATCCCTTATGTGATGGGTCAACTCCAGAGGCACCGGGTGTGGCTATTAGGGGACTCTGGTTACCCCAACCTGTCATGGCTACTGACCCCAGTGAGGAATCCCAGGACCAGGGCAGAGGAACGCTACAGTGAGGCCCATGGGTGGACTAGGAGGGTGATCGAACGCACCTTCGGCCTCCTGAAGGGCAGGTTCAGGTGCCTCCACATGACAGGTGGATCCCTATTCTACTCACCAAAGAAGGTGTGCCAGATCATCGTGGCCTGCTATATGCTTCACAACTTGGCTTTGCGACGACAGGTGCCTTTTCTGCAGGAGGATGGTCCAGATGGTGGTGTTGTGGCAGCTCTGGAGCCTGTGGACAGTGATGAGGAGGAAGCAGAGGAAGAAGATATTGACAACAGGGACTCAGTCATCCAGCAATATTTCCAGTGACACACAGGTGAGAAAACATTCCTGCCTACTGCAAGTACTTTAACACTTCTACCTCTATCCTGTCTGTCGATTTCACACAGTGTTTGGTCACTGAGTTGTCATTTTCCCTTACGGTTTCACAGGTGTGGTTTCCAACATGTGTCATCTGCTTAGATTCCTCATGGACTTGAGCTGTGTGACATAGGTATGTTGACATGACATTTGAAAAAACATTTTGTCACTGTAATTGCTAATACACAATTTCGAAATCACAGACTGACTCCAGATTGTTTTGTGCTTCAAGGGTGTTTATTGAAGTTCTCAATATTGGAGGGGGTTGTAAAGTGGTGAGGGGGGATGGTGGAGGAATGTCCATGGCAGAGTCCAGTCTATTAGTCTCACCGGTGCATTGCCCATATGGGCATAGGAAGTGGAGCTGGGGTAGTTCCAATATAGACAGGGTTAGAAAGTGGGACAGTAGGATGACAATCAGGGTGGTCTCATTTCTTGGCGGGGTCTTGGCATCGTGCTCTGTCTTGTTCCTGGATCTCAGGGACCGCTTGCGGGGTGGTTCTCCGTCTGCAGGGGGTGGGGTGCTGGTGTGGTGGTCCTGTGGCGGTGCTTCCTGTCCACTAGCGCCGGCGGAGGTGGTGGGCAGTTCATCGTCCATGCTAGTGTCAGCGGCCCCTTGGAGTGCCACAGTGTCCCTCCTAGTGTTAAGTATTTCCTTCAGCACCCCTACGATGGTGCCCAGGGCGGAGCTGATGGTTCGGAGCTCCTCCCTGAAGCCCAAATACTGTTCCTCCTGCATACGCTGGGTCTCCTGAAACTTGGCCAGGACCGTTGCCATCGTCTCCTGGGAGTGGTGGTATGCTCCCATGATGGAGGAGAGGGCCTCGTGGAGAGTGGGTTCCCTTGGCCTGTCTGCCCCCTGTCTCACGGCAGCCCTCCCAGTTCCCCTGTGTTCCTGGGCCTCTGTCCCCCGGACCGTGTGCCCACCGCCCCCAGGTCCCTGTTGTTGTTGGGGTGGTGGATTATCCTGGGTTCCCTGTAGTGGTGGACACACAGCTGATTGACGTGTCCTGGGGACGGAGGTATGGGCCCGCTGGGTGGGTGCTGTACTGGTGTTACCAGAGGGTGGAAGGTCTGTGGTGGGCGGTGCCTGTGTGAGGGGAACCGACTGTCCCGAGGCCCATGATGGTCCGGGCTGGTCATATGAATCCAGTAGGACAGAGCTGCTGTCATCACTGTGGGCCTCTTCTGTGGGTGGAGAGGAGATGTCTGGCACTCCCTGTCTGGTGCCGTTGGGTAGGGGTCCTGCAGGGGTGGAAAAACATGATTATTGCATCTGTGTGTGTCATGGTGTGCAATGGGTAGGTGACCGTGTACCCCGGTGCTAGCATTCCTGTGTGGGGGCTTGTGTGATGATGGTTGAGGGGGGTGTTATGGGTGTGTGCAGTGGGCATGCTTTAGTGATGGGTGTCCATGCTTTGTTGTGTCATGCAGGGCTTGGTGTTTGGATGTGTGGTTTGTGTTATTGGTACATTTGTGAGGAGTTGGAGTGATAGGGGAGGGGGTGAGGGTGGGGATCTGTGATAGCATGCAGGTAGGGTGGGGGATGTGGTAGTTAAAGCTTTGACTTACCAGAGTCCATTCCTCCACTGACTCCTGCAAGGACTTCAGGATGCAGAATCGCCAAGACCTGCTCCTCCCATGTTGTTAGTTGTGGGGGAGGAGGTGGGGGTCCGCCGCCAGTCCACTGTACCGCCAGGTGGTGTCTGGAGACCACGGAACGCACCTTCCCCCGTAAGTCGTTCCACCTCTTCCTGATGTCGTCCCGATTTCTTGGGTATGTCCCACTGCGTTGACCCTCTCGACTATTCTTCGCCATAGCTCCATCTTCCTTGCAATTGAGGTGTGCTGCACCTGTGCTCCGAATAGCTGTGGCTCTACCAGGATGATTTCCTCCACCATGACCCTGAGCTCGTCCTCCGAGAACCTGGGTTGTCTGTGCCGTGCCATGGGGTGGTGTGGGTGATGTGTGGGGTGGTGTGTGTGGTGATAAGTGTGGTGATATGTAGTGGTGTGTGGTGTTTTGTGCGTGGAAGTTGTGTGGGTGATGGTGTTGAGTGCCTGTGGCTGCTAGTTTGTGGATGGTGGTGTCTCTCTCTGGCCTTCTTTCTGAATTTTTGGTAGTAGGGGTTTGTGGGTGATATGGGTGTGTGTTTTATATTGTATTGGGTGTGTGGGGAGTGGTGTGTATATGTGTATCAGGTGTGTGTATTTTGAATTGTCCAATGTGGCGGTGTTTTGTAGAAGTGTGTGTATTTTGAGCGCGGTGGTGTGTACCGCCAATGGAATACCGCGGTTGAAAGACCGCCGCGTGGATTCGTGTGTCGTGATAGTGTGGGCATATTTCTGTTGGCGTGACGGTGGAGGTTTTGTTTTTGCCAGTTTATCACTGACCTTTGGTGTGGTGGAGTTGTGTGGGTGTCTGAATTTTGTCGGATTTCGAGATGTGGGTCATAATAGCTGTGGCGGAATTCTGCAGCCGCGGCGGTGTGTTAGCGGTCTTCTGCACGACGGTAAGTGGCTTTTACCGCCAATGTTGTAATGACCCCCTATGTTTCCTGACATATTTGTGACTGGTGCCCATTCCGACATTTACCTATGCCATGACTTATTACGCGCAGATATTCTTATACGCCTATCGCGTTACATGTAAGTTAATTTCTGGTGTCCCCGCCGACATCTCCTCAGTCAGGTAGACAGATGGTGCGGCGGGGATGCAGGTATTGAAGGGAAGTAGTGACAGAAGGAAACAATGCAGCTCCGCTCCCACGGCGCTGCCATTTAGTACAAAACATTCTGGGAGAGGTATACCTCCCACAGTTTCCTGAGCTTTTTGTTACCCAAACTGCTTGTGCTACTTTATCCAATACATGTCAGATTTACAAACAGCATCACATTTTTAGCCCTTGAACCAAAAAAGTGATAGTACCAGGCTCATAGAAAGATGAGGCCACTTCCTAATGCGTTGAAGATTGACAATGTATATTCCCAACCTAAGGGATATATTACTTTTGCACACTGTCTTCTATCATATGGGAATGTGTATGTACGAGGTTGGCCGATCGAAGACACCAGACTGCTTGTCTTTGTTTTAGGTAGGTTGCCTTTATTGGTCTTTGTGCAGTATAAATAGTTTTGTTGTAGGATGTTTTGGAGGTAGGAGTTGTTGAATGTCTTTTTCCTTCGGTCCGCAAATTCTCGTCTTCTTCTTTCCTTCTCTTCCAGAGGCCTCGCCGGAAGCGTGTGAGGACAGAAAAAGAATAGATTCGGTAAGTGTTTGGTTTTCACCCTTCCTTTTATTCCCTCTCTATCTCTCCTCTCTACTCTACTGTCTCAATACGCGGTTTCACTATCTTTCTTTTCTTCCACTCTCCTTGATGTCGCCCTTTTGGATGCTCTTCGGTCACTTTGTTTCCCCTGTCTTACCCCTCTTCCCTGGTGCTGGCGGGGTTTTCCCTTTTCCCTCCTCTCTCACTCGTACTGATCTCAAGTCTCCTCTCCTTGTATTTGTCTATGATAATGTTGGTGCACCGGTCTCGCTAATGTCCCCTTTTCTTCCTCTTTGGCCTATTCCTTTCTCCATTTCTCCTCTTGCTCCTCGGCTAGGCTCCTTTTTACCTCCTTACATCAGGTTCTCACAATTTATTTTCCTCTGGTTCCTTACCCCTCTCCCCCTCCTTTATCCGTGCTCTTAATGCGGTGCCAGTGGTTTTTGTTTTTCCTTCTTCTCCCGCCTCCCGCTCCTTTCTCCCTGTCCCGGAATCCTGTACCTGGTTTGGCCACGCTTCTCCTGAAGCATGGCAGGCTCACTCATGTGCTCCCCGGGGCCAGCGGTCCTCGTCTCTGCGACGGGTCCCCAAGGTTCTTGATCCCGGCTCCGGTTCGCTCTCCAGAAGAGGAGTCCAGGCGTCTTCTGGGTCTTCCTCTTCCGTCGTCCTCCGTTGTTCGTCCTTTAGTTCTCCCGTCGGCTCCCTCGATCTCCAGCTCTGGATCCCTTCTCTCTCCCCGTGAATGGGTGGAATCATTCTTTTGACGGCGTCAGTTTCCCGCGGCTTCGACAGGGAGCCAATGAGAAGGGGTTCTCCCCGGGTTGCTTCCGTGCTGCCAGGGGCAGAGACATCACGAATCATAATGGTGTGCCGTCACAGACACTCCCCCTAGAGAGCGTCTGTTGATGACGCTCAGGAGCAGGATGTCGGGAGAGAAAATCAGCATTCACCATGAGACGGCCCGGAGAGTGGATCACCTGGAAGGAAATGGGTTGTAAAGAGAGAAACCATCTTAGAACCCGAGAGTTGGTATCCTTATTGCGGGCGAGCCAGGTGAGAGGTGCATGATCCGTCAAGAGGGTGAAGGTGAGGCCACTGAGATAATAACGTAAGGACTCAATGGCCCACTTAATGGCCAGACATTCCTTTTCAATGGTGGGATAGTGTTGTTCCCTCGGGAGTAGTTTTCTACTAATGTATAAGATGGGGTGGACAGAACCGTCCGGTTGAGGTTGGGATAACACAGCCCCCAGTCCTACGTCTGAAGCATCCGCCTGTAAATAAAAGGGGCTACGGAAGTCGGGACAGCACAACACCGGGTCAGTGGACAGGGCATTCCCGAGTCGGATGAAACTGTGCATACTGGCCTCGGATAAGGAGGAAAAAGTTTTAGGGGTATAATTTTTCAGCAAGTTGGTTAGGGGTTCGGCTATGGTTGAGAATTGGGGTATAACCCTTCTATAATACCCTACCAGTCCGAGGAAGGCACGTACTTCTTTTTTTGATGTCGGTACCGGGATCTGTTGAATCGCTTCCATCTTCTCTATTTGTGGGCGGACCTGTCCTTGTCCCAAGACGTAGCCTAAATACCTAATGGTGGTAAATCCCAGTCTACACTTCTCGGGGTTAGCAGTTAACCGTGCTTCCCTTAATGCCTGCAAGACTGCTGTTAAGTGTTTGAGGTGGTCAGACCATGTTTCGCTAAATATTACAATGTCATCTAAATATGCCGCTGCATATAATTGGTGGGGACGTAAGACCTTATCCATTAATCTCTGAAATGTGGCAGGGGCTCCGTGCAACCCAAAAGGTAAGACAGTGAACTGATACAACCCGGAGGGTGCTGCAAATGCGTTTTTTTCTTTGTCTCCTTCTTTCAAAGGGATCTGCCAATACCCCTTTGTCAGGTCCAGAGTGGACATGAACCTGGCTTGTCCTAATCTTTCCAACAGCTCGTCTATACGGGGCATGGGATATGCGTAAAAATAAGTGAGTTTATTGACTCTCCTGTAGTCTACACAAAATCGAGTAGTCCCATCCGGTTTGGGTACTAATACCAAAAGAGAACACCAGGGACTGCTAGATGGCTCTATAATCCCTGTCTGTAACACGTTTTGGACTTCTTGCTCAATCAGGGTTTTCTTGGCCTCGGGGACTCGATAGGGTCTTTGTCTTGCTATTGCCTCACTCTTGGTACGGATGCTGTGTTCTGCTAATGGGGTGTGGCCGGGCTATCAGGAAAAAACATCCGTATAGGAATCTATCGTCTGAGAGAGAGAGGTTTTATGTGACCCGGAAAGGGATGTATTTATTTGGGGTCTACTCTCCTCCTGTTTTTGGGAAGGGGAAAAGGATGGATATGGTATGTCTTCTCTTTGGTCAGTTGTGATATGTTGGACTCTGTGTATGATATCAGATTCTTGCCACTTTTTTAACAGATTTATGTGGTAGATCTGTTCTCTATTAGGTCTATGTGGAAGAGCCAATTTATAAGTTGTGGGGTTGATCTGCTCTAATACTTCATATGGTCCTTGCCACCGGCCTAACAGTTTATTCTCACTACTGGGGAGAAGGACCAGTGCCTTGTCCCCTACGTTAAGAGTATAAAGTACACTTCTGGAGTCGTATCCTTTCTTCCGTTTTTCTTGGGCTTCACGGAGACTAGTGTGGACCTTTTCCCAAACCGACTGTAAATTCTCTCAATTCTTTAGTATAAGTCAGGAGGTCTTTAGCTTCCTCGTCCGTCTCTTCCCACTGTTCGACTAACATTTCGAGGAGAGTGCGGGGTGGTCGGCCAAATAACAGTTCGAAGGGACTATGACCCAGGGATGTTTGATTATGTGTACGTATTGCATAGAGTACAAGGGGTAGTTTATTTTCCCAATCCCTTCCGTCTTCTGCAATGCTCTTCCTGAGTAATGATTTAATGGTCCCGTTGTATCGTTCTACGAGACCGTCAGTTTGGGGGTGATACACTGAGGTTCTGATTTGTTTTAGCCCCAAGGTTTTGCTGACTTTCCCCATAAGTCGGGACATAAACAGGGTGCCCTGATCAGTCAAGATCTCTTTCGGGAAGCCGACCCTCGAAAAAAACTCAATCAGTGCTTGGGCTACTACCTTCGTGAGCATGCTGGGGAGGGGAATAGCCTCGGGTTGACGAGTGGCATAGTCCACCAACACCAGGATGTACTGTCTCCCTCTACTGGACGGAATGAGGGGACCGATAATGTCCATGCCCACCCGGGTAAATGGGGTTTCTATAACTGGGAGGGGTTGTAACGGGGCAGGGGGTTGAGTGACAGGATTGTATAGTTGGCATTTCTGACAATTCAGGCAGTATCTACGTATATCCCTGTAGACCCCGGGCCAGTAGAATTTCCGGAGTATCGCCTCCTCAGTCTTTACCCTTCCAAGATGCCCTTCCCCCTGGTCCCCATGGGCTAACTGCAAAACCTGTTGTCGGTAGCTACCAGGGACTAATAATTGTCTCTTTCGGTCATTACCAGTCTGGGGAAGCCTATATAATAGGTGATTATGGATGTGGAATGTCGGTCCTACCCCAGACTCCTCGTTACTCAGCGCCTCCTCCCATGCATTCTTTAAGGAGGGATCATCCCTCTGGCTCTGTCTAAAGTCTCCTGCCACTGTGTATACCTTACCCATGGTTCCCGGTGTTGTCTTATTGTTTTCATTGTCTTTTCCCCAATGTTGCCGTTTCTGGATCCTTTTCTGTCATTTACTTAAATTAAGTTTGGTTGGCTGATTTTCAGCTACCTCAGTGTCATATGGTACTTCTTCCCACCATTTCTTCATCATATGTTCCTCCCCTGCTTTAATCAACAACCGGGGAAAGGCCGTATAGTCCGTCCCGATGATAATGTCTTTTTCGAGGTGCGGTAACACCCCCACCTTGAGGGGTTCCTCCTCGCCCCTCCACTGAAACTTAATTACAGCTACTGGATAATAGGCTTGGTCCCCATGGACACAGGCGATTAATACATGGGCCTGGGGTACTCCTTGTCTAGGCCCAACCAGGTCTTGACGTATAACGCTCTGACTGCAACCTGAGTCTACCAAGGCTACCCTCTCCTTTCCATTGAGAAGGATAGGGAGGGTATATGTAGGTTTTGTTTCTCCTTCCCAGAATACCCTTCCTTTTGTGACTCCTATTTCCATTGGTTCTTCCATGTCTTTTTTTTTTAGGGCAAAACCGTGCGATGTGACCCCATTCCGAACATTGATAACACTGAGGTCTGGTTGAGGGAAATGAGGTTTGGGGTGGATGGGGTATACATACCCGTTCAAGATCATGTGAACCCTGAGGTCATGGGTTGACTCCTTTTCCTGTACTGGGGAGCACAGGGGAGGGAACCCCGTTTCTGCTAGGGTTGGCCCTAAAGTCTGGGCTCCTGTGAAAAGCGCAGGCTAATTCAATGGCCGTTTCATTGCTCCGCCCGGGGTGTTGGCGAACCCAGTTCCGGGTGGAAGTAGGCAGGGCATCCAAAAATTGTTCTAGTACTATGACGTCAAACATCTGTTTACGAGTCTTTTCTGTGGGACATAACCATCGCCCAGCAGCGTGTTAGACCCTGTAATAAAGGGTACGTGGGCTTTCCTGCAGGAGCCACTTCATGTGTCGGAACTTGGACCGATAACTCTTGCTGTCCAGTCCTACTCTTTCTAGTATGGTCTTTTTGATATCTTTATAGGGGAGAGTACCGGTAGGATTTATGGCTTGGTATGTTGCTTGTAACTGTCCTGTTAACAGTGGGGCAATGTACTGACCCCACTTTTCTTCTGGCCAACTAGCTGAGCTGGCTACCCTCTCGAAATTAAGGAAAAAGGAGTCCGGATCTTCTTGGTCCTGATATTTTGTAGCACACTACTCTGTACATTGCGGTGTACCTTCGTGTGGGCAATGGTTTCCGTTAGTTTACTCAGTGCAGTCTCATGGACGAGTTGGTTGTTTGCCATGATTGTGGCCTGACTTTTAAGGGCGGTTTGTAAGGCCTCACGCTTCTCTTTAGCGTCCTTCATCTGTTGCTCCCACATCAACTGGAGATGGCGTTGTCCTTCTGCCAGTTGGGCTATGACGTCCGCCATGGTGGGTTTTTCCTCCATTCTGGTTTTTAGGGGGACGAAAATCCCACTTCTGACACCACTTTGTACGAGGTTGGCCGATCGAAGACACCAGACTGCTTGTCTTTGTTTTAGGTAGGTGGCTTTTATTGGTCTTTGTACAGTAGAAATAATGTTGTAGGATGTTTTGTAGGTAGGAGTTGTTGAATATCTTTTTCCTTCGGGCCGCTAATTCTCGTCTTCTTCTTTCCTTCTCTTCCAGAGGCCTCGCGGGAAGCGTGTGAGAACAGAAAAAGAATAGATTCGGTAAGTGTTTGGTTTTCACCCTTCCTTTTATTCCCTCTCTATCTCTCCTCTCCACTGTACTGTCTCAATACGCGGTTTCACTATCTTTCTTTTCTTCCACTCTCCTTGATGTCGCCCTTTTGGATGTTCTTCAGTCACTTTGTTTCCCCTGTCTTACCCCTCTTCCCTGCTTCTGGCGGGGTTTTCCCTTTTCCCTCCTCTCTCACTCGTACTTTTCTCAAGTCTCCTCTCCTTGTATTTGTCTATGATAATGTTGGTGCACCGGTCTCGCTAATGTCCCGTTTTCTTCCTCTTTGGCCTGTTCCTTTCTCCTTTTCTCCTCTTGCTCCTCGGCTAGGCTCCTTTTTACCTCCTTACATCAGGTTCTCACAATTTATTTTCCTCTGGTTCCTTACCCCTCTCCCCCTCCTTTATCCGTGCTCTTAATGCGGTGCCCATGGTTTTTGTTTTTCCTTCTTTTCCCACCTCCCGCTCCTTTCTCCCTGTCCCGGAATCCCGTACCTGGTTTGGCCACGCTTCTCCTGAAGCGTGGCGGGCTCACTCGTGTGCTCCCCGGGGCCAGCGGTCCTCGTCTCTGCAACGGGTCCCCAAGGTTCTTGATCCCAGCTCCGGTTCGCTCTCCAGAAGAGGAGTCCAGGCGTCTTCTGGGTCTTCCTCTTCCGTCGTCCTCCTTTGTTCGTCCTTTAGTTCTCCCGTCGGCTCCCTCGATCTCCAGCTCCGGATCCCTTCTCTCTCCCCGTGAATGGGTGGAATCATTCTTTTGACGGCGTCAGTTTCCCGCGGCTTCGGCAGGGAGCCAATGAGAAGGGGTTCTCCCCAGGTTGCTTCCGTGCTGCCAGGGGCAGAGATAGCACAAGTCATAATGGTGTGCTGGTCGGACTGGTCCGACCCGTCACAGTGTATTCATACTTAGTAAAGTTATGCTAAACCCGACGATGATGGGTAAGAGCCAATGATTTTATGGTGGGGAAACATGGGCAGGGTGCTCAATACGCATTTTTATTGGCTATTTTTTAATGGCGTGTTCTCAATTCATGAACTGTAGGTTTACACAGCTGATTTTGATGCACTTGTTAAAGCGTTCCTTTATGACTAATTTATACACTCCGGGACTCGTTTTAGGCCTATGAATCTTTTGACTCTGATTGAAGACACCTTAGGACGAGATAACTAATCAACATGCCAATCAATCTATCAATAAAGTCATCAATATTTATTATAACAAGACAATTCACTTTAGTCAAAGACATTAATAAAACTCAGAAACCACCATGACCTTTCAGTCATGAATGACCACACCAGTTTAGTAAGATTTTGTGATATTTATTCCCTATTGATTACAATTCTAATAGTAAGTTTATTAAATTCAATAGCAAAAAGCTCATCAACATTGTCATAATTTGGCAACTCGAATAAGACTTCATCAAAGCTAGAATCACAATTATCAGAACATAACATAACGCCAACATAGGTTATCCTTAGCAGAGTATCATTAACACGTCAATTTAACAAAGCATAGATTCAGTCATTTGTCTATTTGGATCATTTAGTGAGCCTCTGAACTAACCTCGAATTAGCATTTGCATGTTGGACTTCATGCAAAACAATTTAGCAACATCAATTTTGAAAAAACTCTAACTATGGCCTCTGTCAAAAGTAGCAGTTGGTACCTGGAAAGGAAAAGCAGACAGACAATCACAATTTCATTATCATATAGTTACCCTCCGTATTGGGTCAGCATACCGATTCTGTCTTCGTCTTCAGGACATCAGTCGATTCGCCATCCGCCAGGAACTCAGCAAGTCAGGCAAAAGGGTAAAGGGTACTTCCCTCATAAGGAGGTAAAGTATAAACAGGCAAAATAAGGCAAGAATGGTTTCAAGAACCAATCTAGCAAGTCACCAAACAGAGTGACAGAGTTTCTGGATCATATCCATAGCATTTCCCTAACTAATCTGAGTGGCTCCCCGTGTCATAGGTTTTTATCCCTTTTTCGTTGTACAGTCCCCTAAAATGTAATTGGTCAAAGCCGGTACCCCACTATCTCCCTCCAATAAGGATCCAATTAGCTCATCAAATTTGTCAACCCATAACAATTCTCATGCAGTTTATTGGTCCTTATGATTGACGTCTTCAGCGGGTAGAATGTACAGTATGATTTCATCCTCTCGTGGTCCTTTGCACATCTTCAGTCAGTAGCTCCATTGTCTGTACCGGTTCAGGCGACCTTGTACCTGCAAGTAGCCTACACTGTTGCATTCAGCTAAAATGTTTCTTTAAGCAAGTCGAATTTCATGAGAACTGATCTACTACAGTTACATTCATCTTCTAGCTTTAAGAAAAACAAGAGTTTATGTCCTTCAGCAAGTCAGCACACTGTACGTTAGAAAAACACATTTAATATGAGAGCCAGGCAGCTAGGCCTCAACTCATGCTAACTAAGGCCTTAACGATTTATTAGCAGAACTTTAGCATATAACATTTTAATATTAGTGTAAAACCATATTTTATTATTGCATTTCATCATCATTAGTCAATTGCATTAGTCTCCGTATACATTGGCGGCCACTCCCCGTGGGAAAATTTCACACACGCGTTTAGCAAAAATACATTAATACATTTTCTATGTAGCATTATTGTGCATTAGTTCATAAACATTTCATGTTAACATTTGATTATATAAGCTATGCTATCTCAAACTGATCTATAGTAACCTATTGTAATCTGTTTCCTGCTAAAGGTCCTCAACAATTTGGATCTGTAACACTTACCTTTAAATACTGATTGTAAATTGATTGAATTTATTATTACTGTATTTGTTTGATCAATTTATTGATGACTTTTTATAGCAGAAATGGCTATACAGTACTGACGAATGCCCATACCTCACTTGAGAGTGCCTGCTTGGCAGAAACCTGTTGACCTCTCTGTGTGCATCAAGTGATCCCCGTTTAATTTTAATCAACCATTGGGGATATGATATCGTTTTTTCTTTTCTATCAATAGATAGTTTTAACCTATACACTCCCCTCTGAACTACTACTCACTCATACAGTGCCCATCACGGCTCTTCAGGAAGCACCAGGCTTGTTCCCACACTTAATATGATCTCATCACCCCCCCTTTGTAAAGGTAGCGTCACTCACCAGGATCCCCCAGACGTGTTAATGAAAGCCCAATGAAAAAGCATGATAACAGTGAGTGAGGACTGTTCCTCCTACAAATAGTACTACTTCGTTCTATTTCTCAGAGCTACAATAGTACCCCTACTGTCTTTGAAGTCCTGAGGAAGGAGTTGTGGTTGTATGTTCTGCATCCACGTGATATATTTTAGAATATGAGGTAGTTTGCACACCCATATCCAAGGATATTGGCATTTATCATTTACTATAAATACCTTATTCCATTCTGGCACGCTCATTATCAGGGCTGAAGTCCTAAATAGTGTCAAGTTGGGGAAACAGCAGCGTCACTGTTAGGATATGGAAAAGTTATTATTTTGAGAGGTCATGGCAGATCAAATGTCCCTTTGGCCAGCCTTTAAGTTGCCCTGCCGCATTTAGAGTTGGGGGAACCATAGAGTTTCTGTCAGTGGGTCGAAGTTGGTTCTGCAGATAGAAACTCTAAACATAAAGTTGCCCCCTCCTACGTCCATGACACATCTTCAATCAGTTAATCTAACAACTGCATTTTAGAAGGTGTAGTTTCGTATTTAAAACAGAAAGGATGGGCTCAAAACTCCATTATGCAAGACGTTTTTGACTAAAAAGCAAGTACAGCCACACAATAGATGGAACTAGTTGCCAGCTGGGTATTATAATGTGATAAAATGGAAAAAACGTCCAGAACAAACATTTACATCAACATTTTTGACACCATATAAAGTCTCTTACACATTTCCACTCATTTGTTTGCAATAATTTTTCAGTTTCACGTATGGGATTTTTTTGTGTAAGAATAAAGCAAGCAAAACATTTTCGTATGGAAAAACCTTTTTGTTTGTCCTTCTACCATACAATCTCATTTGAAATGTTTGTCTTGCTCGCTATATATATAGTGTGAAAAATGCAACAATACTAAAGAAAATCATTTTTGTTTATATATGTTTAAGTGTAAGCCCTCAAATCTCATTAGATGTGGACAGACCTTCAGGTCAACTACTGTCTCCACCGTGATTAGTCCTCTCTGACGGCCCTGAAGAGCAAGGGCCGTCAAAGGAATGACTACATATCCACCCACACAATTTGAACGTAGTCATTTTTTACTGTCTTTTACCACCAGATAAACCTGGAAGTGTGAAACAGTAAAAACATTTTAATGTTCTCCTTGCCACGGGAGAAGCATCATTTTTTTCTTTACAAAAAGGAAACCCTGTTTTGAGATTTTCTTTTTGAAAAGAAAAAAGATTACTGTTTGTTGCAGGCTGAGTCCTCCTGATGCAGACCTGTAACACACAGTAAAATGCATTGACAGGAACCACCGTGACGCAGTTCCTGCCAATGCCTTTCTAAATGACTGCCTGCTAGGTGGTCATTTATAAATTTGGTGGGTGGAGTAGTCTTTGCCTGGCAGACTTATAGCAGGCCAATAGTGGTTAACAATGATCTTAAAATGTTGTCATAGAAAGGTAAAAACAAATTGCATCATTGGGAGTTGAGCTCAAAAGTATTTTAAAAGTAGTTTTAAGAACTTTGACTGCACGGTACAGTTCCAATGTCTTCTGTGTGTTGAGACAGTATTTTAGTGCGTCCGTACATCATGTGAAGATCTGTTTAAAGAATACTTGCCCTTTAAGCCCAACTTCTGGATAGTAACAAAGAAGATGAAGTATTGATTCCCTTTTATAATCACACAGCCTGCATCTGGGATTTGTAGTAATTTTATTTGACCAAGATGATCTAAATTCTTTTGTAGGAAAAAGCATAAAATGCATACTAAGGAGGTGTAATCTAACCACTTCATGTGTTGGCTGTTAGGTAGTGCTGGATGGTCATGGTTTTGTAAGAGCCCATAATAAAGGGCCCGATTGGGTGGTTGAACTGACACAACTCCAGTATGGCGGTGGTGAGGCGGGTGTCAAGCTGTTTGCCTCACCATCGCCGTATTAAGATGTTTCCACTGGGCTGACGAGCGGAAACGTCATATTACAACGTTTCTGCTGGTCTGCACGGTGGAAAGATTGCAAAGACATTAGCCTTGGGTCACTCAGGGAGCCAAAGCCAATGCCATCACACACAGCACCATAGGAATGCGCACTGTCTGCCATAGCAGCTTCTGAAGGTGCTGGCAGGGGGGTCCCTGCACTGCCCATGACATGGTTGTGGGCAGTGCAGAGGCCTCCCTGTGGCCCCCAGCACTGCCTTTCCCAGCCTTTTCAATGTGGGGACCCTACCATAAAAAGGCGGTGGAAAGCAAAGTTGTGATCAGCACGGCGGTGCCGAACTCGACACCGCCGTGGCTGACCATGAATTTGACCCCCGCCAAACCGTTGGGATCCCTGATCCCGGCGGAGGCAGGGGTTTCGTAGCAGTGCGACTGCCAGCATCCTAATCTGGTGGTCGGACCGCCAGTATTGCGACTGTCCGACCGCCACTTCGAGTTTGGTGGTCTCAAGACCAACAAACTCGTAATTATGCCCTAAATCTGAATGTCTCTTTTTTGCCAGTTCTAAAGTATCAGCTATGCAAGTTATTAGCATTGTTTGTGAATACTGATTGGGAGATATTATTCCAGTGTCCTTGCTTCGAGATCTTGAATTGCACTTGGTAAATATGTAGACCAAGAGGTATGAGGGAAACTTTTCAAATGTTGGTTTGAAGACATCTTTCAGAGTACCCTAATTTTGGTAACAAGGTGGCACTATTTCAAGAAGTTTGCTTTGCATGCCATCTTCTAGCATATTAACCCAAATTCCACTCGTATTTGAACTCTCGGCTTTCAAGTGTAGCATTCTATTAGATCCAAAGTTGTTGCAAAGAGAAATGAGAGCTGATAGGTGTTACTTATAAAATCTGGCTGACTGGTGGGCTTTGTAGCTTTGACTTGAATCTCTGTAGGCCGCATGTTATGCTTGCGTCCCTATGTTTTATGTTCCTAATTGTTGTCTTGGTGTGGCCTTTTCAGGTAGCCATATTCTGAGGTTAATTATAGGCAGCAACATACCCCAAGGCAAATGAACCGAAATGTTTTTTTTTTTTGCTTTGTTTTCATACTTTTCAAAAATCATGAACTTTGATTTGGTTAGGTTTTGTTCTACTTTATTTTCGAGTTTACAACTTTGTAGCTATTTTAAATTTTTAATCTGTAAGCCTATGTAACTTTGATCCAGTATTACGATGTAATCTCAACACTGTGGGATATGTAATCAGTGTTTTGGATCTTGAATGGAAGTAATCAAGATTTTTTTAAGGCTGAACCAATATTTGCTGTATAGAGGCTGAAAAGTAAAGGAGCAAGTATGCACCCTTGTTTCAGATCTTTAATGGTGTTTATTTTCCTTTAGCCGCCAGAACCGTTGCCAACTTAAATTCTTTCCCAGGTTTCTGAGTATACACAAAGCATTGCCTGCAACCAAGGAGCCCGGCTATCTCAAACCACCAGTTTACTCCACTGGATCTGTCAAGCAACTCCATCAAACACAGCGGAATAGTCAATAAAGCAAGCAAATAAATGACTGCTTTTAAGAGCGATAGCTGGGTGGGCCAGAAATGATACTGTCACTTTATTATTGGTAGGTCAACAGTTGGGTCTACAACCCATTTGGATGAAAGGAATGATGCTTTTATCCTTTGGGCTTTTTTCCAGTTCCCGTAAAAGGATCCTAATGAGATATGCCTTGCCTTCAAAGTATGAACACATGGTGAGCTCAGAGGATAGCTAAAAATCCCCCTTCTTGTCCTCAAGAATCATGGTATCTTCCATTCCTTGCCCCTACACAATTAAAACGGCCCCAACTTGACTGCCACTCCATGTGTAAATTTCCATAGCATCTGTGATTACTCTTTCATGTACAGTAGAAGCCTGCATCCGTCTTCTGAGCCTTCATATAGCATTATTTTTCATAATGTAACCGCCTAATCTGTAACTCTGTACTTTGTACTGTTGAGATGCTATTTACTCCAACTCTGTGAGAAGTCCAAATAAAACTCAATAAATGTAAATGCAAAATATGACTGTTTTCTGTGACAGTGTCTGTGAGTATGTCTGCATTGTAAGGGGACGATATGCAGATAATCCAGGACGACCCTTATTTGCTGAAAATAATATCCCTAAAAGCTCTGTTTTGAGATAGTGTGGACGAGCAGTTAGGCTTATTAGAGAACAGTGTTAAGCATTTATTGCACCCACAGAGCCAGTAAGCGCGACACACACTCTCTATATAGAAATCCAACACCAATTTGTAAAAAACACATTTTTTATATGAATGTTGATACCAAGATTAGCAGAATCAGGTAAGTACTTTTCGAGATATACATTTTTATATGTTTCAAAAGTGCAATATCTGGAGCGGTAATGTTATCCTAAGGGGAAAATCATACATTACATTCAGGCACTTCTCAGCAACTTACAGGACTGTTCTTCAGGACTTGAGGTGAGTAAGGGGCAAGGTCCAAGGCCACATCAACAGGTCACCTCGGGGGCTCTGGGGCGTCCGAGTACAGAGGTGTGTTACAGCATTGGGGTGTCCTGTTCACTTCAATGGATATCGGTCCGGTTAGAAAGAGGCTGCAAGCAGGGACTGGGGGGTCAGTATGAGGGACCCCACAGGGGAGCTCGACCCTTCAGATGCTCAGGCACATAGGGACACCATTGGCCCACTTTTCCTCCCCTGTGGGGTTCGGCTGCAGTGGGGACTTTTGTTATTGGGTTCCATTGCAGGAAATACTCATGGTTGGAGAAGACCTGCAGAAAGAGGCTGCAGGGGGTGACTGGGGGACAAGCCCGGCCAAACCCAGAAGTAGGTTCAGCCCCAGAGAGTCTCAGGACTCTGTAGGCACCATCGACTCCCTCAAACTCGGGCTGTGGGGCTTGTGTGCAGATTTGCTTTGAGGCGTTGGGTTGTGGTGGTCAGAGAATTGCTCTGGGTCCTGGTGACCTGGTGAAGAGGGGTAAAAGAGCAGTTGGGCCACTCTCCTAAAAGGCCTTGTGGATCCTGACATCCCTCAATGGTAAGTATGCTTTGGTGCTGTTGGAATCCGGATTGGTCCACTAACAAGCCTTGGTTGCTGCAAGGTGTCCAGTACCCCAGGTATGATTGTAGGGAGCATCGGGTAGGGTCAGCACCTTGGGACTCCAGTGAAGTGGCAGGGCTGATCTCCTGGGCTCCAAACAATTTCCTCCTGGCTCGTTGTTCCCTCAGATGGCCCGACTGGCAACAAGACATAATACCAGACTTTGCAAACAATGCCTGCAGATGCAGGGAAGCAGCTCCTCTGCTTTAATGGAAATTATCTGGCAATTGGTGAAGCACTGGCAGCCCTCGGGATTTTCTTGGAGTCTGCACAGTAGCAGGACAAGGCTGTTTCTACCACAATTGTTGGAGGGCAGCTGGCAGGCTGGCACAGATGGCACCAACCCTGCTCCTCTGTTCTTGGGTCAGCAATCTTGTTTGTCTGCTCCTCCTTTTCGTCTGTCAAAATCTAAGGTCCTGGTATCAAGGGGGTCTCCTAAATACTCAAGGCACTAAGGGGCGTGAGGATAGTAACAAATGCACTATTTACCCATGGGGTCACTGCACCCCCTAGATAACCACCTCTTTTGGGGCGTGAGCATCACCCTGTCCCAGAATTCCTAATTCCATCACACACAAGAAGGTGGAATTCCTAACTTCGTGTTCACTTCAGGCTGGTGATCCTAGAGGTGTTTCCAGCCTAGCACTGCAACACGCCTCTTGCATAGCTAATTTTCCCGCCTATCCTGGTGGCAAATGGACCTCAGGGCAGGGGGTTGCCTCTCCCAGGTCTAGGTGGAAGCTGGGATTTGCATACAAAAGGTGGCGGGGACTTTGAAATTGCTGGCCTTGGTATGCAGATTTACTAGCCATCCTGTTCACGGAGATGATAACATCTCCTGCTAAAACAGGGATTTTTTCTGCCCTTGGATTAGCAGATGCTCTCACCTCCAGGGGGTCAGAAACTCATCTGTGGTGTCAGGCTGGTCAGAACCAGTCAGCCAGCACACTAAATGACTAGTAGATTTCAGGGGGCACCTGTATGAATTTATTAAAATGAGGTGCCATGCAGCCGTCATGTAGCTGGGTCCCTTGTGCTGACCAGTCTTCAGTACATGCTTTAAGATGGCTGCCCGGTCACTGGCAATGTCTAGGAATAGAACTAGACATACCATGGGCAAGCTGCTCATGCAGATATGTCCTTGCATTTACTACAATGCACCCTGACTTAGGGCTCCTGTAGGGGTGACTTACATATAATGCATGCAGTGACTTTGACATGGCACACAATGTGCGTGCCATGCCGGGTTTTCACTCAGGATATGCTCAACAAAAGGGGCAGCCCCTGAGACCCTGACACCCGTGGACTTGAGTAAATCCATCAAAAAGCCAAAGTGGTCCCTGCAGGGGAAGAGTAAGCATTGACTTCGACTACAGTAGTATAGAGGCAAAACCTCCCTGAGGTTGGGTTGTGTAAATTGACTTTATTAAATCTTTTCTCTTTTATTCTTTTCTTCTTTTTTTCTTCTTATGCAAAACAGGGACTTTTGTACCTGTTTTGCCATCTGTCATTCCAACATCACATAAAAATGTAAAACATTAAAAACATATATATACAGAAATATATATATATAATAATCATATATATATATATATATATATATATATATATATATATATATATATGAAAAAGGTGCTTCTGAAACAAGTGATGATGCAGTGAAAGTGAATAAGTGAACTTAAAGTGCACCTGTGATATATAAATGAGCATGTGGTTGTCACACACATATATTGTGCACCGCTGATCTTCTACCCAAACAAATTGTGAACAGTCCACATTTGGTATTGTCGATGTATTGACCCCAGTAGTAATAAACGGCTCAGCATCAGGACCAAGAAAATGTATAGGAGACACCTATTCGCAAGGAGAGTAATGCATGCCGTAGTTGGAGGTAGCTGTAGAATTGGGTCTGGTGTAAATTGGATTATGCCTGTAATTCTTGGAATTATTTCATATGGGAACCCTGCCAAATGTCTCCAAACTGTTCAATGCCGATCAGGTCCATTTACTGAAATCTCAAGCTGTGTCACTTGACACAACCCTCTCTCGTTCCATAAAGAGGTCCTCAGTGATGGCTTTTAGTCCCACCCGGTCCAGAGAAGCGCCGCTATCACTGTTCTGCTCTTGACAACTCTGGCAGCGAGGCCAGGAAAGGCTCCCCTTAAAGCCAGTGCTTGATATTATGGGCTCCCATGAGCCCAGGTCCTGTCCAGCAGGGGGGCCCACCCTACCATCGTAAAGCTAGTCATTCAACGCAATGAACTGAGTTGCCGTGTAATAACGTCATACATCAGCTGCTCCATTATGCATGGATTGAAGCAATTTCTAAATGCAATGCGTGGGACTCCATTGGCCCAGAGGAAGGACCTAATTTTGACATGGATCTCATCTAGCCATCTACAGGAGATTTCATATGGTTAGTTTTGCATTACATACAAGAATTGGGGCAGTGCTGACATCCTAAATATTTTTCACCCTGTCCAGAATGTTAAGGGGCAGATGCACTTGTTTCCGGAAGTCCAATGCATGCAGTGTCTGGTACTGCGTGCGGAATGAAGCCACAATAGTCCGTGTGGACCAGTGATGGAATCACGTGAAGCAGGAGATTGACAAATATGGGGCAATAGAATGCATAGTGGTCTGGGGACTTCCCCTCTTTAAATAGTACCACTATAATGGCTAGATCTAATCCTTCATCATATGAACCTTGGCCAAGCCTTTATTATGCGTATCCAATAGAATCAGCGAGCAGGGTGTCCTAAACCGTTGGTAGTACTCAATATGGAAACCTTTGAATTCTGGCATTTTGCCCACCTGCATGTCTGATAGTGCTGCGTCTACTTTTTCTATCATGAAGAGTTGCCCTAGGTCCCTTCTGTCTGAAGCTGAGAAGCTCTCCAGTAGGAGGTCTGCAGTAATGGGAGTTTCAGATTCTCTCTTGGGTCGCTTTCGTCTGCCATATGCATGTTTATAGTAGTCAGCAAAAACAATAGCTATGTCTGATGCTTTGACTGCCCATCCACCCTCTGGGCAGGCTTCCAAAGGATCACTCTGACTTCTGTTCAATCTGTGGCCAGCCAGTATAGTACTTTACTGGACTTATCCTTCATGTGTAAAGCCTGTTTTGCGAGGCTATTCATCATTGACTTTCCTTGCAGAGGCAGAGTTGTCACAAATAAATATTATCAATCATTAGCTGGCACTCCCCTGTTTCATCTCTGCTTCCCTTCCACTCTAGTTGACCCTGGTGGGTTTCTAGTTTCATCACTTGTTTAATTGTTTGGCGGTCTAACGCCTTAACATGGGACCATGCCACCCCCATCCTGAATGACTTGGCAGCCTCCCGAGTGTCCAGGTGAGTCAACAGTACCCTTGTTCAGTTCTACAAAGATCTGTAGCTCCTGTGATAGACAGTTTACAATGTCTATTTTCACTAGGCAGTGTTTACTAGAAGCTATGTGCCCAACTGCCAGATCAGCTTATGGGGGTGTGCAGGACCCCCTAGCCGAACCACCATGGGAAAGTGATCTGAGATCCCCCTAGGTATTATGAATGGACCCGTTGTGTAAATCATGTCTGTGTTCGGTATGAAAAGGTAATCTAAATGCAAACACATTTTATGGGCAACCGAAGTGTGTGTAAATTCTATTCCTGTGGGTGCCAAACATGCCACATGTCACAGAACCCTAGGTTTGATGTCCAGGTCTTGAGATGGGTCTCCATTCCTGGGGCTGTTTGTTGTGGTTTAGAGCTGTCCTTGTGTGGGGCCATAATCATTTTGAAATCTCCTCCTATGATTGGTTGTATGCCAGTGTGGGAACCCTATCAGTGGGGTCTATAGTGTGTTTGGGGTCTTTCCAATTAATATTGGTCGGATATGTGCACTCACTAGATTATAGTCTTTTCCGGCTATCAGCCCTTTGACTATATGTATTTAACTCCTCGATCAGATTCAGTGCAGGTTACTACCAGTAGGACATTTTTATGCAGGATAGCCACTCCCCTGGGACCCTAATATATCCAGCTTGTAAGACCCTGTCATAGCCATGCCTGACCAAGAGGAGGCAGCTGGTACCCATCAAATGGGTTGCCTGAAGCATGAGCATACCTGGCCCTTGTCTCTTGGACAATTGGAGTACTGCTCCCCGTTTGATGCTATCTAACAATCTATTTACATTCCAGGTCCTGAATTTTAATCCCTGCATTCAGTTGACGTTTTTTTAATTCTCTCTGGCCCTGCCTCTTCCCCACCCTCCGCAGCTGATGGGGATTCTCTAATATGTACGAGGAAACTTGTGTGTGCTAGACTGCAAACTGTGGAGAACAGGGTTAAAACTACCCTTTCAAACTCCCTCCAACTCCCCCTACACCATACTTCCACTTCCTTGGAAGCTTCTGTTGACCAAAATAATGACATATCCTATCTAAGAAATACAAAGGGGTCATCTGATTGCCAAGTGATTACTGGGCTCTTCTAACATGTTGTTAGGATCTAGAGCTGCTGGCAAGAAATGTACTGGGGTTTTCCCATAGGTGTGTAGTGTCTCGTCTTTTCATGGGTAGCTCCCACTGTCAAGAGCACTCAGGGGCTGTGTAGGAGGCTGGCCTGGCTTATAGTGGGTACCTGATGGTACTTACACCTTGTGCCAGGTCCTTTTATCCCTTATTAGTAGATTAGTAGTGTTCTAGCAGCTTAGGCTGACAGAGGTAGCTATAGCAGAGCAGCTTAGGCTGAATTAGGAGACATGCAAAGCTCCTACTAAACCACTTATATCTTATAGCACTATATCATAAGAATCACAATACTCAGAGTTACTAAAAATAAAGGTACTTTATTTTAGTGACAATGTGTCAGAAATATCTCAGAGGATATACTCCCTTAGGGGGTAAGTAAAATACACAAAATATACACACAAAACAAAATCAGGTAAGTAAACAGTTAGAAAAGTAGTGCAAACACTGTAGAATACAATAGGATGCAATAGGCCTAGGGGCAACACAAACCATATACTAAGAAAGTGGAATGCGAACCACTTAGGGACCCCAGGCCTAGTGTAATGTGTAGAGGGTTGCTGGGAGTGTAAGAAAACACTAAGGGTGTCCAAGATACCCCACCCCAAGACCCTGAAAAGTAGGAGTAAAGTTGCCCTACTTCCCCAGAAACACACTAAAGTCGTGATAGGAGATTCTGCAAAGACAACACCTGACTGCAAAGCGCTGAAGACGGATTCCTGGACCTGAGGACCTGCAAAGGAAGGGGACCAAGTCCAAGAGTCACGAAAGTGTCCAGGGGGGGACAGGAGCCCACTAAACCCCAGATGAAGGTGCAAAATGGCTGCTTCTGGGTGGAAGAAGCTGAAGATTCTGCAACAACGGAAGATGCCAGGAACATCTCCTTTGCACTGACGATGTCCCACGGCGTGCTGGAGGATGCAGAGTTTTTTTCCACGCAGAAAGACTACTGCCAGGGCTCAGGAAGGACCAGGAGGTCGCCCTTTCGAGGAGGAGACAGAGGGGGCGCTCAGCGGCACAGAGAGCCCACGCAGAAGCAGGCAGCACCCGCAAAAGCACTTTAACAGGCGTTCAAGAACTCTGACCACAGCGGTTGTCTAAACACTACAAAGGAGGGTCCCACAAAGCCGGTGGTCAACTCAGCGAGTTGAGCAATGCAGGACGGAGTGCTGGGAACCTGGGTTATGCTGTGCATGAAGGATGACTTGCAAAATTGCACAGAACCCCTAGCAGCTGCCGTTCATGCAAGGACTTACCTCCACCAAATTTGGACAGAAGGACCTCTGGACTGTCAGGGTCACTTGGATCCAGCTTCTGTGTTCCAGGGACCATGCTCGTCAAGATGAGAGGGGACCCAGAGGACCTGTGAAGCAGAAGTTTGGTGCCTGCGTTAGCAGGGGGAAGATTCCATCGACCCACAGGAGATTTCTTCTTGGCTTCCAGTGCAGGGTGAAGGCAGACGGCCCTCAGAGCATGCACCATTAGGAAACAGTCGAGAAAGCCGGAAGGATTAGGCACTACAATGTTGCTAGTAGTCTTCTTGCTACTTTGTTGCAGTTTTGCAGGTGTCCCGGAGGAACTCTGGTGATCTCTTGCATTTGTTATCTGACGAGAAACCCACCGGGGAGACCCTAAATAGCCCTCAGCGGAAGATTGGCTACCTAACCAGGTAAGAGACTATCAGGAGGGGTCTCTGACGTCACCTGCTGGCACTGACCACTCAAAGGCCTCCATTGTGCTCTCACACCTCTGCATTCAAGGTGGCAGAGGTCTGGGGCACACTGGAGGAGCTCTGTGCACCACCCCTGGGGTGGTGATGGACAGGGGAGTGGTCATTCCCCTTTCCTTTGTCCAATTTCTCACCAGAGCAGGGGCTGGGGGATCCCTGAACCGGGGTAGACTGGTTTATGGAAGGAGGGCATCATCTCTGCCCTTCAAAGCATTCCCAGAGGCCAGGAGAGGCTACTCCTCTCAGGCCCTTAACAACTATTTCCGAAGGGAGAGGGTGTAACACCCTCTCTCAGAGGAAATCCTTTGTTCTGCCTTCCTGGGACTGGGCTGCCCAGACCCCAGGAGGGTAGAAGCCTGTCTGTGGGTTGGCAGCAGCGGTAGCTGCAGTGAAAACCCCAGAGAGCTAGTTTGGCAGTACCCGGGGTCCATGCTGGAGCCCCAGGGATGCATGGGATTGGCATCCCAATACCAGATTTGGCATGGGGGGACAATTCCATGATCTTAGACATGTTACATGGCTATATTCAGAGTTACCATTGTGAAGCTACATATAGGTATTGACCTATATGTAGTGCACGCGTGTAATGGTGTCCCTGCACTCACAAAGTTGGGGAAAATTGCCCTGAACAATGTGGGGGCACCTTGGTTAGTGCCAGAGTTTCCTCACACTTAGTAACTTTGCACCTAACCTTCACTAGGTGAGGGTTAGACATATAGGTGACTTATAAGTTACTTAGGTGCAGTGTAAAATGTCTGTGAAGTAACGTGGACATTATTTCACTCAGGCTTCTGTGGCAGTCCTGTGTAAGTTTTATCTGAGCTCCCTATGGGTGGCAAAAGAAATGCTGCAGCGCATAGGGATCTCCTGGAACCCCAATACCCTGGGTACCTAGGTCCCATAAACTAGGGAATTATAAGGGTGTTCCAGTGTGCCAATCAGAATTGGTGAAAATGGTCACTAGCCTGCTGTCACAATTTTAAAAGTCGAGAGAGCATAAGCACTGAGGTTCTAGTTAGCAGAGCCTCAGTGATACAGTTAGGCACCACACAGGGAACACATTTAGGCCACAAACTATGAGCACTGGGGTCCTGGCTTGCAGGATCCCAGTGAGACAGGCAAAAACAAACTGACACACAAGTAAAAATGGGGGTAACATCCCAGGCAAGATGGTACTTTCCTACAGGCTGCTGTTCATGAGTGGAAGTCTCCCCACCTTTGCCAATGCCTTCCCTGCAGCTGCACCTGGGTCTAAACCCTCCATGGCCTGCCCCCAAGCCGGATGAATCCAACAGTCGTTGAGCATGGTCAAGTTTCCTACGAGTCATTGCTCACACTGAAGGACTCCATTCATCTCACTCTGGGCTCGTCCGTATCTTCACCAGCCAGGACTCAGGGTGCACCACAGTTGCTGATGTTCTGTCACCCATTCTCATGCCGCTTTATGGGTGTAAAAAACATAACAATTTTGCATTGTGGATGATCTTAAGCCTAGCTGGAAAGAAGAGCACATATTTGAGGTTTCGTGCACTCAATTTTTGCTTAACTGCATTGAATGTTTTGCAGTGCTGCTGGACTCACTGGGTGTAATTCAGAAGTATTAGGATCTTAGATGACTGGTAGCCCATGTCCCTATGCTCTCTGGCCTCCCCGAGAATAGATTATATGTCCCTGTAATTCAACAACTTTACTATCATGGGATGTGGAGAGGCACCCAGTAGTGGTTTTGCCACCAGGGACTGGTGAGCTCTCTTGATAGTGGAGCAGGAACACAGTTTGTCTATGGAGGTCCAGGACAAGATCCAAGTTTTCTAAAAATAGCTCAGGGGAGGCGCCTTCCACTCCCTTGAGAAATCCCACAAATCTAAGGTTGCTTCTGCAAGTGCAGTTTTCAGCGTCTTTGGCACGGTCTTTCAGGATGTGTCAGTCTAGTCACCTCAGCCTTCAGCATTGTCACAGTGTTGTCTATATCAGAAATGTGTCCCTCTGCTCAGACCCTTTGGACAGCATTTCGCAGGTCCTGTCGTAGTAGTGCCACATCCGTTTCTACTTCACCCATTTAGTCTCTAATGCCTGGCATTGACCTTGTATGGCCTGCAGTATCTCTGCTGCTTCCGGGTTCCAAGAGTCCAAGCACCCCCCCACATCCACCTGATTTGCCTGTCACCAGTGAGGGGGGGGCAGTGAACGTATCTATTTTTGTCTGTGCCTGACATGGGGAGGTTCTACCCACCACATAGTGAAGGTTTTTTTCACAGATATCGTATCTGAGATGGTAGCCGTCTCCTGCGAGGGCTTTCAGGTGCACCCAGGAGAACCTTGATGATTGAGGTCTGGGGACAGTGTTACGGTGCTGGGAGTGTCCTGTCCTATGCCCCACCGGCACACTGGGATGTTACTGGTGCACACTCTCAGAGCTGTCTGGGGAACTGTCTCCTTCTACCCCTTTGAATCGAGTGCCTCATCGGCAGCAGGTGCTCAGCTATGGCTGTCGGGGAACTGACCTGGTGGTTTGGAGGCTGCACAAGCTGTCAGTCCTGGCACTCTGCGCCACCTGCAGCTGTTTCCCGTTTCCTCCTGGGTGGACCCAGCAATGGCTGTCTCAGGTGCCGACTGTTAGACCTGCCCCCCTTGGTGTGGTCTCCACTGTCTTTTTTGCCTCTGCTTTCCTTGTTTTGACTGTGTGCTGGACTCTGTTTTGCTGTTTTCGGTACTCTGGGCACTATACCACTGCTTACCGGTACTGAAGTGCAAGTGCTCCTGTGTAAAATGTATGTGAAATTGGCTTTCCATGTTTGGCATCTTTGATTTACTAGTAAGTCCCTGGTAAAGTGCACTGGAGGTGCCTCTGGCCTGGAAATCAAATACTACTAGGGGGCCTGCAGCACTGGTTGTGTCACCCATATTAGTAGCCCTGTCAACATGGCTCAGACCTGCCACTGCAGTGTCTGTGTGTGCAGTTTTAAACTGCCAATTCGACCTGGCAAGTGTACCCACTTGCCAGTCCTAAACATTCCTTTTTTCTACATGTAAGGCACACTTAAGGTAGGCCCTAGGTAGCCCCATGGGCAGGGTGCAGTGTATGTTAAAGGTGGGACATGTACAGGTGTGTTTTACATGTCCTGACAGTGAAATACTGCCAAATTCAGTTTTCACTGTTGAAAGGCCTATCTCTCCCATAGGTTAACATGGGGGCTGCCTTTACATCTTATTTAAGTGCAAATTACCTTTGGGTGCAGATAGAAATGTGGAGTTTGGTGTCTCTGACCTCACAATTTAAAAATACATTGGTAAAGTTGGTTTTTAAATTGTCCGTTTGAAAATGCAATTTTTAGGTAGTGGGCGTTTTCTTGCTTAAACCATTCTGTGCCTGTTTGCAGATTGCCTGTCTGGGTCAGACTGACATTTGGGTTGTTTGTAAATCCCCTCTAGACAGTGAGACAAAGGGAGCTGGGGTGTAGCCTGAATATTCTGATGGGCCATCTGAGCTAAAGTGGAGGGAAGAGTGGTCACTTACACCTGCCCTCACACAGTGCAGTCTCCAACCTCCTGGTGCGAGTCTGGAGCCTTGCCTGGGCAAGTCAGGATCTTGTGAAGAACAGAGACTTCCCTTTGAAGTTTGCCATCTTCAAAGGCAGAAAGGGGTATAAGTAGTGGACCCAAAACCCCACATTTTGAAATTACTTTTGGGATCAAGAGGAACCTCTGCCAAGGGGAAGAGCTGAAGAGCTGAGGAGAAGTACTGACCCTACCTGTGACTGTGTTTTATTGGGCTATCCTGCAGTTGCTGCTTCCCCCTGCAAAAGCTGACAAAGACTGGACTTTGTTGTGCATTCCTGCTTGAGAAGGTTCTCCAAGGGCTTGAACTGAGCTTGCCTCCTATTTTATAGTCTCAGGCCAATTAAAGACTTCCTCTGCCAGCACCTAGACTCTCTGTAGAGACTCCTGCCCTGCCAAGTGGTGTCCTATCCAGTCCCTATGTCCTTGAGAGGTGAAGTTGGCAGAACAAGGACTGAAATCCACACACAGAACACCATGCAGGGAAAGTTTTGATGCACCACCTGCAACGCAGCTAAAAAACAACGCGCCACCCGCTTTGCGGCAAAAATCGATGCTCCACCTGGATTGAGGCTGGGAGATCAATGCATCGAACCTGTAGAAACGGCACAACACCCACTTGCAGCTGCTGATAACGACTCAAATCCCACGCAGCACAGTTTTCTAGCATCGTGCTACCAGATTTCCCACGCATCGTCCCTTGGCGTCAAAGTCATCGTGAACCTGCGCAGATCCAAGGTTCCCCGTCCAGGAATCGACGCATCGGTCTCTTGCAAGGGAGAAAAACGATGCATCGCTGACCTGACCGGAAAAGAAACAACGCATGGCCTCACTTGCGAGTAAAGAATCAACGCATTGCTGACTTTTCCGACGCGCTCGCCTGTGCAGCTTTATTTTTGACGCAAAGCAGGTACTTTGTGTAAAATCAATGTTTCAATGGTTTTCTGTGAAGTAAGACTCTTATTATTCTGAACATTCATATCTTGACTTGTGTATATTGGATTTTTGTTGTTTTGGTCTTGTTTAATTTAGATAAATATTACCTATTTTTCTAAACTGGTGTGGTGTCCATTTTGTAGTGTTTTCACTGTATTACTGTGTGTGTTGGTACAAATACTTTACACATTTCTTCTGAGTTAAGACTGCCTGCTCATGCCAAGCTACCAAGCGGGTGAATGGGGGTTAACCAGATGTGTTTCTCCTTTGCCCTGACTAGAGTGAGGGTCATTGCTTGGACAGGGGGTAACCTGACTGCCAACCAGACACCCCATTTCTAACACCCACTAAGCCACGGATTTGCCTGAGGTTCAGAAGAGAGTGCACAAATTCCGATCACTATTGGCAATATCCAGGGGGTCTTCAATGCCGATGGGGGGGTTGGTTTCTCTCAGCCCAGGAGGGGCCCTACCCCGCTGTTACATGTACCCTGGGGGGTGGTCACTCCGTCAAACTGCTGCCTCTTCTTTAGCACAAGGGTTGGGTAGGGCAGCTCTGCAGATGCCCAGGCCACGCCTCAGATCAATTCTCCTTCCACTGTAGTTCTTACTTGTGGCTTCGGGCAGGGTATGCAGGGGTGGGTGGACCTCAATGTACCTGCACTTCAGACCCAGTGACCCACTGCTGCATGGGGCTCACTCCTTTCTGCTAGAAGGCCATCGCCTCCTTCCTGCCGGTTCCACTCTAGCGGCTGGACCTGGGAGCTGCTGTGGCCGAACTCCAGACTGTGCCCTGGGCTAGTGTTCTTTCAGCTCCTTGGCTGTCACTAGCAGCGCTGCAGCAGTCAGTTTGAGGAGTCACCACAAACAGTGGGCCTCAGTGTGTCTGCTCCCCTTATCCACTGTTACACGAGTCTTGCCCCTCCCTGTAAAGTGGCTGTGTCCTCCTTGCCGCTGCCTCCTCTTGTGTGGCAGGGCCCAGGACCACCATAGCCGATGTCCAAGCCGCTCCCTGGGTCGGCCATTCTTTAGCACCTCGGATCCCAACCGCGGCATTGCAGAAGTGGGCAGGTCTCAGTGTATGTACTACTCTCCCGCACCACCGTTGCAGCCCACATCTCTTCACATCTGCACCACCTCTGCACTCACGGTCTCGGGTTAGTTTTATGGGTCACCGCTGCAGTGCCTCAATGTAACTGATGTGTTATGGGGATAATTTTCAGCTTGCCAGCAAGAGGATGATTGTCGATTATTGGGCCCGATAGGGCATTTGCCAAAAGGTATCTTCCATCTCCACACCCTTGGCCACAACCCCAAATGGTATCCATTTTTTATTCTTTGAATGTTTTCGGAGTCTATTTAAAACTACTTGTAGGGCAAGCCAATTTACTACTTTTTGCCTCTTGCAAAGCATCCTGAGACGGTTAGAAGATGCAGGGTTTTGTAGACTAAACCAAATCTAAGATAAAATAAGTAAAATAAATAATTTGTCTTCAATAAACTCACGGATCACCTGCAGTTTAAATTGCAACTACATTTCTAAGATACTACAGCTCTAGAATGGCTCATATGACACTTGACGGGGAGGAGAAGGGGCGGCTGTGGCACGCATCTTAATAACACAGGGCTCAAATTGGTATTCATTGATGGACAATGGTAACTAATGGGTGAGTATGACAGCTTAACTTGGAACTAATTAACTTTCACTATGAAGTATTCCAGGGATGGGACATGGGTGGTGACTTTACCTGTCTTTATTCTTTTCTGAAAGCCTTCACACTGGTTGGTTTTCATTTTATTAGGATAACCCACTAACAAACTTCATTACAGTACAGAGAATAATGCTGTCAGTCATCAGCTCAAGGTAACCACTAATGTTTATTAAATTAATTAACAGAAGTGCTTACGTCGGCTACAGATCAGTCAACAGGCAGTGGTGACAGCTTAATTTGTAGTGAAGTGACAGGTCATTTTAGCTCTCTCATTGAAAGAGAAACATTTATCGGCCTCCAAAATGAAACCAGTCCAGTCATCTGTCAGGCATAAACCCAATCAATCAATCAATCAATCAGTCATCGAGTTTGTAGAGCGCACAGCTACTCAGAGAGTGTCCCAGCTCTACTAGGCTTGCTAATTATCAGTGCTGACACATAATTATTCAAATACTTTTTTAAATAGCCAGGTCTTAAGAAGGCATTTGAAGGATGAGGCTAAAGTTAGCTTCTTATTCGGCCAGCATCTTATTTGCAGACTGAAGTTAGCTTTTTTAGTTAGCCAGAATATTCGCTGGTAGAAGTTAACATGTTAAATGGCCACCATTTTATTTGCAAGTAACACTTTATTTATAAAATACAACCATGAGTAATGCAGCTAACTCCATCTTATCAGCCTCTGCATTGCCAAACAATGAGTATTTAATTTTTCAATAAAAACACATACCACAATTAAGTCTATATATATATTGAGTCTGACACAAGAAACCTTTCCACCAAAACATGAGACATGGAACCACCCTCACAATTCATATGATCTTAAGAAATGGAGCACCCCTTTACAATAAGCATATGTAAGTTGTCTGAGCTGATCATAATTGGTGGCACTAAGCGGATGTGAGTTGTCTGAGCTGATCATAATTGGTGGCACTTCATGAGTCAACCTGACCTCAGGACATCTCTAAGCAGTTATCTCCTAATAAGTGATCATACTTTTCCAATAGGAAATTCACATGGGTTCACAAATATTGTTAAACACATTACATCCCCCTACATGCTCCTTAAGGACTTACACTGAGTCGAGCAATGTTTCCACCTGTGACCACTGTGCCCCCTTCAAATTAATGCATTCCTATGAAGCTGTAGACGTATAAGTAATCATCCTTTCTCCTATCAAGATCAACTTGGCTCACCAATTTTCTTTTTCATCCTAACAAAGAGAGAGCGCCTCTATACACCCTATATGTAAACTGCTGAGCAACACTGGTCACAACAGGTGGCACCAAACTCTTTGCCTTCACCTCAATGCATTCCACGGGAGTTACATCCAAATAAATAATTGTGGTTTGATTATAGGAAAAACACATTGGCCCACAAATATGTATTTATGTTTTTCACACCCACCATATCCCCCTACAAGGACGATAAGGATTTAGCCTGAGCCAAGCAATGCTTCCACCACAACATGCACCCACTCTGCCACCCACCAACCAATTCATTCCTAAAGAGCAATCTGCAAATAAGAAACCAACCTTTCTTCCATGAAGATCATCTTGGCTCACCAATTTTCTTATTGATCCTAATAAAGAGAGCACCCCTCTACAGTACCTGCATGAAAGTTGCCTGAGCCAAGCAAAATATGTCACAACTGGTGGCACCAAACTAGTTGCGCTCCCCGCAATCCATTCCTTTGGAGGTACATCTGAATAAGTAATTGTGGTTCTCGTATGAAAAACACATTAGCTCACAGATGTGCATGATGTTTTTCAAATACACCACATATCTCTACAAGATCCATAAGGATCTAGCCTGAGCCAAGCAATGTTTCCACCTTTGTCCACTGTGCGATCCTCAAACCAACACATTCATATGGCCTTATAGACTAATAAGTAAACATACTTTCTCACATCAAGATCACCTCGCCTCAAAAACTTTCATACTGACTCTTATAAAGTGAACATTCCGCTATACTGCTTGCATGTAAATTTCCTCAGTTGAGCAAAATCTGTCACCACAGGTGGCACCAAATGGAGAGCCCTCACCTCAACGTTGTCCTAAGCAGTTATGTATGAATAGGTAATCAGACTGGCTCTCAAATATGTATTTTATTTCTCAAACACACCACATTCCCCTACAAGGTCCATAAAAATGTAACCTGAGTCAAGCAACGTTTTCACCTGTGCCCACGTTGCTACCGTAAAGCCAATGCATTCCAATGGAGTTATAGACAAATAAGTAACCAGCCTTTCTCCATCAAGATCACTGATTTTCATATTGATTCTAATAAGGAGAGTATCCTGTTTACATTACCTGTATGTACATTGCCTGAACCAAGCAAAATTTGTCAAAGAGGTGGCCTAAACTGGTTGCGCTCACTGCCATCAATTCCTAAGGATTTATATCAGAAAAAGTAATTGTGGTACTCTCATATGAAAAACACATTGACTCACAAATATGTATGATGTTTTTTAAACACACCACATCCCACTACAAGATCCATAAGGATTTAACCTGAACCAAACAATATTTCCTCCTGTGCCTACTGTGCAACCCTCAAACTGATCCATTCCTGCGGAGTTGTAGTCACAACAGGTGGCACCAATGGTGTTCCCTCACCTCAATGTTTTTCTATGCAGTTATGTATGAACAGGTAATTGCAGTTTTCTTCTAGGAAAATCACATTCTCTCACACATATGTATTTTGTTTTTCAAACACACTACATTCCCCTACAACGGTCAGAAGTATTTAGCCTGAGCCAAGCAACTTTTCCACCTGTGCCCACTCTACCACCCTCAAGCCAATGCATTCCTATGAAGTTGTAGGCAAATAACCAGCCATTCTCCCATGAAGATCAACTTGGCACGCCAATGTTCATATTGATTCAAATAAAGAGAGCACCCCTCTGCATTACTTGTATGTAAGTTGCCTGAGCCAAGGAACATTTGTCAAACAGGTGGCACCAAACTGGTTGCCCTCATCACAATCAATTCTTTTGAGATATATCAAAATAAGTAATTGTGGTTCTCAAGCAAAATGTGTCACCACAGGTGGCACCAAATGGAGTGCTCTCACCTCAATGTAGTCCTAAGCAGTTATATCTGAATAGGTAATTGCAGTTTTCTGATAGGAAAATCAAATTGGCTCCCAAATATGTATTTTATTTCTCAGGCACACCACATTCCCCTACAAGGTCTACAAAAATTCAAACTTAGTCAAGCAAAGTTTACACCTGTGCCCACATTGCCACCCTCAAGTCAATGCCTTGTCATGGAGTTCAAAACAAATAGGTAACCAGCCTTTCTCCCATCATAATCAACTTGGCTCACCAATTTTCATATTGATTTTAATAAGGAGAGCACCCCTCTCTCTTACCTGTATGTAAATCGCCTGAGCCAAGCAACATTTGCAAACAGGTAGCACAAACTGGTTGCCCTCACCACAAACAAATCTTATGGAGTTATATCCGAATTTGTAAGTGTGGTTCTCTTATATGAAAAACACATTGGCTGACAAATATGTATGATGTTTTTCAGCACACCACATCCTTCTACAAAAAACATAAGGATTTAGCCTGAGCCAAGCAAAGTTCCCTCCTGTGCCCACTGTACAACCCTGAAACCAAAGCATTTCTATGGAGTTATAGACGAATAAGTAAACATACTTCCTTCCATCAAGGTCACCTCGATTAACCAATTTTCATACTGATTGTAATTAAGGCAGTATCCCTCTATAGTACTTGTATGTAAATGATCTGAGTCAAGCAAAATTTGTCACAACAGGTGGCACTAAACGGAGTGCCCTTGCCTCAATGTGTTCCTTAGCAGTCATGTCTAAAAAGGTAATTGCAATTCTCTTGTAGGATCACATTGGTTCACAAATATGTATTTTGTTTTTAAACACACCACATCTCCATACAAGATCCACAATTGTTTAGCCTGAGTCAAGTAATGGTTCCACCAAAAAATGGGCCCACTGTGCCACTCACCAGCCGATATATTCCTATGGAGCTGTAGGAAACCATACTTTCTCCTATGAAGATCACCTTTGCTCACCAATTTTCATATTGATCCTAATAAAGAGAGCACCCTTCTACACTACCTGTATGTAACATTTGTCACAACACATGGCACCAAACTCTTTAACCTCACCTCAATGCACTCTTATGGAGTTACTTCTGAATAAGTGTATGTGCCTCTTTTATAGGAAAACACATTGCCTCACAAATATGTACTTTGTTTTTCAAACACACCACATCCTCTTACAAGGTCCATAAGGATTTAGGGCCTGATTCTAACTTTGGAGGACGGTGTTAAACCGTCCCAAAAGTGGCGGATATACCACCTACCGTATTACGAGTCCATTATATCCTATGGAACTCGTAATACGGTAGGTGGTATATCCGCCACTTTTGGGACGGTTTAACACCGTCCTCCAAAGTTAGAATCAGGCCCTTAGTCTTAACCAAGCTATACTTGTATCAAAATATGGCCCCACTGTGTCACCCAACAGCCAATGCATTCCTATGGGGCTGGAGGCGAATAAGAAAGCATCCTTTCTCCCATGAATATCAACATGGCTCTTCATTTTTCATATTGATCCTCATAAAGGGAGCTCCCCTCTAAACTACCTGCATGTAAATTGCTTAAGCCGAGCACATTTTGTCACATCAAGTGGCACTGGTTACCCTGGTTACCCTCACCCCAATGCATTCTTATGGAGTTATATCTGAATAAGTAATAGTGATTCTCTTATAGGAAAAAAACATTGACTCACTATATATACTCGCCGTTGTAAACTTACTAATAAATTGCAATTTTGTGAATATTGAAAAAGAGTAAACTTACACAAACATGTAAGTTTGCCTTTATGAATCCAGCCCACTGTGATCTGTTTATGATCTATGAATCTGAATACTGCCCTCTTCATAGAACAAAGAGAGTATACAATATTGTGATCTCCCTCCTCAACCAAGTCTCCAAACATTATTTGTGATTACTGCCCAATCACAAATACTAGAAAAATTAAAAATTCGTACAATATAAATGGGAAAACCTATAAAGGAAGGGACACCATCCCACATCATTATAATTAAATGTTGCGGGTTCTTTGTTCAGAGTTCGGGAATCACAAAGATATGCTTATCTCCCATTTTTGAGTTATTATTTGCCAGTTGTTTTGAAAAATGTCGCTCTCTAGACCTGAGTTCTGTTTCACTCCAGATCAACATCTGCACAGTATTAGGCGGCCAGATGGTTGTTTGACTAACTAGAGTAGTCAGTGTATACGTTGAAAGGCATGAGTGCCCATGCTAGAAACAGGCAGCTCCTTCCCAGCTCTTTGAATTCAGCTAGTACACAATCCTGCTAGTTGCTAGAGCTCTGCAATGCAAGTCAGGGGACAACTGTAGGAAAGTAGCCTCTTTCTAGCCTTGTTACCCCCACTTTTGGCCTGTTTGTGAGTATACGTCAGGGTGTTTTCACTGTCTCACTGGGATCCTGCTAGCAAGGGCACAGTGCTCATAGTGAAAACCCTATGGTGTCAGTGTGTTTGTTATGTGCCACTGGGATCCTGCTAGCCAGGACCCCAGTGCTCATAAGTTTGTGGCCTATATGTGTTCCCTGTGTGATGCCTAACTGTCTCACTGAGGCTCTGCTAACCAGAACCTCAGTAGTTATGCTCTCTCTGCTTTCCACATTTGTCACTAACAGGCTAGTGACTAAATTTACCAATTCACATTGGCATACTGTTACACCCATATAATTCCCTTGTATATGGTACAGAGGTACCCAGGGTATTGGGGTTCCAGGAGATCCCTATGGGCTGCATCATTTCTTTTGCCACCCATAGGGAGCTCTGACAATTCTTGCACAGGCCTGCCAGTGCAGCCTGCGTGAAATAACGTCCACGTTATTTCACAGCCATTTACCACTGCACTTAAGTAACTTATAAGTCACCTATATGTCTAATCTTCACCTGGTGAAGGTTGGGTGCAAAGTTACTTAGTGTGTGGGCACCCTGGCACTTGCCAAGGTGCCCCCACATAGTTCAGGGCAATTTCCCCGGACTTTGTGAGTGATGGAACACCATTATACGCTTGCACTATACATAGGTCACTACCTATGTATAGCGTCACAATGGTAACTCCGAACATGGCCATGTAACATGTCTAAGATCATGGAATTGTCACCTGAATGCCATTCTGGCATTGGGGGACAATTCCATGATCCCCCGGGTCTCTAGCACAGTACCCGGGTACTGCCAAACTGCCTTTCCGTGGTCTCCACTGCAGCTGCTGCCAACCCCTCAGACAGGTTTCTGCCCTCCTGGGGTCCAGGCAGCCCTGGCCCAGGAAGGCAGAACAAAGGATTTCCTCTGAGAGAGGGTGTTACACCCTCTCCCTTTGTTAATAGGTGTGAAGGCTGGGGAGGAGTAGCCTCCCCCAGCCTCTTGGAATGCTTTGATGGGCACAGATGGTGCCCATCTCTGCATAAGCCAGTCTACACCGGTTCAGGGACCCCCCAGCCCTGCTCTGGCACGATACTGGACAAAGGAAAGGGGAGTGACCACTCCCCTGACCTGCACCTCCCAGGGAAGGTGCCCAGAGCTCCTCCAGTGTGTCCCAGACATCTGCCATCTTGGAACAGAGGTGTTGGGGGCACACTGGACTGCTCTGAGTTGCCAGTGCCAGCAGGTGACGTCAGAGGCTCCTTCTGATAGGCTTTTACCTCTCTTGATAGCCAATCCTCCTTCCTTGGTAGCCAAACCTCCTTTTCTGGCTATTTATGGTCTCTGCTTTGGGGAATTCTTTAGATAACAAATGCAAGAGCTCACCAGAGTTCCTCTGCATCTCCCTCTTCGCCTTCCACCAAAGGATTGACCGCTGACTGCTCAGGACGCCTGCAAAACCGCAACAAAGTAGCAAGATGACTACTAGCAACATTGTAGCGCCTCATCCTGCCGGGTTTCACGACTGTTTCCAGGTGGTGCATGCTCTGGGGGTAGCCTGCCTTCACCCTGCACCAGAAGCTCAGAAGAACTCTCCCGTGGGTTGACGGAATCTTCCCCCTGCTAACGCAGGCACCAAAAGACTGCAACACTGGTCCTCTGGGTCCCCTCTCATCCTGATGAGCGTGGTCCCTGGAACTCAGCAACTCTGTCCAAGTGACTCCCACAGTCCAGTGACTCTTAAGTCCAAATTTGGTGGAGGCAAGTCATTGCCTCCCCACGCTAGACTGCATTGCTGCGTGATTTGCAGCTGCTCCAGCTCCTGTGCACTCTTCCAGGATTTCTTTTGTGCACAGCCAAGCCTGGGTCCCCGACACTCTATCCTCCAGTGCACAACCTTCTGAGTTGTCCTCCGGCGTCGTGGGACTTCCTTTTGTGACTTTGCATGGACTCCGGTTCACTTTCCTTCCAAGTGCCTGTTCAGGTACTTTTGCGTGTGCTGCTTGCTTCTGTGAGGGCTCCCTGAGTTGCTGGGCGCACCCTCTGTCTCCTCCTCCAATTGGCGACATCCTGGTCCCTATTGGGCCACAGCAGCACCCAAAAACCTCTACCGCGACCCGTGCAGCTAGCAAGGCGTGTTTGCGGTCTTTCTGCATGGGAACACCTCTGCAAGCTTCATCGCAACGTGAGACATCCATCCTCGAAAGGAGAAGTTCCTAGTCCCCTTCTTTCTTGCAGAACTCCAAGCTTCTTCCAACAGGTGGCAGCTTCCTTGCACCCTCAGCTGGCATTTCCTGGGCTCCTGCCCACTCTCGACACTGTCGTGACTATTGGACTTGGTCCCCTTGTCTTACAGGTACTCAGGTCCGGAAATCCACTGTTGTTGCATTGCTGGTGTTTGTTCTTCCTGCAGAATCCCCCATCACAACTTCTGTGCTCTCTGGGGGTAGTAGGTGCACTTTACACCTACCTTTCAGGGTCTTGGGTTGGGCTATTTTTCTAACCCTCACTGTTTTCTTACAGTCCCAGCGACCCTCTAAAAGCTCACATAGGTTTGGGGTCCATTTGTGGTTTGCATACCACTTTTGGAGTATATGGTTTGTGTTGCCCCTATACCTATGTGCTCCTATTGCAATCTATTGTAATTCTACACTGTTTGCATTAATTTTCTTGCTATTACTTACCTAATTTTGGTTTGTGTACATGTAACTTGTGTATATATCTTATCCTCATACTGAGGGTACTCACTGAGATACCTTTGGCATATTGTCATAAAAATAAAGTACCTTTATTTTTAGTAACTCTGTGTATTGTGTTTTCTTATGATATTGTGCATATGACACCAGAGGTATAGTAGGAGCTTTACATGTCTCCTAGTTCAGCCTAAGCTGCTTTGTCATAGCTACCTTCTATCAGCCTAAGCTGCTAGAAACACCTCTTCTACACTAGTAAGGGATACCTGGACCTGGCACAAGGTGTAAGTACCTCTGGTACCCACTACAAGCCAGGCCAGCCTCCTACAACAACCACGTGTTGCTTGGGTACAGTTCTTCCAACACCCAAGCCCTTTCATACAGGCTGTGGACCCAAGCTCATCATTGCAGCGTAGAGTCATTTGAAATCAGTGGTAGAAACACTTGGCCCCTGCAGTTTAGAGATGCATATTGGTTTCCTAATTTGAAACATATATAGATTACTTCCAACACTTTAGAGTAAGCTAGACAACACAAGATGCTTAGACAGAATATCGTAAACAAAAATATTGTGGGACAAAAAATCAAGAATATTGAAGTTTCTATAGGTGAGTAAAGTTTACTATATAGAACTCCACATATATGTACCTTGACAATATATTTATCTTTTTGGTCCTATAATTACCTATTTGCATTTATCTTCTCAATATTTATATCCTAGATATTTTTGACACAATATTCTGTCCACACAATATTTCTGTATTTAATATTCTGTCAGTGATCCTAAAACAAACGTTAGACATCAAGAGGACTCTAAATTAAAAAGGTCATTAGGGTACCTAAGAAAGAAATGAAAGAAGTGTGTAGAATAAAAAAACAGGGCTACATAATATGCCTTTGAAAAGATAATAACACATAATAACCACAGTTTAATCTCCACACTAGCCCCTAGTGGGACAAAGGATAACAAAGAAAATGTTATTTACCAATGTACAAAGCACTGAAGGCACATGATGTAGCTGTGTAGAGAAACTGCTTATGTTACATCCACACCAAACATCTAAGGCACCCTCAAACACCCTGATTAAATAGACAAAAAACAGAGGCTGATCACTGAGGGTATAATGCACTATGTTATGAGACTCCTTTTACCCATATCCAAGATTTATTAGACAAGGCATAAATGCTACCATGTCAGTGAATGATCACAACTACTCCACTCCAAAATAGATGAGGTGCCACTGCACAGTTGTTTTTGACACCAAAAAAGATTTGCTAACCTGCTTTTCTCACCATAACATTGTACTTTATCTCTGCTGCATTGAAGATATCTGTTTTGATAAACACCATGACATTTCTTGAGTGCCTTATTGTCAGTGGTCAATAGAAATCTTGGGGTACCTTCACCAACCATGCTTTATGGTTGAAATAACAGTCTTAAATGCCCATGAGACCACATGCTTTTGGCGTTGTGTAAAAACATATGAAATGTTATTAAAATAATTATAACATGCATGATTTGAAATAAACTGTACCATAACTGATTGAGATAGTGAACTACATGCAGTAGTGGCAGAGATCAGTGTTCATTGAAGAACTACCTTTTTCAGGTCCAGTGACGTAGCTGAATTTTATAATGACACCTTTAAAACCAATCTGTACACCTGAATTTGGAGCATTGCGAGATAAGTGGCCAAAATTAGTGGAACTAGGATGTCTTCACTCTTATAATGTCACATTTTTTATTGCCTCTGCAGTATCAGATGGAACTTCCTTCAGACAAGCCAAAACAATATGCCCACCCTATGGGCCTTATTATGAGTACAGCGGTCCATGGACCGCTGTATCTGGGTGGCAGTTGGACCTCTGCAACCTTGGCGGTCTGACCTCAACATTACGATGCTGGTGGTTGGACCACCAGCACACCGCCACCACCGCCAGGATCACAGATCCAGTTGGGTTGGCGGAGGTGCAAGTGGTGCTCACCCACAGCGAGTTTGGGACTGCGGTGCTGATTACAACTTCCCTTTCTGCCAGCCTTTCCATGGTGGGAAGCCTGTCATGGAAAGACTGGTGGAAAGGCAGGGACTGGGCCACAGGGGATCCCTGTACTGCTACTGCCCAGGGCAGGGGCAGTACAGGGGCCCCCTGTCAGTACCCTCGAAATGCGTACTGACTGCCATGGTAGACAGTGTGCATTCTGAGCATGCTGGGGGCACCGTCTGTGTGACAGCATTGGCCTCGGCTCCTTGAGAGCCGAGGCCAATGCCGCTGCACTGTTCCTGCCAGTCAGCCCGTCGGAAACATCATAATACAGCAGTGGGGAGGAAGCCAGCTTGGTGGTCGTCTCCTGACTGCCGTATTGGAGTTCTTGCTGTCTGACTGCCAGACTCCTAATCAGGACCTAAGTGATGATGTTATATCTCATTCCATAGTTTCAGTTGTGCAAACCGTTTGGACATTGCCTGGATTGTACATTTCTTTCATTCCATCGTAAAACACCCAGTAGTTATCATTATCTACAGAGTTAAAGGAAACAAAGGTGGTCATTCTGACCCTGGCGGTCTTTGACCGCCAGGGCGGAGGACCGCGGGAGCACCGCCGACAGGCCGGCGGTGCTCCAATGGGGATTCCGACCGCGGCGGTAAAGCCGCGGTCGGACCGGCACCACTGGCGGGGTCCCGCCAGTGTACCGCGGCCCCATTGAATCCTCCGCGGCGGCGCAGCTTGCTGCACCGCCGCGGGGATTCCGACCCCCCCTACCGCCATCCAGATCCCGGCGGTCGGACCGCCGAGATCCGGATGGCGGTAGGGGGGGTCGCGGGGCCCCTGGGGGCCCCTGCAGTGCCCATGCCACTGGCATGGGCATTACAGGGGCCCCCGTAAGAGGGCCCCTACATGTATTTCACTGTCTGCTGCGCAGACAGTGAAATACGCGACGGGTGCAACTGCACCCGTCGCACAGCTTCCACTCCGCCGGCTCGATTCCGAGCCGGCTTCATCGTGGAAGCCTCTTTCCCGCTGGGCTGGCTGGCGGTCTGAAGGCGACCGCCCGCCAGCCCAGCGGGAAAGTCAGAATTACCGCCGCGGTCTTTCGACCGCGGAACGGTAACCTGACGGCGGGACTTTGGCGGGCGGCCTCCGCCGCCCGCCAAGGTCAGAATGAGGGCCAAAGTGTGCAGCGGCCTGGTTCGATTTAAGTGAAAATGCATAATAGCAAAGGCCATTGGCCAGTCCATTTTAAAGTCTCTGCATAGCACTGTTCCCACACTTGACTCCTATCACTGCCAGAAAACCTCCACAGGAAGGGGGATCTTATGGGTAGACAGGCACCTCAGGGATCATCCTTGGAGGTGGGTTGGATTTGGGATGGGTGGACTGTTTCCTAGGAGGTGTGGGCTTCTCCTTGAGGGGAGGGATATGGGTGCTTGTGGGGGAGCAGATGTGACAGAGGAGGACTTGGATGTGGAAGGGATGGTTTGGGATGTGGGTGGGGGCCTCTTGGGTTTGGGAGGGGGTTTGGAGGTAACAGGGGTAAAGGCCAGGTTGAAAAGGAAACTCTCCTCTGGAACACAAGGACGGTCATCAGAAGGGGTTGGGTATTTGGAGGTTGAGGGAGTGGTAGTCTGGTGTGTGGGTGAAGAAGTCTTTGGTCTGTCCATGTGTGTGGTATGCTGTTGTTTAGGTGGTGTCTTTTGCGTGTGTGAGTGTGGGTGTTTGCATGTCTTGGGGGGCTGGGAGGTGAAGGTGCTGGGTGATGTGGCAGTGGTGGATGCATGTGTGTCTGTTGGAGTGATACCTGTGGGAGTTGTAGATGTTTGCGTAAGGTGGATATGGTAGTTGTCTGTGTGTCTGTTGGGGTGGTGACTGTGGGCATGGTGAATGTGGTGGATGTTTGCATGTCTTTTGGGTGGTGTCTGCGGACATGGTGGTTGTGGTGGATGTGTCACTGGCTGTTGTGGTGGTGCTTGTGGATATAGTGGATGTGGTGTGTGGGTCGATGGGGGTGGTGGGGCTGTCTGGTGAAGTGATGGCTGATGTGTTTGTGGATGTATGTTGACTGCCTGCATGCCGGTGTGTCTTGTGATGTTTATGTTTATGTGTGCTGTTTGTGTGTGTGGAGGTAGATGCGTGTGGATATATATATGTGCTTGTGATAGGTAGGGGGATAGGGGATTTGGATTGGGAAGAGGGAAGAGGGAGATGGAGGAGGGAGGAATGTGGGGGATGACTGGCTGCCATCAGTGAGGAGGCCAGAGCTTGAAAAGATCTCTGTAGGCCAGACATTGGCACTATGAATGCCTTCCAGGAAAGCATTGGTCTGCTGATGTTGGCTGGCCAAACCCTGGATGGCATTCACAATGGCAGTCTGACTACAGAGATGATCCTGAGGTGGTCAATAGCCTCCTCACTCAGGGCAGCAGGGGTATCAGGGGCTGGGTCAGAGGTGCCTGTGGCAAAGGAGATGTCCACCCTCTTGAGTGAGTGGGTATGGCCAATTGGGTGGGGAGCAACAGGGAGGGTGGCGATAGAACTGGGGGTGGGGGACAAAGATGGTACAGGAGTAGGTCCTGATGGGTCCACCAACACTAGGCAGTGGCCAGTGGAGGTTGAATCTGATGATGAGAAAGTAGCTCTAGTCTCTTCTGTGGCACTCGTCTCACCCTCCGGGCCACTGGGTCCCTCTGTGTCAGTGGTATCTTGACCGGAGGTACCATGGCAAGATGCACCCCCACTTTGTTGGGCCCTGACTCTTTTGCTTGCCTGGGATGATGATGCAAATACAAAGAGAAAAAAGGTCACCACATGTTTGTGAACACACTTGAACAACAGCTGTGATTAGCAAATATTACCATGATGTCAAGTTGGCCCCACCAACAAACCATATCAAAGTGATATCAAACCATATGTATGCATGCCATCTGAACTGTCAACAGTTGCCCACAGGAAAATCTGGATCTCAGACAACTACAATTGCAATTGCATGTCTAAAGTTGTGTAATCACAGTAACCATTGAACAAGTAGGAGACCACATCACTTTCAATGCTTTGCTTCATGGAACATACCTCAGTTACCTGTTGTCATACAATAGTAGCCCGATGCCAAGTTAATTCCAATAGATCCCACAGAAGGTCATGCAGACATTGTTTTGTCACATACACCCTAACTCAACAAGAAATTATGCTTCCAAAACATGCTATGTTGCTGACAACTGCACAGTAGCCTGGAGAAAGTGACATGAAAATACACATGTCACACGGGAAACATATCAACAATGCACACTTCACCAAGTGAAATTTGTCCCAATGGAGTTATGGAAGTGGTACTAATGTTGCTCAGATATGCCACACATTTGACATGAAAATGTATAGTGTAGACAAAATGTGCAGATTGACAGGGAGATGTGTCCCTAAAATCCACAACGCAATGAATCTGCAAGCCCTAGGGAAATCACCATGAATGTCTGGCACCCCTTACAATGACATACACTGATTGCATCAGTAGACACCATTAGTCTTTGTATGTTGGAGAGGCACAGAGATTTGCAAGTACTTGTAGAAGGCCCTCAACATGTTGCCCAATGGGAAGCTACATCACTGTCTCCATTTGGTCCCACAACCCAGATGTCTGTGGATGAATGGGTGTACTCAAATATATATGATTCAAACAGAACTGTGAGTCATTTTGTGATGCATGCCAATAGTCAGGATACAAACCTTTTCCATTACACATGTGCAGTGCACATTGGCACATGATGGAACATCAATGGCATGGAAATGCACAGTGTGGCTAAAAACCTAGTCATACACATCATGTCCCTCACTGGTACTGCAGTTGTACATGCCAAATGACATGCAATGATGGTTGGGGGTATGTGTCAGCCAACAATCAATGGTGATACAATCCTGTCTGTGACGCCACATGAAATGTAGTCCTAGTGCAAATGTCCTATTCCAAACAAAGGTTGGCATGCACATATATATGAGCGAATACAGAAATCATCCCATAACACAGGTAGACCATGCATGAAACAGCAGCGTACACATTTTGTCAAAAGAGAAAGGCACACATCCTAACATGTTGGCACAAGGAATAGTGGCAACAGTGATGGCACACAAATCATGTCAATGGACATTCCCCACTTCCAAGGGAAAGTATTGATCCGTAGCTGACTCAAAGAACAAAATGTGCTCTGTCACATGTATGATGGCCATCTTCACATTACAGACCTTAGTGAGGCACCAGTACCAGTCACACGCTAAAGACAAGTAGCGTCTGGGTACCAGATGCCAATATAATCATTAGATCAGACACATGGCTGAGGACAGTGATCCAGTGGTATGCTGTCACTTCCTTTCCTTTGGCCTGTAACACTGGTTCGTAGTGTAGAATTTACACCCACAACAACAAACATCACTTGATTAATCAATGTACACAGCCATGGGTTGTCCCTGGAGAGAAAATTGTTTGTGGATTGTACACAGTTTTGATCTAGGTCCCTGGGCCAATAGGCAAGGCACCACGGTATGGACCACATGACAGATCTTCACAAACAGTCACTCATCTACTGTGTCACACATGGTTCATCCCTAATCATCAGGGGGAGATGTCAGAACCTAACACATTAATTTGGCAATGTGACAGGCAGGAATATGCCCTGTATTCTCCCCCTTGTGGTTGCTGTGCTCCCCTCGAACACCCATCAAGATCTGGGTGTGGCACCACCAGGATATGGGACATTAGAGGAGTCATGGTCTGACATGCATCCTGCCCACATTGGGAGGACAGCCCCAGCTGGACCTTTGCGATCTTCTGGGCCCAGCTCCTCAGGTCTTCCCACCTCCTATGACAGTGGGACTCCTGCTGGGTGTGGACCCCCAGGGTTTGCACCTTCAGGGCGATGGCTCTCCCAGATAGATATTTTCAATTTGTGAATAAACCACTAGTGTAAAGCACAGAAGACAATAAGTACAGGGACATAACTACAGACATTTTTATTCATCTGCATACTAATCCATTACCATGCCCAGTGCCTATAATGACTAAGCAAGCCTACTGTCATCAGGTAGCCCATGCTCCAGCAACATGTACTGTGATGTGACCACAAGGAAACACTACATACATTTGTGGCTTCTGAAGGGTAAACTCCTTTGGCCTGAATGGACCAACACATTCACACTGTGTGAGATTGACTCACTGCATACAGTCCCTACAGGCAACTGTCATGGTACAAACTTCACCATTACACATAAGTAACAATCAAGGGGCTGGCATGGTGGGTACAGAAAGTGTCTTCCTTGTCTATGTGTGGACATGTGGAATAACAAATGCAGACTCATGACCTTCAGGGGGTGGGTTCTGTGGTATGTAATTACCATAGAACACAAAGCAAAATATAAACGCTGTGGGATAGCGGACCTGGATGGACGGAATGCGGAACCAATCAAACATTCACCCCCAGTCACAGATCTGGGTTTAATCCATCCATTATTTTGCTCACCATGCCACCCCAGTTTGACCCCAGCCATATGCAAATCAGTCTTGACCCTGTTCCTCATGGGAACAGTCCAGCCCGAACTGCCAGGCCAGGTTCTCCCTGGACCGGAAACAAGCATCCTGGGACCGGTTTCAGGGTTTCACCCCTCATCAGCCAGGCTAGCTTGAATCCAGTGGCACAGTGAGCCCGGGACCCACGTCTGGGCATACCCGTCGCACTTAGGGCGGCAAAAGCGAAGCAAAATATAAACGCTGTGGGATAGCGTAACTGGATGGACGGAATGCGGAACCAATCAAACATTCACCCCCAGTCACAGATCTGGGTTTAATCCATCCATTATTTTGTTCACCATGCCACCCCAGTTTGAACCCAGCCATATGCAAATCAGTCTTGACCCTATTCCTCATGGGAACAGTCCAGCCCGAACTGCCAGGCCAGGTTCTCCCTGGACCGGAAACAAGCATCCTGGGATCGGTTTCAGGGTTTCACCCCTCATCAGCCAGGCTAGCTTGAATCCAGTGGCACAGTGAGCCCGGGACCCACGTCTGGGCATCCCCAGCGCACTTAGGGCGGCAAAAGCAAAGCAAAATATAAACGCTGTGGGATAGCGTACCTGGATGGACGGAATGCAGAACCAATCAAACATTCACCCCCAGTCACAGATCTGGGTTTAATCCATCCATTATTTTGCTCACCATGCCACCCCAGTTTGAACCCAGCCATATGCAAATCAGTCTTGACCCTGTTCCTCATGGGAACAGTCCAGCCCGAACTGCCAGGCCAGGTTCTCCCTGGACCGGAAACAAGCATCCTGGGACCGGTTTCAGGGTTTCACCCCTCATCAGCCAGGCTAGCTTGAATCCAGTGGCACAGTGAGCCCGGGACCCACGTCTGGGCATACCCGGCGCACTTAGGGCGGCAAAAGCAAAGCAAAATATAAACGCTGTGGGATAGCGTAACTGGATGGACGGAATGCGGAACCAATCAAACATTCACCCCCAGTCACAGATCTGGGTTTAATCCATCCATTATTTTGCTCACCATGCCACCCCAGTTTGAACCCAGCCATATGCAAATCAGTCTTGACCCTGTTCCTCATGGGAACAGTCCAGCCCGAACTGCCATACCATAGAACACTCCTTTGGACATATGTGTCTATCCTACAGAGATGGCTTCCAACATACAAAGGTATGCATTGTACAATTTCAGCTAATTGACCAAGCTACTGAGTCACATGTCATGTCCTCCAGGGACCACCACACTGTCTGCACTGTGGGGCTGTCATTCGTGCAATAAGCCTGCCTTGTACAATTATGACTTATGTGAAGGTATCGACAGAGCTGTGGTAGTAAGCGACCTGTCATGAGTCAAAGACACACAGAGGGTCATTATGACCCAGGCGGTCGGCGTTAATATGGAGGAAAGTACTGCCAATTGGCTGGCAGTACTTTTCTCCATAGTATGACATTGGCGGTTTGGCTGAAGCCAAACCGGCAATGTGCCACACCGACCGCCACGGCGGTAATTATCATGGGGCTAGAGATTTCACTCCCCAGCCCGGCAGCCCTCACTTACCCGCCTGCGGGATTATGATCCCGCCTACCGCCATGGTTTTTGTGGCGTCCTTACCACCAAGAAAACCATGGCGTTAGGCACTATCAGTAACAGGGAATCCCTTCCCTGTCACTAATAGGGGTCTTCCCCACCCCCTCCCCAGGTTCCCCTCCAACCCCCTTCCTCTCCAGACCCCCCTCATACACGCCCCTCCTTTCACACAGGCACACATGCATACACACATCTATCTCGACATTCATCCACACATGCAGACATCCATTCACACACACATCCGCACACACTTAAATACACACACGCAGACAGGCATTCACACAACTCAACATACATGCACTCACACCACCAAACATGCTCACACATACAACACGCAACACACACCCACATACACGCACACACGCACAGACATACACACACACAAACAAAACACCCCCCTCCCCTGTCCGGAGCACCTGACTTACCTGTAGTATTCTCATAATACGGCTGGCGGCGGTCTACTGGCGTGGCACTGCTGCTGCCGGCAGCGCCTCCTTACCACCATCCGCCGGCATGGCCACCGCCAGATTTCCGCCATCCTTCTGGTGGAAATCCAGCTGTGGTCATAATCTGGCGAACGGCTGGTAGCCCCGGCAACGGTCTTTTGGCGGCTATCGCCGCAGCGGTAGGTGGTTTTTACCGCTGGGTCATAATGACCATCACAGTGACAATGATGCAAAAAGCACATGTTGACTACTTCTGTGATGTACCCCAGTACTCATTATTAATCTAGTCAATAGTCTGAGGAAGTCAGGATAGGTTTTGCCATTATATTGTCCACAGGAAAGGATCTGCTGGTGTACAGGTAGTGGGCACAGTGTCACAGTTGCATAGCCATAGTGACTCTTCCACCACCTGGACTAGGTCCCATACTCTGAGATATATGTGACAGGCCTTGGTCTCTGCAGGCTGAGCATAGAAAACCTACATGTCACTCAGGGGCACATTGTAGCCTGTGAGGAGGGAAAGGATGGTGGTGAACAGAGTCAATTGTGCCAATGAGGTACTTACCTGCTCCTCTGGTGAGCCATAGAGTTGTCCATGCAAGGGAAGGACCTCATTAAGAAGCCTCTCCAGTTCCCCTGGACAGAAGGCAGGGGCTCTATCACCTGCTAGATGTAGCATGATTATTCCAGAGGTGGCACACAGTAGCTCAGGCAGTGGAGGCGTTGCTGGCAGCAGTGTCAGGAGTCAAGTGAGTGAATTTGTACAACATGGCAATCACGTCTGCCACATACGCGGTCATCACCGCTGACTGTCACAGCCATTGGGCCTCGACTGCCACAGGCAACGTTAGCCTATGACTGTGTCCATCATGGTTGCGACCGTGGCCCTATCTGCTGATATGTCCCAATCTATGTTCAGTCTGGCGTTAAAGGATTTCCTCGCAGCAATGTTGAAACTCATTGACAGCTATATCAGGTTCCCACAGACGTGAGGATTTAGCTAATGTTAAGGTTGACATTTTGGTTTTGCCCGCCTCCCACACGTGGTGGGGGCCACTGATTGCACACATGTTGGCTTGGGGCCACTGCAGTCCACTGAACAAGTCTTTCACAACAGAAAAAAACTTCCATTCCATCAAAGTGCAAGTTGTCTGTTTGGCAGATCTCTACATCTCACATGTGTGTGCCATTTATCCGCGATCAGCACATGATTCCTTCATAATGCGGAACAGCACCATACCCCAGCTGATGTAACAACTGTACCCAGAGAAGGCCTGGCTGGTTGATTAGTCACGTCTGTCCAACTACGCCAGGGGAAGTCTGCTTCAATGAGGCCCATGGAAGGACATGGCAGCCAGTGGAGCGAGCTTTTGGGCTCCGGAAGGCCACATTTAGGTGTCTGGACAAGACTGGTGGAGTTCTCCTCTACACACCCAGGAAAGTGTGTCAGATCACTGTGGCATGCTGCATGCTCCACAACATCGCCCTATGGAGGAATAACCCATACAACATAGAGGAGGGGGAGCCTGCAATTCTACCTGGTGAGAATCCTAAAATGCAAAGTGAGGAGGACAGCAGTTAAGAGGAAGGAGACACTTGCGAGAAGATCGCATCCACAGCAACTCCTCATGAGTGTAAGTATGTCCTGTGATGTCATGACTGTGAATGTGTGATGAACTATAGTTGTGAGAAAGTTTTGAGTTGAGTATTTTGGATACAGCTAGTGAGCTAATACTCTGCAATAATCAACCAAAGGCTGATTGATGAGATAGCTTTTGACACACCACCTACCTTGATGATGTTGCTTTGTTTGTGTCAGTTCCCTTGCAATGTACTATGTTTTCCAGATGTTTGCTATGTGACTTGTGTCATATGTATGATTTCAAGCCTATACTCCTTGTTTTGCTAGTTTACACGGGTATCTTCACAATGACATGTCTATGTGGGCATTGCAAAATTGTGACTTTGGCAGATATGTAATGCTGTTCTGGCATATGAAGTGGATATGGATTGTTCTAGGAAATGTAGGTCACAGAGTTTGTGTGTATGAGACCTGTGCCAAGACAGCTTGCACAGTGTTTGGGTGGAAGGTCAGAAGCGCCCATTGGACTTGTTTTGTGTGCTGTGGTGGGCCGATTGCATCATGTGTCTCATCATGTGGGCATGAAATATGCAGTCCTAGCGTATGACGAAGTGATTTTTCCACTCGTTTTGTGTGACCTGTATAAAGCTGTGGCTGTGTGTCATCATTGTAGGCCACAATACCTGTGCCACAACACTGACATACTTTTGTGTCTTCCCATCAGATGCATGGGCATTAGATTATGATGAGCCTGTGATCTGGAACTGTTGGACTGCCATCTGCCTATATCTTGGGTTATGTGATGTTGGATTACTTTGGTGTGGTGTGTAACAAGGGTCAAGCTGCTAACATAAACCACATCAATGTTTGCCTATTCTATAGGGCAATGTCTGACACATCCCTTCCTACCGTGTTTTGGAGGTCTCTGCCTGTCAACATGTTTATTTACTTGGTATGAGTCAATCATTTTTGCTTTGCAATACTTCTGACCGATGGACAGCTATGTGCTGCACACTATAATAAAATATTTTGTTTGAGCAGAGACTTTTATGTATGTTTGAGTGGGAGGGTTATAATCCTGAGCTGGACACTGTGTACATGCAACATGTCCCATATTGGACAAGTAGCTTGGATCATCATTTTATGATTCACATTGTCTGATATGTCTACATTGCTAAATATAAAATAAAAAACAACAGGCAAAGAGTCAGTGAATGGTGATTATATTGAGCATCTATGACGAACAGAAAATATGTGTGACATGACTCAATAAAAATTAAAATGTGAAGGGGTCAGTCATGGTCTATGAAATAATTGGAGAAGATGCCACACCATTGGGAGTCCAAAGTCCCCTCGTACTCCTCCCATTGGAAATGATAGGCGGTTCAGGATCAGTCCAGAGTGAATTTGTAACACAAAAAGGAGGTCCTTAAGGAAGAGGGTTACTACTGGCAGTGGTGGGTGTCTTGCCATCCACACCTACTGGATTCTTTGCTGGATGTCCCCGCTTGAATGGGGGAGGGTTCTACTGCTACAGAGGCAGGGGTGTCTGGGTCTTGATGTTCCTCTGGCAGAGCCTCACATCCAGTGGCTGGCACCAATGTTGCTGGGCCTGCTGTTTATTGGCCAAAGGAGGACTGATGTTGAAAAGCCCTTCTTAGGAGGGTATGTATGTCCCTCAACATCCCTGTTGTTGTTATGGGCCTCCATCTGTTCCCACATGTCCTTATGTATGTCCCTCTGTAGATGCTTGATTTCCCAGAGTTTGGTCAACACCTGTCCCATCACGCCTTGGGACTCCTGATAGGACCCCATGGCATGGCTGATGGTGTCCTGACCAAGAGCAGCCCCAATGGTCTCACCCTACTGTCCCACAGCATCCCTCCCATGCACTCCATCGCCCAGGCCTGTACCCTTGCCACAGGGTGCTCCCTACAACTTGTTCCTGGGCCCTCATTGTCCGAAGTGTTGTACTGCACCTCATGTTCCAATACTGGGGGGGACAAGATGGTAGACAATGTGCTTGGGACACAGATTGGGGGGGGGGGCGGGGGTGAATGGTTGCCTGGGATATTGAGGCAACAAGGCTTAGAGGTGACATTGTGGGCACAGTGAGACTCACTGTTGCCGGCTGACCAGGTTGCCCACATGGGCCAGAACTGTCCTCCATGTCCAGATGTCCAGGAGTGTCATCTTCACTGAGGGCTTCATCCAGGGGGAGTGGCAGTCTGTCCTGTGGCCTCTGTGTGCCCAGCAGCAGATCCACCTGTTGATGTAAAATGGACATTGTTACTGGTTGTATTGTGACAACTACCTCCAAAGGTTTAGAGTTATAGTAAGCAGCGAGCTTGTACAAAGTTATGTTGTACTTAAACCAGTTGTGGCAAGTGAACATGGTATTGGGTGTGTTGGCATGACGTGTGAAGCATGCCAACTCATTTAGACTCAAGCAGCTGTTGAGATGTGCGGATCAGTTGCACTTGGGAGGATGGCCTGAAAATTACATCTTGCCACCAGTGAAGCCAACACAATGGAGAGGCAACATATGCCTTTGACCATTTGGAGGCCTAGTTGAATGTGGTGCAGGCAGACCCAGGACTTGGTTGCAAATGTTACTGGAGTTATCATGTGCACAGTGTTGGGTCAATGTGTCTGCTGCCAATCTGGTGATACATCTTGAGACATTAGGAATACTTCTTGCACCCACTAGGCAAGCTGTCCTTCCTGTCCTCAATAGTTTCATCTTGGGCTAGCAAGTCAAGATGAAGCTGGTAGACAGATACACCTCTCTAATTTAAGCATGAACTGTGCTTGCTCATTCCCAGAGGAGTACACTTCATTTGAGAGTTGACAAACAGTTGTATTTAAGCATGTGGCCACTGTGCTGTTGTTTGGGATAATAGAAACTGGGAGATGCAGTTGGATCACTCCCTGTACTATACACACTAGACCAAAGTTATCACTCCAGGTGAGTACACTTAATTTGAGAGTTGACAAACAGATGTATTGGGGCATGTGACCACTTTGCTGGGGGTTGGAGTAACAGAAACAGGGCCTGCTGGGAGTTGCAGTCATGTCATTCCCTGTACTACACACACGTGCCAAATGGTGTCCCCCTAGTTGAGCACACTTAAATTGAGAGTTAATACAAAGGGCTATTCGGATAACTGAACCCTGGGCTGGTGTTTGAAGTAACGGGCACAGGGCCTCCTGGGAGTTCCAGTCAGGTCACTCTCTCTACTTCTCACCACTATACAAAAGGTATCCTCCCAGGTGAGTGAACATCATTTGAGAGATAACAAACAGGGGTATATGGAGAAGTAAACACTGTGCTGGTGGCTTGAGTTACAGACACAAGTTCTCCTGGGAGTTGCAGTCAGGTCACTCTCTCTACTACACATACTATACAGATGATATCCGCCCAGGTGAGTACACTTCAATTGTGAGTTAACAAACAAGGGTAATTGTGCAAGTGAACCCTGTGCTGGTGGTTGGAGTTACAGAGACAGGGCCTCCTGGGAGTTGTAGTCAGGCCAGTCCCTCTACTTTCCAACTCTTGACAAATGGTACCCTCTCAGGTGAGTAAACTTCATATGAAAGTTAACAGGGATAGGTCGAGAAGTGAACACTGTGCTGGTGGTTTAAGTTACAGACACAATGCCTCCTGGGAGTTGCAGCCTTGTCACTCTCTCGACTACACACACTATATATATGTTCTCCCCCTAGGTGAGTGAATTTCATTTGTGAGTTGACAAACCGGGACCATCGGAGAAGAGAACACTCGAATTGTGGTTTTAGTTATAGGCACAAGGCCTCCTGGGAGAAGCAGTCATGTCACTCTCTCTACTACACACAATATACAAATGTTATCCCCCCAGGTGAGTGAAGTTCATTTCTGAGTTGACAAACAGGGGTCATCAGACAAGAGAACAGTGGGCTGGTGATTTGCTGTAACAGTGCCTCCAGGGAGGTACAGTCAGGTCACTCCCTTTACTACACACACTTGACCAGTGGTATCCCCAACAGGTGAGTACACTTCATCTGTGAGTTCACAAACAGGGGTCATTGGACAAGAGAACACTGAGCTGGTTGTTGGATTTGCTGAAACAGCGCCTCATGGGAGTTGCAGTCAGGTTACTCACTGTACTACACACACTTGACCAATGTTTTTCCCCCAGGTTAGAACACTTCATTTGAGAGTTGACAAACAGGGGTCTTTGGACAAGAGGATACTGTGCTTGAGGTTGGAGTTGCTGAAATAGGGCCTTTTGGGAAGTGCAGTCAGGATACTCTCACTACTCCCCAATACTTGTCAACTGTTTTGTTTTACATATCTATATGCAGGCTCATTTATGTTTGTGCATAAGGGGGTCATTCTGACCCTGGCGGTCGGTGATAAAGCGGCGGCCAACCCGCCAACAGGCAGGCGGTCCAAAAAATGGAATTCTGACCCTGGCGGGAACCGCCAACACAGGCCGCCACATTAACACTCCGACCGCCACGGCGGGACCGACAAACAACGCGGCGGTCACCGCCAACAGGCAGGCGGCAGACAATGTACTGCCCACCCTATCACAACTCACCAATCCGCCACCTTTTCCGGGGCGGGAGCCCCGCCGATAAAAACACGGCGGAAACAGACTACGAACGGGAAAACGCTCACCTATACACACTCCACGAGGAAGGAGGACAGCATGGAGCCCGAATTACACATCCTACCGGCTATTGTCTACCTGCTCATCTACCAGGAGTACGAACGCCGGCGCAGACGACAACGGTGAGTACTGCACCTACGACACAGGGGAGGGGGGAGGAGGAAAGCTTACGGGCACACACATACGCGATACACCCACCCCCCCAACCCACCCCCCCAATACCTACACACCAATGCAGAGCAACAAGTCAGAGTGACACCCCCAAACCCCCCGGAAGAATGCAAAGACATAATTCAAATGAAGATTAAAATTTATGTATAAAATAGGTTCATTTAAGTCATGGTAAATATGCCATATGAAATATACAAAAGAAATAATGAACATAGTGCAAAGTATAAACATAGTCAATAAGTCCTGCACAGTCCTTTCAATATCCATAGTCCGTGGGCCAATGTGTACAAACACATGGGCAAAGCCCACACAGGAGACCGGAAACCATTGGAGAGAACACTGCTGGGGCATCAGATGAGAAAACAACAGGCACCTCAGTGGGAAGGGAAAGGGGGGCACCTCAGCCACATGAGTCCACGACGCCAGATCCACGAGGGGCCTCCATGCCCACTGTACCATCCTGGGGAGTGCAAAGCCACAGTCCATCAGATGGATAACCGACTCCACTGGTATTGGAGGAGGCATGGTGCCCAGAGTGCTTCGTGAACACCTGCTCGACACAGAACCGGCACTGTCAAAGGACCAGCGGTGCTTGAGACGGCGGTGCCCAGCGGAGCGGTGCTTGACAGGAAGGGCCCAGCGGAGCTGTGCTTGAGATGAAGGGCCCAGCGGAGCGGTGCTTGACAGGAAGGGCCCAGCGGAGCGGTGCTTGAGATGAAGGGCCCAGCGGAGCGGTGCTTGACAGGAAGGGCCCAGCGGAGCGGTGCTTGAGATGAAGGGCCCAGCGGAGCGGTGCTTGACAGGAAGGGCCCAGCGGAGCGGTGCTTGACAGGAAGGGCCCAGCGGAGCGGTGCTTGAGATGAAGGGCCCAGCGGAGCGGTGCTTGAGATGAAGGGCCCAGCGGAGCGATGCTTGACAGGAAGGGCCCAGCGGAGCGGTGCTTGAGATGAAGGGCCCAGCGGAGCGGTGCTTGAGATGAAGGGCCCAGCGGAGCGGTGCTTGACAGGAAGGGCCCAGCGGAGCGGTGCTTGAGATGAAGGGCCCAGCGGAGCGGTGCTTGACAGGAAGGGCCCAGCGGAGCGGTGCTTGACAGGAAGGGCCCAGCGGAGCAGTGCTTGAGATGAAGGGCCCAGCGGAGCGGTGCTTGACAGGAAGGGCCCAGCAGAGCGGTGCTTGAGATGAAGGGCCCAGCGGAGCGGTGCTTGACAGGAAGGGCCCAGCGGAGCGGTGCTTGAGATGAAGGGCCCAGCGGAGAGGTGCTTGAGATGAAGGGGCCAGCGCAGCGGTGCTTGAGATGAAGGGCCCAGCGGAGCGGTGCTTGACAGGAAGGGCCCAGCGGAGCGGTGCTTGAGATGAAGGGCCCAGCGGAGCGGTGCTTGACAGGAAGGGCCCAGCGGAGCGGTGCTTGAGATGAAGGGCCCAGCGGAGCGGTGCTTGAGACGGCGGGGCCCTGTTCAGCAGTGCTCTTCACGGCGGGGCCCTGTTCAGCGGTGGCTGTCTTGGCGGGGCCCTCTTCAGCGGTGGCTGTCTTGGCGGGGCCCTCTTCAGCGGTGCTCCTCACTGCGTGGCCCTGTTCAGCGGTGCCTGTCTTGGCGGGGCCCTCTTCAGCGGGGCTTGTCCTGTCTTTCAAGGGACCCAGACCTGGCCAAGACTCCCCGCTTAGTCGCCCTCCGACCTTGCAGTAGCGGGGCCCTCCTGTGAAGGAGTCTTGTGCCCGTGGGTGTCGTCCGTCACACCCGGTATGGGGCTGGTGGGGCCCTCCTGGTGCGCTCGGCTGCTGCATGTCTTCTCCGCCCTGCTGCCCTTGCCCTCCTTTGCTGCAGCTCTGGGGCCCTTGCCTCCCTTAGATGATGTGGCAGGTGACGTGGCAAGGCCACTCTCCGTGGTGGCAGCCGTCTCAGGCTTTTCGCGCCGGCCCTTAAGTTTTCTTGTCCTCTTCCCAGGGGGTGGGCTGGCTGTCCCCTTGCTGCTGGCCGATGTTCCTTCCCTAGGAGCTGGTGGACTCCAGTAGCCCGGAACTATGGTGATACTAGATGCAGGGCTGGTGGTGGCCGAGGTGCTCTTTGGACTCTTACGAGATGGAGGGGGTGGGTCAGGTGATGCAAAGAGGTTAATTTTGGAGAGGAAAAGTTTTTTTAGGAGCAATGGGAACGGTAGGTGCAGTGGGTATGGGAGTGGAGGAAGAGGATGTGGTTGTAGGAGAGTCAAGTGTGCTGTCTTTGGGTGCAGGTGCTTGGGCTGGAGGCTGTCGTGAGGTGGATGGCTGTTGGGTGGGTGGCTGCCTGCGTTTGTGTGGTTTGGAAGAGGGGGTGACAGACACACTGGGAGAGGACACAGGGGACGTGTAAATGGCAGTGGGGGTGGTGACTGCACGTGTGCTGACTGTAATGGAGGGTGTGCTGGTGATGGAAGTACTGGCTGATGGTGGAGTGCATGCAGGTGTGAGTGGAGACGTCACAGGGAGGGAGGAGGGAGACGAGGAGGAGGGGGACACAGAGGTGGTAGTGACTGTTGGCATGTCTGCATCTGGATGTTGTTTGTGTGAATGCTTGTGGGATCTGTGGTGCTTATGTCTGGATGAGCTGCCCTTGGGTGTTGAGGTGTGTGCAGGCTGGTCTGATGGTGTGGATGGGATAGGCTGAGGAACAGGAGACTGGGACTGGGTGGAGGGAGTTAGAAGAGGGAGGCTGGAGACAGGGACAATGGCTGCCGTCAGTGCTGAGGCCAGAGCGTTGAACGATCACTGATGGGCAGCCTGATCCGAATGAATGCCCTCCAGGTATGCATTGCTCAGATGCACCTCCCTTTCCACCCCCTGGATGGCATTCAAAAGGGTAGACTGCCCAACAATGAGCGTCCGGAGGAGGTCAATGACCTACTCACTGAGGGCAGCAGGGGTAACTGGGGCAGGGCCTGAGGTGCTTGGGGCGAAGGAGATGCCCGCCTTGGTGTGCGAGCGGGCACGGGGCGAACGCTGAGGGGCTGCTTGGAGGGCGGAGCTGGTGCGCTGGGTGGCGGCTGTACCTGTAGTTGCGGTGGGCACGGATGTTGCCGCCACCGCAAGGGAGCTCCCTTCCGAGGACGTGTCGGTGTCGCTGACGTCTCCACGGGTCCCCGTTGTGGAGCTCCCCTCGCCCTCCGTCTCACTGCTGAACTCGGAGTCCGTTGCATGGCCCTCCGGGGCCATGTGAGATGCAGCTCCCTCGTGCGCCGATGGCACTGCTCCTCCGCCTGATGATGCTAATGCACACATGCACAGGAAGAAAAAGAAAATGGGTGGGGGGGAAAAATGAAGACAGGTTGAGTGCATGCATTGGCAACACCGTTGGCGGAGAGGACAGACACAGAAGCCCCCTGAACTACGCTGCGCATTCGGGGTACACTACTCAGTTCTTGTGACTAGGCCTACACGTCTATGGACGACAATGCACACATGGGTGATGCAGGACCATGGATAGCTGTACTTGGCACCCTACAGAGGTGGGGGGCGGGGACACAGGGCCATGGCTAACGGAGGGGACTAGCCTACAGAAAGCGCCCTGGCCTTGAGTTACCCACAGCCCTCCTCCCCCACCCAGAGACCACCACTGCGCGCAAAGATAGCAGAATGTGCTGATACTCACCCCCTTGTGTCTGCTGTGATGTCCTCACGCGCCCATCCAAATCGGGGTAGGCCACTGCCAGGATCCGGGACATCAGGGGGGTCAATTGGCGGCTGGCACCCCTCCTACGTTGGGAGGCCATCCCCAGCAGAGACTCGGCGGTCTTTCTGGTCCCGCGGCAGATGTCCTCCCACCTCTTTCGGCAGTGGGTGCCCCATCTGTCGTGGACCCCCGGGGCCCGGACGTCCTTGGCGGTGGCACGCCAAATGTCGACCTTCTGATGGGCGCTGACCTATTTGACATGTACAGGGTGGTAAAGGAAATTTCATCACTTTTCAGCATGGTAGATGTGAGTGGCCCTCCCTCCCCAACCTTGCCATGTGGCACATGTTCCCATCTGTCGTGCGTTGCACTCCTCATTCGCTCCCCTCCCCACCATCTTACATACACCCCACTCAACACAGGCATAGCCCATTCAGCGTGCACCCTGTGTACTAACCTGTTGGTCTGGAGGACCGTAGAGTAGCGCATACTGGGGGAGGACCCCATCAACAAGTTTCTCCAATTCTTCGGAAGTGAAGGCAGGGGCTCTATCCCCAGTCGCAGCAGCCATTGTATCTCCCAGACCGAGGTCACAGCAGCACTTGCAGTATAGGTCCTCTCCTGTGGATGATCAGGTCTCGAGTGATTAATCAGATAGAAAATGGCGGTCACGCCCGCGGCGGTGCGTACCGCAACCGCCGGCGCACATCGTCATTGGCTCCTGAGACCCATAGGGTTCATTGTTAACCAATGCGGCTTCGCACCGCGGTCTTCGACCGCCTACCGCCACGGTGTGCCACGCCAGCGCAGTGACCTCACATCCCACTGTCACACTTCACAGGTCAGGCAGACGCCATTTCAAGGGCCCACATGGCATGATTTCTACTGCGTCACACAGGCCTAGGCCTTGCATTGCCACTCATACAAGCCGTTCCATGCATAGCGATTCGTGTACTGTGCAAGCTGTGTGAACGAACCTGTGGGTTGCTTGACTCTGTGCTCCATGTTGTCCTTCCTAGGCACCGTCCGCTGGGACTTGTGAGGAGAAGGATGAATCCTCCCGTGTACCGACCGCTGGTGGACCTGTCGACAATGGAAGAACGACACATCATACTTACATACCGGCTTGACAGGGCAACTATACATGAACTATGTGCCCAACTGGAGCCAGACCTGATGTCCCCCATCCGCCAACCCACAGGGATTCCCCCTCTGGTGCAGGTTCTGTCAGTACTCCATTTTTTGGCAAGTGGGTCGTTTCAGACAACAGTGGCTATATCATCTGGGATGTCTCAGCCTATGTTTTCAAAGGTTTTGTCCAGAGTGTTGTCTGCCCTGATGAAATACATGCAGAGATACATTATTTTCCCTGAGGTGGGCGAATTGGCTACAGTGAAGGGTGATTTCTATGCCCTTGGACATATCCCCAACATCATTGGGGCCATTGATGGGACCCATGTGGCTTTGGTTCTCCCCAAAGACAGTGAGCAGGTGTACCGAAACAGAAAAAGTTATCATTCGATGAATGTCCAGGTGGTCTGTTTGGCTGACCAGTACATCTCCCATGTAAATGCCAAGTTCCCTGGGTCAGTGCATGACGTGTATGTCATGCGAAATAGCAGCATCCCTTATGTGATGGAACAGCTACAGAGACACCGTGTGTGGCTAATTGGTGACTCTGGTTACCCCAACCTGTCGTGGCTACTGACCCCAGTGAGGAATCCCAGGACAAAGGCAGAGGAACGCTACAATGAGGCCCATGGGCGAACTATGAGGATCATAGAAAGGACCTTCGGGGTCCTGAAGGCCAGGTTTAGGTGCCTGCATATGACAGGGGGATCCCTCATGTACTCACCAAAGAAGGTGTGCCAGATCATCGTGGCCTGCTGTATGCTTCACAATCTTGCATTGCGACACCAGGTGCCTTTTCTGCAGGAGGATGGTCCAGATGGTGGTGTTGTTGCAGCGGTGGAGCCTGTGGAGAGTGAAGAAGAGGAGGACGACGGGGACGACACGGACAACAGGGATACAGTCATACAACAATACATTCAGTAGCACACAGGTAAGGAACAGCCACCCCAATTTACATTTACTTGAGGCCTCATGCGTCTCCACAGTCTGTGTTTCCCCCCAGTTCCTGTTAACTGATTTGTGACTTTCCCTTCCCTTTTCAGAGCTGTATGACCCACTGCCTGACTTCAGCTTTGTTTGCCCATGGACTAAAGCTTATTGAAATTGGTATGTTGTCATCACAAAGTAACTGGACATTATTGAACCGTTATGTGTAATACATTAGTTAAGAATACAAGCAGACTCCTGTTTATTTAAGTGGAATAAGTGATTTATTTAAAGTGCTAGATATAGGTAAATGATTGGGAAGCGGGGATGGGTGGGGGTGGAGTAATGTCCATGGCAGAGTCCAGTTCTCAGTCGCACAGGTGCATTGTCCATATGCCTGTGGAAGGATGGAGCAGGGGCAGTTCAAGGTTGGACAGGGTGACAATGTGGGACAGTGGGATGACATCAGGGGGTATCTTAGGCTGGCGGGGGTCTTGCAATCCTACTCTGTCTTCTTGTGAGATCTCAGGTTCCGCTTGCGGGGTGGTTCTTCTTCTGCAGGAGGTGGGGTTCTGGTGGCCTGTCGTTGTGTGGGGGCCTCCTGTCCACTGGCGCCGGCGGAGGTGGTAGGCTGTTCCTGGCCTGGGCTAGTGACAGGGGCCCTTTGGGGTGCCACATGGTCCCGCAATGTGGTGACGATCTGGGTAAGGGCCAGGACGATGGTCCCCATTGCGGAACCGATGTTCCTCCGTTCCTCCCTGAACCCCATGTACCGTTCCTCCTGCAGTTCCTGGATCTCCTGGAACCGGGCCAGTACTGTGGCCATCGTCTCCTGGGAGTGGTGGTATGCTCCCCTGATGGTGGAGAGGGCCTCTTGGAGAGTCGGATCCCCGGGCCTGTCCCCCCCCCTGTCGCACAGCAGCCCTTCCGGTTCCCCTGTGTCCCTGGGCCTCTGTCCCCTGGCCGGTGTGCCCACTACCACTGCCCCCAGGTCCCTGTTGTTGTTGGGGTGGTGGGTCAACCTGGGTGCCCTGTAGTGGTGGACACACCGCTGATTGACGTGCCCTGGAGACAGAGGCATGGGCCCGCTGGGTGGGAGCTGTGCTGGTGTTCCCAGAGGGGGTTGGGTCTGGTGTAGCCTGTGGCTGTCTGTGGGGAACCGACTGTCCAGAGGTACCCGATGGGCCGGGCTGGTCGTCTGGCTCCAGGGAGACAGAGCTGCTGTCATCGCTGGGGGCCTCTTCTGGGGGTGGGATGGACATCTCTGGACCCTCCGTGGCGGTGTGGTGGCGTTCGGGTCCTGCAGGGGTATAAAGGTATGGTTATTGCTTCTGTGTGTGGGATTTCGTGTGATGGGTGGGTGTCCGTGTACCCATGTGCAGGCATTTCCTTGTGGGGGCTTTTGTGAGGGTTGCTTGTGGGGGTGATGTGTGTGTGCAGTGGGCATGCTTTGGTGATGGGTGTCCATGCTTTGGGGTCGCATGCAGGGCTTGGTGTTGGGATGGGTGGGTTGTGATGGTGAGGCTTTTGCTAGGGGTTGGTGTGATGGGGGAGGGGGGGAGGGTGGGGGTATGATTTGGCATTCAGGTGGGGTGGGGGTGGGAAGCAGTAGTGAAGATTTGCCTTACCAGAGTCCATTCCTCCGCCTACTCCAGCGAGGCCCTCAGGATGCAGGATGTGCAAGACTTCCTCCTCCCACGCGGTAAATTCTGGGGGAGTAGGTGGGGGTCCGCCGCCAGTCTTCTGCACCGCTATGTTGTGCCTTGATACCATGGAACGCACCTTCCCCCGTAGGTCGTTCCATCTCTTCCTGATGTCCTCCCGATTGCGTGGATGCTGTCCCACCGCGTTGACCCTGTCCACTATCCTTTGCCATAGCTCCATCTTCCTGGCAATTGTGGTGTGCTGCACCTGTGCCCCGAAGAGCTGGGGCTCTACACAGACTATTTCCTCCACCATGACCCTGAGTTCTGCGTCACTGAACCTGGGGTGTCTTTGGGGTGCCATGGGGTGGTGTGGTTGAGGTGTGGGGTGGCGTTTGTGGTGATGAGTGTGGTGCGTGTGGTGGTGTGTGCTGTTTGGTGCGTGGATTCTGTGTGGGTGATGGTGTTGTGTGCCTCTGTGTTGTGGGATTCTCTATTCTGTGCTCTGTCTCTTGCGTTCGTCAATGATTTCGGGTCGTAGGGGCTTGATGGTGATGTGGGTGTGGGTTTTATATTGTGTTGGGTGTGTGGGAGTGGTGTTAGTATGTGTATCAGGTGTGTGTATTTCGAAGTGCCCAATGTGGCTGAGTTTTCTATGGATGTGTGTATTTTGACCGCGGCGGTGTGTACCGCCAATGGAATACCGCGTTTGAAAGACCGTCACGTGGATTTGTGGATCGGAATGGTATGGGCGTCTTTCTGTTGGCGTGACGGTGGAGGTTTGGTCAGCGCCATTTTTTCGCTGACCTTTGGTGTTGCGGATTATTGAGGGTGTCGGGTTTTCGGCGGTTTGGCAGTTGCGGGTCAGAATGACTGTGGCGGTTTACCGCGGCGGTGTTATGGCGGTCTTCTGACCGGCGGTAAGCGCCTTTTACCGCCGAGGTCAGAATGACCCCCATAATGTTTTTTTGGGACATGCCATGGATCCTTGAATGTGTTTCTGATTTTGTGAGATTTCCATGCCCCATTTGGACATATGGCATGTGATGGGCCTTGGTAACTGTGATGTTGGGTCCAATGATGCACAACTGCAGTGTTGACACTCAGATACTCTGGATATTGAATGTTAGTGAGGTACATGAATAAGACAGTGGGCAAAGCTGAGCTATGGGCATGCATTAACATTGCAGTTTTGTGACAGTTTTTGTGTTGTGACTTACCAGACAGTACTCCCACAGATATTCCTGTCAAGCTCACAGGATGCAGGATGGCCAAGACCTTTTCCTCCCAGGGAAAGAGTATTAATGCAGCACTGGGAGGGCCACTGCCAGTCTTCTTGACCTGCTGCTGGTGCCTGGAGACGGGGGAACAGACCTTGCGCTGGAGGTTGTTCCACCTCTTCCTGATGTCCTCCTTGAGAGCACAGCGGTGCCTAAAGCATTCACTCTGTTGAGGATCCTGTCCTACATTTACTTTTTCCTACTAAGAGGGGTGTAACTGGACTTGTGCTCTAAACAATTGTGGCTCTACTCTTATGATTTCATCCACCATGACTCTTAATTCATCTTAGGAAAAACTGGAATTTTTTGGACATGACATGGTGGAAGAAGAAAATATTAAGGGTGACAGGGACTTACTTACCAGGGGAAGTGCAATAGGGTGTGAATCGACAAAACTGTGTGCAGGGTGTTCAAAAGGTTGGTGAAGAATAGGGGTTTCTAATCTATATAATCAATGGATTTGAGTTGCTAGGGCTTCTCTGTCTTGCTGTGTAAGTGCAAAGGATTGTGGTCTGTAAATAGGTGTGTTTTATAATGTGCTTTGCAAGTGTGTCCACTTGGCCAATGTGTGTCAGCTGTGTTGTTTTTGAATTCATCGAATGTGCAGTTGTGTTTTACTTTGCTGACCATGAACTGCTGTGGTCCTGACTGCCATTGGCTGACTGCGATGGAGGTACCGTCATGACAACTCTGTGCTTGTACAAGCTCAGTGGTTGGCCGTAGTATTGACAGCGATGGAGGTCGGACCACCTATATCAAGGGTATTGCGCTGCTGGCAGTCTGCTACTTTTGCTTGGCGATTGGAGGCCCAGCCTGTATGACTCGTAATACGGAGGTCTGGAAGACTGCCAGCATGGTGGTCTTTTCAGGCCCTCATATATGGCGGTCTGGCATCCGACCCCCAAACTCGTTATGGAGCCCTTTGTTTTTTAACATTTCCGTCTTTATTTATCCATATTTATTTTTTTGCCATGTTATTGGTATTTATCCATATTTATTTTGTGTTTTGAGAATAAATTGACTTGTGAAATGGTATATTTCCATTTTTATTTAACTGATAAACATTCACTCTTACTTTGCTGCCTATCATGTTTTACCAAATTAAGCAGCTGAAGTTACCAAAACGTTACACCCACAGGTAAATATCATTGGTATAATACAAATATATGTTAACATATGCCTGTATTAAGGGGAATCTCAACCTTTGTTTTAACTTCCCATACCATCTATTTGCTCAGCTATTGTCCTTGAAATCACAAAATACAGCATGGAAAGTGACCACAAGAAGCACATTTTTCCATATTGTTACACTTTAAAAAATAATACAGGCAGGAAACACAGTTTCTTGTCTGTATTTATCTGTAAAAATCTGTAGAAATGGAAAACTGGGAGCCTAATTATAATATGAAAATAATATAAATATGTATTAAGTATGGTGTATGAATTTATATTTATATGTTTTTGGTTTATATGTGAACAATTTGTTAACACAAAATCAATAATCAGATTTGTTTATGTTTAATATTTGTATAATTTCTGTTGATGGTGTAACAAAGTGCCCCTTTTTGACATGGTCACCCCCACGTTTCTCACTGGTACCGAGGTTTTTCGACTGAGGTACACTGGGTCCCTGCTAAAGAGGTCCCCAGTGCCAGTGCTGCTGCCCTAAAACAGGTAACAATGTGTATAATTGGCACACTCCTCTACCTAACTCCCTCATAAGTGGTAGCCCTGGCACCGAGGGCATGAGTTAGGGAGAGGGTCCCTAAGGACTGCAGCACATATTGTGCCACTCTCAGGGACCCCCCTAAAAACAGGATGTACAAAGCTGCTATTGCAGTCTGCGTGTCCTGGTGCAAGCCAAGCAAAAACGCCACATGGCACAGCCATTGTATGCCATGTAACCATCACTGTGCCTATATGTAGGTCATCCCCATAGCAGGCCTTGGAGCCCTAAGGCAGGGTGCATTATATTTGATGTGTGGTACTATACTCACTAGCAGAAATGACCCTATGATGCCAACCCCACTGCTGAGCATTACAAGTGAACAGGGAAGCCATTTTAAGGTATGTGCTGAACACTCCTCTCATATGACTCAGTCACACAGTGGCTTCACTGAAACCTATGGTGTTTGGTATCAAACACCTTGTCTTAATAAATTTAGGGTGATGTCACCCTCAGGTTTATTATGACATGCACCTTAGAGGTGCCCCCTGATCCCCACTAGTCAATGAGTGTGTTGGCTGACTGGTTCCGACCAGTCTGCCACTACAGACAGGTTCCTGACCTCTCTGCAGGTGAGAGCCTGTTCTTTCAGAGGTCAGAAACATAGCCTGCTCCAGGGAGGAGTGTTGTCACCCACTTCAGCAGGATAGCTAGCAGATCTGCATAACAAGGCCAGGGGTTTCAAAGGTGCTGCTACCTTTAGTATGCAACCGCTGGCGTCCCGAGACCTGGGTGTAGCCCCGTTTCCATGAGGCCATTCTGGCACCAGGACAGGCAGGAAAATTAGTTAGTCAGTAGGTGTGTATCACCTCTGGGCTAACCACACCCTTAGGGTGGGCTACCTGAAGTTCCACCATCTAGTTTTTGATTGGAACTAGGCGTTCTGGGATTGGAATATGCCCACCCCCCAAAGAAAGTAGTCAGATAGGGGATGTCAGCACCCCCAATGGTAAGCAGCCCATTGGTTACTACCTGGCACACTCCTAAATACCATTAAATTGAGTATTTCGTTAGCTCCCCAACACCAGAAACCAGATTCAATAGACCCAAAGGGAAGAAGGACACTGAAAAGAAGCGAAAAGCAAGAACTGAGGAGCAGCAACTGACTTAGCCCAGACCCTGCCAGCATGCCTAAAGTCCTCAACAACTGCAGCAAACATGAAGAAAAATATTTGTTTTTATGATTGTTAATTGTGGAGTACATTTTTTTACATTAATATATTAGGCAGTAAATATTTTTTTAAATATATTAATTATTAATAGTGATCAGAATAATCCATGATATGTAAATGTTTAATTATGAATACATTTGTTTGTATTTTGGGTTATTGTGTTTTTCAAGTAATTTGTTTAATTTTATTTCATAGCTAATTATCTGTGAGTATGGTATATTGATTGTGAATATTACAATCTTAGTGTGCAGTGCTTTGCATAAAATCTTTTAGATTTTATTGCAAATAGTAAATGTCACACCTTTAGTGTCCAATACCTTCCCCAAATTGGTTTAGATTGGAGTGAGACTAGTAACTGTCACCCCTTTAGTGCCCAGTGCCTTTTCCATATTGCTACAGGTTGGAGTGGGAATAGTACATCACCGCTTTGGTGTCCAACAACTTCCACAAATTGGTTTAGATTGAAGTGGGAATAGTAAATGTAACCCCTTGAGGCCCTCATTACAACCCTGGCAATCGGTGTTACACCGCCAACAGGCCGACGGTAAAAAAACTGGAATCATGACCATGGCGGAAACCGGCAACACATACAGCCACTTTATCACTCTGACCGCCACGGCGGTAGCAACAAACACTGCAGTGGTAACTGCCAACAGCCAGATGGAAGACAATGTATTACCCACTCCATTACAACCCGCCCATCCGCCAGCTTTTCCGGGGCGGTACCAACACCATCAAAAGCACCGCAGAAACAGTACTCTGAAGGGAAACCACTCACCTCTCTGCACTCAAGGAAGAACCAGGACGCCATGGAGCCTGAGCTGCAGGTCTTCCCCAAGCTGGTGTATCTGCTCATATACCAGGAGCACCAACGCCGGCGACGATGACCACGGTGAGCACTGCACCTAGCCCACAAGGGAAAGGGGAGGAAAAAGAGAGTGACACACACATGTAACACGCAACACCCCCACCCTCACCCCCAACACCATACACACAAACACATGCAACAACATTACATATACACCCTGTAACCCTCTGGAATAACGCAAGGACAAAAGGAATGGAGTCAAATGAGTGTAATAATAGAAATTTTAGAAATACGTTCATAAAAATAGAAACAGTATGTACAATATATACAATATATACAAAAGGAGGGACAATGTCCACACAAAAATTGTCCGTGGCCCACTGGCCCAAAACACATAGGCCAAGCCCACACTTGACTCCTGCCTTAATACGGAGAGAACATTGCAGGACCATCGGGTCGAAAACACACAGGCACCTCAGGGGGACAGGAAAGGGGGGGCACCTCAGCTGGAAGATGGTATAATGCCACTACACCTGGAGGGGGCTACATGCCCACTGCAAAGCCACAGTCTCTCAAGTGGGTGGTTTGCCCACTGCTTGGTCCTGGGGAGTGCAAAGCCACAATCTCTCAAGTGGGTGGGTTGCCCACTGCTTGGTCCTGGGGAGTGCAAAGCCACAGTCTCTCTAGTGGATGCATTCTTCCACTGGTTCTGGAGGGGGCTTTGTGCCCAGTGTGCTTCGTCCTGCCAAGGATTGGGTGAGTGGATGCCTTCTTCCACTGGTTCTAGAGTGGGCATTGTGCCCAGTGTGCTTCATCCTGCTAAGGATAGGGTGAGTGGATGCCTTCTTTCACTGGTTCTGGAGGGGGCTTTGTGCCCATTGTGCTTCATCCTGCCAAGGATAGGGCGAGTGGATGCCTTCTTCCACTGGTTCTGGAGGGGACTGTGTGCCCAGTGATGCAGCACTTGGGGAGTGCCAGGTCACTGTCCCTCACCTGGGTGTCAGACCCACGAGATTTGGAGTAGGCGGGATGCATGACACTCCATGGAGGCAGGACTACAGTCCATCCGCCGGCGGATACGGCTGCACAGTAGTGGTAGTGCCGGTGCTGGTGGGGGTGCTGGCAGTGGATGAGGGGAGGCACCAGTCCTTCCCCTGCAGCCTCAGACGGCTGCCCACTGGAGCTGCTGCTGCTGCCAGTGGTGCTATTTGCGGCAGTGCAGGTGGCAGTGCTTGCGGCGGTGTAGGTGGCAGTCCTGGCTGAGGTGATGATAGCCACCAGGCCTTCACCTGCAGCCTCAGATGGCTGAAGCGCCCTGGCTGGTGTTCTGTGCCCCTTCCTGACCTTGGCAGATGGTGGTGCTTCCTTGGGTCTGGCAGCTGGAGTCTTCGACGTGGCCTTGCTGGGTGGTTGTGGCTCCTTCACCTTCCTGGATGCTGTCCCCTTCCTGCCCTTGCCAGGTGGCGGAACCTTCTTGGCCTTGGCAGGTGTTGGTGGCACACTGGCTGGGCTGACGGGTGCCTCCTTAGAGCCTCTGACAGCTGCAGAAACCACAGTGGACGTGGACTTGGTGGGTGAGATGCTGGGCTGGGTTCTGGCCACCCTGGCACGAGGTGAAGGATGGGGGGAGTGGTAGGGAATAGGTCGATGTTCGCTAGGAAAAGCTTCTTAGGGACATTGGGGTGGGAAGACAGTGAAGGTTTGGGAGTGGAGGAAGAGGAAGTGGTTGTAGGAGGTGTCAGTCTGCTGTGTTTGGGTGCAGGTGCACGAGCTGGATGCTGTTGTGAGGTGGATGGCTGTTGGGTAGGCGTGTGCTTGCGTTTGTGTACTTTGGGAGGAGGGGTCACAGACACAGTGGGAGAGGACACAGGGGATGTGTGTATGGATGTGGGGATGGTGACTGCCAGTGAGGGGCATGAGGTGATAGGCGTGCTGGTGATGGAGGATGTAGTACATGCAGGTGTGAGTGGAGACACAACTGGGAGGGAGGTGGGCGATGAGGAGGAGGGGGACGCAGTGGAGGCAGTGGATGTTGGTGTGTCTGAATGGGGATGGTGCTTGTGTGAGTGCCTGTGAGATGAAGTGTGGTGCTTGTGTTTGCCAGAGCCACTTCTCTGTGTTGATTTGGATGAATGCTGGTCTGAAGGTGTGCTTGGGATAGGTTGGGGTTGAGGGGATAGAGACTGGGTAGAGGAAGTTGGAGGGGGGAGGCTAGAGACAGGGACATTGGCTGCCATCAGTGCGGAGGCCAGAGCCTGAAATGCTCTCTGTTGGGCTGCCACGCCCGAGTGAATGCCCTCCAGGTATGCATTTGTTTGTTGCAAATGCCTTTCGACACCCTGGATGGCATTCAGTATGGTTGACTGCCCAACAGTGAGGGATCTCAGGAGGTCAATAGCCTCCTCAATGAGGGCAGCCGGGCTGACTGGTGCAGGGCCTAAGGTGCCTGGGCTAAGGAGATGCCCACCGTCCTGGGTGAGCGGGCAGGGGAAATACGCGTAGGGGCTGCTGGGAGGGTGGTGCTGGTACGGGGGTGGTGGCTGTACCTGTTGTTAGGGTGGGCACAGAGGTGTCCGCCAACGCCAGGGATCTTCCATCGGAGGAGGAGTCACTGTCTGTAGTGTCCCCTCCTGTCTCCGTCGTGGTGCTCCCCTCGCCCTCCGTCCCACTGGTGTCCTCACCGTCGGTGGATTCGGCCTCCACCAGATGATGCTAATGCACACAAGGACAGGGTGACAAAACAAGAAGCGGGGAGATAGAGGATACACCTGGTCAGTGTCAGCAACAACACTACCGTTGACGTACACAACACACAGGGATCAGCCCTATGCACTAGGCCATGCACTACCAGTTACAAAGCTAGTCACCAGCCCATGGGGTACATTGCCGAACGCCATCAGTTGCACACCTGAAACCAACAGGACGCTGCCCAGTAGTAGATGGCCACTAACACTATTTGGGTTGAAGTGCTTCACGGCCTGCCCAACAAGGGACCTACTCTGCCATGTTCGCCCTGGCCTCGGGGCACCCACAGCCCACATCCCCCAGGTAAAACCCAGGTAAAACCTTAACGCATGCAAAGTCAAGATTCTGAATCTGTACTCACCCCCTTGTGGCTGCTGTGATGCCTTCAAGCGCCCATTCAACTCCCGATAGGCCACCGCCAGGATGCGGAACATCAGGGGGGTCAGGGTATGACGGGCACCCGTTCCTCAGTGGGAGGCCAGTCCCAGCTGGGCCTCCGCCGTCTTCCTTGCCCAGCGGTGCAGGTCCTCCCACCATTTGCAGCAGTGGGTGCTCCGCCTGTCAAAGACCCCCAGGGTCTGCACCTCCATGGCGATGGCATGCCAAATACCCTTTTTCTGATGGGCGCTGACCTGCAGAAACAATAAAGCAGAAAAGGTATTAGTCATACCATATGGACTGTTATACTCATGGCCCACCATATCCCCCCATCTCCTTACGCACATACATTGACCACCATATATGCAGCACTCTGACCAGGACCCCTCAGCCCCCCCTACATGAGGCTTACACACACACAGCAATCCATACATTTATGGCCCACGCATCATGCTCACAGTGTACTCACCTGTTTGTCTGGAGGACCATAGAGTAAAGTGTTCTGGGGTAGGACCCCATCCACCAGTCTCTCCAACTCCTCCGAAGTGAAGGCAGGGGCCCTTTCCCCAGACACTTGAGCCATTGTCGCTTCCAGACACAGGTCACAGCAGCACTTGCAGTGTAGGTCCTCTCCTGTTGAAGGTCAGGTAGCAAGTGAGTGAACAGATAGAAAATGGCGGTCACATCAGTGGTGGTGCGTACTGTCACGGCCGGCGTACATCGCCATTGGCTTCTGGAACACATAGGGCCCAATGTTAACCAATGTGAAGTTGCACGGCGGTCATCGACCGCCGACCACTACACCACACAACGCCAATGGAATTACCTAATTTCCACTTGTCTCTCCTCAGAGGTCAGGCAGCCACCATTTCAGGGGGACACAAGCCATGGCACCTAACTGCGTCACAGCAGACATTGGCACATCAACTGACTCTCGAATTCACATACTGTTTCTGTAAAGGAAAAAATGCATTTTTATTTTCACATATGTGTGAATATGACCCTCTGCTCACAGTTTTTCTCCCTAGACTTCAACCACTGATGATGAATATGAGATGGAGACATCCCTCCATGTACAGACCCCTGGTGGACCTGGCGACAATGGAGGACAGACACATTATCCTAACCTACAGACTTGATAGGGCCACAATTCAAGAGCTGTATGCCCAATCGGAGCCAGACCTGATTTCAGCTATCCGCCAGCCCACAGGTATCCCCCCTCTTGTGCAGGTCTTGTCAGTGCTCCATTTCCTGGCAAGTGGTTCCTTCCAAGCGACAGTGACCATGGCATCAGGCATGTCACAGCCTATGTTTCCAACGTGTTGACCAGAGTGTTGTCTGCCCTGCTGAAACACATGCACAGCTACATCGTATTCCCCCAGGTGGAGGATTTGGCCACAGTGAAGGCTGACTTTTATGCCCTGAGACATGTCCCCAACATCATTGGTGCCATTGATGGTACACATATTACATTTGTCCCCCCCCCAGTGAAATGAACAAGTGTTCAGGAATAGGAAAAGCTATCACTCCCTGAATGTGAAGAGGGTGTGTTTGGCGGACCAGTACATCTCCCAGGTGAATGCCAAGTATCCTGGCTCTGAGCATGATGCCTTTATCTTGAGGAATAGCAGCATTCCATATGTGATGTCTCAAATCCAGAGGCACCGGGTGTGGCTAATATGTGAGCCCATGTTCCCCACCCAGTTGATGTAGGTATATGGGTGAGTGTGTCTAACAGGTATTCCTCGAATATTTGCTGGTGACTCTGGTTACCCCAACCTCTCATGGCTACTGACCCCAGTGAGAAATGCCACGACAAGGAGGATAATTGAAAGAACCTTTGGCCTCCTAAAGGCCAGATTACGGTGCCTCCATCTGACAGGTGGATTCCTGTACTACTCACCCAAGAAGGTGTGCCAGATCATCGTTGCATGTTGCACAACCTGGCCTTGAGACGCCAGGTGCCTTTAATGCAGAAAGATGAGCCTGGGGGAGGTCTTGTGGCAGCGGTGGAGCCTGTGGACAGTGAGGAAGAGGAGGCAGAGGAAGAAGATGTGGACAACAGAAGTTCACTCATTCAACAGTACTTCCAGTGACCCACAGGTAAGACACTGTAACTTCCCTTTCCATTGCAGTTTTGTGTTGGACATTGTACATGGCAGCCTGATTTTACATATTCTATGGCCACTTACTGTACCCTTTGGCATCTCTATTTTCAGATCTCTGTGCCCCACTCTGGCTCCCGGTGTGTTTACTGCTGCCCACTACAGGTCATACCTATGTATGCATGACTGTACAGTTGAATTGCAATGTTTACAGCTAGTTAAACGAATACATATTTGAATCAATTGACAGACTCCATATTTGTATTTGTTCCAAGGGTGTTTATTTATAAGCTAATAAATGGAAAGTCCAGGGTAGAGTCCAGTCTATTGGTATCACAGGTGCATTGTCCAAGGGGGCATAGGAAGGGGAGCAATAGCAGTTCAAGGTGGACAAGGTAACAGAGTGGGAGAGAAGGGTGACAATCAGGAGAGTCCTATTTCCTGGTGGGGGTCTTGGCAATGTTCTCTGGCTTCTGCCTGGATCACAGGGACCGTTTGCATGATGGTTCTCCTTCTGCAGGGGGTGGGGTGCTGGTGGCCTGTTGTTCATGTGGCAGGGCCTCCTGTCCACTAGCGCCGGCAGAGGTGGAGGGCTGTTCTTCAGTTTGGCTAGTGTCAAGGGCCGGTTGGTGTGCCACAGCCTCCCTCATGGTGTTGGCCATGTCTGCAAGCACCCGTGCAATGGTGACAAGGATGGTGTGGATGTGTTTGAGGTCCTCCCTGATCCCGAGGTACTGTCCCTCCTGCAGCTGCTAGGTCTCCTGCAACTTGTACATTATCTGGCCCATGGTCTCCTGGGAATGGTGGTATGCTCCCAGGATCTCTGCAAGTGCCTTGTGGAGAGTGGGTTCCCTGGGCCTGTCCTCCCGCTGTCGCACAGTCCTTCCAGCTTCCCTGTTGTTCTGTGCCTCTGTCCCCTGAACCGTGTGCCCACTGCCACTGAGCCCAGGTCTCTGATTGTCTTGGGTTTGTGGGGTTGCCTGGGGTCCCTGCAGTGGTGGACACACTTCTGATTGACGTGTCCTGCGGACAGAGGTATGGGCCAGCTGGGTGGGTGCTGTGCTGGTGTTTCCTGAGGGGGGAGGCTCTGTGGAGGGTTGGGACTGTGGCAGGGTAACCGACTGTCCAGAGGTCCCTGATGGGCCAGGTTGATCATCTTGATCCAGGCGTGCAGAGCTGCTGTCATCACTGTGGGCCTTTTCTGTGGGGGGGCTGGATGTTGGCGGCACCTCCTCTCCGGTGACGTTGAGTGGGGGGTCCTGTGGGGATGACATGCAGTGTTATTGTATCTGCGTGTGCCATCTTGTGCATAGGTATGTTTCCCTCTATGGTTGTTCTTAGCAAGGCAGCTTTGGCTTATGTGAGTTGTGATTTGGTTGGCTAAGTGATGGTCACTAGTGTGCATGCTGTGGTGATGGGTGTCCATGCAGGTCTGTGATGGGTGTCCATTCATTGTTAATACATGCAGGGCTTGGTATTGGGATGGGTGGGTTGTGATAGTGGGGTATGTGTGAGGTGGTGGAGTGATGGGGGTGAGGGTAGGGGTAGGAGTTTGTGATGCCATGCAGGTAGGGTAGGGGGTATAGTAATAGAGATTTGACTTACCAGAGTCCAATCCTCCTGCTACTCCTGCGAGGCCCTCAGGATGCATGATCGCCAAGACTTGCTCCTCCCATGTTGTTAGTTGTGGGGGAGGAGGTGGGGGACCACCGCCAGTTCTCTGTACGGCTACCTGTTGTCGTGCAACCATGGAACACACCTTCCCCCATAGGTCGTTCCACCTCTTCCTGATGTCATCCCTTGTTCTTGGGTGCTGTCCCACGGCATTGACCCTGCCCACGACTCTCCGCCATAGCTCCATCTTCCTTGCAATGGACGTCTGCTGCACCTGTGATGAGAATAGCTGTGGCTCTACCCGGATGATTTCCTCCACCATGACCCTTAGCTCTGAAAACCTAGGGTGTCTTTGTGGTGCCATGGGTGTAGTGTGAGTGGTATGTGTGAGGGTGTCTGGGGTGATGTATTGGGGTGTGTGCTGTGAGGTGCGTGGATGGTGTATGGGTGATGGTGTTATGTGGCTTAGATTAAGTGGGTGCTCCTGGCTTGTCTCTCTCTCTCAGTTGGCAATTTATTTTTTTCGCCATGAAGGGTTGTGGGTAATGTGGGTGTGTGTTTTATATTGGATGGGGTGTGTGGGTGTAGTGTGTGTATGTGTGTCAGGTGTGTGTAGTTTGAATTGTCCAATGCGGTGCAGTTTTGTTAGTGTGTGTGTATTTTGAGCGCGGCGGTGTGTACCGCCACTGGTTTACCGCGGTTGAAAGACCCCCACGGTGATTCGTGGGTCCTGATGCTATGGATGTATTTCTGTTGGCGTAACGGTGTAGGTTTTGGTACCGCCAGTTTATCACTGACCTTTGGTCTGGCAGACTTGTGTGGGTGTCTGTATAGTGACGGATTTCTCTGTGTGGGTCAAAATACCCGTAACGGTATACCGCTGCGGTCACGGTATGGTGGAGGCCGTTAGCACGGCGGTCGGTGGCATTTACCGCCAGGGTTGTAATGAGGGCCTTAGTGTCCAACACATTCCCCAATTTGGTATACATTGGAGTGGGAATGGTAAACTTCACCCCTTTATTGTCTAGCACCGTCCCATATTGCTTTAGATTGGAGTGAAAATAGTAAGTGTCACCTCTTTAGTGTCCAACACCTTCCATAAAATTGGTTTAAATTGGATTGTCAATAGTAAATTATAACCTTTAGAGACCAACATCTTCCCCAAATTCATTTAGATTGAAGTGGGAATAGTAAATGTCACCCACTTAGTGCCCAACACCTCTCCCAAATTGGTTTAGATTTGAGTGGGAATAGTAAATCTTATCCCTCTAGTGTCCACCTACTTTCCCAATATGGTTTAGATTGGAGTGGCAATAGTAAATGTACCCCTTTAGTGTCCAGACTGTACATAAAAAAGGTTTATGTTAGAGTGTGATTATTTAATTTTATAATTCTAGTGTGTAATCCTTTGTTTTAATGCATGTATATGTGGTTGAAACAGTTTGTCATTTAATTAGTATTGTTGGTGTTTACAAATATATTAAAGATAGCTCTATGTTTGTAATCAATATTATTATTAATTACGTATCTTATTGAATAAAGGAATGTAGCCCATTCATCTAATTTTAATTATATTTATAAAGTTTATTTAATGCATATTTTTGCAATAAACTTTAAAATAAATATAAATAAAATAATTTTTAATATACTTTTATCATTAAAAACAAAATGAAAGTCATATTTAAATAGTATCATATGTTGCGCATTTTCCACTTTTTCTTTCATTATTGACTTTTTTAACATTTCTGAAACTGATTAATATACATATTAACATTATTTTAACAAAGGCTTTTTTGTGTAGATTATAAATAATTGTACATATTTTATACAAATATTTAACTTATATATTACAATTATTTAACATTGCTTACAGCATTTTTTATATGTTTTACATGTCTAATATTTTGTATATTTTTAATACATTCATTAAGCATTTTTTTGTTGTTTCCCTTTCATTTTTATGGGGAGATGGTCTTCTTTGGTTTCATTTTGCAGATTTTTTTTACTGCTACCTTCTCAGTCAATCAGTCAACAGCAGCTTTATTTGGTCATTTAAGGCCATCAAAGCATAAGAAAATACAGTACATACCATAATTAAAATTCAAATCATAAATAAGATAGTACATCCAAACTTAATACTTGATATATATATGTACAATAATTAAAACATGACAGCAGTAAAAATACGCCCCTTTGCTTTATATCACAAATTACTAGATCCTAAAATGGTTAAAAATACAAGATGGAAAAATGTATTTCAATGATTGACATTGTATATGCCAACGGTCGCAAGGAACTTGCTAACCGCGAGGATTATAGGTTTGGAGGAATCACTCTTGAGTATCCTAATAGCTGTGGAACACTGCCTCAGGCCCAAATCTCGGCAGATTGCACCAATCAATTTTGTCCTTGGAATAGTGTATGCGGGGCAAAAGAACATAAAATGTTCAGTGGTTTCAGAGCTGCGGAGACAAGCTGGACAAAGATCAATAGATGAAGTAGCTCCCCAATTTTTTGATAGGGCTAGCAGCGGAAGGCATCCAAAGTGAAAGCGTGCATAAAGACCCTCCCCAATAGATCAGGAATCAAATCAAGCTATTGTTGTTTCAGGGGGCACCACTTTAAATCAATAAATAAATTAGTCAGCCGACCTTAAGATATACAACTGACCAGGTTACTTCTCACATAAGAACAATATACTGTCTTCAGAGTGGTCTTATGGGATTGTTCCAAATTATGTGGCTCCTCCCAAAACCTTTGTAGTCCAAGAGTACAAAACCAATTTGATACATGTTTGACCCATGGGATGGTGGCCGCTTTCGGCCTCTTTAATACATCAAGGACTGAATCTCTATATACAGAAAGTTCCGGAACAGTCCAAATTCTCACCCAGTATAACAAGGGTCTTAAGGCTATCAGAACAGCTATGCAATTAAAACCTAAGTCCAGAAACATGGAAATCAAGGGTGTGCCACGGGGACATGCAACTAGAGCCTTAGCAAAGTTATTTTCTCCTACCGATAGTCTCTTGCTCTCGGAAAATCCCCATAGTTCAGCACCATAAACAGCAGCGCCCTGCGCCTGTGCCAAATAAATTTTAATAGCTGGAGCTACGACTTTGGATAAAGAATTCCTATAGAAGCGCAGGATAGCAGCCGCTCTGTGCTGTAAAAGCCCAGTACTTTTATTGATCTTTTCCTCCCAGTGCAAATTGTTAGATAGCCTCAAACCCAAATAATCTATGGTCTTAACCTTACTTAATGGGGCCCTTCCAAATTGATGGTACATCTCCGAGAAGAGCCGTAGGCGAACACCATCAATTTTGTTTTTTTAGCATTCAGTTCTAGGCCTTGATCGTCACAGAAGGATTTAAATCTATCTACAAGGATCTGGAGGCCCAGGGGAGTCTTAGAAATTAAAAGGGAATCATCAGCGAATAGTAATATTGGGATCTTCTGCTCGTTCAGGGTAGGGGCATCATTAGAACATGAGGCTAAAATTGATACCACCTTGTTAATGAATAAAGTAAATGGGGGCCAAAACACAACCCTGGCAGACTCCCCTCTGTATAGGAATTTTATCTGACAATTCTCCTTGATCGCCCCATCGTACTTGTGCATACGTGTTAGCATGTAAGCGCTGTAAAAGGTGAACAATATTGGTAGGGACGGCCATCAGGAGTAATGCTTCCCAAAGCTTTTCCCTTGAGACCAGGTCAAAAGCAGATCTGAGGTCCACAAAAACGACGTATAGGGATTGTTTGGCTAGAACCACATATTTCCAGTACAAGAGAACCAGCCTGAAAGCTTGATCTATTGTACTGGTTTGAGGGCGAAAGCCGGCTTGCAGCGTAGAGAGGGCCTGGTGATCTTGGACCCAGCTTACTAACCTCTCTAACAATTGCTTAGCAAAACTTTTCTGCAGATTATCAATCAAACTTATAGGTCTATAATTGACAGGAGAATTTGCATTGCCCTTTTTGAAAATGGGAATTATTTCAGCGCCCTTCCAGGTGTTAGGAATTTCGCCACCGCCGGCAATTTTATTTGAAATCAGATTGATATACCAGGACCAGATAGTTCTTTCAGATTTATATGGATCACCTGGTATCTTGTCAGGCCCGGGAGCTTTGCCTGGTTTCATGGAATTGATAGCAGCTTTAGTTTCCTCTATAGAGAAGATAAGTGGATCGGGACAATCACCCAAGCCATCCAACCGTGAGATAGTTGAATCACACAAGGGTGAGTGGCCAGCTCAGGCAATGCAAGGAGCTGCATAAAGTTGAGAGAAGTGGTCCACCCAGATCTCAGGTTGGATATGATTCCTTATGCGCCTCCTGCCCCATCCTTGCCCTCTGGAGGGTAATTCCCAAAACATCATGTTATTATTATTTTTTGTTGCAAGAACTAAGCCCTGCCATATCAAATCCTCCCATAGTTGTTTTGCTAGTATTTGTGCCTTTTTATAAGAATACCTAGCTGGTTGAATCTCTGATAGGGAGCCACTCTTAATAGCAACTTTTAGTGCAAGTTTGGCCTTACTACAGTCCTCATTAAACCATCCTCTGTCGTCCTTGGAGGGATCATCGCAGGATTTGAAGCTAGACTTTTTATGGAAGAACCTCTGCAATTCCTTTAACAACTCTTGGTGGATATCCAGGATAGGGATGTCATCAGTTTCGTGTTCCTCAAAAATTGCCAGCTCGTCTATAAACAATTTATAGATCTCGTTTATCGAGTAGGGATTAGACAGAACCTTGGGCCATGAGACCCTAGTATAGTTATTATTCAGCAGTGGTGAGGGAACCACTGTGTGTTGTATATTCAGTGTTCTCCTAAACACATCCCCATTCATGGTAAGTAACAAGGAGTTGTGATCACTTTCACATCGAGATTCTACCATCATGTCCTTTAATAGAGGCCACAATCTAACGTCTAATAAAAAATAATCTATTACACTTGAAGACATCCCTCGTTTGAAGGTGGGAGCCATATTTGGATCAGAGGCTGTGCGACCATTGCAAGCCCTGAGTCCATACTTTAAACCTATCATAGCTAGCTGGAGGGCCACATGTGATCGAATACATTTGCGGTTATTCATTAGCAGGAGAATTCCCCACATTTAGTCTTCTTCATCTGTTAGTCCATTGATCATATGAGAGGGTTCAAATGTACAATTTAAGTCTCCTGCTATTATTAAAAAGAACAGCGGATGTAAGGAATCCAGAAGATCAGTCAACTGTACCAGGGTTTGAGACTCAGAACCCTGAGGAACAGATCGAGCGTATACATTAATAAGGATGATTTTACATTCCCGATAAAATGTGAGTTGGACTCCCATTAGGTCCACTGAATCTATTTCTAATAGCAGGTGCTCGCATTGCAGTTTCTAGTAATCCCCCTTTAGCACGGCCTAAGCCCTTCTCTGGTAATTGGGCTGGAATGTGATATGAAAAAAACCCATCAATATTAATATGCCCTTCAGCTACCTTCTATTTTGTAGTCTATTTGTGTAATTTTAAATCTGTTTTCTGGTAGCCAGGTCGTGAAATAGGCAATTTCTTTTTAAAGATTTTTCAAGGGTTTTGAGGTTATGTTCAGTGGTATTAACAGTAGTGTTTTCCACTAGTGTATAGTTTTGGCATTTTGCACACTGTTTTAGTAATTTATCATTATCTTTTGTTATGTTACTTATTTTTTGGTGATTAAGTGTAATGTGTATATATTTTTGGAAATGTAATGTGTTTCACTGGTGAGATATCTGGTTTACTTTACAGGTCTTTGTCTACGAACGTGTCCTATGAGCCTTGGGAGTTACTTTTTTTTTTTTATCATCTTTTGTTTATTTTAAACATAATTAATCTTGACTTCCTTTTTTCCAGGAGTGTTGTTTTAGCACTTTTATGTTTTATGTTTTTTAAAGTTCCTAGATACTTTAGATTGCTTCAGAGGCTCTCTATTGATGTCATTTTATTTTTGGGGGCTTTTTGGGAATCTTTTTCCCATTTTAGTGGATTATTATTTTTGACTGCATGGATACAGAGGCAGATCTGCAGCTACAAAACAGTAAGTTATATCTATTTTATTTGTTTTGCGTGGAAAATGTTATATTTTATTGTTTATATGAATATTATGTGATTGTTAGTGGGAAATGTGTGGTTTATGTATTGTATGTATTTTACATGATGGAATCAGTTTGTTCTTTGAGCTTTTGGTTGGTGAGGTTTAGATTTTTCTTGTACATTATTTATCTACAATTGTATTATCTCAGTCTAATTTAACATTGGAGTTTTATTCAATGTTTATACTGATGTAATAAAATATGTTTATTACTTATTGCAAAAACAATTTGTAATGTTGGTTAAGATTATGCTACACTTTTTTGGAAGATTTTTAGTTTAGTATTTATTTTATAATGTGCTTTTATCTATTACTTTTAAGTGATCTACTCATTGGTTGTTTATGAAGAGTTTTACTTTAACTAGTAGCACGTTGTACATTATTTTGGTTTGTTTGCTAAGTTTAAGTACATTTGGGTGACAGATTGCTCAATTCATAGTTGTTGGTAGCTTTGCTCTTTTTGCAATGCTTCTAGAGTGTAGGTTGGGTTCTGCTTAGTGTGCACTGGAAGGCATTGTGTCATCCTTCTGTGATTATATGTGTGTTATTACCACTGACTTTGTATTGCACCACTTTGCACCTGGCTTAGCTGTCCATCGTCACATTAGTGGTCACCAGTTACAGACCCCATTTTGTATTCAGCTTAGCCTTAGCTTCACTGCCACGTTAAAAGCTGCAAGTGATTTTCCTAACTGTGCAACTTGCATTCTGTCTTGTTTTCGTACCTTTTCCCACCAAGGGCTTTGGTTGATAAGAATGTACTCAGCCGGCAGGGAGCGGCCTTGTTTTGGGTTGGCACCTTTGGATTGTGGCCACATCACAACATGTTATTTTCAAAGCTAGCCGAAAGCAATCAGCATTTTTTATAATAACTAAACTTCTGCCTGGAGAGGAAAGTCTGGAATTTTCCTCTCTTGTTTTTTCAAAGTATAAGAGGCTGAGACCAGATGGAGCGGGGACAGAGCAGATCTCAGGTGAATCCAGGACACTGGAGTGTGTCATTCTTCCCGTGAGGATAATTGATCTCTCTCTCTTGATAGATTCTGGGATCTGGCGATTTGATGCTGATTAGGAGAGAGATGAAGGAGGGTTGCCCTTGTCTCATGGTGATGCATACTTTTTAATTCATTATTTGCTTTGCATTGTAATATAGATACATATATTTGCTGTGTACCTTGCAGTTGAGAATCATTTGTACATTATTGCTGTCACCATTTTTAAACATGTTAATCCCTTTTTTAGGAACCTTGCGTAGTGAAATAATAAATGTCTACTTTGGATTAAGAAGCGTGTTCCAGAGATTTTTGTCAGTGCATGAGTGTATCAACTCGGTCACTAGTGAAAAGCAAAATACCTTCCTGTTTGTTTTGGCTTCCTGTGCTTCGGTCACCATGATATCTGTAATTTAGTTTGGGGTCTGTATCCAGAGCAATGTATTCTGCTAACCCTAGTGTATATGGTAATAATCATTTAGGGGGCTTATTTTGTTTTTGTTTTGATGATAGAAAGGGATTTGTATTAGTAAATTGTAGTAGTTAGCTACCTCTGTGACAGGGATGTACACTAGTGCTAACGTTTGTTTATTTCAAGAGTAAGTTGGCTGTTCGTAGCAAATTCTACACTTAGGGCCTAATTACAAGTTTGGTGGTCCTTCAAATCAAATCAAATCAAATCAAATCAAATCATTAACATTTATAAAGCGCGCTACTCACCCGTGCGGGTCTCAAGGCGCTAGGGGGGAAAGGGGGGGTTATCGCTGCTCGAACAGCCAAGTCTTTAGGAGTCTCCGGAAAGCGGAGTGGTCCTGGGTGGTCCTGAGGCTGGTGGGGAGGGAGTTCCAGGTCTTGGCCGCCAGGAAGGAGAAAGATCTCCCACCCGCCGTGGAGCGGCGGGTGCGAGGGACGGCAGCAAGTGCGAGGCCAGCGGAGCGGAGGGGGCGGGTGGGGACGTAGAAGCTGAGGCGTCTGTTGAGGTATTCCGGTCCCTTGTTGTGGAGGGCTTTGTGTGCGTGGGTGAGAAGACGGAAGGTGATCCTTTTGCTGACTGGGAGCCAATGCAGGTGTCTCAGGTGGACCACCAAACTCACGGTGGCAGTGAGACCGCCGCAATCCTGGAGGTTGGACCACCGGATTACGATCTGCCAGGAGACCGCCACCTCCAGTGGGATCGGGTTGTCAATGGTCAAAGTCATGGCCAGCAATGCTGAGTTCGGCACCGCTGTGCTCATCACAACTTTGCTTTCTGCCAGCCTTTTCATAGCGGGGTCCCTGTCATGAAAAGGGTGGCGGAAAGGCAGTGCTGATCCTCAGGGGGGGCCCCTGTACTGCCCACGACCATGTTGTGGGCAGTTATTTGTTTAATGTTTCATGTGGTTTAGGAGTTCGGAGTACGTGCTGCTTTGTTTATTTGGCAGTAGCGCATCTATAAAAGGAATATTTGTGTTTTGCTATTTCTTGTGTTCACGTCAGACACTGGAAACAATACTTCAGGTTGTTAGCTTCATTTCCATAATGCTCAAACCCCTGGCACCGGCTGTGATCCAACAGTTCAGCTTCCCTGTTCTGTTCTCCCTACTCACAGCATACTACTCCAGGGCATCATACAATCTGTGACATAACACATTCTAAGATCTGAACATTCCAACGCTAAAAGCTTAATGTTGTAGAACATCCTAGGAATTAACATAATATGCTAGCTGTACAATATAAAAATGAATACATACCATTTCAATAAAGTACAAACCCAAAACATCTCCCCTCTAAAAGGAACACTATAAGCAAGTCTAACTAAAACCAACATGCCCTAAAAGTGAGACATACGATAACATACATTTTGAGAACATAGATTACAATTATACAAATGATACAATAAGGTGGATACACATTCCTAATTACATTTTCTTTATTTCACAGTATTTGCTATTGTTACAAAATCATCAGAATGTTTTGGTTTCATTCTAAAACTTCCTGACCTGGTTAATTTCTGTCCTTTTACATTTGTTGTACTAGTGTTTCTTTCATTCTCATCTCTGGTCATTACACATGCAGTGCTATCCCCTATTTCGGGACCTATATCTTTCCTCAATTATTGTGTATTTTCTTGCCTGTTACTGTCAGTGCAGAGTTACACAAGATTATGACCACACTACTGTTCTTCCTCTTTTGACTTTTATGACATCCCCTACTTAAAGATTCACTTTTTTCCTACATGTAAATCATCATATCTTTGTTTCTATTTCCTTTGTCCTATATGTGATTTTTCACCTCAGCTGAAGACCATTCAACCATTTCATTGTTTTTCAACCATCCAATACTATCCTTAGTACGAGGGACCCTCCCCCTCGTTAATTCAAATGGATTATGCCTAGTCACCTCGCAGTCACTCTGTAGGCACTTATGGTCTTCTATTTTTTTTAACAGAATTCATTGAAGTTTGTAACGGTTAAGAATTGGTAGACATCACAATATAGAAAAGGGAAATCAATACATCTTTACTTCCTTCAAATTTCTTGAAACATTTCCCCCACCCCTTCCCACCCTTAGCCCCTTGCCGCTATCCCAGTCTGTGTGAGTGTAAATCTATTGGGTGGTGTCGATGTATGCTTGTGTTTTTCGGAAGCTACAGAGGAGTGTGTGATGGGGACGTTCTTGCAGGCCGTTCTCCCACTGGCGGTGTGCAGCCTATTTAAATGACAGGGGAGTGCTAATGGCAGGAGGCTTTGATAGATGCCTCAGGAGAGCTCCCCGGGGATGGTTGGCCCCCATTCTTCAGGCTACCTACCAGGTACTCCCTGGCCTGGGTCAAATCCTACCTTCTCTGGTCTCACACTTCAGTACCATGCTTTCTTATCCCACCCAACACTCCAACTCACTCTTCCAGCAACTAATCTTAGGTCCAATTCCTAGCTAGGATATGGGCTAGATCCTGGAGTCCACTGAGGGCCTATTCTTACGGGTATGGGGAACCAGTGGAGGAGGCAGTGCCCGGGGGTACAAGGAACGTTACAGGAGATAACCTCAGCCATGAAGGCTGTCACCTCTCCCCAAAAGCTGGTGAGGATTGGGTAGGACCATATCATGTGTAGGGACTCAGCTGCTGCCTCTCCACATCGTGGACACTTCACCTCAGTTAAGTAGAAGTGCTCGCAAAAGCGTTCGGGGGGTGAGATCAGCCATGTGTAATATGTATCAATTTGAATTGGGCATTTCTGGATAGTTTTGGTGTTCATTTCCAGGATTAGCTCCCAGTCCTCCTTTGGGATTGAAATCCCTAGGTCGTCTTCCCATCGCACTCTAAAACCCTCCAGGGGTCGTAGTGCCATATATAAGCAAGTTACTGCTCTGAAAGTACCTGCTGATAATACTACATAATTGCTGACAGTGTGGAGGCATGGCTCTGTTCATCGAGCTTGCAAAGGTTTTTGAATTGAGAGGGTAACAGTGTGATGCAGGAGGAAATGTCCACGTGGGGGATCATAGTACGGCTGGAACTCTACAAAGAGGGGAAGCTCCCCATCCCTATACACGTCCCCCAGCCGTGCGGCCACCACATTAGTTCAGGACGTGATGCCCCTTCAGTCTCCCCGATGGGGTAGCCAGAGTAGCCAAGCCATTGGGATGTCAGGGGAGTGAGGGATGTTTGTACATGTTTTTAGAGACATAGGTGGTCATTATGACATTGGCGGTGACTGTTAAAGTGGCGGTAATACCGCCTACAGGCTTGCGGTAACTACCACCAAATTAAGACAATGGCAGTGATAACTCCCATAGACAGCCAGTGTACCACACCATCCACCAGGGTGTTAACACCACTCACCACGGCGGTAGCCATCAACAGCCAGGCGGAAGACAAGGTACTGCCCACCATATTATGACACTGCAAACCACCTTGATTTCCAGGAAAAAGCTTGGTGGAAACACATCACCGAAGACCAAAGACTCACCAACAGAGACACAGAGAAGATCAACGCCGTCATGGAACTGGAACTTCAAGTCTTCCCGATGCTCTTCTACTCCATGCTCCACCTGGAACACCAACGCCCACAAAGGCGACAACGGTGTATACAGCTGCCTAGCACACAAGGGGGGGAGGGAAGAAAAGGAGAGTGACACACATACGCACAACACACACCATTCACACACACACACCATTCACACAACCAGCTGCAGAGGAAAAACAATGTCACAGGACACACGGCATAATAATGCAAGGATAACAGGTCGGCAGTACTGAAATTGTAATTTCAAAGCAACACCCACCATATTAACCAATTTTAGAACAAAGATACATAAACAATTGTCCAGAAAGGGCCAATGCCCAGTCCAAAGTACATAAGGCCCACATGGCCACAGGGCACAGTCCACGCTCCAACTTGATTCTGACTAACTCCACACAAAACTGTGCAGGGGCAACATCTCAGAAGTGGACAGGCACCTCAGGGGGAAAGGGGTTGGGGGCACCTCAGCTCAAGTCGGGAACTTACCCACTGGTTCTGGAGGGGGCTCGATGCCCATTTCCCAAAGCTGGGGAGTGCAAGGTCACAGTCTCTGAGGTGGAAAACATGCCCACTGCTTCTGGAGGGGGCCCCATGCCCATTTCCCAATGCTGGGGAGTGCAAGGTCACAGTCTCTGAGGTGGGGAACTTGCCCACTGCTTCTGGAGGGGACTCCATGCCCATTTCCCAATGCTGGTGAGTGCAAGATCACAGTCTCTGAGGTGGGGAACTTGCCCACTGCTTCTGGAGGGAGCTCCTAGTACAACAGTCTATGGAGGGTGGCCTACATGCCCTCTGCTGGAGGTGAGGGCTGCCGTGTCTCTGCTGAGGGAGGTGTCTCCTGGGCAGCCTCTGCTGGAGGTGAGAGCTGCATTGTCTATGCTGGGGGAGGAGTCTCCTTGGCACCCTCTGCTGGAGGTGAGGGCTGCATTGTCTCTGCTGAGGGAGGTGTCTCCTGGGCAGCCTCTGCTGGAGGTGAGGGCTGCTGTGTCCCAGCTGGAGGTGATTGCTTCTTGCCTGTCATTGGTGGTTGAGTGGGAACCTCTTCTGTCATTGATGGTTGAGTAGGACCTGCTGCTGTTATTGGTGGTTGAGTGGGAACTTTTTCTGTTATTGGTGGTTGAGTGGAACCTTTTCTGTCATTGGTGGTTGAGTGGGACCTGCTGCCATCATTGGTGGTTGAGTGGGAACCTTTTTTGTCATTGGTGGTTGAGTGGAAACCTTTTCTGTCATTCGTGGTGGAGTGGAAACCTCTTTGTCATTGGTGGTTGAGTGGGAATCTTACCCCTCATGGCTGGTGAGAGGGCTCCTTCCCTTTCCTGGCTGATGGAATGGAATCCTTCCCTTTCCTGGCTGGTGGAGTGGGATCCTTCACTGTTTTGCCTCCACCACTAGGAGGTGCCTCCACTGTCCCTGTGGACTGTTTGGCTGAGGTGCTGGGCTGGGTCGTTGGGACCCTGCTCTTCTTGGCAGGACAGAGGGTAGGGAAGAGGTCACGTTGGGCAAGGATAAGCTTCTTAGGGACTGTGGGGCAGGATGAGGGAGGAGGCATGGGAGTGGAGGTTGAGGGAGCGGTTGTCGGAGGAGTAAGTCTGATGGACTTGGGTGCAGGTGCATGGGCAGTATGCTGATGTGAGGTGGATGACTGTTGGGTGTCTGAGTGCCTGCATTTGTGTCTTTTAGGAGGAGGGCACAGACAGGATGTGAGAGGACACAGGGGACACGTGGTTGGATGTTGTAGAGGTGTCTGCTATTGAGGTGTGTGTGCTGCTTGGTGTGGTGATGCTGGTGGTAGCTGTTGAAGCAGGGCATGCAGGTGTGAGTATGGACGTGACTGTGAAGGAGGTGGAGGAGGAGGAGGAGAGGGAGACAGTGGATGTGGATGTGTTGGCAACTGTCTGTTTGTGTGAGTGCTTGTGGACTGAAGTATGGTGACTGTGTTTGACTGTGCCACTCTTGTGTGATGTCTTGTGTGCATGCTCATCTGTATGTGTGCATAGGATGGATTGGGGTTGAGGAGACTGGTACTGGGAAGTGGTAGTTGAAGGGGGGACGGTAGGAACAGGAACAATGACTGCCATCAGAGAGGAGGCCAGAGCCTGAATCGATCTCTGTTGGGCCGCCAATCCACCGTGGATGCCCTCCAGGAATGCATTGCATTGCTGCTTCTGGGATGCCAGCCCCTGGATGGCATTCACAATGGTTGACTGCCCTACAGAAATGGATCTCAGGAGCTCAATAGCCACCTCACTCAGGACAGCAGGGCTCACTCGGGTAGGGCCTGAGGTGCCTGGGGTATGGGGAAATGCCCACCCTCCTGGGTGAATGGGCAACTCGCTGAGGGGCTACTGGGAGGGTGGTGCTGGTACAGGGGGTGGCGGCTGTACCTACAGCTGGGGTGGTCACAGAGGTGTCTATCACCCCCAGGGAGCTTCCATTCGAGGACGAATCAGAGTCTGTGTTGTCACCTCCTGTCTCTGCCGTGGTGCTCCTCTCGCCCTCCGTCCCACTGGTTCCCTCGGCTTTGGTGGACTCTACCTCCTGGGTCCTGTGGGATGCAGCTACCTCTGTCACTGGTGCCCCTGCTCCTCTGCCGGATGATGCTAATGCACACATGGACAGGATGACAGAAGAAAAAAGGGGGGGAGAGAAAGGGAGCACTGGGTCAATTACAGCATCAACACCACAGTTGTCATACACAGCACCGTCCCACACAGGGATCAGGATTGACCACTATGCATTGCACTGACATTGAATTGGCTAGATGCCACAGCAAGATGATGTCCAAAAACGGCCAACTGCACACCTCCTGGGACCTAGAAAGCCCTGACTGACATGGAATGCAAACGAGCCAGGTTACCTGCATTTACCATACACCCATAACCCTTAAGCTGGATCACACTGCAATGTCTGTCCTGGCATTAAGGGGCACCCACTAACTCACACCCACCACCCGGATCCCATGCCACCTACCAATTATTGTAGTAATGCCCACTGTACTCACCCCCTTGTGGCTGCTGTGATGCCCTCAAGCGCCCATCCAGCTCTCGGTAGGCCACCACCAGTATGCTGGCCATCAGGGGGGTCAGGTTCCGACGGGCACCCCTTCCATGTTGGGAGGCCATCCCCAGCTGGACCTCTGTGGTCTTCCGTGCCCAGCATCTCAGGTCCACCCACAATTTCCTGCAGTGGGTGCTCCGCCTGCTGTAGACCCACAGGGTCCGCACATCCTTGGTGATGGCACGCCACAGTCCCTTCTTTTGATGGGCACTGACCTGCAGAGATAATACAGACAGGAGGATAGCATTACACATACAATCCAGCCTGTCACATATATGGCCCACAAATCCCATTTCCAATTACATTGGCACACACATCGCCCTGCACACACCATGTACACTACCACCTGACATCCCCCCACATATGACACGATGCCTGCACACACATCTCCATGTAACCCTCCCACATGCATTGTGCCCAAGGTGTACTCACCTGTTGGTCTGGAGGCCCATACAGATGTCCATACTGGGGTAGGACCCCATCTACCAAGCTCTCCAACTCCATCGAAGTGAAGGCAGGGGCCCTTTCCTCGGTCACACAGGCCATGGTAGGTTCCAGACACAGGTCACAGCAGCACACACAGTGTAGGTGGTGTCCTGTGAAAAGTCAAGAATCAAGTGAGGTTCTAGACAGAAAATGGAGGTCCCGTCCACGGCAGTGTACACCGTAACCGCTGCCGTTGATCCCCATTGGCCACTGTACTCAATAGAGTCCCATATTATTCAATGACGAATTGCATGGCGGTGCAAGACCACCTTCTGCAATGACCCTCAATGTTGCCGAAGTTACCTCACTTCCACCTGTCCCTAGATACAGGACAGGCGGTCGCCATTTCATGGTCGTGGACTACATACAGATCTTCCATAAATGCGTCATTGCCGAAAATTGCACCTACATTGCCATTCCCACTGTACCATCACATTAATGCTGTATGCAAACTGAGGTGGTGGTTCCATTGTTAAAATTGGGACAGCCTACTCACTCTTGTGTCCCTTAGATACCTACCACTGCGGATGAATAGGAGGAGGAGACAAGCTCCCGTGTACAGACCCCTTGTGGACTTGGCTGCACTGGAGGACAGGCACAAAATACTCACCTATAGACTGGACAGGGCCACAATCACAGAGCTGTGTACCCAATTGGAGCCTGACCTGATATCAGCTATCCGTCATCCCACTGAGATCCTGTAGGAAGGTAGCCTCTTTCTAGCCTTGTTACCCCCACTTTTGGCCTGTTTGTGAGTATATGTCAGGGTGTTTTTACTGTCTCACTGGGATCCTGCTAGCCAGGGCCCCAGTGCTCATAGTGGAAAGTCAGTGTGTTTGATATGTGTCACTGGGACACCAGTGCTCATAAGTTTGTGGCCTATATGTGTTCCCTGTGTGGTGCCTAACTGTATCACTGAGGCTCTGCTAACCACAACCTCAGTGTTTATCCTCTCTCTGCTTTTAGAATTGTCACTGCAGGCTAGTGACCATTTTCACCAATTCTGATTGGCACACTGGAACACCCTTATAATTCCCTAGTATATGGTACCTAGGTACCCAGGGTATTGGGGTTCCAGGAGATCCCTATGGGCTGCAGCATTTTCTTTTGCCACCCATAGGGAGCTCAGACAATTCTTATACAGGACTGCCACTGCAGCCTGAGTGAAATAACATCCACGTTATTTCACAGCCATTTTACACTGCACTTAAGTAACTTCTAAGTCACCTATATAACTAACCCTCACTTAGTGAAGGTTAGGTGCAAAGTTACTAAGTGTGAGGGAACCCCGGCACTAGCCAAGGTGCCCCCACATTGTTCTGGGCAATTTCCCCAGACTTTGTGAGTGCGGGGACACCATTACACGCGTAAACTACATATAGGTCAATACCTATGTGTAGCTTCACAATGTTAACTCCGAACATGGCCATGTAACATGTCTAAGATCATGCAGTTGTCCCCCCAATACCATTCTGGTATTGGGGTGACAATCCCATGCATCCCCGGGACTCCAGCATGGACCCCGGGTACTGCCAAACTAGCCCTCTGGGGTTTTCTCTGCAGCCACAGCTGCTGCCAACCCTCAGACAGGTTTCTGCCCTGCTGGGGTCTGGGCAGCCCAGTCCCAGGAAGGCAGAACAAAGGATTTCCTCTGGGAGAGGGTGTTACACCCTCTCCCAGAGGAAATAGGTGTTAAGGGCTGTGGAGGAGTAGCCTCCCCCAGCCTTTGGAAATGCTTTGAAGGGCACACATGGTGCCCTCCTTGCATAACTCAGTCTACAGCGGTTCAGGGATCCTCCAGTCCCTGCTCTGGTGTGAAACTGGACAAAGGAAAGGGAAGTGAACACTCCCCTGTCCATCCCCACCCAGGGGTGGTGCCCAGAGCTCCTCCAGTGTGTCCCAGAACTCTGCCATCTTGAATGCAGAGGTGTGAGGGCACAATAGAGACCTCTGAGTGGCCAGTGCCAGCAGGTGACGTCAGAGACCCCTCCTGATAGGTTCTTACCTCTCTCAGTAGCCAATCCTCCTCTATGGGCTATTTAGGGTCTCTCCTGTGGGCATCTCACCAGATTATGAATGCAAGAACTCATCAGAGTTCCTCTGCACTTCCCTCTTCTGCCAAGGATAGACCGCTGACTGCGCCAGGATGCCTGCATAACCGCAACAAAGTAGCAAGAAGACTACCAGCAAAATTGTAGCGCCTCATCCTGCCGGCTTTCTTGACTGTTTCCTGGTGGTGCATGCTCTGAGGGATGTCTGCCTTCACCCCGCACTGGAAGCCAAGAAAAAATCTCCAGTGGGTCGAAGGAATCTTCCCCCTGCTAAGGCAGGCACCAAACTTCTGCATCACCGGTCCTCTGGGTCTCCTCTCACCTTGACGAGCGTGGTTCCTGAAACACAGGAGCTGGATCCAAGTGACCCCAACAGTCCAGTGGTCCTTCTGTCCAAATTTGGTGGAGGTAAGTCCCTGCCTCCCCACGCCAGACAGTAATCCTGTGTACTGCGTGAACTGCAGCTGCTAAGGCTTCTGTGCACTTTTGGAAGACTTCCTTCATGCACAACACAGCCCAGGTCCCCAGCACTCAGTCCTGCATTACCCAACTCACTGAGTTGGACTCCGACTTCGTGGGACCCTCTTTTGTTGTGCTGAGATGACTGCCATGCTCAGATTTTCTGAACACCTGTTCAGGTGCTTCTGCGGGTGCTGCCTGCTTCTGCGTGGGCTCTCTCTGTTGCTGAGCACCCCCTCTGTCTCCTCCTGCAAGGGGCGACCTCCAGGTCCTTCCTGGGCCCTAGCAGCACCCAAACTCTTTAACTGTGACTCTTGCAGCTAGCAAGGCTTGTTTGTGGTCTTTCTGCATGGAAACAACTCTGCAGCCTCCAGCACGTCGTAGGACATCTTCTGACCAAAGGAGAAGTTCCTGGCACCTTCTGTTGTTGCAGAATCTTTGGGTCCTTCCACCTGGAGGCAGCCCTTTTGCACCTTCATCCGGGGTTTAGTGGGCTCCTGCCCCCCCTGGACACTTTTGTGACTCTTGGACTTGGTCCCCTTCCTTTACAGGTCATCAAGTCCAGGAATCCATCTTCAGAGCTTTGCAGTCAGTTGTGGTCTTTCCAGAATCTCCTATCACAACTTTAGTGTGTTTCTGGGGAAGTAGGGTCACTTTACTCCTACTTTTCAGGGTCTTGGGGTGGGGTATCTTGGACACCATTAGTGTTTACTTATACTCCCAGAGACCCTATACACACTACACTAGGCCTGGGGTCCATTAGTGGTTCGCATTCCACTTTTGGACCATATGGTTTGTGTTGCCCGTAGGCCTATTGTCTCCTATTGCATTCTATTCTGTTCTACGTTGTTTGCACTACTTTTCTAAGTGTTTTACTTACCTGATTTTGGTTTGTGTGTATATTTTGTGTATATTACTTACCTCCTAAGGGAGTATATCTTCTGAGATACTTTTGGCATATTGTCACTAAAATAAAGTACCTTTATTTTCAGTAACCCTGAGTATCGTTTTTTCTTATGATATAGTGCTATATTATATAAGTGGTATAGTAGGAGCTTTGCATGTCTCCTAGTTCAGCCTAAGCTGCTCTGCTATAGCTACCTTTATCATCATAAGCCGATAGAACACTTCTAATCTACTAATAAGGGATAACTGGACCTGGCACAAGGTGTAAGTACCTCAAGGTACCCATTATAAGCCAAGCCAGCCTCCTACAGATCCCCCTCTTGTGCAGGTTTTATCAGTGCTCCATTTCCTGGCAACTGGTTCTTTCGAAGTGACTGTGGGCTTGTCAGCAGCAATGTTGCAGCCAATGTTCTCAATTGTCTGCCTTGGTGAAACACATGTGCAGCTACATTTCTTTCCCCCAGGTGGAAGACTTGGCCACTGCGAAAGCGGGATTATATGCAATGGGGTATATACCCAACATTATTGGGGTGACTGACTGTAAACATATTGGGGGTCATTCTGACTCCCGCCGGGCGCGGTCACTGCGCACCCGGCGGGAGCCGCCAAAATACCGTACCGCCGGTCGGAAGACCGCAGTGGGTATTTTGAGGTTTCCCCTGGGCTGGCGGGCGGCCTCCAAAAGGCCGCCCGCCAGCCCAGGGGAAAACGTCCTTCCCACGATGAAGCCGGCTCGTAATCGAGCCGGCGGAGTAGGAAGGTGCGACGGGTGCTACTGCACCCGTCGCATATTTCACTGTCTGCTAAGCAGACAGTGAAATACAAGCGGGGCCCTCTTACAGGGGCCCCTGCAGTGCCCATGCCATTGGCATGGGCATTGCAGGGGCCCCCAGGGGCCCCGCGACACCCCCTACCGCCATCCTGTTCCTGGCGGGCGAACCGCCAGGAACAGGATGGCGGTAGGGGGTGTCAGAATCCCCTCGCCTTGGAGGATTCCAACGGGCAGTGGTAAACCGGCGGGAGACCGCCGGTTTACCCTTTCTGACCGCGGCTGAACCGCCGCGGTCAGAATGCCCTCGGGAGCACCGCCAGCCTGTTGGCGGTGCTCCCGTGGTCGGTGGCCCTGGCGGCCACCGGCCGCCAGGGTCAGAATGACCCCCTTTGCGTTTGTCCCCCCGCCAGAATGAACAGGTGTTCAGGAACTGGAAGAGTTTCCACTCACTCAATGTGCAAATGGTGTGCCTGGTTGACCAGTACATCTCCCACGTCACTGCCAAGTATCCTGGGTCGGTGCATGACGCCTTCGTTTTGAGGAATAGCAGCATCCAAATGTGATGACCCAACTACAGAGGCACAGGGTGTGGCTAATAGGTGAGCCAGAGTCCCCACCCACTGTATGTCAGTGTATGCCTTCAACTGTTAGCAATGTGTAAGGCTACATTGTGTCCCTCCATACTTGCGGGTGACTCAGGCTACCCAAACCTATCATGGCTCCTGACCCCTGTGAGGAATGCCAGGACAGGGGCTGAAAACTGTTATAATGATGCACATGGGCGAACCAGGAGAATAATCTAAAGGATCTTTGGCCTCCTGAAGGCCAGGTTCAAATGTCTGCATCTGGCAGGTGGATCCCTGTGCTACTCACCCAAGAAGGTCTGCCAGATAGTAGATGCATGCTGCATGTTGCACAACCTGGCCCTCAGACATGTGCCTTTTGTGCAGGGGAAGGGAACTGGAGATGACCCTGTGGCAGCAGTGGACCCTGAGGACAGTGAGGATGGGGAAGCAGAGGATGAGGACAACAGAACATCAGTTATACGTCAATATTTCCAATGACACGCAGGTGAGACAGTGGAACTGACCATTACTCTGACTATTGATGTTTTATGTGTGGCTGTAGCATGAAGGCATTCACTTCCTCTGCATCTCAAGTTACTTTCACCTCTGGCTTGTCCTTTTACAGATTGTGTTGATATGACACCAGTGTCCTGATGTGTTTACTACAGACAGCTACAGTTCATTATGTGTATGCTATCACAGTGTTTAGATCATTTGCACTAGATGAGAATGCACATTTTCAACACATAAAACAGTGTCACTCAAGTTGTGTTCAAGGGTGTTTATTGTAGTGCAAATAATTGACTAAAAATTGCAATGGAATGGGGTGATGGTAGAGGAAAGTCCAGGGTATTGTTCCAGTCTGTTTATAGCACAGGTCCAGTGTCCAAGGGGCCATAGGAAGGAGAGCAAAGGCAGTTCAAAGTGGACAAGGTGACAGGGTGGTACACAGGAGTCTCATTTCTTGTCTGTGGTCTTGGTCTTGGCAAGTGTCTCTGGCTTCTGTCTGGGTTGCAGGGAACATTTGCAGGGTGGTTCATTTTCTGCAGGGGGAGGGGTGTTGGTGGCCTGTGGGTCCTGTGGTGGGGCCTCCTGTCCACTAGCTGCAGTGGAAGTGGAGGGCTGATCAATAGACTGGCTAGTGGTAGGGGCCCGCTGGTTTTCTGTCGATTCCCTCATGATGTTAGCCATGTCTGCCAGCACCCCTGCTATGGAGATCATGCTGGTGTTGAGAGCCTGCAAGTCCTCCCTGATATCCTGATGGTGTTCCTCCTGAAGCCTCTTGTTCTCCTGCATGTTGTTAAGGATCTGGCCCATCCTGTCCTGGGATTGTTGGTAGGCCCCCAGGATCTTGGTGAGTGCCTCTTGGAGAGTCGGTTCCCTGGGCCTGTCCTCCCCTGGCGCAGAGTGGTTATTCCAGTATCCCTGTTGCCCTGTGCCTGTGTCCCCTGAAAAGTGTGCCCATTGCCACTGGGCCCTGGTCCCTGATTGTCTTGGGGGTGAGATGTGGACTGGGGTAACTGTACAGGTGGGACACTGCTGATTGACCTGTCCTGGGGACAAAGGTGTGGGGACGCTGGGTGGGTGCTGTGGTGTGGGAGACTGATTGGGGAGGCTCTGTGGTTGACTGGGAGTAGGCTGGGGTGACCGACTGACCAGTGGTCCCTGATGGGCCAGGTAGTTCATCCAGATCCAAAAGTCCAGAGTTACTGTCATCACTGGGGGCATCTTCTGTTGGGGGACTGGTTTGTCATGGCAACTCCTCTCCACTGAGATTGGCTGGGGCACCTGTGGGGATGTAAGTAATGTATAATACTTCATTTATGTGACATACTGTACATCCCTAGCTTCCTCTCTATCGTTGCTGTTACCCTGTCACCTTTTTTTGAGTATGGATATGTATTGTGGGATTGTTAGTTCCCTTATGCTGTGCATGTTTTTGTGATGTGTGTCCGTGCAGGGCTGGGAGGGCTGTCCATGCATTGGTATAGCATGCAGGGCTTGCCATTGGTGTTAGTCATATGTCTAAGTACAGTGTGCAGGATGGAGTGGAGTGATGGGAGTGAGGGTGAGGGGGTGAGATGGCATGCAGGTATGGGGTTGATAAATAGTAAATGTTGACTCACCAGTATCTAGTCCTCCTGCAACTCCAGTGAGTCCCTCAGGATGCAGCATTGCCAAGACTTGCTCCTCCCTTGCTGTGAGCTGGGGGGGAGGGGGTAGGGGTCCACCGCCAGACCTCTGTATGGAGAGCTGGTGCCTTGCTGCCACAGAACGTACCTTCCCCTATAGGTCGTTCCACCTCTTCCTGATGTCATCCCTTGTTCTTGGATGCTGTCCCACAGCATTCACCATGTCCACGATTCTCTGCTGTAGCTCCATATTCCTTGCAATGGATATTTGCTGTACCTGTGCTCTAAACACCTGTGGCTTTACCCTGACTATTTTCTCCACCATCACCCGCAACTCTTTATCTGTGAAACAGGGGTGCCTTTTTGGGGACACGGGTGTTGTGTGGTGTGTGTAAGTGTGTGGGTGTTGGGTACTGTGGTTGGGTGTGTGAAGTGGGGTCCGTGAGGGATGTATGGGTGTATGTGGCATGTGTGTCTAGCTGTCGCAGTGGTCTTTGTGTCAGTCTGGTGCCAATGATTTGTATTTATAGAGGGTTGTGTGTAATGTGGGTGGGTGTTTTATAGTGCTGTGGGTGGGTGTGGCATGTGTATCAGTGTCAGGTGTGTTTTTGGCATTGGCCAATGTTGTATAGTTTAGTAGTTGGGTATTCCATTTTGAGCCCACCGGTGTGTACCGCCAATGGTTTATCGCCATTGATCTCTGCTGTGGTGATTTGTGGGTCATGATGTGGTGGGCGTTGTTTTGTTGGCGTAACGGTATGGGTGTTCGTATCGCCACTTTAGCACTGATCTTTTGGCTGGTGGATTTGTGTATGTGGCAGTATTCTGTTGGCTTGGTGTGTGTGTCATAATTTGGCGAACGGATGTTTGCCTCCGTGGCGATATGTTGGCGGCTGTCACCACAGCGGTAAGCAGGATTTACCGCCAATGTCATGATGAGGGCCCTGGATTCCACATTTTTGTATGACCCAAACCTCTAGTTTTGGGGCATGTAAATTTCAGTAGGGTTCCCACTAACTGGGGGAGGTGTGGCACCAGCGGGTTTGCACCACCATTCGGTGCCTTACGCCTTGCAATCCATTGGGTAAACCATTACAGTTGGGCTGCCAGAAGATATAACTCGTAGTCAGGAACCGCTAGTCACCCCTCCACCCTCGGTCTCTTCATGGTAGCCAGCGCTACCCAGCACTGTCCAAGACCCCATATAAAGGCAGTGATCAAAGAGTCCAGTTCCTGAAAGCAGTGGGGATCCAAAGCGGGAGGACTGCAAAATAGTACAATAGCCTAGGAAGGGCCACCATTTAGAGCAAAGCCACTCTCCCTGTCACCAACAGGAGCATCTTCCAGAAGTCTAGATTAATTTTCAGCACTCTGTTTGCTTGGCCTATATTTCCCTCCTGGAGGTCAGCTCTAGAACGGTAAATTCTGACTTCCAGATCGGGTATACATCTAGGCTCCCAGGGGACATGGTCCAAGTCAACAGGTGGTTTCTGGTCTGCCATTAGTGGGAGCAGTTGCCATTTCTGCCATTTCACCTGCAGGCCCGAGAGAGAGCCCTGGCTCCCCTCAGTTCTGATTCTGTATTCCGTAGGAACACAAGCAAATTGTCCGCATAGAGTGCTATGTAGTGGAAGGTATCTCCGTGTAGTAGCCCTTGGTACCAGTGAGCTACCCTCGCCTGACTGGCCAATGGCCCCATAGCCAGCGCGAACAGCATGGGCGACAGGGAACACCCCTGTCTGGTGCCTCTCTCCACTCTGTATATTTCAGAGATCCTTTACCAGGTTGCACATGTGCTCTATGGTCAGAGTATAGAAGTTGCGTCCACCCAAGAAAACCGCCTCCCAGCCCCAGGTGTTCCAGCCCTCTATAGAGGTAGCTCCACTCCAGGCTGTCAAAGGCCTTCTCTATGTTGACAGCGAATACAGCAGCCAAGACTCTGCCTGGGATGTCAGCATCAAGAAGATTGATAAAGTGTGTTATGTTCTGGGCTGTATTCCATGGTTGAATAAAACCTGCTTCATCAGGGTGGGCCAGGCGAGTCATGAAAGGCATTAGTCTTGTTGCTAGAACCTGACTGAGGATTTTATAATCCGTATTAAGCTTTGACAATGGCCTATAGACCTTACTGTCATTGCTGGCCTGCCGTGCTTTAGAAGCGGAACTATCAATGCTTCTCTGGTTGTGTCATGTAGACGCCCTTGGTCTTTGGCTGCTTGGCCTTGGCCTTTGGCTGCTTTGTATATTTCTACAAGTCTGGGGGCTAGGTCATCCACATATGTGACATTGGATTCAATAGGGAGCCCATTGGTGCCCCGTGTTTTCCCCCTCGCAAGGCTCTTTGTTGCTGCTCGGATTTCAGGTAGTTCGATGTCCCCCCCAGCACCTCCCTTTCCTTGCTAGTGACGTTCAGGTGTGGGAGTGGTTCCAGAAAGGCCCGTATTTCAGCCTCCTTGACGTGTAGATGGGGTACAAAAACAGCAACCGATATATGTCCTGTATGTGGTACAACATCTGAAACAGTTGAACATTTTATGTTTTTTTGCTCCGCTTATTCTTCCCCCAGGTCTATGTGGATCTGTAACATTTGCTGGGAAATGGGAATAAGAGACTGTGGGGGTCATTCTGACCTTGGCAGAAAAAGGCGCTTACCGCCAGTCAGAAGGCCGCCACAACACCGCCGCGGTCGCGGTAAACCGCCACAGTCATTCTGACCCTCAAGAGGCAAACCGCCAAAAACCCGACATCCACAAAAGTCCGCCACACCAACGGCCAGCGTTAAACTGGCGAAGACCAAACCTCCACCGTCACGCCAACAGAAATACGCCCATGCAATTACGACCCACGAATCCACACGGCGGTCTTTCAACCGCGGTATCCCATTGGCAGTACACACCGCCCCGCTCAAAATACACATACAGCCACATTGGACAATTTGAAATACACACACCTGAGACACATACACACAACACTCCCACACACCCAATTAACTATAAAACACACACCCACATCACCCACAAACCCCTACGACCACAAATCAGAGACGAAGCCCAGAGAGAGACAGCACAGAATAGAGAACACCGTCACACAGAGGCACACTACACCATCACCCACACAACAACCACGCAGAAAACACCACACACCACTACACTCATCACACCCATCACCGCAAACACCACCCCACACCTCATCCACACCACCCCATGGCACCCCCAAGACACCCCAGGTTCTCAGACGCAGAACTCAGGGTCATGGTGGAGGAAATAGTTCGGGTAGAGCCCCAGCTCTTCAGGACACAGGTGCAGCACACCACCATTGCCAGGAAGATGGAGCTATGGCAAAGAATAGTGGACAGGGTCAACGCTGTGCGACAGCATCCACGAAATCGGGACGACATCAGGAAGCCGTGGAACGACCTACGGGGGAAGGTGCGTTCCATGGTATCAAGGCACAACATCGCGGTGCAGAAGACTGGCGGCGGACCCCCACCTCAACCCCCAGAATTTACAACATGGGAGGAACAGGTCTTGAACATCCTGCATCCTGAGGGCCTCGCAGGAGTATCTGGAGGAATGGACTCTGGTAAGTCTAATCTCAACTACTTCATCCCCCCACCCACCAGCATGCCAACTCATACCTCCACCCTCCCCCCCACCCCCATCACACATCCTCCCTGCTAATGTCTCACCATCACAACCCACCCATCCCAACACCAAACCCTGCATGCCACCACAAACCATCGACACCCATCACCTAAGCATGCCCACTGCACATACCCATCTCCCCCACAAACCGCCGTCACAACAGCCCCCACAAAGGAATACCAGCACTGGGGTACACGGGCACCCACCCATTGCACGCTATGGCACACACATAAGCAATAACCATACTCTTATACCCCTGCAGGACCCGAACGCCACCACACCGCCCAGGAGGGTCCAGAAATGTCCATCCCACCCCCAGAAGAGGCCCCACGGTGATGACAGCAGCTCTGTCTCCCTGGACCCAGATGACCAGCCCGGCCCATCGGGGACCTCAGGACAGTCGGTTCCCCTCAGACAGCCACAGGCCACAGCAGACCTACCCCCCTCTGGGAACACCAGCACAGCACCCACCCAGCGGGCCCATGCCTCTGTCTCCAGGACACGTCAATCAGCGGAGTGTCCACCACTACAGGGCACCCAGGTTAACCCACCACCCCAACAACAACAGGGACCTGGGGGCAGTGGTAGTGGGCACACGGTCCAGGGGACAGAGGCCCAGGGAAACAGGGGAACTGGGAGGGCTACTGTGCGACAGGGGGGGGACAGGCCCAGGGAACCCACTTTCCACGAGGCCCTCACCTCCATCATGGGAGCATACCACCACTCCCAGGAGACGATGGCGACGGTACTGGCCAGGTTCCAGGAGATCCAGGTACTGCAGGAGGAACAGTTTATGGGGTTCAGGGAAGAACTGAGAAAAATTAGTTCCGCAATGGGCACCATCGTTGTGGCTCTCAACCAGATTGTCACCACATTGCGGGACCATGTGGCACCACAAAGGGCCCCTGTCACTAGCATGGACCAGGAACAGGCTACCACCTCTGCCGGCGCTAGTGGACAGGAGGCCCCGACACAAGAACAACCGGCCACCAGAACCCCACCTCCTGCAGAAGAAGAACCACCCCGCAAGCGGGGCCTGAGATCTAGGAAGAAGACAGAGTAGGATGCCAAGACCCCCGCCAGGAAAGGATACCCCCTGATGTCATCCCACTGTCCCACATTGTCACCCTGTCCAACCTTAAACTACCCCTGCTCCACCTTCCACAGGCATATGGACAATGCACCTGTGAGACTGAGAATCTGGACTCTGCCATGGACATTCCTCCACCATCACCCATCACCGATTTTCAACCATGTCCCAAAATTGAGCACTTTAATAAACACACTTATTGCACACAAATAATCTGGAGTCTGCCTGTATTTTTGAAAATATGTATTAGACATAAACGTGCCAAAATGACCAGTTACATTGTGATGACAACATACCACTGTCACACAGCTGTAGTCCATGGGCAAACAAAGCAGAGGTCACGCAGTGGGGCCCACATCTCTGAAATTGGAAGGGAAAGTCACAACTCTGTTAGCATACACTGGGTGAAAAGGACAGACAGTAGAGAGGCAGGAGACTGTAAGTAATTGTAAAATGCCGGTGTTGATTCTTACCTGTGTGTTATTGAAAATACTGCTGTATCACTGTGTCCCTGTTGTCTGTGTCGTCCTCTTCGTCTTCCTCCTCTTCACTCTCCGCAGGATCCACAGCTGCTACAACACCACCATCTGGACCATCCTCCTGCAGAAAAGGCACCTGGCGTCGCAAAGCCAGGTTGTGAAGCATACAGCAGGCCACGATGATCTGGCACACCTTCTTTGGTGAGTACATTAGGGATGCACCTGTCATATGCAGGCACCTAAACCTGGCCTTCAGGAGGCCGAAGGTCCGCTCGATCACCCTCCTAGTACGCCCATGGGCCTCATTGTACCGTTCCTCTGCCCTTGTCCTGGGATTCCTCACTGGGGTCAGTAACCACGACAGGTTGGGGTAACCTGAGTCACCATTAGCCACACACGGTGTCTCTGTAGTTGTTCCATCACATAAGGGATGCTGCTATTTCGCATGATGTACGCGTCATGCACTGACCCAGGGAACTTGGCATTTACATGGGAGATGTACTGGTCAGCCAAACAGACCACCTGGACATTCATGGAATGATAACTTTTTCTGTTCCTGTACACCTGTTCACTTTCTCTGGGGGGTACCAAAGCCACATGTGTCCCATCAATGGCACCAATGATGTTGGGAATATGTCCAAGGGCATAGAAATCACCCTTCACTGTGGGCAAATCCCCCACCTCAGGGAAAATGATGTATCTCCGCATGTGTTTGAGCAGGGCAGACAACACTCTGGACTACACCTTTGAAAGCATAGGCTGAGACATCCCTGATGAAATGGCCACTGTTGTTTGAAATGACCCACTTGCCAAAAAATGGAGTACTGACAGCACCTGCACTAGAGGGGGGATGCCTGTGGGTTGGCGGATGGGTGACATCAGGTCTGGCTCCAGCTGGGCACACAGTTCCTGTATAGGGGCTCGGTCAAGCCTGTATGTCAGAATGACATGTCGTTCCTCCATTGTCGACAGGTCCACCAGCGGTCTGTACACGGGAACATTCCTCCATCTCCTCGCAAGTCCCAGCGGACGGTGCCTAGGAAGGACAACAGCGAGCCCAGAGTCAATCAACCCACAGGTACATTCCCACAGCTTGCACAGTACACGATTCTCAATGCATTGAATGGCTTGTATGAGTGTCGATGCAAGGCCTAGGCATGTGTGACGCAGTAGAAATGAAGCCATGTGGGCCCTTGAAATGGCGGCTGCCTGACCTGTGAAGTGCGACATTGGGATGTGAGGTCAATGCGCTGGCGTGGCACACCGTGGCGGTAGGCGGTCGAAGACCGCGGCGCAAAGCCGCATTGGTTAACATTGAACCCTATGGGTTTCAGGAGCCAATGACGAAGTGCGCCGGCGGTCGCGGTACGCACCGCCGCGGTACGCACCACCGCGGACGTGACCGCCATTTTCTATCTGCTTAATCACTCGAGACCTGATCATCCACAGGAGAGGACCTCTACTGCAAGTGCTGCTGTGAGCTCGGTCTGGAAGATACAATGGCTGCTGCGACTGGGGAAAGGGCCCCTGCCTTAACTTCTGAAGAATTGCAGAAACTCGTGGATGGGGTCCTCCCCCAGTATGCGCTACTCTACGGTCCTCCAGACCAACAGGTAAGTACACTGGGAGCATGCTTTGGGGGCAATGCCTGTGTTGAGTCGGGTGGATGAAAGATGGTGGGGAGAGGAGCGATTGAGGCATGCATCAAACGACGGATGAGAGCATGTGCCACATGGCAAGGGTGGGGATGGGGGGCCACTCACATCGAGCATGCAGAAAATTATGACAATGTTATTTCTCCCCCTGTACATGTGACATAGGTCAGCGCCCATCAGAAAATCGACATTTGGCGTGCCATCGCCAAGGACGTCCGGACCCTGGGGGTCCACAACAGACGGGGCACCCACTGCCGCAAGAGGTAGGAGGACATCCGCCGCGGAAGCAGGAAGACCGCGGAGGCTCTGCTGGGGATGGCCTCCCAACGTAGGAGGGGTGCCACTCGTCAATTGACCCCCCTGATGTCTCGGATCCTGGCGGTGGCCTACCCAGATTTGGATGGGCGCGTGAGGACATCACAGCAGACACAAGGGGGTGAGTACCAGCACATTCAGCTATCTTAGCGCGCAGTGGAGGTGTCTGGGTGGGGGACGAGGGCTGTGGGTCTCCCTAGGCCAGGGCGATTTCTGTAGGCTAGGCCCCTCCGTAAGGCATGGCCCTGTGCCCCCGCCCCCCACCTCTGTAGGGTGCCAAGTACAGCTATCCATGGCCCTGTGTCACCTATGTGTGCAGTTGTTGTCCATAGGCTTGTAGGCCAAGTCCCAATGATTGAGTAGTGTACCCCAAGTGCGCGGTGTAGTGCAGGGGGCTTCTGTGTCTGTCCTCTCCGCCAACTGTGTTGCCAATGCATGCACTCAACATGTCTTTATTTCCCCCCCTTTTTTGCTGCTCTTCCTGTTCATGTGTGCATTAGCATCATCAGGCGGAGGAGAAGTGGCATCGGAGCACGAGGGAGCTGCATCTCACATGGCCCTGGAGGGCCATGTAACCGACTCGGAGTTCACCAGTGAGATGGAGGGCGAGGGGAGCTCCACAACGGGGACACGTGGAGACATCAGCGACACAGACACGTCCTCGGAAGGGAGCTCCCTTGTGGTGGCGGCAACATCCGTGCCCACCGCAACAACAGGTACAGCCGCCACCCAGCGCACCAGCTCCGCCCTCCAAGCAGCCCCTCAGCGTTCGCCCCGTGCCCGCTCGCACACGAAGGCCGGCATCTCCTTTGCCCCAGGCACCTCAGGCCCTGCCCCAGTTACCCCTGGTGCCCTCAGTGAGGAGGTCATTGACCTCCTCAGGACACTCATTGTTGGGCAGTCTACCCTTTTGAATGCCATCCAGGGGGTAGAAAGGGAGGTGCACCGGAGCAATGCATACCTGGAGGGCATTCATTCGGGTCAGGCTGCCCATCATCGATCGTTCAACGCTCTGGCCTCAGCACTGACGGCAGCCATTGTCCCTGTCTCCTGCCTCCCTCCTCCAACTTCCTCCACCCAGTCCCTCTCCCCTGTTCCTCTGCCTATCCCAGACACACCTACAGACCAGCCTGCACACACCTCAACACCCAAGGGCAGCTCATCCAGACATAAGCACCACACATCACAGAAGCATTCACACAAGCAACAGCCACATGCAGACATACCAACAGCCACTGCCTCCTCTGTGTCCCCCTCCTCCTCGTCTCCCTCCTCCCTCCCTGTGACGTCTCCACTCACACTTGCATGCACAACATCATCAGCCACTACGTCCATCACCAGCACACCCACCAGAACACTCCGCACATGTGCAGTCACCACCCCCACTGCCATTTACACGTCCCCTGTGTCCTCTCCCAGTGTGTCTGTCACCCCCTCTTCCAAACCACACAAACGCAGGCAGCCACCCACCCAACAGCCATCCACCTCACGACAGCCTCCGTCACACGCACCTGCACCCAAAGACACCAGACTTGACTCTCCTACAACCACATCCTCTTCCTCCACTCCCATACCCACTGCACCTACCCTTCCCACTGCTCGTAAAAAGTTTTTCCTGTCCAAAATTAACCTCTTTCCTTCACCTGACCCCCCCCTCCATCTCGTAAGAGTCCAATCAGCACCTCAGCCACCACAACCCCTGGACCTACAAGGACCATTGTACAAGGATATTGGAGTCCACCACCTTCAAGGGCAGCTACATCGGCCAGCAGTAAAGGGACAGCCAGCCCACCCCCTGGGAAAAAAAACAAGAAAGGCAAGGCCCGGCGCGAGAGGGCAGAGACAGCAGCCTCCAAAGGCACTACCCTGGCACCGTCAGGAAGTGGGGTGCCACCTGGCACATCTACAAAGGGAGGCAAGCGCCACAGAGAATCACGGAAGGATGGCAAGGGCAGCACGGCCGACAAGTCCGTCAGCAGGCGAGCTGCCCAGGAGGGCCCCACCAGCCCCATTCCGGGTGTGAAGGAGGACACCCACGGGCCCGGGACTCCAGCACAGGAGGGCCCTGCAAGCGAGAAGTCGGATGGCGAGTGAACTCCATATATTGGCTGGATATGGTGCCCTGGAGACACATGTCAAGAACCGCTGAACAGGGCCCTTCAAGACAAGCACCGCTGAACAGGGCCCTTCAAGACAAGAACCACTGAACAGGGCCCTTCAAGACAAGAACCGCTGAACAGGGCCCTTCAAGACAAGAACCGCTGAACAGGGCCCTTCAAGACAAGCACCGCTGAACAGGGCACCGCCGTCTCAAGAACCGCTGAACAGGGCCCTTTAAGACAAGCACCGCTGAACAGGGCCCTTCAAGACAAGAACCGCTGAACAGGGCCCTTCAAGACAAGAACCGCTGAACAGGGCCCTTCAAGACAAGCACCGCTGAACAGGGCCCTTCAAGACAAGAACCGCTGAACAGGGCCCTTCAAGACAAGCACCGCTGAACAGGGCCCTTCAAGACAAGCACCGCTGAACAGGGCACCGCCGTCTCAAGAACCGCTGAACAGGGCCCTTCAAGACAAGCACCGCTGAAAAGGGCCCTTCAAGACAAGCACCGCTGAACAGGGGCCTTCAAGACAAGAACCGCTGAACAGGGCCCTTCAAGACAGGCACCGCTGAGCAGGGCCCTTCAAGACAAGAACCGCTGAACAGGGCCCTTCAAGACAAGCACCGCTGAACAGGGCCCTTCAAGACAAGCACCGCTGAACAGGGCACCGCCGTCTCAAGAACCGCTGAACAGGGCCCTTCAAGACAAGCACCGCTGAACAGGGCCCTTCAAGACAAGAACCGCTGAACAGGGCCCTTCAAGACAAGCACCGCTGAACAGGGCCCTTCAAGACAAGCACCGCTGAGCAGGGCACCGCCGTCTCAAGAACCGCTGAACAGGGCCCTTCAAGACAAGCACCGCTGAACAGGGCCCTTCAAGACAATAACCGCTGAACAGGGCCCTTCAAGACAAGCACCGCTGAACAGGGCCCTTCAAGACAAGCACCGCTGAACAGGGCACCGCCGTCTCAAGAACCGCTGTACAGGGCCCTTCAAGACAAGCACCGCTGAACAGGGCCCTTCAAGACAAGAACCGCTGAACAGGGCCCTTCAAGACAAGCACCGCTGAACAGGGCCCTTCAAGACAAGCACCGCTCCGCTGGGCCCTTCATCTCTGCACCGCTCCGCTGGGCACCGCCGTCTCAAGCACCGCTCCGCTGGGCCCTTCATCTCAAGCACCGCTCCGCTGGGCCCTTCATCTCTGCACCACTCCGCTGGGCACCGCCGTCTCAAGCACCGCTCCGTTGGGCCCTTCATCTCAAGCACCGCTCCACTGGGCCCTTCATCTCAAGCACCGCTCCGCTGGGCCCTTCATCTCTGCACCGCTCCGCTGGGCACCGCTGTCTCAAACACCGCTCCGCTGGGCCCTTCATCTCAAGCACCGCTCCGCTGGGCCCTTCATCTCTGCACCGCTCCGCTGGGCCCTTCATCTCTGCACTGCTCCGCTGGGCACCGCCGTCTCAAGCACCGCTCCGCTGGGCCCTTCATCTCAAGCACCGCTCCGCTGGGCCCTTCATCTCTGCACCGCTCCGCTGGGCACCGCCGTCTCAAGCACCGCTCCGCTGGGCCCTTCATCTCAAGCACCGCTCCGCTGGGCACCACCGTCTCAAGCACCGCTCCGCTGGGCCCTTCATCTCAAGCACCGCTCCACTGGGCACCGCCGTCTCAAGCACCGCTGGCCCATTGGCAGAAGGGGCAGGCCCGGATCTGTGTCGGGCAGGGCTGCACAATGCACTCTGGGCACCATGCCTCCTCCAGTACCAGTGGAGTCTGTAATCCACTTGAGAGACTGTGGCTTTGCACTCCCCAGGATGTAACAGTGGGCAAGCCACCCACTGTAGAAACTTGTGAGACTGTGGCTTTGCACTCCCCAGGATGGCACAGTGGGCAAGCCACACACTTTTGAGAGTTGTGAGACTGTGGCTTTGCACTCCCCAGGATGTAACAGTGGGCATGCCACCCACTGTAGAGACTTGTGAGACTGTGGCTTTGCACTCCCCAGGATGGCACAGTGGGCAAGCCACCCACTGTAGAGACTTGTGAGACTGTGGCTTTGCACTCCCCAGGATGGCACAGTGGGCAAGCCACCCACTGTAGAGACTTGTGAGACTGTGGCTTTGCACTCCCCAGGATGGGACAGTGGCCATGGAGGCCCCTCGTGGATCTGGCGTCATGGACTCATGTGGCTGAGGTGCCTCCCCTTCCCTTCCCCCTGAGGTGCCTGTAGTTTTTCTATCTGATGCCCCTGCAGTGTTCTCTCCAATGGATTCTTGTCTCCTGTGTGAGCTTTGCCCATGTGTTGAGGCCCATTGGCCCACGTACAATGACTGAAACCCAATTTGGACAGGACAATTTACATATGTGTATATAGTTATAGATGTTGGAAATAATTTTTTACTTAGCCTTACAATATATTAGAATTTCATGATCATTTTATTTTGTCTTGGCATTCTTCCGGGGGGTTTGGGGGGTGTCACTCTGAGTTGTTGCCCTGCGTTGATGTGTAGGTAGTTGTGGGTGAGGGTGGGTGTGTCGTGTATGTGTGTGCCCGTAATCTTTTCTCCTCCCCCCTTCCCTGTGTCGTAGGTGCAGTACTCACCGTTGTCTTCATGCTCTGGCGTTCGTGCTCCTGGTAGAGGAGCAGGTAGGCTATAGCTGGTAGGATGTGTAGTTCTGGTTTCATGCTGTCCAGATTCCTCGTGGGGTGTGTAGAGGTGAGCGTTTTCCAGTTCGTAGTCTGTTTCCACCGTGTTTTTATCGGCGGGGCTCCCGCCCCGGAAAAGGTGGCGGATTGGTGAGTTGTGATAGGGTGGGCGGTACATTGTCTCCCGCCTGTCTGTTGCCAGTCACCGCTGCGCTGTTTGTTTGTCCCGCCGTGGCGGTCGGAGTGTTAAAGTGGCGGTCTGTGTTGGCGGTTTCCGCCAGGGTCAGAATTCAATTTTTTTGACCGCCTGCCTGTTGGCGGGTTGGCCGCCGCTTTAACACCGACCGCCAGGGTTGGAATGACCCCCTGTGCCTCTGCTCTGAGAATTTTAAAAAGTCATCATTCTAAGGTTCTAATACATGCTGTCAGCAAGTATTTGCTGGCAGCATGGCGCATACGTAACTCTGTTATCAGCAATGTGTCTCAATTTTGAGTGGTTAAGCTTCCTTTTACCTGTCATAGTGGGATCCAGCTGTTCTATTGTGTATTGTTTATATGGTTTTACTGATTTGTATTTTATACCTTTCGGATTTAATTTTTTATTGTATATTTGCTTTGATGATCTATTGATCGAATAAAGCCATCATCAGCCTCCTTGCATTGTACTTGGCTGCTATATAGAGAGAGGTATAATATCTATAAAAATGCTGATTCATGTCCTCTTGTCGGTACACCCTCTGTTCCTCCATGGTGGCAATTTCTGCAATGGGTGACCCCCTTTTTGAGGGGTTAGCTAATCATGCTAGAAGGGTGCCTGTTTTATCCCTTTTGGCATGCACAATTATCATATAGTTCTTGTAGTCAAAGCAATGGAGCCTCTCTGTATGCTCCGCGACTCTTTCCCTCCTCTCAAGCACCTCCTGCTGCAGCTCAGGGTGACCTGGTCTCTGTTTCTCACTGTCACATAACTCACCCTCCACGTATGCGACCTCCCAGAGCAATGTCCTCCGTATCCCAACGGCAATGTACCTACCTCTGGTCACTACTTTGAAGGGGTCCCATAGGATCTGGAGGGAGGAGGCAGTGCCCTCATTTTCTGCAAAATAGCGTCTGATGCGCCCCTCATTGCTTCTCAGAATACCAAGTCTTCCAGCAATTCTGGTTTCAGGCTCCAAGTCTGTATATAGGGTTTGGCCCGTTCCCAATGTGGGTGGAGAAGGATGGGGTTGTAGTCGTAGACTGTCCTCCCAATGTATTCGACATCCAGTATCTGGCTATGTACCTCTGGTGTACAAAGATTGTGTCCAAATTGATATGTAAGTCATGCAAGGTAGAGAAGAAGGAATAGTCAAGCGTATGTGGGTAGAGGCAGCGCCACAAGTCCACTGATCCCCAATTGGTTTGCCTGACCCAGAATTCACGGGCAGCCTGATGGGCAGGGGAACTACCGAAAGGGGGATGTGACCTATCTAAGTCAGGGTCTGCCACACAGTTGAAGTCACCCCTCATCAATAGCGATTGTCGTAGATAAAGGGTCAGTGTCCCGGAGGGATGTGCCAGGAACGTTCTCTGGTTAGTGTTTGGTGCATAGATGCTAGTAAGAGCAATATCACGACCCCCCATGTGGCTGGTAACCACCACGAAGTTCCCTTTTGGGTCTATGACTGCCCCTGTTTTCTGGAATGGGACTCCCGCCCTAATCCAAATGAGGGTACCCCAAGCATAGGTGGAAAAGGATGTATAATAAACCTGGCCCCTCCATCACCTCTGCAAAGCCGCTCCTTCTTTGGCTGTCATGTGTGCTTCTTGCAGCTTTGCTATGTGGGTGCCCCTTCCTTGTAGTTAGGAAAACACTTTGTAACGTTTGGACATGGTATGCATGCCCCTGATATTTGATTTTCCATGATACAATCTTATAGTTTAATGATGACCCCATCTGATCAGTCTGCTGTATAGTTCTTGCCGCTTGTACCTCATCTGCATATAACTCAGTTCGACCAACCACCCCTTAGTAGTATCAATCTCCAAGGGATGTGGTGGCATTAATCCCACTACATCAACAAACCATAAACATCACAACTCCCATTTCCCAGGACAAGTGAGAAACAACCCCCCATTTAAACTGGTAACATAACTAAGAGCACTCAAGAAGTTCTGTAAGGCTAACAAGGTGAGGCTTGTGGTGATGCAGGCTCCCCCTGCCCGTGTCCCCCCACCCGATCTGACTGGTAGTTGAGCAATAGTCCCCCATGGATGATGTGAGGTGTCCTCAAAGGCAGCAGCGGCCTGTTCTTTAGGGCGGAGGGGCCAAGCCCTCCCACCTTTTGCCCCTCATGAAGAGTGTCTGTCAGGCTGAGCAAAGGTCAGCCTGACAAACACTCTTCATGTTCAGATCAGGCAGCCAGGAGCGAGACATGCACGATTTGCGCAAACTCCTGCCTGAGCTGAACTTTGCTGGGCTGAAGAGGTCACAGCTCCTATGGGTGTGACCTCCTCAGCTCAGCAAAGCTGCCTCGAGGCCCTTCCCCTCGGTGATGAGGGGAAGCGTCACCCATTGACTTCGACCTGGGTGTTTCAGGTTTAAGCCCTGAAGTGCCCAGGGCGAGTGTCAATCAGGGACACCTCGTCACATGGTGGGGAGGGGTCAGCAGTCTCACTGACCCCATCCCACACTGTGACGAAGTTGGGACTGCTGCCTTCCCTCATTGGCTGACCTAAGGTCAGCCAGAGAGGGAAGGCAGCAGTCCCAACCCTCTTGGGACTTTCGAGCTGAAGTTAAGTGTGTGTGTGTTTTTTATATGAATGTTTGGTGCATGCATGTATGTTTGACTGTTGACAAGTGTTGTGAATGGATGTGCGTGCATGCATGTGTGAATGAATCAGTGTGAGTGTGAGTGTGCTTCCCGCCCACCCCCTCCCACCTAAAATTACTGGGTGGCACTGCTCAAAGGTCTTCTCCTTTGCTCAGCTGAAAGTTTCAGATGATGTTGTCTGAGGTCCCCGGCATCACCACCGGCAGCTTCACGCTGGTAACCATCAAGGTTCCGGATTTGATGTCAGACTTCGAGTTTTGTTCGCCCTCACCAGGCACGGTGGACAGAGGACTTGGCTCACCCCCACTTAAGAATGCCACCGCCACTGTAATCCTCTGCCTCTCTCTGTGCCTCCTCAGCAGATGGAGTGGCACAGCTGGGTTGGGGTCCGTTGGACCCCAGCCGGTGGTTCTGGGATTAGTCCCTCCAGTGTTTCTGTTTCAAGTCTGCTGGTAGTTGTTGATCTAGCCAGTCACAAACCTCATGAGGGGTCTGAAAGAAAAGTGCACCCTCTCTCGCCACCATCCTCAGCATTGCCAGGAAGAGCATGGCCTAAGGAATGTTCAAGGACCGAAGCATTTTCTTTGCTTCCAGGAAAGTGGCCAGTTGGTTTTGCACCTCCAGTGAGAAGTCAGGGAAAAAATGTACAGTACTGTTCTCCATCATCAGAACTCCCCTCTTCCTGCCTTCACCAATAATATAGTCCCGATCCCTGTAGTATAACAGCCTGGCCACCACCGGCCAAAGAAGAAACCTTGGTAGCATTGGTTTAGCCGGTTACCTATGCAACCTCTTGAAGGCGTAGAAAGGGGATAGGCCCTCAGGTGCTACCTTGGTGCAGACACAGTTCTTCAAGAAGCAAGGCATGTCATTATGTTCAATCTTTTCTAACAGGCCTACAATTCGGATATTGTTGCTGTAGGACCTGTTCTCCACATCCTGTGCGCGAGTTTCAAGTGTCTTCACCTTTCGTTCCATTGTAGACAGGTGGCTATCAGTGGAGGAGAGCGCCAACGGGATTCTCTGCTAAGTCCCTTTCCGTTGATGTGACTGTTTCTGCGAGTCGCCTGTAGTCTTCTCATAGTATGTTCAAGCCCATTGCCAAGGTGTCTATTTTGATCTCGGGGCCTCACGGGAGGCTGTGACATCTTGGAGAATGTCCTGGAGAGTCTGGCTCGCAGGAAGTCCCTCAATGGATGCCTTGTCCCCTGTCCCATGAACAATCTTCCTGCTGTTGTCCATTGGGTAAGTGTCTGTTCTGGGATGTGTCTTTCTATTTGATTTTCCCATTATAACAGTTAGGGTGTGGCCTTCAGGTGCCGTCAAGGTGTATGGCGGGTTAGGAGGTGACAATGACGGATGCAGCTGCCAGTAGGGACCCGACCACGCCCTCCGCACCAGGTGCTCAAGTCCCACTAAATGTAGTCAAATTCGCTATTCCCCCATGGTGACAGCCTCCACTGTCCTCGGTGAAGGAGCGGGAACCGCCAAACAGTGCCTATCAATGCACCTTCAGAACTGGGTGGGGAGGCCCCGAGCAACACCCAGCGCCACCTGTGGCAGTCAGAGCAGCTTAGCCAATGTCATTGTAGGCCCCAAGTCACTGCTCATCAGATCTTCATCATTTGTGGCCCCTGCAGCTCCCAATACCTGGCATGACACTTGGTCAAGATGTGCTGCACGTCCCCTCCACCCCAAGGCCCATCTAGGCCCAGTGCGACAGACTATGGGGTGTTGACGTCTGAGTAGGGGGACCAGCTGCAGTATAGTCACTCACCCCTGGTTGCCAATATCGGCACCCACATGCAGATGTCCCGGCTTGCTGTGACTTCAGGCCGCCCTGCCCAGTGAGAAGGCCGGGAAGCGGGAGAACTTGATGGAGGAGCTCAGCTGATGGGAGCCATCCTCCCCTGCTCCTGAGGCCTTGGCCAGGGGTCTGTCGGCTGGGCGGCACTGGGAGCATTGGGGCACGGGTGACGGCAGAAACTATTTACAAATTTAGCATAAAATGCTATCCCCCAAAAAGATCTTACTTCATCTTCGTTCTGTGGAGTTGGTGATTTCTGTATAGCATCCACAAGTTAAGTCTTAGGTCTAATGCCCCTGTGGCTGATTTCATGTCCTAGGTATGTCACACTATTCTTAGCAATACCACGTTTAGATTCCTCAGCTGTTAAATCATACTGCTCCAAAGTCTTTAGTACATGTTCCAGTTTTACATCACATTCCTGTTTATCCTTTCCCATGATTAAGATGCTGTCTTGAAAAAGATGACCCTTTTTCATGCTAGAACAATTTATACATGAGGCATTGAAACATTGCAGGAGCTGAGGGTAGCCTGAAAGGTACTCTTTTAAAATGAAACACCCAATAGGTGCAGTGAAAGCTGTAAGATGTTTACTACTATGAAGTAACAGCACCCGATTATAGGGGGATGCAAGGTCAATTGTGGAAAACCACTTCACACCTTTGTAAATGATAACAACTCATTTATTCATGGGCAGGGGAACTATTGAAAGGGGGATGTGACCTATCTAAGTCAGGGTCTGCCACACAATTGAAGTCACCCCTCGTCAATAGCGATTGTAATAGATAAAGGGTCAGTGTCCCCAAGAGATGTGCCAGAAACGTTCCCTGGTCAGTGTATGGTGCATAGATGCTAGTAAGAGCAATATTGCGACCCTCCAAGCGGCTGGTGACCACCACAAAGTTCCCTTTTGGGACTATGACTGCCCCTGTTTTCTGGAATGGGACTCCCGCCCTAATCCAAATGAGGGTACCCCAAGCATAGGCGGAAAAGGTTGTATAATAAACCTGGCTCCTCCATCTCCTCTGAAAACATTTATGAACATCCATTCATGGTAAGGGAAACATATCCATGTTCTTATTTAAGTCTCTCAAGTCTACACACAAGCGGATGCAAACATTTGCTTTCCGTGCTATTATGAGGGGGGATATTCAATCAGAAGGTTCCACTTGCTCTCTTACACATGTGTCAACCAATTTATTGATTTCCTTAACTACCTTTTCTTTCACACTCAATGGAATGTTCCTTAGTTTGTGAACTTTTAGGCACACATTTTTTTATTATAATCTTGTGTACGAAATCTTTCTCTCACTCACTTTTCCTGAAAACAATTTTGGAAATGTTTTTACCCAAGCCACATCTTCTTCCATGTTCATAGGCACACTAAGCACTGGGTCGGGGCTATTGGAATCTAGTATGATACCTAATTCCCATTGGTCCCACCATCCAAGAACACATGGACCTTTAACTGCCACATATAACTTACATTCTGTTTTTCTTCCTTTGAATTCAAATATTAATTTGTGATAACCTAATAAATCTATTGCTTCTCCAGTAAAACTTTGTGGTTGAATATCTGGTTTCTCCAGTTCGGATCCAAACTTTGTGTGAAATAGTATTTTCCATGTTCTTTCATTAATAATAGTGTAGGATAAGCCTGAGTCGGCTACTAACATTACTTAGACACCTCGGACTACAATTTCACAAATAGGTTTTTCCTATTCTGACCATTCACTTCCATTACATATTCCGGTACGCTCAAGACTTGGGAACTATCTGTATCGGAACTGGTTTGGTCATCTTCCTGTTCTCCCTCATCCACAATGCATTTAATAACCTTTGATTTCCGACACGCTCTTGCAAAGTGTCCTTTAATTCCACATTTGGGTACTTTTGTCCTACAGCAGTAAAAAAAAAAATTGTGGGCCAAATGAGACGAGCTACCACATTGATGACGCTTGCCCCTCAATTCATCAACCCTTGTATTCTTCTTTGTTTCTCTGAACAACTTATTTGTTTTTCACTACATTCCTGAAGATTCCTTTTCTGAATTTTCTTTTTGACCATTTTAACCATATCCTCCCCTACTTCACTCTTGCTGTTAGATACTACAGCCTTCAAACACCTAGTTGTGAGTTCTGATTTACTTATTATCACAATAACTTCTTGTAAGGTGTATTCTCCATGTATCCACAATCTGTCTTGTAAGTTGGGGTTATTACAATATATGATGAGTTGGTCTCATATTAACTCCTCCTCTAACCTTTCAAATTTACATGACAAGGTAAATTTCCTTAAAGCATCTGCATAATCTTCTATTTTCTCACCTGTTCCCTGTTTTCTATGAAAAACACAATATCTATCTATAGCCTTACAAACAGTAGTCACTCACCCCTGGTTGCGGATATTGGAAACAAGGGGTGAGTGACTATACTGCAGCTGGTCCCCCTACTCAGTAGAAATATGCATCTAAATCTGCTATTGCATGTACAAATGTGTCCCCTTTATCCCCTGAACCTGACTTTTTTCCCCACACAGTTGTATGGTTTTAAACCGCCTGGTCCCAGACAATGTAATAGAATTTTCTTTTTTCTTTCTGGGGATATTTCCTCACTTTCAAATGTGGCAATATAGTTGACAAAATATTCCTTCTATTCTTCCCATTTCACATTAGATTCACCCTCACGCGCCATAAAAGGTCGGGGTGCTGGGAAGTTCATGGCAGCCATAATGTTACCAAACCCAGGAAAGTTGTGGTAAGATAAAGTTCTTTGATACAATGGATACAAGACCCTAAAGACCTAGGATAAGACCCTTAAATGTATTAGAAATAGTCATTGGGGAATATAGGTGTGCGTCCCCAATGGAACTTCCTTCAATGAGGCCCTTGTTGTCAGAAAACGGTGCACTTGTCGTAGGAAAATAGGTGCATGCTATCTGTGTGCGTATTACTGCAGAAATTAATCTATGGCATGCTAAAATGTATCCAAAACTATCAAGGAGTCGATGCATGTACCATAAGAAGAACTGTGTAGCAATTATTATGATAGAATTTTTCAAAAAATAAAGGGCCTCATTACGAGTTTGGCGGTTGGACTGCCAGACCACCATGTTGGCGGTCCTGAAAACGCCGCCGTGTTGGCAGTCTTTCAGATCGCCCTATTATGAGTTACACAGGCAGGACTGCCGACTGCCTACCAAAAAAGGCAGACTGCCAGCGGTACGTCGGCCTGGAAATAGGAGGTCGGTCCAACCCCGACAGCACAACAATCAACCATTGACCTTATTAGAAGAACACAGTGACCGTGGTGGACCGCCATGGCGGTCAGCCAACAGCGTTGTGACCCACGGCAGTCCGTAGTCAGCAAAGTAATACACAAAGGCACACTGGATGAATTTAAAAACAACAAAGCTGACACACATTGCCACCCTGGACACACCTGCAAAGGATGCTATAAAACACATCCCTTCATAGACCACAATCCTTCGCATTTCCACTGCAAGACAACAAAGCCCAAGCACCATATTTTGTAGAGTACATAGATTAGGCACCCCTTTTTTCACCACCCCATTGAACACCTTTCACACACTTTTGTCCATTCACACACTATTGCACTTCCCCATTTCTCCGAAGGTTAGTTGAGAGTCATGGTGGATGAAATCATAAGAATGAGCCACAATTGTTTGGAGCACAAGTCCAGCACACTCCTCTCAGTAGAAAGAACAAAATGTGGGACAGGATAGTTGACAGAGTGAATGCCGTAGGCACTACCCTGCGCATAAAGGAGGTCATTAGGAAGAGGTGGAATGACCTCAGGAGCAAGGCCCGTTCCCTGGTCTCCAGGCACCAGCTGCAGGCCAGGAAGAGCTGCGGATATAGAGATATGACACCTCAAAACAGGCTCGCTTTAGACATAATATTGGCGAAAGACGGAGGAGCCTGCAAAATGATTCATGAGAAGCACTGTTGTTCCTATATTCCTGCAAATGAGAAAGAAGCAAAAGAATTGCTTACTAACTTAACTAATCCGGGTAAGGATTTGAAAGAATTGAAAGAACCAGGAGTTTGGGAAAAAGTGGGAAAGGGATTTGCGACACTAGGAAATTGGTTCAGTCAAATTTGGGGTGGGATATTGTGGAAAATTGTTCAAGTAATATTAATTGTGATCTCGATTATAATAGGATTATGGGGGGCATGCAAATTATGGCACAAAATTCAATTAAAAAGAGCTAAAAATAAACAGAGGAGGGAAGAACAGCCCAGAAGAAGAATCTATAGGGAAGATAGAAACAGAAGAGATCAAAATGTAACTGAAAGTAACTTGTAATGCTTGACGAGAAAGGTGTGATGACATATTTGGTCATCAGAGGAGGGACTGTTGCAGCAACGATATTAATAAATGAAAATAACGTGTAATGTACAAAGTGTGCCCACGGGGAGTGGTCACTATCTGTGATTACAGCACTAAATAATGTGAAATGTTTTAAAGTTTTGTATTAATATATCCTAATTAACAAGATAATCTATGTTTTGTAATGCCATATGTTCTTATCTTAGCCAGAGGCCTAGTCAGCGCTGGGCCTTGCCTGCTTAAACATGGAGACGCGATGAGCTGCCGCAGACTGGACCTGGAGAAAGGGACCTTGAACTGTACAGAGGTCAACGATGAGCTCTGCTAGAGAAATCTGCAAACTCACCAGCGGACAGGAGACGGTCAGCACAAATTGATACAATTATGTGTAGAGTAGGCTAAATGTACTTTCCCAGGACTTGAACAATGGAGCTACAGACTAAGAGCTGGGAGCAACAATTTTGTTACCTGAAGAGCCGGATGATGTCCTCATCGATTAAAGGACAAATCATGTCAATTAATGGAGCTTGATTCTCAAAATAACGTAGACAAGTGGTAAACAAAAATTATCGGTTAGAGTCATAACCCCTGATAAGGTTGACCAATGGGCAAATTGTGGGATGGACTGAGGACCCTAATAAAAAGTCATGACATGAAGGAAAAAAATCAGAAAGGAGAGGCAAAAGTTGATGATGTCAGGAGACGCTGTCCGAAGTGCTGAAACTTGGGCTTGGTTCTGTGAGCCTGAGCCTTGCTGATAACTGATGACCCAGTGACGAAGACTGATTCGTTGCTGATCTATCTTGGATAAGTGGCTATAATCTGACTGACTAATGAATGCTTTTCTTTCTAGGTACCAACTGCGCTGTTTTAAAAAAAAAATTCCTCTTTAGTTAGATTTTCCATATTATCGATTTTTGACTAAATTGTTTTTCGCATGAAGACCCACATGCTGATGCTAATTTGAGATAGGTAGGCTGACGAGGGAAATTTGAGGGTGACTTTGACTAAGACTGGTCGACTCATATTGCTGAATTATTCAATGTTCATGAATCGCTACGGTTGATTAATGTTGGTTGCAAATTAATAAAAATCCTGATAATTCGTTGCTCATATTGCTAATAAAGTTTGACAATTATGGTTTCACTGAATAAAGGATTTCGATTAGAATTGTAACTAATAGGGAATAACATGAACTAACTTCCATTTGAATGATGGTGGTTATTTTTGATTAGAATAGTTCATGATATTTAGAGTTGATTGGATTGAATTATTTTGAATGTCTTTTCCTCACTATACTTAACTAGGATACCCTATCGCGACCCATACGCGCCCCTTTACAGTTACAACACAAAACAAGTCACAAAAATGCAGTCATGCATGCCCATAGCTCACCTTTTGCCTCATTTACTGTTACTCTACTCACCAGCCCAGTGTTCACCTGTCCAAAGACCTCTATTGAGCAACTCACAATTGAAGTGTACTCACCAGGTTACATGACATTTTTATAGTGTGTGTAGTAGAAGGACTGCCATGACTCCAACTCCCAGCTGGCACTGTTTATATAACTCCAAACACCAGACCAGTGTTCACTTGTCCAAAGACCGTTGCTTGTTATCTATCAATTTAAGGTAACACATATGGGGAGATTACATTTGTCAAGTGTGTGTAGTACAGGGACTGACATGACTACAGCTCCCAGCAGGCACTGTTCCTGTAATCACAAACACTAGCACAGTGGGAACATGCTACAATACATCTGTTAGTGAACTCTCAATTGCAGTGTACTCACCTGGGGGGAGAACATTGGTGATAGTGTGTGTAGTAGAGAGAGTGACCTGACTGCAACTCACAGAAGGCACTGTTCCTCTAACTCCAGCCACCAGCACAGTGGTCACATACCCCAATACATCTGTTTCACAATTATCACTTGCAGTGTACTCACCTGGGTGGATAACATCTGTATAGTGTGTATAGTAGAGTCAGTGACATGATTACCTTCCAGTAGGTACTGTTTGTATAAGCCCAAACACCAGCCCAGTGTTCCCTTGTCCAAAGATCCCTGTGTGTCAACTCCCAAATAAAGTTTATTCACTTGGGGGGATAACATTGGTCAATGTGTGAAGTAGATGGAATAACCTGACTGCAACTCACAGGAGGCACTGTTTCACTAACACCAAACACCAGAACAGTGTTCATTCTTCAAAAGACCTCTGTTTTAGCAACTCTCAGTGTAGGTTCACTCAGCTGGGAAGATACCATTTGTATAGTGTGTTTAATAGAGGGAGTGCATTGAATGCTAAGGCCAGTAGGCTCCATCACTGTTACTTCACTCACCAGCCCAGTGTCCTCTTCTCCAAAGACTCTTGTTTGGTAACTCACACATGAAGTGTACTCACCAGGGGGAAAAATATTTGTATAGTGTAGAGAGACTGACATGACTACAACTCCTAGGATGCTCTGTTACTATCACTCCAACCACCAGTCCACTATATATATGTCCAAATACCCTTGCTTGCTGACTCTCAATTGAGGTTTACTCACCTGGGAGTGACCGAAATACAGATCATGCTCAATTCAGAGATGTGTCTGGCTAACTAACTCCATCTTGACCTGCTAACTCAAGATGAAAATATTGAGGACAGGAAGGATAGATTACCCAGTATGCAAAACAAGGATCCCAAATGTCTCAAGATGTATAACCAGAACAGCACTGGCAATAGACACATTCACACTGCACTGACCACATGATGACTCCAGCCACATATACAACAAACTTCTGGGTCTTCCTGCATTACAATCAACTAGGCCTCAAAATCGCCAAAGCCATATCTTGCCTAGCCACTGTTTTTCCTGCACTGGTGGCAAGATGTAATTCTTAGGCCATCCTCCCAAGGGCTAATGATCTGCACATTTCAGCTGTTGCTTTAGTCAAAAGGATCTGGCATGCTCCACAAATGTCATGTCAATACGACCAATACCATGGGCACTTGTCACAACAGGATTAACTGCAACTTAACTTTGTGCAAGGTCTCTGCTTAATATAACACTAAACGGTTAGGGTTAGATATCACAATATAACGAGTAACATTGTATCTTTCACATCAACAGGTTGAGCTGCCATTGGGCACACAGAAGTCATAGAAGAGACTGCCACAACCACCCTGGATGAAGCCCAAAGTGAAGAACACACATCTGGATCTCTGGATGTGGAGGACGGCTCTGGCCCATCTGGGCAACCTGGTCAGACACCAACAGTGAGTGTCACTGTGGCCACATCAACACCTCCCAGTCCGGCTGCCTCAACATCACAGGCAGCCACTCGCCCCCCCAACCTGTGTACCAAGCACAGTGTCCACCATCTTGTGCCTTTCAGTCCTGGATCCTGGGTTGCAGTGCAACACTTCAGACAATGAGGTTCCAGACCCAGTGGCAGAGGGCACCCTGTGGCAAGGGCACAGGGCTGTGGGGGTAGGGTGTGTGGGAGGGATGCTATGGGCCAGTGGGGTGAGGCCACTGGGGCTGCTCCTGGCCAGGACACCATCAGCCACCTTTGGGAGTCTATCAAGAGTCCCAAGGCGTGATGGGCCAGGTATTGACAAAACTCCAGGAAATCAAACAGCTACAGAGGGATATGCACAGAGACACGCAGGAAAAGATGGAGGTCCACAGTACCAACAGGGCCTCCCTACCAGGGGTGATGAGAGACATACACACAGTCCTGAGCACGGCTTTTCAAAACCAAACTTCCCCTTCTTTTGGCTCATTAACACAAGGCACATCAACATCGGTACCAGCCACTGAAAGTGAGGCCCTGCCAAGGGAAGAACCTGCCCTAGACACTCCTGCCTCTGTAGCAGCAAATCTCACCCACACACAAGTGGGGATGTCCAACAAGGAATCCAGGAGGTGCAGATGGCAAAACACCCATCACTGCCTGCAAGTGACCTCTTCCTAAAGGACCTCCTCTCTGTGCCACATATTCACTGTGTTGACTGATCCTCAATTACCTCCCAGTTCCAATGAGAGGAGTACTCTGGACTTTGGACTCCCAATGGTGTGTCATCTACTACAATGATTTCATTCACAATGACCGATACATTCACTTTACTTTATTTTTCCTTTCTGTTCAAATTTTATTTTTTGCATTTGCATCGTAATAAATTCACACATCACAAACACATTGTCTGCTTACTAAATTTCCACATTTTGCTTTGTAGAGATGTAAGACCATGTGAACCATATGATGAAGACACAAGCTACTTGTGCAAAGAGGGATATGTTACAGGTACACAGTGTCCTGCTCAGGATTACCACAATTACACACAAACACATGAGTACAAGTGGATGGTCAAACCAAAAATTGAAGTCCAGTGTACTTTACTTAGACTGTCAATATGTCTGGAATTTAGAAACAAGAATATGTGACTCATACTGAGCCAAAGTACATATTCCAAGGTACAGCCCCCAAAATCACGGAAGGAAGGGATTTGGCAGACATTTTCCTGTAGAATAGACAAGCATTAAAGTGGATGATGTCATCAGCTTGAGCCTTATCACATGCCACACAAAAGAAATTCAGCATCACATATTCCAAGATACAGACAGATTGCAGCACAACAGTCGCTGTTCACAGGCCCATCCTAATCCAATGACCATGCATCTGGTGGTATGACACAAACATATGTCATTTTTGTGGCACAGTCACTGTGGCCTACAATGATGAAACACATGTACAGCTACAAACAGGTCACACAAAAATAGTGTTTAGCCAATGTAAATGGAAACTGACTTGGTCGCAATCTATGACTACATAGTTCATGCCCACAAGATGACACACATGATGCAATCAGCCCACCACAGAACACAAAACAAGTCCATTGTGCACTTCTGACCTTCCACCCAAACACTGTGCAAGCTGACTTGGCATAGGTCTCATACACCTCAAATCCGTGACCTACATTATCTGGAACAATCGATGTTCACTTTGTATGTCAGAACATGATTAGATACCTGCCAATGTCACAACTTTGAAATACCCACACGAGGATGTCATGGTGAAGGTACCTGTACAAAGACAAAACAAGAAGTATAAGCTTGAAAACATACCTATTACACAAATAGCGTAGCAAGCATCTGGAAATAAAAATACATTGCAAGGAAACTCACACAAACAAAGCAACATCATCAAGGAGGGGATATGTCAAAAGCTAACTCATCAAGCAGCCTTTGGCTGAATATTGCAGAGAATCAGCTCCCTAGTTGTTTCTAAAACACTCAACCCCACACATTCTCACAACTACCGTGCATTGTACAGTGACAGTCCTTACATCACATGACATGCTTACACTCATGAAAAGTAGCTGTTAATGAAATCTTCCCGTAAGTCAGCTGCTTCCTCTTTACCACTACCATCCTCACTTGGCATTTCAGGAGTCTCACTCAGTGGCACTGCAGGCTTCCACTCCTCTTGGATGTATGGGATAATCCTCCGAAGGGCGATTTTGTGAAAAATGCAGCATGCCACAGTAATCTGACACACTTCCAGGTGAGTAGAGGAGGGCTCCACCATTCCAGTCCAGATCTGGCCTTCAGGAGCCCAGAAGCCCACTCCACTACCTGCCGTGTTCTTCCATGGGCCTCATTAAAGCGGACTTCCTCTGGCATAGTTGGATTCCTTAGTGGCATCAGCAACCAAGGATGGTTCGGATGTGCAGCCTCCTGTTAAGGAATGGGACATAGGTGCAACAATGAGGCACTCACTTACTGATTGTAGCACCTGACATTGCACACACACAATCAGTACAGATGTGACTTACCAACCATCCAGGCCCTCTCTTGGGACAGGTGTGACATCAGCTGGGGTATGATGCTGTTTTGCATTATGAAGGAATCATGAGCTGAACCCGTATAATGGGCACAGACATGTGAAATGTAGAGATCCACCAAACAGACAACTTGTACATCGATGGAACGGAAATTCTTTCTGTTACAATAAACTTGTTCATTAACCTGCGGTGGCACCAAGCCAACATGTGTACCATCAATGGCCCCCACCACATGTGGGAGGTGTACAAAACCATAAAAGTCAGCCTTCTCATGGGCTAAAGCCTCTCGCTGGGGAAACCGGATATAGCTGTCAAAGTGTTTCCACATTGCTGAAAGGATATTCTTCAACACCAGACTGAACATAGGTTGCAACATACAAGCAGCGCACTATATGTTGGAAGGACCCTGTGGCTAGGAAGTGCAATACTGTCTTGACTTGTACAATGGGTGGTTGGATAACTAATAGCTGTCATCAGATCCGGCTCCAACTGACAATATATGTCCACTATTGTTTGCCTTATCAGGTGATAGTACATGATAATGTGCCTTTGCTCCATGGTCTGAAGATCTGGCAACGGATGGTAGACAGGAGGTTGTCGCATCCTCCAGGGTACCTATGTATGACAAGACATGATTTCTAACATTAGTCAGTATGTCCACAGCAACATACATGATGCAGGTCAATGATATAAGGTAACAAAGCATTTCTGACTGTATAGATGACACACAGAACACATCACAGCTGACAATAATAAAAGGGTCAAATGTGACCCCCATGGTTTTCAACACGTGTCCACAACATGGATTTGGACGAAACTCAAAGATGTGCAACACAATTGCCCCTCAAAATGTGACTGTGCTCAGTTGTTAAATGCCATCTCTGCCCTGCAACACACTACAGTGGTGGTTGAGTAGTAGGACCTACATGACAAGACAGGATAAGCATGTTTGTGAGGTAAAAAAAACATGTTTTCTAGGTGTGACACAATTTATAAAACCCAATACAGCATTTCAGGCTTCCACAATCGTGTACCAGTTAGACTTCTTGTGTGCCTGTTGTTGCAGTCTGTGTGGCATCAATTGGATGCATAATGTGCAGGACCTGGTGGCCAAAACCAGATGTTAAGTTCAGTCACATTGTGTTTTGTGAGCTTTTTGGGGTCTTAGATCATCCTTGTGTTGGATGACATTACTGCCATCCCATGACATCTCTTTCCTCATGGTTGTTGCAAATGTTGGATAACATGTATCTGCATGACAGCATGAGCTGTGTATGCATGTTTTATGAGTCATTTGAGAATCATGAGAGCAATGTGTATAGTGCCACAAATCTTTCAAACCACATCTAGTCTTGAAGGCATATCATGACTCACCGTGCCGTTCAGGTTGCCACACACACCACATGCCAAATTGCTGATGGCCACATGATATTCTGTCATGCATGAAAGTGATGGGAATGGTGTGTCATGTAGGTTCTGTAGGCTCAGCCTGCAGGGACCAGGGCCTGTCAAATGTATCTCCCAGTATGGCCCCTTACTCCCACAGCTCTGTTGTCACCTTCACACATGTCAAATTTGTCCTTCACAGGCTTATTACATAAATGACAGTCCCACACTGCAGTCAGTGTGTTGATTTCTGGAAGGCCATGAAATGTGACTCAGTAGCTTGGTCACATAGCAGAAACTGTACAATGCATGCCTTTGTATGTTGGATGCCACGTCTGTAGGATAGACACATATGTCCAAAGGACTGTTATGTGATACATGTACATACCACAGAACCCATCCCCTAAAGTGGCATGAGTCTGAATTTGTTGTTCCACATGTCCACACATGGACATGGAAGACATTTTCTGTACCCACAATGCCAGCCCTTGATTGTTACTCAAGTGTAATGGTGAAGTTTGTACTATGGCAGTTGCCTGTAGGGACTGTATGCAGTGAGTCAGTCTCACAGAGTGTGAATGTGTTCGTCCATTTAGGCCTAAAGAGTTTACCCTTCAGAAGCCACATAGGTGTGTAGTGTTTCATTGTGGCTCACATCACAGTACAGGTTGCTGGAGCAGGGGCTTCCTGATGTCAGTAAGCTTGCTTAGTCATTGTAGGCCATGAGCAGTGTAGTGGGTTAGTCTGCAGATGCGAATACATTTGTCTGTGGTCATGTCCCTGTACTTATGTGTTTGTGTGTTTCACACTTGTGGAGGTTTAACAAATTGAAATGTTCTAGCTTGGTGTTTCTCAACCATTTGTGACAAAACCTGTGATTGTAATCTCTTGATTTGTCTTTTGCATCCATGCAGGTTAACACCCATCAGAAAATGGAGAGCCAACACCAAGATGGTGCAGACCCTGCGTGTCCACACCCAGTGGAGCGCCCACTGTTGCAAGAGGTGGAAGGACCTGAGATGCTGAGGTCCAGCTGGGGATGTCCTCCCAATGTGGGCGGGGTACCCATCAGACCACAACCCCTCTAATGGCTCGCATTCTGGTGGTGGCCTACCTAGACCTTGATGGGCGTTTGAGGACAGCACAGCAGCCACAAGGGGGTACAGGGCATATTTCTGCCTGTTGCATTGCCAAGTAAATGTGTTAGGTTCTGACAACTCCCCCTGATGTTTAGAGATGAGCCATGTGCAACTCAGTAGGTGAGTGATTGCTTGTGCAGATATATTATGTGTTGCATTCTTGTGTGCCTTGCCTATTGGCACAGGGACCTAGGACACAACTGTGCACAGTCCACAAGCAATCTGCTCTCCAGGGACAACATATGGCTGTGTACAATGATCAATCAAGTACTGTTTGTTGTTGTAGTGGGTGTAATTTCCATGCAAAAGACCACTACTCCTGAGTGTTGGAGGCCAAAAGAAAGGTAGTGATGGGCCACTGTCCTCAGACATGTACCTGCTAAAATGAGTATATTGGTCTCTGCCACACAGAGGGTAATTGTCTTCAGCATTTGACATGTGCTAGTGCCTCATTACTGTCTGTAATGTGAAGATGGCCATCATACATGTGACAATGCATCCATTTTTGGGGGTGCATCTGTAGATCAATCCTTCCCCTTGGTAAGTGGGGAATGTTCATTGACATGATTTATGTGCCATCACTGTTGCAAACATTCCTTGTGCCTACATGTCAGCATGTGTCTCTTTCTCTTTAGGAAAACATTTGTAAGCTTCTGTTTCATGCATGGTCTACCTGTGTTGAGGGGATAATTTCTGTATTCCCTTACATATATGTGCATGCCAATCTGTGTGTGGAATAGGACATTTACAATGGGGGTACATTTCATATTGTGCCACAGACAGCAGTGTGTCACCATTAATTATTGACTGACACATACTCTCACCCGTCATAGCATTTTTATTTGGCATGTACAAATGCAGTAGCAATGAGGAACATGGCGAGTAGGTCTAGAATTTTAACCCACAATGTGCATTTCCATGCCATTGATGTAGAAACATGTCTCAAAGTGCTTTGCACATGTGAAATGGGGACAGTTTCTAACCTGACTGTTAGAATGTATTGTTAAGTGACTAGCAATTATGTTGGAAACACATGTGTTTGGGTACAAGCATTCATCCACAGACATCTGGGTTTGCATGACTAAAATAGAGACAATGATGTAGCTTCCACATGTTGAGGGCCTTCAACAAGTACTTACAAATGTCTGGGCCTCTTCAGCTTCCAAGGGACTAATGGCACCTACTGATGCACTCAGAGTATGTCATTGTAAGGGGTGCCAGACATCAGTGGTGATTTCTCTGGGACCCGCTGATTCATTGGGTTGTGGATTTTAGAGACATATCTCCCTGACAGTGTGAACATTTTGTCTACTGTATTTCATTTCCGTGCCAAATGTGTGGCCTATCTGAGCAATATTAGGACTACCTGCAGATCTCCCTTGGGACGAATATCACTTGGCAAAGTGTGCATTGTGGAACTGTTTCCATTGTGACATGAATATTTCCATGTCACCTTCTCCAGGCTATTGTACTGTTGTCAGCAACACAGCATATTCTGGGAGCATTTATTATTGTTGTGTCATTGTGTATATGATAAATAGATGTGTGCATGACCTTGTGTGGGATCTGTGAGAATGGAGTTGACATTGCCTACTTGTCTCCTACTCGTTCAGTGGTTACTCTGAGTGCACAGCTTCAGTCATGCAATTGTAGTTGAGTGAGATCCTTATTTTCCTTTGGGCAAATGTTGATAGTTCAGATGGCATGCATGCCATGCATATGGAATGGTACATGTATGGGCCACCTAGGTGGAGTTTGTTTCTGGGGCCTACTTGACATCATGGTAATGTTTGTTAATCATAGCTGTTGTTCAAGTCTGTTCATTGATATGTGATGACCCCATTTCTCTTTATATTTGCAGCATCAGCCCAGGGTAGCGAAGGAAACAAGGCACAGCCAAGTGGGGAAGCATCTGTCCATGGGACCTTGGGTCAAGACACCACGACACAGTGGGACCCAGTGGCCCGAAAGGTAAGGGGAGTGCCATGGGGGAGACCAGATCAGCATCCTTGTAATCGTCGGATCCTTCCTTCAGTGTCCACTCCCTAGTGGTGGCAGACCCATCCGGACGTACCCCTGTACCATCTTTGTCTGCCACCCCCAGTTCTATCACCACCTTCCTTGTTGCTCCCCACCCAGTTAGCCATGCCCACTCACCCAAAGTTGGGCATCTCCTTGCCGCAGGTACCTCCGCCCCACTCCCTGTTACCTCTGCTGCCCTCAGTGAGGAAACTATTGACCTTCTGAGGAGTATCTCTGTGGGTCAGACAGCCATTGTGAATGCCATCCAGGGCTTGTTCACCCAGCTGGAGCAGACATATGCATTCCTGAAGACATTCATACTGCAATGTCTGGCCTACAGAGATCTTTTCAGGCTCTGGCCTCCACACTGATGGCAGCCAGTCACCCCCCCCCACCTTCTGCCTACCCTCCACCTCACTCTTCCCAATCCAAATCCCTATTCCTCTACCTATCATCCAAGCACACAGATCGATCCACAAGCATCCACCTCAACACACAAGAGCAGCACTCATAAACACAAACACCACAAAAAACACCGGCACGCAAGCACTCAACAGACACCCACACACACATCAGCCACCACTTCTTCGGGCTCCCCCACTACCCCCACTGGCCTACAAACCACATCATAATAGATAACTATGGTGGTCCGATCGAAAAAAGATTCTATTTTGAAGCAAAAAAACAATCAGCTGTTTTTCATCATCACAACTCCGTCTTTTAAGTTAGATATTAATTAAATCATACAAGTGTAGCACAAAAATATCTTATTATTTCAAAACTTTTGATACACAAATTAGCTCATAAATACGAAATTTAATCATTGTATTGCCATACAATCATACACATAATTATTCATTGAGTTGAAAACATAGTTCCCCCATGACAGATAGTACCAGAAAGGTAAAGAACGTGTTTATGAGAAGTTCTTGTGAATAAAGAAAAGTAAAAAAGGGGAAATCTTCGTTTCTATATAAAAATGATGTACTAAAGAGTCTGCAGGATAACCATTTTTCAATCACATGAATATAAATCACATTCCCTAAAGGTAAAATGTCCTAATCAAAATTGCCCTTTCATAAACCAATCCAGGCTCCATATAATTGTCGAGGTTTTGACCCAGCGAAAAAAGAAAGGGCCAGTTCTAGACTCAAATGTGGGTCTTCATCAGGACTCACAATGGAAAAGAGCAACCTTTTGAGAAAAAAGGACACAAAATGTCCTAATTTTATATACCATTACTTAGAGTTTAAAATTACCATTGTGCTGCCTCGTAAACATAAGCGTACCTCACAAATGCAAACACCCAAGACATCCACACTGACATAGCAGACAACCACTCCCTCAACTGCCAAATCTCCACCTCCTTCTGCTGACTGTTCCCATGTTCCTAAAACAGATTTTTTGTTGGAGCTTTCCCTTTACCCTCTTCCCTCCACCTCATCCCAAACCCAAAAGGCTCGACCCCCCTCCCAACCCATCCCTTCCACCTCCAAGTTCTCTCCTGTCACATCTGCCCCCTGCAAGCACCTATACCCCTCCCTGAAGAAGCCCACCCCGCCTAAGAAGCAGTCCATCCCTCCCAAACCCAAACCCAAACCCACCCATCCCAAATCCAACCCTCCCCTTCCCCAAGGATGATCCCTGAGGTATCTGCCTTCCCACTTAATGCCCCTTCCTGTGGAAGTTCCCTGGCAATAAAGCAGTCGAGTGAGAGCACAGTGATGTGCATGGACAATTCCATATGGACTGGCCAATGGGCTTGGACATTTTTCAAATGTGGTTAAAAATAAACCCATACAGTTGTGTTTTTGGGTACACATTTGTCCTGTAATTCCTTTTCTACCTTTATGTTGTTCCTGAGTAACTTGGGTTATCTGCCTACAGTTGTGTTTTGCAGTATCTGAACCAGTTGGCACTACTGGTGTCCCCCAAGAGAAGGGTATATGTTGACTGTATGGATATGCAGGTGTTAATGCAGTTGCTATGTCATAGCTCTGTGCTCTGTTTGGTATGTTAAGTATTTCACCTTGTGTTGTCCAATGTGAGCATGTATGTTATTAGACTGCAGCCTTAAAAACTAATAACTTGAAGATCAACAGGGATAGGGATGTGATATGTGGCATTATCTCTTTCAATGGAAATCAGTGACATAATATAAAGTCTAAAAATATTGTGATACACAAATACTGTGTTAAAAATATCGTTGACACAAATATTGTTTCCCCACACTTATAAGGGTAAGTACAAAAATATCAAAAAAGTATTATCTCACACTAATATTGAAAACAAATAAGGCAAAAAATTTTTTCCAATATATACAGTTTAAAATAGTTAATGTTAAATATTTAAAAAAAACAATCATATAATGTATATTAAATAACAAATAGATGAAAGGGAGTGTAATAACAGAAATAAAGTAGAAATTCGTACATCCAATCTAAAAGTATATACATATGCACAAATCAAGGGACACTACCCAGTCCTCAATGTTCGTGGGCCACAGGGCCACATTACAAAGTCCAAGGCCCCACGTGACTCCTGCAACAACACAGAGAGAAAGCTGCAGGGGCACCAGTTCGAAAATAGACACGTACCTCAGGGGGACGGGGAACGGGGGGGCACCTCAGCCGCAGATGGAACCACAACACTGGTCCTGGAGGGGGCAACATGCCCTGTGCGCTGTCCTGGGGAGTACAAGTCCACAGTCTCTCAAGTGGGTGATTTGCCCACTGATTGGTCCTGGGGAGTGCAAGGCCACAGTCTCTCAAGTGGGTGATTTGCCCGCTGCTTGGTCCTGGGGAGTGCAAGGCCACAGTCTCTCAAGTGGGTGATTTGCCCACTGACTGGTCCTCGGGAGTCCAAGGCCACAGTCTCTCAAGTGGGTGATTTGCCCACTGCTTGGTCCTGGGGAGTGCAAGGCCACAGTCTCTCAAGTGGGTGTCTTTACCACTGGTTCTGGAGGGGGTATTGTGCCCTGTGACCTTCATCCTAGAGAGGATGGGGTGAGTGGGTGTCTTCCCCACTGGTTCTGGAGGGGGCATTGTGCCCTGTGATCTTCATTCTGGGGAGGATGGGGTGAGTGGGTGTCATCCCCACTGGTTCTGGAGGGGGCATTGAGCCCCGTGATGCAGATCTTGGGGAGTGCAAGGTCGCAGTCTCTCAGGTGGGTGCCATACCCACAGGATTTACAGGGGGCAGGCCGCACAACAGCCCATGGACGCAGGACTACTACACACTGTCCGCCGGCGGTGATGGCTGCTCAGTGGTGGTGCTGCTGATGCTGCCGCTGGTGGTGGGGGAAGCTCCAGTTCATCCCCTGCAGCCTTGGACGGCTGCCCACTGGTGCTGCTGCTGCTGGTGGTGGTGCTGGTAGTGGTGCTGCAGCTGCTGCTGGTGGTGGTGGGGGGAGGCTCCAGCCCATTCCCTGCAGCCTTGGACGGCTGCCCACTGGTGGTGATGGTGCTGCAGCTGCTGCTGGTGGTGTTGGGGGGAGGCTCCAGACCATCCCCTGCAGCCTCGGACGGCTGCCCACTGGTGGTGGTGGTGGTGCTGCTGCTGCTGATGCTTGTGGGGGGAAGCTCCAGCACATCCCCTGCAGCCTCAGACGGCTGCCCACTGCTGGTGGTCGTGCTGGTGGTGGTACTGGTGGTGGTGGGGGGATGCTCCAGCCCATGCCCTGCAGCCTCGGATGGCTGCCCACTGCTGATGGTTTTGCTGGTGGTGGTGCTGGTGGTGGTAGGCTCCTGCCCATCCCCTGCAGCCTCAGACTGCTGCACAATGGTTGGTGGTTGGGGCTCCAACTGAGTCCCAGCACCAGGCCCCTTGGCCTTTCTGCCTGCTGGTGCAGGCCCCTTGCCCTTCTTCGCAGCAGCTGGGGATGGGTCCTTGCCCTTCCTGGCAGCAGCTGGGGCTGGCTCCTTTCCCTTCCTGGCAGCAGCTGGGGATTGCTCCTTGCACTTCCTGGCAGCAGCTGGGGAAAGCAACCTGACCTTCATGGCAGCAGCTGGGGAGGGCTCCTTGCCCTTCCTGGCAAAACGTGGGGCAGGCACCCTTTCCGTGTGGCTGACTGGTGCCCGGGATCCTTTCCCACCACGAATTGCTGTAGACACTACTGGGCCCGTGGACTAGGTGGCTGAGGTGCTTGCCTGGGTTTTACCTACCCTGGCCAGACGTGAAGGATGGAGGGGAGGGGTAGGGAAGAGGTCAATGGTGGAGAGGAAAAGCTTCTTAGGGACATTGGGGCGGGAAGAGGGAGAAGGTTTGGCAGTGGAGGAAGAGGGAGTGGTTGTAGGAGGTGTCTGTCTGCTGTGTTTGGGTGCAGGTGTGTGGGCTGGATGTTGTTGTGAGGTGGATGGCTGTCGGGTGTCTGAGTGCTTGTGTATGTGTACTTTGTGAAGGGGGACACAGACACAGTGGGAGAGGACAGAGGGGATGTGTGCATGGCTGCTGGGGTGGTGACTGCCAGTAAGGTGTGTGTTCCTATAGGTGTGCTGGTGATGGCGGTAGTGGATGAGGTTGTAGTGCCTGCAGGTGTGAGTTTAGACGGAACTGGGAGGAAGATAGAGGATGTGGAGGAGGGGGACACAGTGGAGGCAATGGATGTTGGTATGTCTGCATCTGGATGGTGTTTGTGTGAGTGCCTGTGGGATGAAGTGCGGTGCCTGTGTTTGCCTGTGCCACTCTTGTGTGTTGTCCTGTGAGCATGCTCATCTGCCTGTGTGCTTGGGATAGTTTGGGGTTGAGGGGAATGGGATTGGGTGTAGGAAGTTGGAGGGGGGAGGGAGAAACAGGGACAATGGCTGATATCAGAGAGGAGGCCAGAGCCTGGATTGATCTCTGTTGGGCTGCCAAGCCAGTGTGAATGCCCTCCAGAAATGCATTGGTCTGTTGCATTTGGGCTGCCAGCCCCTGGATGGCATTCACAATGGTTGACTGCCCAACAGAGATGGATCGCAGGAGGTCAATAGCCTCCTCACTCATGGCAGCAGGGATAACTGAGGCAGGGCCTGAGGTGTCTGGTTCAATGGAGATGCCCACCCTCTTGGGCGAGAGGGCACGGGCAACTCGCTGAGGAGCTGCTGGTATGGGGGTGGTGGCTGTACCTGAAGTTGGGGTGTGCACAGAGGTGTCCACTACCACCAGGGAGCTTCCATCAGAGGAGGTATCCGTGTCCTAACTGTCCCCTGCAGTCTCTGCCGTGGTGCTCCCCTCGCCCGCAGTCCCACTGGTGCCGTCACCGTTGGGGGAATCTGCCTCCTGGGTCCTGTGGGATGCAGCTCCCTCCGTCGCCGGTGCCTCTGCTCCTCTGCCAGATTATGTAATGCACAAAAGGACAGGGTGACAAAACAAAAAGGGGGGAAGAGACAAAGGATACACTAGGTCAATGGCTGCACCGTTGGTGTACACAGCACCCTCACACACAATGAAAAGCCCTACGCACTATGCAATGCACTACCAGTGACAATGCTAGTCACCAGTGCATGGGGAGAGACACAAACCCCCAACTGCAGCATACCTGGGGCCCACAAACCCTTGCTCAGTAGTGGACGCCTACTAGCTAGGTTGGAGGAACTTCAGATCAGATCCCTGCCCAACATGGGACCTACTCTGCAATGTCAGGCCTGGTCTAGTACACCCACAGACACACATCCCCACCCGGATACCAACCCACTAGGCGTAAGTTGTAATTGTGGGCACTGTACTCACCCCCTTGCGGCTGCTGTGATGCCCTCAAGCGCCCATCCAGCTCCAGATAGGCCACCGCCAGTATGCGAGCCATCACGGGGATCAGGGTTTGACGGGCACCCCTTCCTCGTTGGGAGGCCATCCCCAGCTGGGCCTCCACCGTCTTCCTTGCCCAGCGTCCCATGCATCGTGCTCACAATGTACTCACCTGTTGGTCTGGAGGCCCATACAGCAGTCTGTAGTGGGGTAGGAACCCATCCACTAGTCTCTCCAACTCTGCTGAGGTGAAGGCAGGGGCCCTTTCCCCAGTCACATGGGCCATGGTAGGTTCCAGACACAGGTCACAGCAGCACATGCAGTGTAGGTCCTCTCCTGTTGTAGGTCAGGTAGCAAGTGAGTGAACAGATAGAAAATGGTGGTGAGACTGCGGCGGTGCATACCGTCACCAACGGCGCACATCACCATTGGCCACTGTACCCCATAGGGCCCAATGAAGCGTTGCACGGCGAATGCAAACCGCCTCCCGCAACGGTGCACAACATCAGCGGAATGACCTCACTTTCCCCTGTCCCTCCACACAGGACAGGCGGACGACATTTCGGAGTGGGGCGGGGCATGGATCATAACTGCGTCACAGATCACAATTGTACTTACATAACAGGTGCCACTAATACATTTACAATTCGCATCATGCATTGAACTGTAGTGGCTACAATGTACAGTTTATGACCGGCACATCACTCTTTTGCCCCATAGATTGCAACTGCTGCGGATGAATAGGAGATGGAGACATCCCCCGTGTACAGACCTCTGGTGGACTTGGCAACAATGGAGGACAGGCACATTATCCTCACCTACAGACTTGACTGGGCCACATTCACAGAGCTGTGTGCCCAACTGGAGCCTGAACTGATATCTGCTATCCGTCACCCCACTGGGATACCCCTCTTGTGCAAGTCCTATCTGTGCTCCATTTCTTGGTAACTGGTTCTTTCCAAGTGACAGTGGGCTTGGCAGCAGGAATGTCACAGCCAATGTTCTCAATAGTGCTGATCAGAGTGTTGTCTGCCCTGATTAAAGACATGTGCAGCTACATTGTCTTCCCCCAGGTGGAGGATTTGGCAACAGTGAAAGCTGACTTCTACGCAATAGGACATATCCCCAATATCACTTGGGTGAACGATGGAACACATATTGCATTTGTCTCCCCCCCTCGGCAAAAAGAACAGGTATTCAGAAATCGTAAAAGTTTTCACTCGATGAATGTGCAGATGGTGTGTTTGGCGGACCAGTTCATCTCCCATGTCAATGCGAAGTATCCTGGGTCTGTGCATGATGCCTTTATCCTGAGGAATAGCAGCATCCCAAATGTGATGGCCCAACTATAGAGGGTGTGGCTAATAGGTGAGCCCTGGTTCCCACCCAGTGGATGTCGGTGTATGGGTATGGTGTGGACCATAAGGTATAGTGTGTGGCTAACAGTTGTCCCTCGATATTTGCAGGTGACTCAGGTTACCCCAACCTATCATGGCTACTGATCCCTGTGAGGAATCCCAGGACAAGGGCTGAGGAACGTTAGAATGAGGCACATGGGTGAAAAAGAAGGATTATAGAACATACATTTGGCCTCCTGAAGACAAGGTTTTGGTGCCTCCCTGACTGGTGGACCCCTGTGCTACTCACCAAAGAAGGTCTGCCAGATAATCGTGGCATGCTGCATGTTGCATAACTTTGCCTTGAGACTTCATGTGCCTTTGCTGCAGGAGGAGGAGGCTGGAGATGGCCGTGTGGCAGCAGTGGACCCTGTGGACAGTGAAGATGAGGAGGCAGAGGATGAGGACAACAGAACTGCAGGGATTAGACAATACTTACAATGACACACAGGTAAGACAGTGTTACTTCACATTTCATTGTCATTTTTTTGTTTCACATTGTCATTGGCAGGCTGTGAATTCCCACTTCTATGGCCACTCATTGTACCCTTTGGCAACTCTTTTTGCAGATGTTGGTGCCCCACTATTGCTCCTGGTGTGTTCACTGCAGCCAACTACAGGTCTTTCCTATGTTACCATTACTGTACAGTTGAATTGCAATGTTTAAACCTTGTTAAACAAATACATACTTAAATAATTTGACATACTCCATACTTGTATTTTTTCAAAGTGTGTTTATTGCAGTGCTATGAAGAAAAGGGGGAAGTGCAATGGGCTGGGGTGATGATGGAGGAATGTCCAGGGTAAAGTCCAGTCTATTTGTAGCACAGGTGCATTGTCCAAGGGGGCATAGGAAGGGAGCAATGGCAGTTCAAGGTGAACAGGGTGACAGAGTGAAGATCAATGGTGACTATCAGGAGAGTCTCATTTCCTGGTGGGGGTCTAGGCAATAGTCTCTGGCTTCTGCCTGGATCGCAGGGAACGTTTTGCAGGGTGGTTCTCCTTCTGCAGGGGGAGGGGTGCTGGTGGCCTGTTGGTCCTGTGGCAGGGCCTCCTGTTCACTAGCGGAGGTGTAGGGCTGTTCAGTAGTCTGGCTAGTGGCAGGAGCCTGCTGTTGTGACACTGCCTCCCTCATAATGTTGGCCATGTCTGCCAGAACCCCTGCAATGGAGACCAGGGTGGTGTTAATGGCCTTCAAGTCCTCCCTGATCCCCTGATCCCCTGGTACTCTCCCTCCTGTAGCCGTCTGTTCTTCTGCACATTGTTCAGGATCTTCCCCAGCGTATCCTGGGACTGTTGGTATGCTCCCAGTATCTCAGTGAGTGCCTCCTGGAGAGTCGGTTCCCTGGGCCTGTCCTCCCCCTGGTGCACAGCAGTCCTCCCAGCTTCCCTGTTGTCCTGTGCCTCTGTCCCCTGAATCGTGTGCCCACTGCCCCACTGGGTTTGTGGTTTGCCCTGGGGTCCCTGTAGTGGTGGACACACTGATGATTGATGTGTCCTGGGGACAGAGGTATGGGCACGCTGGGTTGCTTCTGTGGTGGTGTTTCCTGAGGGGGAGGCTCTGTGGTGGTGTATGACTGTGCCTGGGTCACCGTGATGGGCCAGGTTGGACATCCAGATCCAGGCGAGCAGAGTCGCTGTCATCACTGTGGGCCTCTTCTGAGGATGGACTGGATGTTGCTGGCACCTCTTCTCAGGTGACATTGACTGGGATACTTGTGGGGATATAAATGCAGTGTTATAATTTCTCTGTGTGACATATTGTGCATGGGTGGGTTGCCCTCTATGGTTGTTATTGCCCTGGCAGCTTTACCTCGTGTGAGTTGTTATGTGGTAGGCTAGCTGATTCTCTCTAGTGCGCAAGCTTTAGTGACAGGTATCCATGCAGGTCTGTGAGTGGTGTCCATGCATTGTTGGTGCATGCAGGGCTTGATATTGGGATTAGTGGGTAGTGGTGGTGGGTGTGTGGGAGATGGTGGAGTGATGGGAGTGAGGGTAAGGGTGGGGGTATGTGATGGCATGCAGGTAGAGGGGTGAAAGTAGTAAAGAGTTGACTTACCAGAGTCCAGTCTGCCTCTTACTCCTGCGAGGCCCTAAGGATGCATGATTGCCAAGACATGCTCCTCCCATGTTGTTAGTTGTGGGGGAGGAGGTGGGAGTCCACCGCCAGACCTCTGGATAGCGAACTAGTATCTTGCTGCAATGGAACATACCTTCCCCCATAGGTCGTTCCACCTCTTCCTGATGTCATCCCTTGTTCTGGGGTGCTGTCCCACGGCGTTGACCCTGTCCACGATCCTCCACCATAGCTCCATTTTCCTAGCAATAGATATCTGCTGAAACTGTGATCTAAACAGCTGTGGCTCTACCCAGATGATTTCCTCTACGATGACCCTTAACTCCTCCTCAGAGAATCTGGGGTGTCGCTGTGTTGCCATGGGGGTTGTGTGAGTATTGTGGGTGAGGGTGTGTAGGGTGATATGTTGGGGTGTGTGTTGTGAGTTGAGTGGGTGGCGCATAAGTGATGGTGGTGTGTGTCTCTGGTCTTGTCTGTGGTCGTGTTGTCAGTCTTGTGCCAATTGTTTGTATTCGTAAGGGGTTGTGGGTACTGTGGGTGTGTGTTTTATAGTGGGGTGTGTATGGGTGTCAGGTGTGTGTAGTTTGAATTGTCCAATGTGGTGTTGTTTTGTTTGAGTGTGTGGTATTTTGAGCGTGGCGGTATGTACCGCCAATGGTTTACCACCATTGAATATCTGCCGTGGTGATTCGTGGGTCATAATGTTGTGGGCGTTGTTCTGTTGGCATAACAGTGTGGGTTTGGATACTGCCAGTTTATCACTGACCTTTGATGTGGTGGAGTTGTGTCTATGGCTGAATAGTGACAGACTGGTGTGTGTGTGTCATAATATGGTGAACGGATATCAGCCGCGGCGGTGGTATGTTGATGGCAGTCAGCATAGCGGTAAGTGGGATTTACCACCAATGTCATACTGAGGGCCAATATGACTGATATCAAATTTTATGTGAGAATCTTGAAATAAAAAGTAGGATGCACGGAGTTTCAGGTTGATTTGCCTGACAAAGGCAGATACCAAACAAGCAATAGGTGTAGGAGGCTGGACTGGCTTGTAGTGAGTACCAAGGGGTACTTGCACCTTGCACCAGGCCCAGTTATCCCTTATTAGTGTATAGGGTTTCTAGCAGCTTAGGCTGATAGATAATGGTAGCTTAGCAGAGAAGCTTAGGCTGAACTAGGAGACGTGTGAAGCTACCACAGTACCACTTAGTGTCATATGCACAATATCATAAGAAAACACAATACACAGTTATACTAAAAATAAAGGTACTTTATTTTTATGACAATATGCCAAAGTATCTTAGAGTGTACCCTCAGTGAGAGGATAGGAAATATACACAAGATATATATACACAATAGCAAAAATATGCAGTATAGTCTTAGAAAACAGTGCAAACAATGTATAGTTACAATAGGATGCAATGGGGAAACATAGGGCTAGGGGCAACACAAACCATATACTCCAAAAGTGGAATGCGAACCACGAATGGACCCCAAACCTATGTGACCTTGTAGAGGGTCGCTGGGACTATTAGAAAATAGTGAGAGTTAGAAAAATAACCCTCCCCAAGACCCTGAAAAGTGAGTGCAAAGTGCACTAAAGTTCCCCTAAGGACAAAGTAGTCGTGTTAGAGGAATAATGCAGGAAAGACACAAACCAGCAATGCAACAACTGTGGATTTCCAATCTAGGGTACCTGTGGAACAAGGGGACCAAGTCCAAAAGTCACAAGCAAGTCGGAGATGGGCAGATGCCCAGGAAATGCCAGCTGCGGGTGCAAAGAAGCTTCGACTGGACAGAAGAAGCTGAGGTTTCTGCAGGAACGAAAAGGGCTAGAGACTTTCCCTTTGGTGGACGGATCCCTCTCGCCGTGGAGAGTCGTGCAGAAGTGTTTTCCCGCTGAAAGAACGCCAACAAGCCTTGCTAGCTGCAAATCGTGCGTTTGGCGTTTTTGGACGCTGCTGGGGCCCAGGAGGGACCAGGAGGTCGCAAATTGGACCTGAAGAGAGAGGGGACGTCGAGCAAGACAAAGAGCCCTCACTGAAGCAGGTAGCACCCGGAGAAGTGCCAGAAACAGGCACTACGAGGATGCGTGAAACGGTGCTCGCCGAAGTTGCACAAAGGAGTCCCACGTCGCCGGAGACCAACTTAGAAAGTCGTGCAATGCAGGTTAGAGTGCCGTGGACCCAGGCTTGGCTGTGCACAAAGGATTTCCGCCGGAAGTGCACAGGGGCCGGAGTAGCTGCAAAGTCGCGGTTCCCAACAATGCAGCCCAGCGAGGTGAGGCAAGGACTTACCTCCACCAAACTTGGGCTGAAGAGTCACTGGACTGTGGGGGTCACTTGGACAGAGTCGCTGGATTCGAGGGACCTCGCTCGTTGTGCTGAGAGGAGACCCAAGGGACTGGTAATGCAGCTTTTTGGTGCCTGCGGTTGCAGGGGGAAGATTCCGTTGACCCACGGGAGATTTCTTCGGAGCTTCTGGTGCAGAGAGGAGGCAGGCTACCCCCACAGCATGCACAAGCAGGAAAACAGTCGAGAAGGTGGCAGGATCAGCGTTACAGAGTTGCAGTAGTCGTCTTTGCTACTATGTTGCAGGTTTGCAGGCTTCCAGCGCGGTCAGCAGTCGTTTCCTTATCAGAAGGTGAAGAGAGAGATGCAGAGGAACTCGGATGAGCTCTTGCATTCGTTATCTGAAGTTTCCCCAGAGACAGAGACCCTAAATAGCCAGAAAAGAGGGTTTGGCTACCTAGGAGAGAGGATAGGCTACTAACACCTGAAGGAGCCTATCACAAGGAGTCTCTGACGTCACCTGGTGGCACTGGCCACTCAGAGCAGTCCAGTGTGCCAGCAGCACCTCTGTTTCCAAGATGGCAGAGGTCTGGAGCACACTGGAGGAGCTCTGGACACCTCCCAGGGGAGGTGCAGGTCAGGGGAGTGGTCACTCCCCTTTCCTTTGTCCAGTTTCGCGCCAGAGCAGGGGCTAAGGGGTCCCTGAACCGGTGTAGACTGGCCTATGCAGAATTGGGCACATCTGTGCCCAAGAAAGCATTTCCAGAGGCTGGGGGAGGCTACTCCTCCCCTGCCTTCACACCATTTTCCAAAGGGAGAGGGTGTCACACCCTCTCTCAGAGGAAGTTCTTTGTTCTGCCATCCTGGGCCAGGCCTGGCTGGACCCCAGGAGGGCAGCTGCCTGTCTGAGGGGTTGGCAGCAGCAGCAGCTGCAGTGAAACCCCAGGAAGGGCAGTTTGGCAGTACCAGGGTCTGTGCTACAGACCACTGGGATCATGGGATTGTGCCAACTATGCCAGGATGGCATAGAGGGGGCAATTCCATGATCATAGACATGTTACATGGCCATATTCGGAGTTACCATTGTGAAGCTACATATAGGTAGTGACCTATATGTAGTGCACGCGTGTAATGGTGTCCCCGCACTCACAAAGTTCAGGGAATTGGCTCTGAACAATGTGGGGGCACCTTGGCTAGTGCCAGGGTGCCCTCACACTAAGTAACTTTGCACCTAACCTTTACCAGGTAAAGGTTAGACATATAGGTGACTTATAAGTTACTTAAGTGCAGTGTAAAATGGCTGTGAAATAACGTGGACGTTATTTCACTCAGGCTGCAGTGGCAGGCCTGTGTAAGAATTGTCAGAGCTCCCTATGGGTGGCAAAAGAAATGCTGCAGCCCATAGGGATCTCCTGGAACCCCAATACCCTGGGTACCTCAGTACTATATACTAGGGAATTATAAGGGTGTTCCAGTAAGCCAATGTAAATTGGTAAAAATGGTCTCTAGCCTGTCAGTGACAATTTGGAAAGAAATGAGAGAGCATAACCACTGAGGTTCTGGTTAGCAGAGCCTCAGTGAGACAGTTAGTCACTACACAGGTAACACATTCAGGCACACTTATGCGCACTGGGGCCCTGGGTTACCAGGGTCCCAGTGACACATACAACTAACACAACATATATACAGTGAAAAATGGCGGTAACATGCCAGGCAAGATGGTACTTTCCTACACAACCCCCCCCCAAACGAAGGACAATAAGACTAGCCATGACCTGATGAGTCTTCATTGTCTAAGTGGAAATATCTGGAGAGTCCATCTGCATTGGAGTGGCTACTCCCAGGTCTATGTTCCACTGTATAGTCCATTCCCTGTAGGGATATGGACCACCTCAACAATTTAGGATTTTCACCTTTCATTTGTTTTAGCCAAAGTAGAGGTTTGTGGTCTGTCTGAACAATGAAGTGAGTGCCAAACAGGTATGGCCTCAACTTCTTCAGAGCCCAGACCACAGCAAAGGCCTCCCTCTCAATGGCAGACCAACGCTTTTCTCTAGGGGTCAACCTTCTACTAATAAAAGCAACAGGTTGATCCTGGCCCTCAGAATTAAGTTGTGATAGGACTGCCCCTACTCCTAATTCAGATGCATCAGTTTGGACATAGAATTTTTTAGAGTAACAAGGGCTTTTCAGGACAGGTGCAGAGCACATGGCCTGCTTCAGCTCCTCAAAAGCTTTCTGACAGTTTGCTGTCCATAATACCTTTTTAGGCATTTTCTTGGATGTGAGGTCATTAAGAGGGGCTGCAATGGAGCCATAGTTCTTAATGAACCTCCTGTAATACCCAGTGAGGCCTAGGAAGGCTCTCACCTGAGTCTGAGTGGTAGGGGGAACCCAATCAATAATTGTTTGGATTTTCCCCTGAAGTGGTGCAATCTGTTCCCCACCAACAAGGTGTCCCAGATAAACCACCTTACCCTGCCCTATCTGGCACTTTGAAGCCTTGATAGTGAGGCCTGCCTTTTGCAGGGCCTCCAAAACTTTCCATAGGTGGACCAGGTGATCATCCCAGCTGGAGCTAAAGACAGCTATATCGTCCAAATATGCTGCACTGAAAGCTTCCAGCCCTTGCAGGACTGTGTTCACCAACCTCTGAAAAGTGGCAGGTGCATTTTTCAAACCAAAAGGCATTACAGTAAACTGGTAATGTCCTCCAATGGTAGAAAATGCAGTCTTAGGTTTAGCATCTTCTGATAATTTGATCTGCCAATACCCTGCAGTCAAATCAAAAGTGCTTAGATACTTGGCAGATGCCAGTGTATCTATAAGCTCATCTGCCCTGGGTATAGGGTGAGCATCAGTTTTGGTTACCAAGTTGAGACCTCTATAGTCTACACAAAACCGCATTTCTTTCTTTCCATCTTTAGAATTGGGTTTTGGTACCAGTACCACAGGAGAAGCCCATGGACTGTCAGAGTGCTCAACCACTCCTAGTTCCAACATTTTCTGAACTTCTTGCTTTATGCAGTCCCTGACATGGTCAGGCTGCCTATAGATCTTACTTTTGACAGGTAAACTGTCTCCAGTATCTATAGTGTGCTCACACCAAGAAGTGGTGCCTGGCACAGTAGAGAAGAGTTCTGAAAATTGTCCTAGGAGATTTATGCAATGGTCTTTCTGCTCAGCAGTAAGACAATCTGCCAAAACTACACCTTCCACAAGAGCATCTTGTTCTGTGGAAGAGAAGAGATCAGGTAGAGGATCACTGTCTTCTTCCTGTCCCTCATCAGTTGCCATGAGCAGGGTGAGATCAGCCCTGTCATAGTAGGGTTTCAGGCGGTTGACATGGAGCACCCTAAGGGGACTCCTGGCAGTGCCTAAGTCAACTAAGTAGGTGACTTCACCCTTCTTTTCAACAATTGTGTGGGGACCACTCCATTTATCTTGGAGTGCTCTTGGGGCCACAGGCTCCAAGACCCACACTTTCTGCCCTGGTTGGTACTGAACCAAAACAGCCTTCTGATCATGCCATTGCTTCTGGAGCTCTTGGCTGGCCTGAAGGTTTTTACTGGCCTTTTTCATGTACTCAGCCATCCTTGATCTGAGGCCAAGTACATAATCCACAATATCCTGCTTAGGAGCTTTTAAAGGTTGTTCCCAACCCTCCTTTACAAGTGTGAGTGGACCCCTAACAGGATGTCCAAAAAGAAGTTCAAAGGGGCTGAAGCCCACTCCTTTCTGGGGTACCTCCCTGTAGGCAAAAAGGAGGCATGGTAGAAGGATATCCCATCTCCTGCGGAGTTTTTCAGGCAGACCCATAATCATGCCTTTGAGAGTTTTATTAAATCTCTCCACCAGTCCATTTTTTTGTGGATGATAGGGTGTTGTGAACTTGTACGTTACACCACACTCCTTCCACATGGCCTTTAAGTATGCAGACATAAAATTGCTTCCTCTGTCTGATACTACTTCCTTTGGGAAGCCCACCCTGGAAAATATTCCCAGGAGGGCCTTTGCCACTGCAGGTGCTGTAGTGGTCCTTAAAGGAATAGCTTCAGGATATCTTGTGGCATGGTCCACTACCACTAAGATAAACCTATTGCCTGAAGCAGTAGGAGGGTCAAGGGGGCCAACTATGTCAACCCCTACCCTTTCAAAGGGAACCCCAACCACAGGCAGTGGGATAAGGGGTGCCTTTGGGGTGCCACCTGTCTTGCCACTGGCTTGACAGGTTTCACAGGACTTACAAAATTCCTTTGTGTCCTCAGACATCCTAGGCCAATGAAACAGGGGAACAAGCCTGTCCCAAGTTTTCATTTGTCCTAGGTGCCCAGCTAAGGGAATGTCATGTGCCAGTGTTAGGAGGAACTTTCTGTACTCCTGAGGAATCACTAATCTCCTGGCAGCTCCAGGTTTAGGATCCCTATGCTCAGTGTACAAGAGGTTGTCCTCCCAGTAAACTCTGTGAGAGTCACTGACATCCCCATTAGCCTGTTTGACAGCTTGCTGTCTGAGACCCTCTAATGTGGGACAGGTTTGCTGTGCCACACTCAGCTCCTCTCTGGCAGGCCCCCCTTCACCCAAAAGCTCAGCAGTGTCTGCTTCCAGCTCCTCTGGTGTAGGTTCTGCACAGGGAGGGAATTCTTCTTCCTCAGAAGTTGAATCCACTGTAGAGGGAGGGATAGTAGGAAGTGGTTTGCTTCTACTAGCCCTAGCTTTAGGGAGCACTTGGTCCATTGTTCCAGGATCCAAGCTTCCCTGTCCTTTTTGCTTTTTGGCCTGAGCCCTTGTTAAAGCAAAAATATGCCCTGGGATGCCCAGCATTGCTGCATGGGCCTTCAACTCCACATCTGACCAAGCTGATGTCTCCAAATCATTCCCTAATAGACAGTCTACAGGTAAATCTGAAGCTACCACAACTTTCTTTGGACCAGTTACCCCCCCCCAGTTGAGATTTACAACAGCCATGGGGTGGCTTTGTGTTATGTTGTGAGCATCGGTTACTTGGTACTGGTGTCCAAGTATGTGTTGTTCAGGGTGCACCAGTTTCTCAATCACCATTGTGACACTGGCACCTGTGTCCCTGTAGGCCTGGACCTCAACACCATTTATTAGGGTTAGTTGCTTGTACTTCTCCAAGTTATGGGGGCAAGCAACCAAAGTGGCTAAATCAATAGCCCCTTCAGAGACTAAAGTAGCCTCTGTGGTCTCCCTAATCAGACCAACCCCAACTAAGTTACCAAAAGTGAGCCCAGCTACTCCCTTGGATTGGCTATTAGTAGGTTTGCTCCCACCACCACTGCTATTAGTAGGGACACTAGGTGTAGCAGTAGGGGTTGTAGTGGTAGGAGCAGTGGTGCCTTTCTTTGGACAACTGGGATCTGTTGTCCAATGGCCTTTTATTTTACATAAATAGCACCATGGTTTCTTTTCCTTGTTCTGATTAAAGGAGGATTTGGACCCACCACCCCCACCAGAGTGTTTTTGTGGGCCTGATGAAGACTCATTTTTAGATTTGTCCCCACCCTTGTCAGAAGACTTACCATCCTTCTTTTTGTTGCCATCTTTGTCACCCCCTGTATGAACTTTTCTGTTCACTCTTGTTCTGACCCATTTGTCTGCCTTCTTTTCCAATTCTTGGGGAGAGGTCAGATCAGAGTCCACCAAGTACTGGTGCAACAAATCAGACACACAATTATTAAGAATATGCTCTCTCAGGATTAAGTTATACAGGCTGTCATAATCAGTAACTTTACTGCCATGTAACCACCCCTCCAAGGCCTTCACTGAATGGTCAATGAAATCAACCCAGTCTTGTGAAGACTCCTTTTTGGTCTCTCTGAACTTTATCCTGTACTGTTCAGTGGTTAAGCCATAACCATCCAGGAGTGCATTCTTAAGAACTTGGAAATTATTAGCATCATTTTCTTTCACAGTAAGGAGCCTATCCCTACCTTTTCCACTAAATGATAGCCATAGGATAGCAGCCCACTGCCTTTGAGGGACATCCTGTACAACACAGGCCCTCTCAAGTGCAGCAAACCACTTGTTAATGTCATCCCCCTCCTTATAAGGGGGAACTATCTTGTGCAGATTCCTGGAATCATGCTCTTTTGCAGGATGACTATGGGGAATACTGCTGCTGCCACCATGGGTATCTAAACCCAACTTCTGTCTTTCCTTCTCTAATTCAAAAGACTGTCTATCCAAATCCAGCTGTTGCTTTTTAAGCTTCAGTCTGGTTTGTTCCACCCTCAACTTATTGAGTTCCCTCTCTAACATTCTGTCATCAGGGTTGGTGGGAGGGACATTTCTAGAAACAGAGCTATGATAGGAATGAACAGAAGGAGACCTGTCCCTTACAGAAGCCACCCTAACAGCTTGGTTTACAGAAACATTACTACCAGTATGGTGAGAATAAATGCTTTTGCTATGATGTGAGACAACACTATTTATTTGGTGTGGCTCATCATCATTACCATCTATGCTAGATTGTCTAGTAATGGGCAGGCTAGGAAGTTTCTTTCCTGAATCTTTTCCTGGGGGAGTCCCTGAATCAGATTGGGAACTATTAGGTACTTTTTCAACAGATGGGGCACCTATGGCCTTATCCTGTTCTCTAAGCATGTTAAGTAACAGTTCCAAGGAAGGATTTTTCCCTACACTCAAACCTCTCTCTATACAGAGACTCCTTGCTCTTTTCCAGCTAAGGTTGTCATATGCAAGTTTGGACAGATCAACACTTTGGCCTGTGCCAGACATTTTTTTGAGAGAGTTAAAGTGATAGAAAAAGAGAAAAAAGTTTTCAGAACTTTTTGGAAAGACAGAAAAAACTTTTTAAACTTTTAAGAACTTTTTGAAAGTTTAGAAGTACTTTTCAGCACTTAGAAAAGAGTGAAAAGAGGAAATGCAAAACTTTTTGGCTATGTGTATATACACTGACCTTGTTTTGTATATTTTTCTCTTATGAAAAGTACAATGATAAGAGTGGTAAGTAGTCTCAAGCACTTATCCCACCACTGCACAACCAATGTAGGAGGCTGGACTGGCTTGTAGTGAGTACCAAGGGGTACTTGCACCTTGCACCAGGCCCAGTTATCCCTTATTAGTGTATAGGGTGTCTAGCAGCTTAGGCTGATAGATAATGGTAGCTTAGCAGAGCAGCTTAGGCTGAACTAGGAGACGTGTGAAGCTACCACAGTACCACTTAGTGTCATATGCACAATATCATAAGAAAACACAATACACAGTTATACTAAAAATAAAGGTACTTTATTTTTATGACAATATGCCAAAGTATCTTAGAGTGTACCCTCAGTGAGAGGATAGGAAATATACACAAGATATATATACACAATAGCAAAAATATGCAGTATAGTCTTAGAAAACAGTGCAAACAATGTATAGTTACAATAGGATGCAATGGGGAAACATAGGGATAGGGGCAACACAAACCATATACTCCAAAAGTGGAATGCGAACCACGAATGGACCCTAAACCTATGTGACCTTGTAGAGGGTCGCTGGGACTATTAGAAAATAGTGAGAGTTAGAAAAATAACCCTCCCCAAGACCCTGAAAAGTGAGTGCAAAGTGCACTAAAGTTCCCCTAAGGACAAAGTAGTCGTGTTAGAGGAATAATGCAGGAAAGACACAAACCAGCAATGCAACAACTGTGGATTTCCAATCTAGGGTACCTGTGGAACAAGGGGACCAAGTCCAAAAGTCACAAACAAGTCGGAGATGGGCAGATGCCCAGGAAATGCCAGCTGCGGGTGCAAAGAAGCTTCGACTGGACAGAAGAAGCTGAGGTTTCTGCAGGAACGAAAAGGGCTAGAGACTTCCCCTTTGGTGGACGGATCCCTCTCGCCGTGGAGAGTCGTGCAGAAGTGTTTTCCCGCTGAAAGAATGCCAACAAGCCTTGCTAGCTGCAAATCGTGCATTTGGCGTTTTTGGACGCTGCTGGGGCCCAGGAGGGACCAGGAGGTCGCAAATTGGACCTGAAGAGAGAGGAGACGTCGAGCAAGACAAAGAGCCCTCACTGAAGCAGGTAGCACCCGGAGAAGTGCCAGAAACAGGCACTACGAGGATGCGTGAAACAGTGCTCGCCGAAGTTGCACAAAGGAGTCCCACGTCGCCGGAGACCAACTTAGAAAGTCGTGCAATGCAGGTTAGAGTGCCGTGGACCCAGGCTTGGCTGTGCACAAAGGATTTCCGCCGGAAGTGCACAGGGGCCGGAGTAGCTGCAAAGGCGCGGTTCCCAGCAATGCAGCCCAGCGAGGTGAGGCAAGGACTTACCTCCACCAAACTTGGGCTGAAGAGTCACTGGACTGTGGGGGTCACTTGGACAGAGTTGCTGGATTCGAGGGACCTCGCTCGTCGTGCTGAGAGGAGACCCAAGGGACCGGTAATGCAGCTTTTTGGTGCCTGCGGTTGCAGGGGGAAGATTCCGTCGACCCACAGGAGATTTCTTCGGAGCTTCTGGTGCAGAGAGGAGGCAGGCTACCCCCACAGCATGCACAAGCAGGAAAACAGTCGAGAAGGCGGCAGGATCAGCGTTACAGAGTTGCAGTAGTCGTCTTTGCTACTATGTTGCAGGTTTGCAGGCTTCCAGCGCGGTCAGCAGTCGTTTCCTTATCAGAAGGTGAAGAGAGAGATGCAGAGGAACTCGGATGAGCTCTTGCATTCGTTATCTGAAGTTTCCCCAGAGACAGAGACCCTAAATAGCCAGAAAAGAGGGTTTGGCTACCTAGGAGAGAGGATAGGCTACTAACACCTGAAGGAGCCTATCACAAGGAGTCTCTGACGTCACCTGGTGGCACTGGCCACTCAGAGCAGTCCAGTGTGCCAGCAGCACCTCTGTTTCCAAGATGGCAGAGGTCTGGAGCACACTGGAGGAGCTCTGGACACCTCCCAGGGGAGGTGCAGGTCAGGGGAGTGGTCACTCCCCTTTCCTTTGTCCAGTTTCGCGCCAGAGCAGGGGCTAAGGGGTCCCTGAACCGGTGTAGACTGGCTTATGCAGAATTGGGCACATCTGTGCCCAAGAAAGCATTTCCAGAGGCTGGGGGAGGCTACTCCTCCCCTGCCTTCACACCATTTTCCAAAGGGAGAGGGTGTCACACCCTCTCTCAGAGGAAGTTCTTTGTTCTGCCATCCTGGGCCAGGCCTGGCTGGACCCCAGGAGGGCAGATGCCTGTCTGAGGGGTTGGCAGCAGCAGCAGCTGCAGTGAAACCCCAGGAAGGGCAGTTTGGCAGTACCAGGGTCTGTGCTACAGACCACTGGGATCATGGGATTGTGCCAACTATGCCAGGATGGCATAGAGGGGGCAATTCCATGATCATAGACATGTTACATGGCCATATTCGGAGTTACCATTGTGAAGCTACATATAGGTAGTGACCTATATGTAGTGCACGCGTGTAATGGTGTCCCCGCACTCACAAAGTTCAGGGAATTGGCTCTGAACAATGTGGGGGCACCTTGGCTAGTGCCAGGGTGCCCTCACACTAAGTAACTTTGCACCTAACCTTTACCAGGTAAAGGTTAGACATATAGGTGACTTATAAGTTACTTAAGTGCAGTGTAAAATGGCTGTGAAATAACGTGGACGTTATTTCACTCAGGCTGCAGTGGCAGGCCTGTGTAAGAATTGTCAGAGCTCCCTATGGGTGGCAAAAGAAATGCTGCAGCCCATAGGGATCTCCTGGAACCCCAATACCCTGGGTACCTCAGTACCATATACTAGGGAATTATAAGGGTGTTCCAGTAAGCCAATGTAAATTGGTAAAAATGGTCACTAGCCTGTCAGTGACAATTTGGAAAGAAATGAGAGAGCATAACCACTGAGGTTCTGGTTAGCAGAGCCTCAGTGAGACAGTTAGTCACTACACAGGTAACACATTCAGGCACACTTATGCGCACTGGGGCCCTGGTTTACCAGGGTCCCAGTGACACATACAACTAAAACAACATATATACAGTGAAAAATGGGGGTAACATGCCAGGCAAGATGGTACTTTCCTACAATAGGCACTTAGCAGGTATTGCAGTGGTAGACAGTTGAATGTATGAATTTTACTCGTTTATGTTGAGCCTAATTTAGAGCATAGGCACTTAGCCGTTATATATTGTCAAGCAACATAACATAACCTTGGCGATAGGCGGTCAATACCGCCATTGTCATAATGAGGGCCATAATAATTTCACAATTCACATTAATAATTATCACTTAAATAATTAATAATAATAATAAAAAAGTTAGTTAATTATACTTAATTAACTTTCCACCACGTACCCCTGCAAACCTCACAACCATTCACTACACTATAAAGTACTATTAACAATTAAAATAAAAAGTATAAATTCCATAAAATAACAAACTATAGTTAAAAATATTAACAACAAATATACATACAATATAAAGCATAGACAACTAAAATATGACTAAAATACACAATGATATATATATTTTGTTTGCCACTGTAGGCCACATAACAAGTTGGTGGTTGGACCGCCAGACCGCCATGTTGGTGGTCCTGAAAAGACCACCATGTTGATGGTCTTACAGACTGCCTTAGTACAAGTCATACAGGCAGGACCGCTGACGCCAACCAAAAAAGGCAGACTGCCAGCAGCACAGAGGACTGCAAATAGATGGTCTGACCTCCAACGCCGAGACCACCGTGACCAACCACTGACCTTACTACAAGCATAAAGTTGCTGTGGTGGACACCCATGGCAGTCAGTCAATGGCGGTCCAAGCCATGGTGGTTTGCGGTCACCAAAATAATACATAACGGCACATTGGATGAATTTGAAAACAACACAGCTGACACATATTGCCACACTGGACACACCTGCAAAGGACACTCTGAAACACACCCCTTCACAAACCACAATCCTCTGCATTTTCACAACAAGACCCTTCAAGACAGAGTGAATTTACTAATCCACACACTATAAATTAGGCACCCCTTGTAGGAGGCTGGCCTGGCTTATAGTGGGTACCTGATGGTACTTACACCTTGTGCCAGGTCCAGTTATCCCTTATTAGTTGATTAGTAGTTTTCTAGCAGCTTAGGTTGATAGAGGTAGCTATAGCAGAGCAGCTTAGGCTGAACTAGGAGACGTGCAAAGCTCCTACTATACCACTTCTGTCATATAGCACTATATCAGAAGAAACACAATACTCAGAGTTACTAGTCCCTTAGGAGGTAAGTAAAATACACAAAATATACACACAAACCAAAAACAGGTAAGTAAACAGTTAGAAAAGTAGTGCAAACACTGTAGAGTACAATAAGATGCAATAGGCCTAGGGGCAACACAAACCATATACTGAGAAAGAGGAATGCGAACCACTTAGGGACCCCTGGCCTAGTGTAGTGTGTAGTGTCGCTGGGAGTGTATGAAAACACTAAGGGTGTCCAAGATACCCTACCCCAAGATCCTGAAAAGTAGGAGTAAAGTGATACTACTTTCCCAGAAACACACTAAACTCGTGATAGGAGATTCTGCAAAGACCACAACAGACTGCAAAGCACTGAAGATGGATTCCTGGACCTGAGGACCTGTGAAGGAAGGGGACCAAGTCCAAGAGTCACAATGTCGCGGTTTTCAATGGTCTTACCGTCGAAGCTGAGAGGCGTAGGGGAACGACCCTTGTTCCGGCAGGTTCTGCTCTGGCCGAGGTAGGGGCGACCCCTTCCAGTAGCCACGGTGCTGTTTGGTATGAGCAAACCACTACAGTCCGTGCCCTCCAGAAGGAGTCCCAGAGGAAAAACCCCTGTAGGGTAAAAAACCTCCACAGGAACTCCCTGAAATGAAAGGAGGACACCAGGGTGTTAGGACCAAGGATCAGGAAGACTGGAAAACAAGGCAGGACAGGAACAGACAGGATTCGCAGGAGGAGATCAATCGGAGCGTGACTACCACCAAGGAGTGTTGCAACGCAATGAACAAGCAATTGGAATCCCCTTATATACCCCTGGACAGGAAGTAGGAAACAGGAAGTAGAACACCACCATCTTGGATTGGGGAGAAAACAACAAGAGTGAATTAGGTATGTGTGTAAAAAAATGCATGCTGGGCAGACAGGAAGTGGTCAGCATGCTGGGAAGAAAAGAGACAAGTATAAAGTACCCCAAGTGTAAGGGTTCGGTTTGTTCCAGGAAACATCGGTAAGTAAATGACAGGAAACGGACATGTAAGAAAATTAATGTTGAGCGCAAACTGCGCTGATGCGGCCATGCCTGAACCCCCTCGGGGTCTCAGACTTTGCCGCTTCTGCCTTTACGGCAGAACTTAAAATATGGCAAGCGGCGAGTGCCGCAACCCCTAGACCGGCTCCCTGGAGCCTCCATGGCTCCCGCCCGGGCCGCGGCAACCCCCGCGACCTGAGCGTCGGCCGCGGCGTTCTCCGCGACCCGGGCGCCGGCCACGGCAGAAAAAACGTGCCGCGCCGCGGTAACCGAAGCCCGCGGCCGCGGGGAGCGCCGTGGCATAACAGTATGACCCCCCCCGAGGCCCCAGGTTTGTGGGGGAAGAGCCGAAAAAAGCGGTGGAGCAAAAGAGGAGCATGGACTGAAGAGGCATCCTCCCAGGAACACTCACTCAAAGGGTATCCCTTCCAATGAATAAGGTATTGGAGGCACCCATGGAAAAACCGAGAGTCACAGACCTCCTGTACTTCGTACTCAGGCACATTGTCAACCAACAGAGGAGGGGGACAGGGCAACTGCCTATGAAAAAGATCAGGACAGTAGGGTTTCAATTGCGAGACATGAAATACCGGGTGGATCTTCCATGTCCGAGGTAGGCGAAGACGCATAGACACAGGGTTGATTTTCTTGAGAATTAGAAAGGGACCATAAAAGCGGGGTTTGAATTTGTTTTGGGTGAGTCAGAGAGGTAGGAATCTAGAGGAGAGCCAGACCTTATCATGGCCCTGATATAGAGGAGCCGCACAGCGTCTCCTATCTGCTATCTTCTTCATGCGGGACTTGGTGGACACAAGGTTGGAATGGATAATTTGTTGTATACCCCGTAGCTGTCGAACGAAGGAGGAGATGGCGGGAAGATTGGAGTTGTCTCTCAGGGGAGTTGGGAAGGCCCTGGGATGGAAACCATAAGAGCCATAGAAAGGCGAGACTTTAGAGGCACTGTGTAGAGAGTTGTTATAGGAGAATTCTGCAAGCGGTAAGTAGGGAGCCCAATTACTTTGTGTAGCGTTACAGAAGCTATGTAAGTACTGTTCGAGACCCTGATTGAGTCGTTCCGTTTGTCCATTGGTTTGAGGGTGGAACCCGGATGATAAGGCCACCTGGATCCCCAAGGTCTTGCAGAATTGATTCCAGAATCGGGAGATATATTGAGGACCCCTGTCCGATATAATAACTTGGGGTAACCCATGTAACCTGAAGATTTCTTGAGTAAAGATCTGACTTAACTCCTTTGCCGTTGGTAACTTTCTCAAGGCCGTGAAGTGGGCCATCTTGGTGAAGGAGTCCACAGTTACCATTATGACGTGGTTTCCCATTGAGGAAGGTAATGCGCACATAAAATCGGTGGATATGGTATGCCATGGGCCTGGGGTAACAGGTAATGGGCGGAGTAACCCCACAGGTCTGGTTCGGGGTGTCTTGGCTTGAGCACATGTAGGACAGGATAACACATATGCCTCAGTGTCAGCCTTGAGAGTTGGCCACCAAAAAGAGCGAAGCAAAAGATCTTGAGTCGCTTTCATTCTTCGATGACCGGCAATAGGGGAATCATGGCACATGCGTAAAGCTTCGATTTGCACTGTTTTAGTGGTAAAAACAGGGCCTTATCACGATAATAGTAGTCATGATCTATGTGCAGCTGTGGACGTAACTTTTTTAGTTCTGTTTCGTGTAGACGGGCATATTCGGACTTGACTTGATCTAAAAAAGTCTGTGCTACCCCTATGATTTTATTGTTGTTAAATAAATTTTGAACCGCGGAATCACCGCACCCAGGATAACGTCGGGACAGGGCATCCGCCAGGATGTTCTGAGAACCAGGGATGTAGGTGATATAGAAATCATATTGGCTGAAGAAGAAGGCCCATCGAGCCTGCCGGCTATTTTGGCACTGGAAATTTCTTAAGCACTGTAGATTTCTGTGATCGGTCCGGGCTTCAAAGGGCTCCTTTGATCCCATCAAAAAGTGTCTCCATTCGGTGCACGCGACCTTTAAGGCGAGTAATTCGCGTTCTAGCACGGAATAGTTTCGTTCAGAATCAGATAGAATGTGTGATAGATAAAATACAGGGTGTTCTAGGTCATCATCGTCTTGTTTTTGTAACAAGGCAGCCCCAATGGCTCTTTATGAGGCGTCTGTGACAACAATGAATTGTTTGCTGGTGTCTGGGTGTCGAAGAATAGGGGCTTGAATAAAGGCTTTCTTTAAGTCCTAAAAAGCTAACTCAGCGCCTGGTGTCCAACAAAAACCTTTCTTTAGATGTTCCTTTTTGAGGGTTTGAGTAATGAAGCTGGTTCTCTGGGCAAAGTCTGCTATGAACTGTCGGTAGAAGTTGGCTAGTCCCAGAAAACATTGAGTCTCCTTGATGGAAGAAGGAGATGGCCAATTCAATATAGCCTGTACTTTGTCTGAGTCCATGGCAACTCCGGTTTGGTTTATACAGTATCCCAAGTATTTTACTTCTATCTGATCAAACTCGCATTTTTCAGGCTTACAGAACAAATGATGTTGTCGGAGTCTCTCTAAGACTTGGCGAACGTGCTTGGAATGTTCCTCTGGATGAACCGAATAAATTAGGATATCGTCAAGATACACCACCACTGTTTGTTGCAAAAGATCAGAAAAGATAGAATCCATGAATCTTTGAAAGATGGACGGGGCATTAGTGAGTCCGAAGGGCATTACTCTATATTCGTAGTGACCAAAAGGTGTTCTAAAGGCGGTCTTCCACTCATCACCTTCTCTGATTCTTAGTAGATGATAGGCTCCTCGGAGATCCAGCTTGGTGAATCTCTGGGCTCCTCTGACTGCTTCTAAGATGTCCTTGATGAGGGGTAACGGATACCGGTCTTTGATAGTGATCCTGTTTAACCCTCTGAAATCGATACAGGGACGCAGATCTTTGGTTTTCTTTGGTACAAAGAAAAGAGGAGCCCCGGCGGGTGAAGAGGAGGGAGTTATCAACCCACTTTGTAGATTCTCATCTAGGTACTCCTTCAAAATTTGTTTCTCTGGTTCTGTGAGAGAGTACATCCGCCCAAAAGGAACTACGGTGTCTGGTTCTAAAGGAATGGCACAGTCGTATTCTCTGTGGGGTGGCAATTCAGGCTTTTCAGGCTTCTGCAATACATCGATATAGTCCTGATAATGTCTGGAAACTCCCTGTAGGACATTAATGGATCCTCCCACCTGAGAGGGTGCTGTTGAGAGACTTTTTGGGGACCAATAATCCCCGGCCGGATAGCAGTGGTGTTGACAAAAATGGGAGGATAACGAAATGGTTTTTGTTTCCCAGTTAATGTAAGGATTGTGCCGTGTAAGCCATGGAATTCCCAGGATCATGACGTGGTGTGGTGATAAAATTAAGTCAAACGAGAGAATTTCCTGATGTTTTCCAAACTGTAAACAGAAGGTAGGGGTGGTGTATTGTACAGGTCCAGAGGCCAAGAGTGACCCATCAACGGTATGTACCTGTTCTGGTACTTCTTTGGGTATTTGTGTTATCTGTCGTTCTTTGGCCCAGGTTTCATCTAAATAGAGGCCACTGGCTCCGCAGTCCAATAAGGCCAAAGTTCTTTCTTCGCGGCCATCAGTTAAATGGAGGGTAACTGGTAAGAGAAAAAGAGCAGTTCCTTCCTCCCTGGAAGAGCAAATAGAAGGTATATCACGATATCCCGTCCTCACCCTTCTTACTGGGGACGGGAGATGGCGTTTCCCAAGGGCTTGGTTGGACGAATGGGGCAAGCGCGAATTAGGTGACCAGCTGCACCACAATATAGGCAAAGCCCCTTCCTTCGTCTATGTTCCCTTTCACTGGCGGATAAAGGTCCGCGAGCTGTGTCAATCTGCATGGGCTCTTCCTCGGTATTCCCTTTGGATTCAGGACGGACTTCCTCGGTACGATGGGCGAAGGGACGAGATGGTACTGAGTGAGAAGGCAAACGACTCTTCTTTTTCTCCATTCTTCGTTCATTCAACCGATATTCTATCGTTAGTGCCTGGTCCATCAATCCTTTGAGGTTTTCTATCCTGGCAGAATGTACTAGTTCATCTTTGATGTCCTCTCTGAGACCTCTACGGAAGAGTGTCACCAAGGTACGTTCCACCCAGGTTGTTTCTGCAGCTAATTGTCTGAAACGGGTGATGTACTGTATTGTAATGCATCTTGACTCCCTTGTTGGACTTCACAAAGAGCCTCTTCTGCTGACGCCTCGAGTCCAGGGCGTTCAAACATCTGTTTAAAAGTAGTGATAAAGGTGGAATAATTAGATAGACAGGGATCGTTTCTGGTTACTAGAGGTGTGGCCCAGGCCAAGGCTGGTCTTGATAAGGCACTAATCAAATACCCCACCTTGGTCTTATCTTGTACAAATTGCGAGGGGCGAAAGGCAAAGTACACCGTCAAGGCATCCAGGAATTCTTTTAATGTGGTGGGATCCCCGGAAAATCGAGGTGTAGAGGCGGCTACTGCAGGGACATCTGTGGTCCTGGAGGCAAAGGCTTGTCGATAAACAGTATTCTCAGTACGTAATTGCTGGAGTTCTTGAGCCTGTTGTTGTATCGTCGCCAGTAGGTCCTGGTTAGTAGGTTCCGTGTTTGCCACTGGGTTATCCATAGTTCCGGACTGCAACTGGAATTTTTGGCGTTGCAATCTGTCGCGGTTTTCAATGGTCTTACCGTCGAAGCTGAGAGGCGTAGGGGAACGACCCTTGTTCCGGCAGGTTCTGCTCTGGCCGAGGTAGGGGCGACCCCTTCCAGTAGCCACGGTGCTGTTTGGTATGAGCAAACCACTACAGTCCGTGCCCTCCAGAAGGAGTCCCAGAGGAAAAACCCCCGTAGGGTAAAAAACCTCCACAGGAACTCCCTGAAATGAAAGGAGGACACCAGGGCGTTAGGACCAAGGATCAGGAAGACTGAAAAACAAGGCAGGACAGGAACAGACAGGATTCGCAGGAGGAGATCAATCGGAGTGTGACTACCACCAAGGAGTGTTGCAACGCAATGAACAAGCAATTGGAATCCCCTTATATACCCCTGGACAGGAAGTAGGAAACAGGAAGTAGAACACCACCATCTTGGATTGGGGAGAAAACAACAAGAGTGAATTAGGTATGTGTGTAAAACAATGCATGCTGGGCAGACAGGAAGTGGTCAGCATGCTGGGAAGAAAAGAGACAAGTATAAAGTACCCCAAGTGTAAGGGTTCGGTTTGTTCCAGGAAACATCAGTAAGTAAATGACAGGAAACGGACATGTAAGAAAATTAATGTTGAGCGCAAACTGCGCTGATGCGGCCATGCCTGAACCCCCTCGGGGTCTCAGACTTTGCCGCTTCTGCCTTTACGGCAGAACTTAAAATATGGCAAGCGGCGAGTGCCGCAACCCCTAGACCGGCTCCCTGGAGCCTCCATGGCTCCCGCCCGGGCCGCGGCAACCCCTGCGACCTGAGCGTCGGCCGCGGCGTTCTCTGCGACCCGGGGTGCCGGCCACGGCAGAAAAAACGTGCCGCGCCGCGGTAACCGAAGCCCGCGGCCGCGGGGAGCGCCGCGGCATAACACACAAAAGTGTCCAGGGGGGGCAGGAGCCCACTAAACCCCAGATGAAGGTACAAAATGGTTGCCTCCGGATGGAAGAAACTGAAGATTCTGCAACAACGAAAGGTGCCAGGAACTTCTCCTTTGTGCAGAAGATGTCCCACAGCATGCTGGAGGATGCAGCTTTGCTTCTTTGGAGAAAGACCGCAAACGAGCCTTGCTAGCTGCAAAGGTCGCGGTTGAAGAAAAAGGGTGCTGCCGGGCCCCGGAAGGACCAGGAGGTCTCCACTTGGAAAAGGAGACAGAGGGGGCCCTCAGCAACACAGAGAGCCAATGCACAAGAAGGCAGCACCTGCAGAAGTACTTGAACATGGGTTCAAGCAAACTGAGCATGGCGGTCATCTCAACACTACAAAAGAGGGTCCCATGAAGCCAGTGGTCAACTCAGCGAGTTGAGCAATGCAGGACGGAGTGCTGGGGACCTGGGCTATGCTGTGCACGAAGGATTCCTTGCAAAAGTGCACAGAAGCCCTAGGAGCTGCAGTTCACGCAGTACACAGGATTACTGTCCGGAGAGGGGAGGCAAGGACTTACCTCCTCCAAATTTGGACAGTTGGACCACTTAACAGTCTGGGTCACTTGGGTCCACCACCTGTGTTCCAGGGGTCATGCTCGTCAGGATGAGAGGGGTCCCAGAGTACTGGTGACGCTGAAGTTTGGTGCCTGCTGGAGCAGGGGGAAGATTCCGTCGACCCACAGGAGATTTCCTCTTGGCTTCCAGTGCAGGGTGAAGGCAGACAGCCCCCAGAGCATGCACCACCAGGAAACAGTCAAGAAAGCCGGCAGGATTAGGCGCTACAATGTCACTGGTGGTCTTCTTGCTACTTTGTTGCAGTTTTCAAGGCGTCCTGGAGCAGTCAGCGGTCTATCCTAAGCAGAAGTCGAAGCGGGAGCTGCAGAGGAACTCTGGTGAATTCTTGCAAGTCATTATTTGAGGAAAAGCCCACTGGAGAGACCCTAAATAGCCCCCAAAGGAGGATTGGCCACCTAGTGATGTAAGCACCTATCAGGAGGGGTCTCTGATGTCACCTGCTGGCACTGGCCACTCAGAGGCCTTCACTGTGCCCTCACACCTCTGGATTCAAGATGGCAGAGGTCTGGGACACACTGGAGGAGCTCTGGACACCACCCCTGGGGTGGTGATGGACAGGGGAGCGGTCACTCCCATTTCCTTTGTCCAGTTTCGCGCCAGAGCAGGGGCTGGGGGTTCCCTGAACTGGTGTAGACTGGATTATGCAAGGAGAGTACCATCTGTGCCTTTCAAAGCATTTCCAGAGGCTGAGGGAAGCTACTCCTCCCCAGCCCTTAACACCTATTTCCAAAGGAAAGGGGTGTAACACCCTCTCTCAGAGGAAATTCTTTGTTCTGCCTTCCTGGGACTGGGCTGCCCAGACCCCAGGAGGGCAGAACCCTGTCTGGGGGTTGGCAGCAGCGGTAGCTGCAGAGAAAACCCCAGAGAGCTGGTTTGGCACTACCTGGGGTCCATAGTGGAGCCCCGAGGATGCATGGGATTGGCACCCCAATACCAGATTTGGCATGGGGGGACAATTCCATGATCTTAGACATGTTACATGGCCATATTTGGAGTTACCATTGTGAAGCTACATATAGGTATTGACCTATATGTAGTGCACACGTGTAATGGTGTCCCTGCACTCACATAGTCTGGGGAAATTGCCCTGAATTATGTGGGGGCACATTGGCTAGTGCCAGGGTGCCCTCACACTTAGTAACTTTGACCTAACCTTCACTAAGTGAGGGTTAGACATATAGGTGACTTATAAGTTACTTAAGTGCAGTGTAAAATGGCTGTGAAATAACGTGTGTGTTATTTCACTCAGGCTGCAGTGGCAGTCTTGTGTAAGATTTGTCTGAGCTCCCTATGGGTGGCAAAAGAAATGCTGCACCCCATAGGGATCTCCTGGAACCCCAAAACCCTGGGTACCTAGGTACCATATACTAGGGAATTATAAAGGTGTTCCAGCGTGCCAATTAGAATTGGTGAAAATGGTCACTAGCCTATAGTGACAATTGTAAAGGCAGAGAGAGCATAAGCACTGAGGTTCTGGTTAGCAGACTCATAGTTTGTGGCCTAATGTGTATGCCTGTGTAGTGCATAACTGTGTCACTAAGGCTCTCCTAATCAGAACCTCAGTGCGTATGCTCTCTCCGCTTTTAAATTTGTCACTGTAGGCTAGTGACTTCATTTACCAATTTTAATTGGCATGCTGGACCCACCTTATAAGTCCCTAGTATATGGTACATAGGTGCCCAGGGCATTGGGGTTCCAGGAGATCCATATGGACTGCAGCATTTATTTTGCCACCCATAGGGAGCTCAGACAAACCCTTACACAGGACTGCTATTGCAGCCTGCGTGTATTAGCGCACACACTATTTCACAGCCATTTTCACTACACTTAAGTAACTTATAAGTCACCTATATGTCTAACCTTCACTTGCTGAAGGTTAGGTGCAAAGTTACTAAGTGTGAGGGCACCCTTGCACTAGCAAAGGTGCCCCCACATAGTTCAGGGCCATGTTCCCGGACTTTGTGAGTGTGGGGACACCATTACAAGCATGCACTACATGTAGGTCAAAACCTATATGTAACTTCACAATGGTAACTCCGAATATGGCCATGTAACATCTCTAAGATCATGGAATTGTCCCCCCCATTCCAAATCTGGTATTGGGGGGCCAATTCCATGAATCCTGGGGGCTCTGGTATGGACCCCCAGTAGTGCCAAACCAGTTCTCTGAGGCTTGCACTGCAGCTACAGCTGCTGCCACCTCACAGACAGGGTTGTGCCCTCCTGGGGTCTGAGCAGCCCAGTCCCAAGAAGACAGAACAAAGCATTTCCTCTGAGAGCAGGGTGTTACACCCTCTCCCATTGGAAATAGGTGTTACAGGCTGGGGAGGGGTAGCCTCCCCCAGCCTCTGGAAATGCTTTGAAGGGCACAGATGGTGCCCTCCTTGCATAAACCAGTCTACACCAGTTCAGAGACCCCTTCCCCCTCTGCTCTGGCGGGAAACTGGACAGAGGAAAGGAGAGGGACCACTCCCCTGTCTATCACCACCCCAGGGGTTGTGCCCAGAGCTCCTCCTGGATTGTCCCAGACTTCAGCCATCTTGCTTTGCAAGGTGTGGGGGCACTCTGGAGGGCTCTGAGTGGCCAGTGCCAGCAGGTGACGCCAGAGACCCCTGCTGATAGGTCCATACCTGATATGGTAGCCAATCCCCCTCTCAGGGCTATTTAGGGTCTCTCCTGTGGGTTCTCTTCAGATTCTGCTTGGAAGTTTCCTTCAGGAATCCTCTGCAACAACTTCAACATCCTCTGACCTCGGATCAACAGCAGCCTGCTCCAAGAAACGTTATACCTGCAACAAAGTGTCTACAAGAGACACTGTTCTTCAGTAACCTTAGCTCCAAGTCAGCAACTGCAACAGTTTCCATGGTGTGCATGCTCTGGGGACTCCCTGTCTTCATCCTGCACCAAAAGGACCGAAAAAATCTACCGTGGAGTGACGGAGTCACTCTCCTGCTTCAAGCAGGCACCTTCCAAGTCAATGACTTGTACCCTGGGACTCCTCTCACGGTGACGAGCATGCTCCTAAGGACACAGAGGGTGGACATCATCAACATAGACGGTCCTGAGGTCCTGCTGATGCAATTTGGAGGAGGTAAGACCTTGCCTTCCCTGAGAACGATGGTACCCTTGTGTTTTGTGTCTTCTTCCCCTCCTGAGTCTCTGTGCACTCTTTGAAAAATTCCTTTGTGCACATCCTGGCCCAGGTCCCCAGCACTCCACCCTGTGACGCTCAACTCACTGAGTTGTTCTCCGGTGGTGTGGGACCTTCTTTTGTTGTGCTGCATCAACCGTGTTTTGCACCTCCTTTGAACCCGGATCCTGTGGCTTCTGGGGGTGCTGGCTGGCATCCTGAGGGCTCTCTAAAGTGCTGGGAGCCCCCTCTTCCTCCTCACACAGAGGTAAGGCCCCCAGGTCCCTCCTGGGTCCATCTAGTTCCATTTTGATGAAAAACGCACTTTTGCTGTAGCCAAGGCTTATTGGCACCTTCCAACATGAAATCTCATCTGCAACGATCTTCACGCCGTGGGACATCTTTTGCATCATGCAGAAACTCGCTGACATCTTCCTAGGGTGCATTTCGGCAGTCTTCAACTGACCAGGGACTCTTCTTTTGCACCCTCTTCTGGGTTGGCAGGGGCTCCTGTCCTTCCAGGAACTTCTTTTGACTTCTGGACTTGGTCCCCTTCCTTTGCAGGTCTTCAGGTCCAAGAATCCAGCAGTTGTTCTTTGCAGTCTTGGTTAGCTCCTGCAAAATCCCAAAAACGAGGTGTAGTGTGTCCTAAGGAAAGTTGTAGTACTTTACTCCTGCTTTTATGGGCTCTGCGGTGGGGTAATTTATTTACCTTTACTGTATTCTTACTCTCCCAGCGATTCTACACACACTACAAGTGTCTAGTGGGGAATTTGTGATTCACATTTGTACTGCTATTTGATGGAGTTTGTTTTGAACAATGACTTTGTGTTTCACCACTGCGCATATTAGTTGCTCAATGTTCACCAGTAGCACATGGTATGTTTTGTTCAGTTTAGCCGCCTATTGGCTTGACATGGCATTAGCCATTACTTTCAGTTTACCCGCCTATGGGCTTTGACATTGCATTAGTCATTACATTCTGTATTCTGCCTATTGGCTTTGACATGCTGTATCCAGTCTAGCCGCCTATTGGCTTTGACATTGCATTCCTATTGGCTTTGACATTGCATGACATGATATCATATATTACATTTTGTATTCAGCTCCGCTGCCTATTGGCTTTGACATGATATTATATATTGCATTTTGTATTCAGCTCAGCTGCCTATTGGCTTTGACATGATATTATACATTGCATTTTATATTCAGCTCAGCTGCCTATGGGCTTTGACATGATATAAGACATTGCATTTTGTATTCACCTTAGATGCTTATTGGCTTTGACATGACACTAGACATTGCATTTGATATTTAGGTTAGCTGCCCATTGTCTTTAACGTGGAGTTAGACATTGCAGTTGAGAATCCAAGCTGTATTTTTCCAAGCTGTGTTTTTGCACAAGAGAACCAAGATGTTTTTCTCACAGTAGACTAGACATGATAAGAGAGAGTACATGGGTGTTGTTCTCTCTGCTTGAGCTTGGGAACAGGAGTAGTCTTGGAGACCTGGCCAGTCTCCAAAAGGCTTGCTCAGTTTCCCAGGTCTGAGAGGAGGGGGCACACCTTTGTAACGAATGTAACAGGCTGCAGAGGGTCAGATTCGAATCTGCCGGACCTCGTGCTGGAGCTTGGCGCAGGCTGCCAGCAATCCCGTGTGGGTAGATGAATCTCTCTTTCTCGCAGCTGACAGGGGTCATCAGCTTGCAGACCTTAGAAAGATGAAGCTGTAGATAGTTCCCACACGGTGAAGTATTTGTTTTGCTTTGCATTCAATATCTTATAAATACAACCTGCTGTGTATATTGCAAACTGATATATTTTGTTTGATTAACGCGGACTTGAAAGCTACTAATTCGTCATACATAAAAATTGGGGTTGGGGAAGAATTAACAACAATAAAAGTCTTCTTTGACCTCAGAAGTGCATTTCTGTTGTGTTATGTTAGTGCTTAGAAACTAGATAAGAGGAAAGCATTACAATTGGTACCAGGAGTGGGGTCGGTCATTAAGAGGTGATTAAGAGGGTGTTGACGAGTTGGTAGATTTCTAAGTGCACACTTTAAAAGTGTAATTGTTTTTTTTTGTTGTTTGGAGAATTACAGAAATTGTTTTCTGTTTGGAGAATCACAGTAGCACGGCAGACCATGTCTGATGCATGTGTTGATAAACTGCCTGATGGTGCTAAGAAAAACTGTGAATTGTTTTCTGTTTGGGGAATTACAGAAGAAAATGCATGTGTAGCTAACGTGTGTTTTGGAAGTAATGATGACAGAAAGGTCTGGATACCTTTATCTGCTTACAGAGAAATGCAGGAGAAATGTAGGAAGTTGGAACATGAAAATAGGAATTTACGTGAGCAAATTAGCCAGGATACAATAATTCAAAATAATGCTGAAAGTTATAAAAATGAAGAATCTTTCTTGTCCCATTCCAGTAATGAGGGGGTTAAGACAGCTCCGAGCTGCACTGAGTTTTCGTGTGAGCCAGGGTTTTTGGCAGACAAAATGCATTCCTTAACTGATAACACGGACGAGAGAGACTAGAATGTGATTTACGAGTTACCGTTGCAAAATGCACAAGTAAAACTAAAGATTTTAGAGCAAGAGCCGACTTTCATTAGCTTGTTTGATTTTTGGAAAAAGAATAGCCCTCATTTGAGTGAAATCCTAACACTTTTGTATATGATCACTGTGAAAAATTATATGCAGCTGCGCGCTTGTGATTTGGCAAATGAAATAATGCAGACTTTAGGTTTCTGCGCAGTGCAAGAAGGAAATACTGATGTACATGTAATTCAAGAACAAGGGAAGAAAATAGTGCCCCTAGCTAGAATCATACAATGGATATGGTACTTGCAAGACAGGGCTAGAGTACCACAGATAAAAGAATTACCGATGAAATTGTGTGCACCATTTGAATTCGTGTCCACTGAAGATAAAAAGCATGTTTGTTTTACTAATGATTCATTGACTGAAATGTGGTTTTCTGGCACAGTAGAAGGAACAGCGTTGTATAATGTGTGTCAGATTTTAAAGCAAGAGCTACGTGAGATGTGTCATTTTTACGCTGATTTTTGGTTCATTGCTAATGTTTTAGCACCTAACTGGTTCAATTACCTTGCAGATGTTAATGAGAAAAATTCAGAGAGAGAAGTGTTCACCCAGAATTCTGCCTTAGTGGGGATGGCTAAGTGGGTGTCCCAGAAATGTGAACAGCTGAGAGAAAAAGCCACTTACGGGTGGGCAGAGATCAGAGAGATGCACATTCCCCTAGATTTGATAAAAACTGTGCAGCACGCACAAAAGCAATCTGTCATGCAAGCAGTCACAGAGCAGTTGGGGAGAGGAAAGTTACCAGATCAGAAATGGCAAATTGATCAGGTTTTAGGGAGAGTGATTGCTGCAAATTACCAAGGAAAAATCGAAATGATGCTGATACCTAGAAAAGAATCTGATTCATTCATACAAATTGGAGACAGAATGGCCCAAATTGACAAAAATGCAGTGAATGGAGGTTTGGTAAAGAATGAGTCTGCCCCAGCCCTTCTGACAGTGCAAGAAAAGGGAAGCTGTGGTGCAGCAGATAAAAACCTCAGTGCTGATGTGTGGGCTGAAGCCCCAAGTGATCCTCCAGAACCTGCAGAAAATATAACAAAGGGCCTCAAAAACGTCCTGCTGATTATAAAACAGGGAAAGAAAGAGGAAGGGTGCAGTTTAAATGAAAAATGTTATTTGCAAGAAAAGTCATACTTGTTTCTTTTGCAGATCCTACCACGTTTCGCCACTGTCCCTGAGTGTGCTGTGTGGTCCCCCTTCCGGTGTGTGCGTGTGGGGTCGGGGAAGGGACCGAATCCCCAACCTGAACCTGGCTGAGTAAAGTGCCAGCACCATGGATCCATTTTGCGCAAACTGCGCCTTCGGTTCAAGTTCAACTTGTTTGATTGTATTCTTCCACTGGAACTAAGCTGTGTTTTTTTTTTTTTTCCCTCTCGTATGGAACTCTGACTTTTGCTTATCTTCCAGAAAACCTTTCAGGTGGACCGTGCATCTTTACATGAGTAGAACTCATTCCACATCAAATTGCTAACACTGTTGAATTAGAGACTCATTCAGAGTATAAAAATTGCCCAGTCTTTTCTATGTAGATGTATCTGATGTGAAAGGTTATGAAATCAATGTGTTAATTCACTTCTATTGCTTTACAGGGATTGCTTTGATCATAATGTTTTTTTTGTTTGTGCTGATGTTTTTTTTGTTTTTGTTTGAAACAAGAGATATGTGAAACAAAAATTCATTGGTCAAAGGGCGGAATGTACTGCTATTTGATGGAGTTTGTTTTGACCAATGACTTTGTGTTTCACCACTGCGCATATTAGTTGCTCAATGTTCACCAGTAGCACATGGTATGTTTTGTTCAGTTTAGCCGCCTATTGGCTTTGACATGGCATTAGCCATTACTTTCAGTTTACCCGCCTATGGGCTTTGACATTGCATTAGTCATTACATTCTGTATTCTGCCTATTGGCTTTGACATGCTGTATCCAGTCTAGCCGCCTATTGGCTTTGACATTGCATTCCTATTGGCTTTGACATTGCATGACATGATATCATATATTACATTTTGTATTCAGCTCCGCTGCCTATTGGCTTTGACATGATATTATATATTGCATTTTGTATTCAGCTCAGCTGCCTATTGGCTTTGACATGATATTATACATTGCATTTTATATTCAGCTCAGCTGCCTATGGGCTTTGACATGATATAAGACATTGCATTTTGTATTCAGCTTAGATGCTTATTGGCTTTGACATGACACTAGACATTGCATTTGATATTTAGGTTAGCTGCCCATTGTCTTTAACGTGGAGTTAGACATTGCAGTTGAGAATCCAAGCTGTATTTTTCCAAGCTGTGTTTTTGCACAAGAGAACCAAGATGTTTTTCTCACAGTAGACTAGACATGATAAGAGAGAGTACATGGGTGTTGTTCTCTCTGCTTGAGCTTGGGAACAGGAGTAGTCTTGGAGACCTGGCCAGTCTCCAAAAGGCTTGCTCAGTTTCCCAGGTCTGAGAGGAGGGGGCACACCTTTGTAACGAATGTAACAGGCTGCAGAGGGTCAGATTCGAATCTGCCGGACCTCGTGCTGGAGCTTGGCGCAGGCTGCCAGCAATCCCGTGTGGGTAGATGAATCTCTCTTTCTCGCGGCTGACAGGGGTCATCAGCTTGCAGACCTTAGAAAGATGAAGCTGTAGATAGTTCCCACACGGTGAAGTATTTGTTTTGCTTTGCATTCAATATCTTATAAATACAACCTGCTGTGTATATTGCAAACTGATATATTTTGTTTGATTAACGCGGACTTGAAAGCTACTAATTCGTCATACATAAAAATTGGGTCTGGGGAAGAATTAACAACAATAAAAGTCTTCTTTGACCTCAGAAGTGCATTTCTGTTGTGTTATGTTAGTGCTTAGAAACTAGATAAGAGGAAAGCATTACAACATTCCACTTTTTTAGTATATCGTTTGTGTTGCCCCTAGACCTATTTTCTCCCATTGCATTCTATAGGAGTTACTACTGTTTGCATTGTTCTATGAATATTTACTTGTCTAATGTTGGTGTCTAGTGTATATATTGTGTATAATCCTTACCTCCAGAAGGAGTATTGTCTCTAAGATATTTTTTGTACTGTGTCACCCAAATAAATACCTATATTTTTGGTAACACTGACTATTGTCTTTACTTGTGTATAAGTACAGTGTACCTATAAGTGATATTGCATGAGCTTTGCATGTCTCCTAGTTCAGCCTAAGCTGCTCTGCTATAGCTACCTCTATCAGCCTTAGCTGCTAGAACACTACTACATTCACTAACAAGGGATAACTGGACCTGGTGTAAGGTGTAAGTACCTACGGTACCCACCACAAACCAGGCCAGCCTCCTACACCTCCTCTCCAAATATCCTTGTTTGGTAACTCCCGAATTAAGTTTACCCCCCCGGGGGATGATATATTAATAGTGTGTGTAGGGGAAGAAATGACATGACTGCAAATCCCAGAAGGCACTGTTTCCAAACACCAGCACAGTGCTTCCTTGTCCAAAGACTCCTGTTTGTCAACTCACAAATGAAGTTTACCCAGCTTGGGGGATGACATTGATCAAGTGTGTGAATTAGATGGAATAACCTGACTGCAACTCAAAGGATGCACTGTTTCTCTGACTCCAAATACCAGAACAGTGTGCATTTAATCAAAGAACCACGTTTGGCAAATCACAACATAAGTTCACTCAGATGTGAGGATACCACTCGTAAAGTGTGTGTAGTAAAGGGAGTGACTTGACTGCTAAGGCCAGGGGGCGCTTATCTCTCACTCAAGACATAAGCCTAAGGTCCATATGCTGCAATAGCCATGTCTGTGAAATCCCAATTGAAGTTCACTCCCTGGGAGGATACCATATGAAAAATGGTGAGAAGTAGAAGGAGTGACCAGAATGAAAATTCCAATTGGCCCTGTTTCCCTAACTCGAACAACAAAACCAGTTTCACTTGCCCAAATCCGTCTAGTACACAACACCCAAATTAACTCTACACATCTGAGAGGATGAAAATTGTCAAGTGTGTACAGCAGACAGTGACATGACTGTAATTCCCATGAACCACTACACTGTTTCCCCCACTCAAAACACAACACCAGTGGTCACTTGATCAAATACCCTTGCCTGCTAAGTCATAATTGAGATTTACTAATCTGGGAGTGACCAGGATACAGATCATGCCCAAATCTGAGATGTCTCTGTTTACCTAGCTCCATCTTGACCTGCTCACCCAACATGAAACCATTGAGGACAGGAAGGGTAGCTTATCCAGTGTGCAAAACAATGATCCCAAAGACCTCAAGATGCATCACCAGAATGGAATTGGCAGCAGACACATTAGCACTGCAGTAACCACATGATGACTCCTGACACATACTGTATACTACAAACTCATGTGTCGGCATGCATCATATTCGACTAGGCCTAAAATTGGGCCAAAAACCTAGCTTGTTTAGCCTGTGCTGGTGGCAAGATGACATTCTCAGACCATCCCCCCAAGGGACAATGTTTTGCACATCTCAGCAGCTGTTTCAGGCAAAGAGATCTGGCATGCTCCACAAATGTCATGTCAATACAACTAATACCACGTTTACCTATCACAGTAGGATTAATTGCAAATCAACTCTATGTACAAGGTCTTTGAAAAATGTCACTGTAAACATTTGGAGGTAGATGTCACAATACAACCAGTAACATTGTATCTTTCACATCAACAGGTCTGGCTGCCACTGGCTACAGAGAGGCCACAGAAGAGACCACCACTACATCCCTGGATGAAGCCCTCAGTGAAGAAGATGCTCCTGGACATCTGGCCGTGGAAGATGGTTCTGGCCCATCTGGGAAACCTGGTCAGACACCAACAGTAAGTCTCACTGTGGCCACCATATGACCTCCCGGCCCGGTTGCCTCCACATCACGTGCAACCATGCCCCCCACAACCTGTGTCCCTAGCACAGTGTCAACCATCTTGTGCCCCCCAGTCATGAATCCTGAGTCGCAGCACAAAACCTCTGACAATGATGGTCTAGGAACCAGTAGGAGAGGGCACTCTGTGGCAAGGGCCCAGGGCTGTGGGGGTAGGGTGCGTAGGGGGGGGGAATGCTGTGTCTGCAGGGGGAGGCCACTGGGGCTGCTTCTGGCCATGACACAATCAGCCACGTCTCGGGGGGTCTATCAGGAGTCCCAAGCCGCAATGGGTCAGGTACTTTCTGAACTCCGGGAAATGAAGCAGCTGCAGAGGGACTTTCATCGGGAAATTTGTGAACAGCGAGAGGCTCACAATAACAACATAGTCTTCCTAACAGGGGTTCTGAGAACCTACCCCAGATAGCCCTATCTCTGTAGCAGAAGATCCCCCTCCCTTTCAAGCGGGGATGTCCAGCGAGGAATGCAGGAGATGCGGATGGCAAGAGGCCCACCACTGCCAGCAAGTGACCGCTTTCAAAATGACCTCCTTTGTGTGCCACATATTTACACTGTTGACTGTTCTTAAACCATCTTCCACTTCCAATAGGAGGAATATACTGTATGTTGCACTTCCAATGGCGTGGCATCTACTCCAATGATTTTACCTACCATGACTGACCCCTTCACTTTTCTGTCCCATCATGCCCCAATTTTATTTTCTGCACTAATTTTCAATAAATCCACCTATCACAAAGTCATTGTCTGCTTGCTTCTGTTCCACATTTTGCTCTGTGGAGATTTAAGGCCATATGAAGCAAATGAGGAGGACACAAGATACTAATACAATGAGGGATATGTTACAGTTACAGTGCCCTGCTAAGGACTACTACCAACATACACAAACACACTGATATACGTGTCTGGTCACACCAAACATTTTATTGCATTTTACAGCACATAGGCTGTTGAAATGTCTGGACTATGACAGCCAAGAATGGCTGACTCATATTGAGTCAAGGTATACATACCATGGTACAGCCCCCGAAATCACAGAAGGAATGGCCTTGTCTGAGACTGTCATGTGGAATAAACAAACAAAAAAGTGGATGGTGTCACCAGCTTGAGCCTTATCACATACCACACCAGAGTAATCCACCATCACATAAACCAAGGTACAGACAGAGAGCAGTATGACAGTCCCTGATCACAGGCCCATCATTATCCAATGACCATGCATCTTGTGGTATGACACAAACATATGTCAATGTTGTGGCACAGGCACTGTGGCCTACAATGACGAAACACATCTACAGCTATATACAGATCATACAAGAATAGTGTATCATCAAGGTGGGGACATGTCAAAGGCTAACTCTTCAAGCAGCTTTGGTTGAGTATTGAGGAGTATCACCTCCTTAGTTGTTACCAAAACACTCAACTCCACACGTTCTCAGACCTGCAGTACATTGTACAGTTACAGTCATGACATCATCTGACATACTTACACTCATTAAAAATAGCAGGGGGCTCACCCGTTGGCACTGCAGGCTCCCCCTCCTCTGGGATGTACAGGATATTCCTCCGCTGGGCGGTGTTGTGGAACATGCAGCATGCCACAGTGATCTGACACATTTTTTATCGGGTGAGTAGAGGAGGACTCCATCAGTCCGGTCAAGACACCTAAAAATGTCCTTTAGGAACCCAAAAGCCCACTCCACTAGCCACCTTGTTCTTCCATGGACCTCATTGAAGTGGACTTCCTCTGCCATAGTTGGATTTCTTATTGGCATCAACAATCAAGGACAGTTTGGATATGTAAAGCCTTCTGTTAAGGGACGGGACATATGTACTACAACGAGTCACTCAGCTCATGATTGTAGCACCAGAAATTGCACACACACAATCAGGACAGATGTGACTTACCAACCAGACAGGCCTTCTCTGGGTACAGTTGTGACATCAGCTTGGGTATGGTGCTGTTCAGCATTATGAAGGAATAATGGGCTGAACCCGGATAACTGGCAAAGACCTGTAAAATGTAGAGATCTGCCAGAGAGAACTTGTACATTGATGGAATGGACGTTCTTTCTGTTGCGGTATACTTGCTCATTGGGGTGCGGTAGGACCAAGCCTACAGGTGTGCCATCAATGGCTCCCACCACATGTGGGATGTGTGCAAAACCTTAAAAATGAGCTTTCACATGGGCTAAATCTCAGGGAAACTGGATATGGCTTACCAGGTGTTTCAGCATTGCTGAGAGGATATCCTTCAACACCAGACTAAACATAGGTTGGGACATGTCAACTGATAGGGCCACTGTATGTTGGAAGTACCCTGTGGCTAGGAAGTGCAATACGTACATGACTTGTACAATGGATGGTATGCTGGTTGGATAACTAATATCTGGCATCAGATTTGCTCCAACTGACAACATAAGTCTACTATTGTTTGCCTATTCAGACGATATAGCTGGATGATGTGTCATTCTTCCATGGTCTGAGGGTCTGGTAGTGGATAGTAGACAGGACGTTGTCGCATGCTCTCTTTCCCTGGGTACCTATGTATGACAAGACACGATTTGTAACATTAGCCATTGTGTCCACAGCAACATACTTAATGCAAGTCAATGATATCAGGTGACAAGGCATTTCTGAATGGATAGACATTGCAGCCAGTACACATCACATCTCTATATTACACAAAGGTCACATGGAGTCAGCATGGTTTTCCACACATGTGGTCACAACATGTATATGGACCAAACTTAGAGATGTTCAACACAATGTCCCTACCACCAAAATGACTGTCAGAGATGGTGGACTGTGCCCAACTGTTTAATGCCATCTGTGTCCTGCAACATACTACAATGGTGTTTGAGTAGCAGGACCACCATGACAAGACAGGATAAGCATGGTTTGTGAAGTCAAAAATACATTTTCGCAGGTGTGACACAGTTTCTAAAGCCAAATACAGCATTTCAGGCCACCAAAAAGAAACTGCCTGACCTACTCCGCTGAACATTAGGAACCGCCCGCGACCACCAGCGGAAGTTGTCATAACAGTAGGAGGTTGCAACCGTGGCAGACACAGCCATAGGCTAACGCTGTTGCCAGTGGTGGTCGTGGGCCAATGGAGGTGTTTGCTGGCAGTTACCACCACGGATGTGGTGGACATGACTCCCATGTTCTGCAGATTCACTCACTCGACTCCTGACTGCTGTCAGTAGGACCTCATGACCTGAGCTGTTGTAGGCGGCCTCTGGGAGAAATCATGCCACGTCCAGCAGGTGATTGGGCCTCTGCTTTCTCTCCAGAGGAGCTGGAGCGGTTAGTGAATGAGGTCCTACCGCTGTATGGACAGCTCTATGGAGCAGGTAAGTCCCTCAAGTCCTCAATTGTCTCTGCACTTTACCATCATTACTCTCCTCACAGGCTAGAATGTGACCATGTCTGCCAATTTGATTACTCATGTGCCTGTTGTTGCAGGCTGTGTGGCATTAATGGGAGGGACAACATGCAGGTATTGGTGGCCAGTGCTATATTTTAAGTTCAGTCACATTTTGAGGGTTTTGGACTCCTATGTCCTCCTTGTGTTAGATGCACATAACTAGGTGAGGAGACATTACTACCACCTACTGACATCTCTTTCCTCTTGAGTGTTGTAAATGCCAGACAGCATGTATGTGCGTGACAGCGTGAGCTATGTATGCATGTTGTATGAGTTAGTTGAGAGTCATGTGGGCAACGCCAGGGGCACTCCGGAGGAGCTCTGGGCACCACCCCTGGGGTGGTGATGGACAGGGGAGTGGTCATTCCCCTTTCCTTGGTCCAGTTTTGCGCCAGAGCAGGGGCTGAGAACCAGTGTAGACTGGATTATGCAAGGAGGGCACTGTTTGTGCAGTTCAAAGCATTTCCAGAGGCTCTAGGAGGATACCCCCCCATGCCTGCAATACTGTAGGAGGCTGGCCTGGCTTATAGTGGGTACCTGATGATACATACACCTTGTGCCAGGTCCAGTTATCCCTTATTAGTAGATTAGTAGTGTTCTAGCAGCTTAGGCTGATAGAGGTACCTATAGCAAAGCAGCTTAGGCTGAACTAGGAGACATGCAAAGCTCCTACTATACCACTTATATCATATAGCACTATATCATAAGAATCACAATACTCAGTGTTACTAAAAATAAAGGTACTTTATTTTAGTGACAATGTGTCAAAAATATCTCGGAGGATATACTCCCTTAGGAGGTAAGTAAAATACACAAAATATACACACAAACCAAAATCAGGTAAGTAAACAGTTAGAAAAGTAGTGCAAACACTGTAGAATACAATAGGATGCATTAGGCCTAGGGGCATCACAAACCATATACTAAGAAAGTGGAATGCGAACCACTTAGGGACCCCAGGCCTAGTGTAGTGTGTAGAGGGTCGCTGGGAGTGTAAGAAAACACTGAGGGTGTCCAAGATACCTGCAGGAAAGTACCATCTTGCCTGGCATTTCACCCCCATTTTTGACTTATATGTATGGTTGTTTTTGCCTGTGTCACTGGGATCCTGCTAGCCAGGACCCCAGTGCTCATAAGTTGTGCCCTCTATGTGTTCCCTGTGTGGTGCCTAACTGTATCACTGAGGCTTTGCTAACCAGAATCTCAGTGTTTATGCTCTCTCTGCTTTTAAAATTGTCACTGCAGGCTACTGACTAATTTGACCAATTCTGATTGGCACACTGGAACACCCTTATAATTCACTAGTATATGGTACCTAGGTCCTAGGACCCTGAAAAGTAGGAGTAAAGTTACCCTTCTGCCCCAGAAACACACTAAAGTTGTGATAGGAGATTCTGCAAAGACCACAACTGACTGCAAAGCACTGAAGATGGATTCCTGGACCTGAGGACCTGCAAAGGAAGAGGACCAAGTCCAAGAGTCACAAAAGTGTCTGGGGCGGCAGGAGCCCACTAAACCCCGAATGAAGGTGCAAAATGTCTGCCTCCGGGTGGAAGAAGCTGAAGATTCTGCAACAACGGAAGACACAAGGAGTAGAAAGACCACAAACAAGCCTTGCTAGCTGCAAAGGTCATGGTTGAAGAAAATGAGTGCTGCCCGGGGGGAAACTCCCTGAACGACGACTCCGTAACAACGAAGTCGTGGATAACAAAAGCGGAACAACGCTTTCTTAAACCACTACTTTGTTGTTTTGTGCCTTAACCACGCATGTGCTGAACCACGCACATGCGTGGTTAAGGCACAGAACAAGGGGGTCGGCTGAGGAGGACGACGCGATGAGTCAGGTAAGTGGGGCTGTTTTAGGGGCTGGGGGGGTCGGAGTATTTTTAGTTTAGGGGCGGGGGTGGGGGTTTTAGTTTTAGGGGCGGGGGTTGGGGTATTTTTAGTTTTGGGGTGGGGTGGGGTTGGGGTTTTAGTTTTAGGGTGTGGGGGGTTGGGGTTTTAGTTTTAGAGGAGGGGGCGTCGGGCGGTTTAGGTTTAGGGGCGGGGGAGGGGAGGGGTATTTTTAGTTTTAGGGGCGGGGTGGGGGTCGGGGTATTTTTAGTTTTAGGGGCTGGGGGTTTGGGGGGTTTTAGTTTTAGGGCCGGGGTGGGGGGTTCGGGTATTTTAAGTTTTAGGAGTGGGGTGGGGGGTTGGGGTATTTTTAGTTTTAGGGGCGGTGGGGGGTTGGGGTTTTAGTTTTAGGGGTGGGGTTGGGGTATTTTTAGTTGTAGGGGTGGGGGCGTCGGGCGGTTTAGGTTTGGGAAGGGGTATTTTTTGTTTTAGGGGTGAGGTGGGGTGTCGGGTATTTTTAATATTTGGGGGTGGAGGGTCAGGGTGATTTAGGTTTTTAGGGGTGGGGTGGGGGATTGGGGTGGTTTAGGTTTTAGGGGTGGGTGGTTTTAGGTTTTAGGGGCGGGGTGAGGGGTTGCAGTAATTTTAGGGGTGGGGGTTGGGGTGTTTTCAGGTTTTGGGGTGGGTTGGGGGTCGGGTAATTTTAGGGGCGAGGTGGGGGTTGGTGGGTTTTAGGTTTTGGGGCGGGGTGGGGGCTTGGGGTAGTTTTAGAGGTGGGGGTGTTGGGGTGGTTTTAGGGGTGGGGGTTGGAGTAGTTTAGGTTTTAGGGATGGGTTGGGGGTTGGTTTTTTTTTAGGGGTGGGGATTGGGGTGGTTTTAGGGGTGGGTTGGGGTCGGGTAATTTTGGGGCGGGTGCAGGGGTTGGGGGAGTTTAGGTTTTAGGGGTGGGGTGAAGGGGTGGGGGCTCGGGTAGTTTTAGGGGCAGGGAGGTTTTAGGTTTAAGGGGTGGGGTTGGGGTACTTTAGGTTTCAGGGATGGGGTGGGGGTTGGGGTTGTTTTAGGGGCAAGGTGGGGGTCGCAGTAATTTTAGGGACGAGGGGGGTTGGAGTAGTTTTAGGGGCAAGGGTGGGGGGTTGGTGTGGTTTTAGGGTAGGGGTGGGGGGTTGCGGTAATTTTTAGGAGTGGAGGTGGTGGGCCAGGAGGAACGCATGCTGGAACCATGCATGCCTATCACTAATGCCTTTACCAGGAATGCCTTTACAACAAAAAAACATTGTTGAGGCATTCGTGGTAAAGGCATTAGTGGTAAAAACGCGGTCGTTGTTCCGACCTCGTTGTTTTGGCATGCGTTGTTCCAGCATGCGTTGTTCCGACATACATTCCTGCCCAGGACCAGGAGGTCCCCCTTTGGAGGAGGAGACAGAGGGGGCGCTCAGCAGCACAGAAAGCCCACGCAGAAGTAGGCAGCACCCGCAGAAGCACTTGAATAGGCGTTCAAGAAATCTGAGCACAGCAGTCGTCTCAACACTACAAAGGAGGGTCCCACGAAGTCGGTGGTCAACTCAGCGAGTTGAGCAATGCAGGACGGAGTGCTGGAGACCTGGGCTATGCTGTGCACGAAGGATTCCTTGCAAAAGTGCACAGAAGCCCTAGCAGCTGCAGTTCACGTAGTACACAGGATTACCGTCTGGCGTGGGGAGGCAAGGACTTACCTCCACCAAATTTGAACAGAAGGACCACTGGACTGTCGGGGTCACTTGGATCCAGCTCCTGTTTTCCAGGGACCACGGTCGTTGAGATGAGAAGGGACCCAGAAGACTGGTGAAGCAGAAGTTTGGTGTCTGCGTTAGCAGGGGAAGATTCCTTCAACCCACGGGAGATTTCTTCTTGGCTTCCAGTGCAGGGTGAAGGCAGACAGCCCTCAGAGCATGCACCACCAGGAAACACTCGAGAAAGTCGGCAGGATTAGGCGCTACAATGTTGCTGCTCGTCGTCTTGCTACTTTGTTGTGGTTTTGCAGGTGTCCTGGAGCAGTCAATGGTCGATCCTTGGTAGAAGTTGAAGAGGGAGATGCAGAGGAACGCTGGTGAGCTCTTGCATTCGTTATCTGAAGAGGAACCCACAGGAGAGACCCTAAATAGCCCTCAGAGGATGATTGGCCACCTAAACAGGTAAGCACCTTTCAGGAGGGGTCACTGACATCACCTGCTGGCACTGGCCACTCAGAGGCCTCCATTGTGCCCTCACCCCTCTGCATTCAAGATGGCAGAGGTCTGCAACACACTGGAGGAGCTCTGGGCACTAGCCCTGGGTTGGTGATGGACAGGGGAGTGGTCACTCCCCTTTCTTTTGTCCAGTTTCGCGCCAGAGCCGGGGCTGAGGGATCCCTGAACCGGTGTAGACTGGCTTATGCAAGGAGAGCCCTTCAAAGCATTTCCAGAGGCTGGGGGAGGCTACTCCTCCCCAGCCCTTAACACCTATTTCGAAAGGAAGAGGGTCTAACACCCTCTCTCAGAGGAAATTCTTTGTTCTGCCTTCCTGGGACTGGGCTGCCCAGACCCTAGGAGGGTAGAAACCTGTCTGAGGGTTGGCAGCAGCGGTAGCTGCAGTGAAAACCCCAAAGAGCTAGTTTGGCAGTACCCGGGATCCATGCTGGAGCCCCCGGGATGCATGGGATTGGCACCCCAATATCAGATTTGGCATGGGGGGACAATTCCATGATCTTAGACATGTTACATGGCCATATTCAGAGTTACCATTGTGAAGCTACATATAGGTATTGACCTATATGTAGCGCACGTGTGTAATGGTGTCCCCGCACTCACAAAGTCTGGGGAAATTGCCCTGAACAATGTGGGGGCACCTTGGCTAGTGCCAGGGTGCCCTCACACTTAGGGGGTCATTCCAACCCTGGCGGTTGGTGATAAAGCGGCGGGCAACCCGCCAACAGGCAGACGGCCAAAAAAATGGAATTCGGACCCTGGCGGGAACCGCCAACACCGCCCGCCACATTAACACTCCAACCGCCACGGCGGGACCGACAAATAGCGCAGCGGTCACCGCCAACAGGCAGGTGGCAGACAATGTATCGCCCACCCTATCACAACTCACCAATCCGCCACCTTTTCCAGGGCGGGAGCCCCGCCGATAAAAACACGGCGGAAACAGACTACGAACGGGAAAACGCTCACCTATACACACTCCACGAGGAAGGAGGACAGCATGGAGCCCGAATTACACATCCTACCGGCTATTGTCTACCTGCTCATCTACCAGGAGTACGAACGCCGGCGCAGACGACAACGGTGAGTACTGCACCTACGACACAGGGGAGGGGGGAGGATGAAAGCTTACGGGCACACACATACGCGATACACCCACCCCCCCAATACCTACACACCAATGCAGAGCAACAAGTCAGAGTGACACCCCCCAACCCCCCCGGAAGAATGCAAAGACATAATTCAAATGAAGTTTAAAATTTATGTATCAAATAGGTTCATTTAAGTCATGGTAAATATGCCATATGAAATATACAAACGAAATAATGAACATAGTGCAAAGTATAAACATAGTCAATAAGTCCTGCACAGTCCGTTCAATATCCATAGTCCGTGGGCCAATGTGTACAAACACATGGGCAAAGCCCACACAGGAGACCGGAAACCATTGGAGAGAACACTGCTGGGGCATCAGATGAGAAAACAACAGGCACCTCAGGGGGAAGGGAAAGGGGGGCACCTCAGCCACATGAGTCCACGACGCCAGATCCACGAGGGGCCTCCATGCCCACTGTACCATCCTGGGGAGTGCAAAGCCACAGTCCATCAGATGGATAACCGACTCCACTGGTAGTGGAGGAGGCATGGTGCCCAGAGTGCTTCGTGAACACCTGATCGACACAGAACCGGCACTGTCAATGAACCAGCGGTGCTTGAGACGGCGGTGCCCAGCGGAGCGGTGCTTGAGATGAAGGGCCCAGCGGAGCGGTGCTTGAGATGAAGGGCCCAGCGGAGCGGTGCTTGAGACGGCGGTGCCCAGCGGAGCGGTGCTTGAGATGAAGGGCCCAGCGGAGCGGTGCTTGACAGGAAGGGCCCAGCGGAGCGGTGCTTGACAGGAAGGGCCCAGCGGAGCAGTGCTTGAGACGGCGGTGCCCAGCGGAGCGGTGCTTGAGATGAAGGGCCCAGCGGAGCGGTGCTTGACAGGAAGGGCCCAGCGGAGCGGTGCTTGACAGGAAGGGCTCAGCGGAGCGGTGCTTGACAGGAAGGGCCCAGCGGAGCGGTGCTTGACAGGAAGGGCCCAGCGGAGCGGTGCTTGAGATGAAGGGCCCAGCGGAGCGGTGCTTACAGGAAGAGCCCAGCGGAGCGGTGCTTGAGATGAAGGGCCCAGCAGAGCGGTGCTTGAGACGGCGGTGCCCAGCGGAGCGGTGCTTGAGATGAAGGGCCCAGCGGAGCGGTGCTTGACAGGAAGGGCCCAGCGGAGCGGTGCTTGAGACGGCGGTGCCCAGCGGAGCGGTGCTTGAGATGAAGGGCCCAGCGGAGCGGTGCTTGAGACGGCAGGGCCCTGTTCAGCGGTGCTCCTCACGGCGGGGCCCTGTTCAGCGGTGCCTGTCTTGGCGGGGCCCTCTTCAGCGGTGCTCCTCACGGCGGGGCCCTGTTCAGCGGTGCTCCTCACGGTGGGGCCCTGTTCAGCGGTGCTCTTCACGGCGGGCCCTGTTCAGCGGTGCCTGTCTTGGCGAGGCCCTCTTCAGCGGTGCTCCTCACGGCGGGGCCCTGTTCAGCGGTGCCTGTCTTGGCGGGGCCCTCTTCAGCGGTGCTCCTCACGGCGGGCCCTGTTCAGCGGTGCTCCTCACGGCGGGGCCCTGTTCAGCGGTGCTCCTCACGGCGGGGCCCTGTTCAGCGGTGCTCCTCACGGCGGGGCCCTGTTCAGCGGTGCCTGTCTTGGCGGGGCCCTCTTCAGCGGTGCTCCTCACGGTGGGGCCCTGTTCAGCGGTGCTCTTCACGGCGGGCCCTGTTCAGCGGTGCCTGTCTTGGCGAGGCCCTCTTCAGCGGTGCTCCTCACGGCGGGGCCCTGTTCAGCGGTGCCTGTCTTGGTGGGGCCCTCTTCAGCGGTGCTCCTCACGGCGGGGCCCTGTTCAGCGGTGCCTGTCTTGGCGGGGCCCTCTTCAGCGTGCTCCTCACGGCGGGCCCTGTTCAGCGGTGCTCCTCACGGCGGGGCCCTGTTCAGCGGTGCTCCTCACGGCAGGGCCCTGTTCAGCGGTGCTCTTCACGCCGGGCCCTGTTCAGCGGTGCCTGTCTTGGCGGGGCCCTCTTCAGCGGTGCTTGTCCTGTCTTTCAAGGGAGCCAGACCTGGCCAAGACTCCCCGCTTAGTCGCCCTCCGACCTTGCGGTAGCGGGGCCCTCCGGTGATGGAGTCTTGTGCCCGTGGGTGTCGTCCGTCACACCCGGTATGGGGCTGGTGGGGCCCTCCTGGTGCGCTCGGCTGCTGCATGTCTTCTCCGCCCTGCTGCCCTTTCCCTCCTTCGCTGCAGCTCTCGGGCCCTTGCCTCCCTTAGATGATGTGGCAGGTGACGTGGCAAGGCCACTCTCCGTGGTGGCAGCCGTCTCAGGCTTTTCGCGCCGGCCCTTAAGTTTTCTTGTCCTCTTCCCAGGGGGTTGGCTGGCTGTCCCCTTGCTGCTGGCCGATGTTCCTTCCCTAGGAGCTGGTGGACTCCAGTAGCCCGGCACTATGGTGATACTAGATGCAGGGCTGGTGGTGGCTGAGGTGCTCTTTGGACTCTTACCAGATGGAGGGGGTAGGTCAGGTGATGCAAAGAGGTCAATTTTGGAGAGGAAAAGTTTTTTAGGAGCAATGGGAAGGGTAGGTGCAGTGGGTATGGGAGTGGAGGAAGAGGATGTGGTTGTAGGAGAGTCAAGTGTGCTGTCTTTGGGTGCAGGTGCTTGGGCTGGAGGCTGCCGTGAGGTGGATGGCTGTTGGGTGGGTGGCTGCCTGCGTTTGTGTGCTTTGGAAGAGGGGGTGACAGACACAGTGGGAGAGGACACAGGGGACGTGTAAATGGCAGTGGGGGTGGTGACTGCACGTGTGCTGACTGTAATGGAGGGTGTGCTGGTGATGTAAGTACTGGCTGATGGTGGTGTGCATGCAGGTGTGAGTGGAGACGTCACAGGGAGGGAGGAGGGAGACGAGGAGGAGGGGGACACAGAGGTGGTAGTGACTGTTGGCATGTCTGCATCTGGATGTTGTTTGTGTGAATGCTTGTGGGATCTGTGGTGCTTATGTCTGGATGAGCTGCCTTTGGGTGTTGAGGTGTGTGCAGGCTGGTCTGATGGTGTGGATGGGATAGGCTGAGGAACAGGAGACTGGGACTGGGTGGAGGGAGTTAGAAGAGGGAGGCTGGAGACAGGGACAATGGCTGCCGTCAGTGCTGAGGCCAGAGCGTTGAACGATCGCTGATGGGCAGCCTGACCCGAATGAATGCCCTCCAGGTATGCATTGCTCAGATGCACCTCCCTTTCCACCCCCTGGATGGCATTCAAAAGGGTAGACTGCCCAACAATGAGCGTCCGGAGGAGGTCAATGACCTCCTCACTGAGGGCAGCAGGGGTAACTGGGGCAGGGCCTGAGGTGCCTGGGGCGAAGGAGATGCCCACCTTGGTGTGCGAGCGGGCACGGGGTGAACGCTGAGGGGCTGCTTGGAGGGCGGAGCTGGTGCGCTGGGTGGCGGCTGTACCTGAAGTTGCGGTGGGCACGGATGTTGCCGCCACCGCAAGGGAGCTCCCTTCCGAGGACGTGTCGGTGTCGCTGATGTCTCCACGGGTCCCCGTTGTGGAGCTCCCCTCGCCCTCCATCTCACTGCTGAACTCGGAGTCCGTTGCATGGCCCTCCGGGGCCATGTGAGATGCAGCTCCCTTGTGCGCCGATGCCACTTCTCCTCCGCCTGATGATGCTAATGCACACATGCACAGGAAGAAAAAGAAAATGGGTGGGGGGGAAAAATGAAGACAGGTTGAGTGCATGCATTGGCAACACCGTGACTTGGCCTACAGGTCTATGGACGACAAATGCACACATGGGTGATGCAGGACCATGGATAGCTGTACTTGGCACCCTACAGAGGTGGGGGGCGGGGGCACAGGGCCATGGCTAACGGAGGGGACTAGCCTACAGAAAGCGCCCTGGCCTTGAGTTACCCACAGCCCTCCTCCCCCACCCAGACACCTCCACTGAGCGCAAAGATAGCAGAATGTGCTGATACTCACCCCCTTGTGTCTGCTGTGATGTCCTCACGCGCCCATCCAAATCGGGGTAGGCCACCGTCAGGATCCGGGACATCAGGGGGGTTAATTGGCGTCTGGCACCCCTCCTACGTTGGGAGGCCATCCCCAGCAGAGACTCAGCGGTCTTTCTGGTCCCGCGGCGGATGTCCTCCCACCTCTTTCGGCAGTGGGTGCCCCGTCTGTGGTGGACCCCCAGGGCCCGGACGTCCTTGGCGAGGGCACGCCAAATGTCGACGTTCTGATGGGCGCTGACCTATTTGACATGTACAGGGTGGGAAAGGAAATATCATCACTTTTCAGCATGGTAGATGTGAGTGGCCCCCCCTCCCCAACCTTGCCATGTGGCACATGTTCCCATCTGTCGTGCGTTGCACTCCTCATTCGCTCCCCTCCCCACCATCTTACATACACCCCACTCAACACAGGCATAGCCCATTCAGCATGCACCCATTGTACTAACCTGTTTGTCTGGAGGACCGTAGAGTAGCGCATACTGGGGGAGGACCCCATCAACAAGTTTCTCCAATTCTTCGGAAGTGAAGGCAGGGGCCCTTTCCCCAGTCGCAGCAGCCATTGTATCTCCCAGACGAGGTCACAGCAGCACTTGCAGTATAGGTCCTCTCCTGTAGATGATCAGGTCTCGAGTGATTAATCAGATAGAAAATGGCGGTCACGCCCGCGGCGGTGTGTACTGCGGCGGTGCGTACCGCGACCGCCGGCGCACATCGTCATTGGCTCCTGCGACCCATAGGGTTCAATGTTAACCAATGCTGCTTTGCGCCGCGGTCTTCGACCGCCTACCGCCACGGTGTGCCACGCCAGCGCAGTGACCTCACATCCCACTGTCACACTTCACAGGTCAGGCAGACGCCATTTCAAGGGCCCACATGGCATGATTTCTACTGCGTCACACAGGCCTAGGCCTTCCATTGCCACTCATACAAGCCGTTCCATGCATAGCGATTTGTGTACTGTGCAAGCTGTGTGAACAAACCTGTGGGTTGCTTGACTCTGTGCTCCATGTTGTCCTTCCTATGCACCGTCCGCTGGGAATTGCGAGGAGAAGGATGAATCCTCCCGTGTACCGACCGCTGGTGGACCTGTCGACAATGGAAGAACGACATATCATACTTACATACCGGCTTGACAGAGCAACTATACATGAACTATGTGCCCAGCTGGAGCCAGACCTGATGTCCCCCATCCGCCAACCCACAGGGATTCCCCCTCTGGTGCAGGTTCTGTCAGTACTCCATTTTTTGGCAAGTGGGTCGTTTCAGACAACAGTGGCCATATCATCTGGGATGTCGCAGCCTATGTTTTCAAAGATTTTGTCCAGATTGTTGTCTGCCCTGATGAAATACATGCGGAGATACATTATTTTCCCTGAGGTGGGCGAATTGGCTACAGTGAAGGGTGATTTCTATGCCCTTGGACATATCCCCAACATCATTGGTGCCATTGATGGGACCCATGTGGCTTTGGTTCCCCCCAAAGACAGTGAGCAAGTGTACCGAAACAGAAAAAGTTATCATTCGATGAATGTCCAGGTGGTCTGTTTGGCTGACCAGTACCTCTCCCATGTAAATGCCAAGTTCCCTGGGTCAGTGCATGACGCATATGTCATGCGAAATAGCAGCATCCCTTATGTGATGGAACAGCTACAGAGACACCGTGTGTGGCTAATTGGTGACTCTGGTTACCCCAACCTGTCGTGGCTACTGACCCCAGTGAGGAATCCCAGGACAAGGGCAGAGGAACGCTACAATGAGGCCCATGGGCGAACTAGGAGGATCATAGAAAGGACCTTCGGGGTCCTGAAGGCCAGGTTTAGGTGCCTGCATATGACAGGGGGATCCCTCATGTACTCACCAAAGAAGGTGTTCCAGATCATCGTGGCCTGCTGTATGCTTCACAATCTTGCATTGCGACGCCAGGTGCCTTTTCTGCAGGAGGATGGTCCAGATGGTGGTGTTGTTGGAGCTGTGGAACCTGTGGAGAGTGAAGAAGAGGAAGACGACGGGGACGACACGGACAACAGGGATACAGTCATACAACAATACTTTCAGTAGCACACAGGTAAAAAACAGCCACCCCAATTTACATTTACTTGAGGCCTCATGCGTCTCCACTGTCTATGTTTCCCCCCCAGTTCCTGTTAACTGATTTGTGACTTTCCCTTCCCTTTTCAGAGCTGTATGACCCACTGCCTGACTTCAGCTTTGTTTGCCCATGGACTAAAGCTTATTGAAATTGGTATGTTGTCATCACAAAGTAACTGGACATTATTGAACCGTTATGTGTAATACATTTGTTAAGAATACAAGCAGACTCCTGTTTATTTAAGTGGAATAAGTGATTTATTTAAAGTGCTAGATATAGGTAAATGATTGGGAATCGGGGATGGGTGGGGGTGGAGTAATGTCCATGGCAGAGTCCAGTTCTCAGTCGCACAGGTGCATTGTCCATATGCCTGTGGAAGGATGGAGCAGGGGCAGTTCAAGGTTGGACAGGGTGACAATGTGGGACAGTGGGATGACATCAGGGGGTATCTTAGGCTGGCGGGGGTCTTGCAATCCTACTCTGTCTTCTTGTGAGATCTCAGGTTCCGCTTGCGGGGTGGTTCTTCTTCTGCAGGAGGTGGGGTTCTGGTGGCCTGTCGTTGTGTGGGGGCCTCCTGTCCACTGGCGCCGGCGGAGGTGGTAGGCTGTTCCTGGCCTGGGCTAGTGACAGGGGCCCTTTGGGGTGCCACATGGTCCCGCAATGTGGTGGCGATCTGGGTAAGGGCCAGGATGATGGTCCCCATTGCGGAACCTCAGTTCCTCAGTTCCTCCATGAACCCCATGTACCGTTCCTCCTGCAGTTCCTGGATCTCCTGGAACCGGGCCAGTACCATCGCCATCGTCTCCTGGGAGCGGTGGTATGCTCTCATGATGGTGGAGAGGGCCTCTTGGAGAGTCGGTTCCCCGGGCCTGTCCCCCCCCTGTCGCACAGCAGCCCTCCCAGTTCCCCTGTGTCCCTGGGCTTCTGTCCCCTGGCCGGTGTGCCCACTACCACTGCCCCCAGGTCCCTGTTGTTGTTGGGGTGGTGGGTCAACCTGGGTGCCCTGTAGTGGTGGACACACAGCTGATTGACGTGCACTGGAGACAGAGGCATGGGCCCGCTGGGTGGGAGCTGTGCTGGTGTTCCCAGAGGGGGTTGGGTCTGGTGTAGCCTGTGGCTGTCTGTGGGGAACCGACTGTCCAGAGGTCCCCGATGGGCCGGGCTGGTCGTCTGGCTCCAGGGAGACAGAGCTGCTGTCATCGCTGGGGGCCTCTTCTGGGGGTGGGATGGACATCTCTGGACCCTCTGTGGCGGTGTGGTGGCGTTCGGGTCCTGCAGGGGTATAAAGGTATGGTTATTGCTTCTGTGTGTGGCATTTCGTGTGATGGGTGGGTGTCCGTGTACCCATGTGCAGGCATTACCTTGTGGGGGCTTTTGTGAGGGTGGCTTGTGGGGGTGATGTGTGTATGCAGTGGGCATGCTTTGGTGATGGGTGTCCTTGCTTTGGGGTCGCATGCAGGGCTTGGTGTTGGGATGGGTGGGTTGTGATGGTGAGGCTTTTGCTAGGGGTTGGTGTGATGGGGGAGGGGGTGAGGGTGGGGGTATGATTTGGCATTCAGGTGGGGTGGGGGTGGGAAGCAGTAGTGAAGATTTGCCTTACCAGAGTCCATTCCTCCGCCTACTCCAGCGAGGCCCTCAGGATGCAGGATGTGCAAGACTTCCTCCTCCCACGCGGTAAATTCTGGGGGAGTAGGTGGGGGTCCGCCAGCAGTCTTCTGCACCGCTATGTTGTGCCTTGATACCATGGAACGCACCTTCCCCCGTAGGTAGTTCCATCTCTTCCTGATGTCCTCCTGATTGCGTGGATGCTGTCCCACCGCGTTGACCCTGTCCACTATCCTTTGCCATAGCTCCATCTTCCTGGCAATTGTGGTGTGCTGCACCTGTGCCCCGAAGAGCTGGGGCTCTACACGGACTATTTCCTCCACCATGACCCTGAGTTCTGCGTCACTGAACCTGCGGTGTCTTTGGGGTGCCATGGGGTGGTGTGGTTGAGGTGTGGGGTGGCGTTTGTGGTGATGAGTGTGGTGCGTGTGGTGGTGTGTGGTGTTTGGTGCGTGGATTCTGTGTGGGTGATGGTGTTGTGTGCCTCTGTGTTGTGGGATTCTCTATTCTGTGCTCTGTCTCTAGCCTTCGTCAATGATTTCGGGTGGTAGGGGCTTGTGGGTGATGTGGGTGTGTGTTTTATATTGTGTTGGGTGTGTGGGAGTGGTGTTAGTATGTGTATCAGGTGTGTGTATTTCGAAGTGACCAATGTTGCTGAGTTTTCTATGTGTGTGTGTATTTTGACCGCTGCGGTGTGTACCGCCAATGGAATACCGCGTTTGAAAGACCGCCGCGTGGATTTGTGGGTCGGAATGGTATGGGCGTATTTCTGTTGGCGTGACGGTGGAGGTTTGGTCAGCGCCATTTTTTCTCTGACCTTTGGTGTGGCGGATTATTGAGGATGTCGGGTTTTCGGCGGTTTGGCAGTTGCGGGTCAGAATGACCGTGGCGGTTTACCGCGGCCGCGGCGGTGTTATGGCGGTCTTCTGACCGGCGGTAAGCGCCTTTTACCGCCGAGGTCAGAATGACCCCCTTAGTAACTTTGCACCTAACCTTCACTAGGTGAGGGTTAGACATAGAGGTGACTCATAAGTTACTTGAGTGCAGTGTAAAATGGCTGTGAAATAGTGTGGACGTTATTTTACTCCGGCTGCAATGGCAGTCCTCTGTAAGAATTGTCTGAGCTCCCTATGGGTGGCAAAAGAAATGCTGCAGCCCTTAGGGATCTCCCGGAACCCCAATACCCTGGGTACCTAGGTACCATATACTAGGGAATTATAAGGGTGTTCCAGTGTGCCAATCAGAATTGGTAAAAATGGTCACTAGCCTGCAGTGACAATTTTAAAGACAGAGAGAACATAAGCACTGAGGTTCTGGTTAGCAGAGCCTTAGTGACACAGTTAGGCACCACACAGGGAACACATTTAGGCCACAAACTTTGAGCACTGGGGTCCTGGCTAGCAGGATCCCAGTGAGACAGGCAAAAACAAACTGACAAACAAGTACAAATTGGGGGTAACATGCCAAGCAAGATGAAACTTTCCCACAAATACCTATTTCCAATGGGAGAGGGTGTAACACCCCTCTCTTAAAATAAATGCTTTCTTCTGCCTTCCTGGGATTGAGCTGCTCAATACCCAGGAGGGCAGAAACTTGTCCATGAGGTGCCCGCAGCTGTGGCTGCAGAAGAAACCTCTGAGAGCTGGTTTGGCAGTACTGGGGGTCCATGGTGGAGCCTCCAGGGTGCATGGGATTAGCTCCCCAATGCCATATTTGGATTGGGGGGTCAATCCCATGATCTTCGACACCTCACATGGACATATTCAGAGTTACCATTGTGAAGCTACGTATATGTAATGACATATATGTAGTGCACGCTTATTATGGTGTCCCCGCACTCACGAAGACCAGGGAATTGGCCCTGGACAACATGGGGGCACCTTTGCTAGTGCAAGGGTGCCCTCACACACAGTAACTTTGCACCTAGCCTTCAGTAAATGAAGGTGAGACATATAGGTGACTTATAAGTTACTTAGGCGGTCATTCCTACCGCGGCGGGTGGCAGTCGCCGCCCGCCTGGCGGGAACCGCCAGAAGACCGTACCATGGTCAAAAGACCGCGGCGGTCATTCTGTCTTTCCCGCTGGGCTGGCGGGCGACCGCCAAAAGGCCGCCCGCCCGCCCAGCGGGAAAGCACCAGCAACGAGGAAGCCGGCTCCGAATGGAGCCGGCGGAGTTGCTGGTGTGCGACGGGTGCAGTTGCACCCGTCGCGATTTTCAGTGTCTGCTAAGCAGACACTGAAAATCAATGTGGGGCCCTGTTAGGGGGCCCCACGACACCCGTTCCCGCCACCAGGCTGGCGGGAAGGGGGTCGGAATCCCCATGGCGGCGCTGCTTGCAGCGCCGCCGTGGAGGATTCACAGGGGCAGCGGGAAGCCGGCGGGAAACCGCCGGCTTCCCTTTTCTGACCGCGGCTTTACCGCTGCGGTCAGAATAGCCCAAGAAGCACCGCCAGCCTGTTGGCGGTGCTTCCTCCGTCCCCTACCCTGGCGGTCTCGGACCGCCAGGGTAGGAATGACCCCCTTAGTGCAGTGAACTTGGCTGTGAAATAGTGTGTACATTATTTCACTCAGGCTGCAGTGGCAGTCCTGAAGAAAGGTTTGTCTGAGCTCCTTATGGGTGGCAAAAGAAATGCTGCAGCCCATATGGATCTCCTGGAACCACAATGCCCCGAGTACCTAGGTACCATATACTAGGGACTTATAAGGGTGGGGTCCAGTATGCCAATCAGAATTGGAATATGGAGTCACTAAACTGTAGTGACAAATTTGGTAAGTAGAGAGAGCATAAGCACTGGAGTTCTGATTAGAAGAACTTCAGTGACACAGTCAAGCATACTGACAACTCATATAGGCCACAAACTATGAGCACTGGGGTCCTGGCTAGCAGGATCCCAGTCAGGCAGACAAAACACACTGACATACAGGCAGAAATTGGGGGTAACATGCCAAGAAAAATGTTACTTTCCTACAACACCCACAGACACAACAACAGTCACCAGTTCCCCAGGCAACCCCCGCCCATAGATTCCACCAAAACAATCAGTGACACACCCACCCCACCCAGCATACCCACAGGCACCACACCAACAGACACCTAGACATCAACCACAAGCACCATATCAGCAGACACCACCCAGACACATAGACATCCTCCACTGCCAGCATCCACCAACAGACACACACACATCTACCACTCCCACATCTCCCAGCACCTCCAGCTCCCAGAGCCCCAAGACACACAAGCACACTCACCCACCTATGCAACAGACACCAGCCAAACAAGCATACCTCTCAGAAGCACGCACCCATGACATCCACACTGACACAGCAGGCAACCACTCCCTCGACCTCCAAATCCCCATCGCCTTCTGCTGACCATCCCTGTGTTCCTAAGGAAAGTTTTTTTGTTTGCCCTTGACCTTTCCCCTGTTCCCTCCACTTGTGTCTTAAACTCTAGAGGCCCCACCAACCTTCCAATCCATCCCTTCCACCTCCAAGGCCTGCCCTGCCCTCCTGCAAGCACCCATACCCCTCCCAAAAAGCAGTCTACCCCTTTCAAACCCAAGACCAAACTCCCTCTCAAATTTGACCCCACCCCCCCAAAGATGTTCCCTGAGGTGCTTGCCTGCCCACTTGATGCCCCTTCCTGTGGAGGTTTCTCTGGCAGTTAGGAGTCAAGTGACAGCACCATGATAGGCCAATGGATTGGCCAATGACCTTAGAAAATTGAAATAGTTGTTTTTTTGGGTATACATTTGTCCTGCAATTCCTTTTCTACGTTTATGCTGTTCCTGAGAAACGTTTGTTGTCTGCCTACAGGTGTGTGTGTGTGTGTTTCATCCTGCTTGCTGATCCATTTTCTGTTCTTTGCAGTATGTGTGACTTTGTGTGCAGCACTGGTGTCTCTCAAGACAAGGGTATCTGTTGACTGTATGGATATGTGAGTGTAAATGCAATAGTGGTGTCATAGCACTGAATACAGTTTGTAATGGTAAGTATTTAGGGGGTCATTCCGACCCTGGCGGTCCATGACCGCCATGGCGGAGGGCGGCGGAAGCACCGCCAACAGGCTGGCGGTGCTTCCTGGGCTATTCTGACCGCAGCGGTAAAGCCGCGGTCAGAAAAGGGGAACCAGCGGTTTCCAGCCGGTTTTCCCCTGGCCCATGGAATCCTCCATGGCGGCGCTGCTTGCAGCCCCGCCAAGGGGAATTCCGACCCCCTTCCCGCCAGCCTGTTTCTGGCGGTGTCCACCGCCAGAACCAGGATGGTGGGAATGGGTGTCGTGGGGCCCCTGGGGGCCCCTGCACTGCCCATGCCACTGGCATGGGCAGTGCAGGGGCCCCCTAACAGGGCCCCACAAAGATTTTCACTGTCTGCTTTGCAGACAGTGAAAATCCCGACGGGTGCCACTGCACCCGTCGCACACCTGCAACTCCGTCGGCTCCATTCAGAGCCGGCTTCCTCGTTGCAGGGGCTTTCCCGCTGGGCCGGCGGACGGCCTTTTGGCGGTCGCCCGCCGGCCCAGCGGGAAAGTTGGAATGACCGCCGCGGTCTTTTGACCGCGGTGCGGTCATTCGGCGGTAACCGCATGGCGGGCGGCGACTGCCGCCCGCCGCGGTCAGAATGACCCCCTTAATCTTGTGTTGTCCAATGTGAGCACGTATTGTGTTAGGGTTGTCCCCCTGAAATGGATTATGGATTCATGTAATGTGTGTCAGCTTGAGTTTTGTTTGTGCAGACATGGAGTGTGTTCAATTGTGTTATCCTTGTTTGCATTTGACCGTGCATGTGTCCATTTAGCTGTGTGTAGCTAGTTCATGTAGATATATGTCCCATGCAGTTGGAGTTGTATGTGCTTTGTAGACTTTCACTTCCACATTGCAGATACGCATGTCATTTGGGTATAGTATTGTCTGTCCCAGAGATACCTAAATGGCCAGTTCCTGTGCAAATGTTCCTTTAGGGGTGTGTGCAAAGTAATATGTATCCCAGTGCAGCCTCTTTGGATGAGTGTTCCTGCTGGCCCCATCCCTATTTTGCAGGTATTGTTTGCATAGGGACCTTTGGATATTTGTCTTTATAACTTGTGCATCCCATTGTCCCTCCATTGTGCTGCAATGTATGTGTCCATTGCAGGGCTGTTTGCTGGGAGTGTTGTTTGTGTTCTATGCCACAGCCATACATATGTGTGTTGAATGTGATGACAGTCCATGGCAAGTATGCAAGGTGAGTGTGTGAGTGGTATTTGAATATTTTAAGCTGGTGCGTTGTTGGTGTTGTGTGAGTCAATGTTGTGTACCCTCCACTGTCCCTGTGTCTGAGGTGAGCAGATGTGTGTTTTTGTGTACTCTTGAGGTGCAGTGTGAGTGACCTGCCCAAAGGGGGCGATTGTGACTGTGAATGTGTCCTTCTTTGTGAATGACTTGGGCTTTGTACATAATGAAACGTGTACTTTGAAATATGTACTTTGTGCCCATAGGGTGACGCCCATCTCATGTGGATGATGGCACGAGGATCTGTTGTTGACCTTAATGACACAGGTACTTATATTTACTTACAGTTGGTTGTGTCTATGACAGTCTGGATTTTGTGCTCCTTCAATTATCAGCAGCAGCGGCAGGATGTGTGTGATGGGCTCAATGGCCACACAGGACGTGTAAGGCTGCCTTCAAGTGAGTTGCTCCCTTTATACTCTCGGTTTTCACCAGCTGACACAGTCACATTGGTGGTGTGCAACCTCATAATGGGACTGGCAGAAACAGAGGCTCCGCCGGCCTGTTTGTGCTGGCTCATGACCGCAGTGGTCAGTGCTGCCTGGCGGTGCAGGTCTTTGATCCATAGGCCTGCATGACTCATAATACAGTGGTCCAACCACTATGCTGATGGTGGTTGGACCGCCACCACCATGGACATCCAAAGTCTTAATGAGGCCCTATATTTTTTATATTTTAATTTACAGTATATAAAACAATATGCTCATTAACAATATTGAGAATAGTATCTTTTTATGACATGTTTTTGTTATTAGTATTCTAACAAACAACCATAGGTAGGTCCTGGCAGGTTTTTGATGAAGTGCTGTGAAATGTCTAAGTTTGGTCTTAATTATGTTTTTTTCATGCTCATCTAGTTTTGAGCTGTAATATTCCGTACAGAGCTTGAACATTATGGCCCTCTGAAGACTGCTAGGGCCATGGTGGTAGTCTCATTGCTGACGGGCCGGCAGTGAAGACCGCTACATTATGGGTGTGGTGGGTTGGCCTCTATCAATCTGCCTCATCCCCGCTTATACCGCTAGGACGGGTGGACAGCCGGGCCGGAGATTAGTGTCTCTGACCTGGTGGTCCACTGAAGACCGCTGGCGGCATCACAAGTCGGCTTTCCACCAGGGTTTCTGCAGCTGTACCACACCACGAAAACCCTGGCGGAAAGGCTACCAGTGACAGGAAATGTCTTTCCTGTCACCGGTAGATGACTCCCCCAACTACCCTGCAATCCCAATACCCCCCCCCCCACCAGAACAACACCCCGCGCCCCACACCCACTAACAGAACAGCACCCTCTCCGACACCCCCTAACAGAACAGCACCCCCCTCCCCAACCCCTACCTCCCTCACTGCATACACGCAAACATCCACACGCACCCTGCATACACTCATTCACCAACACTTACATACATGCATTCACTCACATGCATCCATACTCGCATTCACACAAACATTCCAACACGCACTCACTTCAGCAATCATACATACAAACATCCACACACACATGCATACACACTTACATTCACACACGCAGACAACATCCACTCACAAACGCACGCACTGGCCCATTCTCTGTTTCTCTTTGTAGTGAAGGTTCTAGAGAAGACAATCAACCAGCAACTCACCGAACACTTGGAACACAACACCTCAAGGACCCCTCTCAATCCGGATTCGGGGCCAACCACAGCACAGAGACAGCCATGATCACAGCCATCACTGACCTCAGGGCCCTCACGGACTGCAGCAAAATGGCAGCCCTCATCCTCCTGGACCTGTCAGCTGTCTTCTACACCATCTCCCATCATGAGCAACAGACTCCACCACCTCAGAATCCAGGGAGATGCCCTAAAATTGATCACTTCATACCTCACCAGAAGAACTCAGAGGATCCATCTCCAAACATTTACCTAGGAACCCAAGAAGATCACCTGTGGTGTCCCCTAAGGATCATCCCTCAGCCCCACACTCTTCAAGACATACATCAGATCACATGGACTCAGCATCATCTCCTATGCTGATGACACCCAACTCATTCTCTCATTTCAGAAGAGTCCTCCCCATCAGAGCCATCTTCCAGAGATGTATGATGAACGTCGTTGACTGGATGACGGACTGTCTCAAATTTAACACGGACGAGACAGAAGTCCTCATCTTTGGGAACAGCACCTCGCCATAGAACGATGAAAGGTGGCGTACTGAACTCAGCATTCCCCCGCCCTGACAGACCACACCCGCGACTTCTGCATCATCTTGGACAGCAAGCTATCTATGAAGAAACGGGTAAACACTGTCTCAACCTCCTGCTTCCATACCCACGATGCTCAGCAAGATCTTCAGGTGGCTCCCAGTCAATACCAGAAGACCCATCACACATGCCCATGCCCCTAGCAGGCTGGCCTACGGGAATACACTCAATGTAGGAATCACTGCATGCTCCCTGAAGAGACTACAGACAAGACAAAGCTCAGCAGCAAGACTCATCCTCAACCTCCCCAGATGAACCCACATCACCTCCAGAAGCTACACTGGTTTTCGATCCAGAAGAGATGCAAGTTTAAGATGTTGACCCAACCAAACAAAGACCTGCATAATGAAGGACTAGCTTACATCAACAAATGGATGACCTTCCACCAACCGACCAGACACCTATGATCCACTTTCCTCTTCCTTGCAGACACCCTCTGGATCTGCCAAAGCAACAGCAGAGGATGCTACTTCTCACACCTGGCAGCCAAAGCTTTGAACAACTTTCCCGGCACCTCCAGACTGCCTCATCACTTCAGCAGTTCATGAAAGGGCTCAAGACCTGTCTGTCTGAAGGAACAGTTCACCACAAGGCAGTTAACAACTACAGCGCCTTGAGACTCTCACGGGTGATTTGCTGCCCTTTATAAATCCTTGATTGATTGGTAGATTAACATAATAAAGCACAGCAAGTCAGTTGCTGCACTGCATTGCGTGAACAAGAGAAAGCAGACTGCAGCATATTTACAAAGGTATGGTGCATTTCTGCTGTCTCATTGCCCTGGCACACTTTGGGCTGCCTATCACCAACACAAGCTGCCTGTGCTGTAGTCAGGATCATTTTTGTGCAGGAAGGGATACATTCCTGCACAAAATCTATCCTTTGAGGCTGGTGTAACAAGCTATTCTCCTTTTTACACCAGCCTCAGTGAGGAAAAACATTTTGGTGCAAACCCATGTCTTCAATTGTTTGTAAACACGGGTTTGCATCAAAATCTATGGATGGGTGCACTGGAACACCCATTTCTCACCCATGGAACACCTCGCTGACGAAAAGAACCCCTGGGCCACGCAATGTGCTGTGATGCGTGCCTCTTTATTTGCAAACCCAAGCAATTTCACTTTGTGCGACTTGGTAAATTCCAAAATTGTTAATAATGGATTTTGCACCTAAAAAGTAACACAACCCAACTCAAAACCTTAGTAAGTCTGGGCTTAAATGATTGGGCTACTACAGCTTGAAGATACATGGCAAAATATGTATCAACTTTAGCTGGTTTTACATTTGTTCTGCATTGTTTCATCAATACTCTTGTACTGATTTTTTGTTATTTACAAAGCAATGTGTAACCAAGGGATAAATTATATTGTTAGTACGGAGGGCCATATTGTTTTCCTATTGATTTTTTCAAACATAGCTGCAGTAAAGAAAATTAGGCCTAAATCAGTGCTTGAAAATATTCAATAACCAAGATTACATTGGGGGTACCTTACTCTTCTCCAACAATGAAGGTTCAGCTGAATCTAACATAGTTTCAGATACAGCCTAGGTTCATTTTACAAGATCAGTCTCCTGGGTTGGATAGAGGAGTAGTATACTTTAGAAAACTTGAATGCAAATGGTGATAGAGTTGATATGTCAGCTAGAAAGTGAATACCTGACATAAAATTCTAAAGTTGTAAAGAAGGGGTTGTTAGTAAAACATTTATGTCCACAAAATGTAATTTAGAAATGAGAAACTATGAATGTCTACTTGTTGAGGTTGTTAGCAGCTATTCAAAAAGGAATAATGGAGGCTAAACGGGGGAAACGTCCTGAACCACGACTACGGAACAACGAAGACACCCACAACGCAAGCGTAACCACGCTTGCCAGAACAAACTTGCCTTTTTCTTTGCCTTAACACATATGGGTAGTTAAGGCTGAGAAAAAAGCAGAGTGGATCAGGAGGACGCGGTCAGGTAAGTGGGGTTGGGGCAAGGTTGGGGGTAGTTTTTAGGGGTGGAGGTGGATTAAGGGCTTGGGGCGGGGTGGGGGATCAGGGAAGTTTGTTTTTTAGGGGTGGGGATGAGGCAGTTGGTTTTTAGGGGCGGGGTGGGGGAATTGGGGTAGTTTGGTTTTTAGGAGCAGGGTGGGGGATTGGGGTCGTTTTTAGCAGTGGGGTGGATTAAGGGCTTGGGGTGGAGGAGTCGGGGTATTTTGGTTTTTAGGGGCAGGGTGGAGGATCAGGGTAGTTTGTTTTTTAGGGGCGGGGGATCGGGGTAGTTTGGTCATGTAAGTGGCATTGGGGCAGTGTTAGGAGTAGTGTTTAGGGGTGGGGGTGGATTAGGGGCTTGAGGCGGGGTGGGGAGTCAGGGTAGTTTGATTTTTAGGGGCGGGGTGGGGCATCTGGGTAGTTTGGTTTTTAGGGGTAGGGTGGGGGGTCGGGTAGTTTGGTTTTTAGGGGTGGGGTGGGAGGATCGGGGTAATTTGGTCAGGTAAGTGGGGTTGGGGCAGGGTTGGGGTAGTTTTTAGGGATGGGTTGGATTAAGGGAATGGGGTGGGGAGTAGGGGTAGTTTGGTTGTTAGGGGCAGGGTAGGCGATCAGGGTAGTTTGGTTTTTAGGGGCAGGTGTGGGGAGATCGGGTAGTTTGGTCAGGTAAGTGGGGTTGGGGGTAGTTTTTAGGGGTGGGGATGGATTAAGGGCTTGGGCAGGGGTGGGGGGGTCGGGATAGTTTTGTTTTTGGGGTGAGGTGGAGGTAGTTTTGTTTTTAGAGATGGGGTGGGGATCAGTTGTTTTTAGGGAAGGTGGGAGGGTAGGGGAATTTTTTAGGGTTCAGCGTGGGTGGGGGTATCAGGTCATTCTGTTTTTAGGGGCGGGGTCAGAGTAGTTTTGTTTTTAGAGGCCGAGTGGGGGGTCAGGGTAGTTTGTTTTTAGGGGTGGGGGATCAAGGTAGTTTGTTTTTTAGGGGTGGGGGATTGGGGTAGTTCTGTTTTTAGGGGCGGGTGGGGGATTGGTTGTTTTTAGAGCAGGTGTGGGATCGGGGAAGGTTTTAGGGCTCAGGGTAGGTGGGGGTGTCGGGGTAGTTTTGTCTTTAGGGGCAGTTTTGTTTTCAGGGGTGGGGTGGTAGGGTTGGGGTAGTTTTTTTTTTTAGGGGCAGGGAGATTGGGGTAGTTTGGTCAGGTAAGTGGGGTTACCTGATGCTTGGGGTGGGGAGGTGGTGGAAGTTTTGTTTTTAGGGGCAGGGATGGGCAGTCATTTTTTTTTAGGGCAGGTGGGGGGTCGGGGAGGGTTTTAGGGCTCAGTGTGGGTGGGGGTGTTGGTGTACTTTTGATTTTAAGGGCAGGGGTGGGGGGTCAGGTAGTTTTAATATTAGGGGTGGGGTAGTTTTGGGCCTTAGAACGGGTGGGGGGTGGCATGCTAGAACCACGCATGCCATTCCCACATGCCTTTACTAGGCATGCTTTTACAGCATTAAAATCGATGTAATAGCATGCATGGTAAAGGCATTTGTGGTAACGATGCGTCGTTGTTCCGACCGCATTGTTCAGGCATGCATGATTCTCGCATTAGTTGTTCCATCATACATTCGGCTAACAGTATTAAAAAACCCATACGTCAATGATACCTCCTTGAACTCAGATGAAATGATATCACTTACCGAAATGGCAGCTGGGTGTTTGAGATGTCACTTGTTTTTAATGGACTTCTTGCTTGCCTAGGGCTAAATTCCCCAAATCTTTGTAGGGGGAATTGGAGTGTCTGAAAACCAAAATACATATTTGGGAGCCAATGTGATTTTCTTATAAGAGAATTACACTGACATATTTAGAAAGCTCCACAGGAATGGATTGAGGCCAGGGCAGCCAGTTTGGTGCCACCTGCTGTGACAAATTTTGCTCGGTTCAGGCAATTTACATACAGGTAGTGTAGAGGGGAGTTCCCTTTATTAGGATTAACATGTTTGTGAGGCTGAAAAAAGGTCAGCCTGACAGACACTTCTCATTTTCAGGTCCGCAACCAGGAGCTAGACATGCACTAAATGTGCAGGCTCCTGGCTGCCTAAGCTGAACTTTTCTGGGCTGAGGATGTCACAGCTCCTGTGGGCTTGACCTCCTCAGCTTAGTAAAAGTCCTTGAGGCCCTTCCCCTCAATGATGAAGGGTAGCTCCAGTCACTGCCTTGGACCTAGGTACTTCAGCTTTAAGCCATGAAGAGCCCAGGGCCGAGTGTGGCTCAGTGACACTTTGTCACAGAGTGGGGTGGGGTCTCGCTTTTTACTGACCCCATCCCACTCTGTGTAGAGGTTTGGACGCAAGCACTGAACATTAATTAAAAAAAAAAAACACACATGCACACTTACCTTCAGCTCTGCAGCCTTGGGGCTGCTGCTTTCCCTCATTGGCTATTGTAAGTTCAACCAATGAGGGAAGGCAGCAGACTCAACACTCTTGCGACCTCCGAGGAAGAGCTGCAGGTTAGTGTGTGTGTGTGTGTGGTTTTTTTAAATTAATGTTTGGTGTTTGCGTACATGTATGTTTGAATATTTTGTAATGAGTGTTGTGAATGGATGTGAGTATGTGCGCACATGTGTGTGAATGAATCAGTGTAAGTGGGTGTGTATGTATGCGTGTGTGTCCCATCCGCCCCCTCCCTCTTAAAATTAGCAGCTCAGGCAATTTACAGACAGGTAGTGTAGAGGGGAGCTCCCATTATTAGGATGAATATGAAAATTTGGTGAGCTAAGTTGATCTCAGGAGAAAGGATGGTTTCTTATACGCCTACAGCTCCATGTAAACGTATTTGCTGTTGGGTGACACAGTGGGCCCATATTTTTGGGAAACTTTGCTAGGCTCAGGCTAAATCCTTAGGGACCTTGTAGGCGGATGTGGTGTATTTAAAAAGCATCATACATATTTGTGAGCTAATGTGTTCTTCACATAAGAGAACCACAATTACTTATTCGGATGTGACTCCGTAGGAATGGATAGAGGCTAGGGCAACCAGTTTAGTGCCACCTGTTGTGAGAACATTTGCTTGGCCCAGGCAATTTACATATGGGTAGTGCATAGTGGTTCTCCCTTTGCTAGGATCAAGATGAAAATTGGTGAGTCAAGATGATCTTAATGGGAGAAAGAATGGTTACATAGTTGTCTATAACTCCATAGGAATGAATTTGTTTGAGGGTTGCACACTGGGCTCAGATGGAAACATTGCTCGGCTCAGACAATGTTAATCTTGATGGGAGAAAGGATGGCTACTTATTCATCTATAGCTCCATAGGTATACATTGGCTTGAGGGTGATACAGTGGGCACAGGTGGAAATATTGCTTGTCTCAGTCTAAATCATTTTGGATCTTAAAGGGGGATGTTGTGTGTTTGAAAAACAAATTACATATTTGTGAGTCAATGTGATTTTCCTAACTGCAATCATCTATTCAGACATAACTTCCTAGGAATGCATTTAGGTGAGGGCAACCAGTTTGGTGCCAACTGTTGTGAAACATTTTGCTTGGCTCAGGCAATTTACATACAGGTAGTGTAGACCTGAGCTACCTCTATTAGGATATATATGAAAACTGTTGAGCCAAGTTGATCTTCATGGGAGAAAGGATGATTTCTTATTAGCTCATAGCTCCATCGGAATGTATTGACTGTTGCGTGGCACAGTGGGCCCATGTTTTGTTGGAAACATTGCTTGGCTCAGGCTAAATCCTTATGGAACTTGTAGGGGGCTGTGATGTGTTTGAAAAACAAAAGACATATTTGTAAGTCAATGTCTTTCTTTCCTATAAGAGAACCACAATTACTTATTTGGATATAGTTCTTTAGGAATGCATTGATGTGAGGGCAACCACGTTGGTGCCACCTGCTGTGACAAATATTGCTATGCTCAGGTAATTTACATACCAACACTAAAGAGGGATGATCCCTATATTAGAATCAATATGAGAATTGGGGAGCTGAAGAGATCTTATTGGAGGAAATATGGCTACTTATTTGACTATAACTCCATGAGAATGCATTGTTTTGAGGGTCTTGCAGTGGGCAAAAGTGGAAACATTCCTTGGCTCAGGCTAAATCCTTATCTAAATCATTTTGGATCTTAAAGGGGGATGTTGTGTATTTGAAAAACAAATTACATATTTGTGAGTCAATGTGATTTTCCTAACTGCAATCATTTATTCCGACATAACTTCCTAGGAATGCATTGAGGTGAGGGCAACCGGTTTGGTGCCAACTGTTGTGAAACATTTTGCTTGGCTCAGGCAATTTACATACAGGTAGTGTAGACCTGAGCTACCTCTATTAGGATATATATGAAAACTGTTGAGCCAAGTTGATCTTCATGGGAGAAAGGATAATTTCTTATTCGCTCATAGCTCCATCGGAATGTATTGACTGTTGTGTGGCACAGTGGGCCCATGTTTTGGTGGAAACATTGCTTGGCTCAGGCTAAATCCTTATGGAACTTGTAGGGGGCTGTGATGTGTTTGAAAAACAAAAGACTTATTTGTAAGTCAATGTCTTTCTTTCCTATAAGAGAACCACAATTACTTATTTGGATGTAGTTCTTTAGGAATGCATTGATGTGAGGGCAACCAAGTTGGTGCCACCTGCTGTGACAAATATTGCTCAGCTCAGGTAATTTACATACCAACACTAAAGAGGGATGATCCCTGTATTAGAATCAATATGAGAATTGGGGAGCTGAAGAGATCTTATTGGAGGAAATATGGCTACTTATTTGACTATAACTCCATGAGAATGCATTGTTTTGAGGGTCTTGCAGTGGGCAAAGTGGAAACATTGCTTGGCTCAGACTAAATCCTTAAGGCGCTTGTAGGGGAGTATGGTGTGTGTGAAAAACAAATACATATTTGTGAGCAAATGTGATAATCCTATAGGAGGAATACATTTACTTATTTGGATGTAACGCCATAGCAATGCTTTAAGGCTAGGGTAACTAGTTTGGTGCCACCTCTTGTAACAAATCGTGCTCGGCTCAGGGGGTTTACATATAGGTAGTGTGGAGAGGTGAGCTCTTTGTTGGGATCAGGATGGAAATTGTTGAGCCAGGTTGATCTTGATGGGAGGAAGGATGATTACTTATTAATCTATAACTCCATTGGACTGCATTAGCTTGCAGGTGGCACAGTTGGAAACATTGCTCAGCTCAATATAAGTCCTTATGGAGCTTGCAGGTGGTGTAGTGTGTTTAGCATATTTGTGAACCAATGTGAATTTCAAATAGGAAAAGTGTGACCACATATTCGCAGATAACTGCTTAATGATGCATTGAGGTCAGAGCAACTCATGTGGTGCCAAAAGTATGATCAGCTCAGACAACATACACATAGGGATTGTAAATGAGTACTCCCTTTCTTGAGATGCATTGGAATTTTGGGGGCGATAAAGTTGTCTCATGCTTTGGTGGAAACGTTGCTTGTGTCAAACTAAATCTTAAGAGGTGTAATAGTGATATGTGTTGTTATACTCATAGTATGGCAATGTAGTGCCCGATAAAATGGACTTAGCTGAATTATTTAAGGTTGTATTTTATATAAAATGTTGCCTATATTTAAAATGCTGGCCGAATAAGATGCTTACTACAACCAACAAATAAGATGCTAGCCGAATAAGAAGCTAATTTCAGCCTGTGAAAAAGATGCTGTCCAAATAAGAAGCTAAATTCAGCCTCATGTTTGAAGGTCTGTTCTTCCTTCAACTCCCGAAGTTGCAGAGGGAGGGAATTCCAGGCTGTGGCAGTGAGAAATGAAACAGAGGAACCACCCCATTTTTTCCTTGTAGTTTTCAGAACCACTACCATCAGATTGTAGGAGGAGCATAGGGAATTCAGCTGAAATATATAATCTGATCCTGTTCCTCAATAACATTACCCTTTTTAGTGAAATGCCTTGTGAGTCAGCATGAGCCCTTTAAACTGGACTCTCTCTTTAATAGGAAGCCAGTGCAGCTCTTTCAGGTGCGGTTGGATCTGACTCCTTTTTGACACTTTCAATAAAAGTTGAGCTGAGGCCTTCTGCAGGTGTCTCCATCTTAACACTCATTACTGCCAAATTATGACCATGGCGGTGAAACCTCCCATAGACAGCCAATGTAGCACACCATCCACCAGGGCGTTAACACCACTGACCACGGCGGTAGCCATCAACAGCCAGGCGGAAGCCGAGGTGCCGCCCACCACATTATGACACTGCAAACCTGCCACGATTTCCGGGGCTGTACGAACACCATCAAAACCTGGGCGAAACACATCACAGAAGACCAACGCTCACCAAAAAGACACAGAGAAGACCAGAGCCGCCATGAAACCGGAACTGCAAGTCTTCCCAATGCTCTTCTACACCATGCTCCACCTGGAACACCAACGCCAACGACGACAGTGAGTACAGCCGCCTAGCACACAAGGAAGGGAGGGAGGGAAAGGAGAGTGACACACACATGCACGATACACACCACACACCATACACACAACCAGATGCAGACGTAAACCAATGGCACATGACACACGGCATAATAATTCAAAGACTACAGTTTGGTAGCACTGACATTGTAATATAAAGGCAACATCCCCCATATTAACCAATTTTAGAACAAAGATACATGAACAATTGTCCAGAAAGGGCCAATGCCCAGTCCAAAGTACATAAGACCCACATGGCCACAGGGCACAGTCCAATTCCCAACTTGATCCTGACGAATTCCGCACAACACTCCGCAGGGGCAACATCTCGGAAGTGGACAGGCACCTCAGGGAAGGGAGGTGGGGGGCACCTCAGCTGAAGTCCGGAACTTGCCCACTACTCCTGGAGGGGGCTCCATGCCCATTTCCCAATGCTGAGGAGTACAGGGTCACAGTCTCTGAGGTGGGGTACTTGCCCACTGCTTCTGGAGGGGGCTCTATGCCCATTTCCCAATGCTGGGGAGTGCAAGGTCACAGTCTCTCAGGTGGGGAACTTGCCCACTGCTCCTGGAGGGGGCTCCATGTACAACAGTCCCTGGAGGGTGGCCTACATGCCCTCTGCTGGAGGTGAGGTCTGCATTGTTTCTGCTGGGGGAGGTGTCTCCTGGGCAGCCTCTGCTGAAGGTGAGGACTGCCTACAGAGATGGATCTCAGGAGGTCAATAGCCTCCTCACCCAGGGCAGCAGGGCTCACTGGGGCAGGGCCTGAGGTGCCTGGGGCGAAGGAGATGCCCACCGTCCTGGGTCAGCGGGCATGGGCAACTCGCTGAGGGGCTATTGGGAGGGCGGTGCTGGTACGGGGGATGGCAGCTGTACCTGCAGCTGGGGTGGTCACAGAGGTGTCCGCCACCACCAGGGAGCTTCCATTGGAGGAGGCATTTGGGTCAGTGTTGTCACCTGTCTCCACTGTGGTGCTCCCCTCGCCCTCCGTCCCACTGGATCCCTCGGCATCGGTGGACTCTGCCTCCTGGTTCCTGTGGGATGAAGCTCCCTCTGTCGCTGGTGCCCCTGCTCCTCTGCCAGATAATGCTAATGCAAACATGGACAGGATGACAGAAGGAGAAAGGGGGGGGAGACAGGGAGCACTGGGGCAATTACAGCATCAACACCACAGTTGGCATACACAGCACCGTCACACACAGGGATCAGGATTGAGCACTATGCATTGCACTGCCATTGAATTGGCTAGATGCCACAGCAAGATGAGGGCCATACACCACCAACTGCACACCTCCTGGCACCCACAACGCCCTGAATGACATGGAATGGAAATGAGCTAGGTTACCTGCATTTGCCATACACCCATTACCCTTGAGCTGGATCACGCTGCAATGTGGCATTAAGAGGCACCCACTAACTCACAACCACCACCTGGATCCCATGCCACCTACCAATTATTATAGTAAGGCCCCTTGTGGCTGTTATGATGCCCTCAAGCGCCCATCCAGCTCTGGGTAGGCCACCGCCATTATGCAGGCCATCAGGGGGGTCAGGTTCTGACGGGCACCCCTTCCTTGTTGGGAGGCCATCCCCAGATGGGCCTCCGTGGCCTTCTGTGCCCAGCGTCTCAGGCCCTCCCACCGTTTCCTGCAGTGGGTACTCCATCTGCTGTAGAACCCCAGGGCCCGCACGTCCTTCGCGATGGCACGCCACTATCCCTTCTTTGATGGGCGCTGACCTGCAGAGGTAATACAGACAGGAGGCCAGCATTACACATACAATCCAGCCTGTGACACAAATGGCTCCCAAATCCCGTGTCTAAATCCACTGGCACACATCGCCCAGCACACACCATGTACACTACTACCAAACATACCACCCTACATATAACATGATGCCTGCACACACATCTCCATGCTACCCTCCCACATGCATCATGCCCAAGGTGTACTCACCTGTTGGTCTGGAGGCCCATACACCTGTCCATACTGGGGCAGGACCCTATCCACCAAGCGCTCCAACTCCATCGAAGTGAAGGCAGGGGCCCTTTCCCTGGTCACATGGGCCATGGTAGGTTCCAGACACAGGTCACAGCAGCACACGCAGTGTAGGTGTTGTCCTGTAGAAAGTCAGGAATCAAGTGAGATTATAGACAGAAAATGGTGGTTACGTCCGCGGTGGTGTACACCGTCACTGCCAATGCTGATCCCTATTGGCCACTGTACTCCACAGAGCCTTATATTAGCCAATGAGGAATTGGACGGCGGTGCAAGACCGCCTTCCGATATGATGCCCAACGTCAGCGGAGTTACCTCACTTCCACCTGTCCCTAGATACAGGACAGGCGGTCGCCATTTCATGGTGCCGGACTACATACAGAGCTTCCATAACTGCGTTATTTATGGAAATTGCACATACATTGCCATTCCCACTGCCCCATCACATTAATGCTGTATGAACACTGAGGTGGTGGTTCCGTTGTACAAATTGTGACAGCCTACTCACTCCTGTGTCCCTTAGACACTTAACACTGTGGATGAATAGGAGGAGGAGACAACCCCCCTTGTACAGACCCCTTGTGGACTTGGCTATACTGGAGGAAAGGCACATTATACTTGCATATGGACTGGACAGTGCCACAATCACAGAGCTGTGTGCCCAATTGGAGCCTGACCTGATATCAGCTAACCGTCCTCCCACTGGGATCCCCCCTCTTGTGCAGGTTCTATCAGTGCTCCATTTCTTGGCAACTGGTTCTTTCCAAGTGACGGTGGCACTGGCACCAGGAATGTCATAGCCAATGTTCTCAGTCGTGCTGGCAATAGTATTGTCTGCCTTGGTGAAACATGTGCAGCTACATTTCTTTCCCCCAGGTAGAAGATTTGGCCACTGTGAAAGCGGGATTCTATGCAATGGGACATATTCCCAATATTATTGGGGAGATTGACGGTACACATATTGCGTTTGTCCCCCCCCGCCAGAATGAACAGGTGTTCAGGAATCTGAAGAGTTTCCACTCACTCAATGTGCAAATGGTGGGCCTGGTGGACCAGTACATCTCCCACGTTACTGACGAGTATCCTGGGTAGGTGCATGATGCCTTTGTTCTAAGGAATAGCAGCATCCCAAATGTGATGGCCCAACTATAGAGGCACAGGGTGTGGCTAATAGATGAGCCAGAGTCCCCATCCACTGAATGTCAGTGGATGCCTCAAAGTGTTATCCCCATAGCATTGTGTAAGGCTAAGTTTTGTCCCTCAATACTTGCAGGTGACTCTGGCTACCCAAGCCAATCGTGGCTCCTGACCCTTGTGAGGAATGCCAGGACAGGGCTGAGAACTGTTATAATGATGCACATGGGTGAACCAGGAGAATAATCAAGAGGACCTTCGGCATCCTGAAGGCCAAGTTCAGATGCCTACATCTGACAGGTGGATCCCTGTACTACTCACCCGAAAAGGTCTGCCAGATAGTAGTGGCGGGGACTGGAGATGACACTGTGGCAGCAGTGGACCCTGAGGACAGTGAGGACGAGGAGGCAGAGGATGAGGATGAGGACAACAGAACATCAGTTATACGACAATAATTCCAATGACACACAGGTGAGACAGTGGAACTGACCATTGCTCTGACTATTGATGTTTTCTGTGTGGCTGCATCATGAAGGTGTTTGCTTCCTTTGCATCTCGACTTACTGTCACCTATGGCTTGTAATTTTACGGATGTTGGTGATATGACAACAGTGTCCTGATGTGTTTACTGCAGACAGCTACAGGTCATTATTTGTATGGTATCACAGTGTTCAGATCATTTGCACTAGATGTGACTGTTCCCATAAAAGCAGATTTTCAAGACATAAAACAGTGTCACTCGAGTCGTGTTCAAGGGTGTTTATTGTAGTGAAAATAATTAACTGAAAAGTGCAATGGAATGGGGTGACGGTAGAGGGAAATCCAGGGTATTGTTCCAGTCTGTTTGTAGCACAGGTCCAGTATGCAAGAGGCCATAGGAAGGGGAGCAAAGGCAGTTCAAAGTGAACAAGGTGACAGGGTGGGACACAGGGGGACAATCAGGAGTCTCATTTCCTGGCAGTGGTCTTGGTCTTGGCAAATGTCTTTGGCTTCTGTCTGGGTCGCAGGGAACAGTTGCGGGGTGGTTCACCTTCTGCAGGGGGAGGGGTGCTGGTGGTCTGTGGGTTCTGTGGCAGGGTCTTCTGCCCACTAACTGCAGTGGAAGTGGAGGGATGGTCAATTGACTGGCTAATGGTAGGGACCCGCTGGTGTGCTGTCGATTCCCTCATGATGTTGGCCATGCCTGCCAGCACCCCTGCTATGGAGATCATGGTGGTGTTGAATGCCTGCAAGTCCTCCCTGATCTCCTGATGGTGTTCCTGCTGCAGCCGCTTGTTCTCCTGCATGTTGTTAAGGATCTGGTCCATAGTGTCCTGGGATTGTTGGTAGGCCCCCAGGATCTTGATGAGTGCCTCCTGGAGAGTCAGTTCTCTGGGCCTGTTCTCGCCCTGGCACACAGTGGTCCTCCCAGTGTCCCTGTTGCCCTGTGCCTCTGTCCCTTGAATGGTGTGCCCACTGCCACTGACCCCAGGTCGCTGATTGTCTTGGGGGGCGAGGTGTGGACTGGGGTCCCTGTACAGCTAGGCACACTGCTGATTGACGTGTTCTGGGGACACAGGTGTGGGGATGCTGGGTGGGTACTGTGGTGTTGAATACTGAAGGAGGATGCTCTGTGGTTGACTGGGAGTGGGCTGAGGTGACGACTGACTGGTGTGCCCTGATGGGCCAGGTAGTTCATCCAGAAGTCCAGAGTTATCGTCATCACTGGGGGCATCTTCTGTTGGGGGACGGGTTTGTTGTGGCAACTCCTCTGTGCCCACATTGGCTGGGGCACCTGTGGGGATGTAAGTGATGTATTATGCTTCATGTCTGCAACATATTGTGCATCCCTATCTTCCCCTCTATCGTTGCTGTTGCCCTGCCACTTTTTTTGTGTATGGTGATGTATTGTATGATTGTTAGTTCTCCATGCTGTGCATGTTTTTGTGATGGGTGTCCATGTAGGGCTGGGAGGGCTGTCCCTGCATTGGTATAGCATGCAGGGCTTTGCATCGGGTTAGTCATATGTGTAGGTGCAGTGTGTGGGATGGAGTGGAGTGATGGGAGTGAGGGGGTGAGATGGCATGCAGGTATGGGAGTTGATAAGTAGTAAATGTTGACTCACCAGTGTCTAGTCCTCCGGCAACTCCAGTGAGTCCCTCAAGATGCAGTAATACCAAGACGTGCTCCTCCCATGCTGTGAGCTGTGGGGGAGGAGGTGAGGATCAACCGCCAGTCCTCCATATGACGAGTTGGTGCCTTGCTGCCACAGAACGTACCTTCCCCCATAGGTTGTTCCACCTCTTCCTGATGTCGTGCCTTGTTTTTGGATGCTGTCCCACGGTGTTCACCTTGTCCACGATCCTCCGCCATAGCTCCATCCTCCTGGCAATGGATATTTGATGTACCTGTGCTCCAAACAGCTGTGGCTCTACCCTGACAATTTCCTCCACCATGACCCGCAACTCCTCATCTGTGAACCGGGGGTGTCTTTGTGGGGACACGGGTGTTGTGTGGTGTGTGTAAGTATGTGGGTACTGGGTACTGTGGTTTGGTGTGTGAAGTGGGGTGCTTGAGGGATGTATGGGTATATGTGGTGTGTGTGTCTGGTTGTCGCAGTGGTCTTGGTGTCAGTCTGGTGGCAATAATTTGTATTCGTAAAGGGTTGTGGGTAATGTGTGTGTGTGTTTTATAGTGCTGGGGGTGGGTGTGTGTGGTGTGTGTGTGTATGAGTGTCAGGTGTGTGTTTTTGGTATTGGCCAATGTGTAATGTAGTATTTGGGTGTCCATTTTGAGCGCGCCGGTGTGTACCAACAATGGTTTACCGCCGTGATGATTTGTGGGTCATAATGTGGTGGGCGTTGTTTTGTTGGCATAACGGTAAGGGTGTTGGTACCGCCACTTTAGCACTGACCTTTGGGCTGGCGGATTTGGTATGTGGCAGTATTCTGTCAGATTGGTGTGTGTCATAATTTGGCGAACGGATGGTATGTTGGCGGCCGTCACTGTGGTGGTAAGCGCCATTTACCGCCAATGTCATAACGAGGGCCACAGTGTGTATAGACGTTTTACTCATAACACACTGATGGAAGTAAACAACTCCTGTAAAAGGAGACTGGTAAGGCTTTTAAAAACAAATATTTTATTGTTTTTTGATTTTTACAACACAAAATAAAAAAAACAGCACCATAGCTTGTGCCATCAGAACACTGTACATTTTAAAGGTCGAGACATATCTAGATTAAGTATCCCACTGCCCCCTGAAACTGTGACACTGAGGTGGGGTCTATCCCTCCACTCTTTCCCGGTCTCATGAGACCCCAAGTCGGGTCTCTGGTTGTAGGACGGAAGTCCTTCCAGTTACCGGGTATATTAACCCTCCTACCAGTGTATACAGGATGGACCATTCTAGTCCATATTGGGCTCTCCAGGGGCCTCATATTTTTGTAAATTTATTCAAGCAGCCTCATGCGCTGTACACCACCCTCTCAGCGTCCATGCGGTATGTCATGACTGAGACCCGGGAAACAGGGAGGGAGGGGCCAGACTGCTCCAGCTCCTAAATATATCTTGTTTCGCCCTGGCGAAACCAAATAAGCCGAATGGGAGTTGTCTCCTGGGCAGGTCTACATCAGTGAGTATACCGAGTATGAGGAAATGGGGGCATGAGGTATCTGTACTCCTAGGATGGAGGTTAGCATGGAGGTTATCTTCTCCCGGTAGGGGTGTGTTAGACCTGAAAGCCTTTAGGGTAGTCATCTCCCAACTTATTGCCTACCTCACTCCACTTTTCTGACACTGTTTTTGCTGGTTTTAGGACTCTACGCACTTTACCACTGCTAACCATTGCTAAAGTGCTTATAACCTCTCCCTTAAACATGGTAACATTGGTTCATTCCCAATTGGCCTATTTGATTTACTTGTAAGTCCCTGGTGAAGTGCACCACATATGCCCAGGGCCTGTAAATTGAATGCTACTAATGGTCTGCAGGACTGGTTGTGCCACCCACATAAGTAGCCCCATAACCATATCTCAGGGCTGCCATTACAAGGCCAGTGTGTTACAGTTTCCCTGCCACTTTGACATGGCATTTAAAGGTACTTGTCAAGCCTTAAACTCCCCTTTTTCTACATATAAGCCACCCCAAGGTAGGCCCTAGTTAACCTATAGGGAGGAGTGCTATGTAGGTAAAAGGCAGGACTTATGCAAGTGTGTTTTATATGTCCTGGTAGTGGAAAACTCATACATTTGTTTTCCACAACTGTGAGGCCTGCTCCTTTCATAGGATAGCATTAGGACTACCCTCAAGTACTGTTTGAGTGGTAGATTCTGAACAGAAAGCGGTAACCAGGTCATATTTCGTATGGCCAGAAAGGTAATAGGAAATCCTGCTTATTGGTGAGGTTGGATTTTATATTACTATTTTTAAAAATACCACTTTTAGAAAGTCAGCTTTTCGCTGTAGTTAAAATCCATCTGTGCCTTACAGCCTGCCTCCAATCAACGTCTGGGCTGGGCTGGTTGACAGCTTCCTTGTGCATTTCAGTCAGACAACCACAAATACGGGACACTCAGTCACACCTGCACTCATCTGCATACTGAATGGGCCTTCCTGGGCTGGAAGAGTGGAAGGCCTGACACTTACATTTCATAGGCTAGTGGCCTGCCCTCACACAATGGCCTGCCAAACCCCCTACTGGGACCCTAGCAGACAGACCTGTATTGAAAGGGGAACTTGTGCACTTCAAAACCACTCTTTGAAGTCTCACCCACTTCAAAGGCATTTTTGAGTATATAAGCTGGGTCCCTGACCCCACCAACTCATACACTTCTGGACCTGAACCTGCAACATGTCAAGGGGAACTGCCTGGCTGCCCAAAGGACTCATATGGACTGCTTTGTTGAGAAGGACTGCCGCCTTGCTGTTGCCAGATAAACATCCTATATTTTCTAAACCTGTGTGGTGTATTTTTGTGGTGTTTTCAGATACCTCTGCCAACTAGAGACCCCATGTCTAACAGGGTGTATAAGGGGGCAGTCCCAATCTGTGTGGATAAAAGCCCCCATTCCTTCCCTACATTGCAGGCATTCGGAAGTCTGTGCCATGGCCATCTTAAACAATTGTTGAATGTAGTAGTATCTTCACTGAGTCTCTGGCTCACTTTTATTGCCACTTCTCAGGATGCATTGGGCTGCTTCCCAGTCTACTTTCTTCATTGTGCCCAGGTCGGATTCCCACTTGGATCCAGGGGGGTGGAGATTGTCTGGTCTATTCTTTGTGAGTGTGCGATAAGTGTATGAGATCGCCCTGGAGGACATCCCTTCCGGAAATATTCTGTGCTCTTTGGGGCTACAGTTCTCCACAATATACTTTTTTTTGCAGTACATGCTGGACCTGTAGGTATTTAAAAAATTGTGAATCCTGCAGTTCATATTCCTCCCGCAAATCATTGAAGTTCTTCATATCCCTTCTTCCCATGCCATATCCCTGAGGGTTGAAATGCCTTGTCCTGGTCAATTTTTGCAGTTTCTCGCAGTTGGTTACCCACCCAACATGTGAGTTCTCAAGATATCTTACCCCTCCAGCCCACATAGGTAGTTGCTTTATCACATGCTTTAAGGGAGGCTTTTATTGGTCGTAACAATGGGAATCTAAAGGGTCTACCATAAATGTAGTGTATGTGGAATTTCAACAAGTGTCTCTCCAGCCTTGTTGCTGGACCTCCTCTGGGTTTGTGATTCCATTTGTTTACTGCCTACAGCTGGGAGGCCCAGTACCAGGTCCTAAGGTCTAGCAGTGCAATAGCACCATTTTAGACTGACCTTTGTAAGGCGTGAAGTGTGATGTCATACCAAAGGATGGTAAATAGGGTTTCCTCTACTGTAAGGAAATGCCTCCTTGGCATGGTTACCCCCTGACTTTTTGCCTTTGCTGATGCTAAGTTATGATTTGAAAGTGTGCTGGGACCCTGCTAACCAGGCCCAAGCACCAGTGTTCTTTCCCTAAACTGTAACTTTGTCTCCACAATTGGCACAGCCCTGGCACTCAGGTAAGTCCCTTGTAACTGGTACCCCTGGTACCAAGGGCCCTGATGACAGGGGTCTCTAAGGGCTGCAGCATGTCTTGTGCCACCCTAGGGACCCCTCACTCAGCACATGCACACTGCCTCTCAGCTGGTGTGTGCTGGTGGGGAGAAAATTACTAAGTCGACATGGCACTCCCCTCAGAGTGCCATGCCAACCTCACACTGCCTGTGGCATAGGTAAGTCACCCCTCTAGCAGGCCTTACAGCCCTAAGACAGGGTGCACTATACCACAGGTGATGGCATAAGTGCATGAGCACTATGCCCCTACAGTGTCTAAGCAAAACCTTAGACATTGTAAGTGCAGGGTAGCCATAAGAGTATATGGTCTGGGAGTTTGTCAAACACAAACTCCACAGTACCATAATGGCTACACTGAAAACCGGGAAGTTTGGTATCAAACTTCTCAGCACAATAAATTCACACTGATGCCAGTGTACAATTTATTGTAAAATACACCCAGAGGGCATCTTAGAGATGCCCCCTGAAAACATATCCGACTTCCAGTGTAGGCTGACCAGTTTCTGCCAGCCTGCCACACACCAGACATGTTGCTGGCCACATGGGGAGAGTGCCTTTGTCACTCTGTGGCCAGGAACAAAGCCTGTACTGGGTGGAGGTGCTTCTCACCTCCCCCTAAAGGAAATGTAACACCTGGCGGTGAGCCTCAAAGGCTCACCCCTTTTGTTACAGCACCCCTGGGCATCCCAGCTAGTTGAGATGCCCGCCCCTCCGGCCACTGCCCCCACTTTTGGCGGCAAGGCTGGAGGAGATAATGAGAAAAACAAAGAGGAGTCACCCACCAATCAGGACAGCCCCTAAGGTGTCCTGAGCTGAGGTGACCCCTGTCTTGAGAAATCCTCCATCTTGAGTTTGGAGGATTCCCCCAATAGAATTAGGGATGTGTCCCCTTCCCCACAGGGAGGAGGCACAAAGAGGGTGTAGCCACCCTCAAGGACAGTAGCCATTCAGTATTGATGGGCTTCCCAGAACCTAGGAAACTAGATTCCTGCAACCTTAACAAGAAGAAGGACTGCTGACCTGAAGCCCTGCAGTGAAGACGGAGACGACAACTGCTTTGGCCCCAGCCCTGCCGGCCTGTCTCACAACTTCGAAGAAAACTGCAACATCGACGCATCCAACAGGGACCAGCGACCTCTGAAGCCTCAGAGGTCTGCCCTGCACCCACGGACCAAGAAACTCCCCTGAACAGTGGCCCTGTTCAACAACCTGCAACTTTCTTGCAACAAAGAAACAACTTTAAAGACTTCACGTTTCCCGTCAGAAGCGTGAGACTTTCCACTCTGCAGCCGACGCCCCCGGCTCGACCTGCGGAAAACCAACACCTCAGGGAGGACTCCCCGGCGACTGCGAGCCCGTGAGTAACCAGAGACGACCCCTCTGAGCCCCTGCAGCGACACCTGCAGAGAGAATCCAAAGGCTCCCCCTGACCGCGACTACCTGTAACAAGGGACCCGACGCCTGGAACCAACACTGCACCCGCAGCCCCCAGGACCTGAAGGAACCGAACTCCAGTGCAGGAGCGACCCCCAGGCGACCCTCTGCCTAGCCCAGGTGGTGGCTACCCCGAGGAGCCCCCCCTGTGCCTGCCTGCATCGGTGAAGTGACCCCCGGGCCCCTTTATTACTTCCTATCTAAAACCCGATGCTTGTTTGGACACTGCACCCGGCCGCCCCTGTGCTGCTGAGGGTGTACTTTCTGTGCCTGCTTGTGCCCCCCCCGGTGCCCTACAAAACCCCCCTGGTCTGCCCCCGAGGACGTGGGTACTTACCTGCTGGCAGACTGGAACCGGGGCACCCCTGTTCTCCTTTGAAGCCTATGTGTTTTGGGCACCTCTTTGACCTCTGCACCTGGCCGGCCCTGAGCTGCTGGTGTGGTAACTTTGGGGTTGCCTTGAATCCCCAACGGTGGGCTACCTTGGCCCCAACTTTGAGACTTATAACCTCCCCCAGGAACTGTTGATTTTTGCACTGTGTCCACTTTGAAAATAGCTTATTACCATTTTTACAAAGATACAAAGACTGTATGTGATATTGCTTTTATTCAAAGTTCCTAAAGTATCTAAGTGAAGTACCTTACATTTAAAGTATTACTTGTAAATCTTGAACCTGTGGTTCCTAAAATAAACTAAGAAAATATATTTTTCAATATAAAAACCTATTGGCCTGGAGTAAGTCTTTGAGTGTGTGTTCCTCATTTATTGCCTGTGTGTGTACAACAAATGCTTAACACTACCCTCTGATAAGCCTACTGCTCGACCACACTACCACAAAATAGAGCATTAGAATTATCTCTTTTTAGCACTATCTTACCTCTAAGGGGAACCCTTGGACTCTGTGCACACTATTTCTTACTTTGAAATAGTATATAGAGAGCCAACTTCCAACATCTACCCTATTAAAGCAGCTCTCCGGTATTAGCCTAGGGAGGTTTTAGAGCATGTACAAGAATTCTGGCAGTGTGATCATCTAAAAAAAGTGTGAGTGTGAATGGCAACCATCTCCATTGGTCTATGTTTCCGCAGAATTTCAGACAGATCACCTCTTGGTTATTATCCAAGAAAAGATCAGGGCAAGGTGTGATCTTTATCCCTAGGTACCGGAAAACCTCTGTTGTGACCATCAACTCTAGGGAAATAATGACCATGGTGGGTCAATCGCCCATTTGTTAGAGGATAGATTTGTTCCAGTTTATTTGTAGCCAGCTAGTGTTCAAATTTACAGAACATCTATAAAACAGTAGTGGCAACAGGTAGGCAATCCTGCCTTGTTCTTCTCTCAAAGCTGAACTCACTGAAAACATCCCTTTTATCTTCACACTCGCTTTTGGGTGACCATAGAGCAATCACACCCAGCGGCTATACCTTAGGGCCGAAGCCTAGATGTTCTAGGACCCAGAAAAGGTATTGCCAACTAATAGAGTTAAAGGCCTTCCCCATATTTAGTGCAAGCAGGGCCAGTGGAGCCTAGGTATCCCAGAGGTAATCCAGCCAGCTGTGGAGGTGTTGCAGTTTCTGTCGGGTAGACATCCCCAGTATGAAACCTGTTGGATCCTTATGCACCAGAGTCAGGAGAACCCTCAAAAGGCGGAGCGCCTCTATTTTTCGTCAGGGCTTGGAGCTTTTCCTGATTTCATTTGGCACACCACCTCTGTTAGTTCCTCAACCATGTGGTATTACTCTAGACTGACCCTGTCCTCTCTCTCTAGTTGTGTAAGGGCCAGTTTTCTGAGGAAGACCATGATCTCTTCCACCGAAGAAGAGCAACATTCACTGTATAAATGTTAGACCTGAAAGCCCCAGGATGGTCTTGTCCCTAACTTTTTTGCCTACCTCCTCTAGTTTTCTGACATTGTTTTTGCTGGCTTTAGGACTCTGTACTGTTTACCACTCCTAACCAATGCTAAAGTGCTTACGCTCTCTTCCCTAAACATTGTAATTGGCATATTTAATTTTATTTAATTTACCTATAAGTCCCAAATAAAGTGCACTACATGTGCCCAGGGCCTTTAAATTAAATGCTACTTGTGGGCCTGCAGCACTAATTGTGTCACCCTGTTAAGGAGCCCTTTAACCGTGTCTCAGGCCTGCCATGTCGACCTGGCAAAGTAGCCTTTTGCCAGGCCGAAAGCTTCTATTTTTACACATATACGTCACCCATAAGGTAGGCCCCGGAGAACCCAAAGGACAGGGTGCTATGTATTTAAAAGGCAGGACATGTACTTTCAAGTTTTACATGACCTGGTAATGAAAAACTCCCTAAGTTGTTTTTCACTACAGCAATGCATATCTCTCCCATAGGATACCATTGGGATTATCTTATTACATTTTATAAGTGTAATTCACAATTTGGAAGAGATAAACATTTTCAGTTTGGTGTCTCTGGAATCACAATTTAAAATCACAACTTATGGTGAAGTCGGATCTTAAATTGCAATTCTGAAAATACCACTTTACGAAAGTTGGCATTTTCTTAATTAAGCCATTTGGTGCCTGCTGTCTGTCTCTGATCCAATGACTGGAGTGGGTGACATCTGGGCTTTGTGCATTCCACCTAGACAGCCACACACAATAGAAGTTTAGGTGTGACTTGATAGGCATCCTGGCATGGTGGGCGGGAGGAGCTGGCCACAGCCTTACTTACAATTGAATAGGCTGTGTCTTGTTCCCACACAAAGACCGGTATACCCCCCTGTAGTGAGTCTGGAGCCAGGGGAGGGAGGGCAGGACCTCTGTACACTTCAAAGACCTGTCTTTGAAGTCACCCTTACTTCAAAGACCCAACTAGGTTTATGTACTGGACCTCTGACACCATCAACTCAGTATAGTCATTTTGCTGGGTAGCACAGGGCTGGCAATCGTCTGTGCATTCTCCATGGAGTCCATGTTCATGGCTAGGCTGCCCTGACTGGCACACCAGATCTCGCTGGGAGCATGTAGTGGCCCGATGGCGGGTTCATGGGGACGTCGCAGAGAATGATAAGATAGGATTAAGCAAGAGCTTGACTGCAACTTGACTGCCATGTTCAGGTGCTGACCACGGTCCTCGGTAGAACATTTTTAGACAGGTAAGGCTGGTAGGCACATTCTCTTGAAGGAGTCAGGTAAAAAGGGCTATTGCTTCACTATGAATTATGATGTTATCACCACTAGTCCCACAAATCTGATTTTGGAGAGCAGCAGCCACTCAATTAAAGAAGGGTGGAATGCCCTTGACCTCGGGGCATCTTCTGGGGCTGCATAAACACCAAAGAAAGGCACCACAATGAGCTTCCATGATTGTCATGCTCAGTGAGGCTAAAACAAAACCACAATGGTTGCAGAAACATAAGAAATGCAAGATGCATGGTATTCACATGCAAGTTTAAAAGGACACTTGGTCACAACCCTGTGCTATATGCAAGCACACTTCCAGCACAGTAACACTGAGGGTACAAATGTGTGCTCGCACAATGTAGAATAATAGACACCACTCCTCACATAAAATGTGAAATGTAGTATTTGAATATTTCAACAACTAAAGATGAATAATTTTAAGGTCCTGGTTAGTGACAGTGCTTGGGCCCTCCAATCTTCCTGAGTTGCTTTGCTGGATTATTTAATGAAGAGTTCAGCATAGCAAGGCTGGTCTTATGTGCCCTATCAAATGCTTATTTTTCTATACTAAAAGTACATAAATTAAGAAGTCGCTGGTATTTCCTTTCAGAACCTTGAAAGATAGTTACTGTAAAAGAAACAAAGGGCCTTATCTAGATCTTGGCTGAATCGGTCCCGCTGCCATTTTTCTATTGGACTGGACTGATACTGGGGGGAGCAGCGTCAGGACTAATTTCCATATGGCTGGATAAAAACTGGAATGGCATGGTGAGCAAAAAACTGATGGATTGAACCCAGATCTGTGACGGGGGTGAATGTTTGATTTCTTCTGCATTCCATCTATCATCTGTCCTTTTTGCATTTGTCGCCCTAAGTGGGAAGGGAATGTCCAGACGATGGCCCCATGATCACTATGCCACTAGATTCAAGCTAATCTGCCTGATGAGGGGGTGATACCCCAGACCAGTCTCAGAATGCTTGCTTTTGGTCTAGGGAGGACCTGACCTGGCAGTTCGGGCTGGACTGTTCCCATGGGGAGCAGGGGCAAGACTGATTTGCATATGGCTGCATCCAAACTGGAATGGCATGGTGAGCAAAAAAACAAACTGATTAAACCCAGATCTGTAACTGGGGGTATATGTTTGATTTGTTCTGCATTCCATCCATCATCTGTTCTTTTTATATGTATTAATGTCACATTTCCTCTTGTCTAGTGCATTTTCTGTTAATCGTTAGGTTTTTATTTAACTCAAAAGTGTTTTTTTCATGTGTGTTTATCATTAACACTTATCATTTCGCACCATACAAATATGTAAAAGATAAAGCCTGTATTTTCACTGTCATAAATAAAATTAACTTTGTGTTACTCACATATGCCTTAATAACATTGTCATCAATCAATTACTATTACTTTAAAAATAAAGTCAGGACAAACTTTATGAAAATAAATGGTAATGTATACAGCAATGAGATACTTCTCTCAGAGTCATTTAAGTAGCTAAAAATAATAATAACGGTCCATTAAATATGTGGGTACACAATTTGGGCTTCTGGCCCAGAGCTTACCACCTCCGACACATCTAAGGACAACCTCCTCAGTAAGGGGCATCTACAGGGCAGAGCAGGCACCCAAATGTTCTTTCTTGGGAGGGCTGGGTTTTCGTTTGTTAGGGTTCAGGGACAGGTAAGCAGTTAAAGCGGTTAGGGGAAAAAGGGTAGAAGGGATGGGAGAGTTGGGGCTTGGGAGGTAGAGGGAGCTGAAATGTGTGTTGTGTGTCTGTCTGACTGTTTTGTAGGTGCATGTGGGCCTGGTGTATATAGTGTATGTTTGGGTGTGTGTTTCTTAAAAGGTGTGTGGTGTTCAGGAGAGTGTGTGCATTTGTGCTTGGTGGGTGCTAGTGTGTGTTTTTTTGTGAATTTGTATGGATGAGTGTGCTGTTGAGGTGGTTGATATGGTTGTGGTGCATGTGTCTGTATTTGTTGTAGATGAATGTGTGTCTGGTGTATGTTTGGATAAGTGTGGTTTTGTAGGTGTGCTGTGTTCAGGTGTTTGAGAGCATGTGTGTTTGGTGGGTGTTGTTTTCAATGTAGGTGTGTGTGACTTTGTGTGTTTGGATGAGTGTGATGTTGTGGTAGACGCTGTTGTGCCTGTGGGTATGCTGGTGTTTGTGATTGTAGGGGTGGTTGTTGTACACGTGTCTGTGGAGGTGGGTGTTTTGGTGGTTCTGGGTGTAGTGGTGGTGCTTGTGGGTGTGGTAATTGTTGTGGTGTCTGTGGGTATAGTGTCAGTAGTCTGTTGGATGGGCATAGGTTTGTATTTCTTATTGTGTTTGTGTTTATGTGTGGGAGCGCTGCTTTTGTCTGTTGGAGTGGGTGCATGCAAGGAAGTGAGTGTGCTTGGGATTGGGGTGGGAGTTGGTATTTGGGATGAAGAAAAGACTGGAGTAGGGGCACAAGGTTGGGCCAGTAGGGGGGCTGCAATCAGTGCAAAGACTATTTTAGCTAGCGATCTCTGCATGCCAGACATTGAATTAAGAATTGCATCTAAGAATGCAACCATCTGCAGCATTTGGGAACTCAGCCCATGGATGCCATTCACAATTGCTGTGCTGTAAGAGGTCAATAGCCTCTAATAAGTGTAGTCGGGGGCAGGGGCTGGGAGTAGGTACCTGTGGCAAAGGAGACCCCATCCCTTTTAGAAGGTTAGGTTCGGCCAATTGGGCGAGCAAGAGGGAGGGTGGAGATAGGAATCTGGGTGGCAGACAAGAATGCAGATGGAACACGTCCTGTCGGGTCCATCACCACTAGGGACTGGTCATTTATGTAGCACTCTAAAGAAGATATTGAGCTGATGGCCTCCTTACCAGTCTCCTCACCCTCTATGCCACTGTGTCTATTGGTCTCCCATGTTTGTCCACCCGACACACAGTGGCCAGGTGCTTCCCCGCCTTTCTGGCCAATGTTTCTTTCACCTCCTCCTAAAGATTCTGAAAAGACCTGTTAGAAAACACCCTTTCTGCAGGGTTATCCCCAAACCTTTTGCCTTTCTCCTCCTATTTTTCTGACCCTCATTTTGTTGGCTTTAGGACTTTGGGTACTTTACCACTGCTAATCAGTGCTAAAGTGCATCTGCTCTCGCCCCTAAAACTAGGTATGATTCGCTTACACCTGTTTGGCATATTTAATTTACCTGTAAGTCCCTTGTAAAGTGCTATACCATATACCCACGCCCGTAAATTAAATGCTACCAGTTGGCCTGCAGTGCTGATTGTGCCACCCATAGAGGTAGCCTTTTAAACTTGTCTCACGCTTGCCACTTCAGCGCCTGCATGCGCAGTTTACTGCCACATTGACTTGGCAATTCAAACTAATTGCCAAGGCCTAAAGGCCCTTTTTACTACACGTAAGTCACCCCTAAGAAAGGCCCTAGATAGCCCTATGGGCAGGGTTCTGTGTATGTAAATGATAGGACATACATTTTTATGTGTTACATGTCCTAGTAGTGATAAACAGCCTATTTAATTTTTCACTACTGTGAGTGCAGCTCCCCTCATAGGTTTGCATCTGGAATTCCCTTATACATGTCTAAGTGTTAATTTCTGATCTGTGAGGAGTAGTGTGGGCATGTTTGGAATGTTTGGAATGGTAGTGAAAAATCCTGCTTACTGGTGTAGTTGAATTTTACATTACTGTGTTAGAAATGCCACTTTTAGAATGTGGGTATTTCTCTGTGCTTATAACTCTAGTGTTTTGCAGCCTGACTCCAATCCACATCTAGGGTAGAGTGACTGCTACACTTGGTGCATACTTTATGCTTGGCACATACTTTCCAGACAACCATAATACATGAGGCACTGGGTATGACAAAAGAGGCATCTTCATCCATCTGAATACTAATAGTTATCCTGGGCTGGAGAGGAGGGTCGTTCACACCTTACATGCCAATAGACGTGTCCTGCCCTCATACAATGGGCTGCTTACCCCCTGCTAATGTCTGGAGACAGGACTGAGTTGAAAGGGGGTTGTGGTTTACTTGAAGCATTCCTTTGAAGTCACCTCTCTCTTCAAAGACATTTTTGAGTATAAGTACAGGGGATCTGAGCCCATGACTTTTAGAGCACTTTTGGGAACTGTGACTGCACCTCTGCCGGAAGGACTACTGAGCCACAAAAGGAATCATCTGGAATGTTCTTCTGTTGTTGCTCTGCCACCTGCTGGTGCTGGGTGGCATAAAGGACTCACTGGATTGCTTTTCTGATTGTTGCCCTCCTGCCAGTTACTCCCTGACTCTGGGTTGTCAAAGGACTGTTGTTTTGCCAGAAAGAACCACCTTAGGGTCTGTCCACCTTATGTGCTGGCCTACTGATTGCTACTTCTCTTTGGGGCCCCACCCCTAGCATTTTCCAGGGGCCTGCAGGCCTGAGAGTCTCCGCACCAGTGGGACCCTCACTGGGCACTGAGGGTGACAAATCCAATCTTCCGTAAAACAGTGCGCCTTAAGCTTTTTACATTTCTTTTTGTTCTATCCCACCGTCTGTATGCCTGGATGCGCGTTGAGCACTGGAGGCCAAATGGAGTAAACCCTGATTGCCCAGCTGTCCGCTCTCCCGAAGGCCCCACTCCTGTGGCACGCCAAGCCTTCCCTGACTAAAAAGGGCGTCAGTGCCCCCGTACTCCACAACGATCTTCCCTGCAGTGCACTGGGGGAGCGTGCCGCATTCCTGGACAAGTATCATGCCGAAGTGGGCTCCCATGTACTCCTGGAGGACCGGGCAGTGTCAGTGCTCCAGCCATCACCAAGAGCGGTGCTGCATCCATTGAGCCATCATCCCATTGCCAAGAGGGAATTTCTTTGCGAGGACCAGCCCCTTCCCACTTAGTTCAACAAGCTGCTGCACAGCGCTGCCATTGGCAGCTGCTCTTGCCGTAGGTCTGCATGCAGCTGAGGCCCGAGGAAGGTATCCCTGCAATATTTCCCCCGTTGTGCATGCTACCCTCATCTCCCCTTACCTTCGGCCAGGCCCAGGGCCATTGTTGGACCAGGAGTAAAAGAAATTCTCACTGTGCCAAAGAAAGGCAGGAAGATTGTCTCCTGAGGAACCGTTTGGGAATTACCATATTGTATGTTGTAGGAGTGCCGGTGTTCTTGCGGCCTAAGATTTTTACACAAAATCACCATATAAACACTAATGGCAGCGCAGATGATCCTGCGGCCCAGGATTTTTCCACACATCTTGTCATCATTAGTGCTGCACAGTATACCAGGCTATTGGATAATCTGCAGCACCTATGCTAAACGCACAAGTACAGTATGCTGGGGAGGGCTTCCTCAGGATGTATGAGTGCCATTTGTGCACTACATTATTGGTTCCTCACTTATGTTGATCCGTGGGGAAATGTGTTTATGGCACCATGTATGGATCCAGGCAATCATAGGGATACAAGGTGATTTACATACTGGTGACGGTTCTTGTGAATTACAAGTTACGTCCTCTATCCTAACTGATGCATTACATGACCTAAATGTTTTGGTGACAATCAATGCTTTATTTTCTTCCTGGTTGCATTTCAGACCCCATACCTTGAGAGTACGGCACATGTCAGTTTGCCTTACCTGGTCAGGGTAGAGAGTGTACCATCAGGGTTTGCTTAGTGTGTACAGTCATAATTGATTTATGTCATTTGGGGCTGTTATGCAGGTACAGTGATAACTTACAAAGTGTATATTGTACTGTTGTCGTTTTGGTCTATGAAATATGTACAGGATTAGGATCCTATGCCTAGAGCTTCTGATCTATATTGTTTTTGGTCTTTCAAATATATTTACAATATAACAAGTATGTTTTTTATATACTCCTGTGTGGATCCTCTTTTGAGGTGTATTTATTGTGCCACTGGTGCGAGTGTGTTGCACAAATGCTTTATACATGACTTCTGAAGATTAGCCTGACAGCTCTGTGCCAAGCTAGAAGAGGGTGAGTGCAGGTTGTCTTTAGTGTGTAATTTATTTGCCCTGACTAGAGTGGTGGGTTCTGACTGGCATAAGTGCATACCTCAGCGAACCAGAAACACCACTTCTAACAAGACACACGCAACATTTTATTCTATCTGTGCAAATAAAAATGATCACAAGATTATTTAACAAAACATCACCTAATTTGAAGTTTTCACCTGCTTTAAGACTATAAAACTTAGATATACTTTACCATTACCCCATGCATGTAGGGAACTTATTATGGACCCATTTGGTCACAGTTCTGCAAATCATTAGTCCCATTCCATTTTAGATCATTTCTCTTAAACACTTCAAATTTCTCATAGAATTGATTAACACCTCTGAATGGTACAGATTGGTTGTTTTGAACAGCGAGCTGATCTCACAAGGAAAAAATATCTTGCAAGAAAACTTTGTACCATGTACATTGTCTATCTGCAAAAGTCTGGTTAAATAACTCCTTTGCTTCAACATTGATTTATCATCTGGACATAACAAAGGACACAAAAATGTTATTTAGGAGTATGTATAACTCTGTAACCATTCCTGTCTGTTTCAATTGACAGTGTGTGCCTACTGAATTCCGGTTTGTGAAACAGACTGGCTTACCTTCACACCCGTGAAGGAGTACGGCTTCATGCCAATCTGCAACTGGTAACATGAACTGACTTGATTTTTACAGTGAAAACATATGTATGACATATGCTCAGAAATGTTGCATTGTTCTCATGTTCCCAGCCATTTTGGATCAGATGCTCAATATTGTCGGGTCATTATACCAACTCACCAATTTGAAGTCAGAAAAATCCACTGTATGATAAGTGCATTCTATGCTATTTCACCTGTAATAGAGCCTACAAAACTTCCTCACACTTGTGATGGAGCATCACAGATGCAGATTCATCAATTGTGGCCTGTTTGGTACAAATGTCCCTCATGCCATAGACAAAATCCAGGCTCTCTTTTTTGTAAGGCAGGGATGTGCCTGTTCAAAACAGGCACATGCCTGCCTGCTTTGGTAGTGATAAGGAATCTAGTGGCAACCTTTGACACAAATCAATACATAAAACACATAATCATACACCTTGGGCAAAACTTCCACCTTCCAAAACTCTTCTTGTGCATTGGATGTGTGTCAACCTTTATGTAGATGTCAGAAATTATTTCTGTAACAAAAAACTTTTAACTAACAATAAGAAATTAACAAATAATGTACCTCTTTCATGCTACTTTTGGGATCAGAATCAGAAAGCTGTATTTGATTTTTTGTTTAAAAATCAGCAATCAACAAATCATAAAAGCACAAGGTCCAAGACAGTCTGAAAACATACTTCAGAGTGTTGTATACATCAGTGCAAGAACAAGAGAGATAATTAAAAAATATCTTAAAACGTCATAGGTAGTTGAAATCCATTTGACATTGCCAACACTTGGAAAACTGTAAGTTGAACACTATTAGTAAACTATATACAGTGAAGATGTGCACACAGTTAAAAACAATTATGGCATGTGACACTTGTTAAACAGTGAAAAAAGTCTTACAAGCACGATACCTTCATGGTGTAATGGATGGGGTTTTGTGCGTGTTATCTTAATTACAACTAAATACATTCAAACATACAAACAATCTAATACAAGAAATGATAAATAAAGAATAGCACACATATTGACCACACATTTTGCCTAGTAGTAAAGGAGAGTTTGGCACCATAGCGCTACAAATTTGATGATGACAATAGATTTGTGATTTTTCAAATTGTGCTTATATGTTTTACAAAGATGGAAAACACATTATGTTCAGCTGAATTAGGAGCAAAAACGAGATTAATGTTTAGTGAGAGATACATAAGTCTAATTTACCAGTCTCCACTCCATCAGGGATTCCTGTCAAGCCTTCAGGGTGTAGGATCTATAAGACTGCCTCCTCCCAGAGAAAAAGTTGTAATGGGGGCCCGGGAGAACCACCACTAATCCTCTGGGCCTCCAGGTGATGCTTGGAGGCCAGTGAGCGCACACTCCCCGCAGGTCGTTCCATCTCATCCTAATTTCCTCCTGTGTGCACAGGTTGTTTGCTACAGCATACACTGCCAACTATTCTGGCCCACATTTTCCTTTTTTTAGATATGGTTGTCTGTTGCCCACAAGTTAATTCATTTTTTTTTTTAAATTAACAAATACAAAATTAACAGAGGGAGTAAAAAGATAAAATAATCTGATTTATGTGTGGCACATTCAGCAACAAACTGATGTTCTGCAGTGTATTGGTAAAGGATCATGGTCTAAAATGGAGTGTGTTTTATAATATAGTATGCCGATGTCCAGAACTGGACAACATATACCTCAGGAATGTGCTGTCTAACACACAACATTTAAATACCTAAAATTCGACTGTACAAATATTTCAAAATATATATGCAGTAAGGAAAGCACAAACGGAGCACATTTTTTGTAATTCTGAAGTGTGAAGCAAACATAGATTTTAATTTGATCAGAGCAAATCAAGACACTTTACTTGGTGATGTGCAAATGATAAATATTTCCTGGAACCCAATTATCATACATTTTTGTTCATGCACTATATAGTTATATCAGTAAAACTGCTTGTCAGTGCACTTTTGTGGCCATTTCAATGGAAAATGTGTTCTCTGTAAATGACAGTGTGCTGCCACACCATTCTTTTGTAATAGATGGACAACAGTGCACTTCAAAATACACCACCGGATATATATTACCCCCCGCTACAGAATGGGTGTGGCTCGTTTTCTATACTTGTTCTTTGTCCTCCATGAGTGACATAATTGTCTGGCATGCTTCTTCCAGCACCAAGCTGTTCAATACGTTTCCAGCAGCTGTTTATTTTTTCAGTGTATGATTTGGGAACTAACTTCTGTCACTTCTGGGGTAGTGACAACGAAAAATGAAAAAAAGAAGGCTACTAATCCAGCCTCTCTGAAAGCCATCTCCAGCCTGCACATATTGTTGGTTGAGTCTGCTGGAATCTACAAAATATGTCTGTCCTTGAGAAGAGAAGATTGTAGACCTGTAGTACTGAATTTTATTGTAGATTTCATACCCTGTTGTAGGGTCATAAAGCGAATTATGAAACAGGTAGTGTGCTACACTGCGGCAAAGTGTGTGGTTGGCAGTTCTTATGTTTGTTGTGATCCTATGTAGAGTGAAAACATAGAAAGCTGTTGCTCAGGTCACACCTGCCTTGCTGGTAGAGCTTAAAGATACCAGATCTATGACCCAAGTCTAGTGTGTGAAATGTAAAGACAGCAGATCTACTACTCAAATCACTTAGATCACACATCACTCAGTGTCCTGAGTTGGATCTTCTATGTATGTGTAGGTTTTTCTTGTCCTGATTTCATTAACAGGTGTTAACATAGTGACTGGTTCCCCTAGAAGTAGCAAGTCTGCACTATTAGCAGTATTCTTAAATAGATGCAAATTTACCACTTTTTAGAATTCACAAACATTCACAAACAGCTGTAAGCGCAGTTCGCTGCACCAGTTTCAGGATTCCAGGCACCACTGGTAATCAGACACCCATAAAGTGCTGCCTGCTTGCAAATAACCTAACCCAGTGGTGCCCCAACTTTTTCAACCTGTGGCTTCCTTTACCTATTGGCCGCTGGCCAAGGCTCCCTATTTTGATTTTTTTGGTGGATGGGGGATGTAAGCCCGGCCTCTGAATTAACAGGAGTGTAGTAATTTAGCATAGCATTTAGTTTATCAAGAGACTTCGACTACCCTTAAATTTCATCATCTGCAAGAGGCTCTTCTGTTGGTGCCTCTTTCCCTCGTCCTTCTCACCATGTAGCAAGTTGTAGCTGTTCTGTGGCAGGACATGCTTTTTTAGCCAAATTCCATGTTCGTGTATGTATCTGTATGCCTCAGTTTTTTTCCTGCAGGAAGGTAGATATTTTCTTCTGTTAATCTTTTATCTTCTTTTTAGAATCTGCTTTGCTTAGTGCTGGACTCCATTCTGTGATGCTAATAATCGTGCCTGTTTTTAAATGATCGAAGGTAAATGAAACGTTAGCTACTTGCTGATTTGAAAATTGCCTCATTTTCCCTACTACATGCGCATCTGTCCGTTGGCTAGTTTTGTTGGTGCACCGGGGTGCCACTGTCATGGAGTTTGAAGGATAACTCTGTCAAACATGACAGCTGGCTGTTTAACTTTTACATAGATTTTTATTTTTGAAAAACATACTCCCAAAGCGTGAGTTTGTTTTTTAAAAATAAAAAAAACTAATGATCCCAAAGCATGGAAGTTCTCTCCCATGGTATGGCCTTCAATTTGTTTTTTACTGGTCCTCACTACCAGAAATAGGAAAAGGCATCGGACTCTCTATTCTAAATAGGTCATATGGTCAGATGGCATACCTCCAAAGGCACCTACTCCATAGGACGGTTGGGGGGATGTTTTACACCGAAGGAACACATTTTACTCTGTTAGCATATAACATGCGGTCTACCAGACTCAAAATCGGGTGGACGGAATGTTAGTTTGGCAGACAGTGTTGTATGTGGCCATTGCAATGGAGTACTTCCAAACTCTAAACCAGCCCCAGAGACTGACGTGTTGGAAATAAATGCTGACCCAAGTATTGGAAATAAGTACCGACCATGCTTCTCAATAGAAGAGCCCATCCTGACCATGAGTCATCTCACCTATTTACCCTGTGACCCACTGCTTTTTAGTTGGGAAGCTTGAGATTCACAAACCTCTGAAACTCGCTGTCTAAGCTACAATCTTAAGACAGAGCTATTGCTTAGTCCACACAGGTCTTGCAGGAAGAGTGTAAAGACAACAGAGCTATTGATCTGGACACGGATGTTTTTCAAGTAGGTTGTAACGTACACCGAACTTTGCTTTAAGGCTGGATGCAATGTCTTGGTGAAGCCTTCCTGATTCGTGGGGACCTGGTCCCATCCTGCTGGCCCTTAGCACTGAATGGCTGTTGTCCACAACTTGCTATTATCTCCTTTGAAGTTAGAGTACATCACTCATTTCCCAGGCCCATTCAGCTCCTTAACAAGTTGACAAAAAGACACTGTAACAGCATTTATCTGCATCTGCCCTGTTCTTGGCTCCATCTGCCCTGTTCTTGACTAACAGCAAAGAATTATGATGAAAAAATAATTTAATGCATTATGGATTAGGTCCTGCAGATCAGCTGCAATTGAGTCATTAGACCCAAGAAACACAATGATTACTATTCGATTGGTACAGTTCCTGGACATTTTTCACTCTCTGGTTAAAGCAGTATTCCAAGCTCGGGAGGAGGTCAAGATGGATGGCAAAGAAGGCCCCAGATAGAAGCTTTGGAAACCCATTTAGGTCATGGCAGGCTGCTAGGGATATTGTACCTCAGATGATTCTCTGTCCCGCTTAAAATATTAGGTCTGCTCTCAGTAATCAGTCAAATGATAAAACATCAGCATATTTTGAATGCTTTGTGCATATTTACATTTTGCATACGCCTTTTCCAGCCTCATACATCAAATGTGAACACACCTGCACTTTTGCGTAATTTTGCACATTGTACAGGCCATGACCAATAACAGTAGGTCGCTACTAGGATGTTACATAGAATTAGATCCCCCTGACTATATTTGCTGGCCAATTACCTAATGGGAAAGGAAATTAGCACAGTTACACCTTATGTACTCATTTACTTGTGCTTCTGGAACTGGAAGAGCCTTGGACTAGGGCAGATTGTTTGTACACAATCAACACATTTTCTGTGTTGTTTTAATTATTGTTTATTTATTAAGAAAAAGTCCTGGATCGACGGTGAAGAAGGCCCCTGATAGGAGCTCCTGAAATCCACACAGAACATGGTGAGGCTGTTAGGGATAATGTAACTTGGCTGGTCTCCCCATCCCTTCAGGTTGGACACGAGGCCCGTTTTCTTCAACATTTTTAACATGATGAAACATTAGTATCTGTTTGCACACCTTGCGTATTTGCACATTACATAAGCCTGCGCTTGCCTCGTACAATAAAGATGAATACGTCCGCATCTTAGCTCAATTTTGAACATCATATAGGCTTCTCTGTATTGCTGTAGGTCGTTACGGGATGCTTGCAGAATTAAATGGGAAAGAAGATCAGCACAGTTGCACTTAACACAATGATTTGCATGCGCCAGTATCATTAGATCTGGGTGAGCCTGTACTTACGCATCTTGTTAGTATATGATTGATTATTTATTTTTCTGTTCTTTGTTTACTTACTGTGTTTTCAGCACTAGCACCTCTAGAGAATTGCCACTCCATATTCTCGAATTTAGGGTAACTACTGGAGCAGGTGGCTGGTGCTTTATTGGTAATCTGATGGTAACACGACTTCCTTGCGATGCTCTCTGAGGATAGCAGGCCCATAGATGTATTATAAGACTTGAGTTTGTGGGCTGTGCCCAAGTGAAAAAACATTAAGGTCTCCCCAGCGAGGTACAGATGCAGCCATCTAAAGAAACTTTACCAAGAAAAGCTGGTGAAGTTTTGTTTCCTTTAATAAATGTGTAGGTTTATTTTGGGCTAACTAGCATTTCCGCAATTTTCACAGCACATAGTAAAGCAATCAACTACATCAGCAACTTCATTGAACCACACAACAAATAAGTTCGTGAGGATAGCGAGTTTGTTTGCAGTAAACACTTACAGAGCATAGACAGACATACAAACAGCAAAGGATTAACTCATAAAACTTTATGATAATGTGGCGTGTGCAATACTCCTTTTGTCCGATGGCCACGCAGCATATGCTTGTCAGTAACCTTTATTCTCTCTAGCTGACTTCAGGTAATTTGATGTTCAGAATTATCCCTGGTGTTTTTCTTTCTCTATCTCTCTTTCTTCTCTAAATCCAGAGCTTCCTTTCACACCAGGAGCTAATCTTTGCAACAACATCTGATGCCTTGTTTCGCATTTACTTGGCCCTCCATGCCAAGGTTGAGGCAACTTCACGTTCCTCCCTGACTGGCTTGGGTACTTCTCCTAATAGTTGAGTCTGCAGTCCCTATTGCTCCCCCACAGCTCTTATTGGACCAGATTTACCTCAACAGTGCTGCTGTCCTTCATTGTCACCTACTATTAAAAGCCCCACTGTCCCTTCTTGACTAGACATTTCTGGCTTTTTTGGGGTGTCGGAAAGTACCATCTTGCCTGGCATGTTACCCCCATTTTTCACTGTATATATGTTGTTTTAGTTGTATGTGTCACTGGGACCCTGCCAGCCAGGGCCCCAGTGCTCATAAGTGTGCCTGAATGTGTTACCTGTGTTATGACTAACTGTCTCACTGAGGCTCTGCTATTCAGAACCTCAGTGGTTATGCTCTCTCATTTCTTTCAAATTGTCACTAACAGGCTAGTGACTAATTTTACCAATTTACATTGGCATACTGGAACACCCTTATAATTCCCTAGTATATGGTACTGAGGTACCCAGGGTATTGGGGTTCCAGGAGATCCCTATGGGCTGCAGCATTTCTTTTGCCACCCATAGGGTGCTCTGACAATTCTTACACAGGCCTGCCACTGCAGCCTGAGTGAAATAACGTCCACGTTATTTCACAGCCATTTACCACTGCACTTAAGTAACTTATAAGTCACCTATATATCTAACCTTTACCTGGTAAAGGTTAGGTGCTAAGTTACTTAGTGTGTGGGCACCCTGGCACTAGCCAAGGTGCCCCCACATTGTTCAGGGCCAATTCCCCGGACTTTGTGAGTGCGGGGACACCATTACACGCGTGCACTACACATAGGTCACTACCTATGTGTAGCTTCACAATGGTAACTCCGAATATGGCCATGTAACATGTCTATGATCATGGAATTGCCCCCTCTATGCCATCCTAGCATGGTTGGCACAATCCCATGATCCCACTGGTCTGAAGCACAGACCCTGGTACTGCCAAACTGCTTTTTCAGGGGTTTCACTGCAGCTGCTGCCAACCCCTCAGACAGGTTTCTGCCCTCCTGGGGTCCAGCCAGGCCTGGCCCAGGATGGCAGAACAAAGGACTTCCTCAGAGAAAGGGTGTTACACCCTCTCCCTTTGGAAAATGGTGTGAAGACAGGGGAGGAGTAGCCTCCCCCAGTCTCTGGAAATGCTTTCATGGCCACACATGGTGCCCATTTCTGCATAAGCCAGTCTACACCGGTTCAGGGACCCCTCAGCCCTGCTCTGGCGCGAAACTGGACAAAGGGAAGAGGAGTGACCACTCCCCTGACCTGCACCTCCCCTGGGAGGTGCCCAGAGCTCCTCCAGTGTGCTCCAGACCTCTGCCATCTTAGAAACAGAGGTGCTGCTGGCACACTGGACTGCTCTGAGTGGCCAGGGCCAGCAGGTGACTTCAGAGACTCCTTCTGATAGGCTCCTTCAGGAGTTGCTAGCCTATCTTCTCTCCTAAGTAGCCAAACCCTCTTTTCTGGCTATTTAGGGTCTCTGCTTTGGGGAATTCCTTAGATAACGAATGCAAGAGCTCATCCAAGTTCCTCTGCATCTCTCTCTTCACCTTCTGCCAAGGAATCGACTGCTGACCGCGCTGGAAGCCTGCAAAACTGCAACAAAGTAGCGAAGACGACTACTGCAACTCTGTAACGCTGATCCTGCCACCTTCTCGACTGCTTTCCTGGTGGTGCATGCTGTGGGGGTAGTCTGCCTCCTCTCTGCACTAGAAGCTCCGAAGAAATCTCCCGTGGGTCGATGGAATCGTCCCCCGGCAACCGCAGGCACCAAAGAACTGCATCACTGGTCCCCTGGGTCTCCTCTCAGCATGACGAGCGAGGTCCCTTGAATCCAGCAATTCTGTCCAAGTGACTCCCACAGTCCAGTGACTCTTCCGTCCAAGTTTGGTGGAGGTAAGTCCTTGCCTCCCCACGCCAGACTGCATTGCTGGGAACTGCGTCTTTTGCAGCTACTACGGCCTCTGTGCACTTCCGGCGGAAATCCTTTGTGCACAGCCAAGCCTGGGTCCACGGCACTCTAACCTGCATTGCACGACTTTCTAAGTTATCCTCCGGCAGTGTGGGACTCCTTTGTGCAACTTCGGGTGAGCACCGTTTCACTCCTCTTTGTAGTGCCTGTTCCGGCACTTCTGGGGGTGCTGCCTGCTTTTGAGAGGGCTCCTTGTCTTGCTCGACGCCCCCTCTGTCCCCAGACGCAATTGGCGACATCCTGGTCCCTCCTGGGCCACAGCAGCATCCAAAAACCTTTACTGCACGATTTGCAGCTAGCAAGGCTTGTTGGCGGTCTTTCTTCAGGAAAACACTTCTGCACGACTTTCCACGGCGTGGGGGATCCATCCTCCAAAGGGGAAGTCTCTAGCCCTTGTCGTTCTTGCAGAATCCTCAGCTTCTACTGTCCAGTAGCAGCTTCTTTGCACCCACAGCTGGCATTTCCTGGGCATCTGCCCCTCTCCGACTTGCTTGTGACTTTTGGACTTGGTACCCTTGTTCCACAGGTACCCTCGTTTGGAAATCCATCGTTGTTGCATTGCTGGTTTGTGTCTTTCCTGCAGAATTCCACTATCACAACTTCTATGTCCTTTGGGGAACTTTAGTGCACTTTGCACTCACTTTTCAGGGTCTTGGGGTGGGCTATTTTTCTAACCCTCACTGTTTTCTTACAGTCCCAGCGACCCTCTACAAGGTCACATAGGTTTGGGGTCCATTCGTGGTTCGCATTCCACTTTTGGAGTATATGGTTTGTGTTGCCCCTATCCCTATGTGTCCCCATTGCATCCTATTGTAACTATACATTGTTTGCACGGTTTTCTAATACTATACTGCATATTTTTGGTATTGTGTACATATATCTTGTGTATATTTGCTATCCTCATGCTGAGGGTACTCACTGAGATACTTTTGGCATATTGTCATAAAAATAAAGTACCTTTATTTTTAGTATATCTGTGTATTGTGTTTTCTTATGATATTGTGCATATGACACTAGTGGTACTGTAGGAGCTTCACTCGTCTCCTAGTTCAGCCTAAGCTGCTCTGCTAAGCTACCATTATCTATCAGCCTAAGCTGCTAGACACCCTATACACTAATAAGGGATAACTGGGCCTGGTGCAAGGTGTAAGTACCCCTAGGTACTCATTACAAGCCAGTCCAGCCTCCTACATTGGTTGTGCAGTGGTGGGATAAGTGCTTTGTAACTACTTACCACTTTTGTCATTGTACTTTTCATAAGAGAAAAATATACAAAACAAGTTCAGTGTATGTACACCTAACCAAAAAGTTTTGCATTTCCTCTTTTCACTTCTTTTCTAAGTGCTGAAAAGTACCTCTAAACTTTCTAAAAGTTCTTTAAAAAGTTTTAAAAGTTTTTTTTTCTGTCTTTCTAAAAGTTCTGAAAAGTTTTGTCTCACTTTTTCTATCACTTAAACACTTTCTAAAATGTCTGGCACAGGCCAAACTGTTGATCTGTCCAAACTTGCTTATGATCACCTTAGCTGGAAAGGAGCAAGGAGTCTCTGCATAGAAAGAGGTTTAAGTGTAGGGAAGAATCCCCCCAGAGAACTGTTGGTTAACATGCTTGTAGAACAGGATAGGGCCAGAGGTGCACCTTCTGTTGAAAAAGTAGCTAATGTTCACAATCTGACCCAGGGACACCCTTAGGAAAAGATTCAGAAAAGAAACTTACTAGCCTGCCCATTATCAGACAACCTAGCATAGTTGGTACTGATGTAGAGTCACACCATACTGATAGTGTTGTCTCGCATCATAGCAAGAGTATTCCTTCTCATCACAGTAGAAGTGATGTTTCTGTTAACCAAGCTGTTAGGATGCCTTCTGTTAGGGCCAGGTCTCCTTCTGTCCATTCTCACCATACTTCTGTTTCTAGGCATATCCCTCCCACCCACCCTGATGACAGAGTGTTAGAAAGGGAGCTCAATAGATTGAGAGAGGAGGAATCCAGGCTGAAGCTCAAGAAGCAACAGCTGGATTTAGATAGGCAGTCCTTAGAAATTGAAAGAGAAAGACAGAAAATTGGGTTTGAAACCCATGGTGGCAGCAGCAGTATTCCCCATAGTCATCCTGCAAAAGAGCATGATTTCAGGAATCTGCACAAGATAGTTCCCCCTTATAAGGAGGGGGATGACATTAACAAGTGGTTTGCTGCACTTGAGAGGGCCTGTGTTGTACAGGATGTCCCTCAAAGGCAGTGGGCTGCTATCCTATGGCTATCATTTAGTGGAAAGGGTAGGGATAGGCTCCTTACTGTGAAAGAAAGTGATGCCAATAATTTTACAGTTCTTAAGAATGCACTCCTGGATGGTTATGGCTTAACCACTGAACAGTACAGGATGAAGTTCAGAGAGGCCAAAAAGGAGTCTTCACAAGACGGGGTTGATTTTATTGACCATTCAGTGAAGGCCTTGGAGGGGTGGTTACATGGCAGTAAAGTTACTGATTATGAAAGCCTGTATAACTTGATCCTGAGAGAGCATATTCTTAATAATTGTGTGTCTGATTTGTTGCACCAGTACTTGGTGGACTCTGATCTGACCTCTCCCCAAGAATTGGGAAAGAAGGCAGACAAATGGGTCAGAACAAGGGTGAACAGAAAAGTTCATACAGGGGGTGACAAAGATGGCAATAAGAAGAAGGATGGTAAGTCTTCTGACAAGGGCGGGGACAAATCTAAAAATGAGTCTTCATCAGGCCCACAAAAACACTCTGGTGGGGGTGGTGGGCCCAAATCCTCTTCTAATCAAAACAAAGAAAAGAAACCATGGTGCTATTTATGGAAAATAAAAGGCCATTGGACAACAGATCCCAGTTGTCCAAAGAAAAGCACCAAGCCTCCTACCACTACAACCCCTACTGCTACACCTAGTGTCCCTACTAATAGCAATGGTGGTGGGAGCAAACCTACTAATAGCCAATCCAAGGGAGTAGCTGGGCTCACTTTTGGTAACTTAGTTGGGGTTGGTCTGATTAGGGAGACCACAGAGGCTGTGTTAGTCTCTGAGGGGGCTATTGATTTAGCCACCTTGGTTGCTTGTCCCCTTAACATGGATAAGTACAAGCAACTACCCCTAATAAATGATGTTGAGGTTCAGGCCCACAGGGACACAGGTGCCAGTGTTACAATGGTAATAGAGAAACTGCTCCACCCTGAACAACACCTACTTGGTCACCAGTACCAAGTAACCGATGCTCACAACAACACACTTAGCCACCCCATGGCTGTTGTAAATCTCAACTGGGGGGGGGGGGTTACTGGTCCAAAGAAAGTTGTGGTTGCCTCAGATTTACCTGGAGACTGTCTACTTGGAAATGATTTAGAGACATCAGCTTGATCAGATGTGGAGTTGGAGGCCCATGCAGCAATGCTGGGCATTCCAGGGCATACTTTTGCTTTGACAAGGGCTCAGTCCAAAAAGCAAAAAGGACAGGGTGACTTGGATCCTGGAACAATGGACCAAGTGCTCCCTAAAGCTAGGGCTAGTAGAAGTAAATCACTACCTACTATCCCTCCCTCTACAGTGGATTCAACTTCTGAGGAAGAAGAATTTCCACCCTGTGCAGAACCTACACCAGAGGAGCTGGAAGCAGACACTGCTGAGCTTTTGGGTGAAGGGGGGCCTGCCAGGGAGGAGCTGAGTGTGGCACAGCATACCTGTCCCACACTAGAGGGTCTAAGGCAGCAAGCTGTCAAACAAGCAAATGGGGATGTCAGTGACTCTCACAGAGTTTACTGGGAGGACAACCTCTTGTACACTGAAGCCAGGGATCCAAAACCTGGAACTGCCAGGAGATTGGTGATTCCTCAGGAGTACAGAAAGTTCCTCCTAACTCTAGCCCACGACATTCCCTTAGCTGGACATTTGGGGCAAATGAAAACTTGGGACAGGCTTGTTCCCTTGTTTCATTGGCCTAGAATGTCAGAGGACACAAAGGAATTTTGTAAGTCCTGTGAAACCTATCAAGCCAGTGGCAAGACAGGTGGCACTCCAAAGGCACCCCTTATTCCACTGCCTGTGGTTGGGGTTCCCTTTGAAAGGGTAGGGGTTGACATAGTTGGCCCCCTTGACCCTCCTACTGCTTCAGGCAATAGGTTTATCTTGGTGGTAGTGGACCATGCCACCAGATATCCTGAAGCAATTCCTCTAAGGACCACTACAGCTCCTGCAGTGGCAAAGGCCCTCCTGGGAATCTTTTCCAGGGTGGGCTTCCTAAAAGAGGTGGTATCAGACAGGGGAAGCAATTTTATGTCTGCTTACTTAAAGGCCATGTGGAAGGAGTGTGGTGTGACATACAAGTTCACTACACCCTATCATCCACAAACAAATGGACTGGTGGAGAGATTTAACAAAACTCTCAAAGGCATGATTATGGGACTCCCTGAAAAACTCCGCAGGAGATGGGATATCCTTTTACCATGCCTCCTTTCTGCTTACAGGGAGGTACCCCAGAAAGGAGTGGGCTTCAGCCCCTTTGAACTCCTCTTTGGACACCCTGTGAGAGGTCCTCCAACACTTGTTAAGGAGGGTTGGGAACAACCTTTAAAAGCTCCAAAGCAAGACATAGTGGACTATGTACTTGGCCTCAGATCAAGGATGGCTGAGTACATGAAAAAGGCCAGTAAAAACCTTCAGGCCAGCCAAGAGCTCCAAAAGCAATGGCATGACCAGAAGGCTGTTTTGGTTCAGTACCAACCAGGGCAGAAAGTGTGGGTCTTGGAGCCTGTGGCCCCAAGAGCACTCCAAGATAAATGGAGTGGACCCCACATAATTGTTGAAAAGAAGGGTGAAGTCACCTACTTAGTTAACTTAGGCACTGCCAGGAGTCCCCTTAGGGTGCTTCATGTCAATCGCCTGAAACCCTACTATGACAGGGCTGATCTCACCCTGCTCATGGCAACTGATGAGGGACAGGAAGAAGAGAGTGACCCTCTCCCTGATCTCTTCTCTTCCACAGAACAAGATGCTTTAGTGGAAGGTGTAGTTTTGGAAGACTGTCTTATTGCTGAGCAGAAAGACCACTGCATAAATCTCCTGGGTCAGTTTTCTGAACTCTTCTCTACTGTGCCAGGTACCACTTCTTGGTGTGAGCACACTATAGATACTGGAGACAGCTTGCCTGTGAAAAGTAAGATCTATAGGCAGCCTGACCATGTCAGAGACTGCATAAAGCAAGAGGTGCAGAAAATGCTAGAATTGGGAGTGGTTGAGCACTCTGAAAGTCCATGGGCTTCTCCTGTGGTACTTGTACCAAAACCTCATTCCAAAGATGGAAAGAAGGAAATGTGGTTCTGTGTAGACTACAGAGGTCTCAACCAGGTAACCAAAACTGATGCTCACCCTATACCCAGGGCAGATGAGCTCATAGATACACTGGCATCTGCCAAGTATCTAAGCACTTTTGACTTGTCTGCAGGGTATTGGCAGATCAAATTATCAGAAGATGCAAAAGCAAAAACTGCATTTTCAACCATTGGAGGCCATTACCAATTCACAGTAATGCCTTTTGGATTGAAAAATGCACCTGCCACTTTTCAGAGGTTGGTGAATACAGTCCTGCAAGGGCTGGAAGCTTTTAGTGCAGCATATTTGGACAATTTAGCTGTCTTTAGCTCCAGTTGGGATGATCACCTGGTCCACCTATGGAAAGTTTTGGAGGCCCTGCAAAAGGCAGGCCTCACTATCAAGGCTTCAAAGTGCCAGATAGGGCAGGGGAAGGTGGTTTATCTGGGACACCTAGTTGGTGGGGAACAGATTGCACCACTAAAGGGGAAAATCCAAACTATTTTAGATTGGGTTCCCCCTACTACTCAGACTCAGGTGAGAGCCTTTTTAGGCCTCACTGGGTACTATAGGAGGTTCATAAAGAACTATGGCTCCATTGCAGCCCCTCTTAATGACCTCACTTCAAAGAATATGCCTAAGAAGGTATTATGGACAGCAAACTGTCAGAAAGCTTTTGAGGAGCTGAAGCAGGCCATGTGCTTTGCACCTGTCCTGAAAAGCCCCTGTTACTCCAAGAAATTCATTGTCCAAACTGATGCATCTGAATTAGGGGTAGGGGCAGTCCTTTCACAACTTAATTCTGAGGGCCAGGATCAACCTGTTGCTTTTATCAGCAAAAGGTTGACCCCTAGAGAAAAGTGTTGGTCTGCCATAGAGAGGGAGGCCTTTGCTGTGGTCTGGGCACTGAAGAAGTTGAGGCCATACCTGTTTGGCACTCACTTCATTGTTCAGACAGACCACAAACCTCTACTTTGGCTATAACAAATGAAAGGTGAAAATCCTAAATTGTTGAGGTGGTCCATATCCCTACAGGGAATGGACTATACAGTGGAACATAGACCTGGTAGTACCCACTCCAATGCAGATGGACTCTCCAGATATTTCCACTTAGACAATGAAGACTCATCTGGTCATGGCTAGTCTTATTGTCCTTCGTTTGGGGGCGGGGTTGTGTAGGAAAGTACCATCTTGCCTGGCATGTTACCCCCATTTTTCACTGTATATATGTTGTTTTAGTTGTATGTGTCACTGGGACCCTGCCAGCCAGGGCCCCAGTGCTCATAAGTGTGCCTGAATGTGTTACCTGTGTTATGACTAACTGTCTCACTGAGGCTCTGCTATTCAGAACCTCTGTGGTTATGCTCTCTCATTTCTTTCAAATTGTCACTAACAGGCTAGTGACCAATTTTACCAATTTACATTGGCATACTGGAACACCCTTATAATTCCCTAGTATATGGTACTGAGGTACCCAGGGTATTGGGGTTCCAGAAGATCCCTATGGGCTGCAGCATTTCTTTTGCCACCCATAGGGAGCTCTGACAATTCTTACACAGGCCTGCCACTGCAGCCTGAGTGAAATAACGTCCAGGTTATTTCACAGCCATTTTACACTGCACTTAAGTAACTTATAAGTCACCTACATGTCTAACCTTTACCTGGTAAAGGTTAGGTGCTAAGTTACTTAGTGTGTGGGCACCCTGGCACTAGCCAAGGTGCCCCCACATTGTTCAGGGCCAATTCCCCGGACTTTGTGAGTGCGGGACACCATTACACGCGTGCACTACACATAGGTCACTACCTATGTGTAGCTTCACAATGGTAACTCCGAATATGGCCATGTAACATGTCTATGATCATGGAATTGCCCCCTCTATGCCATCCTAGCATGGTTGGCACAATCCCATGATCCCACTGGTCTGTAGCACAGACCCTGGTACTGCCAAACTGCCTTTTCAGGGGTTTCACTGCAGCTGCTGCCAACCCCTCAGACAGGTTTCTGCCCTCCTGGGGTCCAGCCAGGCCTGGCCCAGGATGGCAGAACAAAGGACTTCCTCAGAGAGAGGGTGTTACACCCTCTCCCTTTGGAAAATGGTGTGAAGGCAGGGGAGGAGTAGCCTCCCCCAGCCTCTGGAAATGCTTTCATGGGCACACATGGTGCCCATTTCTGCATAAGCCAGTCTACAACGGTTCAGGGACCCCTCAGCCCTGCTCTGGCGTGAAATTGGACAAAGGGAAGGGGAGTGACCACTCCCCTGACCTGCACCTCCCCTGGGAGGTGCCCAGAGCTCCTCCAGTGTGCTCCAGACCTCTGCCATCTTAGAAACAGAGGTGCTGCTGGCACACTGGACTGCTCTGAGTGGCCAGGGCCAGCAGGTGACGTCTTTCTGATAGGCTCCTTCAGGTATTGCTAGCCTATCTTCTCTCCTAAGTAGCCAAACCCTCTTTTCTGGCTATTTAGGGTCTCCGCTTTGGGGAATTCCTTAGATAACGAATGCAAGAGCTCATCCGAGTTCCTCTGCATCTCTCTCTTCACCTTCTGCCAAGGAATCGACTGCTGACCGTGCTGAAAGCCTGCAAAACTGCAGCAAAGTAGCGAAGACGACTACTGCAACTCTGTAACGCTGATCCTGCCGCCTTCTCGACTGCTTTCCTGGTGGTGCATGCTGTGGGGGTAGTCTGCCTCCTCTCTGCACTAGAAGCTCTGAAGAAATCTCCCGTGGGTCGACGGAATCGTCCCCCTGCAACCGCAGGCACCAAAGAACTGCATCACCGGTCCCCTGGGTCTCCTCTCAGCACGACGAGTGAGGTCCCTTGAATCCAGCAACTCTGTCCAAGTGACTCCCACAGTCCAGTGACTCTTCAGTCCAAGTTTGGTGGAGGTAAGTCCTTGCCTCCCCACGCCAGACTGCATTGCTGGGAACCGCGTCTTTTGCAGCTACTCCGGCCTCTGTGCACTTCTGGCGGAAATCCTTTGTGCACAGTCAAGCCTGGGTCCACGGCACTCTAACCTGCATTGCACAACTTTCTAAGTTATCCTCCGGCAGCGTGGGACTCCTTTGTGCAACTTCGGGTGAGCACCGTTTCACTCCTCTTTGTAGTGCCTGTTCTGGCACTTCTGGGGGTGCTGCCTGCTTCTGAGAGGGCTCCTTGTTTTGCGCGACGCCCCCTCTGTCCCCAGACGCAATTGGCAACATTCTGGTCTCTCCTGGGCCACAGCAGCATCCAAAAACTCTTACTGCACGATTTGCAGCTAGCAAGGCTTGTTGGCAGTCTTTCTTCAGGAAAACACTTCTGCACGACTTTCCACAGCATGGGGGATCCATCCTCCAAAGGGGAAGTCTCTAGCCCTTGTTGTTCCTGCAGAATCCTCAGCTTCTACTGTCCAGTAGCAGCTTCTTTGCACCCACAGCTGGCATTTCCTGGGCATCTGCCCATCTCCGACTTGCTTGTGACTTTTGGACTTGGCCCCCTTGTTCCACAGGTACCCTTGTTTGGAAATCCATCATTGTTGCATTGCTGGTTTGTGTCTTTCCTGCAGAATTCCCCTATCACGACTTCTATGTCCTTTGGGGAACTTTAGTGCACTTTGCACTCACTTTTCAGGGTCTTGGGGTGGGCTATTTTTCTAACCCTCACTGTTTTCTTACAGTCCCAGCGACCCTCTACAAGGTCACATAGGTTTGGGGTCCATTCGTGGTTCGCATTCCACTTTTGGAGTATATGGTTTGTGTTGCCCCTATCCCTATGTGTCCCCATTGCATCCTATTGTAACTATACATTGTTTGCACTGTTTTCTAATACTATACTACATATTTTTGGTATTGTGTACATATATCTTGTGTATATTTGCTATCCTCATACTGAGGGTACTCACTGAGATACTTTTAGCATATTGTCATAAAAATAAAGTACCTTTATTTTTAGTATATCTGTGTATTGTGTTTTCTTATGATATTGTGCATATGACACTAGTGGTACTGTAGGAGCTTCACTCGTCTCCTAGTTCAGCCTAAGCTGCTCTGCTAAGCTACCATTATCTATCAGCCTAAACTGCTAGACACCCTATACACTAATAAGGGATAACTGGGCCTGGTGCAAGGTGTAAGTACCCCTAGGTACTCACTACAAGCCAGTCCAGCCTCCTACATGGGGTGACTATCCAAGTGGGTTTAGGTCTGTGTTTATGCACGTTGCGTATTCCATGCAGTGGATCTTGTAAAACCTAGGCATGCCTCACATGACAGAAACATACAGGCAAAATCAGTGTGATAACCCCACTGAAACTAAGTCGGGGCTACTGCCACTGTTAATGAAGCAGCACTTTGTTGGATTGACCCGCTCCGATGTCAATCACAAGCTCAAACATAGTGGAACAAAGTTGGATTGACTTTCTAACTAAGGATTCCACCCATTACTCAGAGGAGTTGGAGGTTTCAAGTCATTTGGGGGGAGCAAGGTTTCTACAAAAACCCTCCTGGTTCCAGAAAATCCAATGATCAGCTTCTCTAAAGATCAAATCAAGAAATTAATTGGAAAGAGTAAACAAGGGTGAAGTAGGTGGTCAATTTGGTGGCTTTACAACCACTCCTGTATTGAGCTAGGTTATGGTACACGAAAGAGCTCCATCCTTACAGGCTAGCTGTAAAGGAGGCGATGAAGCTAAACAAGGCCCATACATTTCCCTGGTTTAAATTTGTTCAGTACCATCTTGCTGATCTGGGCCTGGGAGAGTACTGGTTTAATCCCCAAGAAATTGGTACAGCAGCTAGGGGCAGGATTATCACTGCTTTTTGGGAGAAGGACTTTCTAGAGCTGAAATTGATGCCTGGAAGGGAACCCTACAGAGACGCTATGTACTCTCTTGTCACTCGGACGCTATTTGTTAAATTAAGGGTGGCTAATCTTATAGTGAATGAGTTTGTGAGTAAGTGGAAAACTGTCTAACCGATCCCACCTGGGTGTCAGTACTGTGATTATGAGCGTGAAAATATTGAACATGCTATGCTCTTTTGCCCTAGATACAATAACTTGTGTCGACAGTGGATTAAACCTTTTTATAGTAACATTGGTGTGAGGCATTACTAAGAGGCTTATAGGATTTTGCACTCTGAGCTAGGTGAGCCTATGGTTGTGGGGTTAGCCAATATTTATATGCTGTTTGGCTCATCAGGAAAAAGGATGGCTACAAATTTTAAAAATTGAGTGATGTATTTAAGATGAGAAGTTTTCTGGTGAGGATGATTTTATAAGTTTTGACATGAAGGTCTTCTGCGTTTTGACTTTTAGGGGGTCATTCTGACCCCGGCGGTCTCAGACCTTCTTTTGGGGAGGGGAGCACATCCCTATCCCTATTGGGCTAAATCCTCCTAAGCAAGATGGAGGATCTTCCAAGGAGGAGGTCACTTCAGCTCTGGTCACCTTAGGGGTGGACCTGCCTGAGGGGGTGACTCCTCTCTGTTTTTCTCATAATCTCCCCTGCCTTGCCACCAAAAGTGGGGGGTGTGTCCAGGGGGTGAGATCTCCACTAGCTGGGATGCCCTGGGGTATTGTAACACGAAGCCTGAGCCTTTGAGGCTCACTGCTAGGTGTTATAGTTCCTGCAGGGGGAGGTGTGAAGCACCTCCACCCAGGGCAGGTTTTGTTTCTGGCCCCAGAGAGCACAAAGGCTCTCACCCAAGGGGGTCAGAAACTCGTCTCTCAGTGGCAGACTGGCACAGACCAGTCAGTCCTGCACTGAAGGCATGGGTAAAATACAGGGGGTATCTCTAAGATCCCCTCTGTGTGCATTTTTTTAAATAAATCCAGCACTGGCATCAGTGTGAGTTTATTATTCTGAGAAGTTTGATACCAAACTTTCCAGTGTTCAGTGTAGCCATTATGGAACTGTGGAGTTTGTTTATACAAACTCCCTGACCATATACTTTATATGGCCACACTGTACTTACAATGTCTAAGAATGGATTTAGACACTGTAGGGCATATTGCTCATGCAGCTATGCCCTTACCTGTGGTATAGTGCACCCTGCCTTAGGGCTTTAAGGCCTGCTAGAGGGGAGACTTACCTATGCCACAGGCAGTATTTTGTGTGCATGACAACCTGAGGGGGATGCCATGTTGACTTAGCCTTTTTCTCCCCACCAACACACACAATCTGCAATGGCAGTGTGCATGTGTTAGGTGAGAGGTCCCTTAGGGTGGCACAACAAATGCTGCAGCCCTTAGGGACCTTCTCTGGTCACAGGGCCCTTGGTACCACTGGTACCTTTTACAAGGGACTTATCTGTGTGCCAGGAATGTGCCAATTGTGGAAACAATGTTACATTTTTAGTGAAAGGACACTGGTGCTGGGGCCTGGTTAACAGGGCCCCAGCACACTTCTTAGTCAAGTCAGCATCAATATCAGGCAAAACGTGGGGGGGGGTGTAACTGCAACAAGGAGCCATTTTCCTACACAGATGAAAACAATAAAAAAATTATTTAAAAAATATATTGTACATTTTACTTGTGTTAGGTACTTTAGCTCTCCAGCACCTTTTCAAACCTTCATTACGGATTTATAAACTCAAAATATGAGTGAAGGATGACAAGGTTTCTAAGACAAGCTTATACAGAAATGTTATGATCTATTATTGATTGATAAGGGCGCATTAGTACTTCAGTACTATATTTGTTAGAAAAAGAGGGTTTATAAAGGGCATGATTGAGGGTAACAAAATGTCATGGAAATGTTTGCTTGAAAATGAAGAAGTTATTGTTGATGGGTTTTCGTGATTTATTATTAGTATTGAGGCCCTTTTGCACCTTAGTTATTGTGATGCTTGCTTGGAAACATTGTATATTATGTTGATTCTGTTTTTAACTGGATTTTATCATTAATTAGCTATGCCTTTCTAAATTACCTAAATGAGTTGGATAATTTGGAGGAAAATCCACTCAGTGGCGGCTCCTCCATTTGGACAGAGGAGCGCTGGATTGTAGCGGCAGCTGCAAAAACTTTTAAAGAAAACAATAATAAACTATGTTTAGTATTGATTTCTATGAAAGTGGGGGGGGGGGGCCACGGGGTGAAATGCAATGTGTGTTTGGTCGCCAGCTGGCTGGCCACAGTTGCTGGGCTGGAGAGAGCCTGCCTGGGAGCGCCCTGGCTGGATTCGCAGGATTGGCGCAGTGTAGGCTGGGAGCCTGTGCCTGCAGCGAGGAGCGTCAAGGGACGGAGGAGCAGTAGAGGAGGTAAGTGTTTTTTTTCAATTAAAATAAATGTTTATTACCTCCCTCCCCCCTGCACCGCCCCTCCCCTTCGGCGGCCCGCGAGCCGCTACTGAATCCACTAAGAGTTGGAGAATGATGTCCTGAACTGAACATTATACTGGGTTATGATTTACATTGCTCTTGCACTTCAAAGTCATGCAGTAATTTAGCAGCTGCATACATGGGTAAAAGTCCACATCTAATGTGGCTATGTTCCAGTGGATCCTCATTGCTGTGCACTTTTGTTCATTTAATGTTAAGTTTTTGACCCGTAAGAAGTCAAAGGCTTCTTAGGGATTTAGGGCCTGATTATGACCCTGGCGGACGGCGGAGGCCGTCCGCCAAGGTACCGCCGCTGAATGACCGCACCGGCCATTTAGACATTTCCTCTGGGCCGGCGGGCGCTCTCCAAAAGAGCGCCCGCCGGCCCAGAGGAAATGCCCCTGCAACGAGGACGCCGGCTCAGAATTGAGCCGGCGGAGTTGCAGGGGTGCGACGGGTGCAGTTGCACCCGTCGCGTATTTCAGTGTCTGCTTAGCAGACACTGAAATACTTTGCGGGCCCTCTTACGGGGGCCCCGCGGCACCCCCTACCGCCATCCTGTTCCTGGCGGGCGAACCGCCAGGAACAGGATGGCGGTAGGGGGTGTCAGAATCCCCCATGGCGGCGCAGCAAGCTGCGCCGCCATGGGGGATTCTAAGGGCAGCGGTAAACCGGCGGGAGACCGCCGGTTTGCCTCTTCTGACCGCGGCCGAACCGCCGCGGTCAGAATGCCCTGCGGGGCACCGCCGGCCTGTCGCGGTGCTCCCGCCGACCCTGGCACCGGCGGTCTTAGACCGCCGGGGTCAGAATGACCCCCTTAGTGTTGGGGTGGTGCTCAAGAACTCACTGAAACAACAGACCATACAGTGTATTGTCCTCACTAGTGCTTATCTTTAGTTAAAAGAAAATACTTTATTCTTACAGCACATCTAAATGCTACACATTCCAAGGAAGGCTCTGATACAACTTTGGAACATCACCTACTGATGCTAGTGAAGTGTGTTTAGCCTTAACAGTGCCCTCTCCTCTTCAATTTCTTTGGGAAGCCTCCATCGTCTATGGTAACTTAGGCATAGGTGGACATCAGCATTGATGAGGCAGAGGTGCAGATCACTATCAGTTACCTCAAGTTCATAGGTAATTTTTTAGTCTTCATGATCAATGTTTCTACTGGCAAAGGTCATTATTCTGGTATTAGGAATCACCTGTGCAAGAGTCTGGTACAGTCACTCAGTTTGAGTGGGCTCAGAACTGCCGCTGGTGGGTTCAGTTAGCAAATTCATACCCTCTGATTTCAGCATCACTGATGGAGGACTGCAGAGAGCTGCCTATCTCCTGTGTAGGCCCCTGGGATTGAACAACTTTGGCAGTTGAAGTCTCCAGGCTGATGCAGGTGAGCGCGCGTCTTCAGGAGTTGCAGTCTTCCGGCTGATGCAGATGGTCGCTAATCTTCAGCAATCATGCCCCCCTGGCCATTGCAAGCAGGGGTTCATATTAAGCAGTTGCAGCCTCGCAGTCAATGTAGCAGCTCCTTACAGGTGAATACTTTTAATGGCAGCAACACAAGACCTTGAGGTGTTGCAGAGGAATTTCCATGCAACACAATGACGCTCTACTGGATATCTTCGTCTTGCAGACTGAGGAACCCCCTCATGTTTCATGTTGGCAGCTGTTTTGTTTTCTGAAGGGAATAAGCTACTTCTAGGTGCTCCCCACATCAGGAGCACACTGAGGGCCTGATTCACATAGGCCCTCCGCACTCGTGATTCTGCTCCGAGTGTGAAGATTTCTCCACAACTGCGGGGCCTCCACCATGAGTGTGGGGGCCCTTTGTGAATCAGGCCCTGAGTTTCTCCTCCTGCTTGGCCTCTTCTTCTGCACTGTTAGGCTCTCAGCTTCTATCTCTGAGCATATAGACAGGCTTATATCCCAAAGACAGGCCCTCTTCTTCTCCAGCAAGTTCCATACTTCATGTGACATCCCTTCTTTAACCTCTGGAAGGCTTGCTGTCCAGCAGACAGTAGCCCCTGTACTAGAACAGTCCTTTGAGTACTCTGCTTAGCACTCCTTTCCTTGGTCATTATGAACTTGGATCTGGAACAAAGAGGGGCGTTTTGTATCCCCTTTTATGTTTGTGTTGTAGAGAGGGGATGTGCATACACTGTGTAAGGTCTCAGAACTGGTTTGAGTTGCTTCTCTTTTAACTGTCATTCTTTGACTGTTCATCTGACACAGTCTGTGTGCAAGATGATGACTCTCACAGCTAGAGGCATTGATGCTGGCTCCAACTAGAAGAATCCAAATCAGGAGTACAATTAAGTGTGAAATCTTTGCACCTTGATTACATCATTCTTCCTGAAGCAGTAATCAGTGACTGACAAAGGGAAGGCCCAGCCCATACATTTCCTCTCCATGAACAACAGTCTCACCTCTTATCCCATACTGTTGGATATGGCTCTTCTTAGGTGATTTCCCTGAAACCTTTTGTTTTTTCCTACCTTTTTTTTGCCATTGGGGGAGGACCCAATCATCCATCTTGGAGGGGAGGGATTTCCAACTCTAAACTGGGGAAAACATTGGGGTGGTCCTCAGTTGGATGGGCCAGCTATCTCCCAGCCATGGGTGGGGGAGATTTAGGTCAGCGTAGGCAGTTCCCTGTGAAGCTGGGTGACAAATGGGTCTCATGCTCCTTATCACAGTGAGAGGGGAATCGGAGATAGGCAAAAGCTCAGGAAGCCACATGTTCATTCTCAAAGTGTGGAGGGCAGGTGAAAGCCCAGTACACACTACACCCAGCCCCTGGGCCTGCTGGATCCCCAAAGGGGAAGCTGGGTTGTGCCAGGAGAAAATCCATTGGGGGGGCAGAATTGCAGGGGGAAGTGAGGAGATGCCCCAAACCACTAGCCCATCCGTTCGGGATCCAGGGGATACCCCTACTAAAAAGGGGAGCAGGGGAAAAAATAACTCAAGCCTGACCCCTGTCCAGTCACAAGGTACAGACCCTAGGCTGGAGGACCGGTTGCCGGAAGCCATCCCTGACCTGGTCAAGAGAAAAGTGGGAGAAAGGTGCAAGACATCTGGGGCTATTGGCCTTCCCCTTTCAGGAGCCACTGAGGGCAGAGGCCCTTGAGTGGCTGGGTGCTACATTATAGATTGTTAGGAATGGGGTGTCTACTTGGCAGTCAGTTTACACCCTGTTCAAGTAGGGACCCTCACACAAATCAGGGTAAGGGAGTCAAACACCTAAGGTCACTTGGGGGGGGGGAGATTAAAGGACTAGATTGAGTTCCACTTGCCCCATCATTTGGCCTTTCAATGGCCTCTTCCTCTTTTGTTTGCTTAAGTACTTTTGAATTCTTGGAAGATTTCTTCTGATTTGCCTTTTTCTGGCCTGCCTAGACTGCATTTTCTGTACGAGTGTGACAGGAGATTTGCTGTATATTCGGGCTTTGCTTTACTTAGCCTTTGTGTGGCGTATTAACAGTGGAGAGAAGTGAAAAAGTAAGTCAGAGGCCTCCGGCGAAGTGAGAAAGCAGTCAGAGGCCTGTGGCGCACGTGCGCTCACGTACTGGTCGGGACTCAATGGAACTGAGCCTTATAGTCTATTGTGAGTCTTTTGTGAGTTTTAAATATTAAATTGTACTTAGTACTCTAACAACAATTCTCACTCTTTATTTGCCAGAATTATGCCAAATAGCTCAGCAAGCGGAAAGCAGCAGGCAGTGAAATTAGACTGTAGCACTTGTATTTGCAGGGCAGTAGGTAGATGCCATAGTGGATTCAACAAGAGAGTAAGCCACAGCAGCCTAATGCTGCCTGCTTCCGCTCAAACCTGCTGGCACTGCATGTCTAAGCTTCGTTGTCCGCACCTCCACAGCGCAAAAATACACAAAAAGCTTTTACTCTTACTCTTATTGTGTCACTTGCGCAGCTTATTTGAATATGTGCCAACAATGATGATATGACAATGTCCACGAGAGTAGGACTATGGAGCAATATCCACTATAGTCGCTATGGCATCATGCGATGGGCACCAGGCCCGAGAGCAGCAGATGCTTTTGACAGTGTACACTGTTACCATGCATTGTTCAATACGCCAACATACACAGAAACTGTAGCAACTTAGTAGAAACTTCCTGATGCAATCTTGAACTGTTAAAGGGTCCCCAGAATAATAGGGGCAGCAGGGGAACTCCATTACACCTTCTAGCATGCTCCCAATGGCTCTTCGAAGTCTCTCCAAAGCCCCTCAGTGTGTTAGTGGTAGCATGTTAGTGCCTGCAATGTTGCCTGCTGCACGCTGTTCTTTCAGGTCAGGCAGCTCCCTCAGGTTGCACAAGATACCACAAACTACAAGCCGCAGCTGCCCCCTCAGCCCCATCCCCCCCCCCGGCATCCTCCAGCATCCAGCGTGGTGAGCAGAAGAAGGCAGAGATGCTGGAAAGCAAAACAGGGGCAGCAGGGGCAGCCAGGTGGTGACTGCCCGTTGGCAAGCCAGCAAGGAGGCAATGCGGGTGGCCGCAGTTGACAGCTGACAGGTGACAAAAGGGCAAAATGGGTGCCGGTCAGGATACTGTGACGTGCAGCCATCCGTCACCCTGGCACCATGCTGTTCGGAGCTCAGTGTTTGATGTTCTACTCGTTCCTCCGCGGTGTTCTGTTGCCCTGCTCCGCACTGCTCCGTCCGTCCTCCTCTGTCCTCCGACCTCCAACCTCTAACCTTCAAACAGCTTCCACTCTAGAAAACCTCAGCATTGAGGGGGTCATTCTGACCTCGGCGGTAAAAGGCCCTTACCGCCGGTCAGAAGACCGCCATCATACCGCCGCGGCCGCGGTAAACCGCCACGGTCATTCTGACCCCATACTGCCAAACCGCCGAAAACCCGACATCCACGGAAGGTCGCCTCATCAGCGGGCAGCGATAAACTGGAGATGACCAAACCTCCACCGCCACGCCAACACAAACACGCCCATGCCATTACGACCCACGAATCCACGCGGCGGTCTTTCAACCGCGGTACACACCGCTGCGGTCAAAATACACACCCAGCTCCCAAACACAGCCACATTGGACAATTTGAAATACACACACCTGATACACATACAAACACCACTCCCACACATCCAAGCAACTATAAAACACACACCCACATCACCCACAAACCCCCACAACTCGAAAATCGGAGAGAAGGTGAGAGAGAGAGAGAGAGAGCACAGCTACCGAAAAGGTCAACACACACAGGAACCCAACATCATCAACCACACCACATCTACGCACACATCACCACACACCACCACTCACATCACCACAAACACCACCCCACACCTCATCCACACCACCCCATGGCACCCCATAGACACCCCAGGTTTACAGACCAAGAACTCAGGGTAATGGTGGAGGAAATAATAAGGGTAGAGCCCCAGCTCTTCGGCACACAGGTGCAACACACCACAATAGCCAGGAAGGCGGAGCTATGGCAAAGGATCATCGACAGGGTCAACGCTGTGGGACAGCATCCCAGAAACCGGGAAGACATCCGAAAGCGCTGGAACGACCTACGCTACGAGGGAAGGTACGGTCGATGGTCTCTAGACACAACATCGCTGTGCAGAAGACTGGCGGCGGACCACCACCCACTCCTCCAGAATTCACTACATGGGAGCAAGAGGTCTTGAACATCCTGCATCCTGCGGGCCTCGCTGGAGTAGGCGGAGGAATGGACTCTGGTAAGTCTCATCTCAACCACTCCCCCCCCAACCACCAGCATGCCAACCCACCCCCTCACCCCCACCCCCCCAGCACACATCCTCCCTGCCAATGTCTCACCAGCACAACTCACCCAACCCAAAACCAAACCCTGAATGCCAACACAAACCATGGACACCCATCACCTATGCATGACCACTGCACATACCCATCCCCCACCACAAACCACCCTCACAACTCCTCCCACAAGGGAATGCCAGCACTGGGGGACAAGGGCACCCACAAATGGCACGCCATGGAACACACAGAAGCAATAACCATACTCTTTTACCCCTGCAGGGCCCGAACGCCAACACACCGGCCAGGAGGATCCAGAATTGTCCATCCCACCCCCAGAACAGGCCCCCAGTGAGGACAGCAGCTCTGTCGACCTAGAACCTGATGACCAGCCCGGACCATCGGGGACCTCTGGACAGTCGGTTCCCCACACACAGGCCACAGCGGACCTAACCCCCTCTGGGAATCTCAGCACAGCTCCCACCCAGCGGGCCCATGCCTCTGTCTCCAGGACAGGTCAATCAGTGGTGTGTCCGCCACTACAGGGCACCCAGGCTGACCCAACACCCCAACAACAGGGACCTGGGGGCAGTGGTAGTGGGCACACCGTCCAGGGGACAGAGGCCCGGGGAAACAAGGCAACTGGGAGGGCTGCAGTGCGACAGGGGGGGGAGGACAGGCCCAGGGAACCGACTCTCCAAGAGGCCCTCACCACCATCATGGGAGCATACCACCACTCCCAGGAGACGATGGCGACGGTACTGGCCAGGTTCCAGGAGATCCAGGCACAGCAGGAGGAACGGTACATGGGGTACAGAGAGGAGCTCAGGAACATCGTCCTGGCCCTCAACCAAATAGTCACCACATTGCGGGACCATGTGGCACCCCAAAGGGCCCCTGTCACCAGCCTGGACCCGGAACAGCCTACCACCTCCGCCGGCGCTAGTGGACAGGAGGCCCCCACACAACGACACGCCACCAGAACCCCACCTCCTGCTGAAGATCAACCACCCCGCAAGAGGAACCTGAGATCACAAAGGAAGACAGAGTAGGATGCCAAGACCCCCGCCAGCACAACATCTCCCCTGATGTCATCCCACTGTCCCACATTGTCACCCTGTCCAACCTTGAACTGCCCCTGCTCCATCCTTCCACAGGCATATGGACAATGCACCTGTGCGACTGAGAACTGGACTCTGCCATGGACATTACTCCACCCCCACCCATCACCGTTTTACCATCATGTCCCTATTTGTAGCACTTTAAATAAATCACTAGTTGCACTTAAAACACTCAGGAGTCTGCTTGTATTCTTAACAAATGTATTACACATAACGGTTCAAAAATGTTCAGTTACATTGTGATGTCAACATACCAATGTCAATGTGCTTTACTCCATGGGCAAACAAAGCAGAAGTCACGCAGTGGGTCATACAGCTCTGAAAAGGGAAGGGAAAGTCACAATTCAGTTGAAAGGAACTTGGGGGAAACACAGAAAGTAGAGATGCAGGAGGCCTGAACTAAATGTAAAATGGCGTGGGAGATTCTTACCTGTGTGCTACTGAAAATACTGCTGTCTAACTGTGTCCCTGTTGTCCGTGTCGTCCCCGTCCTCTTCCTCCTCTTCACTCTCCCCGGGCTCCACAGCTGCTACAACACCACCATCTGGACCATCCTCCCGCAGGAAAGGCACCTGGCGTCGCAAAGCCAGGTTGTGAAGCATGCAGCAGGCCACGATGATCTGGCACACCTTCTTTGGTGAGTACATTAGGGATCCCCCTGTCATATGGAGGCACCGAAACCTGGCCTTCAGGACCCCGAAGGTCCTTTCTATGATCCTCCTAGATCGCCCATGGGCCTCATTGTACCGTTCCTCTGCCCTGGTCCGGGGATTCCTCACTGGGGTCAATAGCCAAGGCAGGTTGGGGTAACCAGAGTCACCTATTAGCCACACACGCTGTCTCTGTAGCTGTTCCATCACATAGGGGATGCTGCTATTTCGCATAACGTATGCGTCATGCACTGACCCAGGGAACTTGGCATTTACATGGGAGATGTACTGGTCAGCCAAACAGACCACCTGCACATTCATAGAATGATAACTTTTCCTGTTTCTGTACACCTGCTCATCGTCTTTTGGGGGTACTAAGGCCACATGGGTCCCATCAATGGCACCAATGATGTTGGGGATATGTCCTAGGGCATAGAAGTCACCCTTCACAGTGGCCAAATCACCCTCCTCAGGGAAAACAATGTAGCTCCGCATGTATTTCGTCAGGGCAGACAACACTCTGGACAAAATCTTAGAAAACATAGGCTGAGACATCCCTGATGACATGGCCACTGTTGTCTGAAAAGACCCACTTGCCAAGAAATGGAGGACTGACAGAACCTGCACCAGAGGGGGAATTCCTGTGGGTTGGCGGATGGGGGACATCAGTGCCGGCTCAAGCTGGGCACACAGTTCATGTATAGTGGCTCGGTCAAGTCGGTATCAAAGTATTATATGACGTTCCTCCATTGTCGACAGGTCCACCAGCGGTCGGTACACAGGAGGATTCCTTCTTCTCCTCGCAAGTCCCAGCGGACGGTGCCTAGGAAGGAGAACATGGAGTACAGAGTCAAGCAACCCACAGGTACGTAACCACAGCTTGCACAGTACACGAATCGCTATGCATTGAATGGCTTGTATGAGTGGCAATGCAAGGCCTGTGTGACGCAGTAGAAATTAAGCCATGTGGGCCCTTGAAATGGCGGCTGCCTGACCTGAGAAGTGTGACAGTGGGATGTGAGGTCAATGCGCTGGCGTGGCACACCGTGGCGGTAGGCGGTCGAAGACCGCAGCGCAAAGCAGCATTGGTTAACATTGAACCCTATGGGTCTCAGGAGCCAATGACGAGTTGCGCCGGCGGTCGCGGTACGCACCACAGCGGTACGCACCGCCGCGGCCGTGACCGCCATTTTCTATCTGCTTAATCACTCGAGACCTGATCATCCACAGGAGAGGACCTATACTGCAAGTGCTGCTGTGAACTCGGTCTGGAAGAGACAATGGCTGCTGCGACTGGGGAAAGGGCCCCTGCCTTCAGTTCCGAAGAGTTGGAGAAACTTGTGGATGGGGTCCTGCCCCAGTATGCGCTACTATACGGTCCTCCAGACCAACAGGTAAGTACACTGGGTGCACGTTGAATGGGCTATGCCTGTGTTGAGTGGGGTGGATATAAGATGGTGGGGTGGGGAGAGAATGAGGAGTGCAAGGCACGACAGATGAGAGCATGCGCCACATGGCAAGGTTGGGGAGGGGGGGCCAATCACATCTCACATGCGGAAAAATGATGATATTTCCAATTCCTCCCTGTACATGTCAAATAGGTCAGCGCCCATCAGAAGATTGACATTTGGCGTGCCATCGCCAAGGAAGTCCGGACCCTGGGGGTCCACAACAGACGGGGCACCCACTGCCGCAAGAGGTGGGAGGACATCTGCCGCGGGACCAGGAAGACCGCCGAGTCACTGCTGGGGATGGCCTCCCAACCTAGGAGGGGTGCCAGTCGTACCCTGACCCCCCTGATGTCCCGGAGCCTGGCGGTGGCCTACCCCGATTTGGATGGGCGCGTGAGGACATCACAGCAGACGCAAGGGGGTGAGTACCAGCACATTCAGCTATCTTTACGCGCAGTGGAGGTGCCTGGGTGGGGGAGGAGGGCTGTGGGTGACATTAGGCCAGGGCGCTTTCTGTATTGTATTCCTCTCCTTTAGCCATGTCCCTGTGCCCCCGCCCCCCACCTCTGTAGGGTGACAGGTACAGCTATCCATGGTCCTGCATCACCCATTTGCGCGTTTGTTGTCCCTAGACCTGTTGGCCCAGTCACAAGTACTCAGTAGTGTACCCCGATTGCGCGGCTTAGTGCATGAGGCTCCTGTGTCTGTCCTCTCCGCCAACAGTGTTGACAATGCATGTACTCAACCTTTTTTTATGTCTCCCCCCACCCTTTTTCTTTATCTTCTTGTGCATGTGTGCATCAGCATCATCATGCGGAGGAGAATTGGCACCGGAGCATGAGGGAGCTGCGACTCACAAGGACCCGGTGGGCCATGGCACAGACACCGAGGCCACCAGTGATACGGAGGGCGAGGGGAGCTTCACAACGGGGACCCGTGGTGAAACCAGCGACACCGACACGTCCTCGGATGGGAGCTCCCTAGCGGTGGCGGCAACATCCGTGCCCCCCGCCTCTACAGGTACAGCCGCCACCCAGCGCACCAGCTCCGCCCTCCCAGCAGCCCCTCAGCCTACCCTCCGTGCCCGCTCGCCCAAGAAGGCGGGCATCTCCTTCGCCTCAGGCACCTCAGCCCCTGCCCCTGTTACCCCTGCTGCCCTCATTGTTGGGCAGACTACCCTTTTGAATGCAATCCAGGGAGTAGAGAGGGAGGTGCATCGTAGCAATGCATACCTGGAGGGCATTCATTCGGGTCAGTCTGCCCATCAACAATCGTTCAATTCTCTGGCCTCAGCACTGACGGCAGCCATTGTCTCTGTTTCCAGCCTCCCTCTTCTAACTGCCTCCACCCTGTCTCTGTCTGCTGTTCCTCTGCCTATCCCATCCACACCATCAGACCAGCCTGCACACACCTCAACACCCAAGGGCAGCTCATCCAGACATAAGCACCACAGATCACACAAACATTCACCCAAGCAACACCCAGATGCAGACATGCCAAAAGCCACTACCACCTCTGTGTCCCCCACCTCCTCGTCTCCCTCCTCCCTCCCTGTGACGTGTCCACTCACACCTGCATGCACACCACCAACAGCCAGTACTTCCATCACCAGCACACCCTCCAGTACAGTCCGCACACGTGCAGTCACCACCCCCACTGCCATTTACACGTCCCCTGTGTCCTCTCCCACTGTGTCTGTCACCCCCTCTTCCAAGACACACAAACGCAGGCAGCCACCCACCCAACAGCCAACCACCTCACGACAGCCTGCAGCCCATGCACCTTCACCCAAGGACAGCACACCTGACTCTCCTACAACCACCTCCTCTTCCTCCACTCCCATAACCACTGCACCTACCGTTTACCTTGGTCCTAAATTTTTTTACCTCTCCAATCTTGACCTCTTTCCCTCACCTGACCCATCCCCTCCATCTGCTAAGAGTCCCAAGAGCACCTCAGCCACCACCAGCCCGGGTTCACGTGTCAGCGTAGTCCATGGATTTTGGAGTCCCCCCTTTGCCAGCAGTGAGACATCGGTCAGCAGCAAGGGGACAGCCAGCCCCCCCCCTGGAAAGAGGACCCGGAAAGTGAGGGGCCGCCGCGAGAGGAGTGCAACGGCTGCCCCCAAGGACCAAAGTTCGGCCACTTCACCTGCCACAACATCCAGGGGAGGCAAGGCCCAGAGAGCCACAGCGAAGGAGGGCAAGGGCAGCAGGGCGGAGAAGTCAGGCAGCAGGAGCGCGGACCAGGAGGGCCCCACAAGCCCCATCCCGGGTGTGAGGGAGGACACCCAAGGGCCCAGGACACCGTCACCGAAGGGCCCAGCAACTGCACGGTCGGAGGGCGACTGAGCAGGGAGTCCTGCCCAGGTCTGACTCCCTGGAATTACAGGACAAGCACCGCTGAAGAGGGCCCCGCCGTGCAGGAAGGCACCGCTGAAGAGGGCCCCGCCGTCCAGAAAGGCACCGCTGAAGAGGGCCCCGCCGTGCAGGAAGGCACCGCTGAAGAGGGCCCCGCTGTCCAGAAAGGCACCGCTGAAGAGGGCCCCGCCGTCCAGAAAGGCACCGCTGAAGAGGGCCCCGCCATGCAGGAAGGCACCGCTGAAGAGGGCCCCGCCGTGCAGGAAGGCACCGCTGAAGAGGGCCCCGCCAAGACAGGCCCCGCTCCGCTGGGCCCTTCCTGTCAAGCACCGCTCCGCTGGGCCCTTCCTGTCAAGCACCGCTCCGACGGGCACCGCCGTCTCAAGCACCGCTCCGCTGGGCCCTTCCTGTCAAGCACCGCTCCGCCGGGCACCGGCGTCTCAAGCACCGCTCCGCTGGGCCCTTCCTGTCAAGCACCACTCCGCCAGGCCCTTCCTGTCAAGCATCGCTCCGCCGGGCACCGACGTCTCAAGCACCGCTCCGCTGGGCCCTTCCTGTCAAGCACCGCTCCGCCGGGCACTGCCGTCTCAAGCACCGCTCCGCTGGGCCCTTCCTGTCAAGCACCGCTCCGCCGGGCACCGCCGTCTCAAGCACCGCTCCGCTGGGCCCTTCCTGTCAAGCACCGCTCCGCCGGGCACCGCCGTCTCAAGCACCGCTCCGCTGGGCCCTTCATCTCAAGCACCGCTCCGCCGGGCCCTTCCTGTCAAGCACCGCTCCGCCAGGCACCGCCGTCTCAGGCACCGCTCCGCTGGGCCCCGCCGTCTCAAGCACCGCTCCGCTGGGCCCCGCCGTCTCAAGCACCGCTGGCCCATTGACAGTGCCGGTTCTGTGTCGAGCTACTGTTCACGCTGCACTCGGCCCACCCTGCCTCCTCCATTGCCTGTGGAGACTGTTATCCACTTGAGAGACTGTGGCTTTGCACTCCCCAGGATGGCACAGTGGGCAGCCCACCCACTGTAGAGACTTGAGAGACTGTGGCTTTGCACTCCCCAGGATGGCACAGTGGGCAGCCCACCCACTGTAGAGACTTGAGAGACTGTGGCTTGGCACTCCCCAGGATGGCACAGTGGGCATGGTGGACCCTTCGTGGATCTGGCGTCGTGGACTCATGTGGCTGAGGTGACCCCCTTTCCCTTCCCCCTAAGGTGCCTGTAGTTTTGTCATCTGATGCCCCAGCAGTGTTCTCTCCAACGGACTCAGGTCTCCTGTGTGGGCTTTGCCCGTGTGATGGTACACTTTGGCCCACGGACACTTGCTATTTCAGTGACTGTGCAGGACTTATTGCCTCTATTTATCGTTGACGCAATGTTTTAACTTGGTTTATATTATTCAATTTCCGATTTTAGCATGACTTGAATGAACCTATTTTATTAATATATTTGGTTTCTCACTTTAATTGATTCTTTTCATTATTCCGGGGGGTTTGGGTGGTGTCCGTTTGACTTGGTGCTCTGCATTGTTGTGTAGATAGTTGGGGGGTGGGTGTATTGCGTATGTGTGTGCCCGTAACCCTTCCTCCTCCCCCCTCCCCTGTGTCGTAGGTGCGGTACTCACCGTTGTCGTCTGCGCCGGAGTTTGTACTCGTGGTATATGAGCAGGTAGACGAGAGCAGGTAGGATGTTCAATTCGGGCTCCATGCTGTCCTCCGTCCTCGTGGAGTGTATAGAGGTGAGCGTTTTCCCGTTCGTAGTCTGTTTCCGCCGTGTTTTTATCGGCGGGGCTCCCGCCCCGGAAAAGGTGGCGGATTGGTGAGTTGTGATAGGGTGGGCGGTACGTTGTCTGCTGCCTGCCTGTTGGCGGTGACCGCTGCGCTGTTTGTTTGTCCCGCCGTGGCGGTCGGAGTGTTAAGGTGGCGGTCTGTGTTGGCGGTTCCCGCCAGGGTCAGAATTCATTTTTTTTTACCGCCAACCTGTTGGCGGGTTGGCCGCCGCTTTATCACTGACCGCCAGGGTCAGAATGACCCCCTGAGTCTTTAGTCATGTTAAGGGAGACACACACCTAAGTTAACCCCTGCTTACCCCCTTGGAAGCTTGACACAAGCAGTCAGGCTTATCTCAGAGGCAATATGTAAAATATTTGTACACACACACACATACACAGTAACACAGTGAAAACACCACTACATTACTCATCACCAGTTTAGAACAATAGCCTATATTTACCTGAGTAAAACAAGACCAAAACAAGAAAAATCCAGCATACACAAATAAATCTATCACTTTTTAAAGGTTTAAAAGAGCCTCAATCATGAAAAATCAGTGGTTGTATCCTTGTAACACACAGTACCTTGCATGCATAAAAAAAAAAGGTGATGCGGGCCGCAAAGGAGGTGATGTGTCAGAAAAGCATAGGATGCATCAATTATTTCCCCGCTGGACGGGCGATGCATGGATTACTCTCCCCCCCCCGGACTGGCGATGCATTGATTACTTACTGCAGTGCAGCGTCAATAAAGAAAATGACGCACAGGGATGATGTGTGGAAAATCCAGACACGCTGTGATGATGGATCCGTGCTGAAGCAGGCAATGCGTTGATTTTCAGTCACGGTGCAGGTGCTGCATCGATTTTTCTGCCGCAACGGCCTTAGTGTGTGGATTTTACTTTAGGTCACCAGCTTCCACTTCCAAGGGTCCAGGAACTTGATTTGGCACCGCTTGGCAAGTTAGGACTCTCAGCAGAAGAGCTCAGGCACTGGCAGATGGGGTATTTGATGTCCCAGAGACTTCACAACAGGAGGCAAGCTCAGTTCAAGCCCTTGGAGAACCTTGGAAAGCAGGATGTAGAAAGGAAAGTCCAGTCCTTTCACTCCCAGGTCAGAAGAAGCATGCAGCAGGCCAGCACAGCAAAGCAAATGCCAGAGTGCCGGTTCCTCCTACAACATCTAGCTCTTCTTCTTGGAAGAATGTCCTCCGTCTAGAAGTGTTCTGAAGTTGTGAGGTCAGCAGTCCAATACTTATACTCATTTTTGCCTTTGAAGCAGTCAAATTTCAAAGGAAAATCTTTGTAGTGCACAAGACTCTGCCTCTCCCTGTCGTGGCCCCAGGCACACTCCAGGGGGTTGGAGACTGCTTTGTGAAGGACAGGCGCAACCCTATTCAGGTGCAAGTGTCAGCTCCTCCCTCCACTCTAGCTCAGGAAGACCCATCAGGATATGCAGGACATACATCAGCTCCCTTTGTGTGACTGTCTAGAGTGAATTCACAAACCGCCGAACTGTCAGTCTGGCCCAGACATCTATTCAGCAGCCGGGTAGAGGCACAGAATGGTTAAGCAAGAAAATGTCAAATTTTTTAAAGTGGCATTTTCAAACTTTCAATCTAAAAATCAACTTTACCAAAATATGTATTTTAAAATTTTGAGTTCAGAGACCCCAAGCTCCCTAGCTCTTATCTGTTCCCAGTGGGAACTGCACTTAAAATATAGTTCAAGGCAATCCCCATGATCTCATAGGAGAGATAGGCCTTGCAATAGTGAAAACCAAATTTAGCAGTATTTCACTTTCAGGACACGTAAATCACACCAGTACATGTCCTACCTTTTAAACACACTACACCCTGTTCATGGGGCTGCATTGGGCTCAACTTAGGGGTGACTTACATATAGTAAAAGTGAAGGCTTTGGCCTGACAAGTGGGTGCACTAGCCAGGTTGAACTGGCAGCTCCAAACTGCCCACACAGACACTGCAGTGGCAGGTCTGCAACATGTTTATAGGGCTACTCACGTGGGTGGCACAATCAGTGCTGCAAGCCCACGAGTAGCATTTGATTTACAGGCCCTCTGTACCTCTGGTGCATTTTACTGGGGACTGATCAGTGAATCAAATATGCCAATCATGGATAAACCAATCACAAATACAATTTAGACAGAGGGCACTTGCACTCTAGCACTGGTTAGCAGAGGTAAAGTGCCCAGAGTCCTTAAGCCAACAAAAACAGGTCAGAAAAATGAGGAGGGAGAAGGCCAAACATTTGGGGGTGACCCTGCAGAAAGGGCCATTTCCAACATAGATGCTGGTGGCTGTTGGTGTCCTTGGCCTGGTGCTGTTCTTGTAACTTAGGAATAATGGGGAAAGGGCCAGAAGTGCCACTCCTGGGATGGGACGGTCCACACCCGGGGGTGGGCCCTGAGAGTGGCAGAAGGGATCCTACTGGGATCATGGCGCCTAGAGTAGGATGGGGTACCTCTGCAGTGGCGTGCCATCGTCCAGGCTTTATCACCCTGAGCCAGGTTGTTTATCAAGGGGGTGATTAAACTATCCTGGCTTTAGAGTGGGAGGGGGTTATGTTGGATATGGCCCTTCCTAGGGGATTTCCCTGAAACTTTTTGCTTTTTCCTACTGTTTTTTGCTGACTCTCTTTATGTGACCTTAGGACTCTGGGCACTTTCCCACTGTACTGCAGTGGAAAAGTGCATGTGTCCTTCCCACACAGTCCAGAAGGGGGCACCTACGTGATTGGTTCAGGGGCTGTAACCAGGAGTGCCCAGTATAAAAATATACTACATACCTGGAGTGGGTAAAACCATGGCTACTAGTGGGACGTTGCACTGAGTGTGCCACCCACCAGAATAACCGGTCAAGCATGTATCTGGTCTGACAATGCAGACCTGTGGAAGCGCAGTTGCTCTGGTGCCTGGGTTGGCAATTCTAACTCCATAAGCAAACCTGAGTGGGCTCTCTGCTACCCCTAGAGAACCCCCCTCAAGGGAGAGGCAGGTGGTAGATGGAAGGCTGGGCAGCTACATGTGTGTATATCCCAGCCCGGGTAGTGAAGAACCCCCATGTGGGTTTTCCCTACCTAGTGGATTGGCTCTTCCCATAGGGTTTTTGTTGATTCTCTAGCCAGTGGCCTTAGGGCCCTGGGCACTTTCCTACTGTAAGAACAGTGTGAAAGTGCATGTGCATTTCCTACATATGTTAGGAAGTGGCGCTGGCCAGTATGTTCACCTGTGTCTTCTGGTATTCCACACGTGTTGCGCCTGTCATAGCAGGCCTGTGGGTGCACACTTGCACCTATGGTGTTCTTAATCATGTGTCCAGCCTGTCATAGCAGGCCTGTGTGCACACACTTGCACTTATGGTGTTCTTAAACATGAGTCCAGCCTGTCACAGCAGGCCTGTGTGTGCACATTTCCACCTATGGTGTTCTTAAACACAAATTCAGCCTGTTGTAGCAGGCCTGTGTGTGCACTCTGGCACGTATGGTACTCTTAAACATGTGTCCAGCCTGTCATAGCAGGCCTTTGTGTGTGCACTTGCACCTATGGTGTTCCTAAACATGTGTTCAGCCTCCATTGCAGGCTTGTGTGCGCAAGAGCACATATACCCAGGGAGTGAAGAATACTCATGTATGTTTTCACTCCAAGTGAGAGCTGCTCTGCCCACAAGTTAACATGGGAGAGGTTTATGATTACTACTAGCTGCATAAGGGGATTGCAGTGGAGCAGTCTCATGTTTCCTATCATTGGATTCGTCCTGACATACCCCTTTCTGTGGTAAAGGGGGTTTTGTCAATAATAACCTAGAAATTCTACTTCTAGAAAGTAGAAATTCTTATGTTCTAAAACGCTTTTGTGTGCCTTTTAAATTTGACAGGAATCCCCACTGGAGGCTGGGGGAGCACATCTGTGCATTCCCCAGTGACAGACACAAACCTTGGGCACACAGCAGGAACAACAGATCTCTGCCATTTAAGGGCCAGGCTGGGTTGAGTGAAGGGAAAGGTCTTGATGCTTGGCCTCACAGGGCCAGATCATAGCCCCAGTAAAGATTAAGATCTGCATTCCATTACCCCATGGCAGGCAGGGCTGAAATTTGGGGGAGACATCTGTGGTTCAAAGATGAACCCTCTGAACCACCCCCAACTTCAAAAGCAAACTGCTGCATAACTACTGGTGCCACACTGCAGCAAACTAGAGGTAAATGTGTGGGGACGCAGGACCAGAGATACTGGACTGCCTGATGCACACTGCCAGAGGAATCTGCTGTGCACAAGGAGTATTTACTGCCCTTGGAAGGGGCTGTGCAGCCTTCCTGAATCGTGTTGGCCTGGGGCGGATTGTCTGCTGCTGTGTGGCACCCTGAAGTGTGGTTTCCAAGGGCTTGTTGGCTTGGCCCCGTTCTCTGGTGGAGGTCTCAAGGACATCAATGACCTCCTGTAAGGGACCTGCACCTTCTATTTGTGACATCTGGAGAGTGGTGCCCTCCTACGTGCCCAAAACATCTGCTGGATTCCACATGGTAGCTGCGGTATGAGCGTGGAACAAAGTAATATGCCTCGAGACCAGATTGCCTGGTGTGGAGCCCTCAAAGTGCTGCCCACATTCAAGGAGTGCAGCCCTTCATCGTGGGGCCTGGGCACACACAAGTGGCTTGTTGGCGGTGAATTGGCAACTCTTTGTGTGTGATCGTAACTGTTTAGTGTGACTCAAGTCACCACGCACCAGACATTGTGCCCAATTTTCAGGGGTGGCGTGGAGGACCAGATGCGTGTGCTGGGCACTGTTGAGATTGGCATGTCCTACGGTGACCCTCACCTTTGAGTGAATTTCCTGAATGGGGGCCAAGCCTCCATTTGTCAAAGGCTGCCTGATCAGCCTGCTGTCTATTCTTTTGCCCCAACTTTCGCTAGAGTCCCTGAATAAGCAACTCCATCCGCAATCAGCCTAGTACCCCGGGAAAGGTTTCATTTATCTCCAGCCCATGGGGTGAGGTAGTAGGGGTTGATTGAAGGGTGGAGGAGGGTTTCAGCCTATGGTGTCTGTGAGTACAGTAACAACTGCCCTGCTGGATATCAGTGCACTGCATTAGAGGGTTGGGAGCGTGTGTGTTCGAGTGCGTGCTACACTAGCTGCCTGATATCCGTGGCACCGCGTAGCAGTGTGGAATAAGTGTGTGGGAATTACTTCTTGTGATCAACTGCACCGCACAGCGGTGTTGCCGTACATGTTGTTTCCTTGCAAAAAGATTATCACGGTTGACACTGTTATTTACCCATGTTGGTCTAGCCCCAAGAGGCTATCCAAAAGTGCTCTAATCATTGGTGTGTACACATTGCTGCTATTGTTGTGAACCATGGTGCATCCTATAACAGGATGGTATTGAACTGGAATAATTGCTAGGGTGGGTTTTGTGCTGACAATGTTTTGTACTGCATGTGGGTGTTGGGAGGGAAAGTATGAATTTTCCTAAGTGTACATATTGCTGATGTTGTTTTAACATGATTGGGCCTAGTACTGCTATTGATATTTCCAAAAGTGATTTACGTCCAAAAGTACATGATTTACATGTTGTGTAACTTAATGTGTGTGCTGAATACAAATCTTCTTTACATACTCCACATGTGGTCTGTTTTGTGATGCTCAGTGTATTTATTGTGTAAGAGTGCTGTGCCAATGCTTTACACATTGCCCCTGTGATAAACCTGACTGCTCAGTGCCAAGCTACCCAAGGGTGAGCGCAGGTTATACAGTGAGTGTAATCACCTCCCCTGACTGGAGTGTTAGGCTCTGCCTGGCTAGGGCCTTGTCTCAGCGAACCAGAGTGTGCTGCCTCCAACACATACCATCTCTGATATGCCAGTGTTCATGAAGAACTAATCAGCAGCCATTTGCTAACAATATCCTTATTGAATTTTAAAGGTTAGTCATATCTCCATCATCGATTACATCACTGCCTGGTTCCTCCAGTCCGAGAAATGCTGAACATAAACCTCTACTTTCTGGAGAAGCTTCATCCAGCCACCATCTGAGTCACGCTAAACCAGGGCTATCCAAAATGGATTGCACTTCTCCCAGTACTCGAACTAAAACCACACAGAGATTCTTACAAACACCCCCACACACATCCACACACACACACAAAGACACCCCCCATACACACACACACACACAACATGACATACCTATAATAATAAGGACAGGCCATTGATTGTAATGAAGTGTGTATTTACTATTCTAACTCCTTGTGCGCTTTGATAGTAGGGAAGGGTATCAAGTGGGCCGAGGCAAATATACCTGCACTTTTAGTTTTTTGATGCACTTGCTCGAAACTACTTAAACACACTATTGGGACCGGTCCTCATAATGCACCGGTCTTCACAAGGATAGTGTTTTTCTTGAACTGACAGTGTTTACCCACGCTATGAGGGCTGAGCCAGTCCTCACAGCATGGGCTATACATGTCCACACACACACAGACCACTCAAGATCTGCACCAGTATTCAGAGCTTCTGGTGTTGCAACAGCTATTCCATCTGGAATCCCTTGCACTGCACCTCTGCAAGGAAGTGAGGCGTATATGCTGCACCCATACCTTCCCTTAGCTGCTCTGCCCTCAACCTATCATCCAGACTACGGGTAACACTCCCACCCTCCCAATTCATTTACGGCCGTCTCCAAAACACAAGGAATTAGACCTAGTATTCCAATGTCCACGTCTTTTTGGGCATTCTAGGGAGAATTACTTGTAATCTGTTTTTCGGGGGCAGAGTTATGGGCTGAAACTGATGATTCTGGCCCAGAGTATGCCAGCACCAGAATATTGTCTTTGATCGTGTACAGCGATTTTCTGCCTTTAGACAAGGTTCAAGCTATAGAAATATCACATACATACACGCACAATGAAAACTAGTAACAAGACCATACATAGCACAAATTCGCCTAAAACTCAGGAGTTTTCATTGACACATAGGCCTTAATGTTTAATAATAGTTGCAGAACGGCGTCATGGAATATCTCTTTGCAACTCACGGTTAGCAAAAAATATCGCCAAACATGGAAGACACAAGACTTTCTTTCCATACATTTACTTTGAATGCTTTATTTGGTATTATTGCAACACGTTAGGTATAAAGCCACAAAAAGAAAACTCTGAAACAGCAAATTGTATGTATATACATGAAACATTTTAATTTAAAACAACCAGGCTACTTGGTCACGAGTCAGAAATTGTAATAGCCAATTATTATGCAGGAATACAACTTCATAGAAAACAAATTGTTACATAAAATATACGTTTCGGAAAAAAAGAATATAATCTTTCCTAAAAGCTCACGTACCCCAAATCACATGTTCATTAGGTGTCTCCTTGGCCATTATATTTCTGGCACAAATCTAAATGAAACAAATTAAAGGCAGCAACCGAAGTTCCAGCTTTTTTCCAAACTTTTAATGAGGAGAGCAAACGTGAATTGCCAACGTGGTCCGTATTTAAAGAGAATTTAATCTGCTGCCTTCGTTAATTACTGTAGACCTTGAAGTTACAGTTCTGCAAGAGGAAAAAAAGGAATAATTACATGCATAAATGAAAAACAAAGCCTGTGGCATGGGCTGCAGGGACGAAGCCCTCTCCGGATCAGACTTAAAGCTAATGACACCGAATGAGCAGCTGTGCTCTCTCTTAAGAGCCTTAGAGGATATTTTTCAGATACGATTGCGGATTTCATAAGAATATTTTGACATTGATTTTACCCTCAGCTTGGGGAAAAAGGTTAATCAACTGCTCAGAAATTGGAGCAGGGCTGTAAAGGGAATCTTAGAATACAATTGGGAGACAAGGTTGTTAGGAGTGTCTAATGCTTAGTCTGATTAAAGCAGGCTTGGTGTGAGGGTGACACAGATCGCAGAGCTCATTATACTTTCACTGAAACACTCTGCTAAAGTAGCTTAAGTATTAAGTGCTTGTGTTTGCGTTTTTGTTAATGTTCGGGGGGACTAGGCTTGGCGTAGATTGTTTTTGTTTTTTGTATATATGGGTCTGTGAGTGTATGGGCATTTGTGTGCCCAGGCATATGTGTGTTGTGTGTGAGGGCTGAGTTATGCGTGTGCGTGTACATACATGTATGTATAGCTGTGCATGTTTGTGTGCTTTCCCAAGAATAGATCGGTTGTGTGCCAGTGGTTTCTTGTCATCAAAAGCATGGCTGGATTGCTTTAAGGCAGACAGCTTCCAAAACTCAATGGTTATACCTCATTTCTAAACAAGAAGTTGAAATAAAGTGGGAATGGCCTGATGTATGAAGCATTAGCAATTTGAAAACATTTCTGTGCTGCATACATTATTTTGCACTGGGCATCTGAGAAACCATCTTATTCCAACATTGTATAATACAGTCTGTTTTGTCATTTTAATCATGCCCTAAACTGGAAACAAATTAACATTTGGAAATGTATCAGATTTGAAAATAACGGGGTATAGCTTTTCCACCCAGTGTGACTAATATAAAGCATTTCCACTCAAAAAGCATTCAATGTATGCACTTATTTCATTTGCATTATTATATCTACTCTGTTATTTTCCTGCATAGTTGCTTCAACTAATTCCAGTGGATTGATTGTCAATTGATGTAACATCCGAGATATCATATCCTGTGATGAAACTTCATATGAGGGGCCTCACACATTCCATTTCTGCTCCGGAGCCCATAACTTCTAGATCTGACCCTGTATCTGCCAAGCATTTAACATCATCTGCGGAAGCAAACCTAATGCACACCTTTCAGTAGTATCACCTACTGACCTGCTGCTCCACAATAAGAAGGAGCAGTTTCATGTATTACAAAAACCACAACAGAAACAAGCATTTGCAATGCAATAGGTCTCGCGTTTGCTCGAGTTAGAGCTATTGGCCTTGTAAATTCCTAACTGGACTTTTCTTCCCACATAAATTGAAACTGAAAAGCAAAACAGTTGACATAAGCAAGCCAATTTAAAGCAACACGGCCGCCATGAGTGTGAGCATGAAGGAGGGACACAAAAGCAAAAAGAAGTTCGCTCGCAGTCAAACGTATCAGCAATCGTGCAATTATCCATGTAACAGGGTTGATGGCCAAGGTGGTAACAAAACAGCCCCAAGGAGGGACAAACATAAAGCATTTACCAATGATAACAAAGGATTTTTGAAAGGCAAGCTGTAGGAAAGTACCATCTTGCCTGGCATGTTACCCCCATATTTCACTGTATATATGTTGTTTTAGTTGTATGTGTCACTGGGACCCTGCCAGCCAGAGCCCCAGTGCTCATAAGTGTGCCCTGTATGTGTTACCTGTGTTATGACTAATTGTCTCACTGAGGCTCTGCTATTCAGAACCTCAGTGGTTATGCTCCCTCATTTCTTTCCAAATTGTCACTAACAGGCTAGTGACCAATTTCACCAATTCACATTGGCATACTGGATCACCCTTATAATTCCCTAGTATATGGTACTGAGGTACCCAGGGTATTTGGGTTCCAGGAGATCCCTATGGGCTGCAGCATTTCTTTTGCCACCCATAGGGAGCTCTGACAATTCTTACACAGGCCTGCCACAGCAGCCTGAGTGAAATAACGTCCACGTTATTTCACAGCCATTTACCACTGCACTTAAGTAACTTATAAGTCACCTATATGTCTAACCTTTACCTGGTAAAGGTTAGGTGCTAAGTTACTTAGGCCCTCATTCTGACCTTGGCGGGCGTCGGAGGCCGCCCGCCAAAGTCCCGCCGTCAGGTTACCGTTCCGCGGTCGAAAGACCGCGGCGGTAATTCTGACTTTCCCGCTGGGCTGGCGGGCGGTCGCCTTCAGACCGCCCGCCAGCCCAGCGGGAAAGAGGCTTCCACGATGAAGCCGGCTCGGAATCGAGCCGGCGGAGTGGAAGCTGTGTGACGGGTGCAGTTGCACCCGTCGCGTATTTCACTGTCTGCGCAGCAGACAGTGAAATACATGTAGGGGCCCTCTTACGGGGGCCCCTGCAATGCCCATGCCAGTGGCATGGGCACTGCAGGGGCCCCCAGGGGCCCCGCGACCCCCCCTACCGCCATCCGGATCCCGGCGGTCGGACCGCCGGGATCTGGATGGCGGTAGGGGGGGTCGGAATCCCCGCGGCGGTGCAGCAAGCTGCGCCGCCGTGGAGGATTCAATGGGGCGGCGGTACACTGGCGGGAGCCCGCCAGTGGTGCCGGTCCGACCGCGGCTTTACCGCCGCGGTCGGAATCCCCATTGGAGCACCGCCGGCCTGTCGGCGGTGCTCCCGCGGTCCTCCGCCCTGGCGGTCTTTGACCGCCAGGGTCAGAATGAGGGCCTTAGTGTGTGGGCACCCTGGCACTAGCCAAAGTGCTCCCACATTGTTCAGGGCAAATTCCCCAGACTTTGTGAGTGCGGGGACACCATTACACGCGTGCACTACACATAGGTCACTACCTATGTGTAGCTTCACAATGGTAACTCCGAACATGGCCATGTAACATGTCTAAGATCATGGAATTGCCCCCCCAATGCCATCCTGGTATTGGGGAGACAATCCCATGATTCCCCGGGTCTCTAGCACAGACCCGGGTACTTCCAAACTGCCTTTTCAGGGGTTTCACTGCAGCTGCGGCTGCTGCCAACCCCTCAGACAGGTTTCTGCCCTCCTGGGGTCCAGCCAGGCTTTGCCCAGAAAGGCAGAACAAAGGACTTCCTCAGAGAGAGGGTGTTACACCCTCTCCCTTTGGTAAAAGGTGTTAAGGCAGGGGAGGAGTAGCCTCCCCCAGCCTCTGGAAATGCTTTCATGGGCACAGATGTGCCCAATTCTGCATAAGCCAGTCTACACTGGTTCAGGGACCCCTCAGCCCTGCTCTGGCGCGAAACTGGACAAAGGAAAGGGGAGTGACCACTCCCCTGACCTGCACCTCCCCTGGGAGGTGCCCAGAACTCCTCCAGTGTGCTCCAGACCTCTGCCATCTTGAGAACAGAGGTGCTGCTGGCACACTGGACTGCTCTGAGTGGCCAGTGCCAGCAGGTGACGTCAGAGACTCCTTCTGATAGGCTCCTTCAGGTGTTGCTAGCCTATCCTCTCTCCTAAGTAGCCAAACCCTCTTTTCTGGCTATTTAGGGTCTCTGCTTTGGGGAATTCCTTAGATAATGAATGCAAGAGCTCATCAGAATTCCTCTGCATCTCTCTCTTCACCTTCTGCCAAGGAATCGACTGCTGACCGCGCTGGAAGCCTGCAAAACTGCAACAAAGTAGCAAAGACGACTACTGCGACATTGTAACGCTGATCCTGCCGCCTTCTCGACTGTTTTCCTGGTGGTGCATGCTGTGGGGGTAATCTGCCTCCTCTCTGCACTAGAAGCTCCGAAGAAATCTCCCGTGGGTCGACGGAATCTTCCCCCTGCAACCGCAGGCACCAAAGAACTGCATCACCGGTCCTCTGGGTCTCCTCTCAGCACAACGAGCGAGGTCCCTTGAACTCAGCAACTCTGTCCAAGTGACTCCCACAGTCCAGTGACTCTTCAGTCCAAGTTTGGTGGAGGTAAGTCCTTGCCTCCCCACGCCAGACTGCATTGCTGAGAACCGCGTGTTTTGCAGCTACTCCGGCTCCTGTGCACTTTTCCAGGATTTCCTTTGTGCACAGCCAAGCCTGGGTCCACGGCACTCTAACCTGCATTGCACGACCTCCTGAGTTGTCCTCCGGCGGCGTGGGACTCTCTTGTGCAACTTCGGGTGAGCACCATTTCACTCCACTTTGTAGTGCCTGTTCCAGCACTTCTGCGGGTGCTGCTTGCTTCTGAGAGGGCTCCTTGTCTTGCTGGATGCCCCCTCTGTTCCCTCACGCAATTGGCGACATCCTGGTCCCTCCTGGGCCACAGCAGCATCCAAAAACCCTAACCAAAAACTTTGGCGCTAGCAAGGCTTGTTTGCGGTCTTTCTGCGGGAAAACACTTCTGCACGACTCTTCACGACGTGGGACATCCATCCTCCAAAGGGGAAGTTTCTAGCCCTTGTCGTTCTTGCAGAATCCTCAGCTTCTACCATCCAGTGGCAGCTTCTTTGCACCCACAGCTGGCATTTCCTGGGCATCTGCCCACTCCCGACTGGATCGTGACTTTTCGACTTGGTCCCCTTGTTCCACAGGTACTCTCGTCTGGAAATCCATCGTTGTTGCATTGCTGGTGTTGGTCTTCCTTGCAGAATTCCCCTATCACGACTTCTGTGCTCTTTGGGGAACTTAGGTGCACTTTGCACCCACTTTTCAGGGTCTTGGGGTGGGCTATTTTTCTAACCCTCACTGTTTTCTTACAGTCCCAGCGACCCTCTACAAGGTCACATAGGTTTGGGGTCCATGCGTGGTTCGCATTCCACTTCTAGAGTATATGGCTTGTGTTGCCCCTATCCCTATGTGCCCCCATTGCATTCTATTGTGACTATACATTGTTTGCACTGTTTTCTATTGCTATTACTGCATATTTTGGTATTGTGTACATATATCTTGTGTATATTTGCTATCCTCATACTGAGGGTACTCACTGAGATACTTTTGCATATTGTCATAAAAATAAAGTACCTTTATTTTTAGTATATCTGTGTATTGTGTTTTCTTATGATATTGTGCAAATGACACTAGTGGTACTGTAGGAGCTTCACTCGTCTCCTAGTTCAGCCTAAGCTGCTCTGCTAAGCTACCTTTTCTATCAGCCTAAGCTGCTAGACACCCCTCTACACTAATAAGGGATACCTGGGCCTGGTGCAAGGTGTAAGTACCCCTTGGTACTCACTACAAGCCAGTCCAGCCTCCTACACAAGCCCCTAAACTAATGATATCAATGGGCATGCAGTGGGTGTTGTTAAAAGCAACAGATAGATTACAACACCTCAGAGCACTTGTGTGCTCAACCTAAAAACAGCTACTTTACTAGGTGTGAAGTAATGAAGCTGAAAAAGGAGGAAAAGGTATATAAAGTGCCTGCACAACAGTGCAGCATAAAAACCTAATGCATTTACTGCATGCTGCCCAACAATTAACAATCAACAGCAAACAGCAAGCATAGTGTCTGCTACAGTGGAAGAAGCCGTTCAAATGCCAGCACCTAACGGACAACAACATGTTGCTCAACAGGGAGCAAATCTTCCCACATCAGCTCATCCACCAGGAACTCAGTCGGTGAACAACATTATCTTGAATAATCATTTGCAATGCGTGGCAGAAATTCACTACATTCCAAACTTCCTCAAGATACTACCCTTGTCATCTACAACCTCTGAATCCTCAGCCATTCAAACTTTGGATCACCAAAATGAAAACCCTGAGACAATTCCAGAAGTGGGAAGCCAAGATCCCCTGTCTCTCCTGCAATATCAAAAAGAAAATGAACAAGGTTAAGGAAACTAAAAAAGAAACTTGGAAAAAGTCACAAAAGTCCAACAGCAGAGGGCAGCTCACGCAAAAGTGTATCTGTAGGAGGCTGGCCTGGCTTATAGCGGGTACCTTGTGGTACTTACACCCTGTGCCAGGTCCAGTTATCCCTTATTAGTAGAATGGAGGTGTTTCTAGCAGCTTAGGCTGATAGAAGGTAGCTATGGCAAAGCAGCTTAGGCTGAACTAGGAGCCATGCAAAGCTCCTACTATACCACTTATATCATATAGCACAATATCAGAAGAAAACACAATACTCAGATTTACTAAAAATAAAGGTACTTTATTTTAGTAACAATATGCCAAAAGTCTCTCAGATTATACCCTCACTTAGGTGGTAAGTAATATACACAAGTTATATGTACACAAACCCAAAACAGGTAAGTAACAGTAAGAAAAGTAGTGCAAACAATGTAGAATCACAATAGGATGCAATAGGCAAACATAGGTCTAGGGGCAACACAAACCATATACTCCAAAAGTGGAATGCAAATCACGAATGGAGCCCAGATCTATGGGAGGTTGTAGAGGGTCACTGGGACTGTGAGAAAACAGTAAGGGTGTCCAAGATACCCCCCCCCAAGACCCTGAAAAGTAGGAGTAAAGTTACCTTACTACCCCTTGATAGGGGGATTCTGCAAGAACAAGCACCAGCAAAACACTGAAGACGGATTCCTGGCCCTGAGGACCTGTAAAGGAAGGGGACCAAGTCCAAGAGTCATGATAGTGTCCAGGGGGCAGGAGCCCAGAAAACTCCGGATGAAGGTGCAAAAGGGCTGCCTCCTGGCGGAAGAAGCCAAAGATTCGGCAACAACAAAAAGGGCTGGGAACTTCTCCTTTGGAAGGAAGATGTCCCACGGTGTGCTGGAGCTTGAAGAAGTGTTTCCACGTAGAAATACTGCAAACAAGCCTTGCTAGCTGCAAGAGTCACAGTTGAGGATTTTGGGTGCTGCTGGGGACCAGGAAGGTTCAGGATGTCGCCCCTTGGAGGAGGAGACAGAGGGAGCACTCAGCAACTCAGAGAGCCCCCGCAGAACCAGCAAGCACCCGCAGAAGTACCAGAGCAGGCACTTAGAAGATCTGTGAACTCAGAGTCACAAAAGAAGGGTCCCACGACGTCGGAGTCCAACTCAGCGGGTTGAGCACTGCAGGACGGAGTGCTGGGGACCCAGGCTAGGCTGTGCACAAAGGAATCCTTGGAAAAGTGCACAGAAGCCAGAGCAGCTGCAAATCATGCAGTACACAGGTTTGCTGTCTGGCGTAGGGAGGCAAGGACTTACCTCCACCAAATTTGGACAGAAGGGCCACTGGACTGTGGGAGGCACATGGACCCAGCTCCTGTGTTCCAGGGACCACGCATGTCAGGATGAGAGGGGACCCATAGGACCAGTGATGCAGAAGTTTGGTGCCTGCGTTAGCAGGGGAAGATTCCGTCGACCCACAGGAGATTTCTTCATGACTTCCAGTGCAGGGTGAAGGCAGACAGCCCTCAGAGCATGCACCAACAGGAAACAGTTGAGAAAGCAGGAAGGATGAGGCGCTACAATGTTGCTGGTGGTCATCTTGCTACTTTGTTGCGGTTTTGCAGGCATCCTGGAGCAGTCAGTGGTCGATCCTTGGCAGAAGTTGAAGATGGAAGTGCAGAGGAACTCTGGTGAGCTCTTGCATTCGTTATCTGAGGAATAGCCCAGAGGAGAGACCCTAAATAGCCAGAAAAGGAGGTTTGGCTACCAAGAAAGAAGGTTTGGCTACCAAGAGAGATAAGCACCTATCAGGAGGGGTCTCTGACGTCACCTGCTGGCACTGGCCACTCAGAGCAGTCCATTGTGCCCCAACACCTCTGAATCCAAGATGGCAGAGGTCTGGGACACACTGGAGGAGCTCTGGGCACCTCCCCTGGGAGGTACTAGTCAGGGGAGTGGTCACTCCCCTTCCCTTTGTCCAGTTTCGCACCAGAGCAAGGCTAGGGAATCCCTGAAGCGGTGTAGACTGGCTTATGCAGAGATGGGCACCATCTGTGCCCATCAAAGCATTTCCAGAGGCTGGGGGAGACTACTCCTCCCCAGCCCTTCGCACCTATTTCCAAAGGGAGAGGGCGTAACAGCCTCTCTCAGAGGAAATCCTTTGTTCTGCCTTCCGGGGACTGGGCTGCCCAGACCCCAGGAGGGCTCAAACCTGTCTGAGGGGTTGGCATCAGCAGCAGCTGCAGTGGAAATCCCAGAAAGGCAGTTTGGCAGTACCCGGGTTCGGTGCTAGAGACCCGGGGGATCATGGAATTGTCCCCCCAATACCTGAATGGTATTGGGGTGACAAATCCATGACCCTAGACATGTTACATGGCCAGGTTCGGAGTTACCATTGTGACGCTACACATAGGTAGTGACCTATGTGTAGTGCACGCGTGTAATGGTGTCCCCGCACTCACAAAGTCTGGGGAATTTGCCCTGAACAATGTGGGGGCACCTTGGCATCACCAAGTGAGGATTAGACATATAGGTGACTTATAAATTACTTATGTACAGTGAAAATGGCTGTGAAATAACGTGGACGTTATTTCACTCAGGCTGCAGTGGCAGTCCTGTGTAAGAATTATCAGAGTTCCCTATGGGTGGCAAAAGAAATGCTGCAGCCCATGTGGATCTCCTGGAACCGCAAACCCTGGGTACCTAGGTACCACGTACAAGGGAATTATATGGGTGTACCAGTGTGCCAATGAGAATTGGTAAAATTAGTCACTAGCCTGCAGTGACAATTTTAGAAAGCAGAGAGAGCATAAACACTGAGGTCCTGGTTAGCAGAGCCTCAGTGACACAGTTAGGCACCACACAGGGAACACATACAGGGCATGCATTATGAGCACTGGGGTCCTGCCTGGGAGGATCCCAGTGACACATGGGCAAAAACAAACATACATACAGTGAAAATGGGGGTAACATGCCAGGCAAGATAGTACTTTCCTACACAACCCCCCACCAAACGAAGGACAATAAGGCTAACCTTGCCCAGATGAGTCTTCATTGTCTAAGTGGAAATATCTGGAGAGTCAATCTGCATTGGAGTGGATACTCCCAGGACAATTTAGGGTTTTCACCTTTCATTTGTTTTTGTAACGCTGCGCTCTGACGCGGCGTCTCTTTCTTTCCTCGCGGGTGGAACGCGCTACCGATATTCGGAGCGCCGTTCCCCACGTTTTTTGACTATGCTTTCTGGGGAGCATATATTTTGCTCCCGGTCGCGCTACACTTACTTGTAGCCTTTTTTCTTCTTTTGTTGTTGGTGGTGGGTTTTTTTTGTTGGTCCTTTTGCCTGTCTCTATCCATGTTGCGTCCATCTCGCCTTCTTCGTGTTTTTGTCCCAGCATGCTCTGTATTTCTTTTATACTACTTCCTTTTTTCTATACTGGTCTATGGGCTTTTCCCAATCCAAGATGGTGTTACTTCCCTTTCCTGTGATGTCACTTCCCTTTTCTCAGTGTATAAGTCAGTCAGTCTTGTTCCTCCTTGCGTTGCGAACACTTCCTTCTGGTTGTGCTGTTCGCTCCTGTTCTTTGTTCCTGCTTTTTGCCTTGGGAGATTTTTTGCCTGTTCTTTGTTCCTGCTTTTGCCTTGGGAGATTTTTGCCTGCTCTTTGTTCCTGCTTTTGCCTTGGGAGATTTTTGCCTGTTCCTTTTTTCCTGCCTTTTACCCTGGATATTGCCTATTTTTGTTTCCTGTTGTCAAGTCCTGTTTTTTCTTGTTTTCCTTCAGGAGTTCCTGTTAGAGCTTTTTCCCCAGTGTTGGGGTTTTTTCCCTCTGGGACTCCTTCTGGAGGGTACGGTCTGCTTTGGCGTAGCCTGTCAAGCGGCACCGTGGCTATTTGAAGGGGTCGCCCTTATCTGGGAGTATCCAGGACCTGTGGAAGACTTGGTGTATTCGCCAATCCGAAATCCAGAGGTGAGAAGTCCAGCGCAGTACGTGACAGATTGCAACGCCAAAAGATTCTGCGTTGCGAGAGCGCCATGGAAGATCCACAGGGAGAGGCGTCAGAAAATGCTCAAGCTATATTACAGACTGTCCAACAACAAGCCCAAGAGTTACAACAGTTACGGGCAGAGAACACTGCACTACGACAGGTCTTGTCTTCCCGATCAATGGACATACCACCCGTATCTGCTACTATTCCTCGGTTATTCCAGAGATCCTTTAAAGATGAAGGAATTTTTGGACGCCCTGACGGTTTTCTTTGCCTTTCGTCCACTCCAGTTTTCTTCAGATAAGGCTAAGGTGGGCTATCTGATCAGCGCCTTGTCTGGTCCAGCGCTTGCTTGGGCGACTCCTCTGGTTTCTGCAGATGACCCAGTCCTGGCTAACTATTCCGCCTTCCTGACTGTTTTCAAACAAATGTTTGAGAGACCTGGGGTAGAAGCAGTAGCTGAAGAAGCCTTATGTGACATTCAGCAGGTTAATCAGGATGTACTGCAGTATATAACCCGCTTCAAACAGCTGGCAGCTGAAACCTCCTGGGTAGAACGCACCTTCGTAACCCTTTTCCGCCGAGGCCTGCGTGAAGAAATTAAAGATGAGCTTGTACACTCTTCTCCAGCTTGTTCTTTGAAAGAATTAATGGATCAATCTATGAACATCGAGTATAGACTTCGAGAGCGCAAGATGGAAATACGTAGAACTAGAGCTCCATACCAGTCCGGTACCTTCCGTGCTACCAGTCGGCGAACGGAAGATAGTCCATCTGAAGGCTCTTCACCTCCCCATGAAGAGCCCATGCAGATAGATCTGGTTCATGGGCCATTGACGGAGTCAGAAAGGGAGGATAGACGACGAAGGGGACTTTGCCTATACTGTGGTAAGGCTGGCCACCTGATCCGTAGTTGTCCGGTACGTCCATCCAGGCCTGTGGGAAACGCCAGCTCCCGTCCCCTGTAAGGAGGAAGGAGACGGGAGGAGCTGAAGTACCATCAATATGTTCCTCCAAAGAAAGCATGTCCACCCTGTTTATCCTCTCGGTCAAGTTACAAAGTTCACAAGATCAAGAAGAACATCTTCTGGCTCTCCTTGATTGTGGAGCCAGTGGACTCTATTTGGATGAGACCTGGGCTACGAGTAAAGGAATTCCCCGCATTCCTAAAGAAACTCCTGAGCAGGTTCACACGGTGGATGGCTCTCCGTTAACCTCAGGACCTGTGGTGGCCTCCATTCCTACTCTTTGTTTGACATTTGGGGGGCATCAAGAACACGTTGCCTTTGATTTCATAGCCTCACCAAATCACATCATGATTTTGGGAATTCCCTGGTTAGCCCGACACAACCCCTATATCAATTGGGAAACACGAACTATATCCCTAATGTCTTCATTTTGTCAACAGAATTGTTATTCCACTACTTCTTATTGGACTCCAAAAAGATCCCGTCAGTCAACTAAGGATAACTCTATCAATATTATCCAGGGGGTTCCAAATTGTTATCAGGAATATATCAGGATTTTTCAGAAACCTAGTAATCCTATTTTGCCACCTCATCGCAGTTATGACTGTGCTATTCCTTTAATTCCTGATGAAGTCGTCCCCTACGGTTGAATGTATTCTCTGACAGACCAAGAAAAGAAGGTGCTAAGGGAATATTTAGATGACAACTTACATAACGGTTTGATTGCTCCTTCCACGTCCCCCACTGGGGCTCCTCTCTTCTTCGTCCCAAAGAAGACTAAGGATCTGCGTCCTTGTGTGGACTTTCGTGAACTCAACAGAATAACGATTAAGGATTGATATCCACTGCCTTTAATCAGAGATATATTGGATGCCATTCAAGGAGCCAAGATGTTTACTAAATTAGACTTACGGGGTGCCTATCATCTCCTTCGGATCAAGGAAAGAGTTGAATGGAAAACAGCTTTCCGTACCCCTTTTGGGCACTATGAGTATCGTGTTATGCCCTTTGGACTGACCAACGCCCCTTCTGTTTTTCAACGATTTATGGATTTAGTGTTCTCTGATGAACTCAATCAATATGTAGTCATTTATTTGGATGATATCTTGATATATTCCCGTGATCCTGAGCACCATGTAGATCATGTCCTGCAAGTCCTGGAAAGACTCAAGAAAAAACAATTGTTTTGTAAACCTGAGAAGACTGAGTTCTATAAATCTGAAGTAAGGTATCTCGGGTTTTGTATTAATCAACACGGAATATCCATGGATCCTGACAAGGTCAGTGCCATATTAGATTAGCCTTCTCCAACATCCATTAAAGAAACGCAATGTTTTCTTAGTTTATCAAACTTTTATCGTCAGTTTATTCAGAACTTTGCCCACCTACAAAGTTTCATAACACAAACAATTAAGAAAGAGAACCTGAAGAAGGGTTTCATTTGGACCAAGGAGGCCGAACGCGCGTTTCAAGAATTAAAGACAGCCTTTACCCAAGCACACGTGTTGCGTCATACTGACAATACCAAGAAATTTATCGTCGAGACTGATGCCTCAGACAGAGCTATTGGAGCAGTTCTGCTGCAGAATCAAGACAATGATGGATTGGAACATCCTATCTTTTATCTGTCTCATATTCTATCAGAGGCTGAACAAAATTATTCTGTTCTGGAATGAGAACTACTCGCTCTCAAAGTAGCTTGTAAGGAATGGAGGCATTTCCTGATGGGTTCCAGAGAGCCTTTTGAAGCTAGGACTGATCACCGTAATCTCCAGTGTCTTCGGAGCTTTCAGTGTCGCAACAGTTGTCAGGCTCGATGGGCTTTCTTTTTTAGCCAGTCCGATTTCGTGATCATGTACATACCTGGTTCCCAGAATTTAGTGGCAGATGCCTTATCCCGCAGATATCCTGACATAGCCCAGAACTCCTCTCCACATCTTATTGAGTTTAGCAGGATCATTGGAGCTACTCAATCTTTTCAAGAACGCATTCAAACCGAGTACCAGTTTCTGTCTGCTTCAGAATGGGATAGAGTGACTCCTTTTTTGCAGAAGAAGGACAACTACTTCTATCTTCAACATGCTCTTTTCCTACCTACCAAGAAAGTGCAGACAGAAGCCCTGCAAATGTGCCATGATTCTCCTATAACCGGTCATCGAGGTATCAGGAAGACCCAGGAGCTGATTCAGCGATCTTTTTGGTGGCCTTCGCTAAAGACAGACACTGAAACCTATGTGTCAGCATGCCCAGTCTGTGCCCAGACTAAGATACCCCGAACTAAGGTGGCAGGTTTATGAAGACCTTTACCGGTTCCTTATGCTCCTTGGTGAGCTCTATCCACGGATTTCATATGTTCTCTACCTACCTCCTCTGGTAACCAAGTAATCATGGTGACCGTAGATTCATTCACCAAGATGGCCCATTTTTCAGCCTTGAAGAAACTACCAACGGTCCCAGAAATGAGTCGCATTTTTTTACGGGATATTTTTCGTCTCCATGGTCTTCCTCAAGAGGTCATTTCGGACAGAGGACCTCAATATGTATCACGTTTCTGGAGAGCTTTTTGTGCCTTCTTTAACATTGAGATTTCTCTATCCTCGGGTTTCCATCCACAAACGAATGGGCAAACTGAACGAGTGAATCAAGAACTTCAGCAGTATCTGAGATGTTACTGTAATGCCACACAAAGCAATTGGTCGGAATATCTTGCTCTTGCCGAGTTCTCCTATAACAACACAATACATAGTGCGACCAAGACCACACCCTTTTATTGTACTTATGGATTTCATCCAAGGACTTTCACTACTGTTTCTCGAACATCTTCTTCTGTGCCTGCAGTCACTTCTTTTTCACAACAGATCCATCGAATCCAGGGCCTACTTCACACAACTCTCCTAGCTTCGAAACAAGCTATGAAGCGAAAGGTGGATCGTTATCGGCAAGCCGCACCTTTGTATCAAGTGGGCCACAAGGTATGGCTTTCTTCCAGATTTCTACCATCCCGGTTTTCCACCAATAAGTTCAAAATACCGTTTTTATGGACCCTTTCGAATTTTGCATATCCTGAATCCTGTAGTTGTGCGTCTCCCCTTACCTCATACCTGGAGGGTTCATCCTGTTTTCCATGTGTCCCAGTTAAAACCCTTTGTTCCTGATCCTTACCATCGCCAGTTCCAACGTCCACCTCCTCTTTCTATCAACGGACAGCCTGAGTATGAAGTCCAGGAGATCTGTGATTCCAGAATTTTTCGACGCAAACTACAGTTTTTGGTCCATTGGAAAGGATACCCCCTCAGTGACTGTTCTTGGGAGGATGCTTCCTCCGTCCATGCTCCTCGTTTGGTTCGCCTGTTTTTTGACAATCATCCTGACAAACCTGGTGCCTCGGGGAGGGGGCCTACTGTAATGCCGCGCTCTGACGCGGCGTCTCTTTCTTTCCTCGTGGGTGGAACGCGCTACCGATATTCGGAGCTCCGTTCCCCACGTTTTTTGACTATGCTTTCTGGGAAGCATATATTTCGCTCCCGGTCGCGCTACACTTACTTGTAGCCTTTTTTCTTCTTTTTTTTGTTGGTGGTGGTTTTTTTTTGTTGGTCCTTTTGAGTGTCTCTATCCATGTTGTGTCCATCTTGCCTTCTTCGTGTTTTTGTCCCAGCATGCCCTGTATTTCTTTTATACTACTTCCTTTTTTCTATACTGGTATAAGGGCTTTTCCCAATCCAAGATGGTGTTACTTCCCTTTCCTCTGATGTCACTTCCCTTTTCTCAGTATATAAGTCAGTCAGTCTTGTTCCTCCTTGCGTTGCAAACACTTCCTTCTGGTTGTGCTGTTCGCTCCTGTTCTTTGTTCCTGCTTTTTGCCTTGGGAGATTTTTTGCCTGTTCTTTGTTCCTGCTTTTGCCTTGGGAGATTTTTGCCTGTTCTTTGTTCCTGCTTTTGCCTTGGGAGATTTTTGCCTGTTCCTTTTTTCCTGCCTTTTACCCTGGATATTGCCTATTTTTGTTTCCTGTTGTCAAGTCTTGTTTTTTCTTGTTTTCCTTCAGGAGTTCCTGTTAGAGGTTTTTTCCCCAGTGTTGGGGTTTTTTCCCTCTGGGACTCCTTCTGGAGGGTACGGTCTGCTTTGGCGTAGCCTGTCAAGCGGCACAGTGGCTACTAGAAGGGGTCACCCTTATCTGGGAGTATCCAGGACCTGTGGAAGACTTGGTGTATTCGCCAATCCGAAATCCAGAGGTGAGAAGTCCAGCGCAGTACGTGACAGTTTTAGCCAAAGTAGAGGTTTGTGGTCTGTCTGAACAATAAAGTGAGTACCAAACAGGTATGGTCTCAACTTTTTCAGTGCCCAGACCACAGCAAAGGCCTCCCTCTCAATTGCAGACCAACGCTTTTCTCTAGGGGTCAACCTTCTGCTGATAAAAGCAACAGGTTGATCCTGGCCCTAAGAATTCGGTTGTGATAGTACTGCCCCTACCCCTAATTCAGATGCATCAGGTTGAACAATGAATTTCTTGGAGCAACAAGGGCTTTTAGGACAGGTGCAGAGCACATGGCCTGTTTGAGCTCCTCAAGAGCTTCCTGACAGCTGGCTGTCCATAATACCTTCTTAGGCATTTTCTTGCTAGTGAGATCATTAAGAGGGGCTGCTATGGAGGCATAAATCTTTATGAATCTCCTATAGTGCCCTGTGAGGCCTAAAAAGGCTCTCACCTGGGTTTGAGTTGTAGGGGGAACCCAATCCATAATAGTTTGGATTTTCCCCTATAGTGGTGCAATCTGTTCTCCACCCACCAGGTGGCCGAGATAAACCACTTTGCCCTGCCCCATCTGGCACTTTGAGGCCTTGATAGTGAGGCCTGCCTTTTGCAGGGCCTCCAAAACTTTCCATAGGTGGACCAGGTGATCATCCCAGGTTGAGCTAAATACAGCAATATCATCTAGATATGCTGCACTGAAAGATTCCAACCCTTATAGGACTGTGTTCACCAACCTATGAAAAGTGGCAGGTGCATTTTTCAAACCAAAGGGCATTGCTATGAATTGGGAGTGCCCTCCAATGGTAGAAAATGCAGTCTTGGGTTTAGGATCTTCTGATAATCTAATCTGCCAATACCCTGCAATTAGATCAAAAGTGCTAAAATACTTGGCAGAAGCCAGTGTATCAATGAGCTCATCTGCCCTGGGTATAGGGTGTGCAACAGTTTTGGTTACCTGATTGAGCCCTCTGTAATCTACACAAAACCTCATCTCCCTCTTTCCATCTTTGGTGTGAGGTTTTGGTAGAAGCACAACTGGGCTAGCCCAGGGGCTTTCAGAAGGTTCAATCACCCCTAAGTCCAACATTTTCTGCACCTCTTGTTTAATGCAGTCCCTGAAATGGTCAGACTGCCTATAAATTTCACTTTTGACAGGCAGGCTGTCTCCAGTGTCAATCGTATGTTCACACCAGGATGTTGTACCTCTTATAAGTGAAAAGAGGTCTGAAAACTGACTTAAGAGATTGATGCAGTTGTCTTTCTGTTCTGCAGTAAGACAGTCTGCTAAGACTAGTCCCTCCACTAAGGCATCAGCTTCAGTGGTGGGGAAGAGATCAGGGAGAGGGTCACTCTCTTCTTACTGCCCCTCATCTGTTGCCATGAGCAGGGTGAGATCAGCCCTGTCATAGTAGGGGACATGAATCACCCTAAGGGGACTCCTGGCAGTGCCTAGGTCTACCGAATAGGTAACATCACCCTTCTTTTCAACAATTAGATGGGGTCCACTCTATTTGTCCTGGAGTGCTCTTGGGGCCACAGGCTCCAATTCCCACACCTTCTGTCCTGGGTGGTACTGAGTCAGGACAGCCTTCTGGTCATGCCATTGCTTTTGCAGCTCCTGGCTGGCCTGAAAGTTTTTACTGGCCTTTTTCATATACTCAGTCAGTCTGGATTTTAGGCCAAATACATAGTCTACTATGTCCTGTTTAGGAGCTTTTAAAGGTTGTTCCCAACCCTCCTTCACAAAAGCAAGTGGACCTCTTACAGGGTGCCCAAACAGTAATTCAAAGGGGTTGAAGCCCATTCCTTTTTGGGGTACCTCCCTGTAAGCAAAAAGGAGGCAAGGTAACTGGACATCCCATCTCCTTCTCAGTTTTTCAGGGAGTCCCATTATCATACCGTTGAGAGTTTTATTAAACCTCTCAACCAGACCATTTGTTTGTGGATGGTAAGGAGTTGTGAACTTGTAAGTCACACCACACTCCTCCCACATTGCTTTTAGGTATGCAGACATGAAGTTGCTACCTCTGTCTGACACCACTTCCTTAGGAAAACCCACCCTGGAAAAGATTCCCAGGAGGGCCTTTGCCACTGCAGGAGCTGTAGTGGTCCTTAAGGGGATGGCTTCAGGATACCTAGTGGCATGGTCCACTACCACAAGGATGAATCTATTGCCTGAAGCTGTTGGAGGGTCAAGGGGGCCAACTATGTCAACCCCTACCCTTTCAAAGGGCACCCCAACCACTGGTAGTGGAATTAGAGGGGCCTTTGGAGTGCTACCAGTCTTGCCACTGGCTTGGCAGGTCACACAAGAGCTACAAAACTCTTTTGTGTCCTCTGACATATGAGGCCAGTAAAATAAGGGGACAAGTCTTTCCCAGGTTTTCGTCTGGCCCAAATGCCCAGCCAAAGGAATGTCATGTGCCAGGGTGAGAAGAAACTCTCTGTACTGCAAGGGAATGGCCCATCTCCTGGCAGCTCCAGGTTTAGGGTACCTTGACTCTGTGTACAAGAGGTTGTCTTCCCAGTACACCCTATGGCTATCACTGATATCCCCATTCTGCTGTTTGATAGCTTGCTGTCTTACACCCTCTAATGTGGGATAGGTTTGCTGAGCCACACTCAGCTCTTCCCTGGCAGGCCCCCCTGCACCCAAAAGCTCAGCAGTGTCGGCTGCAGCTCCTCTGGTGTAGGTTCTGCACAGGGAGAGGATTCCTCTTCCTCAAAAGGGGAATCTTCTGTAGAGAGAGGGATAGTGGGCAGGGATTTACCCTTTCTACCCCTAGCTTTTGGGAGCAGGATCCAAGTTGCCCTGTCCTTTTTGCTTCTTGACCTGAGCCCTTGTCAAAGCAAAAATATGCCCAGGAATGCCCAGCATTGCTGCATGAGCCTCCAACTCCACTTCTGCCCAAGCTGATGTTTCCAAACCATTGCCCAGTAAGCAATCTACAGGTAATTCAGTGGCTACCACAACTTTCTTTGGACCAGTAACCCCCCCACCCCCCTCCCCCCCAGTTGAGATTCACAACAGCCATGGGGTGGCTAAGAGTGTTGTTATGAGCATCAGTCACTTGGTACTGCTGACCAAGTCGGTGTTGATCAGGGTGGACCAGTTTTTCTATCACCATAGTTACACTGGCTCCTGTGTCCCTGTAGGCCTCAACCTCAACACCATTGATTAGGGGTAGTTGCTTGTACTTACCCATATTAAGGGGGCAAGCAACCAAGGTGGCAAAGTCAATGCCACCATCAGAGACTAAAACAGCCTTTGTGGTCTCCCTAACAAGACCAACTCCAAATACATTGCCAATGGTGAGCCCAGCTACACCCTTGGATTGGCTATTAGTAGTAGACTTCCCACGACCACTGCTATTACTAGGGGCACTAGAGGTTGCAGTTGGGGTTGTGGTGGTGGGAGGTTTGGTGTTTTTCTTTGGACAAGTGGAATCACTTGCCCAATGGCCTTTTACTTTACATAAATAACACCAAGGCTTTTTCTGATTGTTAGAAGAGGATTTGGACCCACCACCCCCAGAGGATTTTTGTGGGCCTGATGAAGACTCAGAATGTTTACTTTTGTCCCCACCCTTGTCAGAAGACTTACCAACCTTCTTCTTGCCATCCTTGTCACCCCCTGTATGAACTTTTCTGTTCACTCTTGTTCTGACCCATTTGTCTGCCTTCTTTCCCAATTCTTGGGGTGAGGTCAGATCAGAGTCTACTAGGTATTGGTGCAACAAGTCAGATACACAATTGTTAAGAATATGCTCTCTCAGAATAAGATTATATAGGCTTTCATAGTCAGAACTTTTACTGCCATGCAACCAAGCTTCCAAGGCCTTCACTGAACAGTCCACAAAATCTGTCCAGTCTTGAGAGGACTCTTTTCTGGTGTCTCTGAACTTAATCCTGTATTGTTCAGTGGTTAAGCCAAATTCATCCAAGAGTGCATCTTTCAAAACTTTGTAATTATTAGCATCACTTTCTCTGACAGTAAGGAGCCTATTCCTACCCTTTCCAGTGAAAGATAGACACAAAATAGCAGCCCACTGCCTTCGAGGGACCAACTGTACCATACAGGCCCTCTCAAGTGCAGCAAACCACTTATTAATGTCATACCCCTCCTTGAAAGGGGGTACTATCTCTTGCAGGTTTCTGGAATCTTGCTCTCTAACAGGATTACTATCTGAAACACTGCTGCTGCCACCATGGGGAACTAACCCCATTCTCTGTCTTTCCCTCTCTATGTCTAGGGATTCCGTGTATAAGGCCAGCTGCTGCTGTTTAAGCTTCAGTCTGGTCTCTTCCAACCTCAGCTTTCTGAGTTCCCTTTCCATTAAGTTATCCTCAGGGTGGGAGGCTTGGGAATGTTTGGACACAGAGGAGATTTGGGAATTTGCATGGAGAGACCTGTCCCTAACTGTCTGGACCCTAGTAACCTGGCCTCTAGGAGTGAAAGATGTGCTACTGATGTGTGACTCTCTAACACTACCAGTGTCACTAGGCGACCTGCTAGGGGGCAGGACTTTGTAAGAACCCTCCCCAGCATCTTCAGGGAGCTCCTCTGAGTCTGACTGGGAAGCCTCCCCTTTTTCTCCCCTCTCCTGAGATGGGCCAGACTGGTTCTGGTCATCCTGTAAGAGCAGGTTAAAGAGAAACTCTTTTGTTGGATTCTTAACTATGCTTAAACCTCTATCCAGGCAGAGACCCCTCAAACTCTTGTATTTTAAACTTTCATAAGTTGCCTGAACAACTTTGGAAGTAGCCTCTACTGTAGACATTTTAGAAAAAGGTTTAACGATAGTGAGAGAAAAAGTTTTAGAACTTTAGAAAGCACAGAGAAAACACTTTTTCAAACTTTTAGAAAACTTTTAGAAGTTTTCAAAACTTTTCAGAAACTTAGTTAAAAGTTTTAGAGTAGAAAGGTAAACTGTTTTGGTTAAGTGTACATATACTGAACTATTTGGTATATGATTTTCCTATGAAAAGCACCAAATGACAAAGTGGTAAAGCAGTTACAAGTACTTATCCCACCGTTGCATCACCAATGTAGGAGGCTGGCCTGGCTTATAGGGGGTACCTTGTGGTCCTTACACCATGTGCCAGGTCCAGTTATCCCTTATTAGTAGAATAGAGGTGTTTCAGCAGCTTAAGGTAGCTATGGCAAAGCAGCTTAGGCTGAACTAGGAGACATGCAAAGCTCCTACTATACCACTTATATCATATAGCACAATCTCATAAGAAAACACAATACTCAGAGTTACTAAAAATAAAGGTACTTTATTTTAGTGACAATATGCCAAAAGTCTCACAAAGAAAACCCTCACTTAGGAGGTAAGTAATATACACAAGTTATATGTACACAAACCCAAAACAGGTAAGTAACAGTAAGACAAGTAGTGCAAACAATGTAGAATCACAATAGGATGCAATAGGTAAACATAGGTCTAGGGGCAACACAAACCATATACTCCAAAAGTGGAATGCGAGTCCCGAATGGACCCCAGACCTATGGGAGGTTGTAGAGGGTCGCTGGGACTGTGAGAAAACAGTAAGGGTGTCCAAGATACCCCACCCCAAGACCCTGAAAAGTAGGAGTAAAGTTACCCTACTACCCCAGAAAGACAGAATAGTCGTGATAGGGGGATTCTGCAAGAACCACAAGCACCAGCAAAACACTGAAGATGGATTCCTGGACCTGAGGACCTGTAACAGAAGGGGACCAAGTCCAAGAGTCACGACAGTGTCCAGGGGGGCAGGAGCCCAGAAAACCCTGGATGAAGGTGTAAAAAGGGCTGCCTCTGGGTGGAAGAAGCCAAAGATTCTTCAACAATGAAAAGGGCTAGGAACTTCTCCTTTGGACGGAAGGTGTCCCACGGCGTTCTGGAGGTCGCAGAAGTGTTTCCATGCAGAAATACCACAAACAAGCCTTGCTAGCTGCAAGAGTCAGACTTGAGGATTTTGGGTGCTGCTGGGGACCAGGAAGGACCAGAATGTCGCCCCTTGGAGGAGGAGTCAGAGGTGGCGCTCAGCAATTCAGAGAGACCCAACAGAAGCAGGCAGCACCCGAGGAAGTACCAGAGCAGGCACTTAGAAGATCTGTGAACTCAGAGTCACAAAAGGAGGGTCCCACGACGTCGGAGTCCAACTCAGCGGGTTGAGCACTGCAGGCCAGAGTGCTGGGGACCCAGGCTAGGCTGTGCACAAAGGAATCCTTGGAAAAATGCACAGAAGCCGGAGCAGCTGCAAATCACGCAGTACACAGGTTTGCTGTCTGACATGGGGAGGCAAGGACTTACCTCCACCAAATTTGGGCAGAAGGGCCACTGGACTGTGGGAGGCACTTGGACCCAGCTCCTGTGTTCCTAGGACCACACTCATCAGGATGAGAGGGGACCCGGTGGACCGGTGATGCAGAAGTTTGGTGCCTGCGTTAGCAGGGGGAAGATTCCGTCGACCCACAGGAGATTTCTTCTTGGCTTCCAGTGCAGGGTGAAGGCAGACAGCCCTCAGAGCATGCACCACCAGGAAACAGTCGAGAAAGCCGGCAGGATGAGGCGCTACAATGTTGCTGGTAGTCGTCTTGCTACTTTGTTGCGGTTTTGCAGGCGTCATGGAGCAGTCAGCGATCGATCCTTGGCAGAAGTCAAAGAGGGAAGTGCAGAGGAACTCTGGTGAGCTCTTGCATTCGTTATCTGAGGAATAGCCCAGGGGAGAGACCCTAAATAGCCAGAAAAGGAGGTTTGGCTACCAAGAAAGGAGGTTTGGCTACCAAGAGAGGTAAGCACCTATCAGGAGGAGGATGTCACCTGCTGGCACTGGCCACTCAGAGCAGTCCATTGTGCCCCAACACCTCTGAATCCAAGATGGCAGAGGTCTGGGACACACTGGTGGAGCTCTGGGCACCTCCCCTGGGAGGTACTGGTCAGGGGAGTGGTCACTCCCCTTTCCTTTGTCCAGTTTCACGCCAGAGCAGGGCTGGGGAATCCCTGAACCAGTGTAGACTGGCTTATGCAGAGATGGGCACCATCTGTGCCCATCAAAGCATTTCCAGAGGCTGGGGGAGGCTACTCTTCCCCAGCCCTTCACACCTATTTCCAAAGGGAGAGGGTGTAACACCCTCTCTCAGAGGAAATCCTTTGTTCTGCCTTCCTGGGACTGGGCTGCCCAGACCCCAGGAGGGCAGAAACCTGTCTGAGGGGTTGGCATCAGCAGCAGCTGCAGTGGAAATCCCTGAAAGGCAGTTTGGCAGTACCCGGGTTCTGTGCTAGAGACCCGGGGGATCATGGAATTGTCCCCCCAATACCAGAATGGTATTGGGGTGACAAATCCATGATCTTAGACATGTTACATGACCATGTTCAGAGTTACCATTGTGACGCTACACATAGGTAGTGACCTATGTGTAGTGCACGCGTGTAATGGTGTCCCCGCACTCCCAAAGTTCGGGGAATTTGCCCTGAACAATGTGGGGGCACCTTGGCTAGTGCCAGGGTGCCCACACACTAAGTAACTGGCACCTAACCTTCACCAAGTGAGGGTTAGATATATAGGTCACTTATAAGTTACTCATGTGCAGTGAAAATGGCTGTGAAATAACGTGGACGTTATTTCACTCAGGCTGCAGTGGCAGTCCTGTGTAAGAATTATCAGAGCTCCCTATGGGTGGTAAAAGAAATGCTGCAGCCCATGGGGATCTCCTGGAACCGCAAACCCTGGGTACCTAGGTACCATGTACAAGGGAAGTATATGGGTGTACCAGTGTGCCAATGAGAATTGGTAAAATTAGTCACTAGCCTACAGTGACAATTTTAGAAAGCAGAGAGAGCATAAACACTGAGGTTCTGGTTAGCAGAGCCTCAGTGATAAAGTTAGGCACCACACAGGGAACACATACAGGGCATGCATTATGAGCACTGGGGTACTGCCTGGCAGGATCCCAGTGACACATGGGCAAAAACAAACATACATACAGTGAAAATGGGGGTAACATGCTAGGCAAGATGGTACTTTTCTACAGTATCCAATATTTAATGTCAAACAAAAGGATAGCGATGAAATTAAGCTCAAAAGCCCACAAATTACTGAATTGAATGACTTACCCTTAAAGGAGAATAATCCGTCTAAGCAGTCAAGCCATTCCAGAATCTCAAACAGAAGTTTGATCGTACTGAAACTTCGATCACCCACAAAAGCCAGTTTAATGCCTCACCAAACCATGTCTCCACCAGACCCCTGCTCTGATCTCAAAGAAAATCTTGTGTCAGATTTCCCTGATAGAGCCACCAACCAGCATCTTTGGCATCTACATTTGTAACATCCAAGGAGCTCAAGTAACACTAGATTCCACTGCATTGCCTACTCGCCTTTCTCAAGTTTTATCCCAGCATTCTATTTCACAGTCCAAATGAGTATCTAAAGTTCCTTCAGTGCCTTCCACTACCAAAATACCAACAATTACAATCTTCCAATAAGAATACATATCAATAAGCAGGGCGGACATACTGAACAGAAACAGCATCATAAAATGTGTAGCCACCCACAAGGATTAAAGCCATCTCACTTATAGCCATATTTTATCCATTCGGTTTAGAACACCTATCAATGCATCAGAAAATGATGCTACAATAAATATTTGGGCCTCCAATGAGATAGCAAATACATAATACCCAGACACAAACTTTTTGCAGACTGGGGGACCGTAGCTGAAGAAACACCGGAATGATATACTGCTCTCCTACTTGACGCTCTCTGAAAAAACATGATAACAAATAAATCTCAGTAAAATGATGCAATATGCTAGGGCAAATTCTTTTGTAAGTCTGACAAGGTACTCTGTTTAGAGGAAACTTGCTTGGAGATGATGCAGCTAATGATAGACGTTACTAAATACAATATGCCTGTAGAGAGAATAAACAAAAGGGGTGATACAGAAGATGTTCAACGATTTGCATAATAATAAACACAAATTTCAAAACAAAAAACATAATGACAGAAAATCTGTTGTTATTAGTCATCCTAACCATAAACTCGATAGTGGCCCAGCAGACAGCAGGCTTTCTCTTAATTAATTTGCATATAAATCCCTCTACTATGTATAAGAGATAAGTAGTCTTACAGAATTGAACGTTACATTCACCGATTGCTACTGGATCTTATCAGGTGTTTTCAATTCAAATTTAACATCATCATTTACCGGAGGACCGCAATACCACTGTGAAAACATGCTCTGGGAGATCCTTTTCTAAGAATCAAGCTGCAAAAGAAAGTACTTCATGGGAGGGAATCATTTTTATCGTTCCTCGACAGCATGCGCCTGCGTGCCTTAAACTGCTTGTTTGATAGCGATCGACCAAAGTCTCATACCCACTTCAAGTCAACCAACTGGGCAATTCTGGGCTACACTTTCACATCTAGTCGGGTATTTGGCGTCATTTCACGCTTTGCCATCTTCAAATGATACTGGAGCAGCCACTTTCCACAAGTCCTTTCTGTAAAACTCTAATCTTAAACTAGAAAACGTATGCATAATATAGGCCGAAGTAAATACCGGAACACCATGAAGATAGTAAGCTGGGATTCCGTTTTAAAGTCGAGCACCAATACGATAACTGGACGTCAGATTTTACATCAGCAAACCTTTCACCGATTTCACACATCATAATGGCATGGGAACAGCTACAGCAATCACAGCTGGTCAACTTAAGACCAGAGGTTAGCACAGAAGCAAAATATACAATAACCCTCAAAACGGTGTTCCAATGGTTCACTAAATTGCCTTCTTGAATAAAGAATCAAGACTTTTAACAAAAGACCCTGTAAATGTCGCTAAAGCACAATTGGTCAAAAATGTACAGCTACTGAAATATCTAACAAGCCAGGATGAACTGAACAGCTGTGAAATACTGGATTGTTTCTCTGACAGTAAAACGCTCTAATTAAAGTAGGCTGTGTTAAAGGCTGTGCAGTTATTCATGCCAGAGAAGTTTTGCAGAGTTCACAACTTATGCCCATCGTGTAGGTTGCAAGGTTTCACTTTGCCCAAGTAAAGTTATTTTCCACATTGCGACAGTTCGATTTACATAGCGAAATAACTTTCATTCTCATGAAACCCACCCAAACCAGAAATCGCGTGCATTTTTTCTCTGTATTACTGCCCCCAAAGTCTAGTGTACAAAATGTGTTCTTTAAAAGTTTGCATTTTTAGAGCTTTTCTATTCACAATAACATTGCCCGGGTAAAGAATACCATTCTGTTAGTCCTCCGAAGCAAAAATATGTGCGAATGTGACAAAGAGAAATATTGCCCAACGTTCCTGAAGACAAAAAACAAAACAAAAGCAGAAACAAACCACACAGAGCACCTGCACAATCCAATGTATGACATTTGCCTTCTTAGTCAAGAGCAGTTTGAATGCCTTTATCTACTGTCCTGTGCATCAATTGAATCAATGTATGCAGGCCTTATTTACACTATGCACTCAGGAACGCGCAAGACATAGAGGCGGCAATGCTAACTATTTTGAACAGTAGCACACCACCATTAAGTGAGGCAGTGGTTCCATTCCTGCCCTTTCTATTACAAACTAATGCTATCTGGGAGATGTAGTCATTGTTCTGTTCAAGAAACTGATCTGGGCTAAAGTCCCAGGTGACGATAAAAGAGAAGACCTGGACTGGAAAAGGTGATCTCAGTGATAGGGCATCATACAATCACCTCCCAAACTGCCACGCTGAGGCCTCTGCCTGGCTCATCCTGCAGAAGGTGTAGTTTAATTCTTTAGAGCTCAAGTAAGTGTAACCCAACACCCGCCCTGCCGTTCTTAGCCTCAGAGTAATGTGGGCTACAACAGCTGCTGCCGCCAACTCTTATTCTGTCTCCGGAACTCTGACAGGGCAGCGGGAGAGCTGTCGCTTCTAAATTTAAACCCTTTGCTCCGTCTCTGTGTAAGTCCTATTTTTCTCCACTCATTTTGCCCCCCCCCTCTTCCTTGCCATCGCAGAGGACCGTACTTGCGGGAGAGTAGCTGGGTGGGGGGGGGAATGGGGGTTACCAGTAAAAGCCCTCAGGGAAGGGGGGTCTCTGTCCAGGACAGAAGCAAATTAAGGGTGGGGAACACAAAGAGGGGAACAGTGGAAGTGTAGGGCCGTAACCACCAGCCGGAGGAGGAAAGGAGCACAACCAAAACCAAAATGGAGTTGAGCCTCATAAACCACGGACCACTTCAGAGGAAACCGAAGGAACAAATGGAGGGCAGGGGTGGGGATAGGGACAGGAGAAATTGACAAATAAATAATAAAAACAAATGTGCGATTACGCTGTGTTAAACATTGAATTCGCGAAGGAGTGCTAGGATTAAACTGGTAGCCAGGCAAATCGCTTGATTATTGCCCAGCGAGATCTTGCTGCGTAGGAAATGAAAACAAAAAGTAGTCCAGAAACCATGCAGAAAACATGGAGCCTTGTATGTTTTCAGTATTTGGCCTGTGCGCTAGAGGAGGGCTAAACAATGGAAAAAGCATGACATTTGCATGCCTTTCACAAATGAAATCAAGGGAATTTTAAAAGGCAAGCCCACGAACGAACGAAAGTGATGGCCGTACCATGGGCTTGGTTAAAAGCCCAAAGAGATTACAAACGGCCAGAGCGCTTCCGCGCTCGACCCTAAAAATTATGATAAAGCAGCGAAACAACAAAAGTCATCGCATAGACAGTCTAATAGCGAAATGCATGGCTCACTGAATATCGGGGGAAAAACATGAGAATCTGCTTGCATATTAATACACAGGAAAGAGGATCGAGTGAAAACTAAAAGAAGTTGTTAACAGCTGAATAAACATGCATCTACCTGGATGAAAAACTGGTTGAAATACAGTGGAGTTTTTCACTGTGCTTGTTGGATTTTTTCCCTTGGTACTAGGATGCATCTGTGAGCAAAGTAAGGTTAGGTGCTGCACAGATGGTATCTACAGATGAGGAGAAGAGTTCCCCATGGGTTAGCTTAGTAGACCCTGAGTGTGTGGACAGAGGGATCCAACTGGAGTCAGGAAGGCGTAGAACTGGAACATGCCCCTGCTGTTGTGGGCCTGGGTCCCGGTTCTATTGCCCCAATCAGGGAAGTCCATCAAGATATTGCTTGGTCTCCCCTGGCTTTAGGCTGGTGGGGGGTCATGTTGGACTTTTTCCCTTTTGCAGCGTCATCTTCAGTCTTTTTGCCTCCTTCCTCCTATTTTTTCTGACCTGTTTTTGTTGGCTTCAGGACTCTGGACACTTTACCACTGCTAACCAGTGCTAAAGTGTATATGCTCTCTGTGTAAATTGTATTGGTGATTGGTTTATCCATGATTGGCATATTTGATTTACTAATAAGTCCCTAGTAAAGTGCACTAGTGGTGCCCAGTACCTGTAAATCAAATACTACTAGTGGACCTGCAGCACTGGTTGTGCTACCCACATGAGTAGCCCTGTAATCATGTCTCAGCCCTGCCACTGCCGTGCCTGTGTGTGCATGTTTAAACTGCCAACTCGATTTAGCAAGTGTACCCACTTCCCAGGCTTAAACCTTCTCTTTTCTTACATGTAAGACACCCCTAAGGTAGGCCATAGGTAGCCCCATGGGCAGGGTGCAGTGTATGTTTCAGGTATAACATATACTAATGTGTTTTACATGTCCTGACAGTGAAATACTGCCAAATTCGGTTTTCACTGTTGCAAGGCCCATCTCTCTCATAGGTCAACATGGTGGCTGCCTTTAAAAATGACTAAAGCGTAGATTCCCTCTGGGAGCAGATAGACATCTGGAGTGTGGGGTCTCTGAACTCACAATTTAAAAAGGCATCTTTTAGTAAAGTTGGTTTTGAGATTGTGTGTTTGAAAATGCCACTTTTAGAAAGTATACATTTTCTTGCTTAAACCATTCTGTGACTCTGCCTGGCTGTGGATTCCCTGTCTGGGTTAGTTTGACAGTTGGACTGTTTGCACCTCTCTCTAGACAATGACACAAAGGGAGCTGGGTTGTAGCCTGCATATCCTGATGAACCACCTGTGCAAGGAGGGAGGGAGGGGAGAAGAGGTCACTCACACCTGAAAGGGCTGTGCCTGCCCTCACACAATGCAGTCTCCAACCCCCTGGTGTGTGTCTGGGGTCTGGCCCGGGCAAGGCAGGATCTCACAAACAAGAGAGACTTTCCTTTGAAGTAGGCCTACTTCAAAGGCAGAAAGGGGTATAAGAAGAGCACCCAAACCCCTGAAAATAAGTTCACTTCTGGAATCAAGAGGAACCTCTGCCAAGGTGAAGAGCTGAAGAGCTGAGGAGAAGTGCTGCAGTGCCTGTGACTGTGCTTTGTGGAGCTATCCTGCAGTTGCTGCTTCTGCCTGTGAAAGGGTACAAAGACTGGACTTTGTTGTGCATTCCTGCTTGTGAAGAATCTCCAAGGGCTTGAACTGAGCTTGCTGCCTGTTGTTGAAGTCTCAGGGCCATTAAAGACTTCCCCTGCCAGCACTTGGACTCTCTGTTGAGACTCCTGCCAAGTGGTGCCCTATCCAGTTCCTGGGCCCTTGAAAGGTGAAGCTGGCAGACAAAGACCGAGAATCCACACACAGACCGCAGTGCTGGGAAATTTTCGACGCACCTTCTGTGATGCGGCTGCTAAATGGCGCGCCGCCGGATTTGCAGCTGAAAACAACGCTCCACCTGCATCATGGCTGGAAGATGGTCCCAACGCGGCTTGAGAAACGACGCACAACACCTGCTAACGGAGGCTGATAACGCAGCAAACCCTACGCAGCGTGGTTTTGTGACACTGTCCAACCAGATTGTCAACGCAACATCGCTGGGTGCGGAAAAACACTGCAAAGCTTGCTCAGACCCGAGGTGCCTGTCCGGATCAACACCGACCTGACCGGAGGAGGAAAGATGCACGGTCTCACTTGCGAGTGATAAATTTACATATCGCTGACCTTTTCCGACAGTTGCAATTAGGAAGGGGTGTTCCCTTCCTAATTGCGAGTCGCAGTGCAATGCAGGATTGGTTTGTGACTGCAAACGCGGTCGCAAACCAATCGCATTTTGCACCCATGTCAAATGGGTGGTAACCCATTCGCAAAAGAGAAGGGGTCCCCAGTTGTGAATGGCACTGTAAACATTTGGACCACTGCCTGCTCTGAAAAAATGAAGCAAAAACATTTCATTTTTCCTTTTTGTAATGCATCTAGTTTTCCTTTAAGAAAAACTGCTGCATTACAAAAAAAATAAAAAACTGCTTTATTAAAAAGCAGTCACAGACATGGTGGTCTGCTGTCCATCCCAGTGAGGGCCACCATTCGCAGGGACACCATCCAACATTCAGAATTGCGACTCGCAAATTGCAAGTCGCTCTGACTCGCAATTTGCGGGTCGCAATTCTGAATGTTGCTACATCTGGCCCTTATTCTTTTAAAATTCATAACTTGACTTGTGTATGTTGGATTTTAGTCATTTTGGTCTTGTTTTGTTTAGAAAAACATTATCTATTTGTCTAAACCTGTGTTGCGTCATTTTGTAGTGTTTTTACTGAGTTACTGTGTGTGTTGGTGCGAATACTTTACACCTTGCTTCTGAAGTTAAGCCTGCCTGTTCGTGCCAAGCTACCAAGAGGGTGATCGGGGGTTAACTGAGGGTCATTCTCCTCTACCCTGACTAGAGGTAGGGTCCTTGCTTGGACGGGGGGTAACCTGACTTGCAATCAAAGACCACATTTCTAACAGTGCTCTAGTATTACTGTGTGCTCTATTAGTGTGAAAAGGTAAGCAAATAAATAAATGCTCAACGCTTCATGAATATCAGAGCTGGTAAACACCTATCAATGCATCAGAAAATGATGCTACAATAAATATTTGGGCCTCCAATGAGATAGCAAATACATAATACCCAGACACAAACTTTTTGCAGACTGGGGGACCGTAGCTGAAGAAACACCGGAATGATATACTGCTCTCCTACTTGACGCTCTCTGAAAAAACATGATAACAAATAAATCTCAGTAAAATGATGCAATATGCTAGGGCAAATTCTTTTGTAAGTCTGACAAGGTACTCTGTTTAGAGGAAACTTGCTTGGAGATGATGCAGCTAATGATAGACGTTACTAAATACAATATGCCTGTAGAGAGAATAAACAAAAGGGGTGATACAGAAGATGTTCAACGATTTGCATAATAATAAACACAAATTTCAAAACAAAAAACATAATGACAGAAAATCTGTTGTTATTAGTCATCCTAACCATAAACTCGATAGTGGCCCAGCAGACAGCAGGCTTTCTCTTAATTAATTTGCATATAAATCCCTCTACTATGTATAAGAGATAAGTAGTCTTACAGAATTGAACGTTACATTCACCGATTGCTACTGGATCTTATCAGGTGTTTTCAATTCAAATTTAACATCATCATTTACCGGAGGACCGCAATACCACTGTGAAAACATGCTCTGGGAGATCCTTTTCTAAGAATCAAGCTGCAAAAGAAAGTACTTCATGGGAGGGAATCATTTTTATCGTTCCTCGACAGCATGCGCCTGCGTGCCTTAAACTGCTTGTTTGATAGCGATCGACCAAAGTCTCATACCCACTTCAAGTCAACCAACTGGGCAATTCTGGGCTACACTTTCACATCTAGTCGGGTATTTGGCGTCATTTCACGCTTTGCCATCTTCAAATGATACTGGAGCAGCCACTTTCCACAAGTCCTTTCTGTAAAACTCTAATCTTAAACTAGAAAACGTATGCATAATATAGGCCGAAGTAAATACCGGAACACCATGAAGATAGTAAGCTGGGATTCCGTTTTAAAGTCGAGCACCAATACGATAACTGGACGTCAGATTTTACATCAGCAAACCTTTCACCGATTTCACACATCATAATGGCATGGGAACAGCTACAGCAATCACAGCTGGTCAACTTAAGACCAGAGGTTAGCACAGAAGCAAAATATACAATAACCCTCAAAACGGTGTTCCAATGGTTCACTAAATTGCCTTCTTGAATAAAGAATCAAGACTTTTAACAAAAGACCCTGTAAATGTCGCTAAAGCACAATTGGTCAAAAATGTACAGCTACTGAAATATCTAACAAGCCAGGATGAACTGAACAGCTGTGAAATACTGGATTGTTTCTCTGACAGTAAAACGCTCTAATTAAAGTAGGCTGTGTTAAAGGCTGTGCAGTTATTCATGCCAGAGAAGTTTTGCAGAGTTCACAACTTATGCCCATCGTGTAGGTTGCAAGGTTTCACTTTGCCCAAGTAAAGTTATTTTCCACATTGCGACAGTTCGATTTACATAGCGAAATAACTTTCATTCTCATGAAACCCACCCAAACCAGAAAACGCGTGCATTTTTTCTCTGTATTACTGCCCCCAAAGTCTAGTGTACAAAATGTGTTCTTTAAAAGTTTGCATTTTTAGAGCTTTTCTATTCACAATAACATTGCCCGGGTAAAGAATACCATTCTGTTAGTCCTCCGAAGCAAAAATATGTGCGAATGTGACAAAGAGAAATATTGCCCAACGTTCCTGAAGACAAAAAACAAAACAAAAGCAGAAACAAACCACACAGAGCACCTGCACAATCCAATGTATGACATTTGCCTTCTTAGTCAAGAGCAGTTTGAATGCCTTTATCTACTGTCCTGTGCATCAATTGAATCAATGTATGCAGGCCTTATTTACACTATGCACTCAGGAACGCGCAAGACATAGAGGCGGCAATGCTAACAATTTTGAACAGTAGCACACTACCATTAAGTGAGGCAGTGGTTCCATTCCTGCCCTTTCTATTACAAACTAATGCTATCTGGGAGATGTAGTCATTGTTCTGTTCAAGAAACTGATCTGGGCTAAAGTCCCAGGTGACGATAAAAGAGAAGACCTGGACTGGAAAAGGTGATCTCAGTGATAGGGCATCATACAATCACCTCCCAAACTGCCACGCTGAGGCCTCTGCCTGGCTCATCCTGCAGAAGGTGTAGTTTAATTCTTTAGAGCTCAAGTAAGTGTAACCCAACACCCGCCCTGCCGTTCTTAGCCTCAGAGTAATGTGGGCTACAACAGCTGCTGCCGCCAACTCTTATTCTGTCTCCGGAACTCTGACAGGGCAGCGGGAGAGCTGTCGCTTCTAAATTTAAACCCTTTGCTCCGTCTCTGTGTAAGTCCTATTTTTCTCCACTCATTTTGCCCCCCCCCCTCTTCCTTGCCATCGCAGAGGACCGTACTTGCGGGAGAGTAGCTGGGTGGGGGGGGGGGGAATGGGGGTTACCAGTAAAAGCCCTCAGGGAAGGGGGGTCTCTGTCCAGGACAGAAGAAAATTAAGGGTGGGGAACACAAAGAGGGGAACAGTGGAAGTGTAGGGCCGTAACCACCAGCCGGAGGAGGAAAGGAGCACAACCAAAACCAAAATGGAGTTGAGCCTCATAAACCACGGACCACTTCAGAGGAAACCGAAGGAACAAATGGAGGGCAGGGGTGGGGATAGGGACAGGAGAAATTGACAAATAAATAATAAAAACAAATGTGCGATTACGCTGTGTTAAACATTGAATTCGCGAAGGAGTGCTAGGATTAAACTGGTAGCCAGGCAAAGCGCTTGATTATTGCCCAGCGAGATCTTGCTGCGTAGGAAATGAAAACAAAAAGTAGTCCAGAAACCATGCAGAAAACATGGAGCCTTGTATGTTTTCAGTATTTGGCCTGTGCGCTAGAGGAGGGCTAAACAATGGAAAAAGCATGACATTTGCATGCCTTTCACAAATGAAATCAAGGGAATTTTAAAAGGCAAGCCCACGAACGAACGAAAGTGATGGCCGTACCATGGGCTTGGTTAAAAGCCCAAAGAGATTACAAACGGCCAGAGCGCTTCCGCGCTCGACCCTAAAAATTATGATAAAGCAGCGAAACAACAAAAGTCATCGCATAGACAGTCTAATAGCGAAATGCATGGCTCACTGAATATCGGGGGAAAAACATGAGAATCTGCTTGCATATTAATACACAGGAAAGAGGATCGAGTGAAAACTAAAAGAAGTTGTTAACAGCTGAATAAACATGCATCTACCTGGATGAAAAACTGGTTGAAATACAGTGGAGTTTTTCACTGTGCTTGTTGGATTTTTTCCCTTGGTACTAGGATGCATCTGTGAGCAAAGTAAGGTTAGGTGCTGCACAGATGGTATCTACAGATGAGGAGAAGAGTTCCCCATGGGTTAGCTTAGTAGACCCTGAGTGTGTGGACAGAGGGATCCAACTGGAGTCAGGAAGGCGTAGAACTGGAACATGCCCCTGCTGTTGTGGGCCTGGGTCCCGGTTCTATTGCCCCAATCAGGGAAGTCCATCAAGATATTGCTTGGTCTCCCCTGGCTTTAGGCTGGTGGGGGGTCATGTTGGACTTTTTCCCTTTTGCAGCGTCATCTTCAGTCTTTTTGCCTCCTTCCTCCTATTTTTTCTGACCTGTTTTTGTTGGCTTCAGGACTCTGGACACTTTACCACTGCTAACCAGTGCTAAAGTGTATATGCTCTCTGTGTAAATTGTATTGGTGATTGGTTTATCCATGATTGGCATATTTGATTTACTAATAAGTCCCTAGTAAAGTGCACTAGTGGTGCCCAGGACCTGTAAATCAAATACTACTAGTGGACCTGCAGCACTGGTTGTGCTACCCACATGAGTAGCCCTGTAATCATGTCTCAGCCCTGCCACTGCAGTGCCTGTGTGTGCATGTTTAAACTGCCAACTCGATTTAGCAAGTGTACCCACTTCCCAGGCTTAAACCTTCCCTTTTCTTACATGTAAGACACCCCTAAGGTAGGCCATAGGTAGCCCCATGGGCAGGGTGCAGTGTATGTTTCAGGTATAACATATACTAATGTGTTTTACATGTCCTGACAGTGAAATACTGCCAAATTCGGTTTTCACTGTTGCAAGGCCCATCTCTCTCATAGGTCAACATGGTGGCTGCCTTTAAAAATGACTAAAGCGTAGATTCCCTCTGGGAGCAGATAGACATCTGGAGTGTGGGGTCTCTGAACTCACAATTTAAAAAGGCATCTTTTAGTAAAGTTGGTTTTGAGATTGTGTGTTTGAAAATGCCACTTTTAGAAAGTATACATTTTCTTGCTTAAACCATTCTGTGACTCTGCCTGGCTGTGGATTCCCTGTCTGGGTTAGTTTGACAGTTGGACTGTTTGCACCTCTCTCTAGACAATGACACAAAGGGAGCTGGGTTGTAGCCTGCATATCCTGATGAACCACCTGTGCAAGGAGGGAGGGAGGGGAGAAGAGGTCACTCACACCTGAAAGGGCTGTGCCTGCCCTCACACAATGCAGTCTCCAACCCCCTGGTGTGTGTCTGGGGTCTGGCCCGGGCAAGGCAGGATCTCACAAACAAGAGAGACTTTCCTTTGAAGTAGGCCTACTTCAAAGGCAGAAAGGGGTATAAGAAGAGCACCCAAACCCCTGAAAATAAGTTCACTTCTGGAATCAAGAGGAACCTCTGCCAAGGTGAAGAGCTGAAGAGCTGAGGAGAAGTGCTGCAGTGCCTGTGACTGTGCTTTGTGGAGCTATCCTGCAGTTGCTGCTTCTGCCTGTGAAAGGGTACAAAGACTGGACTTTGTTGTGCATTCCTGCTTGTGAAGAATCTCCAAGGGCTTGAACTGAGCTTGCTGCCTGTTGTTGAAGTCTCAGGGCCATTAAAGACTTCCCCTGCCAGCACTTGGACTCTCTGTTGAGACTCCTGCCAAGTGGTGCCCTATCCAGTTCCTGGGCCATTGAAAGGTGAAGCTGGCAGACAAAGACCGAGAATCCACACACAGACCGCAGTGCGGGGAAATTTTCGACGCACCTTCTGTGATGCGGCTGCTAAATGGCGCGCCGCCGGATTTGCAGCTGAAAACAACGCTCCACCTGCATCATGGCTGGAAGATGGTCCCAACGCGGCTTGAGAAACGACGCACAACACCTGCTAACGGAGGCTGATAACGCAGCAAACCCTACGCAGCGTGGTTTTGTGACACTGTCCAACCAGATTGTCAACGCAACATCGCTGGGTGCGGAAAAACACTGCAAAGCTTGCTCAGACCCGAGGTGCCTGTCCGGATCAACACCGACCTGACCGGAGGAGGAAAGATGCACGGTCTCACTTGCGAGTGATAAATTTACATATCGCTGACCTTTTCCGACAGTTGCAATTAGGAAGGGGTGTTCCCTTCCTAATTGCGAGTCGCAGTGCAATGCAGGATTGGTTTGTGACTGCAAACGCGGTCGCAAACCAATCGCATTTTGCACCCATGTCAAATGGGTGGTAACCCATTCGCAAAAGAGAAGGGGTCCCCAGTTGTGAATGGCACTGTAAACATTTGGACCACTGCCTGCTCTGAAAAAATGAAGCAAAAACATTTCATTTTTCCTTTTTGTAATGCATCTAGTTTTCCTTTAAGAAAAACTGCTGCATTACAAAAAAAATAAAAAACTGCTTTATTAAAAAGCAGTCACAGACATGGTGGTCTGCTGTCCATCCCAGTGAGGGCCACCATTCGCAGGGACACCATCCAACATTCAGAATTGCGACTCGCAAATTGCAAGTCGCTCTGACTCGCAATTTGCGGGTCGCAATTCTGAATGTTGCTACATCTGGCCCTTATTCTTTTAAAATTCATAACTTGACTTGTGTATGTTGGATTTTAGTCATTTTGGTCTTGTTTTGTTTAGAAAAACATTATCTATTTGTCTAAACCTGTGTTGCGTCATTTTGTAGTGTTTTCACTGAGTTACTGTGTGTGTTGGTGCGAATACTTTACACCTTGCTTCTGAAGTTAAGCCTGCCTGTTCGTGCCAAGCTACCAAGAGGGTGATCGGGGGTTAACTGAGGGTCATTCTCCTCTACCCTGACTAGAGGTAGGGTCCTTGCTTGGACGGGGGGTAACCTGACTTGCAATCAAAGACCACATTTCTAACAGTGCTCTAGTATTACTGTGTGCTCTATTAGTGTGAAAAGGTAAGCAAATAAATAAATGCTCAACGCTTCATGAATATCAGAGCTGGTAAACACCTATCAATGCATCAGAAAATGATGCTACAATAAATATTTGGGCCTCCAATGAGATAGCAAATACATAATACCCAGACACAAACTTTTTGCAGACTGGGGGACCGTAGCTGAAGAAACACCGGAATGATATACTGCTCTCCTACTTGACGCTCTCTGAAAAAACATGATAACAAATAAATCTCAGTAAAATGATGCAATATGCTAGGGCAAATTCTTTTGTAAGTCTGACAAGGTACTCTGTTTAGAGGAAACTTGCTTGGAGATGATGCAGCTAATGATAGACGTTACTAAATACAATATGCCTGTAGAGAGAATAAACAAAAGGGGTGATACAGAAGATGTTCAACGATTTGCATAATAATAAACACAAATTTCAAAACAAAAAACATAATGACAGAAAATCTGTTGTTATTAGTCATCCTAACCATAAACTCGATAGTGGCCCAGCAGACAGCAGGCTTTCTCTTAATTAATTTGCATATAAATCCCTCTACTATGTATAAGAGATAAGTAGTCTTACAGAATTGAACGTTACATTCACCGATTGCTACTGGATCTTATCAGGTGTTTTCAATTCAAATTTAACATCATCATTTACCGGAGGACCGCAATACCACTGTGAAAACATGCTCTGGGAGATCCTTTTCTAAGAATCAAGCTGCAAAAGAAAGTACTTCATGGGAGGGAATCATTTTTATCGTTCCTCGACAGCATGCGCCTGCGTGCCTTAAACTGCTTGTTTGATAGCGATCGACCAAAGTCTCATACCCACTTCAAGTCAACCAACTGGGCAATTCTGGGCTACACTTTCACATCTAGTCGGGTATTTGGCGTCATTTCACGCTTTGCCATCTTCAAATGATACTGGAGCAGCCACTTTCCACAAGTCCTTTCTGTAAAACTCTAATCTTAAACTAGAAAACGTATGCATAATATAGGCCGAAGTAAATACCGGAACACCATGAAGATAGTAAGCTGGGATTCCGTTTTAAAGTCGAGCACCAATACGATAACTGGACGTCAGATTTTACATCAGCAAACCTTTCACCGATTTCACACATCATAATGGCATGGGAACAGCTACAGCAATCACAGCTGGTCAACTTAAGACCAGAGGTTAGCACAGAAGCAAAATATACAATAACCCTCAAAACGGTGTTCCAATGGTTCACTAAATTGCCTTCTTGAATAAAGAATCAAGACTTTTAACAAAAGACCCTGTAAATGTCGCTAAAGCACAATTGGTCAAAAATGTACAGCTACTGAAATATCTAACAAGCCAGGATGAACTGAACAGCTGTGAAATACTGGATTGTTTCTCTGACAGTAAAACGCTCTAATTAAAGTAGGCTGTGTTAAAGGCTGTGCAGTTATTCATGCCAGAGAAGTTTTGCAGAGTTCACAACTTATGCCCATCGTGTAGGTTGCAAGGTTTCACTTTGCCCAAGTAAAGTTATTTTCCACATTGCGACAGTTCGATTTACATAGCGAAATAACTTTCATTCTCATGAAACCCACCCAAACCAGAAAACGCGTGCATTTTTTCTCTGTATTACTGCCCCCAAAGTCTAGTGTACAAAATGTGTTCTTTAAAAGTTTGCATTTTTAGAGCTTTTCTATTCACAATAACATTGCCCGGGTAAAGAATACCATTCTGTTAGTCCTCCGAAGCAAAAATATGTGCGAATGTGACAAAGAGAAATATTGCCCAACGTTCCTGAAGACAAAAAACAAAACAAAAGCAGAAACAAACCACACAGAGCACCTGCACAATCCAATGTATGACATTTGCCTTCTTAGTCAAGAGCAGTTTGAATGCCTTTATCTACTGTCCTGTGCATCAATTGAATCAATGTATGCAGGCCTTATTTACACTATGCACTCAGGAACGCGCAAGACATAGAGGCGGCAATGCTAACAATTTTGAACAGTAGCACACTACCATTAAGTGAGGCAGTGGTTCCATTCCTGCCCTTTCTATTACAAACTAATGCTATCTGGGAGATGTAGTCATTGTTCTGTTCAAGAAACTGATCTGGGCTAAAGTCCCAGGTGACGATAAAAGAGAAGACCTGGACTGGAAAAGGTGATCTCAGTGATAGGGCATCATACAATCACCTCCCAAACTGCCACGCTGAGGCCTCTGCCTGGCTCATCCTGCAGAAGGTGTAGTTTAATTCTTTAGAGCTCAAGTAAGTGTAACCCAACACCCGCCCTGCCGTTCTTAGCCTCAGAGTAATGTGGGCTACAACAGCTGCTGCCGCCAACTCTTATTCTGTCTCCGGAACTCTGACAGGGCAGCGGGAGAGCTGTCGCTTCTAAATTTAAACCCTTTGCTCCGTCTCTGTGTAAGTCCTATTTTTCTCCACTCATTTTGCCCCCCCCCCCTCTTCCTTGCCATCGCAGAGGACCGTACTTGCGGGAGAGTAGCTGGGTGGGGGGGGGGGGAATGGGGGTTACCAGTAAAAGCCCTCAGGGAAGGGGGGTCTCTGTCCAGGACAGAAGAAAATTAAGGGTGGGGAACACAAAGAGGGGAACAGTGGAAGTGTAGGGCCGTAACCACCAGCCGGAGGAGGAAAGGAGCACAACCAAAACCAAAATGGAGTTGAGCCTCATAAACCACGGACCACTTCAGAGGAAACCGAAGGAACAAATGGAGGGCAGGGGTGGGGATAGGGACAGGAGAAATTGACAAATAAATAATAAAAACAAATGTGCGATTACGCTGTGTTAAACATTGAATTCGCGAAGGAGTGCTAGGATTAAACTGGTAGCCAGGCAAAGCGCTTGATTATTGCCCAGCGAGATCTTGCTGCGTAGGAAATGAAAACAAAAAGTAGTCCAGAAACCATGCAGAAAACATGGAGCCTTGTATGTTTTCAGTATTTGGCCTGTGCGCTAGAGGAGGGCTAAACAATGGAAAAAGCATGACATTTGCATGCCTTTCACAAATGAAATCAAGGGAATTTTAAAAGGCAAGCCCACGAACGAACGAAAGTGATGGCCGTACCATGGGCTTGGTTAAAAGCCCAAAGAGATTACAAACGGCCAGAGCGCTTCCGCGCTCGACCCTAAAAATTATGATAAAGCAGCGAAACAACAAAAGTCATCGCATAGACAGTCTAATAGCGAAATGCATGGCTCACTGAATATCGGGGGAAAAACATGAGAATCTGCTTGCATATTAATACACAGGAAAGAGGATCGAGTGAAAACTAAAAGAAGTTGTTAACAGCTGAATAAACATGCATCTACCTGGATGAAAAACTGGTTGAAATACAGTGGAGTTTTTCACTGTGCTTGTTGGATTTTTTCCCTTGGTACTAGGATGCATCTGTGAGCAAAGTAAGGTTAGGTGCTGCACAGATGGTATCTACAGATGAGGAGAAGAGTTCCCCATGGGTTAGCTTAGTAGACCCTGAGTGTGTGGACAGAGGGATCCAACTGGAGTCAGGAAGGCGTAGAACTGGAACATGCCCCTGCTGTTGTGGGCCTGGGTCCCGGTTCTATTGCCCCAATCAGGGAAGTCCATCAAGATATTGCTTGGTCTCCCCTGGCTTTAGGCTGGTGGGGGGTCATGTTGGACTTTTTCCCTTTTGCAGCGTCATCTTCAGTCTTTTTGCCTCCTTCCTCCTATTTTTTCTGACCTGTTTTTGTTGGCTTCAGGACTCTGGACACTTTACCACTGCTAACCAGTGCTAAAGTGTATATGCTCTCTGTGTAAATTGTATTGGTGATTGGTTTATCCATGATTGGCATATTTGATTTACTAATAAGTCCCTAGTAAAGTGCACTAGTGGTGCCCAGGACCTGTAAATCAAATACTACTAGTGGACCTGCAGCACTGGTTGTGCTACCCACATGAGTAGCCCTGTAATCATGTCTCAGCCCTGCCACTGCAGTGCCTGTGTGTGCATGTTTAAACTGCCAACTCGATTTAGCAAGTGTACCCACTTCCCAGGCTTAAACCTTCCCTTTTCTTACATGTAAGACACCCCTATGGTAGGCCATAGGTAGCCCCATGGGCAGGGTGCAGTGTATGTTTCAGGTATAACATATACTAATGTGTTTTACATGTCCTGACAGTGAAATACTGCCAAATTCGGTTTTCACTGTTGCAAGGCCCATCTCTCTCATAGGTCAACATGGTGGCTGCCTTTAAAAATGACTAAAGCGTAGATTCCCTCTGGGAGCAGATAGACATCTGGAGTGTGGGGTCTCTGAACTCACAATTTAAAAAGGCATCTTTTAGTAAAGTTGGTTTTGAGATTGTGTGTTTGAAAATGCCACTTTTAGAAAGTATACATTTTCTTGCTTAAACCATTCTGTGACTCTGCCTGGCTGTGGATTCCCTGTCTGGGTTAGTTTGACAGTTGGACTGTTTGCACCTCTCTCTAGACAATGACACAAAGGGAGCTGGGTTGTAGCCTGCATATCCTGATGAACCACCTGTGCAAGGAGGGAGGGAGGGGAGAAGAGGTCACTCACACCTGAAAGGGCTGTGCCTGCCCTCACACAATGCAGTCTCCAACCCCCTGGTGTGTGTCTGGGGTCTGGCCCGGGCAAGGCAGGATCTCACAAACAAGAGAGACTTTCCTTTGAAGTAGGCCTACTTCAAAGGCAGAAAGGGGTATAAGAAGAGCACCCAAACCCCTGAAAATAAGTTCACTTCTAGAATCAAGAGGAACCTCTGCCAAGGTGAAGAGCTGAAGAGCTGAGGAGAAGTGCTGCAGTGCCTGTGACTGTGCTTTGTGGAGCTATCCTGCAGTTGCTGCTTCTGCCTGTGAAAGGGTACAAAGACTGGACTTTGTTGTGCATTCCTGCTTGTGAAGAATCTCCAAGGGCTTGAACTGAGCTTGCTGCCTGTTGTTGAAGTCTCAGGGCCATTAAAGACTTCCCCTGCCAGCACTTGGACTCTCTGTTGAGACTCCTGCCAAGTGGTGCCCTATCCAGTTCCTGGGCCCTTGAAAGGTGAAGCTGGCAGACAAAGACTGAGAATCCACACACAGACCGCAGTGCGGGGAAATTTTCGACGCACCTTCTGTGATGCGGCTGCTAAATGGCGCGCCGCCGGATTTGCAGCTGAAAACAACGCTCCACCTGCATCATGGCTGGAAGATGGTCCCAACGCGGCTTGAGAAACGACGCACAACACCTGCTAACGGAGGCTGATAACGCAGCAAACCCTACGCAGCGTGGTTTTGTGACACTGTCCAACCAGATTGTCAACGCAACATCGCTGGGTGCGGAAAAACACTGCAAAGCTTGCTCAGACCCGAGGTGCCTGTCCGGATCAACACCGACCTGACCGGAGGAGGAAAGATGCACGGTCTCACTTGCGAGTGATAAATTGACATATCGCTGACCTTTTCCAACAGTTGCAATTAGGAAGGGGTGTTCCCTTCCTAATTGCGAGTCGCAGTGCAATGCAGGATTGGTTTGTGACTGCAAACGCGGTCGCAAACCAATCGCATTTTGCACCCATGTCAAATGGGTGGTAACCCATTCGCAAAAGAGAAGGGGTCCCCAGTTGTGAATGGCACTGTAAACATTTGGACCACTGCCTGCTCTGAAAAAATGAAGCAAAAACATTTCATTTTTCCTTTTTGTAATGCATCTAGTTTTCCTTTAAGAAAAACTGCTGCATTACAAAAAAAATAAAAAACTGCTTTATTAAAAAGCAGTCACAGACATGGTGGTCTGCTGTCCATCCCAGTGAGGGCCACCATTCGCAGGGACACCATCCAACATTCAGAATTGCGACTCGCAAATTGCAAGTCGCTCTGACTCGCAATTTGCGGGTCGCAATTCTGAATGTTGCTACATCTGGCCCTTATTCTTTTAAAATTCATAACTTGACTTGTGTATGTTGGATTTTAGTCATTTTGGTCTTGTTTTGTTTAGAAAAACATTATCTATTTGTCTAAACCTGTGTTGCGTCATTTTGTAGTGTTTTCACTGAGTTACTGTGTGTGTTGGTGCGAATACTTTACACCTTGCTTCTGAAGTTAAGCCTGCCTGTTCGTGCCAAGCTACCAAGAGGGTGATCGGGGGTTAACTGAGGGTCATTCTCCTCTACCCTGACTAGAGGTAGGGTCCTTGCTTGGACGGGGGGTAACCTGACTTGCAATCAAAGACCACATTTCTAACAGTGCTCTAGTATTACTGTGTGCTCTATTAGTGTGAAAAGGTAAGCAAATAAATAAATGCTCAACGCTTCATGAATATCAGAGCTGGTAAACACCTATCAATGCATCAGAAAATGATGCTACAATAAATATTTGGGCCTCCAATGAGATAGCAAATACATAATACCCAGACACAAACTTTTTGCAGACTGGGGGACCGTAGCTGAAGAAACACCGGAATGATATACTGCTCTCCTACTTGACGCTCTCTGAAAAAACATGATAACAAATAAATCTCAGTAAAATGATGCAATATGCTAGGGCAAATTCTTTTGTAAGTCTGACAAGGTACTCTGTTTAGAGGAAACTTGCTTGGAGATGATGCAGCTAATGATAGACGTTACTAAATACAATATGCCTGTAGAGAGAATAAACAAAAGGGGTGATACAGAAGATGTTCAACGATTTGCATAATAATAAACACAAATTTCAAAACAAAAAACATAATGACAGAAAATCTGTTGTTATTAGTCATCCTAACCATAAACTCGATAGTGGCCCAGCAGACAGCAGGCTTTCTCTTAATTAATTTGCATATAAATCCCTCTACTATGTATAAGAGATAAGTAGTCTTACAGAATTGAACGTTACATTCACCGATTGCTACTGGATCTTATCAGGTGTTTTCAATTCAAATTTAACATCATCATTTACCGGAGGACCGCAATACCACTGTGAAAACATGCTCTGGGAGATCCTTTTCTAAGAATCAAGCTGCAAAAGAAAGTACTTCATGGGAGGGAATCATTTTTATCGTTCCTCGACAGCATGCGCCTGCGTGCCTTAAACTGCTTGTTTGATAGCGATCGACCAAAGTCTCATACCCACTTCAAGTCAACCAACTGGGCAATTCTGGGCTACACTTTCACATCTAGTCGGGTATTTGGCGTCATTTCACGCTTTGCCATCTTCAAATGATACTGGAGCAGCCACTTTCCACAAGTCCTTTCTGTAAAACTCTAATCTTAAACTAGAAAACGTATGCATAATATAGGCCGAAGTAAATACCGGAACACCATGAAGATAGTAAGCTGGGATTCCGTTTTAAAGTCGAGCACCAATACGATAACTGGACGTCAGATTTTACATCAGCAAACCTTTCACCGATTTCACACATCATAATGGCATGGGAACAGCTACAGCAATCACAGCTGGTCAACTTAAGACCAGAGGTTAGCACAGAAGCAAAATATACAATAACCCTCAAAACGGTGTTCCAATGGTTCACTAAATTGCCTTCTTGAATAAAGAATCAAGACTTTTAACAAAAGACCCTGTAAATGTCGCTAAAGCACAATTGGTCAAAAATGTACAGCTACTGAAATATCTAACAAGCCAGGATGAACTGAACAGCTGTGAAATACTGGATTGTTTCTCTGACAGTAAAACGCTCTAATTAAAGTAGGCTGTGTTAAAGGCTGTGCAGTTATTCATGCCAGAGAAGTTTTGCAGAGTTCACAACTTATGCCCATCGTGTAGGTTGCAAGGTTTCACTTTGCCCAAGTAAAGTTATTTTCCACATTGCGACAGTTCGATTTACATAGCGAAATAACTTTCATTCTCATGAAACCCACCCAAACCAGAAAACGCGTGCATTTTTTCTCTGTATTACTGCCCCCAAAGTCTAGTGTACAAAATGTGTTCTTTAAAAGTTTGCATTTTTAGAGCTTTTCTATTCACAATAACATTGCCCGGGTAAAGAATACCATTCTGTTAGTCCTCCGAAGCAAAAATATGTGCGAATGTGACAAAGAGAAATATTGCCCAACGTTCCTGAAGACAAAAAACAAAACAAAAGCAGAAACAAACCACACAGAGCACCTGCACAATCCAATGTATGACATTTGCCTTCTTAGTCAAGAGCAGTTTGAATGCCTTTATCTACTGTCCTGTGCATCAATTGAATCAATGTATGCAGGCCTTATTTACACTATGCACTCAGGAACGCGCAAGACATAGAGGCGGCAATGCTAACTATTTTGAACAGTAGCACACCACCATTAAGTGAGGCAGTGGTTCCATTCCTGCCCTTTCTATTACAAACTAATGCTATCTGGGAGATGTAGTCATTGTTCTGTTCAAGAAACTGATCTGGGCTAAAGTCCCAGGTGACGATAAAAGAGAAGACCTGGACTGGAAAAGGTGATCTCAGTGATAGGGCATCATACAATCACCTCCCAAACTGCCACGCTGAGGCCTCTGCCTGGCTCATCCTGCAGAAGGTGTAGTTTAATTCTTTAGAGCTCAAGTAAGTGTAACCCAACACCCGCCCTGCCGTTCTTAGCCTCAGAGTAATGTGGGCTACAACAGCTGCTGCCGCCAACTCTTATTCTGTCTCCGGAACTCTGACAGGGCAGCGGGAGAGCTGTCGCTTCTAAATTTAAACCCTTTGCTCCGTCTCTGTGTAAGTCCTATTTTTCTCCACTCATTTTGCCCCCCCCCTCTTCCTTGCCATCGCAGAGGACCGTACTTGCGGGAGAGTAGCTGGGTGGGGGGGGGGGAATGGGGGTTACCAGTAAAAGCCCTCAGGGAAGGGGGGTCTCTGTCCAGGACAGAAGCAAATTAAGGGTGGGGAACACAAAGAGGGGAACAGTGGAAGTGTAGGGCCGTAACCACCAGCCGGAGGAGGAAAGGAGCACAACCAAAACCAAAATGGAGTTGAGCCTCATAAACCACGGACCACTTCAGAGGAAACCGAAGGAACAAATGGAGGGCAGGGGTGGGGATAGGGACAGGAGAAATTGACAAATAAATAATAAAAACAAATGTGCGATTACGCTGTGTTAAACATTGAATTCGCGAAGGAGTGCTAGGATTAAACTGGTAGCCAGGCAAATCGCTTGATTATTGCCCAGCGAGATCTTGCTGCGTAGGAAATGAAAACAAAAAGTAGTCCAGAAACCATGCAGAAAACATGGAGCCTTGTATGTTTTCAGTATTTGGCCTGTGCGCTAGAGGAGGGCTAAACAATGGAAAAAGCATGACATTTGCATGCCTTTCACAAATGAAATCAAGGGAATTTTAAAAGGCAAGCCCACGAACGAACGAAAGTGATGGCCGTACCATGGGCTTGGTTAAAAGCCCAAAGAGATTACAAACGGCCAGAGCGCTTCCGCGCTCGACCCTAAAAATTATGATAAAGCAGCGAAACAACAAAAGTCATCGCATAGACAGTCTAATAGCGAAATGCATGGCTCACTGAATATCGGGGGAAAAACATGAGAATCTGCTTGCATATTAATACACAGGAAAGAGGATCGAGTGAAAACTAAAAGAAGTTGTTAACAGCTGAATAAACATGCATCTACCTGGATGAAAAACTGGTTGAAATACAGTGGAGTTTTTCACTGTGCTTGTTGGATTTTTTCCCTTGGTACTAGGATGCATCTGTGAGCAAAGTAAGGTTAGGTGCTGCACAGATGGTATCTACAGATGAGGAGAAGAGTTCCCCATGGGTTAGCTTAGTAGACCCTGAGTGTGTGGACAGAGGGATCCAACTGGAGTCAGGAAGGCGTAGAACTGGAACATGCCCCTGCTGTTGTGGGCCTGGGTCCCGGTTCTATTGCCCCAATCAGGGAAGTCCATCAAGATATTGCTTGGTCTCCCCTGGCTTTAGGCTGGTGGGGGGTCATGTTGGACTTTTTCCCTTTTGCAGCGTCATCTTCAGTCTTTTTGCCTCCTTCCTCCTATTTTTTCTGACCTGTTTTTGTTGGCTTCAGGACTCTGGACACTTTACCACTGCTAACCAGTGCTAAAGTGTATATGCTCTCTGTGTAAATTGTATTGGTGATTGGTTTATCCATGATTGGCATATTTGATTTACTAATAAGTCCCTAGTAAAGTGCACTAGTGGTGCCCAGGACCTGTAAATCAAATACTACTAGTGGACCTGCAGCACTGGTTGTGCTACCCACATGAGTAGCCCTGTAATCATGTCTCAGCCCTGCCACTGCAGTGCCTGTGTGTGCATGTTTAAACTGCCAACTCGATTTAGCAAGTGTACCCACTTCCCAGGCTTAAACCTTCCCTTTTCTTACATGTAAGACACCCCTAAGGTAGGCCATAGGTAGCCCCATGGGCAGGGTGCAGTGTATGTTTCAGGTATAACATATACTAATGTGTTTTACATGTCCTGACAGTGAAATACTGCCAAATTCGGTTTTCACTGTTGCAAGGCCCATCTCTCTCATAGGTCAACATGGTGGCTGCCTTTAAAAATGACTAAAGCGTAGATTCCCTCTGGGAGCAGATAGACATCTGGAGTGTGGGGTCTCTGAACTCACAATTTAAAAAGGCATCTTTTAGTAAAGTTGGTTTTGAGATTGTGTGTTTGAAAATGCCACTTTTAGAAAGTATACATTTTCTTGCTTAAACCATTCTGTGACTCTGCCTGGCTGTGGATTCCCTGTCTGGGTTAGTTTGACAGTTGGACTGTTTGCACCTCTCTCTAGACAATGACACAAAGGGAGCTGGGTTGTAGCCTGCATATCCTGATGAACCACCTGTGCAAGGAGGGAGGGAGGGGAGAAGAGGTCACTCACACCTGAAAGGGCTGTGCCTGCCCTCACACAATGCAGTCTCCAACCCCCTGGTGTGTGTCTGGGGTCTGGCCCGGGCAAGGCAGGATCTCACAAACAAGAGAGACTTTCCTTTGAAGTAGGCCTACTTCAAAGGCAGAAAGGGGTATAAGAAGAGCACCCAAACCCCTGAAAATAAGTTCACTTCTGGAATCAAGAGGAACCTCTGCCAAGGTGAAGAGCTGAAGAGCTGAGGAGAAGTGCTGCAGTGCCTGTGACTGTGCTTTGTGGAGCTATCCTGCAGTTGCTGCTTCTGCCTGTGAAAGGGTACAAAGACTGGACTTTGTTGTGCATTCCTGCTTGTGAAGAATCTCCAAGGGCTTGAACTGAGCTTGCTGCCTGTTGTTGAAGTCTCAGGGCCATTAAAGACTTCCCCTGCCAGCACTTGGACTCTCTGTTGAGACTCCTGCCAAGTGGTGCCCTATCCAGTTCCTGGGCCCTTGAAAGGTGAAGCTGGCAGACAAAGACTGAGAATCCACACACAGACCGCAGTGCGGGGAAATTTTCAACGCACCTTCTGTGATGCGGCTGCTAAATGGCGCGCCGCCGGATTTGCAGCTGAAAACAACGCTCCACCTGCATCATGGCTGGAAGATGGTCCCAACGCGGCTTGAGAAACGACGCACAACACCTGCTAACGGAGGCTGATAACGCAGCAAACCCTACGCAGCGTGGTTTTGTGACACTGTCCAACCAGATTGTCAACGCAACATCGCTGGGTGCGGAAAAACACTGCAAAGCTTGCTCAGACCCGAGGTGCCTGTCCGGATCAACACCGACCTGACCGGAGGAGGAAAGATGCACGGTCTCACTTGCGAGTGATAAATTGACATATCGCTGACCTTTTCCGACAGTTGCAATTAGGAAGGGGTGTTCCCTTCCTAATTGCGAGTCGCAGTGCAATGCAGGATTGGTTTGTGACTGCAAACGCGGTCGCAAACCAATCGCATTTTGCACCCATGTCAAATGGGTGGTAACCCATTCGCAAAAGAGAAGGGGTCCCCAGTTGTGAATGGCACTGTAAACATTTGGACCACTGCCTGCTCTGAAAAAATGAAGCAAAAACATTTCATTTTTCCTTTTTGTAATGCATCTAGTTTTCCTTTAAGAAAAACTGCTGCATTACAAAAAAAATAAAAAACTGCTTTATTAAAAAGCAGTCACAGACATGGTGGTCTGCTGTCCATCCCAGTGAGGGCCACCATTCGCAGGGACACCATCCAACATTCAGAATTGCGACTCGCAAATTGCAAGTCGCTCTGACTCGCAATTTGCGGGTCGCAATTCTGAATGTTGCTACATCTGGCCCTTATTCTTTTAAAATTCATAACTTGACTTGTGTATGTTGGATTTTAGTCATTTTGGTCTTGTTTTGTTTAGAAAAACATTATCTATTTGTCTAAACCTGTGTTGCGTCATTTTGTAGTGTTTTCACTGAGTTACTGTGTGTGTTGGTGCGAATACTTTACACCTTGCTTCTGAAGTTAAGCCTGCCTGTTCGTGCCAAGCTACCAAGAGGGTGATCGGGGGTTAACTGAGGGTCATTCTCCTCTACCCTGACTAGAGGTAGGGTCCTTGCTTGGACGGGGGGTAACCTGACTTGCAATCAAAGACCACATTTCTAACAGTGCTCTAGTATTACTGTGTGCTCTATTAGTGTGAAAAGGTAAGCAAATAAATAAATGCTCAACGCTTCATGAATATCAGAGCTGGTAAATAATCTGTGCACTTTGAAAGAAAAGACATTTAATTAGGAAAACAGAGGGGTAGTAGAATTCATCACAATGGTCTGACTGAAACATTGAATACAAAATGCCTGCTGAGGAAAAAAAAAGCAAAAAAGGCTTTCTTTCTATTTTTAAATTTGACAATTTATTTATTTTATTTTAAAAGTCTATGTGGGTCATTCTGACGGCGGGAGCACCGCCGACAGACCGGCGGTGCCCCGCAGGGCATTCTGACCGTGGCGGTTCGGCCGCGGTCAGACTAGGAAAACCGGCGGTCTCCCGCCGGTTTTCCGCTGCCCTACAGAATCCTCCATGGCGGCGGAGCGCGCTCCGCCGCCATGGGGATTCTGACACCCCCTACCGCCATCGAGACCCGCCAGGAACAGGATGGCGGTAGGGGGTGCCGCGGGGCCCCTGGGGGCCCCACTTTGTATTTCAGTGTCTGCTTTGCAGACACTGAAATACGCGACGGGTGCCACTGCACCCGTCGCACCTTCCCACTATGCCGGCTCAATTCTGAGCCGGCGTCCTCGTGGGAAGGTTGATTTGCCCTGGGCTGGCGGGCGGCCTTTTGGCGGTCGCCCGCCAGCCCAGGGCAAATCCCAAAATACCCTCAGCGGTCTTTCGACCGCGGAGCGGTATTTTGGTGGGGGAAGTTTGGTGGGCGGCCTCCGCCGCCCGCCGGACTCAGAATCACCCCCTATATGTCTATCTATTCATCCACCTATCTTTCTATCTTCACTTAAAAAAACAAAGGTTACAGGGATGTTATAGTTAGGTTCTGAATTTACTCACAAAAAACCAGGGAAACTCAGCAGTTAGAGTTATTTCAGGTAGCTATAACTCACGCCCTAAGGCAATTATAACTCGTATATTTTTCGAATGTTAGCACTGTAGCAGGAAAGGGAATCTGGGAATATTAAACAAAACAAAAAAAACACAGGGGCAAGTGAGGTCTGAAAATCTATATCTATTTTTCTTGGCGCAAGAGGACAGAGGCAACGACAGAACCTCTGAGATATCATAGTCATGCAGTGGCTCATCTAATGTGCGACTCCTACAAAGTCTGATCTAATTGAGCAACATCACTTAGCACTCTGGGATTTACAGTTTCATAAGCACCGTCAGGAGAACGGTTTTAAAACGATACATATTCAAAAATGCTGCTGTCTAAAAGACCAGACTTGCCAAAAAGTGTCACGCGATGCTCGTTCCACCTGTCAGATGCATTCGGGGTAGAGGTGGTGAAAAGAATCGAGCAATGCAGTTGAGCACTTGAAATCAGCTCCCACAAATAATAATTGATAAATAACATTCTAACTTACAACTTAAACTGCGGCTCTGCTGCCAAGGTATCCAAAACTGTCCATCTAAATATATATTTAATAGAAACGTTCAGGCTATTTTAATGTTCAAATGCTCCTTAAGGACTCAAGCACCATACACACAGTTCTACCCAAGTTCCATTAGCTATAACTAAGCATAGCTACCAAGGTTTCAGATTGCTATGTGTGACATTTTTATAATGTCATTGTAATTCTAAGTGACATTTCAACAACTATGAGTGACACTCTCTCGCCAGCAAAATCAAGCAATCAAAATGAGGGAAACATATAACTACACAGCTGCCGAATTTTTAGCCCCCTCATCATACCTGTCATGTTTTCAGCACGCACATGAGTGACGCTTCTAATTTTTCACTGTGTTAATGAGTGACATTTGTGTCTCTCATGTATGACAATTTATCGACAGCAAGTGGCAAGAAAATGTGTATGCAACAGCAAATCTTTCACATACAGTACCTGGAACAGATTACCAAATACTACTCTGGTAGTTTTGTGTTTGTGTGTGTTTATTTTTAAATGTGTAATTGTGTTCCTTCAAAATGCAGCCAGGCTAACCCACTCACATTGGATTCATTGATATTCTCCACTGGCTCACTTCTGAACTCTACTTGAAATGCTCTAGTTATCAGTTTACTTTCCTTGTTTTCAAGGACAAAATAGGGTAGGACGTGAGTTTGCTGCGAACCACCAAGCACCCGCAGGAACAAGTGTTACACAAACGTATTCCCATAGGCATATACAAAAATATTATACTAGTACCAAAATGTAACTTCTAATGGCTGCTTATGCCTGAATAAGGTATTTCATTGCAAAAATCATAATAAAAAATTCGGGAAATAAACCTACATCTTTGCTTCGGTCTTATGGGCTACAGCAAGAAAGAGGGCCTGACCCACTGAAAAATATGACTAACCCTTTGATTATATGAAATACATGTTCGCAACACTTAGCTCACGCAACAGAAAGCCTGAATTTGTTCTGCATTGCTTGCTCAGGTCAAGGGGTAGGCTATGTCTTCTTAGCACACTGCTGATAGATAATCTGTCAATCCTTTTCATTCAAATTATTTTGGTGCAGACAGTTGCCAGACAAGGTGATTCAAACATGAAAGCAGCTTCAACTTATCACTGGCTAAAGATAGGAACAGTGAAAGAAGACACTTTTCAGAAGTCCATCGTCTACGGTGACACCAGCCACTTCCCAGAAACAGAGGTAATGTAAACATTACTGTAAGCATGAGCAGCCTCTGTCAGACGCGTTTCTCCTGGCCAGGCGCCCCCTGCAAATAGAAGAAGGACGCTATTGGTTGCTCCACGGGTAGGAGCCATGGTGGCGAGCCCCTTGTCGAAGAGGGGTGGGACGTCATCGGGAGGTGCCAGGGGCAGGAGGATTTAAGGCATCAAGTGGCGAGGGATCGGCCTCTTTTCCCTCCACCCGTGCATCAGCATACCGGCTAGATAAAGTGTCCCGGAGTTTTGCACACATTGCGTGGCCATGGATAGGGTCACAGTGATGTATGCAACAACAAAACGTGAAAGCAGAAGAAAGTTATGCAATGTATGTGATGCATTTCAACACATTTATTCCTTTTTAATTTCTCTCCATCTCTGTCGGCGATGCAGTGTAGTCAATAGTGGACGGCACCATCTACTGTTACGTGTCTGGGGGAAAGGTTAGAAACCCCTACTTTATCTCCCCGTGGGTCCGGCCGGAGAAGGCATCAAAGGGTGTAGGAGAGGACCATCTTCCTTGGCATGTTACCCCCATTTTTACCTGTATGTCAATATGTTTTTGCCTGTCTCACTGAGATCCTGCTGGTCAGGACCCCAGTGCTCATAGTTTATGGCCTAATGTGTGTGTCTGTGTAGTACTTAACCGTGTCACTGAAGCTCTGCTAATCAGAACCTCAGTGCTTATGCTCTTTCTGCTTTTACATTTGTCACTGTAGGCTAGTGACTTCATTTACCAATTGCAATTGGCACACTGGACCCCCTCCTTATAAGTTCCTAGTATATGGTACCTAGGTACCCAGGGCATTGGGGTTCCAGGAGATCCATATGGGCTGTAGCATTTATTTTGCCACCCATAGGGAGCTCAGACAAACCCTTGCATAGGCCTGCCATTGCAGCCTGCTTGAAATAGAGCACACATTATTTCGCAGCCATTGCACTTAAGTAACTTATAAGTCATCTATATGTCTAACCTTAACTTGCTGAAGGTTAGGTGCAAAGTTACTAAGTGTGAGGGCACCCTTGCACTAGCAAAGGTGCCCCCACATAGTTCCCCAGACTTTGTGAGTGCGGGGACACTATTACACGCGTGCACTACATATAGGTCAATACCTATATGTAGCTTCACAATGGTAACTCCGAATATGGCCATGTAAAATGTCTAAGACCATGGAATTGTCTCCCCATTCCAAATCTGGTATTGGGGAGCCAATTCCATGCATCCTGGGGGCTCCACCATGGACCCGCAGTACTGCCTAACCAGCTCTCTGAGGCTTGCACTGCAGCTACAGCTGTTGCCACCTCACAGACAGGGTTCTGCCCTCCTGGGGTCTGGGCAGCCCAGTACCAGGAAGGCAGAACAAAGTATTTCCTCTGAGAGCAGGGTGTTTCACCCTCTCCCTTTGGAAATAGGTGTTACAGCCTCCCCCAGCCTCTGGAAATGCTTTAGAGGGCACAGATGGTGCCCTTCTTGCATAAACCAGTCTTTAACGGTTCAGGGACCCCTTGTCCCCTGCTCTGGCGTGAAACTGGACAGAGGAAAGGGGAGTGACAACTCCCCTGTCCATCACCACCCTAGGGGTGGTGCCCAGCGCTCCTCCAGTGTGTCCCAGACTACAGCCATCTTGCTTTGCAAGGTGTGGGGGCACTCCGGAGGCAGTTGAGTGGCCAGTGCCAGCAGGTAACATCAGAGACACCTACTAATAGGTCCATACCTGATAAGAAAGCCTGCACCGACCACTATGAATCACTGCAGTAATCACACACCAAACCCTGCACCTCATTAAACCTCAACTGCATTGTGTCAGGGTGGCTGCCAAATCCTACCCACTGCATCCCAGAATGGCTGGTATACCCGCCATAGAAACCTTCACAGTAACCGGAACCCTGTCCACCCAGGCCGCACACTGGATAGCCTGGGTTGAATGCCTCAAGACATACTTCGAGGCCATTGGGGTGGCCGATGAAAGGAGATGCCTGCTGTTCCTTCACCTAGGGGGTGCAGACATCCACAAGATTGCCAAAGCAGTCTTTGAAGCCACGCTGAGGGATGTCATCACAGAACACTTCGAGCCCTTGGCTAACCAAGACTATGAAAGGCACTACTACGGCAAGCCTGCCAAACACCAGATGAATCCATGGATGTCTTCTACATCCATTTGAGAGAACTAGCTAACACCTGCACACTGGTGGACGAAGAGGATGAAGTGCCCAGTTCATCCAAGGATGCACGTCCGCCAAGCTACGCAAGCTAATTCTCCAGGAACCTAACATGAGCATGAGGGACATCCTAATGCTAGGGCGGTCAAAAGAACTGTCAAAAGCCCAAGCGGCACATATGGAACAAGCCCCAACCCCAGTGATCAAGACTGAAACTGTTAACGTCGTCCTTAGGGAGTACACCAAACTCAAGACTGAATGGCTGAGACCGAAATACCGTCCCTGCGGATGGTGCTTTGGCACGCTGCCACACCCAGGTGAATGCCTCGCAAAAGGAAAAACATGCAGCGCTTGCTGGAAGGTAAATCACTTTGCAAAGGTCTGCGCTCGACACCCTCAACGGTGCCATCTGGACTCAAAAAGCCAGTATGGACAGTTGCTGCTCCCTCCACCCCGCCTTCCGAGGATGACAAGAACGATGACCAAGAAACAGTCCACGTGGTGAGGACCATGAGTTCGGCCTGTGTCCATCAACGAAAACTACCCATGTGCCGCATAATGGTGAATGGACACCCTGTATCAGCCCTGGTCGACACCAGCACCTCCATTAATCTCATGGCTGTTGCAGTGTACAGCACTACCAGAACCCCCCAGCCTTTGACCAACCAGGATGCAAGTCTACGCCTTTGGGAACACCAAGCCGCTACAGATAACTATCGTATTGACAACTAACGTCTCCCACGAATCCACTTGCACAACTACCAAAATATATGTGTCACGGGAAGGGGCTGGGTTCTTGCTGGGCTGCCAGACTGCACAAAGTCTAAATCTCATCCAGTTTGTCTTCAGCATCCACACCAACGACCTGGAGAACCTTGTTCAGGAGTTTGCTGCCCTTTTTTAAAGGTATAGAGTGTCTGCGAGGTCCTCCACTCACTGAGACACCGAAGAATCAATTTCCACCTCCGCGCGAAAGTGGAAAAGGAACTCCAAGTCCTAGAAGAAGCTGGGGTAATCGAGAAGGTGTCGGGACCAACCCCGTGGGTATCTTCAATAGTGGTCGCCAAGAAACTGAAACAGCCTGACGCGGTGCGCATCTGCTTAGGCATGAGGGGGCCAAACAAGGCTATCAAACAGGGGGACATCTGACCCCTACTATCGACTGCATAATTGGCGAGCTGGTGGACTCGAAGTGGTTTTCAAAATTGGACCTGCAGTCAGGCTACCACTTGATTCCGCCACACCCTGACTCCCGGCCAGTCACCACCTTTTCAACCCATACTGGCCTCTGGAAGTACACTTGTTTGAACTTCGGGATCTCCAGCGCAGCTGAAGTTTTCCAACACATCATTCGGAAGGTTGTGCAAGACATACCTGGAGTCTTAAATGTCAGCGATGACATTTTAGTGCACACCCGACCTTGCAAGACCATCTCACTCGCCTATGAATGGTTTTCACCAAGCTAAGGGAAAGCGGGCTAACACTCCACAGAGACAAATGCGAGTACCAGAGTACAGACATCAGTTTCTTTGTATATAGGTTATCCGACACCGGAGTCGGGCCTGACGCCACCAAAGTAAAAGACATTCAGGAAGCCCCGGCTCCAACATCCATGTTGGGGGTGCAAAGCTTTCAAGGCATGGTCAATTTCTGAAGAAGATTCATGAAGAACCTATCAGACTTAACAGGCCCATTGTGGGACCTAACTAAAGCCAACAGCCCCTGGGTGTGGGGGAAAGATCAAGAGCAGGCATTCCGCAACACTGAGGAAGCCCTCTCGGCCACCACTACCTTTGTACATTTTGATCCGCAATGAGAGTCTCAGTTGGTCGTTGATGCCAGCCCCATCGGACTCGGCACTGTGCTAACCCAAAAACAGGACAATGACGAGTGGGCGCCTGTAGCCTATGCCAGCGGGACTTTGACACCCACCGAACCGCGATAGTCCTAGATGGAAAGGGAAGCCATAGCTATACATTGGGGCTGCAAACACTTTCACCTGTATCTGTATGAGAAGCCCTTCACAATCTTGACTGACCACAAACCGTTACGTCCACTTTTCAGAGGAGTGTCCTCTAAGCCACCTCAGAGGATAGAAAAGTGGATCCTCCAACTGCAAGAGTTCGACTTCATTGTCGAGTACCAAGCAGGAGTACGAAACCCGCAGATTTCCTGTCCAGACACATGCACACAGCCACGCCACATGACAACCAGGAAGCAAGAGACACCAAGGAATATGTCAGGCTGATTGTTGACTGGGCCAGACCTTTGCCCATTCCCCTCACAGAAGTGATAGAGGTGACGTCCCTGGATGACTGCCTGCAGCTGGCTGTTGGGGCCCTCCGGTCAGGTGACTAGCGGCCATTGCAACACCCTGTGGGTTTTGCACCCTGGAAGCTAGATCCAGCCTCTTGGCCTTATACCACGCCCGCCAAGAACTTTCTGTCAGTGAAGACGGGTGCCTTCTGAAAGCCTCCCCTTGTCTTCCCTGCGAGCCTGAATGCTAGGGCCATTACTCTCGGCCACGGAACCCACCAAGGGATTGTAAAATTCAAGAGCAGACTCCGAAGCAAGGTGTGGTTCCCAGACCGTGACCAGCAGGTGGAGGAAGTTGTAAGGAACTGCACGATCTGCCAAGCAAGTGTGCAGCCCGATCCGCCAGCCCCAGTCATGACTGAAGATGGTCCCACAGCTCCGTGGCAGCGTGCCAGCGCCGACTTCGGAAGCCTCCCAGATGGGTCCTATATGCTGATAATCATAGACGACTACTCCCGCTACCCAGAAGTGGAGATCGTCAAGACGACTGCAGCGACTGATGTCACCCCAAAGGTGGAGAAGATAATGGGCACGCACGGCCTCTTTGGTGAGATTTGCATGGACAATGGACCCCCATTCAATATCCATGAGTGGACCGAATTCCTATAAACCCAGAATGTTAAACATCGACGAGTGACACCTAGATGGCCCCAAGCCAATGGGGAAGCAGAGCGTTTTGTGAGGACACTTTCCAAGACGATTTGGATAGCGGTGCCAGAGGCCTAAAGTGTGGAACGAGCTATCTACAGTTTCCTGTGGGAATATCGAGTTACTACCTATGCCATGACAGGAGTTACTCCATGGCAGCTGTGTTTTGGGCGAGCAGTGACAGACTCGATACCCCATCATCCCACATGGGCCGCCTAACCCAACCCAGCGAACAGCTCAGAAGCCCACCGAGCTCGCAACAATCACTACGCATCGAGGAGGAGAAGAGCCAAACAGAGTGTCATCCAAAGGGGCGACAGGTGGTAGTGAAAGGCCGCCACCCAGGTGGCAAGTTCCAGCTGCCAAATGAGAAAGACCGCTGGACAGTTATTAGGGTGAAAGATACCATGGTGACAGCGGAGACGAATGGTAATGTTGTCACTAGAAACTTATCCTTGTTCAAGAGACTACCAGAGTACGTTGCAGTGGGGGAGCCCAGTGAGTCTCTATGAGGTGACGACCCCGGGATGATCCCCCATGGCAAGCCCCTCTTTGAATGACACAGCTATCAGAGAACTTGTTTCCGAAGCCCTGACTCTGACAGGGTCATCTGCGGTCTCAGAAGAACCAGCACCACGCATGCTGACCACCCAGGTCCCAGTCGACAGGCAGACTGTCCGAGGGCTCATCTGTGAGAGCTGGGAACGGATGCTATCAATTGCGGTCAAAACCTGACCCCTCCAGGCAGTACTCTGATTTTGCAGTGCCATAAACCACCTTATCATTTTATGTGGTGGCCGGTTTTGTGAAGGTTTATTGGGGGGGGTTGTTTGCCTATTAAGTTAGTTGTTTTTCTTTAGGGGGAGGGATGTAGTGTCATCAATAGTGGACGGCACCATCTACTGTTAAGTGTACAAGGGGGAAGGTTAGAACCCCCTCCTTTATCTCCCCGTGGGTATGGCCAGAGAAGGTGTCACAGGGGAGTGATATAACGGAGGAGCCAATGTGGGCTGAGTTGGTTACTGAGGTAAAAACGCCGCAAACTTACAAAATACAATTGTATTGTGTAAGTTTGCGCCGTTTTTGCATCAAAAAGTGGCGCAAATGCGGTGCTAAAAAAGTATAAATTGGCCTGAGTGTGAGGAGCTTAATAAAGTGCATATTACAGCCTCATTATCCAGTGTCGTGTGTTTCCTGACATCACAACAGGAGATAACAGGGAGGCACACCTCTTTAAGATGGAGGCACGGTGGACGCAGGAAGATGTCTCACAAAGCCAGAGGGGGTCTTGGCCAGCTTGTGGCAGCTGCACAAAGCACATCAAAAATTTCAGAAGACCATCACGGTGTCAGCAGACGTGATGAAGGGCTCCGGAGTCACGCTCTGGTTAGCAGTTGGTATGCGAAGGAAACATGACTTTCTTTGGGCGAGCAACGTCCAACCCTGGCTATATAGGGGGTGGGACCGGATGCGAGGGTTCAAATGGTTTGTTTGGTGATCCACCCACCTCTTCAACGCAGTACAGAACATATTCTCTGCGGTCACTAAAGTCTAGGCCAGGGAATCAAACCTTTGTATTTAAGGCAGTCCCCTTTTTTATAGCACAAATTAACAGTGCAAGCACCACAATGTGGTAATTCTATCCTCCATATCATCATTAAGCACGGTGCACCTGCGTCTCTGTCCATACTTGCAGTGTCTAGCAGTTGGGCATTTTCGTAGCCAACTCTTAAGAAACAACCTTGTGCAGTGCACATCTTAATCAGCGGACACATTGTCCAGCGGTGGAATTATCTGCCCTGTACAATCTTGATCCGCTTCAACGAGCTAAAGGTAGTACGAAATCAAGAGTGGCAAAAAACAAATGGTATCTTTACTTTTTTGGAAGGAGTGCAAGCTGTTAAACCGGTTTCAGGTGCCAATGTGCAATTTTCTGAATATGTTTCCCACAATCCTCCTCACAAAGCACAAAGAAACCACTCAACATCTGCGCTCTGAGCATCCATTGCCCCTGCAATTCCTGGTGGATACCAATGTGGGGCAGTCTGAGAGCTGAGAAGTACTCAAAGTCCAGCCCCTGCAGAACGTGTCTACGGAGTCCAAATAAAGCAATAGATATGGGTGACCAGCTGCCCCGGTTTCGTCAGGACAGTCCAGGCTGTTCACTGGGTATCCTGGTGGAGCCGACAGGCCCCCCCATTTATGTTTTCCAAAGCAGGGCTAGTTATCAGCTGACATAAGACAGCAATTTCATTAGCTGATGTGGTACTGGCTACAAGAATTCTATGTTATCTGGATTCTTAGTGCCATTAGGGTATTTCTATGCTGATAAGTGCTGCAATTCGGCACCCTCGGTTTAAAGTAAATTATAGTCCCTTATCTATTTTGGTAAATATCCAGGTTTTTTTCTTTAAAAATCCGGGTCACCCTAACTTAGATGCCATAAAGATTTTCAAATAACATTTTACACTAGGGGTTGCCGGTGTCATAATAGTCAAAGTCATAGAGCCTCACACTGAGAGGTGAGGGTTCTATTCCAGCTGTATTTGAAGATGTTTACCTCCTTTGAATACTTTGGTGCGATGTTTTGAACTTCACTTGCGGCACAGTATGACCTAATCTTATGTCCCAAGTAAGAAAAACCCCTTGTTAATACTTACCAATTAGTAGAATATGCTTTTGCCACGGCATTTCTCTTGCAGCATTTTGTTCTTGCAAGGCACCAAAAACAACAAGCATTTGCAATGCAATGGGTCTCGCGTTTACTCGAGTTAAAGCTATTAGCTTTGGAAATTCCTAACCAGACTTTTCTTGCCACATAAACTGAAAAGTATAACAGTTTCACATAAGTGAGCCAATGGCCGCCATGAGCGCAAAGCAATCACACTAAAGGAAACAGAACTCCGCTCGCAGTGAAACGTATCGGCAAAAGTGCAATTATCCATGTAACAGGGTCAATATCATGCAAAGCGATATACTACTGCCCAGCGAGATTGTGCTACCTACAAAAAAGAGAAAAATTAGTGCAGAAACCATACTGAAAACACAGAGCCTAGTATGTTTTCAGTAGTTTACCGGTGCGCTCGAGGCAGGCTAAACACCATAAAAAGCATGACATAGGCATGCCTTCCACTAAATCAAGCTAATTTTAAAAGGCAAGCCCGCAAACCAACCAAACTGATGGGCTTGATAAGGGCGTGGTTACAAGCCCACAGAGAGATTACACCAGGGACTGAGCACTTTGCGCTCAACCATGAAAAGGAGACAAGGCTGCAGGGGATAAAGACGGTAAACACCTTTTCATGTTTCTGTGAGCAAACCTTTTCATTTCCCCGCAACTGTTAGCACGGATCTGACGCCTCAACCTGGCATTATGTAAATATATATTGATCCCGTTAAAAAATAATAATAATATTAATAAATAAAAAGAATCCATGTACGCTTTGTGACAGATAGCGCACTGGGTCAATTCCTTTGCCACTCAACATTTGCATTGGAAGGCCTTCACTAAACTAGGAAGGTAATCAAATACAATACTCGTTGTCTAAGGAGAAATCTCTGAATTATTGGCATGAAGTGACCAGTCACTCACAAGATCACTAATGGGGTTCACACCCCCTTAAATCTTCATAAGAATAAAAAAAAGTGATTTAAAGTGATTTGCTGAGCTCTAGCAGGCCCCTAATGGCCGGTGTATGAAAAACGTGGCCTTCGGGGTTGTAAGATTTTGATGGCAAAGTCTATCTGCCTTTTCCTCTGGTCATAACTTTAAGGGCTAACAGTGCCCCTGAAGGAATATTTAAGAAATTGATGAGAATGAACACAGGAAGATTGGTATGCTACTAATTCAGTTTATTCAACTGAGGTGACCTGCATCAGAAGAAGACATCATTGTAAATAAAGAAAGATATTATGCTAATAAGTTGTTTCAGTACGAAATTAGTGACACTGGTGATGCCTATGTAGGAATTGTTATGAACGCAAGGTCAGAACAATTTTCACTAACCAATGTCTGCCATGCAATTATAGTTCAAGTCCATAGATGTATAAGTGTCACCAATAAGTGATACTTCCCCTTGACCATAGGTAAAATGTCCTTCACAATCTTTTCAATCATAACAAAGAGGAGGGGTGAACTAGTTTTAAGCCAATTTTGAATAATGGTCAGTGTTTTCAGTCTCAGGTCAACAGTGTGTGAGACCCTCCCCAGGGCTGCAATCTGGGCTTGGCAGTCCGTTAGAGCACTTGACAGAATGCCTCAGATGGACGAAGCCTGGAGGTATTTAATTCACCAGGTAAGACCATGCGCTGGGAGTCTCCTCATTGCCCCACTGGGTTTGTCCCACAAATAATTGAATGTTAGAGCCAGTGCTTTAAATGGGCAGGTACTGCCCAGTACTGAGTAGCTGGACTTTAGGGTGAAAGGGAGAGTACCTGCACTGCTGCAATGCATGTAATGGGAGAGTACCAACATTTTTCAGGAGCATGGGGCACTCTAAATAGAGTACCTACACATCTATATCCCCTTTTAAAGTACCAGTTCGTGTGTGGGGATATGCTCTGGTCAATGGTGCAGTACCTATCCAAATCCACTACGGTTTGCATTTTGATTATGCACATAGGGCGCAGAGGGCAGCAAATATGTGCATTGGTGCCCGTTCCCTACAATGAATATATGGATAGAGCGACGGACTGGTAAATTTAAGGCTAGGTTGCACTTCCATAAGAAGCCACATGGCTTCAGGATCTAGAACTGTAGTTAGTTTCCATTTAATTACTTTGCGTGTGACGCAACCCACATAACCTGCCATTCCATTTAGCTTAGGTGCAGTGGGCAGGACATGTCAGTCAGTCAGCTGTTCTGTTTATACAGACTATCAATTAGTGTTCTTTATAAGTTAATATAGGAAATTATTGTTCTTGCTACATTCTTTGTAGTGGAGCATCACATTATCTTTATTCTGCTGGCTGTTCTTATTACAGGACAAAACTTCTCTCAGCTCACTACCACAACAAGGTATTCTAATTCTTTGCCATAGTGCCATGGGTCTGTGGTTCTCCACTGTATGGTACCGTCCAGTTCAGCAGTGTTGAAAGTTAACTCGACAGCCATTGGCGACACTTATATTGTTTTTCCCCATTTGCCTGCATGGCATCATGGAGAAAGCTATTCCTTGTATCTTTTATGGTAACAAAGTTTGTGGGGGCAGTTCCACGGCTTGTTTCTTGGTGCCACTACTTTAGCATTTTATCTGGCCATTCCTAAGATAATTTCACAGTACATGTTGCTGTGGTTGTGCTTTGGTGTTAGTCAATTCCGGCAGGCTGGCGTCGATTTTCGCTGCACAAGGAGCTCGTTGGTAGAGATGGAAGTCTTTTTGGCCCTGAGACTTCAGTAACAGGAGGGAAGCTCAATCCCAGCCCTTAGAGAGCACTTCTCAGCAGAGCCAGAGGCCAGCAAGGCAGCAGGGTGACAGCAAGGCAGCAGTCCTACTCAGCAAAGCAGTCCAGGTGAGTCCTTTGGCCAGCCAGGCAGCTCCTCTTGGCAGGTTGCAGGATCTGGTTCAGAGTGCCTGTCTCAGGAAGTGTCTGAGTTGGTAGGGTAAGGGACCCAGTTTACATACCCAAAAGTGCCTTTGAAGTGATGGAGACTTCAAAGAGTGGTTTTGAAGTGCACAAGATCCCCATTCCGTACAGGCCTGTCTACCAGGGTCCCAGTAGGGGGTGTGGCAGTCCTTTGTGTGAGGGCAGGCCACTAGCCGTTGAAATGTAAGTGTCAAGCCCATTCAGTATGCAGATGTGTGAAAGTGTGACTGAGCATCCTGTGTTTGTGGTTGTCTGGGTGAAAGGCACAAGGGAGCTATCAACCAGCCCAGCCCAGACGTGGATTGGAGACAGGCTGTAAGGCACAGATGGATTTTAAGTGCAAAGAAATGCTCACTTTCTAAAAGTGGCATTTCTAAAATAATATTATAAAATCGAACCTTACCAGTCAGCAGGATTTTGGTCAAGGGGCTACTTATGAGGGTGGCACAACCAGTGCTGCAGTCCCACTAGTAGCATTCAATCTAAAGGCCCTTGGCACATGTTGTGCGCTTTACTAGGGACTTACAAGTAGATCAAATATGCTAATTGCGTATGAACTAATGTTACCATGTTTTAAGGGAAAGAGCATATGCACTTTAGCACTGGTTAGCAGTGGTAAAGTTAGCAGAGTCCTAAAATCAGCAATAACAGTGTCAAAAAAGTGGAGGGAGGCAGGCAAAAAGTTGGGGGTTACCACCCTAAGGCAGTCAGGTCTAATGTGTCACCCCCAGCTGAAAGTGGGGAGAGCTACCCAGCCCCTTGGAAGCTCTCATTGCTAAGGCGTAAGTATCTGGAGAGACCATAAGCATTGGTGTGGTCAGTCCCCAGGCAATGCTCCACCATAAAGTCCATCCCTTGTAGGGAAATGGTCGAACTCAAGAGTTTAGGATTTTCAGCCCTCATCTGCATGAGCCATCTGAGAGGCCTGAGGTCAAGCTAACAAAATCTCCTTCGAGGCGCTTGCCCGAAATAGATCCCCAGCTTATGTCACACAACAGGACCATTGAAAAGGCAGACTGACATGCAACTGAAGCAGATAGGCAGCGCCTCAGATCCCAAGTCGAACCTGCACCTTAAGTGGGAGAGCTCCTGGCAACTGAAAGCTAAGCTTCCGCAGTAGTATGCCCACCAGCTAGTTCTCCTCATTGCTTCGTACCCGCAGTGTGGTTTTATTATGGAATACTTTGATGTGTGGGCTAAGTATCCTGGCGGGGCACCATTTAGCACCCTTAAAGGTGAGGGCAACGAACATGAACAGCACCTTGTCTCTGTATACCCGTAAAGCAGAGCATGCCATAGCGTTTTACTTTATGAAGTTGTCACAGGGTGTGAGCATGTATTTCGGCCTTGCCCTACATCCAGGTCTTCTGTTCCTTTTAATTGTTATGCATGCCATTAGGTCTTTCAAAATACGAACTGGCTTTTGGCCACACACTGTTTTGTTTTCCCTTGCCTACCGAATCCTCTGTGCTCCGCCTACATGTGGGGGCAATCGACTTGGAGTATAAAGTGTACCTTCGGCATACACTTTGCCTAATTCCATTGGCATTAAGTCTTGCACAGCTGGCATTATGCACAGGTGTGAGAAAGTAGCCTCTTTCTAGCCTTGTTACCCCCACTTTTGGCCTGTTGGTGAGTGTATGTCAGGGTGTTTTCACTGTCTCACTGGGATCCTGCTAGCCAGGGCCCGGTGCTCATAGTGAAAACCCTATGTTTTCAGTATGTTTGTTATGTGTCACTGGGACCCTGCTAGCCAGGACCCCAGTGCTCATAAGTTTGTGACCTATATGTATGTGTTCCCTGTGTGATGCCTAACTGTCTCACTGAGGCTCTGCTAACCAGAACCTCAGTGGTTATGCTCTCTCATTTCTTTCCAGATTGTCACTAACAGGCTAGTGACCAATTTCACCAATTTACATTGGCATACTGGAACACCCTTATAATTCCCTAGTATATGGTACTGAGGTACCCGGGGTATTGGGGTTCCAGGAGACCCCTATGGGCTGCAGCATTTCTTGTGCCACCCATAGGGAGATCTGACAATTCTTACACAGGCCTGCCAGTGCAGCCTGAGTGAAATAACTTCCACGTTATTTCACAGCCATTTACCCCTGCACTTAAGTAACTTATAAGTCACCTATATGTCTAACCTTTACCTGGTAAAGGTTGGGTGCTAAGTTACTTAGTGTGTGGTCACCCTGGTACTAGCCAAGGTGCTCCCACATTGTTCAGGGCAAAGTCCCCGGACTTTGTGAGTGCGGGGACACCATTACACGCGTGCACTATACATATGTGATGACATATGTATAGCGTCACAATGGTAACTCCGAACATGGCCATGTAACATGTCTAAGATCATGGAATTGTCTCCCCAATGCCTACTGCCAAACTACCTCTCCTGGGGTTTCACTGCAGCTGCTGCCAACCCCTCAGACAGGTTTCTGCCCTCCTGGGGTCCAGCCAGGCTTGGCCCAGGAAGGCAGAACAAAGGACTTCCTCAGAGAGAGGGTGTTACACCCTCTCCCTTTGGAAAAAGGTGTTAGGGCTGGGGAGGAGTAGCCTCCCCCAGCCTCTGGAAATGCTTTCATGGGCACAGATGGTGCCCATTTCTGCATAAGCCAGTCTACACCGGTTCAGGGATCCCCCAGCCCTGCTCTGGCGCGAAACTGGACAAAGGAAAGGGGAGTGACCACTCCCCTGACCTGCACCTCCCCTGGGAGGTGCCCAGAGCTCCTCCAGTGTGCTCCAGACCTCTGCCATCTTGGAAACAGAGGTGCTGCTGGCACACTGGACTGCTCTGAGTGGCCAGTGCCAGCAGGTGACGTCAGAGACTCCTTCTGATAGGCTCCTTCAGGTGTTGCTAGCCTATCCTCTCTCCTAAGTAGCCAAACCTCCTTTTCTGGCTATTTAGGGTCTCTGCTTTGGGGAATTCTTTAGATAACGAATGCAAGAGCTCATCAGAGTTCCTCTGCATCTCTCTCTTCACCTTCTGCCAAGGAATCGACTGCTGACCGCGCTGGAAGCCTGCAAAACTGCAACAAAGTAGCAAAGACGACTACTGCGACCTTGTAACGCTGATCCTGCCACCTTCTCGACTGTTTTCCTGGTGGTGCATTCTGTGGGGGCAGTCTGCCTCCTCTCTGCACTAGAAGCTCCGAAGAAATCTCCAGTGGGTTGATGGAATCTTCCCCCTGCAACCGCAGGCACCAAAGAACTGCATCACCGGTCCGCTGTGTCTCCTCTCAGCACGACGAGCGAGGTCCCTTGAACTCAGCAACTCTGTCCAAGTGACTCCCACAGTCCAGTGACTCTTCAGTGCAAGTTTGGTGGAGGTAAGTCCTTGCCTCCCCACGCTAGACTGCATTGCTGGGAACTGCGTGTTTTGCAGCTACTCCGGCTCCTGTGCACTCTTCCAGGATTTCCTTTGTTCACAGCCAAGCCTGGGTCCCCGGCACTCTAACCTGCAGTGCAGGACCTCCTGAGTTGTCCTCCGGCATCGTGGGACCCTCCTTTGTGGGCTCAGGTGTGCTCCAGTTCACTCCGCTTTGTAGTGCCTGTTCTGGCACTTCTGCGGGTGCTGCTTGCTTCTGAGTGGGCTCCTTGTCTTGCTGGACGCCCCCTCTGTCTCCTCACGCAATTGGCGACATCCTGGTCCCTCCTGGGCCACAGCTGCATCCAAAAACCCTAACCGCGACCTTTGCAGCTAGCAAGGCTTGTTTGCGGTCTTTCTGCACGGAAACACCTCTGCACGACTCTTCACGACGTGGGACATCCATCCTCCAAAGGGGAAGTTTCTAGCCCTTGTCCTTCTTGCAGAATCTACAGCTTCTACCATCTGGTGGCAGCTTCTTTGCACCCACAGCTGGCATTTCCTGGGCATCTGCCCACTCCCGACTTGATTGTGACTTTTGGACTTGGTCCCCTTATTCCACAGGTACTCTTGTCAGGAAATCCATCGTTGTTGCATTGCTGGTGTTGGTCTTCCTTGCAGAATTCCCCTATCACTACTTCTGTGCTCTTTGGGGAACTTAGGTGCACTTTGCACCCACTTTTCAGGGTCTTGGGGTGGGCTATTTTTCTAACCCTCACTGTGTTCTTACAGTCCCAGCGACCCTCTACAAGGTCACATAGGTTTGGGGTCCCTTCGTGGTTCGCATTCCACTTCTAGAGTATATGGTTTGTGTTGCCCCTATCCCTATGTGCCCCCATTGCATTCTATTGTGACTATACATTGTTTGCACTGTTTTCTATTGCTATTACTGCATATTTCGGTATTGTGTACATATATCTTGTGTATATTTGCTATCCTCATACTGAGGGTACTCACTGAGATACTTTGGCATATTGTCATAAAAATAAAGTACCTTTATTTTTAGTATATCTGTGTATTGTGTTTTCTTATGATATTGTGCATATGACACTAGTGGTACTATAGGAGCTTCACTCGTCTCCTAGTTCAGCCTAAGCTGCTCTGCTAAGCTACCTTTTCTATCAGCCTAAGCTGCTAGACACCCCTCTACACTAATAAGGGATACCTGGGCCTGGTGCAAGGTGTAAGTACCTCTTGGTACCCACTACAAGCCAGTCCAGCCTCCTACAACAGGGCATTGACAAAGGCAATGAAGTGCATGCAGCCTCCTGCTCAGAGCCTGCTGTGCAAGGCCCTTGTGAGCTCTTAGTAAAGGGACGGTCGATGAGCATATCCTGAGATCACATGACCTTTGATATAAAACCAGCTATTCTTGACCTTTTGCTGTGCACCAGAAATGCTGTCTACAGAGACAGTGCCCACTGAGTGACGCTCAGTACACAATCTTTACTCCTTTTGCAGCAGTCGACAGACACACGGTGTAGCATTTACCCACACCTGCAAAAGGTGCCTCTGAGTTCAATGCCATGCCTGTTCTAAGTTTGGTTTTTTAAGTTCACAAACTGCTTTTATCATTGTTTAACTGCCCAATACAACTTAAGATTAAAAAAAGTACAGACATTTTCCTACCGCTTCAGGGTTTCTGCAGACCAGCGCACTTCCTGTTATCTGCTCCTTACCTGGGCTGCGGACTCCGGAGTCCTCACAATCTGTCTCTAGAGGCCAAGCTGGCGTGCTGCTGCTCCTCTGTAAACCGAGTCCAGAGCGGAGAGCTCAGCCTGGCACACTGCTGGCCTGCCTCTGCTGTGTCCGGGGATGAGAAGGGGCTGATGCTGCTTCAGTGCTGGGTTTGTTGACTGTGCATGGGGACCTTGCTCTAGCTTGTCTGAAACACCACATTTAATAACCACCTTACCTGCTGCTAGTAAGTGCTTTTTTAGTGGGGTAGAGCTATGGATGTTTGCAGTGCTAATGCTCGTCTCCCCTCTTGTTATAAACCTACCCCTCAGAGCCTGATGATACATTGCCACACGTGCGTCTCCCAAAGGGGCGGGCCAGCAGAGTACAATTTGTTTTTGCCACGCGGCTAGAAACAAATGTATCCAACTCGCAACCTGTGCTGGGTCACTCCCGAAGGAGTCCCAGGTAGGGTGACCACCAGTCCGTAAATTTCACGGATTGCCCGTAATTTCGTATGGCCGTCCGTGATGAAAGGCTTAATGGACGGTACGTGTCCGTAATTTTTGCCTTTCACGAAAAGGACAACGGACGGTAGGGCGAAATTAGGGCCAGATTAGTTTCCCCAGCTGGAGTGAAGGCAGGGAATCTCCTGTGCTCTGAGGGAGGGAGGGGAAGACAGATTGCAGCTGGCCACGTCGCACAAAGGTCGACAATAGGGGGGACAGCTCCTTAGCGTCGCTCCCCTGCTAGGAAGGCAGATGAACGGAAGGGGCCACCATACCTTGAGAGGGTGGTACACCCCCTTGGTTTATGGGCCCGAGGTGTCAGGAGGGAGGAGTGAGGCCAGGAGGTCTCAAAAGGGGTGACCTCTCAGGCCTGGGGCCTCTTTAGACAAACACTGATTGCGGGACAGCAGCGGATGCCTGGCAGCGGGGCACACGGAGTGGAGCAGGAAACAGAGGTTAGTTGGATAAAGTAGGGGCCAGGGTGCATAAATGCTGACTGCTGGCAATCGGGTGTTTGTCTTATCATGCTGCCATTTTTCAAATTGTTAAAAAAAAAAAAAAAAAATTGTGTTGGGTCTTTGTGCCTGTGTGTTGTGTTTTCCCTGCTTGCATTCACGGCTCGGCGCGGGCAGTGGTCCATCCCCGTGCCAGGGGGTGCGGCTTGGGTGTCGTCCGACACCGGGATCGCGGCATCCTTGTTGGAAGAGGGTGCTGAGGCGTGCCCGGATGGGGGAGCATTGCTCCCGCCTTTCACGGGTGCCGCACCTTCGCGCACAAGACGTTTGTTTCCCCCTGCAATGCATGGTTATGGTGGGCCATGGGTGATGTGGGGGCAGCATTGACCACGTGGAGTTCCCTTGCCTTGATGTGCGGCGCAGAGAGTGGGTGTGCTGCTGCGTCGCGGTGTCCTCTGGCAGCTCGATGCGGGCAGGGAGTTTCGTCGCAGCCCTGTCGGCGTCCTCCCTGCGATGTCGCAACCTGCCTGCTGTAGCGCGGCAGGGTCGTGGGGAGCTGCTGGTGCTGGGTCGGGGTGGCGCGGCGGTTCTCAGGGCCGCTCGCACATCCCCCCCACCTGACGCGGTCAACGGGTGGGGGGAAACAGGAAACCGACACCTCCGTGAGCGGGCTGTGAAAGCGGGGAAGGGCTGGGGCGTGCCCGGCGTCAGGCACGCAAAAATATATATTTTTTTTTTAAAAAGAAAGACAGCGCGCAAGAAGAGCGTGCAGATACCTCCCCCGCCACACCCTTAATGTGAAGTATGCGCAGGGGAGGCTCACTTAGAGGGACGAGTCTGCCGAACCGCCCCCCCCCCCACCCAAGGTTCAGCTCCACACGGGCGGGCGCAGAAAAAACAATAAATAAATAAAAATATATATTTTGCACCCAGGTATACAGGGTGCACTGAGACTGCAGAATTGTGCAGGATGCTATCTGGGCCTTCCGGAGCGCTAACAGAATGGGGCAGTCAATTTGTTTGTCCAGAACACAGCCCAACATGCTATTTGAACATTATTCCTGGGCATCTAAACATATTTTACAGATAACATGTTGGTATGTGTATTAACAAGCAGATTTAGTAACTTACTGGTGTAACTGCAGTCATTAGTGCATATGTAATGAGAAATATATTTACAAAAAAAAGCAAAAGGTGTCAAATAAAAAAACAAAAAATTATCACTGGTGATGCTTTGGTGCATAATTGTCTATTTGCTTCCAGGCAGCCAACGAACTGCTAGGTACTTCCCGCGGTTGGCCACATAGGGCAACTACGAGGCACAGGCGCTAGGGCACTAAGGTGGAGTAAGTTACAAGGTAAGCAGGGAGGGGGTACCAGGGCGACTGCCGCAAATGGGGGGCAGGCGAACGACAGCGTGGCAGGGCCTGACAGAGGGCACAATAGCGAGGTTTCCCATGGGTGAGGGAACAGATCGCAGGCCCATATTGATGAGGAGGTTTATTTGCCAGATACCCCCGCAGCGTTGGAGTCAAGTGCATAAGAGGGCAGCGGTTGGTAAGTCACACTAGCGGGCGATTACCTTATATCGTCAGAAGGTTACCCGGCTGGGGTGCCGCCTTAACAGTTGAGGGGCGGCCAAGAGGGCCAGCAGGTCGCGGCGGCAGCGCAGAATGTGGCTGGAGGGCCATAGGTAAGTTCCAGAAGCTGAAGAGTATAAAAAAAAAAAGGGGGGGGAGCAGCAAAGCAACACTGGGCGAGTAAATAAAAGGGTGATGCATCTCCAGGGACGCGTTAATAAGGCAGTCTTCTCTCAATTGCAGACCTAAGATCACTCACCAGCACACACTAAGGGGACGATGGAGGACCACGGTTCGCCTACACTCTTTTCCCCCCGAGGAGAACCAAGAGGATGCTGATATATGGACGAGGTTCATGGCCATGGGTCAGACGAAAGGCCTGGAATGGGCGAAGATGATGGTGGCGGCACAAGGGGTGCAGCAGCCGTTAGAAACTCCCGCCCCGACGAACGCGAACAAGGTGCAGCCTTCGGACTCAGGCCTCTGTCTCCTAAACGATAAGAGTGTAGCAGCGCCTGCCAAAAGGAAGAGGCTGGCAAGGGCCACAGCTGGGAGCAAACTCAAAAGAGCCAAGCAGGACATGGTGGACAGCAATTTACCGGAAGGCCCCTCAACTTCCCAGACGGACAGCGGGCCAAGGAGAGCCAGGAAAGACAATGAGGAACAAGAGGCGGCCGGGGCAGATGGGGTTCCCATCGCCCCAGGGGCAAGCGCGCCAATTGCTCAGTAGCAGATCAGCCAATCCGCAAGGAGTGTGGCCTGCAGCCCCACCCTAGGAGCATCAGGGCAGGGGCTGCAGGTGGGACTGGGTAAGATGATGGAGGCAATGCACAGCTTCATGGCCTCAGCGAAGGTGCTAGCTGGTTTGGGCATGGACGAACAGGGCGCTAGCAGCAGGCGAGCAGGCGCAGGGCAGGTGTGGGGGCGGGACACCAGCTTGCCAACGACGGTGCAGGGCGAGGCTTCCGCGCTTGGAGCTAAGGTATCAGACAGGGTCGCACCAGATACTCCAGCAGGCAGGAGCAACAAAGCGACTGTTGTTAGGCCTGACCCCCCCTTGCTGTCAGGGAGGTCATCCCTGGCATGGAGGGTCCCTTTAGAAGCTAGGGAGAGAATATGGAATTCATTGACATTTTCTCGCTGTTCACATTTGCCAAGGAGGGCGCAGACATAATGGTACCCAGCAAGGAGGTAGAGAAGCATAAATGGAAGAGGAAGGTTAAGCCAGAGGAGTCAATAGACAACTGGTTAGAGGCATTTGCGATGCTGTCCACAGTGATCATGGAGACGTTCCCGGAACAGGGACCGGCTCTCTGCAAGAACAACCGGGTCATATATGAGGAATATACCCGCAATGGGGGCACAAGGTGGCTGAACTACAACCGAGAGTACAGGCAAAAGATGGAACAGGCACCAAAGATGGCAAGGGACTGTCGCGAAATTGAACTCTGGGTGCAGTACATGGGCAACGGCAGCAGGCCAGCAAACAGTGACACCGGTTTCGCAAGGCACAAACAGGCAAGGCCATACATTTAAGCAGCAGCTTAGGCCCCCCTTTCGAGGGAAGCCCCCACAGAGGGGGAGAGGGGCTTTGCAGTATAGGTATATAATTCATGCAGGCTGTACAACAATGGGGCATGCTCATGGGGCGCCGTTTGCAAATTCGCCCACAACTGCTCCAAGTGCGCCGGCTGGCACCCAGCAGCCAACTGCAACAAAGGGAACAGGACAGACAAGCCAACAGGTACCAATGCCGTTTCCAAACAGCCCTAATTGTCCGGAGTTGCAACACAATACAATAGCACCTTCTCCCATAACCTTTAGCACCTTGGCCCACATTCTCAAAGACTACCCTAGACCAGTTGAACGGGAGCTGTTGTTCAGAGGTTTTAGTGAAGGTTTTAGGATCCCATACTCCGGCCCGGCAGTCACTAGGGGAGCCGACAACTTACGATCAGCTAGGGAAGCCCCAGGAGTGGTGCAGGAGAAGCTGGAGAAAGAGCTTCAGTTGGGGAGGGTGGCTGGCCCATTTTCCCAGCCACCCCTTCCAAACTTCATTGTGTCACCTCTGGGGATCGTACCGAAGAAAGAACAGGGAAAATATAGGATGATCCACCATCTCTCTTACCCCAAAGGGTCGTCGGTGAACGACTACCTGGAGGAGGGAACGTGCTCCGTTGGTTACGCTTCATTTGATGAGGCGATTGACCTGGTTCGCGCAGCAGGCAAAGGGGCGCTCATGGCAAAGGCAGACATTGAGTCCGCGTTCCGCCTTCTCCCAGTCCACCCGAGTAGCTTCCACCTCCTGGGGATGCAGTGGGCTGGTCAATACTTTTACAACAAATGCACGCCTATGGGTTGTGCGGTGTCATGTTCCTTATTCGAAACTTTTGCATGCTTCCTGGAATGGGCACTGAAAGAAAACAACCCCCAAGGGAGTTCACTCCACTACCTAGATGACTTCCTCTTCATAGGAAAGGCAGGTTCTGGCGAGTGTAGGGCTATCCTCAATGCTTTTGAATACCTGAGTCAGTCGCTGGGGATGCCTCTGGCCCCGGAAAAGATGCAGGGACCTACGGAGTGTTTGACATTCCTGGGCATTGAGATTGACTCAACGAACGGGATGTGCCGATTGCCGGGAGACAAGGTCATGGCTCTGCAGGCCGACATTCGGCAGGTGCTGAGTAAGGACAAAACAACCCTAGCCACAATTCAGAGCCTACTGGGCAGGCTAAACTTTGCAGAGAGAATTATACCAGCGGGTAGAATCTTTGCCAGGTGGCTAGCAAGGGCAACGGCGAAGGTTAACAAATCCCACCACTTGGTGCGCCTCAGTGCGGGCCTGAAGGAGGGCCTGCGCATGTGGCGGTCATTTCTGGTGAATTTCAATGGTACACTGTTGTACCAGTCAGCAGCTCCAGCTCTTCACCGATGCTTCAGGGAGAGAGGGCTTTGGGGCCATACTGGACCGTCAGTGGTGTGTGGGGAAATGGCCCAATGCATGGAGGAGGCATGGGCTCACAAAAAACATCACTGTATTAGAGATGTTCCCAATTGTCCTATCCTATCTCTCCATCTGTGGTCACAGGTGCTAGCCAACAAGAGGATTACGTTCTGGGCAGACAACATGGCCGTGGTACAGGCCATCAACTGCCAGTCAGGGAACTGCCCGGTGTTGGTAGGGCTGCTGAGGGAGCGGGTGAGGCTTTGTCTGTTAAGAAACGTGGAGTTTCGTGCACGGCATGTGCAAGGGGTGAAGAATGTGGCCGCTGATGCTCTTTCTCGTCTTCAGTGGACGAAATTCCAGACTTTTTGCCCCCAGGCGATGGAGGAGATGACGCTGTTCAAGGCGGAATGGTGGCGATTGGTTAAGTGGAGCAAAGGATAGTGGCACTGGGAGAGTTATCCCTGGCCCCGGATACCAGAGCCAGATACAGGGCATGTTTCAACAGGTTTATGTCACTAACAAATGCCTGGGGGGCGGGGGAGGACCATCCACCGGCCACAAGAGTGCACCGCTTTGTACTGTGGGCAAAAGACAATGGCAAGTCACACGCGTGGGTTTCAAGGCACCTGGCGGCAGTCGCCCATTTTGCTAAATTAAAGGGGGAGGGACACCCAACTGCGGGCTTCCCATTGAGGGCAGCACTGAAAGGTTGGGCTAGGGAAGACAAAAATCACCCGACCAGAGGGCGCCCAGCGATCTAGACATGCTAAGGGGGCTGGTGGGAGCACTCACAGTTATTTGTAACACACATTATGAGGAGCTGTAATTCGCTGTCACCTTTTCCCTAGACTTTTTTGGGGCATTCAGGTCTTCAGAGTTAGTGGCGAAAGCGAAGGGCGACACATCCTACAGGGCACTTAGGTGGGGTGACCTCAAAATGGGGCAGAACATGGTTGAACTAAGAGTGCGGCGCTCCAAAACCGACCAGAAAGGGAAAGTTGTGGCGATGCGTTTGAGAGGTTTAGGGGACACCAAGTGTTGCCCTGTGTCACTGCTCAGGAGGTACACAGCATGCAGCCCTGCACAACTAGGATACTTATTGCTTCACCAAGACGGCCAAGCACTCACACAGTTTCAATACAGACGGGTCTTGAAGTGGGCAATCGCAGAGGCAGGGTACCAGGGGCCCAAATGGTCAACCCATTCCTTTAGAATCAGTGCAGCCTCTACGGCCTTTGAGGAGGGGCTGCATGCGGGGCAATTAAGCGTATTGGGAGGTGGCAGTCGGACAGATACAAACTGTACATTCGGTCTTGAGACGGGTAAGGGTTGTCATCGGGACCCCCCACAAGGGCAGTGTGTTTAGTGCAATGGGGGCAGGAGGCTGCCAATGGTCCGAGATGGGAAGACGGCGTTGCTTTGGGGCTAAAATGCAATGACTGTATTGTAACAGTGTTTTGCCATAAGTGTATATATGGCAGTCACAAATGTCAATAAAGTGTGTGGTAATAGTTACCTTCTAGTTCATCTAGGGGCTAAGACGGTATGGGTGATGGGCCACTCCCTAGTGGCCAGAGCAGAACAACGGGCCAAGGAAAGAGGTTGGAACCACGGTTTCAGTAATGTCGAACTCTCCTGGATGGGATGTCCGGGAATGAGATGGGCCATGCTGGAACCTAGAGTTGACCAGCTGGTGGGGGAGAGAGGGTTTAAGCCCGACATTCTTTTGATCCACTTGGGTGGTAACGATCTAACTACTTGTGCAAGGGGCCCACTGTTACAGGCCATGAGGCAGGGTATCGCCAGGCTCGCCACCCTGATGGAAGACGGCGAGATAATTTGGTCTGAGATTATCCCGCGGGGTGTGGGGAAGCCAGGTCAGCGGCCGCCATTGAAATGTCCAGGCGCAGAATCAACAAGACCCTGCAAAAAATTGCGAAGCAACAGGGTTTTGGCTTCATCAGACATACCCTGCTGAGTAGACACCTAAGCAGTGATTTTGCGCCAGACGGGTTACACTTGTCTGACGCAGGCATCAATATTTTCCTACTAAATGTTAGGGACGCTCTAGAAAGAGCGGGATGTACGTAAGGTAAGGGACGAGCACAGGTGGGGCCTCGGTTATCGCGAGATGCCATTCCTGAGGCTTGGCAGAGTTACAGGGTCGATCCTAAAGCGTTAAAATGATTTAAAAAAACCTCCAGATGGTTATTCCTGGAGCCAAAAGCAATTCCTCAGGCCACTGGGAGCCTTTACGGCGGGGCCTGGGATGACACAACGGCGCTCCTTAATCCCACAAGGGACAGTTGGAATCCTGAGCAACTGTGGAGACTGGCCGGGGTCTCGCTCTGACTTGTCAGGAGCATGACACATAAATAAAGGAGGAGAGTGGTAAAGCAAGATAAAGGAAAGAGCTGTAAGAATCTAAGTATGCTGGTGCAAAGAAGACCAGACGGAACAGCTCTAGCTTTCTCAGGATGGGCATCGGCCAGCTTTAACAAACTCATCTCCGACACCGGGATCGCCCGTAAGCTAACCCAACCTGTGTAATCAATAAACTTGCGACATATTTTACCCACAATTGCTGTCCCGGGTGTCTTATTATGTTGCATGCATTGTATTGTTGTGAACTCCAGTGCACACACCCTAGGGGGCTATGGGTAGCAGCGCTAAGGAAACAGACCTTCTTGCCAGGGTGTCTCCTTCACTGAAGAAATGCAAACGTGGGCAACTGGTAAATTTGCCAATGCAAAGGGGCTTGAAAACCTGCATTGTCTTTAACCAAAGGAGTCACTTGAAGCTTTCTGAGGGACTCTGAAGATATTTTTTTTTAGAGAGGTACTGTAATGGTGTTCCAAGGTGAGCTGTGGAGTGTGTGGTTTTAATGGAGTGTTATTAAAAAATGTTATAACTAGGTATACACTGGATTAACCGAAATGTATTTGCGCATTTTGTAGCAGCCTATAACATGATGTAATTGTATTTATATAGCGCTTACTACCCCTGACGAGGCATCTAATGCATGTTTAAAATAAGGACAGTTCTTTCAGGGTGCTCGGTACCTCATAGGACTAACAAACATTGGCAAAGCCAATAGGTCTCTTCTACATAAGAGTTATTGGCTTTGCTAATGTGTTTTAGCCATTAGTCATGTTATACACCAGAGTGGCTGCTGTTCAGCATGGCTAAAAGTTAGTGGCATAGTGGTGTGGAGTGGAGTAGAGTAGCAAAGGAGCAGTGGCATAGAGCCCAGTGGTGCAGAGTACAGTGCAGTTGGGTACAATGCAGTTGTTTAGAGTGCATTGACGTAGAGTGCAGTGGTTTGAAGTGCAGTGGCATGGAGTGGCGTAGGACAGAGTAGAATGGCGTAGAGTGGCATACAATAGAGTGGCAGAGAATGCAGTAGTGTAGAGTGGTGCAGTGGCATAGAGTGCAGAGTAGACTTGCGTGGCAGAGAGTGCAGTGGTGTAGTGTAGAGTGGTGCAGTGCAGAGTAGAGTATAGTGCTGTAGAGTGCAGTCGCGTAGAGTGGAGTGATGCACAGTAGGATGGCATAGAGTGCAGTGGCATAAAATGCAGTAGTACAGAGTAGATTGGTATACAGTGGAGGAAAGTACAATGTTTCAGAGTAGAGTGTCAGTGCGGTGATGTAGAGTGGGACAGAGCAGTGACCTAGAGTACAGTGGTGCAGAGTAGAGGGCAGTGGCATACAGTGCAGTTGTTTAGAGTGCATTGGCGCAGAGTGCAGTGGTATAGCATGGCATAGGGTATAGCAGCATAGAGTGCAGTGGTGTAGAGTGGCATACAATAGAATAGCAGAGAGTGCAGTAATGCAGAGTGGTGCAGTGTCATAGATTGCAGAATCGACTCATGTGGCATAGAGTGCAGTAGTGTAGAGTGGTGCAGAGTGGAGTATTGTAGAGTGGTGCAGTGCAGAGTAGAGTATAGTGCCTAGAGTGCAGTGGCGTAGAGTGCAGTGGTATAGAGTGCTGTGGCATAGAATGCAGTAGTACAGAGTAGAGTGCAGTGTTGCAGAGTAGAGTGTCAGTGCAGTGCTGTAGAGTGGTACAGAGAACAGTGGCATAGAGTACAGTGGTGCAGAGTAAAGGGCAGTGGCATACAGTGCAGTTGTTTACAGTGCACTGGTTTAGAGTGCAGTGGATTAGAGCGGCATGGGGCAGAGTAGAGTGTCATAGAGCGCATTGGTGCAGAATGTAGTAGTACAGCGTTAAGTGGTGTAGAGTACAGTGGCGGCCAGTGTAGTGTTGCAGAGTAGAGTGTCAGCATGTAGAGTGCATTGAACTAGAGTGCAATGGTCAGAGTGGCATAGAGTGCAGTGGCATAGAATAGATTGTTTCAGAGCAGTGTGCAGTTGCATGGAGTGGAGAGGTGCAGGGTAGAATGCAGTGGCATAGAATGCAGTGGCACAGAGTGCAGTGGCATCAAGTAGATTGTTTCACAGTAGAGTGAAGTGGCTTAGAGTGGAGAGCTGCAGGGTAGAGTGGAGTTGCATAGAGTGGCATAGAGTGTGATGGCATAGAGTAAAGTGGTGTAGAGTGCCGTGGCATAGAGTGGAGAGGTGCAGAGTAGATTAGAGTGATGTACAGTGTATTGATGTAGAGTGCAGGGGCATAGAGTTGAGTGTTACAGAGTAAAGTGCACTAGCACAGAGTGTATTAGCTTAGAGTGCAGTGGTGTACAGTGCAGTGTTGCAGAGGGGCATAGAGTGGAGTTGTGTGGACTAGATTGGTGTTGCCTAGACTGGAGTGGTATAGCGTGCAGAGGAGCAGAGCACAGTGGTGTTGAGAGGCGTAAAGTGCATTGGCATAGAGTAGAGTGGTACAAAGTAGAGTAGAGAGGCATACCGTGAAGTAGCATAGAGTGCAGTGGCATAATGTGGAGTGGTTCAGAATGGAGAAGAGTGCAGTGCAGTGGCATAGAGTGGCGTAAAGTGGAGTGATACAGAGTAGGGTGCAGTGATGTGGAGTGGAGCAGAGTGGAGTGGAGTATGCATGGTGTGGTAACACACTGCCGTCACAGACAACACATTTTTTATTGAAATTACCATTACATTTGCACAGATATACAGTTTTTCAAATCAAACTATACTGTCACAGACGATGATGTATGGAAATTGCATCACCTAATGCAATGATTTGTTTTAATCATATAAAGGTATTTGTTTCCAGCACAGTTCAGAATTAACAAAAATGTGCTTCATTTGTACTCCTAATTCTGTTATATTCTGAAGTTTATTTAAAGTTGTCATGTGATAGAAAAAACTCTTTCCTAACCCCAGTATCCAGCAAGATTGTCGAATAAATCCTCTCACTTTGGAGTCAGAGAAAGAAAAGTAAACACTAAGTTCCCACCGAAGACAGAGCCTGACATTTGACTTTGTTCTTTGAATGCACAGCAAATGTTATGAGATAAGAACAAGATTTGCAGGCCTATTTACAGAAAGGGAGCACTCAGAAGGATATTGTAAATAAGGTTTTGACAAGGGAAGGGATGAACTCAAGCTGCATAGCCTAAAACAAATAAAGCCAGCAAATTGAAAAGCAACAAAATGCGAGTTACAATCCACAAGGCCAATGGCAAGCAACGGGCAAAATGCATTCACAAAGAAGCACTATGAATGTAATTAAAGTGACAGCCATGGGATACTTTGTGGGGAAAGTCCAGTATTTTAGTCCAGTCCATATCTTGCAGAGGTTTGGCCACATCAATCACCCAGGAAGTTTGACGAGAAGACCTGGAGTGGTTTCCATGTTGCAGGAAATGTCTGTACAGCCATTCTATCAGTTTGCCACCAGTTCCTATGGTGTAGAGCTTCTGGCACACCTCTTGTAGGGTTAGTGCTAGGTGGCAGACATGAAATAGGGCATTCAATGATTATTTAAGGTGGTTGTAAGTAAGGAGTTGGCGGAGGGAAGATGGTAGTCTGCCACAAGGGTTTAGAAATTTAGTAGCTCGCCGTCCAGAAACAAATCCCCCAATTTTAAGATACCTGCAGCATGCCACTGATGGTGTTGCTCTGAGCACAGCCGTCCTGTGCGAGTGGGAAGCCTTAGCAACGGTAGTGCAGGAGCATAGGGTTTCTACATGTCTGTGAGTTTACAGGTTCTAGTAAGGCACAAGAAAGCTGTGCATGATAGCCCCGGATAGTGATCCATAGAATGGTCAGTAGGAAGCAATGAGCAGTGCATTAAGCCTTCCTTAAAAGTCTTTACTATTAAACCCCATCTCATGCAGGGAGGTGGGCAGAAAGCCAGCAAGCCACCCATTGGACCTGTGCAGCTGAATAATAGCATTCTAAGGCCAGAAGACCTAATCCACTCGCAGTCACGGGTAGCTTTAGAGTGGAAAGAGCAACCAAATCAGATGTGTGGCATGTCTGAAGAAGGAATGAAGAACATGCAGGGGAAGGTTTGCAAAATAATACTATCATTGGGGTAGCACACCATCTTCACTAGTGCCACGTGGCCCACTACAGAAAGCAGAAGAGAAGACCAAAAAGCAAACTGAGCTTGGAGGGACCGTGACGCTCTGCCGAGATTTCCATCAAACAAATCAGTGAGAGAATGGTAGGTATTAATCACTAGGTATCAAAAGGTAACTGGTTCCCAGTTCAATTTGAGATCTAATTGTATATAAAGGGAAAAACAGTGCCATAGGTTAAAGAAACACTAATTACATTTTAAAATGTTTACATTTTGTTTGTGCAATTTACATCCCAAATATTGTGAAGATTCTATGTGTACTTGGCACTTAGGGATAACCCAGATCACTTAGGGATAACCCAGCTTTTGCTCAATTTCCAAACCATTTAAAAACATGGACAAAGCGGGCAATTGCCTTGCACAACCTTGCAAGGGGTCTGGCCCCTACTCACCCTTCACAAGCATGAACAGCGGACCATTGCACCGGAAGAGTTTGCCAAGGTGAATCGGTGTTGCTTGTTAAACTACTTGACAGTGCCTCTTCTATTTCTCTCCTGTGTGAGGAGATAACTCCCCAGGTTCCCAATACCTTCTGATAGTCTTGGTGGACCCACCTTGTCTGATTTTAGGGATTGTCCCACCTTGTTCTTCTCTTCCTTATTTATTCAGTTTTTAGCAACAACCCTTTGAATCACTTGCCGTGGATCTCCCATTTGATCTCGATTTCATTCTCCTCTTTTATTATCTCTGATTGGTAGTCTGGGCTCACATTTCTGAGATAAATGTAGAGTCCCAGACATACACTCTAGTGCTGTGAGACTACAGACAAGTTGTGGGTACCTCACATCCTGACATTAGGTGTGAGACTGTCGCCCACACTATCTGGCCTGCCTTTTTAAAAACAAATTAGATGGAAAGTTCATGGGCGGTTGAAGTAAGCCAGATATTTTTGTTCAATTTGTTTAATTTTTTACAGTCCTGTCCAGAATTTGCCTCAATGCCAGGTGGTCACCCTAGTCCCAGGATGACGGCAGAGGATTGACCTGCAAACTATTGACTGGGCATGATGAGCGCTCAGGCAGTGCACGGCTGCTTTTAATCTTCAACAGGGGCGGTTCCTTAATTTGAACGTTGGGGTTTTGCCCCCTGTTATTTTTAGCCACCTGGTCCTATTAAATCACATAGTGCATTTACCGCTTTAATATATACTTCATCCTGCGGCAGTTAGTATAGTAACTAGCATAGTATTGCTTTCCAACCTGTATGCCAGGGGTTTTAAAATGTTCAGAAACATAATCAAATTTTGCTGTTACTTTCTCTTCAAGAAAGATTGGGTAGATTTGGGTAGGGGTGATGGCCTTGCAGCAGTACTGAAGGGCATTAATTTACTACTGAACAAGGACGTACTGTGAGGCCCGAATGTAAAATACCAAGAGGCAATCACAAAAAGACCACAGTGAATAAATTGTGCTATGTGGAAAAAAAGGGTAAATAAATGCACTGACAACATAGTGAGGCATGGGCTCTCTTGCGTGAGTCTGTAAAACTGACGTTTGTTCTTGAATTTTTGTCCTGAATTTTGACCCTTTGTCCTCAATTTTTGTCCTGAATTTTGATCCTTTGTCCTGAATTTTTTACAGTCCTGCCCAGAATTTGCCTCAATGTCAGGTGGTCACCCTAGTCCCAGGATGACAGCAGAGGATTGAGCTGCAAACTACTGACTGGGCACGCGGAGCGCGCAGGCAGTGCACAGCTGCTTTTAATCTTCAACAGGGGCGGTTCCTTAATTTGAACGTTGGGGTGGTGCCCCCTGTTATTTTCAGCCACCTGGTCCTATTAAATCACATTGTGAATTTGCCGCTTTAATAGGTTTGGAGTGGATTCAGAGTGCATGCGGCATGCTTGTGGGTGGGACTTAAAATATGATTGACAGCAGAGCAGAAGACAGTGCTCTGATCAGTGTCAACTAGTCAACAACAAAGTGTGCATGTCGGGTTGGGCTGGTGCCTTTTCTTGGCCAGCCCGACATGCGCACTGGCGTGGACTCTCACCTGCACAGTTAGCTGTCCCACGGTCTCCTAATGAACTGTTTGGAGGCCTGCCCAGGCCAGTCCTGACACTGCTGTCATGCTGCGTTGACAGCAAGGGAGCAGCGTCTGGACTGTCTCCAAGATGCGAGTCGCTAGAGCCTCTGTTGCAGACTGAGCGGCAGGCAGTGCAGGTGGGAGTTTCAATCCTGTGTAAGCATAATGACCAATTAATATGGATTTATTGTGAGGCCGTGCTGTGACTGGCCATTCTGCAATTGCTGCTCAGCCTCTCTCTCTCCGCTCTTTATCCAAACATTGAAAGTGTACCCATCTTTCCCTTCAAACGCTTCTCAAATTGAGTGCAACATTTATTTCACCTGCGATGGGCTGGCCTGTCGCGTCCCCTTTGGTAGCTTGTAAACCCTTCTGCACGCTTAGCACCCTAGCTTATCTTCTGCTACCATGTTAGCAGTCTACCACTCCACTATGATATTGAATGATACAATATCAGAATAGAGAGGTAGACTGTCTGTATCAGTCTGTCTGCTCTCTGTTGCTCAGTTTCTCCATAATAGTGTTTGAATCGTGACAGTGTAGTGTAGTTTTGTATTTTGAAACACAGCCATCTTGTGGCACCTTTAGGACCTAGAGGCAGAGCATTAAATGCTTTCAATGTTTTTAGTAATAAACCCAGGACCCCTTTTCTGGGATTTCCTGCCAGTATGAGAGAAATTACAGCAAAACTTTGTTGAACGTGCACGAGCCTAATCCATAATCCATGCACTCTTCCGTGCCTGGAGTGACACATTCCCAGCACTGTAACTGCATTTTCAAATAATGAAGTGAAGTCTGAAATAGGCTGTCTGAGGCGCGCTTTGGCTAACATTAGTATGCGTTGTGAGATTTGCTTTAGACGAACACGTTAACATTTTAGGGCAGGTCGAAGTCTGTCTAACCAAATATGATCTGCAGAATTCATAATTTGCTGGTGATAATAACAGTGCAGGAGAAAGGCGCAGAGAAAAACGTGCATGTAGCATCAATCGATGCCAGTATGGTGTGCAAATAGGGGTGGGTATGAGTAATTTTCATGGCTTTTATACGAGCTATGGGAGGGTCTGGTGACACCTTGCTGTCTAATTAAGCATCAGCCGCAGGCTTGCAGTCGTGCCCCTCCACCCTTCAGAAACATTCACAAAGGCAGAGACTGTGGGGTAGGGCTGCGTTTGTCAATGTGAGTTTGCTGCAATCGTGTGCCTCAGTGTTTGTTTGCCTGTCTCTATTCCTTCGAGCAATACACCACCAAACGTTTTAGTTTTTCATCCACGCACTCTCCAAGTCTGATGGGTCTCCATTTTTCAGATCTCGCCTAAACTACCCTGTGATTTCTTTGTTTTTTTTAACACTTATTTTATTGGCATTTCATCAATTACATTACAATAGTACCACGCATTGTCCAACCGTCTCGGATATGCTTGGGATACATATTTTTCTATTCAGAAGTGCATCATATTGCCTTAAGCATCCAGTTTAATGTTGTTGTGCCTCAGTAGGTATGAAGAGTATACACTGTATACTGGGTATATTTTTGTTATTTTTGTTTCAGGTTGGTTTATGGGTTTCTATGGTCCGGGTACGGTTGGGATGCACCTACCCACTGGGAGGATGATCCGTGCTGTGGACTAGGTTAAATGAGTCGTGCCTGGTGTATGAAACTAAGCAAACTTAAAAGTTAATAACTGAAAACTGAGGAAACTGACCTGTAGTGGAGGTACGTTTATGCATCATAGGTATCCATATCTAGGCATCTTATGTCAACTATGCAGTATTGATTGTAATAGCTGTGTAGGGATGCTGAGGGGGGTTGTGTGTGGGGAGGGAGGGGGGCATACTCTTGTGTACTCCTGGTGTCCGGCTCAGCTGTCGTCTATGTCCTTAGGAAGTATACTAACATCCCGACCTTCTTACGTCCTGGCCCCGTCTTCATTCTCTGAGGTGTCTCCGGAGCCTCAGTTCTCTTCTGAACCCAAGGTTTCCCACTCGTCTTTTACTTCTGACCACTGAGGGGCTATCGGCCTGTGTCTGATCCCTTTACTCTCCTCCTGTCCCAGTGTAGGAAAGTACCATTTTGCCTGGCATGTTACCCCCATATTTCACTGTATATATGTTGTTTTAGTCTATGTGTTACTGGGACCCTGCCAGGCAGGGCCCCAGTGCTCATAAGTATGTGCCCTGTATGTGTTCCCTGTGTGATGACTAACTGTCTCACTGAGGCTCTGCTAACCAGAACATCAGTAGTTATGCTCTCTCTGCTTTCCAAATTGTCACTAACAGGCTAGTGACCAATTTCACCAATTCACATTGGCATACTGGAACACCCATATAATTCACTAGTATATAGTACTGAGGTACCCAGGGTATTGGTGTTCCAGGAGATCCCTATGGGCTGTAGCATTTCTTTTGCCACCCATAGGGAGATCTGACAATTCTTACACAGCCCTGCCACTGCAGCCTGAGTGAAATAACGTCCACGTTATTTCATAGCCATTTACCACTGCACTTCTGGCATTGGCGAGACAATTCCATGATCCCCCGGGTCTCTAGCACTGAACCCGGGTACTGCCAAACTGCCTTTCCGGGGTCTCCAATGCAGCTGCTGCTGCTGCCAACCCCTCAGACAGGTTTCTGCCCTCCTGGGGTCCAGGCAGCCCTGGCCCAGGAAGGCAGAACAAAGGATTTCCTCTGAGAGAGGGTGTGACACCCTCTCCCTTTGGAAATAGATGTGATGGCTGGGGAGGAGTAGTCTCCCCCAGCCTCTGGAAATGCTTTGATGGGCACAGATGGTGCCCATTTCTGCATAAGCCAGTCTACACCGGTTCAGGGATCCCCCAGCCCTGCTCTGGTGTGAAACTGGACAAAGGAAAGGGGAGTGACCACTCCCCTGACCTGCACCTCCCAGGGGAGGTGCCCAGAGCTCCTCCAGTGTGTCCCAGACCTCTGCCATCTTGGAAACAGAGGTGTTGCTGGCACACTGGACTACTCCGAGTGGCCAGTGCCAGCAGGTGACGTCAGAGACTCCTTTTGATAGGCTCTTACCTCTCTTAGTAGCCAATCCTCCTTCCTAGGTAGCCAAACCTCCTTTTCTGGCTATTTAGGGTCTCTGCTTTGGGGAATTCTTTAGATAACGAATGCAAGAGCTCATCAGAGTTCCTCTGCATCTCTCTCTTCACCTTCTGCCAAAGGATCGACCACTGACTGCTCAGGACGCCTGCAAAACCGCAACAAAGTAGCAAAGACGACTACTGCAACCTTGTATCGCTTCAGCCTGCTGGCTTTCTCGACTGTTTCCTGGTGGTGCATGCTCTGGGGGTAGCCTGCCTCCTTCCTGCACCAGGAGCTCTGAAGAAATCTCCAGTGGGTTGACCGAATCTTCCCCCTGCAACCGCAGGCAACAAAAGACTGCATCACTGGTCCTTTGGGTCCCCTCTCAGCACGACGAGCATGGTCCCTGGAACTCAGCAACTCTGTCCAAGTGACACCCACAGTCCATTGACTCTTCAGTCCAAGTTTGGTGGAGGTAAGTCCTTGATTTGCAGCTGCTCCGGCTCCTGTGCACTCTTCCAGGATTTCCTTTGTGCACAGCCAAGTCTGGGTCCCTGACACTCTAACCTGCAGTGCACAACCTTCTGAGTTCTCCTCTGGGGTCGTGGGACTCCCTTTTCTGACTTCGGGTGGACTCCGGTTCACTCCTCTTCTAAGTGCCTGATCCGGTACATCTGCGGTGCTGCCTGCTTCTGTGAGGGCTCCCTGACTTGCTGGGCGCTCCCTCAGTCTCCTCATCCAAGTGGCGACATCCTGGTCCCTCCTGGGCCACAGCAGCATCCAAAAACCCTAACTGCGACCCTTGCAGCTAGCAAGGCTTGTTTGCAGTCTTTCTGCGTGGGAACACCTCTGCAAGCTTCTTCATGACGTGGGACATCCATCCTCGAAAGGGGAAGTTCCTAGTCCTCTTCGTTCTTGCAGAATCCACAGCTTCTACCATCCGGTGGCAGCTTCTTTGCACCCTCAGCTGGCATTTCCTGGGCATCTGGCCACTCTCGACTTTGTCGCAACTCTTGGACTTGGTCCCCTTGTTCCACAGGTACTCTCGTCCGGAAATCCACTTTGGTTGCATTGCTGGTGTTGGTCTTCCTTGCAGAATTCCCCTTTCATGACTTCTGTGCTCTCTGGGGAATATAGGTGCACTTTACACCTACTTTTCAGGGTCTTGGGGTGGGCTTGTTTTCTAACCCTCACTGTTTTCTTACAGTCCCAGCTACCCTCTACAAGCTCACATAGGTTTGGGGTCCATTCGTGGTTCGCATTCCACTTCTGGAGTATATGGTTTGTGTTGCCCCTATACCTATGTGCTCCTATTGCAATCTGTTGTAACTTTACACTGCTTGCATTACTTCCTTTTGCTATTACTGTGGTACTGAAAATTCTGGACCCGTGTTATAAACATCGTCGTATCACAACGATTTTGGTATCAGCAGGCCGAGAATGATTAGAATAGTATGCACAAGCATTGTATTCATATTCGGGTAACGAAATCACCCGAATATCAGAGTTTCCGTCCTGAACCCTCGGGTTCCATTTAAACGACAGCCATTTTGTGATTGCCCTCACATAGGCCAATGTCTAATGCTGAAAACGAGTCTGAAGGACACGTACATCTTTGATGACTCCTTTGTGACCTGGGCAAGCTGACTTCACTGCCTGAAGCCAAACCTGTTCGGCCAGTTTCTTTCCCAGTGGCCGAATGAGATTAGTATCAAGGCACAACACATCATAAAACCTTTCATCACACACAAACCATGCCTAATCTTACACGCACCTGTCCCTGTTTCTTTCTTTATGACTTGCTTTACAAGGAGGAGGTGCCTGTTTATATTGGGGGTCCGTTGATATCTGATGAAAGTACTGAGCCTTGCCGGGTAATTGATTGAGGGCTGGACAAACTGAAATATGGGCTTGTCATCATAACCCTGCTATTTCTTTGTAGTGAAAATATGTGAATGGTCAACTGTAAAATAAGGAATGTTTGCCTAAAGCATAATATTTTGTATAAAAGAGAAGGTTAGCTTTGCAAGAGCAGCAGTCTCCTGAGAATATACACTGTGTTGTACTTCTAGGATACCTGTTACTGGCTGCAGCCAATAAACAAGATCTTTGACTTCACCAAGAAGACTCTGTTGTGTTTCTGTAGTCTGAAACAGGAAGGACTCGAAGTCTTAGGGTGTGTTCCCTGGCACCACTGGGTTCTGAAAAACCCAGCACTTCATTACTGCATAATTTTGGTATTGTGTGCATATATCTTGTGTATATTTGTCATCCTCATACTGAGGGTACTCACTGAGATACTTTTGGCATATTGTCATAAAAATAAAGTACCTTTATTTTTAGTATATCTGTGTATTGTGTTTTCTTATGATATTGTGCATATGACACCAGTGGTATAGTAGGATCTTTACATGCCTCCTAGTTCAGCCTAAGCTGCTTTGCCATAGCTACCTTCTATCAGCCTTAGCTGCTAGAAACACCTCTTCTAGACTAATAAGGGATAACTGGACCTGGCACAAGGTGTAAGTACCTCTGGTACCCACTACAAGCCAGGCCAGCCTCCTACATTGGTTGTGCAGCGGTGGGATAAGTACTTGTAACTACTTACCACTTTGTCATTTTGTACTTTTCATAAGAGAAAAATATACAAAACAAGTTCAGTGTATGTACACCTAACCAAAAAGTTTTGCTTTTCTCCTCTTACACTTTCTGCTAAGTGCTGAAAAGTACTTCTAAACTTCTAAAAAGTTTCAAAAAGTTTGAAAAAGTTTTTTTTCCTGTTCTTTAAAAAGTCCTGAAACTTTTTCTCTCTTCTCACTGTCTCTAAACCTTCTTCTATCATGTCTGATGTAGGAACTTCTCTTAAAATGGTCAATACTACTTATGACAATCTAAACTTTAAGAGCCTAAGGAGTCTGCATTGATAGAGGTTTAGTGATGGGAAGGAATCCTTCAAGAGAATTTCTATTTAACCTGCTCATTGAGAATGATAAGTCCCTAGCTGGCACTTCAATTGAGAAGATGGTAGATAGCTCACACTCTGACTCAGGGGAACCCCTTGAGGGAGGTGTGGAGGGTTCTATTCCAAATCTGCCCCTTAGCAGACCACCTAGCAATGTTGGTAGTAATAGGAGCTCCCATCATAGTAGGGATGTTTTTATTCCTGGAGGCCAGGTTGTTAGAGTCCAAGCTGTTAGGGACAGATCTCCCTTTGTTGGTTCCAATATATCCTCAGTGTCCAAGCATTCCCAACCCACCCACCCTGAAGACAACATGTTAGAAAGGGAACTAAAAAAGTTGAGAGTGGAAGAGACCAGGCTGAAGCTTAAACAGAAACAGCTGGCTCTAGACAGGGAATCCCTAGACCTGGAGAAGGAGAGACAGATATTGGGGTTTGGACCCCATGGTGGCAGCAGCAGTATTCCTGGTAGTACTCCTGTGAGAGAGCATGATTCCAGGAATCTGCACAAGATAGTCCCCCTTTACAAGGAGGGGGATGACATTAACAAGTGGTTTTCTGCACTTGAGAGGGCCTGTGTTGTACAGGGGGTCCCTCAAAGGCAGTGGGCTGCTATCTTATGGCTATCTTTCAGTGGAAAGGGTAGGGATAGGCTCCTTACTGTTAGAGAAAGTGATGCTAACAATTTTGCAGTTTTGAAGGATGCACTCTTGGATGGATTTGGCTTAACCACTGAACAATACAGGATTAAGTTCAGAGACACCAGAAAAGAGTCCTCACAAGACTGGATAGACTTTGTTGACTGTTCAGTGAAGGCCTTGGAGGGGTGGTTACATGGCAGTAACGTTTCTGACTATGAAAGCCTGTATAATCTTATTCTGAGAGAGCATATTCTGAATAACTGTGTGTTTGACTTGTTACACCAATATTTAGTAGACTCAGATCTGACCTCTCCCAAAGAATTGGGAAAGAAGGCAGACAAATGGGTCAGAACAAGAGTGAACAGAAAAGTTCATACAGGGGGTGACAAGGATGGCAAGAAGAAGGATGGTAAGTCTTCTGGCAAGGGTGGAGACAAATCTAAAAATGAGTCTTCATCAGGCCCACAAAAATCCTCTGGTGGGGGTGGTGGGTCCAAATCCTCTTCAAATCAATAAAAAAAGCCTTGGTGTTATTTATGTAAAGTAAAAAGCCATTGGACAACTGATGCCAGTTGTCCAAAGAAAAACTCCAAACCTCCCACTACCACAACCCCTACTGCAAACTCTAGTGCCCCTAGTAATAGCAGTGGTGGTGGGAGCAAACCCACTAATAGCCAATCCAAGGGAGTAGCTGGGCTCACTTTTGGTAATTTAGTTGGGGTTGGTCTTGTTAGGGAGACCCCAGAGGCTGTGTTAGTCTCTGAAGGTGGCATTGATTTGGCCACCTTGGTTGCTTGTCCCCTTAATGTGGATACGTACAAGCAACTTCCCCTAATCAATGGTGTTGAGGTTCAGGCCTACAGGGACACAGGTGCCAGTGTTACCATGGTGATAGAGAAACTGGTACACCCTGAACAACACCTACTTGGTCACCAGTACCAAGTGACAGACGCTCATAACAACACTCTTAGCCACCCCATGGCTGTTGTGAATCTCAACTGGGGGGTTACTGGTCCAAAGAAAGTTGTGGTTGCTTCAGATTTACCTGTAGACTGTCTACTAGGGAATGATTTAGAGACATCAGCTTGGGCAGAAGTGGAGTTGGAGGCTCATGCAGCAATGCTGGGCATTCCTGGGCATATTTTTGCTTTGACAAGGGATCAGGCCAAAAAGCAAAAAGGACAGGGTGACTTGGATCCTGGAAAAATGGAACAAGTGCTCCCTAAAGCTAGGGTTAGTAAGGGTAAATCCCTACCCACTATCCCTCCCTCTACAGATGATTCAACTTCTGAGGAAGAAGAATTTCCCCCCTGTACAGAACCTTCACCAGAGGAGCTGGAAGCAGACACTGCGGAGCTGTTGGGTGGAGGGGTGGCTGCCTGGGAGGAGCTGAGTGTGGCACAGCAAACCTGTCCCACATTAGAGGGTCTAAGACAGTAAGCAGTCAAACAGTAAAATGGAGATGTCAGTGACTCACATAGAGTTTACTGGGAGGACAACCTCTTGTATACAGAGGCAAGGGACCCAAAACCTGGAGCAGCCAGGAGATTGGTCATTCCCCTGCAATACAGAGAGTTCCTCCTAACTCTGGCACATGACATTCCCTTGGCTGGACATCTAGGGCAAATTAAAACATGGGAAAGGCTTGTCCCCCTGTTTCATTGGCCTAAGATGTCAGAGGACACAAAAGACTTTTGTAAGTCCTGTGTGACCTGCCAAGCCAGTGGCAAGACTGGTGGCACACCAAAGGCTCCCCTTATTCCACTGCCTGTGGTTGGGGTTTCCTTTGAAAGGGTAGGGGTTGACATAGTTGGCCCCCTTGACCCTCCTACTGCTTCAGGCAATAGGTCTATCTGGGTGGTAGTGGACCATGAAACAAGATATCCTGAAGCAATTCCTCTAAAGACCACTACACCACCTGCAGTGGCAAAAGCCCTCCTGGGAATCTTTTCCAGGGTGGGTTTCCCAAAAGAGGTGGTATCAGACAGGGGTAGAAACTTTATGTCTGCATACTTGAAGGCCATGTGGAAGGAATGTGGTGTAACATACAAATTCACCACACCTTATCATCCACAAACAAATGGACTGGTAGAGAGGTTTAATAAAACTCTCAAAGGAATGATAATGGGACTCCCTGAAAAACTCAGGAGGAGATGGGATGTCCTGTTACCTTGCCTCCTTTTTGCTTACAGGGAGGTACCCCAGAAAGGAGTGGGCTTCAGCTCCTTTGAACTCCTATTGGACACCCTGTAAGAGGTCCTCTAACACTTGTAAAGGAGGGTTGGGAACAACCTTTAAAAGCTCCTAAGCAAGACATAGTGGACTATGTACTTGGCCTAAGATCCAGAATGGCTGAGTACATGAAAAAGGCCAGTAAAAACCTTCAGGCCAGCCAAGAGCTCCAAAAGCAATGGCATGACCAGAAGGCTGTTCTGATTCAGTACCAACCAGGACAGAAAGTGTGGGTCTTGGAGCCTGTGGCCCCAAGAGCACTCTAAGACAAATTGAGTGGACCCCACATCATTGTTGAAAAGAAGGGAGAAGTCACCTACTTGGTTGACTTGGGCACTGCCAGGAGTCCCCTTAATGTGCTCCATGACAATCGCCTAAAACCCTACTATGACAGGGCTGATCTCACCCTGCTCATGGCAACAGATGAAGGACAGGAAGAAGAGAGTGACCCTCTCCCCGATCTCTTCTCTTCCACAGAACAAGATTCTCTAGTGGAAGGTGTAGTCTTAGCAGACTGTCTTCCTGCTGAGCAGAAAGACCACTGCATAAATCTCCTGGGTCAGTTTTTTCTGAACTTTTTTCTACTGTGCCAGGCACCACTTCTTGGTGTGAGCACACTATAGATACAGGAGACAGCATGCCTGTCAAAAGTAAGATCTATAGGCAGCCTGACCATGTCAGGGACTGCATAAAACAAGAGATTCAGAAAATGCTTGAACTGGGAGTGGTTGAACACTCTGAAAGCCCATGGGCCTCTCCTGTGGTGCTTGTACCAAAGCCTCACTACAAAGATGGGAAAAAAGAAATGAGGTTTTGTGGAGATTACAGAGGTCTCAACCAGGCAACTAAAACTGATGCTCACCCTATACCCAGGGCAGATGAGCTCATAGATACACTGGCATCTGCCAAGTATCTAAGCACCTTTGATTTGACTGCAGGGTATTGGCAGATCAAGTTATCAGAGGATGCTAAAGCAAAAACTGCATTTTCGACTATTGGAGGGCGCTACCAATTCACAGTAATGCCCTTTGGTTTGAAAAATGCACCTGCCACTTTTCAGAGGTTGGTGAATACAGTCCTGCAAGGGTTGGAGGCTTTTAGTGCAGCATATCTAGATGATATAGCTGTCTTTAGCTCCACCTGGGATGATCACCTGGTCCAGCTGTGGAAAGTTTTGGAGGCTCTGCAGAAGGCAGGCCTCACTATCAAGGCTTCAAAGTGCCAGATAGGGCAGGGGAAAGTGGTTTATCTGGGACACCTGGTAGGTGGAGAACAGATTGCCCCACTTCAGGGAAAAATCCAAACTATCATAGATTGGGTTCCCCCTACAACTCAGACCCAGGTGAGAGCCTTTTTAGGCCTCACTGGGTATTACAGGAGGTTCATAAAGAACTATGGCTCCATTGCAGCCCCTCTTAATGACCTCACTTCAAAGAAAATGCCTAAAAAGGTATTGTGGACAGCTAGCTGTCAGAAAGCTTTTGAGGAGCTGAAACAGGCCATGTGCACTGCACCTGTCCTAAAAAGCCCATGTTACTCCAAGAAATTAATTGTTCAAACTGATGCATCTGAATTAGGGGTAGGGGCAGCCTTATCACAACTCAATTCTGAGGGCCAGGATCAACCTGTTGCTTTTATCAGCAGGAGGTTGACCCCTAGAGAAAAGCGTTGGTATGCCATAGAGAGGGAGGCCTTTGCTGTGGTCTGGGCACTGAAGAAGTTGAGGCCATACCTGTTTGGCACTCACTTCATTGTTCAGACAGACCACAAACCTCTACTTTGGCTAAAACAAATGAAAGGTGAAAACCCTAAATTGTTGAGGTGGTCCATATCTCTACAGGGAATGGACTATACAGTGGAACATAGACCTGGGAGTACCCACTCCAATGCAGATGGACTCTCCAGATATTTCCACTTAGACAATGAAGACTCATCAGGTCATGGCTAGTCTTATTGTCCTTCGTTTGGGGGGGGGGTTGTGTAGGAAAGTACCATCTTGCCTGGCATGTTACCCCCATATTTCACAGTATATATGTTGTTTTAGTGTATGTGTCACTGGGACCCTGCCAGCCAGGGCCCCAGTTCTCATAAGTGTGCCCTGTATGTGTTCCCTGTGTGATGACTAACTGTCTCACTGAGGCTCTGCTAACCAGAACCTCAGTGGCTATGCTCTCTCTGCTTTCTAAATTGTCACTAACAGGCTAGTGACCAATTTCACCAATATAGATTGGCATACTGGAACACCCTTATAATTCCCTAGTAAATGGTACTGAGGTACCCAGGGTATTGGGGTTCCAGGAGATCCCTAGGGGCTGCAGCATTTATTTTGCCACCCATAGGGAGCTCTGACAATTCTTACACAGGCCTGCCATTGCAGCCTGAGTGAAATAACATCCACGTTATTTCACAGCCATTTACCACTGCACTTAAGTAACTTATAAGTCACCTATATGTCTAACCTTCACCTGGTGAAGGTTGGGTGCTAAGTTACTTAGGGGGTTATTCTAACTTTGGAGGAGTGTTAATCCGTCCCAAAAGTGACGGTAAAGTGACGGATATACCACCAGCCATATTACGAGTTCCATAGGATATAATGGACTCGTAATACGGCTGGTGGTAAATCTGTCACTTTTCCGTCACTTTTGGGACGGATTAACACCTCCTCCAAAGTTAGAATAACCCCCTTAGTGTGTGGGCACCCTGGCACTAGCTAAGGTGCCCCCACATTGTTCAGGGCAAATTCCCCGGACTTTGTGAGTGCGGGGACACCATTACACGCGTGCACTATGCATAGGTCACTACCTATGTATAGCGACACAATGGTAACTCCGAACATGGCCATGTAACATGTCTAAGATTATGGAATTTTCACCCCAATTCCATTCTTGCATTGGGGAGACAATTCCATGATCCCCGAGTCTCTAGCACAGACCCGGGTACTGCCAAACTACCTTTCCCGGGGTTTCACTGCAGCTGCTGCTGCTGCCAACCCCTAAGACAGGTTTCTGCCCTCCTGGGGTCCAGCCAGGCCTGGCCCAGGAGGGCAGAACAAAGGACTTCCTCAGAGAGAGGGTGTTACACCCTCTCCCTCTGGAAAAAGGTATCAGGGCTGGGGAGGAGTAGCCTCCCCAGCCTCTGGAAATGCTTTGATGGGCACAGATGGTGCCCATCTCTGCATAAGCCAGTCTACACCGGTTCAGGGATCCCGCAGCCCTGCTCTGGAGTGAAACTGGACAAAGGAAAGGGGAGTGACCACTCCCCTGACCTGCACCTCCAAGGGGAGGTGCCCAGAGCTACTCCAGTGCGCTCCAGACCTCTGCCATCTTGGAAACAGAGGTGCTGCTGGCACACTGGACTGCTCTGAGTGGCCAGTGCCAGCAGGTGACGTCAGAGACTCCTTCTGATAGGCTCTTATCTGTGTTGCTAGCCTATCCTCCTTCCTAGGTAGCCAAACCTCCTTTTCTGGCTATTTAGGGTCTCTGCTTTGGGGACTTCTTTAGATAACGAATGCAAGAGCTCATCAGAGTTCCTCTGCATCTCTCTCTTCACCTCTGCCAAAGGATCGACCGCTGACTTATCAGGACGCCTGCAAAACCCTACAAAGTAGCAAAGACGACTACTGCAACCTTGTATCGCTGATCCTGCCGCCTTCTCGACTGTTTTCCTGGTGGTGCATGCTCTGGTTGTAGCCTGCCTCCTTCTTGCACTAGGAGCTCTGAAGAAATCTCCTGTGGGTCGACGGAATCTTCTCCCTGCAACCGCAGGCAACAAAAGACTGCATCACTGGTCCTCTGGGTCCCCTCTCAGCACGACGAGCGTGGTCCCTGGAACTCAGCAACTCTGTCCAAGTGACTCCCACAGTCCAGTGACTCTTCAGTCCAAGTTTGGTGGAGGTTAGTCCTTGCCTCCCCACGCTAGACTGCATTGCTGGGTACCGTGTGATTTGCAGCTGCTCCGGCTCCTGTGCACTCTTCCAGGATTTCCTTTGTGCAGAGCTAAGCCTGGGTCCCCGACACTCTAACCTGAAGTGCACAACCTTCTGAGTTGTCCTCCGGCGTCATGGGACTCCGTTTTGTGACTTCAGGTGAGCTCTGGTTCACTCCTCTTCTAAGTGCCTGTTCCGGTACTTCTGCGGGTGCTGCCTGCTTCTGTGAGGGCTCCCTGACTTGCTGGGCGCTCCCTCTGTCTCCTCATCCAAGTGGCGATATCCTGGTCCCTCCTGGGCCACAGCAGCATCCAAAAACCCTAACCGTGACCCTTGCAGCTAGCAAGGCTTGTTTGCAATCTTTCTGCGTGGGAACACCTTTACAAGCTTCTTCATGATGTGGGACATCCATCCTCCAAAGGGAAAGTTCCTAGTCCTCTTTGTTCTTGCAGAATCTACAGCTTCTACCATGCAGTGGCAGCTTCTTTGCACCCTCAGCTGGCATTTCCTGGGCATCTGGCCACTCTCGACTTTGTCGCGACTCTTGGACTTGGTCCCCTTGTTCCACAGGTACTCTCGTCCGGATATCCACTTTGGTTGCATTGCTGGTGTTGGTCTTCCTTGCAGAATTCCCCTATCACGACTTCTATGGTCTCTGGGGAATATAGGTGCACTTTACACCTACTTTTCAGGATCTTGGGGTGGGCTAATTTTCTAACCCTCACTGTTTTCTTACAGTCCCAGCGACCCTCTACAAGCTCACATAGGTTTGGGGTCCATTTGTGGTTCACATTCCACTTTTGGAGTATATGGTTTGTGTTGCCCCTATACCTATGTGCTCCTATTGCAATCCATTGTAACTTTACACTGCTTGCATTACTTCCTTTTGCTATTACTGCATATTTTTGGTATTGTGTACATATATCTTGTGTATATTTGGCATCTTCATACTGAGGGTACTCACTGAGATACTTTTGGCATAGTGCCATAAAAATAAAGTACCTTTATTTTTAGTATATCTGTGTATTGTGTTTTCCTATGATATTGTGCATATGACACCAGTGGTATAGTAGGAGCTTTGCATGTCTCCTAGTTCAGCCTAACCTGCTCTGCTATAGCTACCTTCTATCAGCTTAAGCTGCTAGAAACACCTCTTCTACATTAATAAGGGATAACTGGACCTGGCACAAGGTGTAAGTACCTCTGGTACCCACTACAAGCCAGGCCAGCCTCCTACACCCAGGGCACTCTCTTCCGCTCTTGCCCAACGTATTATGTCTCTTTCCCATGTGGTGAGGTTGGGGTCTCTACTCTGCTTCCAAGTCAGCGATATCATACATTTAGAAGGATTAAGGCCAGGTCCACAAACCTATTACCACCCTTCCTGGCGTGGGGCCTGCTGTGCAATCCCAACAAGCAGGTCGCCATGGAGTTTTCAAGGTTTATATGCAGTACCCGGTTAAGTTTGTGTATGACTCCACCCCAAAAATCTTCTAGAGACGGACTTCCCCAGGTCATATTACTAAAGTCTGCATCTTGTTGTCTGCACCGGGGACAGTTCACTGCATCCCCCCCCATATATAAGCATAATCCGATGTGGGGTAAGATTCGTCCTATTGGTATAGTTATATTGGATATATTTTAGTTGTGTATTTCTGGATACTGTTGGAGCATAAGCTAACACCTTCTTCCACTCTGTGTCAGAGAGGGACCTATTCAGGCCGTCTCCCACTTAATCCTGAGGTTAACTAATGGATTGTGCATCATTCCGAGCAATGATTTATATAACCAGGAGACAAGATGAGAACCGCCTCCGATGGTCAGCATAGTCTGAAGGACCACATGTGTATTGGGTTCAGCTGGCGTGACTCCCCAGAGGTCCCTAATAGCCCTCACCACTGCTTCATATGTCAAGAATTGTGCCTGGGGTAAGCCAGTCTGTTCCGCTAGGTCGCCAAATGGGATCAAAATTCCCTGGCAGTGCATCTCGCCCAGTGTCTGTATCCCTGCTGCCAACCAATGGTGTAGCTGTCACTCTGTGAAGCAGGTGGAAGAGTCCCCATGAGGATTTCCACTAGGGAAATCGTTGACGCATATGGAGCCCTGGTCTTTGTTCTTTTGAGTCCCCTTCGCCATCCAGCCAGAGCTGATGCCAGAAGCACCCCCGGTCAGGGCACCGAAGGCTAGGTTTCAGTACTGGGGCCAGAAGTCTACTCTGATCTGGGTCCCCTATGGCTTGGAGCGATCTCAGCGATGTCCACCCCACCTAGCCAGCGAGCAGGCCACTGCAGTTATGATGCCAAAAAGTAGAGCTTAAAATCAGGTACCCCAAGCCCTCCTGCCTCTGGTGGTAGGCGAAGAGTGGCCAGGGCCACCCGCGGACGTCCGCCATCCCTCAACATTTACACAATAAACTTATTTTCCTGCGGTTCAGGTGGAGGCCTGAGCAAACGCCAAAGTCATCCAGCAGGTCAAACACCCAGGGCAGCGTTCTCTTCCTGTCTCTGAGGTATATGAGGAGGTCCTCTGCGTATAAAGAGACAGTATTAAACTTCCCATTCCTGTATATTCCCCAGTCCTGTCCCACTGCTCGAAGTTTCACTGCTAATGGTTCGATAGCTATAGCAAAGAGCAGTGGCGACAGCGGGCATCCCTGCCGGGTCTCTCTATGTATCTCATAGCTACTGGAGATCATCCATCCTGTCCTAACCCTTGCACTAGGGTGCGAGTACAGTAACTTGACCCAGTCCCCCAGGCGTGACCCAGTCCCATATTTAACATGGTGCCCTCCAGAAACTTCCAGCTCACAGTATTGAAGGCCTTTTCCAGTTCCACCAAGACAATCATATCTGTCAGGCTTGGAGGATGCCTGCTGTCACAGAGGAGGGAGTAGAGCCTCCGGAGGTTATGGGAGGTGCCCCGTGTAGGTATAAATCCATTTTGGTCACCACATATCAGAGTGCACCTATGGGGCAGCAGTCTAGAAGCAAGGGCTTTGCTTAGCATCTTAAAATCAGTTTTCAGCATGGACAGTGGCTGAAAGTCTGCGACTCCCACATCCGATTGTGTGGATTTAGGTAGCGGTACCGCTATGGCTTCCCGGGTTGAGGCTGGCGGCACCTTAGCCGTGTAGGCCTCAGCATACAGCTCCACAAGCCGCAGTGCTGGAGTTCCTTTGTACAGTTTGTAGAACTCTAGGGTAGGCCGTCTGAGCCCGGGATTTTGCCTGACGCCAGGGTCGTTATGGCTGCCTTGACCTCCTCTTTCGTCAGTGCAGCCCCCAATGTATCCCTGTCCATCTCTGTAAGCATGCCCTGAGGGAAGACGGCCAGGAAGTCCTCTGAGCCATTGGGCCCGCCTATTTGTAATGAACTGTACAGTGACATATAGTAGGTCATAAATTATGTGTTTATTTCTATAGGTGAGTAGAGTATAGTACCCTCTGCAGTGACCAATCTAGTAATCAGAGTACCCCCCTGTCCCCGGACGAGTCAACCAGGCCAGTAACCTCACGACTCCCCCTCCTCCTCGTGTAACCTATCAATATATTTCTTGTAATCATGGCATCGGAGGCGCTCCAGTGCAGTATTATATAATTCTCTGTTCTCTAATAATCTTGTATGTGCCCCAGGGGTGCCATCAAGATCATTGTCACACTGATGGAGGGTGGACTCCAGGCATAAGATGTCCCATTCAAGGTCCCATCTAATGCCCACCATTTGTCCCAAGCAATGTCCCCTCAATACCACGTTTTCGGTATCCCACTCAATTCCCAGGCTAGATGCCGTCCCTGGGTTTGACAACAGGTATTCAGACAGTCTGGACGTCAAAGCCTCCCAGAGGTCTTTGTCCTCTAGGGCACTAGAGTGCAGCCCCCTGGTTGGGACCGGTGGACAGGCCTCTGTTGGTTGTAAAGAGAGGAGCAGTGGGCTGTGATCAGAAATGGTCCGGGCAAGGTATTCCGCCTGTGTCAGCATACCGCTAAGTGAGGAAGAACATATAATATGATCTATTCTAGTGTGCACGTGGTAAGGGTGGGAATAATATGAGTAATCTCTGTCTAAGGGGTATTGGAGACGCCAGACGTCCACCACGTCCTACTGTGTTATCCAGTTTGTCATGCCCGCTGCTACTCTCCCAGTCGCCGCAGTGGCGGTGTTGAGTGGTCTTTGAGGGGGTCCAGTACCCCATTAAAATCTCCCCCTATAAGGAACGGGATGTCAATGAATCTTGTCAGACGGGCAGACACAGAGTGTAGAAAGGGAATCTGTTCTTGGTTTGGTGCATATACACTCCCCAACACTACAGGCCTGCCATAGAGGTGTCTCCCCACCAGTACATAACAACCTTTTTTATTCACCTCCATGGGGGAGGTCTCGAAGGGCACGCCTGATCTCACCCAGATTGCTGTCCCCCTTGCATAAGCGGAGTACGTAGTTGCGAATATCTGCCCCCACCAGCACCATCAAGGGCTTTCTACTTGAACCTGAATGAGGTGTGATTCCTGCAGCATGGGAATATACACCCCTCTTAGTTTCATGTATGAGAAAACTTTATGATGTTTGGCCACCAAGCTTCATCCCCTGATATTCCAGGATATTGTTTTCAGCTGAGAGAGTGTGTCCACCATACTCATTAATAGGTGCAGTCTGTGTCACGTTCCCTAACCCCCCATATCCTCCTCAGGGCCCCCCAGTATCACAGTATGTCTCCTATAACTACGAGCTAAAATAGTTAGAACACATGCGTACCAACTCCCCTCCTGAAGAACAGCCGAGCAACTGCTGACCGTCCAAACCATATAAACCAGTGTGTAATGATTAATTATCATGTCCCCGCTGAGGAAGCCAGCAGGTGATTGGGGATGGCTGTCAAAATCATCAGGGTCGCCTCCCTTGGAGCGGGTCAACTCATGATCTCAGTCCAACAACAGACACAGGCAAAGGCCAGGGCGGGGACCCGTCTCATCAAGCAATGTCATCTGCGGTCTGGGGCGTCACCCGTGGAAGCCCTTCCATGATACATGTCACAGAGTCATCATCTGTGGATTCTCCCATCATAGGGGAGTCCCAGTCAGGCCTGGGTTCACCTTCTGAGAGGCCCCCCTCTGACAGGGAGGCCACCACCTGCAGGCCTGCTTTCTTCCCTTGGCTTGTCTGCTGCTGAGTCCTCATTCTGTGCTTTATCAGTACCCATCCGGTACGTTTCCAGCCACGTCCAAACTTCATCCTGGTCTTGGCAAAACTGGGTTTGGCCTTCTAGCATGATCTTCAGTTTTGACGGGAAGAGCAACGAGTATCTGATTCCGTCATCACGTAGAACTCATTTTACTCCGGTGATGGTGGCTCGTTTAGCTTGGGCTGCTGCTGTGAAATCCGGGAACAGGGTGATCTGGGCACCTCCCACTTCGAACGGTCCCTCCTCTCTCGCCTTCTTCAGCAGGAGGTCACGGTCCCTGTAGTGTAGAAGTTTGTCCACAATCGGCCTTGGCGGCCTTCCCGGTCACCAGCGGGCGGGTGGGCCGGCACGCGCTGTGCCCTTTCCAGTGCAAAAATAGGCATAAGGGGTCGGTCCCTCATGATCGATCTCAGCCATTGCTCCAGGTAAGTCACTGCATCGGGCCCTTCAGTATTTTCAGGAATCCCTACGATACGCACATTATTACATCTGCTGCAGCCCTCAGCATCTTCAGCTCTGTATTCCATTTTTTGAATTCGCTCTGTGAGCTGGGCAAGTTAGGATTTCATTGCCCGGTGTGCAGGCTGCAGATCCTCCAGCACTTCTTCTGTATCCTTCACCTGATCCGACAACTTATGATGGTCAGTGCATAGGTGGCTTAGCTCAGCCGATACTTTGCCTATATTTTTGCTCCAGGTTGTTTTAGTGTCCTCAATGGCCTCCAGGATCTTATTGAGGGTGTCTTGCATGACGGGGGGCACGGGCTCTTCGCTTATTTCACTAGCCGGCCTTTGGCGGCCCGGGTCGGAGATAGCCAGGCCCTGACCCTGTGACTTAAGACGGGCCTTCCCCATGGTGAACGTTTGTCAGTCACCAAGTGCAGGCCCAGGACCACCTTGTATCAAGGCAGATTCCAGCGCAGCAAGAGGCCCTGTCACGGACTTCAGCCCCCCCGGGTCACCGCAGCATGCCGGCCCTCGGCGCCGCAGTTCCAACAGTGGCCCAGTGGATGTAAATTACACAGGCCCCCTCAGTGTGTGCAGCCACCCCAGAACGTGCGCCACCAGGGTTCTCCAGTGACACACCACAGGAAGTCCAACGACCGTCTGTCCCAGCAACTGTGCTCCACTCCATGGGCCTCCCTCATCTTCATCCCCTCCATAGTCTGGTAGGACAAAGTTCCAGCGCGGGAGAGAAGTCCACTTCAGCAGGTTCAAGCCAGCTGTTTCTCAGTCCCACCATGGGGCTCCAGGACCACCAGCTCGCCCGCATGGCCTGCTCCTTTCCAGGCACCCCTTCTGCAGGTCAAATTACGGCTGGTGCGGTTTCACTGAAATTCAGTCTACACCTGGGCCCCCAGCTGGGAAACCCCTCTGTCCAGGCGTCACCAGCCCCCCAGTGGGGGATTCGATCTGGGCTACCACCAACAGCCCCCGGGGAGGGGGAGGCCCACACTCACGGTGCCCTCTCCTGGCAGGTCCACCCCTCCTCAACCGCAGCCAGCTCAGATCCAGCTGGGTCCCCAGGCCCCCCCCGCCGGACCTCACCGTCTCACCTGTGGCGATCATGGGGCACATGTCTTGTTCCTCGGTCCTGGCCACCTTTCACTCAGAGGTGCACTGCACAGGGGGCTCCACCGCACCCGAGGGAGGCAGGGGCAGCCCGGCCTCTCTGTCCACACTCTGCCTCGCCTCACCGCCGTCGGGCCGGTCCAACAGCAGGGTGGCTGGGAACAGGACGGGCCCGACCTAGTCTATTCGCCTACTCCCGGGCAGGCCACTCCAACCGCGGCAGTCCACCAGGCGGTCTCCTGATGCTGGGGCCACACCGCTCGTCACGGTCACACGTCTGCCGGCCCCCGACCCTTCTTCCATTCAGCGGGCCCCATCCGTCAGTGCAGGGACAGGAGTTTTGATGGGTTGACCCGGAGCTCTCATGTCATGTAGCTGCCATCTTTCCTTGCCAGGCTCCGCCCCTCTACCCTGTGATTTATTTGTTGATTTTAGTGCTCAGATCCTCTGCTGCATGCACATGTATGTCTGCATATCAAGGCAAGGATTTCCTCCCTAAGCATAGTTTACAGCTTGCCATGAGACCAGTGTGCTGTTCTTGTTTATGGCCTGACAAATGACTTGCAGCCTACATAAACCAGTTCGAGAAAGCAAGTGGTTCCAAATCCAGGCAATAAAATTCCAAATATTTTTCAGAACTTGAACAAAAAAAACCTGGCTTGGTAACATATTTGATGGGAGGACACTGGGCTGAAACGAAATCCCAGAAGACTCCATTTCCCTTTGACGTGCTGTGCTCTTGTGAACAGGCCAGTGATTTAGCATAGTACAGTGACACAAGTTACATAAGATGGAGAAGACAAGAAGTGTCTTGTTACATACAGGCAATAATAGAAAGAAAATTACATTCTTTTTGTAGCACAGGAATGACCAGCAGTGATTGTGTGTTAAATAATAGTTGTGGTAAGGGAGGATCCGTGTGCACAGCTAATTACTTCACATATTATATCATTGATGACATCTTCTTTGGCATCTTTGATATTATCGCTGCAATATATGGTTACCTTAGGGCGCAAGTTATAGTTACTTGAAATAACTCTAATTAGAATGGCTGAACTTCTATGGTTTTGTACGAGTAAATTCAGAACCTAACTATATCATCCCTGTAACCTTTGTTTTTTTCAGTGAATATATACATATGTGTGTGTGTAAAAAAATGAAAAAAACAAAGGTTACAGGGATGTTGTAGTTAGGCACACATTTTAAACATACACAACCATAGAAATTCAGCAGTTATACCTACATCACCTAACTATAACTTATGCCCCCGCAATGCACTGCTTATGATGTCATATATTACATCACGCATGACATGGTCAGGGACGTCACTGATGACATCACTGATGACATCTCAAAGGACATCACTGATGACATCATCCAGTAAATGTTTTATAAATGTTTTTGAGACTTAAAGATATATAAGCTACTGCATAACTTAAAGTACTATTTGTTCTATACCACTAATAACTGATACTAATTCTAATTCCAACCTATCTGATCTCAGTGGCTGTGTGATTGTATGAGTATGTGAGGGGGTGTCTTGTGTGGCTACATGGGTGTGTGACTGGGTATGTAAACTGCTGTATAGACGTGTTTTTTGGGTTTATGAGTGGCTCTATAGGCCAGTCAGTGGGTATGGAGGGGCTGTATAGCTCTGTGAATGGGTGTGTGTTGTTGGGTTTGTGAGTGTCTGTTCAATGCCTGTATGGCTGTGCGAGTGGATAGGTGAGTGGTGTTATGGTTGTCTGAGCGTATTCATGTATGAATGGGTCTGTGAGTTGTATATTAGTGTGTGAATGGGTATGTTGGTAGCTGTGTTAGTGTGTGAGTGAGAGTTTGATGTATAGGTGTATGAATGGGTGTGTGAATGGATGTGTGGGCATGTGAGTAGAAGTGTGTCTCTATGGGTGTGTATCTAGGTGTGTATGGTGTGTTTGTGGGTCTGTGAGTGGATGTGTAAGTTGTGAGTGGGTGTGTGGGGGTTATGTGGGTATTTGAGTGTGTGAGTGGATGTGTGGGCATGTGAGTGGGTGTGTGAGTAGTTGTATGGATGTGTGAGAGGACGTGTGAGTAGTTTTAAGAGTATGAGTGGGTGAGTGGTTCTGTGTGTAGGTGAGTGATTGTATGAGTGTATCACTAGGTATGTGAATGGTTATGTGGGTGTGTGATTGGTTCTGTGGATTATGTCATCAGTGATGTAACTTGAGATGTCATCAGTGATGTCACAGACCATGTCATGAGTGATGTAATATGTGAGGTCATAAGCACTGCTATGCAGGGGCATATGTTAGGTTGGGTAATTATGACTGCTGAATTTTGATGGTTTTGTACATTTGAAATGTGAGCCTAGCTGTAATGTCCCTGTAACCTTTGTGTTTTTTTTGTAAATTTCTAAGGTTTTCAATTCTATTTCCCAGCTATAACTCCCCTGAAACATTTGTTTTTTTCCAGTCAATTTCTAAGTGTAGGAAAGCCCTTCTTTTTGCCTTGGTCACCCCCAAACGTTTTGGACAGATACTGGTGGTTAGTGACTCTTGGCTGTGCCCTGGGTACTGCTTACTAGTCCCAGGACCAGTGCTCTGTGTAAAGTGGATATGCAAATTAGGCTAATTATAATTGGCAATATTAACCTACCTCTAAGTCCCTAGTATATGGTAGGGCATGTAGGTTTAGGGACCCCAGCATAGGTTGTGCACCCATAGGTTCACTGCTGAGGTGCCCAGTGCCATTTTAAAGGCAGGCCTGCCTTGCTGGCTGCTTTTAAGTTAAAGTTACATGCAAATTCAAATTTGGAATTAAAAGTACTTCCTAAGTCTTAAATACCTTATTTTTGACATATAAGTCACCCCTAACGTGTGTCCTATATGCCCCCAGGGTGGGGTGCAATGTAACTATAAGCAGGGACCATATAAAAATAGTTTTATAAGCCCTGGTAAGGTAAAACAGCCACATTTGTTTTTCCCTCATTGTAGTGAAAGGCCTCCATAGGCTAGAATGGGGAGACTTTATTTTAATTTATAAAGTCTCCTTAAGTGACAGAAACCTCAAGTTTGGTATCAAATGAATTGTCATAATAAATCCCACAACTTACAATTGTTGGATTTATTATACCTTTTTTAGGTAAAGAGTTTTAAACTTTACCTGCAAAGTTGACAACTTTAGCCCTGTAGTGTTTTGCTGCTTTGCTCTGATTGGCCAGCCTCTGGCAGCCTGGTCAGGCTGCCTTGATGTGGTGTGAAGTGGCCTGGGCTCAACATAAAAAGATGTGCCTGGGGGAGGAGATCTTCCATCAGCAGATTGGGATGCAGGAAGGGGGAGGGCTGCCAAAACTGGTCTTCAAAGACAGGGAAGGACATTTGGAGCAACCCAGCACCTCCCTCACATCCTGCAAACCAATTAGGTGCCCCCTTGATTAGATTAGGAGAGGGCAGGAGAGAGGTATGTTTAGGATTTTTAGCCACACCAGTGGGTGGGCTCAGCCAGATGTAACCTCCAAAAATAATTTTCAGCCATGATGGATTTTTGAGGAATGTTGCTTCCTGGGATTGATTGTTGCCACACTTCCCAGGAAGTGGTCATCACAGGAGGAAGAACCCTGCACCTGATTGGAGAACCAGGACCCCCCTGTTTTTCACCCAGGAGCAATGATAAAACTGGCAGACCTGCACCCACACCTCAGATCCCTAACAGATTCCAACGAGGAAGGATTACAGGAGACGGACTGCCCTGCTGGACCCCTGACCTGCACCTGGACATTGCACTCTGGAGGACTGCACGAACTGCACACTAGGGCATCACCACAAGAAGGACTTTGCGTGCCTTTAACTGGTTTAAGGCGGGACTCCCTGTCTGCTACAGGTGAAAAATTGCTAACCAGAGTCCCTTACACCAACTCCTGAAGAAACTGACCCGCTGTAGGAGGCTAGCCTGGCTTATAGTGGGCCCCTGGTGGTATTTACACCTTGTGCCAGGTCCAGTTATCCCTTATTAGTAGATTAGTAGTGTTCTAGCAGCTTAGGCTGATAGAGGTAGCTATAGCAGAGCAGCTCAGGCTGAACTAGGAGACATGCAAAGCTCCTACTATACCACTTATATCATATAGCACTATATCATAAGAATCACAATACTCAAAGTTACTAAAAATAAAGGTACTTTATTTTAGTGACAATGTGCCAAAAATATCTCAGAGGATATACTCCCTTAGGAGGTAAGTAAAATACACCAAATATACACACAAACCAAAATCAGGTAAGTAAACAGTTAGAAAAGTAGTGCAAACGCTGTAGAATACAATAGGATGCAATAGGCCTAGGGGCAACACAAACCATATACTAAGAAAGAGGAATGCGAACCCCTTAGGGACCCCTGGCCTAGTGTAGTGTGTAGAGGGTCATTGGGAGTGTAAGAAAACACTAAGGGTGTCCAAGATGCCCCACCCCAAGACCCTAAAAAGTAGGAGTAAAGTGACCCTACTTCCCCAGAAACACACTAAAGTTGTGATAGGAGATTCTGCAAAGACCACACCTGACTGCAAAGCTCTGAAGATGGATTCCTGGACTTGATGACCTGTAAAGGAAGGGGACCAAGTCCAAGAGTCACGAAAGTGTCCAGGGGGGGCAGGAGCCCACTAAACCCCAGATGAAGGTGCAAAATGGCTGCCTCAGGGTGGAAGAAGCGGAAGATTCTGCAACAACGGAAGATGCCAGGAACTTCTCCTTTGCACAGAAGATGTCCCACGGCGTGCTGGAAGATGCAGAGTTGTTTCTTTGAAGAAAGACCACAAACAAGCCTTGCTAGCTCCAAAGGTCATGGTTGAAGAAAAAGGGTGCTGCCCGAGCCCAGGAAGGACTAGGAGGTCACCACGTGGAAGAGGAGACAGAGGGCTCCCTCAGCAACACAGAGAGCCCACACACAAGAAGGCAGCACCTGCAGAAGTACTTGAAAATGGGTTCAGGAAAACCGAGCGCGGCGGTAGTCTCAACACTACAAAGGAGGGTCCAACGAAGCCGTTGGTCAACTCAGTGAGTTGCAGGACAGAGTGCTGGCGACCTGGGCTGTGCTGTGCATGAAGGATTCCTTGCAAAAGTGCACAAAAGCCCTAGCAGCTGCAGTTCACGCAGTACATAGGATTACTGTCCGGCGAGGGTAGGCAAGGACTGACCTCCGCCAAATTTGGACAGATGGACCACTGGACTGTCAGGGTTACTTGGATCCAGCACCTGTGTTCCAGGGACCACGTTCATCACGATGAGAGGGGATCCAGAGGACCGGTGAAGCAGAAGTTTGGTGCCTGTGGTAGCAGGGGGAAGATTCCGTCGACCCACGGGAGATTTCTTCTTGGCTTTCAGTGCAGGGTGAAGGCAGACAGCCCCCAGAGCGTGCACCACCAGGAAACAGTCGAGAAAGCCGGCAGGATTAGGTGCTACAATGTCGCTGGTAGCCTTCTTGCTACTTTGTTGCAGTTTTGCAGGTGTTGTGGAGCAGTCAGCAGTCGATCCTTGGCAGAAGGCAAAGAGGGAGATGCAGAGGAACTCTGGTGAGCTCTTGCATTAGTTATCTGAGGAAAAGCCCACAGGAGAAACGCTAAATAGCCCTTAGAGGAGGATTGGCCACCTAGTCAGGTAAGCACCTATCAGGAGGGGTCTCTGATGTCACCTGCTGGCACTGGCCACTCAGAGGCCTCCATTGTGCCCTCACACCTCTCGATTCAAGATGGCAGAGGTCTGGGACACACTGGAGGAGCTCTGTGTCCCACCCCTGGGGTTGTGATGGACAGGGGAGTGGTAACTCCCCTTTCCTTTGTCCAGTTTCACATGAGAGCAGGGCTGGGGTTTCCCTGAACCGGTGTAGACTGGTTTATGCAAGGAGGGCACCATCTGTGCCCTTCAAAGCAATTCCAGAGGACTGGAGAGGCTATTCCTATCAGGCCCTTAACACCTATTTCCAAAGGGAGTCGGTGTCACACCCTCTCTCAGGGCAAATCCTTTGTTCTGCCTTCCTGGGACTGGGCTGCCCAGACTCCAGGAGGGCAGAAGCTTGTCTGTGGGTTGGCAGCAGCGGTAGCTGCAGTGAAAACCCCAGAGAGCTGGTTTGGCAGTACGTGGGGTCCATGCTGGAGCCCCAGGGATGCATGGGATTGGCACCCCAATACCAGATTTGGCATGGGGGGGACAATTCCATGATCTTAGACATGTTACATGGCCATATTCGGAGTTACCATTGTGAAGCTACATATAGGTATTGACCTATATGTAGTGCACACGTGTAATGGTGTCCCGCACTTACAGAGTCTGGGGAAATTTCCGTGAACTATGTGGGGGCACCTTGGCCAGTGCCAGGGTGCCCTCACACTTAGTAACTTTGCACCTAACCTTCACCAAGTGAAGGTTAGACATATAGGTGACTTATAAGTTACTTAAGTATAGTGTAAAATGGCTGTGAAATAACGCGGACGATATTTCACTTAGGCTGCAGTCCTGTGTAAGAATTGTCTGAGCTCACTATGGGTGGCAAAAGAAATGCTGCAGCCCATAAGGATCTCCTGGAACCCCAATACCCTGGGTACCTAGGTACCATATACTAGGGAATTATAAGGGTGTTCCAGTGTGCCAATTAGAATTGGTGAAAATGGTCACTAGCCTATAGTGACAATTTTAAAGAAGAGAGAGCATAAGCACTGAGGTTCTGATTAGCAGAGCCTCAATGACACAGGTAGTCAGCACACAGGGACACACATTCAGGCCATAAACTTTGAGCACTGGGGTCCTGGCTAGCAGGATCCCAGTGAGACAGGCAAAAACAAACTGACATGCAAGTAAAAATGGGGGTATCATGCCAGACAAGATGGTACTTTCCTACACCCACTGACCACTGTCCGGTGGCCAAATTGGAGTTTGCACCAGGTGCATTCTGAGAGTTGTAATCCGCACCCTCAAGGAGCATCTCAGAGCTTCTGGAACTTTGGGGTGAGCTGTGGACCTAAAACGAACCTTAAAAGAACATCTGGGAGAAGATCCAGAAGTTTGGAGAATGTTTTAAAAAAAGCTCCATAAAGGCACTGACCCGCCGTGGCAACTCTAGCCGGCTTGCCTCAACCGCAACCCAGCCTGACTTGCAGGTTCGTCCCTGTGAACAAAATCTCTGAAAAAGTCCTAACATATAAAGTTGACCTGGACCTCCAAGGACGTTGGCAAAAGATTCAGGTTTTCCCCGGTCAAGGGATTTTCATCTCGAAAAATCGTTTAAGTCTGAAGGTAAAAAAAGCATATCCAAGGAAGAGTTCCAGGAGGTCGGATTGGACTGGAGACTTTGTCTCGCTGAAGAAAATCAAGAAAATGACTAAGTCCGAAGGTAACCTTTTTACCGAGGCCTCCGCGGGCTGTAGCCGAGCAAGGCTCCATCACGGTTGGCCTTAAACGTTGACTTTGCCCCGGTCGAGGTGCGACCAGAAGACCAGATTGGCGTGATTAGTTTCCAAGCGCTAAAAAGCATTGATTCTTTAAAAATTCATATCTCTGGTTCCCTTTATCTGATTTTATTTGTTGTGGTGTCATTTTAAGGCAACAAATATTTGCTATTTTTATAAATTGGTTTTGGATTTTTAAACAGTTTCCTGCATTTTATTTGATTACTGTATTTGTGATATTTGAATGCTTTACGCTTTGTCTCCTAAGTTAAGCCTTGTCGCTCGTTGCCAAGCTACCAAGGGTTGAGCTAAGTTTAATTTACTGAGACCTGACTGGACCTAAGTGGAGCTTAGTGGGATATTGCTAAATGTAGGTACTTACCTGCCTTTACCAATAACCCATTTTCCAAAACTAAGTTTTTTTTAAATTTAATTTTCCTAACTATAACATCCCTGTAACCTTTGGTTTTTCCAGAGAATTTCAAATGTAAGTATTACATGCCTATACTTTGTTTTTTGCTAACTTCTTCTTATTTTTTAATTTAATTTGTATTAAATTGTATTTCTGTCTAATGTATGGTTTAGTTGAATACTCCTAAAGTCAATTTATAGTTCTAAGTGTAATACTATTTAAATTTGAATTTAATGTATTCTTTTTTTATTTTGTAAGTTGAAAAATAATTTTTTTAACCAAATATAGTTTGTATACATTTTAACCCATTTTCCAACCTTTTTGGTGTGCACTGGTGGGATCCTGTGCTTGTGTTCAGTCTCATGTTACAGTGAAGCAAATTAAATATCCTTTAAAGTTTCCTAGTGCAAAAATTGTTAATTAATTTTTAATTTTGATTAATTTCAATGATTCAATTTTTGTGATTTTTCTAAATTCTTGTTTCCATTTTTTGTTAAACGTTTTTGTTGACTCAAAACTAGGGAACCATGGAGCTTGATCTGGCTTCCCTACCCACACTGACTGTAGTCCAGCTTAGAGGGTTGAGTACTGAGAGGGGGTTGTCTACAGCCACTAACCTCAGGAAGCATGTTATGATCAAATCCCTGACAGCATGGGTGGAGGCCCAAGAAGTAGGCCCAGAAGAAGCTGCAGAGGAGGAAGAAGAAGGGGAAATTGCTAGCTCCATCCACTCAGGGGAGGGAGGGCATCTGAGCCTAGGTGAGGACGATGAAGACCGGTCCTCACTGCACACAGTTACTAGGGTCATACCCAAAGCTAGTTGGGGGAAGGGGGTCCCTTCAGAAGGAGAGAACCTGTCCCTTAGGGAAATAGAGATGAGGGCCCAGCAAGCATATATAGCTTTGGAGGCAGAGAAGCTGGCCCTAGAAAAGAAGAAGCGTGCAAGGGAAGAGAAAAAAGATAGCGGCAGTGACAGAGAAAATGAGATGCGGAGGGTTTTGCCCCAGATTACCCAAGGGGGTGGTTCCTGCCTATGTAGAGTGGGATGACATAGACAAGGGGCTGGGGGCCTTTGAGAGGGCCCTCCAAATGAGGAGAGTTAAGCCTCAGTACTGGAGTTCACTTCTTTAGGAGTTGGTCCCCAACTCTGGGAGGGATAGGCTTCTGACCTTAAGTAGGGAGGAGGCAGATTCATACCCCAGTATGAAGAGGTGCTTAACTAAAATGTTTGGTCTGGCACCAGAGCAGTATAGGCTCAAGTTTAGGGACACCCAAAAGACAAGTACCCAGTCCTGGGTGGATTTTGTGGGCATCTCAGTTAAAGCACTAGAGGGCTGGGTACAGGGCAAGAAGGTAAGTACCATTGAGAGGGCTTTACAATTTGATTATGAGGGAGCACCTTCTAACTAATTGTGCCCAAGAAAAGCTCTGCCAGTATCTAGTTGACTCTAAGTTGACCAACCCCAGAGAGCTGGAGGAGGCAGCAGATAACTGGTTAAGAACTACGGTTAACCAGAAACCCCTACGAGGTGATCAGAAAAAAGGGAGGACATGGTTCTTCTCAGGGGAAGACCCAAGGGAAAGATGACAAAATGCCCAAGGAGTCCTCACAAGAGTCCCCAAAAACTTCTCAGGGTGGGGGAGCCCAGAGCCATTCCACTTCTAAGGGGAAAGGGTATCAGGGGAAGCATTATGATCCTGTTGAGGCAGGAAAGTTTCAAGAGCTTGCTAAGGCCGGCAAGTGCTTTGAGTGTCATCAACCTGGACTCAAAAGAGGAGATATTATCTGCTCCAAGATGCCCCCACTGGTTGGATAAAAAGTTGGCCCAGGACTGGGATCAGGGTACACGGAGGTCACCTTAGTATCTGTGGGTGGGGTGGACATTGCAACTATGGCCACCTTACCTCCCAGCATGGAGAGGTATAGGTAGAGGCCTCTATAGGTGGAGGTGGAAGCTGTGAGAGATACAGGAGCCAGTGTGACAATGGTCATAGAGAAGCTGGTTTCTTCAGAACAGGTCTTACCTGGTGTCTTCCACCAAGTAACTTATGTACATAGCAGGACCAAACTCCATTCCATGGCCATAGTGAGCCTGGAATGGGGGGGGGGGGGGGTGGTGACTGGCCCTAAAAAGGTAGCTGTAGCTCCTGCCCTCCCAGTAGAGTGTCTGCTGGGAAATGATCTGGAAGCATCTGAATGGTCAGAGGTGGAAAGAAGGGTCCATTTGCAGATGCTGGACCTCCCTGAATGGGTGTGTGCTGTGACCAGGTCACAGGCAGTACAACAGGGAAGTGCTGGACACTTGGACCCTGGAACAATGGGCCAAGCCTCCAATAAAAAGAGAAAGGGCACTGGGTCTGGCTTGCCAGCTCCAACAAATACAGATGGTCAGGAGGAATCCAAACCCGAGGAGGAGGATCTGACCTCTGAGGGAGGGCTACTTTCCCTGCAAGCTCTGCCTGACTTGGCAGAACTGCAAGGGGCAGGTGGGCCCACCAGAGAAGAATTGTGCCAGGGACAAAGATAGTGTCCCACTCTTGAGGGCCTAAGGCAGACTGCTGCCATGCAAGAACAAGGGGATACCAGTGAAACCCACAAAGTTTACTGTGAGGATGGAGTTCTCTACACCGAGGCAAGGAACCCCATACCATTGGCAACCAAGAGAATGGTGGTTCCCCAGAAGTATAGAGAATTCCTCCTCACTTTAAGCTATGATAGTCCCTTAGCTGGACATTTGGGACAGATCAAGACCTGGAACAGGCTGGTTAACCATTTTTATTGGCCCCAAATATCAGAAAAAGTCAGGGAGTTTTGCAGCTCCTGTGTCACCTGTCAGGCCAGTGGCAATGCAGGGGGCAAGCCAAAGGCTTCCTTGATACCACTGCCAGTGGTTGGGACTCCCTTTGAGAGGGTAGAGATTGACATGGTTGGTCCCCTAGACCCACTAACTGCCTCAGGCAACAGGTACATGTTGGCGGTTGTGGACCATGCCACCAGGTACCCTGAGGCAATACCCCTCAGGACAGTCACTGCTCCCACAGTGGCTAGGGCCCTACTTGGTGTGTTCACCAGAGTGGGATTCCCAAAGGAGGTGGTCTCAGATAGGGGCACACATTTTATGTCTGCCTATCTGAAAGCAATGTGGGATGAGTGTGGTGTTACTTATACGTTCACCACCCCTATCATCCACAGACCAATGGTCTGGTGGAAAGATTTAAGAAGATCCTGAAAGGCATGATCATGGGTTTGTCTGACAAACTGAGGAGGAGGTGGGATGTTCTCCTTCCATGCCTGCTATTTGCCTACAGAAAGGTGCCACAGAAAGGGGTTGGATTCAGCTCATTTGAGTTACTGTTTGGGCACCCTGTAAGAGGCCCATTTTGCTTGGTGAGAGAGTCTTGGGAGAAGCCTCTCAAAGAATCCTAGGAGAATGTGCTGGATTATGTGCTTGGCCTGTGGTCACGCTTGGCTGAGTACATGAAGAAGGCAAGCAGCAACCTGGAGACCAGAGGTCATGAAGCTCTGGCATGGCCAGAAGGCTACCATGCCTGAGTATCACCCAGGTCAGCTGGTGTGGGTTTTGGAGCCTATGGCTCCTAGGGCACTTCAGGCCAAATGGATTGGGCCCTATCCAGTTGTGGAGAAAAAGGATGAGGTCACCTACCTGGTGGACCTTGGCACCCCCAGGAATCCTCATAGGATCCTGCATGTCAACAGATTGAAACCCCACCAGGACAGGGCAGACATGACCATGCTGATGGTCGCTGATGAAGGGAAGGAGGAGTAGAGTACACCTCTGTCAGACCTCCTGTCCTCAAATGCACAAGATGGGTAAGTGGATGGAGTGGTACTCTCTCCCAAGTTGACAGACCAGCAGCAAAAATACTGAAGAAAAGTTTTGGTGCTGTTTGTTAGTCTGTTTTTCTTAACCCCTGGACCCACCAATTGGTGTGTCCATGACATTGACACTGGTGACAGCTTACCTGTCAAAAACAAGCTGTACAGGCTATCTGACCAGGTCAAGGCCAACATCAAAGCTGAAGTGGCTAAGATGTTGGAGCTCACGGTAATTGAGCCCTCTGACAGTCATTGGTCCAATCCAGTGCTACTGGTACTCAAAACTAATCCCCAGGGTGGGATGAAGGAATTGAGATTCTGTGTGGACTACAGTGGTCTAAAAGCAGTCACTAGGACTGATGCTCACCCCATACCTAGAGCTGATGAGCTCATTGATAGGTTGGGGGCTGCCAAATTCCTGAGCGTCTTTGATCTGACCTCAGAATACTGGCAGTTTGCCTTAAATCCAGGAGCTAAGGAGAGGTCAGAATTTTCCACACCAGAGGGCCACTTTCAGTTCAAGGTGATGCCCTTTGAACTGAAAAATGCTCCTGCCACCTTCCAACGGTTGGTGAATGGAGTTGTATCTGGGTTGGAATCTTTCAGTGCAGCGTATCTGGACGATATAGCAGTATTCAGTTCTACCTGGAAGGACTACCTGGTCCACCTGAAGGAAGTGCTTCATGCCCTGCTTCAACCAGGCCTGACTATCAAGGAAAGAAAGTGCCAGATATGGCAAAGTTCAGTTGTGTACCTGGGCCACCTTGGTGGTGGAGGCCATGTACAGCCTCTCTGGCCCAAGATCCAGACTATCCTGGATGGGAGGCCCAGAAAACCAGACTGAGGTCAGGGCCTTTCTTGGCCTGACTGGGTACTACAGGAGGTTTGTTCAGAATTATGGGACCATAGGGGCCCCTCTGAATGAGCTTACCTCAAAGAAACAGCCCAAGAAGGTCATTTGGACCCCAGAGTGTCAGAAAGCCTTTGACACTCTGAAGCAGGCATATGTATTCAGCACCAGTGTTACTGGCCCCTGACTATAGCAAGGAGTTTATAGTGCAAAAAGATGCTTCAGAGGAAGGAATTGGGACAGTGATAGCACAAGTTAATGAATAGGACCAAGGCCAGTTGCTTTCATCAGCAGGTGACTACTCCTCAGAGAAAAAAGATGGAGTGCCATTGAGAGGGAGGCCTTTGCTGTGGTCTGGTCCCTGACGAAGTTGAGGCCATACCTGTTTGGCACTCACTTCCGTGTACAAACTGACCACAGACCTCTCAGATGGTTGATGCGAATGAGGGAGAATAACCCAAAACTGTTAAGGTTGTCCATTTCCCTACAGGAGATGGACTTTACACAGACTTGGGACTGCCAATGCCAACGCAGATGGCCTTTCCAGGTTTTTCCACTTAGCTGATGAGGACTACCAGGGTGTAGGTTAGTACCCATCACCTTTCATCTGAGGGGGGGCAGTGTAGAAAAGTCCTCCTTTTTACCCTGGTCACCCCCAAACCTTTTGGACAGATACTGGTGGTTAGTGACTCTTGGCTGTGCCCTGGGTACTGCTTACCATTCCCGGAGCCAGTGCTCTTTGAAAAGTGGATATGCAAATTAGGCTAATTATAATTGCCAATATTAGCCTACCTATAGGTCCCTAGTATATGGTAGGGCATCTAGGTTTAGGGACCCCAGCATAGGTAGTGCACCCAACAGTCATTTTGAAGGCAGGCCTTCCTTGCTGGCTACTTTTAAATTAAAGTTACATGCAAATTCAACTTTGAAATTAAAAGTACTTCCAAAGTCTTAAATTACCTTATTTTTACATGTGTCACTCCTAAAATGTACCCTATGTGCCCCTAGGGTTGGGTGCCATGTAACTATAAGCAGGGACCATGTAAAATAGTTTTATACGCCCTGGTGAGGTAAAACAAACAAATTTGTTTTTCCCTCATTGTAGTGAATGCCCTCCATAGGCTAGAATAGGGAGACTTTATTTTAATTGATAAAGTCCCTTAAGTGACAGATACCTCAAGTTTGGTATCAAATTAATTGTTATAATAAATCCCACCACTTACAATTGTTGGATTTAATATAACTTCCTCAGGTAAAGAGTTTTAAACTTTACCTAAAAAGTTGACATCTTCAGCCCTGTAGTGTTTTGTTGCTTTGCTCTGATTGGCCAGCCTCTGGCAGCCTGGCCAGGCTGCCTTGATGAGGTGTGAAGTGGCCTGGGCTCAACACAAAGAGATGTGCCCGGGGGAGGACTCTTCCCTCAGCAGACGGGGAAACCAGGAAGGGGGTAGGGCTGCCAAACTGGTTTTCAAAGGCAGGGAAAGACAGTTGGAGCAACCCAGTACCTCCCTCACAACCTGCAAACCTAGACAATTAGGTGCCCCCTTGATTAATTTAGGAGAGGGGTGTGTTTAGGATTTTTAGCCACACCAGTGGGTGGGCTCAGCCAGATGTAACCTCTAAAAATCATTTTCAGCCATGATGGATTTTTTTGAGGAATGTTGTTCCCTGGGATTGATTTTTTTGTCACACTTCCCAGAAAGTGGTCATCACGGGGGGAAGGACCCTGCACCTGAGTAAATAACCAGGACTTGTTCAAGGAGGGGCTCCCTGTTTGCTACAGGAGAACGATTGCTAACCAGAGTCCTCTGCACCAACTCCTGAAGAAACTGACCAGCTGACCACTGTCCAGTGGCATAATGGGAGTTCGCACAAGGTGCATTATGGGAGTTGTAGTTAGAATACTCAAGGAGCATCTCAGAGCTTCTGGAACCTTAGGGTGAGCTGTGGACCTCAAAAGAACCTTAAAAGAACATCTGGTAGAAGATCCAGAAGTTCGGAGAAGTTTGGAGAACTTTTTGAAACAAGCTCCATAACGGGACTGACCCACCGCCGCAACTCTAGTCGGCTTGCCTCAACCGCGACCTGACCTGACTTGCAGGTTCGTCGGGGTGAAGAAAATATCCAAAAAAGTGACTACGTACGAACATAGAAAGTTGACCGGGATGTCCCAGGCAGTGTGTCCAGAGAGGGCTCCAAGGACGTCGGATCAAGATTCATGTCAAGAGGTAAAAATCTCCACCGAGGGCTTCCGCTACGCATGTCTGAGGAAGAGTTCCAGGAGGTCAGTATGGACTGGCGACTTGGTCCTGCTGAAGAAAATCTTCAAGAAAATAACTAAGTCCAAAGGTAAGCTTTTGACAGAGGCCTACCGCGGGCTGTAGCCGAGCAGGGCTCCATAGTGGTTGGCCTTAAACTTTGACTTTGCCCCGGTCGAGGTGGGACCAGATGCGTGCTATTCGTTTCTAAGTGCTAAAAAGCATTAATTCTTTCAAAATTCATAACTCCGGTTCCCTTTATCCAATTTTTAAATTTTATTTGTTTTGGTGTCATTTTGAAGCTAAAAACATTCCCTCTTTTATGAATTGGTTTTCAATTTTTAAATTGTTTCCTGTGCTTTATGTAATTACTGTTTTGTGATATTTGAATGCTTTATGCTTTGTCTCCTAAGTTAAGCCTTGTCGGTCGTTGACAAGCTACCAAGGGTTGACCTAGGTTTTTATTGAGACCTAACTGGACCTAAATGGAGGTTAGTGGTGTATTGCTAAGTGTAGGTACTTACCTGACTTTACCAATAACCCATTTTCTAACACTAAGGATTTTTTAATTACATTTTACTAACTATAACAAATCCTGTAAACATTGGATTTTCCAGAGAATTTCAAATGGAAGTATAACATGCCAATACCTTGTTTTATTGCTAAATTCTTATTAGTTTTTAATTTAATTTGTATTACATTTTATTTCTGTCTAATGTATGGTTTATTTGAATATTCCTAAAGTCAATTTATAGTTCTAAGTGTAATACTATTTAAATTTGAATTTAATGCATTTTTTTTATTTTGTAAGTTGAAAAATCATTTTTTTAAATCAAATTTAGTTTGTATACATTGGAATGACAAGTGTTGGCAATGCCAAATATCCATTGATTTTGTAAAATGAATTTTTAGGAACTATTTTTTAGAACTGCAGATCCTCTGAGGGTCCTAAGAGCAAGACAGGATTACAGGTACTCTACAGTTTCTAATTCAGATCACAAACAAATCTGTGAATTCAGATTTGTGGAGTCATCAAAAGTTAAAAAAAATATTTTAAGTAGATATCCCCTGATATTCTCATTAATGACATAAGTGTGAACATATTCATATGTATATATATGTCACCCTGTATCTATTTGCCAACATGGTTGCTATTTTTTTGTGCTTCACAAATCTACAAACTGGATCCACAAATTTGCTCGATGACACAACCAAACTTTGCCTTTTGATTGAGTCCTCAAGGACCCCACCCATCTGTTTATGAAACCAGTTATTTCTCCTTTGACATCTGTGAAGACAGGATCAAGGACCAGTGCTGCTCAATTATATCTGTTTCCACTGAAAATGGCTGCAGCTTTGTCTGCGCAGAAAGCACATCTAGATCCTGCTGTGGATGAGGAGGAGGACACACAACCTAAAAAAAAAGAGAATGATGTTTGGAAGCATTTTACAATACCTTCAGGGGAGAAGAATGTCAGTGATAGGTATGTTCAGTGTAAAATTTGTGGCAAGCATTTATCCCGGGGCAGTTCAAAAAGTATTCCCATGGAACGAGTTCCATGTTGAAACACTTAAAAACAATTTATGAAAGGGTGTACAACTGGATGATGCAGAAGAAGGCAGGTGCAGCTGGACCATCTACTTCATTGTTGGGAGAAGCATCATCATCTGCAATGGTTAGTGTTCCAGCTGTTTGCAGCGAGTTGAATGACATGGCTACTCACTGTGGGAAATGCCAGATGTCCATTGCTCTCAAGGTTTCTTCTATGGCTACATTCTTTGAGGCAGTGAAGACTCAGACCTGTTAGTTGTTTTTAGTTTTTTATTGCTTCCAGGTACCAGTTAATGTTTTCTGAGCACTGAGGCCAGTTTCTTCTTTCTCCCCTTCCCCTGTCCATTTCACTACGCTGCTTACTTTTTGTTTAAAAAAAACCACCAAAAAAACCAAATTGTTAGAAAATCCTTCTAGAAAAAGAAACAGTTATTCTTAGACCCATTCCATCTGATCAAACAAATAGCTAACTACATTTTTTATGTTTCTGTACATTAGGGTGTATGGGTTTTTCTATGTGTATATGTGATTCATCTGATAAACATGAAATTAAAATAGTACACATGACCACTTTAATATTCACCAAGGGTAATGAACCTATAACATATTAAAGAAGACAGTAGCAAATGTTTTTCAATGTCATCTGTAATGCTTAAGCGGTAATGAATGTGCAAGAGAATGTATGCATTTGTTTGTGAGTATGTTAGTAGCTCCATAGTTGTATGACTGGTTCTGTAAGTCTAAGGCCCTCATTACAACCTTGGGGGGCGGCCGCCCAGCAAGGTTAGACCGCCGCCAATGCGACTGCACTCCCGCCGAGGTCATTTTGAGATCCCCGCCGGCCCAGCGGGGATCACGGCTGCAACACAGGAGCCGGCGGTGTTGCGGCTGTGCGACGGGTGCAGTTGCACCCGTCTTGCTTTTCACTGTCTGCATAGCAGACAGTGAAAAGCTGCATGGGCCGTGTCAGGGGGCCCCTGCACTGCCCATGCCAGTGGCATGGGCAGTGCAGGGGCCCCCAGGGGCCCCGCGACTGCCCATACCGCCAGCCTTTTCCTGGCGGTTCAAACCGCCAGGAAAAGGCTGGCAGTAGGGGGACTTGTAATCCCCTGGGCAGCGCTGCAAGCAGCGCTGCCCTGGCTGATTAAAACCGCCAGGACTGAAGTGGCGGTAAACCGCCATGGCCAAGGGAAGAATCGCCAGCCTGTTGGCGGTGCTTCTGTCAAAACAGCCCTGGCAGTCTTTGACCGCCAGGGTTGTGATGAGGGCCTAAGTGTCTACCTAAGTCTCTGGTAAGACTGTCAGTGGATGTATCGGTGTGTGCCTGGACGTATCACTAGTTGTAACAGTGTGTGGCTGGGTTTGTCAATGTCTGTTTAAGTGTATGTATTGGTGTGTCACTGTTTGCAACAGTGCGTGTCTCTGTGAGTTAGTAGCTGTGTTAGTGCTTGGTTGGGTGTGTCAGTGTCTGTATCAGTGTTTGGCTGGGTGTGTCAGTGTCTCCATGGCTGTGTGCCTGGGTGTGTTAGTAGCAACATTACTGTTTTGTTGGATGTGTCATTGTTTGCTTTGGCATGTGCCAGGATGTGCCAGTGTATGCATTAGTGTGTGCCTGCGGGCGTTAGTAAATGTTTTAGTAATTGGTTGAGTGGGTCAGCGTTGGTGTGTGCCTGGGTGTGTCAATGTCGGTATTGGTGTGTGCAGCGGTGTGTCAATTACTATATTGGTAGATACCTGGGTGTGTTAGTAGCTGCACTAGTGTTTGTTTGGACGTGTCCATGTCTGTATTATTGTATGCTTGGATGAGTTAGTAGCTGCATTACTGTTTAGATGGGTGTGTAACTGTCTGTATCAGTGTTTGGCTGGGTGTTTCAGTGTCGGCATCAGTGTATGCCTGGACTTGTCAGGGTCTGTAGCGGTGAGTGCATGGGTATGTCAGTTTCTGTATCAATGTCTTCCTGATTATGTGATAGGATGTATGAGTGTGTGACTGGGTATGTCAGTTGGTGTGAGTGTGTGACTAGGTGTTTCAGTGTTTGTATCAGTATGTGCCTGGGTGAGTTAGTAGCTGCATTAAAATTTGGGCAGGTGTGTCAGTGTGTGCATCAGTGTGTGCTTGGGTGTGTTGGTGGATGCATTAGTGTTTGGCTGGGTGTGTCAGTGTCTGCATCGGTGTGTGCCTGGGTGTAGGAGGCTGGCCTGGCTTGTAGTGGGTACCAGAGGATATCCGGACGAGAGTACCTGTGGAACAAGGGGACCAAGTCCAAGAGTCGCGACAAAGTCAAGAGTGGCCAGATGCCCAGGAAATGCCAGCTGAGGGTGCAAAGAAGCTGCCACTGCATGGTAGAAGCTGTGGATTCTGCAAGAACGAAGAGGACTAGGAACTTCCCCTTTGGAGGATGGATGTCCCACGTCGTGAAGAAGCTTGCAGAGGTGTTCCCACGCAGAAAGACTGCAAACAAGCCTTGCTAGCTGCAAGGGTCACGGTTAAGGTTTTTGGATGCTGCTGTGGCCCAGGAGGGACAAGTATGTCGCCACTTGGATGAGGAGACAGAGGGGGCGCCCAACAAGTCAGGGAGCCCTCCCAGAAGCAGGCAGCACCCACAGAAGTACCAGATCAGGCACTTAGAAGAGGAGTGAACCGGAGTCCACCCGAAGTCAGAAAAGGGAGTCCCACGACGCCGGAGGACAACTCAGAAGGTTTTGCACTGCAGGTTAGAGTGTTGGGACCCAGGCTTGGCTGTGCATGAAGGAAATCCTGGAAGAGTGCACAGGAGCCGGAGCAGCTGCAAATCACGTGGTACCCAGCAATGCAGTCTAGCGTGGGGAGGCAAGGACTTACCTCCACCAAACTTGGACTGAAGAGTCACTGGACTGTAGGAGTCCCTTGGACAGAGTTGCTGAGTTCCAGGGACCACGCTCGTCATGCTGAGAGGGGACCCACAGGACCGGTGATGCAGTCTTTTGTTGCCTGCGGTTGCAGGGGGAAGATTCCGTTGACCCACGGGAGATTTCTTCAGAGCTCCTGGTGCAAGAAGGAGACAGGCTACACCCAGAGCATGCACCACCAGGAAACAGGCGAGAAAGCCGTCAGGATGAAGCAATACAAGGTTGCAGTAGTCGTCTTTGCTACTTTGTTGCGGTTTTGCAGGCGTCCTGAGCAGTCAGCGGTTGATCCTATGGCAGAAGGTGAAGAGGGAGATGCAGAGGAACTCTGGTGAGCTCTTGCATTCGGTATCTGAAGAATTCCCCAAAGCAGAGACCCTAAATAGCCAGAAAAGGAGGTTTGGCTACCTAGGAAGGAGGATTGGCTACTAAGAGAGGTAAGAGCCTATCAGAAGGAGTCTCTGACGTCACCTGCTGGCACTGGCCACTCAGAGCAGTCCAGTGTGCCAGCAACACCTCTGTTTCCAAGATGGGAGAGGTCTGGGGCACACTGGAGGAGCTCTGGGCATCTCCCCTGGGAGTTGCAGGTCAGGGAAGTGGTCACTCCCCTTTCCTTTGTCCAGTTTCACACCAGAGCAGGGCTGGAGGATCCCTAAACCGGTGTAGATTGGCTTATGCAGAGATGGGCAGCATCTGTGCCCATCAAAGCATTTCCAGAGGCTCGGGAGGCTACTCCTCCCCAGCCATCACACCTATTTCCAAAGGGAGAGGGTGTGACAAACCTCTCTCAGAGGAAATCCTTTGTTCTGCCTTCCTGGGCCAGGGCTGCCTGGACCCCAGGAGGGCAGAAACCTGTCTGAGGGGTTGGCAGCACCTGCAGCTGCAGTGGAGACCTCGGGAAGGCAGTATGGCAGTACCCGGGTTCAGTGCTAGAGACCCGGGGGATCATGGAATTGTCTCCCCAATGCCAGAATGGCATATTACATGGCCATGTTCAGAGTTACCATTGTGACGCTATACATAGGTAGTGACCTATGTATAGTGCACGCGTGTAATGGTGTCCCCGCACTCACAAAGTCCAGGGAATTTGCCCTGAACGATGTGGGGGCACCTTGCTAGTGCCAGGGTGCCCACACACTAAGTAAGTTTGCACCCAACCTTTACCAGGTGAAGGTTAGACATATAGGTGACTTATAAGTTACTTAAGTGCAGTGGTAAATGGCTGTGAAATAACGTGGACGTTATTTCACTCAGGCTGCACAGGCTGGCCCGTGTAAGAATAGTCAGATTTCCCTATGGGTGGCAAAAGAAATGCTGCAGCCCATAGGGATCTCCTGGAACCCCAATACCCTGGGTACCTCAGTACCATATACTAGGGAATTTTATGGGTGTACCAGTATGCCAATGTGAATTGGTGAAATTGGTCACTAGCCTGTTAGTGACAATTTGGAAAGCAGAGAGAGCATAACCACTGAGGTTCTGGTTAGCAGAGCCTCAGTGAGACAGTCATCACACAGGGAACACATACAGGGCACATACTTATGAGCACTGGGGCCCTGCCTGGCAGGGTCCCAGTGACACATAGACTAAAACAACATATATACAGTGAAATATGGGGGTAACATGCCAGGCAAGATGGCACTTTCCTACACTGGGTGTGTTAGTGTCTTTACTGGTGTGTGCAGCGGTGTGTCAATGACTATATTGGTGTATGCCTAGGTGTGTTAGTAACTGCATTAGTGTTTGTTTGGGTGTTTATGTGTCTGTATCAGTGTGTGCCTGGGTGTGTCAATGCCTATATAAGTGTGTGCCTTGGTGTGTCAGTGTGTGCATCATGGTATCCATGTGTGTGTCAGTGACTGTATCTGTGTGTGCCGAGGTGTGTTAGTAGGTTTCATGTGATCTGTAAAAAGAAAAAAGCATAAATATACATTAATATTATGTTTTATAAAATTGCACAATAAAGTTTTAATTTCTGCTATATTTTTATTTAAATACATTCGGTCCAAAAAATTTGGGCCATTAAAAGTTAAAAAGAAAATAACAGTCTTACACAGTTGTTTAATTTAAAATCCATTAGAATCGCAAGAACTCATCATAATTCATAATCAGACTTAAGATACAGCAATTAACAAATTTGACATAAAAAACACCTCTATAAATTTGTGCGATCTCTATTTGCTCCTGTCTGCTATACATAAATTCATATTATAAATAAAACAGTAGATGTTGCTTATGCTGTCATGCTATCTTACATTGAATTTAAGCATTTAATTTTCCTTTTTTCCTGTTCTCAGGTTCTATATGTGTAGACCGTAAATCATGTACCATATAAAGAATCATCCTTAAGCAGTGGGGAGAAGACAATCATTGATTGTAGAAAAAAACCTTAGAACTGCACAGAATGTCACTCTAAATAAGTAACACCATGCGTTGCACTCACAACAATTATTTAATTGATTGTTGTAGCTATGCTTATTCAATTATTCTTAAGAAACATATGCTAAAAATAACTCCTTCATTATACGCACTCCTACAGCACTACTAATAGACATAAAGGACATTAGGATATGGAAAGCCTTATATCGACATCACCATTGGTAGTCCATATGATGTCATAAATACGGATAATGCATCAACTACAGTTACACTATTTCACATTTACAGTTGTAATCCTCCTTGGACCTCGGACACACATTGCAACAAAGTAAACAGTGCAGAACTCAATTGCCCTCATAATAACATTGGCGGTAAATCCCTCTTACCGCCATGTTGACTGCCGCCAACATACCGCAGCGGCGTTGGATATCCGTTCACCATATAATGACACACACTCACCAATCCATCACTATTTAGCCACAGACACAAATCCGCCAAACCAAAGGTCAGTTATAAACTGGGAGTATCAAAACCCACACCGTTATGCCAACAGAACAACGCCCATCACATTATAACCGACGAATCACCATGGCGGACATTCAATGCCGGTAAACCATTGGCGGTACATACCGCTGCACTCAAAATACACACACACATACAAAACAACACCAGATTGGACAATTCAAACTACACACACCTGACACCCATACACACACCATACCCACACCACTATAAAACACCCACCCACATTACCCACAACAATTTATGACTAAAACAATTGCCACCAGAGAGAGACAGCAAGACCACTCACCCATCCAGGGCCACACACCACGATCACCTATACACCACCCACACACCTCACAACACACACCCCAACATATCACTCTACACACCCTCACCCACAATACGTATACAACACCCACGGCACCACAACGACACCCCAGATTCTCTGAGGAGGAGCTAAGGGTCATGGTGGAGGAAATCATCTGGGAAGAGCCACAGCCATTTGGAGCATAGGTGCAACAGATATCCATTGCTAGGAAGATGGAGCTATGGCAGAGGATCGTGGACAGGATCAACACTGTGGGACAGCACCCCAGAACAAGGGATGACATCAGGAAGAGGTAGAACGACCTATGGGGGAAGGTATGTTCCATTGCAGCAAGACACCAACTCGCTGTACAGAGGACTGATGGTGGACCCCCACCTCCTCCCCCACAACAACTAACAACATGGGAGGAGCAAGTCTTGGCAATCATGCATCCTGAGGGCCTGGCAGGAGTAGCAGGAGGACTCGACTCTGCTAAGTCAACTCTATACTGCTATCACCCCCTACCTGCATGCCATCACATACCCCCACCCTCACTTTCACTCCCATCACTCCACCACCACCCACACCCCCACCATCACATTTCACTCATCCCAATGCCAAGCCCTGCTTGCCATGCCAATGTATGGACACCACTCACAGACCTGCATGGACACTCATCACTAAAGCATGCACACTATAGAAAATTAACTATCCCACCATACACCAACGTACACAAGTGAAAGCTGCCAGGGTAAAAACAAACATAGAGGGCAACCCACTAATGCACAGTATGTCACACACAGAAACAATAACACAGCAATTACATCCCCACAGGTATCCCAGCCAATGTCACCGGAGAAGAGGTGCCAGCAACATCCAGTCCCCCTATGGCAGAGGCACACAGTGATGACAGCGACTCTGCTCGCCTCGATCTGGATGTTCAACCTGGCCCATTTAGGGACCTCCGAACAGTCGGTTACCCAGCAACAGTCACACACCACCACAGAGTCCCCCCCTCAGGAAACACCACCACAGCATCCACCCAGCATGCCCATACCTCTGTCCCCAGGACACGTCAATCAGCAGTGTGTCCACCACTACAGGGACCCCAGGGCCTACCACAAACCCAAGACAATTAGGGACCTGGGGTCAGTGGCAGTGAGCACATGGTTCAGGGAACAGAGGCACAGGACAACAGGGAAGCTGAGATGACTACTGTGCGCCAGTGGAAGGACAGGCCCAGGGAACTGACTCTTCAGGAGGCACTCACCGAGATCCTGGGAGCATACCAACATTCCCAGAATACGCTGGGCCAGATCCTGGACAACGTGCAGGAGAACAGGCGGCTGAAGGAGGGACAGTACCAGGAGATCAGGGAGAACTTGAAGGCCATTAACACCACCCTGGTCTCCATTCCAGGGGTGCTGGCAGACATGGCCAATATTATGAGGGAGGCAGTGTCACACCAGCGGGCCCCTGCCACTAGCCAGACTACTGAACAGCCCTCCAACTCCGCTGCCGCTAGTGGATAGGAGACCTCGCACAGGACAAACAGGCCACCAGCACCCCTCCCCCTTCAAAAGGAGAACCACCCGCAAACATTCCCTATGATCCAGGCAGAAGCCAGAGACTACTACCAAGACCCCGCCAGGAATTGAGACTCTCCTGATTGTCACCCTTGTGTCCCACTCTGTCACCCTATCCACCTTGAACTGCAATTGCTCCCCTTCCTATGCCCCCTTCGACAATGCACCTGTGCTACAAATAGACTGGAACTATACCCTGGACTTTCCTCCATCATCACCCTAGCCCGTTGCACTTCTCCCATTTCCTCATAGCATTACAGTAAACACACTTTGAAAAAAATAGTATGGAGTATGTCAAATGATTTAAGAATGTATTTGTTTAACAAGGTTTAAACATTGCAAACTGCACAGTAATGTTAACATAGGAAAGACCTGTATTTGGCTGAAGTGACAACACCAGGAGCGATAGTTGGGCACCAACATCTGCAGAAAGGGTTGCCAAAGGGTACAGTGATTGACATAGAAGTGGGAAATGGCAGCCTGCCAGTGTAGGAGGCTGGACTGGCTTGTAGTGAGTACCAAGGGGTACTTACACCTTGCACCAGGCCCAGGTATCCCTTATTAGTGTAGAGGGGTGTCTAGCAGCTTAGGCTGATAGAAAAGGTAGCTTAGCAGAGCAGCTTAGGCTGAACTAGGAGACGAGTGAAGCTCCTACAGTACCACTAGTGTCACTTGCACAATATCATAAGAAAACACAATACACAGATATACTAAAAATAAAGGTACTTTATTTTTATGCCAATATGCCAAAGTATCTCAGTGAGTACCCTCAGTATGAGGATAGCAAATATACACAAGATATATGTACACAATACCAAAATATGCAGTAATAGCAATAGAAAACAGTGCAAACAATGTATAGTCACAACAGAATGCAATGGGGGCACATAGGGATAGGGGCAACACAAACCGTATACTCTAGAAGTGGAATGCGAACCACGAATGGACCCCAAACCTATGTGACCTTGTAGAGGGTCGCTGGGACTGTAAGAAAACAGTGAGGGTTAGAAAAATAGCCCACCCCAAGACCCTGAAAAGTGGGTGCAAGGTGCACCTAAGTTCCCCAAAGAGCACAGAAGTCGTGATAGGGGAATTCTGCCAGAAACAACAACACCAGCAATGCAACAATGATGGATTTCCTGACGAGAGTACCTGTGGAACAAGGGGACCAAGTCCAAGAGTCACGATCAAGTCGGGAGTGGGCAGATGCCCAGGAAATGCCAGCTGTGGGTGCAAAGAAGCTGCCACCGGATGGTAGAAGCTGAGGATTCTGCAGGTACGACAAGGGCTAGAAACTTCTACTTTGGAGGACGGATGTCCCACGTCGTGAAGAGTCGTGCAGAAGTGTTTTCGTGTAGAAAGACCGCAAACAAGCCTTGCTAGCTGCAAGGGTCACGGTTAGGGTTTTTGGATGCTGTTGTGGCCCAGGAGGGACCAGGATGTCGCCAATTGCGTGAGGAGACAGAGGGTTCGCCCAGCAAGAGAATGAGCCCACTCACAAGCAAGCAGCCCCCTGCAGAAGCACCGTAACAGGCACTACAAAGTGGAGTGAACCGGAGCTCACCCGAAGTTGCACAAGAGGGTCCCACGATGCCGGAGGACAACTCAGGAGGTCATGCAATGCAGGTTAGATTGCCGGGGGTCCCAGGCTTGGCTGTGCACAAAGGAAATCTTCGGTGAGTGCACAGGAGCCGGAATAGCTGCAAAACACACGGTTCCCAGCAATGCAGTCTAGCGTGGGGAGGCAAGGACTTACCTCCACCAAACTTGGACTGAAGAGTCACTGGACTGTGGGAGTCACTTGGACAGAGTTGCTGAGTTCAAGGGACCTCGCTCATTGTGCTGAGAGGAGACCCAGAGGACCGGTGATGCAGTTCTTTGGTGCCTGCGGTTGCAGGGGGAAGATTCCGTCGACCCACGGGAAATTTCTTCGGAGCTTCTAGTGCAGAGAGGAGGCAGACTACCCCCACAGCATGCATCACCAGGAAAACAGTCGAGAAGGCGTCAGGATCAGCGTTACAAGGTCGCAGTAGTCGTCTTTGCTACTTTGTTGCAGTTTTGCAGGCTTCCAGCACGGTCAGCAGTCGATTCCTTGGCAGAAGGTGAAGAGAGAGATGCAGAGGAACTCTGATGAGCTCTTGCATTCGTTATCTAAGGAATTCCCCAAAGCAGAGACCCTAAATAGCCAGAAAAGGAGGTTTGGCTACCTAGGAGAGAGGATAGGCTAGCAGCACCTGAAGGAGCCTATCAGAAGGAGTCTCTGACGTCACCTGCTGGCCTTGGCCACTCAGAGCAGTCCAGTGTGCCAGCAGCACCTCTGTTTCCAAGATGGCAGAGGTCTGGAGCACACTGGAGGAGCTCTGGGCACCTCCCATGGGAGGTGCAGGTCAGGGGAGTGGTCACTCCCCTTTCCTTTGTCCAGTTTCGCGCCAGAGCAGGGCTGAGGGATCCCTGAACCGGTGTAGACTGGCTTATGCAGAGATGGGCACCATCTGTGCCCATCAAAGCATTTTCAGAGGCTGGGGGAGGCTACTCCTCCCCAGCCCTGACACCTTATTCCAAAGGGAGAGGGTGTAACACCCTCTCTCTGAGGAAGTCCTTTGTTCTGCCTTCCTGGGCCAAGCCTGGCTGGACCCCAGGAGGGCAGAAACCTGTCTGAGGGGTTGGCAGCAGCAGTAGCTGCCATGAAACCCCGGGAAAGGCAGTTTGGCAGTACCCGGGTCTGTGCTAGAGACCCGGGGAATTATGGGATTGTCTCCCCAATACCAGGATGGCATTGGGGGGCAATTCCATGATCTTAGACATGTTACATGGCCATATTCGGAGTTACTATTGTGAAGCTATACATAGGTAGTGACCTATGTATAGTGCACGCGTGTAATGGTGTCCCCGCACTCACAAAGTCCGGGGAATTGGCCCTGAACAATGTGGGGGCACCTTGGCTAGTGCCAGGGTGCCCACACACTAAGTAACTTATTACCCAACCTTTACTAGGTAAAGGTTAGACATATAGGTGACTTATAAGTTACTTAAGTGCAGTGTAAAATGGCTGTGAAATAACCTGGACGTTATTTCACTCAGGCTGCAGTGGCAGGCCTGTGTAAGAATGATCAGATCTCCCTATGGGTGGCAAAAGAAATGCTGCAGCCCATAGGGATCTCCTGGAACCCCATTACCCTGGGTACCTCAGTACCATATACTAGGGAATTATAAGGGTGTTCCAGTATGCCAATGTAAATTGGTTAAATTGGTCACTAGCCTGTTAGTGACAATTTGGAAAGAAATGAGAGAGCATAACCACTGAGGTTCTGATTAGCAGAGCCTCAGTGAGACAGTTAGTCATAAAACAGGTAACACATACAGGGCACACTTATGAGCACTGGGGCCCTGGCTGGCAGGGTCCCAGTGACACATACAACTAAAACAACATATATACAGTGAAATATGGGGGTAACATGCCAGGCAAGATGGTACTTTCCTACAGCCAGTGACAATGCGAAACAAAAAAATGACAATGAAATATGAAGTAACACTGTCTTACCTGTGTGTCAGTGGAAGTATTGTCTAATCACTACAGATCTGTTGTCTCATCCTCTGTCTCCTCATCTTCACTGTCCACAGGGTCCACTGCTGCCACACAGCCATCTCCGGCCTCCACTTTCTGCAGAAAAGGCACATGGCGTCTCAAGGCAAGGTTATGCAACATGCAGCATGCCACGATTATCTGGCAGACCTTCTTGGGTGAATAGCACAGGGATCCACCAGTCAGATGGAGGCACCAAAACCTGGCCTTCAGGAGGCCAAATGTACGTTCAATGATCCTTCTTGTTCACACATGTGCCTCACTGTGATGTTCCTCAACCCTTGTCCTGGGATTCCTCAGAGGGGCCAATAGCCATGATAGGTTGGGGTAACCTGAGTCACCTGCAAATATCGTTGCACAACTGTGAGCCACACATGATCCCTTATGGCCCTCACTATACCTATATACCAACATCCACAGGGTGGGAACCAGGGCTCACCTATTAGCCACACCCGGTGCCTCTGTAGTTGGGCCATCACATTTGGGATGCTGTTATTCCTCAGGATAAAGGCATCATGCTCCGACCCAGGATACTTAGCATTGACATGGGAGATGTACTGGTCCGTCAAACACACCATCTGCACATTCATCGAGTGAAAACATTTTCGATTTCTGAAGTCCTGTTCATTTTGCCAGGGGGGGACCAATGCAATATGTGCCCCAATTATGTTGGGGATATGTCCCGTTGCATAGAAGTCAGCCTTCACCATGGGGGAAAACAATGAAGCTGCACTTGTGTTTAATCAGGGCAGCCAAAACTCTTGTCAGCATAATTGAGAACATTGGCTGTGACATTCCTGCTGGCAAGCCCACTGTCACTTGAAAAGAACCAGTTGCCAAGAAATGGAGCACAGATAGGTCTTGCACAAGAGGGGGGATCCCAGTGGGGTGACGGATATCAGATATCAGGTCAGGCTCCAATCAGGCACACAGCTCCGTGATTGTAGCCCTGTCAAGTCTGTAGGTGAGGAGAATGTGCCTGTCCTCCATTGTTGCCAAGTCCACCAGGGGTCTGTACACGGAGGGATGTCTCCATCTCCTATTCATTCACAGCGGTTGCAATCTATGGGGCAAAAGAGTGAGGAGCTGGTCATAAAATGTATATTGTAGCCACTACAGTTCAATGCATGATGTGAATTTTAAATGTATTAGTGGCATATGTCCTGTATGTACAGTTTGATCTGTGACGCAGTTATTTTCCATGCACTGCCGCCCCCACCGAAATGGCGTCAGCCTGTCCTGTATGAAGTGACAGGTGGAAGTGAGGTAATTCTGCTGACGTTGTGCGCCGTTGCGGAAGGCGGTGGGGATCCGCCGTGCAACGCCTCATTGGATTATATTGGTCCCTCTGAGGTACAGTGGCCAGTGGTGATGTACGCCGGCAGTGACGGTATGCACCACCGCGAACGTCACCGCCATTTTCTTTCTGTTCTATCTGTCCACTCACTTGCTACCTGACCTTCAACAGGAGAGGACCTACACTGCACGTGCTGCTGTGACCTGTGTCTAGAACCAACCATGGCCCGTGTGACTAGGGAAAGGACCCCTGACTTCACCTTGGCAGAGTTGGAAAGACTAGTGGATGGGGTCCTACCCCAGTATGGACTGCTGTATGGGCCTCTACACCAACAGGTGAGTACACTGTGGGCACAATGAATGGGGCATGAATGCATGGAGTGCTGTGTGTGAAGGCCTCGTGAAGTGGGAGTTGGTGGATGGGCCTTGGGCTGCGTGCAGCATGTATGCTGGGCCATGTCTGTGTGAAAGGGAATGTGAAGGGCTATGGTGGGCCATGAGTGTAACAGGCAGGACGGTCTAACTAATACCTTTCCCTGTGTATATTTACTCTGCAGGTCAGCGCCCATCAAAAGAAGGGTATATGGCGGAACCTGGGGTCTATGGCAGGCGGAGCACCCACTGTCGGAAACGGTGGGAGGACTGAGATGCTGGGCATCGAAGACGGCAGAGGCCCAGCTGGGGATGGCCTCCCAAAGAGGAAGGGATGCCCGTCGACCCTGACCCCCGTGATGGCCTGCTTACTGGCGGTGGCCTATCCAGAACTGGATGGGCGCTGAGGGAATCACAGCAGCCACAAGGGTGTGAGTACAGTGGCCATCATTACAACTTATGCCTGTTGGGGAGGTGTCCGGGTGGGGAATGTGTGTCAGTGAGTGCCCCTATACCAGGCCTGACATTGCAGAGTAGGTCCCATGTTGGGCAGGGATCGGATGTGAAATTCCTCCAACCTAGCTAGTAGGTATCCACTTCTGGGCAGGGCTGTGTGGGTCCCAGGTATGCTACAGTTGGCGGTATCTGTCCCTCCCCATGACCTGGTGACTAGAATTGTTACTGGTAGTCCATTGAATAGTGCATAGGGCTGTTCCCTGTGTGTGAGTGTGGTATGTAGCCCAACGGTGGTGTTGATGCAGCCATTGACCCAGTGTATCCTTTGTCTCCCCCCTTTTTGTTTTGTCACCCTGTCCTTATATGCATTAGCATCATCTGGCAGAGGAGGAGAGGCACCGGCGACAGAGGGAGCTGCATCCCACAGGACTCAGGAGGCAGAGTCCACCGACGGTGAGGGCACCAGTAGGACAGAGGGCGAGGGAAGCACCACGGCAGAGGTTGGAGGGGACAGTTCGGACACAGATACCTACTCCGATGGAAGCTCCCTGATGGTGGCGGACACCTCCGTGACAACCCCAGCTACAGGTACAGCCGCCACCTCCGTACCAGCACCGCCCTCCCAGCAGCCCCTCAGCGAGTTGCCCGTGAGGAGGCTTTTGATCTCCTGAGATCCATCTCTGTTGGGCAGTCAGCCATTGTTAATGCCATCCAGGGGCTGGCAGCCCAAATGCAACAGACCAATGCATTTCTGGAGTGCATTCACACTGGCTTGGCGGCCCAACAGAGATCAATCCAGGCTCTGGCCTCCTCTCTGATGGCAGCCATTGTCCCTGTTTCCAACGTATCCCCTCCAACTTCCTCTTCCCAATCCCATTCCCCTCAACCCCAACCTATCTCAAGCACACAGGCAGATGACCATGCACACAGGACAACACACAAGAGTGGACATGGCAAACACAAGCACCACACATCAACTCACAGGCACTCACACAAATACCATCCAGATGCAGACTTAGCAACATCCACTGCCTCCACTATGGCCCCCTCCTCCTCGTCCTCCACCTCCCTTCCAGTTGCATCTACACTCGCACCTGCATGCACTACATCCTCATCCACTACCTCCCTCACCAGCACACCTATCAGACCACACACCTCCCTGGCAATCACCACTCCAACATACATGCACACATCCCCTCTGTCCTCTCCCACTGTGTCTGTGCCCCCTCATCCCAAAGTACACAAACGCAAGCACTTAGACACCCCATAGCCATCCACCTCACAACAGCATCCAGCCCATGCACTTGCACCCAAACACAGCAGACAGACACCTCCTACAACTACTCCCTCTTCGTCCACTCCTAAACCTTCTCCCTCTTCCCACCCCAATGTCCCTAAGCAGCTTTTTCTCTTCACCATTGACCTCTTCCCTACCTCTCCCCCCGTCCTTCACATCTGGCCAGGGTGTGTATAACCCAGGCAAGCACCTCAGCCACCCAGTCCACGGGCCCAGTAGTGTCCACAGCAACTCATGGTGGAAAAGGATCCCAGGCACCAGGCAGCCACACAGAAAGGGTGCCTGCCCAAAGTGCTGCCAGGAAGGGCAAGAAGCAATTCCCAGCTGCTGCTAGTAAGGGCAAGACACAATCCCCAGCTGCTGCCAGGAAGGGCAAGGAGAAATCCCCAGCTGCTGCCAGGAAGGGCATGGAGCAGTTCCTAGCTGCTGCGAGGAAGGGAAAGGGGCCTGCGCTAGCAGGCAGAAAGGACAAGGGGCCTGGTTATGGGACTCAGTCGGAGCCACCAACCATGGTGGTGGAGCCGTCTGAGGCTGCAGGGGGAGGGCAGGAGCCTCCTCCCACCACCAGCAGCAGCAGCACCAGTGGACAGCCATTCGAGGATGCAGGGGATGGGCAGGAGCCTCCCCCTACCACCACCACCAGCAGCAGCACCACCACCACCAGCACCACCACCAGTAGTGGGCAGCTGTCCGAGGCTGCAAGGGATGGGCTGGAGCCTCCCCCCACCACTACCAGCAGCAGCAGCAGTACCAGTGGACAGCCATCCAAGGCTGCAGTGGATGGGTTGGAGCCTCCCCCCACCACCACCAGCAGCAGCACCACCACCACCACTGAGCAGCAGGCACCGCCGGCAGACAGCTTGTAGTCCTGAGTCCATGGGCTATTGTGCGGCCTGCCCCCTACAAATCCTGTGGATATGACACCCAGCTGAGAGACTGTGACCTTGCACTCCCGAAGACGAAGAGTGCAGGGCATGATGCACCCTCCAGAACCAGTGGGTATGGCACTCACTGACCCCATCCTCCCCAGGATGAAGATCACAGGGCACGATGGCCCCTCCAGAACCAGTGGTAAAGACACCCACTTGAGAGACTGTAGCCTTGCACTCCCCAGGACTGAGCAGTGGGCAAATCACCCACTTGAGAGACTGTGACCTTGCACTCCCCAGGACCAAGCACAGGGCATATTGCCCCCTCCAGAACCAGTGGATTTGTTCCATCTGCCGGCTGAGGGGCCCCCCTGTTCCCCATCCCCCTGAGGTGCCTTCGCCGTCGTTGGTGTTCGTGGTGGAGCAGGACATAGAACATCATGGATAAGATCTGCAGTTCTGGTTCCATGGCGGCGTGGTTCTTCCCTGAGTCTCCAATGGTGAGTTGTTTCCCTTCTATGCAGTGTTTACGCCAAACTTTTGATGTTGTTAGTACCGCCCGGAAAAGGTGGCGGATTGGTCTGTCATAATACAGTGGGCGGAATGTTGGCTTCTGTCTGGCTGTTGGTGACTACCGCAATGGTGCCTGTTGATTCCGCCCTGGTGGTCAGTGTGGTAAAGTGGCTGTCTGTCCGGGCTCTTTCCGCTATGGTCATAGTTTGGCGGTATTTACCACCAGCCTGTTGGCGGTATTACTGCAGCTTTATCACTGACCACCAGGGTTGTAATGAGGGCCAATGTCTTCTGTTGTTTCTGTTGCATGAACAACATGAGGTAATGTAAAGAGCACGTTGAGAGCAACATTGGCATAGCAGTTGACACCAGAGGGGTTTGACAACTGGTAACCAACAAAATCGCCTCTATTATCATTTTTTTTCTTTAACAATTCCCTTATTTTCTTTCTTCTGCTTTTTTTAAAAGCATGTCTGCAATCCTTTGAACGTCTTCCTTTGTACAAATGGTACGTGTTAGAAATGGGGTCTCTAGTTGGCAGAGGTATTCACTCTTGTTCAAATGGGGATCACAATCCAATTGAAGGTAAGTCACAACACAGTCCAAATTATCCTGTGCCCACCCTCTGGTAGCTTGGCACTGAGCAGTCAGGCTTAACTTAGAAGGCAATGTGTAAACTATTTCTGCAATAAATCATACCTGTACACAGTGAAAACACGACAAAAATACAACACAAAGGTTCAGAAAAATAGATAATATTTATCCAAATAAAATAAGGTAAAAACTACAAAGATCCAATAAACACAAGTGGAAAATTTTTAAAAGGTTTAAAAGTCTTGATCCTGAGACATTTCTTTGTTACACACAGTACTGGTATGCGTCAAAAATAACTACACACGGAGGTCGCAAAGAAGAAGATTCGTCGAAAAATAAGGTGTTGCATCAGAGTTTCCAACCCAGCACAGATGATGCGTCGTTTCTTTCCACGTTGCAAGGGGTTTGCGTCATTTTTTGGCACACAGTTTTGGTGCTTCACTGTGATGCAGGGATATTTTGAGACCCAGGGACGATGTGTGAAAATCCTTGACAATCTGGAAGAAGGCACATTTGCTGTGTCAATCCGGTAGGTGATGCGTCAGAATTTGCTATCACAAGGTAGGCACTGTGTTAAATTTCCAGTCGGGAAGTCGAGCTGCATCGTTCTGGTTGGCTGTGTGGTGATTTCTCAGTTGCAATAGAAGCGTTGCGTCGATTTCAGCAGGCGTTGCATCGATTTTCTACACTCATGGAATTTCTTGACGAGATGAAGTCTTCGTTGGCCCTGAGACTTCGAGACAGGAGGCAAGCTCAATCCAAGCCCTTGGAGAGCACTTTTGGGGGAAGGCAGAGTCCTTCCAGCAAAGTCAGAGGCCAGCAGGGCAACAGCAGGGCAGCAGTACTTCTCAGCAAAGCAGTCCAGATGAGTCCTTTGGGCAATCAGGCAGCTCCTCTGACAGGGTGCAGGTGTAGGTCCAGAAGTGTCTGAGTTAGTGGGGTCAGAGACCCAGTTTATATACACAAAAATGCCTTTGAAGTGGGGGATACTTCAAAGAGTGGTTTTGAAGTGCATAAGTTCCCCTTTCAGCCGCCCAGTCTCGTCTGCCAGTGTCCCAGTGAGGGGTTATCAGTTCATTGTGTGAGGGCAGGACACTAACCTTTTGTAGTGAAATATGTGTTTTTGACAACTGACTTTGTGTTGCACCACTTTGCCCCTGGATTAGTTGTTCAGTGTTCACCAGTTGCAGACTACATTTTGTATTCAGTTTAGCTGCCTATTGACTTTATCGTAGCATTAGACACTGCCTTGTTAAATGCGTCTGTGATTTTCCACATTGTAAACTGTGCTTATTTTCATGTTCTGTCTCACCAAGGGCTTTGGTTGATAAGGATGTACTCAGATGGCAGGGAACGGCTTTGTTTTGATTTAACATCTTGGGACTGTGGCCAAATCCCAATCTGTTATTTTCAAAGCAGACCTAAATTAGCCAGCATGTTTTGAATTGCTAAATGAGTTTTTTTTTCCAGAAAGCCCTTCTCCGGTTCTTTAAGATACAAAAAGATGGCCCTGCTCATTCAGGATTAGACGTTGAATGCCTGACACCTGTCCCGTGAGGGTGGAGATATCTTTCTCGCAATTGAACGGGGTCATCTTCTTGCTGGCATGAGAAAGATGAAGAGGTTGGCAGGCCCTACGGTGATGAATTTTTACTTCATTATTTGCTTTGCATAATATTATTATAAGTATATATATTTGCTGTGTACATTGGAGTTGAGAATCATTTTGGTATATTTTCCTTTCATTGCTGTGACTATTTTTAAACGTTTGCTTTTAACATGCTAACCTCCTTTTTAGGAACCTTGTGGTGAAATAATAATAAATGTCTTCTTTGAGCTGAGAAGTGCATTCCACAGATTTTTGTTAGCTCGGTCATTAGTGAAAGCAAAACACCTTTGAAATGTAAGTGTCAGGCCCTCCACCCTTCCAGCCCAGGAAGACCCATTCAGAATGCAGATGAATGCAGATGTGGCTGAGTGTCTTGTGTTTGTGGTTGTCTGGGTTAACCCCTTAGCTGCTGGGCCTTTCCCCACCCAGTGCTGAGCCCTTTTTTGGCTATTTGGGGTAGTTCGCGCTTAGGGCTTCATAACTTTTTGTCCACATAAGCTAACCACGCCAAATTTGCGTCCTTTTTTTCCAACATCCTAGGGATTCTAATGGTACCCAGAGTTGGTGGTTTCCCCTGGAGGAGACCAAGAAAATAGCCAAAATACAGTGAAAATGTAGTTTTTTCCAAACAAATGGGAAAAAAGGGCTGCCGAAGAAGGCTTGTGGTTTTTTCCCTGAAAATGCCATCAACAAAGGGTTTCTGGTTCTGAAATCACTATCTTCCCACCTTTCAGGAACGGGCAGACTTGAATCAGAAAACCAAATTTTTCAACACAAATTTGGCATTTTACTGGGACATACCCCATTTCTACTATATTTGGTGCTTTGAGCCTCCTTCCAGTTAGTGACAGGAATGGGTGTGAAACCAATGCTGGATCCCGGAATGCTAAACATTTCTGAAAACTAGACAAAATTCTGAATTCAGCAAGGGGTCATTTGTGTAGATCCTACAAGGTTTTCCTACAGAAAATAACAGCTGAAATAATAAAATATTGAAATTGAGCTGAAAACAGCCATTTTTCTTTACGTTTTACTCTGTAACTTTTTCCTGCGATGTCAGATTTCTGAAAGCAATATACCGTTTTGTCTGCTGGACTCTTCTGGTTGCGGGGATATAAAGGGCTTGTAGGTTCATCAAGAACCCTAGGTACCCAGAGCCAATAAATGAGCTGCACCCTGCAGTTGGTTTTCATTCTATACTGGGTATACAGCAATTCATTTGCTGAAATATGAAGAGTGAAAAAGAGGTATCAAGAAAACCTTTGCATTTCCAAAATGGGGTCAAGATAAGGTTTTGAGGAGCAGTGGTTATTTGCACATCGCAGATTTCCGAGGTGCCCATACTAGCATGTGAATTGCAGGGCGTTTCTCAAATAGACGTCTTTTTTACACACTCTCTTATATTTGGAAGGAAAAAATGTAGAGAAAGATAAGGGGCAATAACACTTGTTTTGCTATTCTATGTTCCCCCAAGTCTCCCGATAAAAATGATACCTCACTTGTGTGGGTAGGCCTAGTGCCCGCGACAGGAAATGCCCCAAAACACAACATGGACACATCCTATTTTTTTTATAGAAAACACAGCTGTTTTTTCCAAAGTGCCTACCTGTAGATTTTGGCCTCTAGCTCAGCCGGCACATAGGGAAACCTACCAAATCTGTGTATTTCTGAAAACTAGAGACCTAGGGGAATCCAAGGAGGGGTGACTTGCGGGGCTCGGACCAGGTTCTGTTACCCAGAATCCTTTGCAAACCTCAAAAAGTGGCTAAAAAAACAAGTTTTCCTCACATTTCGGTGACAGAAAGTTCTGGAATCTGAGAGGAGCCACAAATTTCCTTCCACCCGGCGTTCCCCCAAGTCTCCCGATAAAAATGATACCTCACTTGTGTGGGTAGGCCTAGCGCCCGCGACAGGAAACGCCCCAAAGCGCAACGTGGACACATCCAAATTTTTGGAAGAAAACAGAGGTGTTTTTTGAGAAGTGCCTACCTGTAGATTTTGGCCTCTAGCTCAGCCGGCACCTAGGGAAACCTACCAAACCTGTGCATTTCTGAAAACTAGAGACCTAGGGCAATCCAAGGAGGGGTGACTCGCGGGGCTCGGACCAGGTTCTGTTACCCAGAATCCTTTGCAAACCTCAAAAAGTGGCTAAAAAAACAAGTTTTCCTCACATTTCGGTGACAGAAAGTTCTGGAATCTGAGAGGAGCCACAAATTTTCTTCCACCCGGCGTTCCCCCAAGTCTCCCGATAGAAATGATACCTCACTTGTGTGGGTAGGCCTAGCGCCCGCGACAGGAAACGCCCCAAAGCGCAACGTGGACACATCCAAATTTTTGGAAGAAAACAGAGGTGTTTTTTGAGAAGTGACTACCTGTAGATTTGGGCCTCTAGCTCAGCCGGCACCTAGGGAAACCTACCAAACCTGTGCATTTCTGAAAACTAGAGACCTAGGGGAATCCAAGGAGGGGTGACTTGTGGGGCTCGGACCAGGTTCTGTTACCCAGAATCCTTTGCAAACCTCAAAAAGTGGCTAAAAAAACAAGTTTTCCTCACATTTCGGTGACAGAAAGTTCTGGAATCTGAGAGGAGCCACAAATTTCCTTCCACCCGGCGTTCCCCCAAGTCTCCCGATAAAAATGATACCTCACTTGTGTGGGTAGGCCTAGCGCCCGCGACAGGAAACGCCCCAAAGCGCAACGTGGACACATCCAAATTTTTGGAAGAAAACAGAGGTGTTTTTTGAGAAGTGCCTACCTGTAGATTTTGGCCTCTAGCTCAGCCGGCACCTAGGGAAACCTACCAAACCTGTGCATTTCTGAAAACTAGAGACCTAGGGGAATCCAAGGAGGGGTGACTTACGGGGCTCGGACCAGGTTCTGTTACCCAGAATCCTTTGCAAACCTCAAAAAGTGGCTAAAAAAACAAGTTTTCCTCACATTTCGGTGACAGAAAGTTCTGGAATCTGAGAGGAGCCACAAATGTCCTTCCACCCGGCGTTCCCCTAAGTCTCCCGATAAAAATGATACCTCACTTGTGTGGGTAGGCCTAGCGCCCGCGACAGGAAATGCCCCAAAACAGAACGTGGACACATCACATTTTTTCAATGAAAACAGTGCCTACCTGTGGATTTTGGCCTCTAGCTCAGCCGGCACCTGGGGAAACCTAGCAAACCAGCACATTTTTGAAAACTAGAAACCCAGGGGAATCCAATATGAGGTGACTTGTGGGGCTCGGGCCAGGTTCTGTTACCCAGAATCCTTTGCAAACCTCAAAATGTGGCTAAAATACCACGTTTTCCTCACATTTCGGTGACAGAAAGTTCTGGAATCTGAGAGGAGCCACAAATTTCTTTCCACCCAGCGTTCCCCCAAGTCTCCCGATAAATATGATACCTCACTTGTGTGGTTAGGCCTGGTGCCTGCGACAGGAATAGATCACACAACGGTCAATGTTGGTCCTTATGTGAGGCAGCTGTTGACCCTGGGGTGATCCATTCCTGACACAGGCACTAGGTGTAGGCACTCAAGTGGGGTAGTGTTTTTATCAGGACAGGTGAGGAGTCACTGGGTGGTAGGAATGTTGTGGATCCCAGCATATTCCTGTAGTTTGTGTGACAGAAATGCGAGAAAAATAGAGTTTTTTTTCAACATTTCAGCTTTGCAGGGTATTCTGGGTAAGAAAACTTTGGGGAATCCACACAAGTCACACCTCTGTGGACTCCCCCGAATGTCTAGTTTCCAGAAATGTTTGGGTTTAGTGTGTTTCTCTATATGGCCGCCGAATCCAGGACCAAAAACACAGGTGCCTGCCTTACAAAACCAGTTTGTTTTGCCATAGACAATTTTGATGTCTCCACAATATGATTTGGGTGGTGGAATTTGGGGCTGAACTAAATTGGTGAGCTCCCAAGAGAGCACTCTCTCTCTGCTTGCCGCCGCATTCACCTGCTCTCTGGGTTGGCCTAACCCACTATTACCCAGTTGCACGAACAGCTTGCGAAGGGACAGCAGGACTGTCCTCATCACCTCCCTCATAATGTACTGGAAGAGGAGTTTTCGAATGGGACTCCTCTGACTGAAAAATCACTCCCAGAGTCTGCGCCATTGTCCTATCCCTCAGATGCTGTCTCAGTATCTGATGTCTCAGTCTCTGATCCTATGTCAGAGCGGTCCTCTATAACCCGAGTGCAGGCAGCAGTCATCCATCAAGATGCCATCTCTGCTATTGGCTAAACTGTTGCTCTAAAACACTAGCCTACGTAGACAGTCACAAAATCGATGGTGTGTGTGAGATACGTGCAACAGTAGAGGCCACCTTACCTGCGCTTCTTCCCTCAATCAGCACGTACTTTCAAGACACTCAAAAAACACCTTGTCACATACCATTCGTCACAGTCTTTAGCACCTCCTGCGCCCAGTCCAACAATCATTATTGGTGCTCCCACTCCCTCCTCCTCGGATTCCCTCATTACCACCCAGCAAAAGTGCCCTTCATCTCTCCATAGACTTTACTAATGTACTCAGCTATTTACATAAAATACAGATGTGCTCTTTGCAGTAGGCATATAAACCTTCTGCGCTTCTTTATGGCACTAAAACTGCCACTAGACAAGTCAGACCCTTTTCCCCCCAGGGAAACCACACACATATTGACAAAAGTGATGTATATATGACAGCCAACCACCTGAAACTCAACTCAAGCAAAACCGAAATAATCCTCTTTGGCCCTCACCAAAAAAACCTGGGACCCCCCATGGTGGCCCACCACGCTAGGCCCTGCACCCACCCCCGCCAACTACGCACGCAACCTCAGCATCATCCTAGACTCCTCCCTCTCTATGACCCAACAAATCAACGCTCTTACCTCCTCATGCTTCAACAAACTCCGTATACTGAAAAACATTCAAATGGATCCCCACAGAGACCAGAAAAACTGTCACTCACGCACTCATCAGCAGCAGGCTTGATTACAGAAACGCCCTCTACGCCGGCACCACTCTAAAACTCAAGTGCAAACTACACGCATCCAGAACTCAGCAGCACGACTCATCCTCGACCTCCGCCGACACGAACACATCTCTCCACACCTCAAATCCCTCCACTGGCTCCCCATTGACAAAAGGATCACCTTCAAGATCCTCATCCTCGCACACAAATCACTCCACAACACAGGCCCTGCCTACCTCAACGAGAGTCACCTTCCACACCCCCACACGAAACGTCCGCTCAGCTGACCTCTCTCTCGCCTCTGTCCCCCGCATCAAACACACCACCACCGGGGGCAGATCCTTCTCCTACATTGCACCCAAAACATGGAACGCACTCACAACCCACATTCGCAAGACCCAAAACCTACTTCTTTTCAGGAAGGGCCTCAAAACCTGGCTTTTTGAACAGTGAACCTCCTAGCCCCTTTCCCTCCCCCCGTCCCCCCCCAGCGCCTTGAGACCCTCACAGGTGAGTAGCGCGCTTTATAAATCTCTTTGATACAGATCTACCTATATATATATATATATATATATATATATATATATATATATATATATATATATCTACATAGATATATCTATAGATATATCCATGTACCTAGATATATCTATCTACATAGATATATATATATAGATATATACATATATTTTTTTTTAGTTGCTGTATGGTTTCCTTGGGGGCCAAAATGGCCCCCAGGGAAACCCTACAACATCTAAAAAAAAAATTGCCCCCACAGGGGGTCACCCTGCCCACGTGCGACCCCCTGTCATTTCATTTTTTTTTTTTTTTGATGCTCTGCATCAGGACCTCTGAATAGTGAGCACGTGGAGCTGGGCTGGCTCCCTTATATAGAGTCTGGCCCAGCCCACAAACCACACCCAGTCATGCTGCAGAGAAAGCTTCTAGAAGGCCCTGGAAAGGGACCACACCCTAACACACTCTGAAAGCCTGCAGCAATACATTGCAAATGAACAGTATTTATAAGCACCTTGAATAGAAGTCTTCAGGCTTACACTCTGCAATGCAAAAGGTTCAACAACAGCATATCAACATAATGGGTCAATTACGTTATCTCATAAGTGCTGGGTTTTTGCATTCCAGTCGCCCGTAGAGCGCGCACTGCCCTGATGTTGACAGCTTGGGCCTACCTTAGGGGTGACTTATTTGTAGAAAAAGGGAAGTTTAAGGCTTGGCAAGTACTTTTAGATGGCAAGTCGAAGCGTCAGTGAAACTGCACACACAGGCCTTGAAATGGCAGGCCTGAGACATGGTTAATGGGCCACGTATGTGGATGGCACAATAAGTGCTGCAGGCCCACTGGTAGCATTTAATTTACAGGTCCTGGGCACATGTAGTGCTCTTTACTAGGGACTTATAAGTAAATAAAATATGCCAATTGGGGATGAACCAATGTTACTGTGTTAAGAGCGAGAGCATATGCACTTTAGCATTAGTTAGCAGTGCACAGAGTCCTGAAACCAGCAAAAACAGTGTCTGAAAAGTAGAGGGAGGCAGGCAAAACTTTGGGGTATGAACACCCTTAGGCTGTCAGGTCTTAAAGTATGATTTTCATAAACTGGATACTGTCCTAAATGAGGAGCATTAGCACTTCTTAATCAGTTGTACTCTTTTCCACAACTTGGATCAGCATTTAATTTGCTGTCATCAAACTCAACAAGATACAAACTGGACAATGTTCTAACTTAAGATAAGGCTGCATATGACACACCTTCATTAAACATTGTACTGCCCATATTAATAAATGCTCCATCTACCTTTAAACCTTGAGATTCATGAATAGTCACAGCATATGCTGGGGAAACGTTTTCAGTAGAACATATAAGTCTTTCACAGGCAAAAAGCATAAAATGAATTTACCAATCTGCTCTACGCCATTAACCTGATCACATTTTATTGCTAAGTATTCAACCTCATTCCTATTAGGAAAGCAAATGAAATCAATAACTTTACCCATAGCACCACTAAGTAATCCTTCCTCAACATTTAACTTTCAATGCAAATTTACTCTACTATTCTAGAAAACACTTAAACATGTCTCTAATCCCACAGTTCTGGAAACAGATTTTTCCAATGAATCCAGTTTCACTTGCAGATTTTCATTTAGGAATGATGTCACACCCTGGTGTTCCATGTTTATCTATTGCTGTAAGTTGCAAAATGGCTTCTTTCTCCAACGTTAGCAATTCTTTGTTGAAACAGGTGCACTCCTCAAGTGTAGGCATTAGGCATACAATTGAGTTTAAAAATAAAATAAAAGTGAACATTAGCTCTGCTGCTGTCTTTGGTAGGAAACAGTTTTTTAACAAGTCAACCTTCTAGGTGATGTTTTCCCTCTTTTGAGAGAACATCTACTCTAATATCCTTGAGAATATTTGCATATTCAACATCAGATGATTGTCCCATATTTCTTATGAGATCTTTGTATTGAAAAGTGAACCAAATGTTCACACTTCAAATACTTCCCAAGGAATCTGAGTTTCATCATGGAGCAGTGTTTTGAACACAGGCTGTCCTTCGACTGGTGTAAGTTGCGGTAGATCACCGAACACAATCAAGTGTTTTCCTCCAAATAGCACATCATAGTCTGTCCCTAGATTTGGTTGAATTCTCCAGTGTACAAAGGCAAGCAATACGTTTGAGACCATGCCCCCCTTATCTATGATTAAAAGTTTAAACTTTTTCAGTACTCATGACAAGCTTTACCTGAGAACAATTGGTACTCCAGTGAGTTGTAATCGTCCACTGGCAGCAAAAGAAGTCAGTGTAAAGTAATTCCTTTAATACTTTGTGCAGCTAATCTAGTGAGTACTGTTAATACACATGACAAATTACACTCTATACTTTTCTGTAGGAAAGCAGTGAGAACTTGTATTAAAAAGCTTTTGCTTAACCGCTGACATACAATAGTATTGGCTTAAATGATATGCATGCTTAAATTATGTGCATGAACACTCTTCTCATGGAGGAATACATGCTTAGCGCTGTCTTTCACCTCCATATATATTTCTTGTTGCTCATCATTTAGTTGTCCAACTAACTCTACCAAATCAACTCTTTCCCGTCTTGCTTGTAGCATTGCAGTCTTCACTTTAGTCATTGCAATGGCAGCTTCATTTTCAATGATTGGCTGTCCATGAGGATCTTGACTTAGAAGATGTGAACTTTGGCTGCTTCGTGAACTGACCCTAGCTATCTCAGCAGCAATTGTTTCTTCCTGTTCAATCTCATAATTTAACATTTTCAGATAGTTAGGAAATAAACACTCAGTGGTATGCTTTGTGGCATTGAAAGAGTTTTCATAGCAGTCAGAGTCCTAGTAATTCTGATTCAGAATGCCAAGGCTTAAACAGTTGTATAAATGCCAAATAGAAAAGTTTTTAGCAGTTTGGCAACTAAGGGTCTGATTTAGATATTGGCAGGTGGGTTACTCCATTACAGAATTAATGGATGTCCAATCCGCTGAAATCTAAATCTCGTAGGACATAATGGGATTTAGATTTCGGCAGACTGTATATACATCACTGTTGTGACAGAGTAACCAATCCACCAATAACTAAATCAGGCCCTAAGTTTTCTGTGGACAATTAGACTGCCTTTCATTTGTTGTACCAAACAACCATCACCACCAACTACTGCAAATTTACCTTTATCTAAATTTTCTGTTACATTGTTTCTATATCTGTAGTGTTGAAATACCTCATAAAGACAAAACCTTTTAAGATGTGGACTCCTTTTAGGATAGTAAGGGTCCAACATATTTGTTTTGAAATTATCTGTACTTCCTGGGTCAAACTCTGCAAGGTACTTAATTTCTGGAAAAGACTTCAACACTCTATTTCGTGTGCATCACAGCTCTAGACTTACCCAAACAAAGCCTCTTGACTTTGAATATAAACTAGCTCATAGGATCACAGCACTCCTAGGATCCAAGTTTCTCTTCCTGAAAGCATCTTCAAGCTGAAGCTATACAATTTCTTGGATAGAGACTTTATAGCAGATTTATCCTCCCATATAGCCTTCATCTCTGTCTTCTCTGATTTTTTATGTATGAAGTCACAAAATGAGCACAAGCAATGGAGTTGTGAGCAACAAATTGAATGTCCTAATTGAAATTCCACACTCTGAGAATGTCAGGATTATAGTCATTAATATTTGGAAGCCTCTGTTCTTCATAGGTTGGATGTGATTTTCAGTGATTTTCAAGAAAGTGTGTATATCACTGCAGACAAAAAACAGCTCACTCCTCCTTTGCAAATTACAGGTCTTGGAAATTTAAAATTACACTTTGCATAAAATTTTCCTTTAGCTCTGTATTTCCACCAACAGTATTTCCCACATTTCTGTGTATGAAAGAAAAAAACTTGCTGTTTCAGGCCCTTTTCATCTCTGTCTGGGATAGCACATGCCATATACTATTCGAAAGACTCATCTGTGTCTGTTCCAAATTTTGGTGCATCTTTTATCCATAACAGCATATGAATATTAGGAGCACTTCTTGCTTAGTACTCTATGCTAAAAGAAATAAGTAACTTCTCCAAGATATTTTTTATTGCAGATAAGGGGTAGCATGGCTTGACATCTGTGGTTAAAATACTTACAAACATTTGCAGGATCCAAAGAGCAAAGTTCTCCTGGTGTTTTCAAATTGATGTCCTTAAAGTTTCAATTTCTCAAAAAGTTAAGGAAGTAATTTCATGCATATTCTGCACAACTGAGGATCACAAACCAAGGAGGGGCACCTACATTTCTCAACATACACTTCAGTTCACCATGATGACAATACCAATACTCATTGGTTCCATGTTGGCATGCCATCAAATTTATCAGATTGCACTCTCACTTCTCATCCTTTCCATGAATTTTATCAACAAAGTCTTTCACAGACAGATTTTGTAGAATGACTCTTGTCTTAAGTATGTGGTTAACAGCATATGATAGTCCAGACAAATCACTTTCAAATAATAGATGGAACATATATGAAATACTTTGATGAAATCTAGGGTCCTCTGAATATAGGGGGTCATTCTGACCCTGGCGACGACCGCGGGAGCACCGCCAACAGGCTGGCGGTGCTCCCATGGGCATTCTGACCGTGGCAGTACAGCCGCTGTCAGATACGGGAAATGCCCAAGGGAATCCTCCATGGCGGCGCTGCAAGCAGCGCCGCCATGGGGATTCCGACCTCCTTTCCGCCAGCCTGGTTCTGGCGGTTTAGACCGCCAGAACCTGGCTGGCGGTAACAGGTGTCGTGGGGACCCTGGGGGCCCCTGCAGTGCCCATGCCAATGGCATGGGCACTGCAGGGGCCCCCTAACAGGGCCCCACCAAGATTTTCAGTGTCTGCCAAGCAGGCACTGAAAATCGCGATGGGTGCAACTGCACCCGTCGCACCCCTTCCACTCCGCCGGCTCCATTCGGAGCCGGCATCCTCATGGAAGGGGGTTTCCCGCTGGGCTGGCGGGCGGCCTTCTGGCGGTCGCCCGCCAGCCCAGCGGGAAACTCAGAATAACCGCGGCGGTCTTTTGACCGCGCAGCGGTATTCTGGTGGTTCCCGCTTGGCGGGCGGCTCCCGCCTCCCGCCAAGCTCAGAATGACCCCCATAATCTGGTTGACCTGTACTCATACACATTATTTTGTTTCACATAGATTGTAGCTTTTTTTCAACTTCATTTAAATCCACTAGTTCTTGCCAGATTTCTTTGTTTTTTTGTCGACACACAGTTCACTAGACTAATAATTGGTTGATTTATATCTCTCTCTCTACACCCACAGTTTCAATATTTCATTTAAAGTCTAAAGGTAAGTAGACACTTTACCTTAAAGGCCTTTTAGTATCTCATTCGGTGGTAGTTTCCCACTCTTTGTGTCAGGCCTACCTTTTTGCAGGAGTGAAATGGACACGCTGCAGTTCCCTGCTTCCCTGCAAATCAAGCAGACCTCAAGATGGTCACGCCTGACCAACCGGGACAAAGGGACAAAGTTTACTCAAGCAGACTCCAGTCTCACACCTGGTGATATCAGATTTGTAATTCAGCTTCTAGAAAAGTAAGAACAGAGCTTAGGAGCTAAGACATTCATAACATAACTGTCAATACTTCAGATTAATATGGCCTATCTGTGCATTCCGAATGCGCCTTCCTCGTACCTGTTTGGATGTTCCCTATGTTTGCATTACCTATGTTGCTCTACATATGGAACAAAACTCAACACTGCTAACTTCACCAGACTGTCATGAGACCATGATTCAATATGTATGAGCAAGGAAAAGAACCACCTAATACTTACTTAGATTATTTAGGCTCTGCTTTCGAGGGAGGTGCATATTGTCTACACAGCTTACCTTTTGTACATAATGTCATTTGATTCAGAAAAAGCAATATACCAAAACAGTTTTCATCACGTTATAGTCCATCAACCTTAATACCATACAGTGTTTTATATCATTATTCATCACTGTTCATCATTCATCAAATTCACAATTATTATACATGATACTAATAGTGAATATCATTGTTCATTAGGTCATCAAATACACAGTTTATGTGCATGTCACTCATAATGTCTATAACTTCATTAGTTCATTAAGGTAATAAATATTGTTTCTTTTAGCTCAGAAGAATACTGAAAAAAATGGTTAGCTTCACCAGTTTCATCTATATGAAGAGTGCTAAGATAAATCTGAGAAGAAGGTGAACTGTGAGTGCGGAGAAGAAGAAGGGAACCGAAGACCCCGACACCAAGGATGCGACTGTTGCAAGAAAGCAGGATGGAGAAGTGCCGAGCATTTGGGAAGGAGGAGCCAGCGGAAATTGAGGAGGCCAACAGAAGATGCTGATTAAACAGGTACGTACAGGAAGCATGCAACAACGACATGTGAGCATCCCAATGCAGCACAAAGCCTTAAAGGCTATGTACTCCACCCCTTAAAGGGACAACTCAGCCGGGATGCCATGCAGGCAGTGGCCTGACACTTTGTTTCCATACGAACGATTGCTTGAAAAGGGTATATTGATTGTTTCAGTATTGATTCATAAATATTTAAATGTTGAAGTTCTTCTGGAATTGAAACCAACTTCAACTTGTTATGCATTGCTCTGGCAGGTATTTTGTTGTCCTCTACCTTATCTTAGAAATATTTAGATATAATTTGCAATGTTGTCAAATCAAAGCGTTCCTCCACAAATAAATACACAGCCACTTATCTCTGTTCTCTTGTCAAGTTTTTGAGAACAAAACAACATTTCGAATTTGGCTTTTGTCGTGAATGCGTCAACAACAAATGCAAACACAGTTTAGTTTCTCAGTAGAAACTGCAGTAAACCTTGCAATTTCTGGTGCAAAGTTTTCAGTACTGATATCTGTGTTATTTTCCTCCTCGTTTTCCCTGCACTCCTACTGACCTCAAGAACTACAGCCCAATCTCACTGCTACCTTTTCTAGCTAAAGTCACCAAGAAAGCAATCAACTCTCAGCTACGCCAACACATCAAGGACCACAACATCCTAGACGTCTACCAAAACCGCCCTGCTCACAGGTACAGATGACATACGTTCCCTCCTTGACCAAGGACAGACAGCAGCCATCATCCTCCTTGATCTCTCAGCCGCCTTTGATACAGCATCTTATTGTACACTATGCACCAGACTACACGCAGCAGGTATACAAGGCAAAGCACTTCAATGGATTCTCTCCTTCATGTCTGACAGAACACAGAGAATCAGTCTCCCACCTCACCGATCAGGGCCCACCAACATCAGCTGTGGAGTAACCCAAGAATCTTCTTCGAATGCACCGCTTTTCAAAATATACATGAGCCCACTTGCCACCATCATCAGGAACTACAGGACGAATATCGTCTCCTACGCCGATGGAAGCTATGGCCACTTGAATGAGGGAGAGTGAAGTGAGCTTGAAACAACGCGAAGGGAGGCTTGTAAGTTCCATTCTTCAACTGTTTATTTCAATGGTACAAGAGTAAACTGACAATAAATCACCCCAGCGCCAGCAGTCGGCCCTCCGATGTCCAAATCATCCAGCCGCGGCGTCCGACCGTTGCTCTCGAATCCCCGGCGTTCCTCGCTGCATAATTCAGCACGAGGAACACCGAGGAACCAAAACACGGGCGCGTGTCAGCGTCTCCGCTGCACGCGCGGTCTAATACACAGCTGAATACAGCTGACCGGCCCGCGCAGCGAACACGCTGCTATTACATTGTGCTTAAGCACTACAATTAGTTTTCCTTTTTAACAACAAAAAAAACAAACAACAAAACAAAAAAAACTTACAAATATACCCCTAAGGAAAACAAACAATAGTTTGATAACCATACATGCCAAGTATTGAAAGAAAACATGTTCAACCTAAACAAATCCACATCACCGATACCTTATAGGTAACTTGTGAACTCTATCACTTTTTATGGTAGGCACAAGATCCAAGCATGGACTTCCCCTCTTTGAACTGAAGTCCTTTGCTCCTCCGGCTTTTTTGACCTTTAGGCATTCCTTCTCTTTCGAATAATGATCCCCTTTATCTTGAGACGGCAACAAAACCTCCTTTGATTCCACTTTTACAACTTTACCTATGTTCCACCAGTTACCTCCATCAACACGCACAGCATTACCACATACCTTGTCAATCTTAAGTGGTTCAGAAAACTTAGAGTCACCTTTCTTCACAAAAACTGGCAATTTGATTTGCACCCAATCACCAACGGTGAACTGGACATCCTTCACACTCTTTTTCTTATCATAATACATTTTCTGTCTTTGTTGAGCATTTTCCACATTTGAACGAATTTTTGAGTGTATGTGTTCCTTACATGTAGTATTTTTAAAAAACTTATCCAACCAAGCTGGCCTAAAAAGAGTGGCAGGCTTTCTCCCTTTAAGTGCCTCAAACGGAGATACCCCTGTGGTGGTGTGAGGTGTTGTTCGGTAAAACCAAAGCATACTCTTAACAGCGGCGTCAACTACACATCCATTGGCTAACGCCCACTGAATACATTCACCAATCACTCTATTAAAACGTTCAACCAAACCATTAGTTTGCGGTTGACAGAAAGAACTTTTCAAATGTTTGATGGCACACTCATTTAAAAAACTATCAAATTCACTAGATACAAACTGAACCCCGTTGTCCGACACCAGTTCCTTAGGAAACCCTTCCTCTAAAAATACATCCTTCAAAAACGTTACACTTGACGTGGAATCTGCATGACTCACAAACTTCACATGAGGCCACTTGGAAAAGTAATCAATAACAACATAAGCATACCGTAACTTAGGAGGAAGAGAATTAAATGGTCCCAGCAAATCGATTCCTAACTTTTCCCAGGGACCTGCTGGACATTCTATTGGCTTTAGCGGAGGACTTGACGTTTTGAGAGTCTTATCACTAGATGTACAAATAAGACATGATTTGACTAATGTATCAATGTCTCTGTCCATTTGCGGCCACCAATAGTATTCTCTCACCCTTTTTTTTTGTAAAAGTAGCACCCAAATGACCGTCATGTGCTTTTTGGATAATCTTATACCTTATAACATCAGGAGGAACAATCTTATCATTTCTCAACACTATCCCATCTTCAATAGACAGTTCTTCAGACACCTTTGAAAATGGTTGTTCACTCTGGTTCAAATTTTTTTCATGTGGCCACCCTTCCTCATTGTATGTCAAAATTCTAGAGAGAACATGATCACTTGAAGTCGCTTCTCTCCATTGGGTTTCAGTGAACGACCCAGTACGTTTCAAATCGATGACAGCAATGAAACAGTTTTCATCTTGACAGTCCATTTCCTCTTCACAGTCTTCAGAAATCGGATTCCTGGATAGATAATCAGCTCTCACGTTCTTTCCCCCAGAAATGTGTACCACAGAGAAATCAAATTGTAACAACCTGGCAGCAAATCTTGCGATTCTTGGTGTGCTGCTTTTTACATTGGTACCATTTAGAATAGAAACTAATGGCTTATGATCTGTCTGAAGAACAAAATGTCTTCCCCATAAATACGATTTAAATTTTTCTATACCCCACCAACATGCCAATAACTCTTTTTCAATTACCGAATAATGTACTTCATTAGGTCTGAGTACTCTTGACGCAAAACCAATGGTATGTTCCTGTATCTCATTCATTTGCGTCAAAACAGCACCCAGACCGAATTTACTGGCATCCACTGTCAAACAACATTTCAGATTGTGATCATAGGATTGTAAAACTTTAGCACTACACAAATTCTGCTTAATCGAGCCAAAAGCTTACATACACTCAGCATTCCACACAAACTCAGAATTAGTCTTGAGTAAATTAGAGATGGGTCTGACTAGCGTAGCAAAATTTTCAATAAACCTAGAATAAAATTCGCAAAGTCCCAAAAATGATTTGACACCACCTTTGTCCTGAGGAGCTGGTGCACTCACAATCGCATCCACCAGACCTGGTCTGGGATGCACACCCTCAGCTGTGATGACATGACCCAGATACTCTACAGACGTTTGTAAAAACTGACATTTTTCTCTTTTCAACACAACACCAGCACCATCAAACTTACTTAAAACCTGTTTCAAAATTGAATCATGTTCCTCTCGGTCACACGCATGTATCAACACATCATCCTGGAAAATACACACTTTGTCTATTCCTTTGAGAAGAGTAGACATAATCCTCTGAAATACAGACGCCGCTGACGCCAACCCAAACGGCATACGACAATATTGATATGTTCCCCACAGGGAAACAAAAGCCGTGAAGTGCCGAGAATCCTGAGTCAATTCAACTTGGTGATAAGCAGTAGCCAAATCAAGTTTAGAAAATAATTTCGCTCCATTGATACAGGAGAGCATCTCACCAATCTTAGGCAGGGGATGAGAGTCTACCCAGATCTCTTTGTTAAGTGCCCTCAAATCCACACATACTCTCAAGTCTCCATTTTTTTTCTTTGCGACAACCAATGGAGATAACCATAATGAAGAGTCAACAGGTTCAATAATTCCTTTTTTTTGTAAGTTATCTAATTCTTTTTCCAGCTCATCTCTGACACTGAATGGCACTCCTCTCAACTTATGTTTAATAGGAATAGCCTTATCCTTCACCTTAATCTTGTGTGTAAACCCTTTTATTTTCCCTAACTCACCAGAGAAAACCCTTGGAAACTCATTCAACAAATTCTCAATATCAGAGGAGTCTCTGATAGCAGACACCTGTTCACACGTGCCTGGGCGCAAAACCATTCCAAACAGCCCTTGGTGAAACCATCCTAAAATGTTCAGTCCTTTCACTGCTACGTAGACCTTCCCAATAATGCGTCAACCCTTGAAAACCATAATGTCATCAAAGTAACCTACTAAATCAATCTTCCTTCCCTCATAAGAAATAGGAGTCCTATCTGGTGGATTCAACTTTCTTGTTCCCCAGTTTTGTACAAATAGCTCCTGGGTGATCATAGTGATTCTAGCACCCGAGTCAGCCAGTAACTTCAACGTTTTGTCTCCAACTTGAACAAAAACATATGGATCAATACAGTGCTCAGGATTACCAGACACTATGTCCTGGTCTCCCACCGCCAGAATCATCTCTTGAATTTCATTCATCAATTCATCCATCCTGTCATCAGTATCATCACTGACCGCATTAACCTTAGTGAAACTGTTTTTGTTACTTTGACAAACCCTTGCAAAATGACCAATTTTGCCACACGATCTACATTGAACATTTTTTGCTGGACATGCTTTTCCACCTTTTACATGTAATGTGTAGCCGCATCTAAAACAGATATTAGACTGCTTGAAAAAACTACAGGATTTGTTCGCCTCGACTTTGTTGTGAGAAAATGCCATAGTCTTGCGTCTGTCATCCGATCTCTGAACTACATTCACCATTTCATCTTTAGCACATTCCAATTCTTTAGCAGATTTAATAGCAGTCTCAATGCTTTTAGCAATCCTAATGGAATCCGACAAAGAAGGATCGCCCAAGGACAACAATTTTTGCTTTATAGCTTTATCAGAACAGTGACAAATAAATTGGTCACGTATTAACTGATCCGTAAATGTTTCAAAACGACACTCTGACGCAAGTTTCCTCAGTACCGAAATGTACATGTTAACATCTTCTCCACTTTTTTGCTCTCTCCTAAAAAACTTATGTCTTGAAATAACTAAACTTGGTGGTGCATCAAATCTGTTGCCCAATTTCTTAAGAGCGTCTTCAAATTCATCGAGTTCCTCGCCTTCATCCGCTTGAACTTCTGGCAAATGTTTATATACCGACCTTCCCTCAAAACCTAAAGAATGGAGTAACAAGCATTTTTTCCTTTCCGGTCTAAATCTTGACTCTCCAATAGCACCCATATATGTTTCAAACGCATCATACCATTGCCTCCATGGTATAGTTGGCTCACCGGGTGTTTCCAAAAAAGGTGGCGGAGGGTTGACCGACTGCATGACTGGAAACGCAGACCCAAGAACTATTTACAAACCCATAAAAATTAATTCAATGTAGACTTGAAAGGTCCCGTGCACTTACTGCTTGATAAAAACACTATAAAAGTTGAAACTTACTGATGTTCAAAGATGTCCGCCACTCTTTCCATCAAAAATGGGCCTGCCTGCACCATCACCTCCAGAATGAGGGATCATGGGAGAAAATACACAAAAAAAACTCACTGTCATTAGTCCAGGAGGTCATCCATTAGCAGAGAACTAGTACTAGCACGAGTGGGCTACACGATGTGTGCCTGGGGTGATCCAGTTTCACAGCTCGTCGCCAAATGAAGTGAGCTTGAAACAACACGAAGGGTGGCTTGTAAGTTCCATTCTTCAACTGTTTATTTCAATGGTACAAGAGTAAACTGACAATAAATCACCCCAGCGCCAGCAGTCGGCCCTCCGATGTCCAAATTATCCAGCCGCGGCGTCCGACCGTTGCTCTAGAATCCCCGGCGTTCCTCGCTGCATAATTCAGCACGAGGAACACCGAGGAACCAAAACACGGGCGCGTGTCAGCGTCTCCGCTGCGCGCGCGGTCTAATACACAGCTGAATACAGCTGACCGGCCCGCGCACCGAACACGCTGCTATTACATTGTGCTTAAGCACTACAGAGAGCTGCCTCAAACTGAACACCAATAAAAATGAGATCCTCGTCATGGGACCGTCAGCTGGGGATGACTCTTGGTAGCCCTCCACACTCGGCAAACACCCCTCCCCAACATACCACGCACACAACCTCAGTGTCATCCCCAACTCAATGCTCACCATGACCAGGCAGGTCAACTCCGTCGCTTCCACATCCTCGACTCGTACAAAAGATTGTCAAATGGATACCAACCGACTGCCTAAAAACAGTGACACACGCCCTTGTCACAAGCAGACTTGGCTACGTCAACGCCCTCTACGCTGGAACCTCCAAGAAGGACCTGAAAAAATACAATAGATCCAGGATGCCGCCATCCGGCTCATCCTAAACATCCATCACCCAGAACACATTACAGAACACCTAGAGAAACCTACACTGGCTCACCATTGAGAAGAGGATAACTTCACGCATCTCGTACACACAGAACCCTCCACGACAACGGACCCAACTACCTTAACAACCGCATCAACTGGTACACCCCTTCCAGACTGCTCCACTCGTCCCAACAGTCACTCGCCAACGTACCCCGCATAAAGAAGTCCTCAGCAGGTGGAAAAACATTTTTATACCTGGTAGCAAAAGGATGGAATACCTTACCACCTCACCTCAGACAGTCGCCATCGCTGCCTCAGTTCAGGAAGGACCTCAAGACCTGGCTCTTCGATTGATACTTAAGGTCAACCCTCAGTGTCTTGAGACCCTATGGATGAGTAGTGCACTTTACAAGCCCATGATTGATTGAATCACAGATGTAGTTACTTTATTCTCAAAATCACTAACTAATTTTATTTACCTGCACATCTTTACCATCCAATCAAATATTTTCTTTTATACCTTAGGTGCTGTCCTCCATTTTAAATTTTAAACTAGCTTTCATTTCGATTGCGAGTTATAGTTTTGTGTTTTGGACCAGTTAGAATGCTAGAAAGAGTGGCATTGACAGGTACCTGGGTTTGCCTAATGTGGACATTACTCAGGTAGGCCAGAGGGGATTAAAGTGCCATCAATTGCTGCCTTTGGTTGAAAGCATTATGGATTGCCAAAATCCAGGGCTCAAGATTGTGCTCTGTGGTGGCGATGACCTAGGCACAAATACTGGGCTGGGACTGGAAATCCTAATGAAGGATACCCTTGGTAAAATCATTTGTACTTTTCCCACATACTGCTTTGGTGTTCTCTAACATTTGCCAAAGGCAGAAATTGAAGTGGTCTGTGAGTGAGTGTAGGAAGGTAGCCTCTTTCTAGCTTTGTTACCCCCACTTTTGGCGTGTTTGTGAGTATATGTCAGGGTGTTTTTACTGTCTCACTGGGATCCTGCTAGCCAGGGCCCAGTGCTCATAGTGAAAACCCGATGTTGTCAGTGTGTTTGTTATGTGTCACTGGGATCCTGCTAGCCAGGACCCCAGTGCTCATACGTTTGTGGCCTATATGTGTTCCCTGTGTGGTGCCTAACTGTATCACTGAGGCTCTGCTAATCAGAACCTCCAGAACCTCAGTGTTTATGCTCTCTCTGCTTTCTAAATTTGTCACTGCAGGCTAGTGACTACATTTACCAATTCTCATTGGCACACTGGTACACCCATATAATTCCCTTGTATATGGTACTTAGGTACCCAGGGTATTGGGGTTCCAGGAGATCCCTATGGGCTGCATCATTTCTTTTGCCACGCATAGGGAGCTCAGACAATTCTTACACAGGCCTGCCACTGCAGCCTGAGTGAAATAACGTCCACGTTATTTCACAGCCATTTCTCACTGCACATAAGTAACTTATAAGTCACCTATATGTCTAACCCTCACTTAGTGAAGGTTGGGTGCCAAGTTACTTAGTGTGTGGGCACCCTGGCACTAGCCAAGGTGCCCCCTCATCGTTCAGGGCAAATTCCCCGAACTTTGTGAGTGCGGGGACACCATTACAGGTGTGCACTATATATATTTCACTACCTATGTATAGCGTCACAATGGTAACTCCGAACATGGCCATGTAACATGTCTAAGATCATGGAATTGTCAGACTCACCAGATCCTCGGGCCTGTGCACATTCCCAACACTTCCACCACAAGACAGCTCCAATACTCGGATTAGAATTGTCACAGAGTCTAAGAGAGTCCAAGCAGGGAAAAGGGTAATAGGAAGGGAACAGCTGGGAAGGAGACCTGTAGGAATCAAAAAGGTTAAAACACACAATATCAACATCATATCATATGAATCAACACTAGGCTATGACTCTAAGCATTGTCATTCTGAAAACATGGATAATCCAAGCATAGACTTAAAATGACTAGGCTTCAAGATGACTGGATACCTGTGAGGGAATGAAGAAAGTTTAAATGCAACTTTCAAATTCAAGTATTATCTTTTACATGAGGATCAGGAAATAATCTGAATGATTTCTAAACCATCATATGAATCGTGTTTGAGAAATATATTATGTACACCTAACATTACATCTAGAACTCTAGCTTTTTTGTTCTCTCAAATTGCCGGACCATGAATTGCGCACATTGCAGATTTTTACATAGATTGTAAATACCATAGAATGATTGTGCACCATGAATAACACAAATTAGACTAGAGAAATAAATCACACGTCTTGCCAACTCGAAAGCCACCAAGTAAATGCCTTAAAATGGTAGCGCATAATGAACACCGTGATTTTAAACACAGAAAAGGAATTGCGCGGCTTGCCGATTCAAATGTCACCATATGAATGTCAGGGAATGGTAGCTTACAATGAATAACATGAATTACACACAGAAAATGAATCGCACGTCTTGCTGAGTCGAATGCCACCATGTAACTGCCAAGAAATGGTAGCGCACAATGAACATCAAGGGTTAAAGCACGAGAAATTAATTGCGCGTCTTGCCGATTCGAATGCCACCATGTAACTGCCAAGAAATGGTAGCGCACAATGAATATCAAGGGTTAAAGCACGAGAAAAGAATTGCGCGTCTTGCCGATTCTAATGCCACCATGTAAAAGAAAAGGAATGGTAGCGCACAATGAATATCAAGGGTTACAGCACAAGAAAACGAATCGCGCGTCTTGCCGATTCGAATGCTACCTTGTAAATGCCAAGGAATGGTAGCGCACAATGAATAACATGAATTAAGCAAGAGAAAAAATTGCGCGTCTTGCCGATTCGAATGCTACCTTGCAAATGCCATAAAATGGTTGCGCACAATGAATATCAAGAGTTAACACACAAGCAAAGAATTGTGCGTCTTGTCGATTCGAGTATCAGCATGCAAATGTAATGAAACAACCAAGCGCACTTTTACACGCACAAGAGTAAAATTGTTTATCATGCAAAATTAGGCCCAAGAACTCGAAAGTCTTCGATAACGGGATCAGGGGCCCAGCCCGACCTCCATCTTACCGCCCTGATCAAGGATCACCCACTAAGTGAAAATGGCAAGGCCTGGAGGATCAAAGTAAGCCACTGGAACAGGAGCTCAGGAAGTTGCTGCTGCTCTGCACCGGGACCTCTGATTAGTGAGCAGGTGGAGCTAGGCTGGCTCCCTTATATAGAGTCTTGCCCTAGCCCACAAACCACACCCAGGCATGCTGAAGGGAAGGCTTCTAGAAGGCCCTGGAAGGGGACCAAACCCTGACACAGTCTGAAAGCCTGCAGCAGTAAATCACATGTGAACAGTTTTATATACATGCTGAACAGAAGTCTTCAAGATAAAACTCTGCAATGCAAAAGGTTAAGCAACATCATATCAGCACAATGTATAAATTGTGTTAGCTTGAAATTGTTAGGTTTTTGGCATTCTAGTCGCCCGCAGAGTGCGTACTGCCCTGATGTTGACAGATCCCCCATGTCTCTAGCACAGAACCCGGGTACTGACAAACTGCCTTTCCGGGGTTTCTACTGCAGCTGCTGCTCCTGCCAACCCCTCAGACAGGATTCTGCCCTCCTGTGGTCTGGGCAGCCCCGGCCCAGGAAAGCAGAACAAAGGATTTCCTCTGAGAGAGGGTGTTACACCCTCTCCCTTTGGAAATAGGTGTGAAAGGCTTAGAAGGAGTAGCCTCCCCCAGCCTCTGGAAATGCTTTGATGGGCACAGATGGTGCCCATCTCTGCATAAGCCAGTCTACACCGGTTCAGGGATCCCCCAGCCCTGCTCTGGTGCGAAACTGGACAAAGGAAAGGGGAGTGACCACTCCCCTGACCAGTACCTCCCAGGGGAGGTGCCCAGAGCTCCTCCAGTGTGTCCCAGACCTCTGCCATCTTGGACACAGAGGTGTTGGGGGCACACTGGACTGCTCTGAGTGGCCAGTGCCAGCAGGTGACGTCAGAGACCCCCTCTGATAGGCTCTTACCTTTCTTGGTAGCCAATCCTCCTTTCTTGGTAGCCAAACCTCCTTTTCTGGCTATTTAGGGTCTCTCCTCTGGGGTATTCTTCAGATAACGAATGCAAGAGCTCACCAGAGTTCCTCTGCACTTCCCTCTTCGACTTCTGCCAAGGATCGACCGCTGACTGCTCCAGAACGCCTGCAAAACCGCAACAAAGTAGCAAGATGACTACCAGCAACATTGTAGCGCCTCATCTTGCCGGCTTTCTCAACTGTTTCCTGGTGGTGCATGCTCTGAGGGCTGTCTGCCTTCACCTTGCACTGGAAGCCAAGAAGAAATCTCCTGTGGGTCGACGGAATCTTCCCCCTGCTAACACAGGCACCAAAAGACTGCATCACTGGTCCTCTGGGTCCCCTCTCATCCTGATGAGCGTGGTCCCTGGAACACAGGAACTCTATCCAAGTGACTCCCACAGTCCAGTGATCCTTCAGTCCAAGTTTGGTGGAGGTAAGTCCTTGCCTCCCAACGCTAGACTGCAAACCTGTGTACTGCGTGATTTGCAGCTGCTCTGGCTTCTGTGCACTCCTCCAAGGATTCCTTTGTGCACAGCCTAGCCTGCATCCCCAGCACTCTGTCCTGCAGTGCTCAACCCTCTGAGTTGGACTCCGACGTTGTGGGACCCTCCTTTGTGACTCTGAGCCAGCTCTGGTTCACAAATCTTCTAAGTGCCTGCTCTGGTACTTCTGCGGGTCCTGCCTGCTTCTGTGGGGGATCCCTGAGTTGCTGACCGCCCCCTCTGTCTTCTCCTCCAAGGGGCGACATCCTGGTCCTTCCTGGTCCCCAGCAGCACCCAAAAACCTCAACTGTGACCCTTGCAGCTAGCAAGGCTTGTATGCGGTATATCTGCGTGCAAACACTTCTTCAACCTTCAGCACACCGTGGGACATCTTCTTCCCAAAGGAGAAGCCCCTAGCTCTCTTTGTTGTTGCAGAATCCTAAGCTTCTTCCATCCAGAGGCAGCTTCCTTGCACCTTCATCCGCGGTTTCCTGGGCTCCTTCCCTCCCTGGACACTATCGCGACTCTTGGACTTGGTCCCCGTGCCTTGCAGGTCCTCAGGTCCAGGAATCCATCTTCAGTGCTGGTGTTTGTGGTTCTTGCAGAATCCCCCTATCACGACTACGGTGTCCTATTGGGGTAGTAGGTGTCCTGTACTCATACTTTTCAGGGTCTTGGGGTGGGGTATCTTGGACACCCTGACTGTTTTCTTACAGTCCCAGCGACCCTCTACAAGCTCCCATAGGTCCATTTGTGATTCGCATTCCACTTTTGGAGTATATGGTTTGTGTTGCCTCTAGACCTATGTTTACCTAGTGCATCCTATTGTAATTCTACACTGTTTGCATTACTTTTCTTAATCTTACTTACCTGTTTTGGGTTTGTGTACATATAACTTGTGCATATTACTTACCTTCTTACTGAGGGTACTCACTGAGATACTTGTGGCAGATGGTCATAAAAATAAAGTACCTTTATTTTCATTAACTCTGTGTATTGTGTTTCTTTATGATATTGTGCTATATGATATAAGTGGTATAGTAGGAGCTATGCATGTCTCCTAGTTCAGCCTAAGCTGCTTTGCCATAGCTACCTTCTATCAGCCTTAGCTGCTAGAAACACCTCTATTCTACTAATAAGGGATAACTGGACCTGGCACAGGGTGTAAGTACCACAAGGTATACAACTTTAAGGCAGGCCAGCCTCCTACAGTGGGTGTACGGGTGTCTGTGTGGGTCTGTGAGTGGGTGTGTGTTCAAGTGGGTGTGTGAGCATCTGTATGGGTATGTGAGTGGGCGTGGGAGTTTTCGAGTGGGTCTGTGAGTGTCTGAGTGAGTCGGTGAGTGGGTGTGTGTCTGCAAGGGTCTGTGAGTGTGTGGGTGAGTATCTGTATGGGTGTGTGAGTGTCTGTGTGGGTCTGTGAGTGTCTGAGTGGGTCTCTGGGTGGGTGTGTCTTCAAGGGTCTGTGCATGGGTGTGTGAGTATCTGTGTGGGTGTGTGAGTGTCTGTGTGGATCTGTGAGTGGGTCTGCGAGTGTCTGAGTAGGTCTGTGAGAGAGTGCCTGCTAGGATCTGTCCATGGGTGTGCAAGTGTCTGCATGGATCTTTGAATGGGTGTGTGAGCATTTGAGTGGGTGTGTGAGTGTATGAGTGGGTCTGTGAGTGAGTGTTTGAGTGGGTCTGTGAGTGGGTGCATGAGTGTCTCCGTGGGTCTGTGAGTAGATGTTTGGGTGTGTGTGTGGGTCTGTGAGTGGATTTTTGAGTGTGTGTAGTCCGTGAGTGGATGTGTGAGTGTGTTTCCATGAGTGGGTGTATGAGGGTCTGCATGGGTCTGTGAGTGGGTGTGTGAGTGTCTGCATGGGTCTGTGAGTGGGTGTGTGAGTGGGTGAATGGGTGCCTGTGTGGGTGTTTAAGTGGGTTTGTGACTTTGGGTCAGTGAATGGGTGTGTGAGTGACCGAGTGGGTCTGTGAGTAGGTGTATGAGTGTCAGTGTGGGTCCATGAGTGTGTGTGTGTGTCCGAGTATATCTGTGAGTGGCTGTGTGAGTGTCTGAGCTGTTCTGTCCGTGGGAGTGGGAGTATCCACATGGGTCTGTGAGTAGGTGTAGGAGTGTCTGGGGGTCTGTGAGTAGATGTGTGAGTATCTCAGTTGATCTGTGAGTGGGTTTGTGAATATCTGAGTGGGTCTCTGAGAGAGTGTGTGTCAACGTGGGCCTGTGAGTGAGTGTACCTTTTTTCAAAATCACAGTGGATTTGTAGATCTACTCCAGATTTACATGGGGGCTGTAATGAGCACTGCGTGGATCCATAAATCCAAGGTTGTGGAAAAAAAGTAGTTTCAGGGCAATTTTTTGCCAATTAGAGTTCCCTCAGAGACCCCTGTTATGCACCAATGGGATCAAGTTACCTCTACAGTGACCCCTTCTATTAGATTTTATTTCAAATTTCACACTCTGGTAACTGTTCCCCGATGTCTAAAATGGTAGCTGCAACTTTCCAGCCAGGTTGCGGCCAGCCAATCATGGCATTTTTAGTGACATGTGGATCCTCGCATCCGCTGTGGTTGATCTGTGGTGGATCTGTGTCCCTAGATATCTGTAGGAGGCTGGCCTAGTTTGTAGTGGGTACTTACACTTTATACCAGGTCCAGTTATCCCTTATTAGTGAAATGTAGTCAGTGTCTAGAAGCCAGGCTGTCTAGAGGTAGCTGTAGGCAGAGCAGCGAAGGCTGAACTAGGAGACATGCAAAGCTCTTGTAATACCACTGTAGTCACAGAGTACTCACACACATGAAAGACAATACTCAGTGTAACAAAAATAAAGATACTTTATTTTAGTGACACAATGCCAAAACTACCTTAGAGACTATACTCCTTTAGGAGGTAAGTATTATACACAATATATACACTAGAAACCAAAAACAGATTAGTACACAGTCAGAAAACAGTGCAAATAGTGAAAATCACAATAGGTTGACATCACCAATGACATCACTGATGACATCATCCAGTATCTGTATGTGGTTATATGTATGTATGACTGAAGGTGTGAGTGGGTGTATTGGTGAGTTAGTGGCTGAGTTACTTTCTGTATGAAACCTTGAGTGAATGTGTTACTAGGTGTATATACGAGGAAGTGGCTGTGCGATAGTCCGTGTTGGTACAGTGAGTGGTTGTTTGAGTAGCTGTATAGCTGAGAGACTGGGTGCATAAGTGTTTGTATAGAGTACTGCCTGCATGTTTCAGCAACTGTGTTAGTGTGTAACTCTCTCTTATTGAGAACATTGATGAGTGAATGGCTTTATAAGTGGTTGTATCCTCAGGTAAGTGGTTCTGTTACTTGTGTGGTACAGTAAATGTATGTGTGAGAAGGTGAACACTTAAGAAAGAAGATCTGTTAGTATCTGTGTGGGTAAATATGTATGTGTCTGAGAGGTTTAATTGGGGACTGAGTAGCTGTAATAGCTTCTTTATTAGTTAGTTAGTTGATGATCTAGTGAGTTTAACCGTGACTGATTTTATCTATGAGTTGCTGTTCCTACAAGTGGATGCTGTATCAGTGAGTCATTGTGAGGGTGATTGGATGTGTGAGTAAATTTGCAAAAAAAGTGGGACTATGAGTGGCTGTTTGGGTGAGTATGTGGGTGAGTGAGTGTATGTATTGGTGATTGGGAGCAGGAGTTGTATTGGTGATTGATTGGGTCGTTATATCTTTGTATTGGTTCATAAGTGGTTGTGTAACTGTATGGGTGAGTTCATGGGTGTGTTTTTGTTGTATGTGTGAGTGAGCGGATGTGTCTGTGGTTATATGTATTTTATAGTAGATTTGTGAGTCATGTATGGGTGAGAGAGTGGGTGTATTAGTGGTGTATTGGGCTGTGAGTGGTGTGTGGTTGCATGAGTGTGGTACTAGCATAGTTAGTTATGTATGCATGATTGAGTAGGTACGTTAGTATTGTGTGAGTGAATAGGTGTGTGGCAGTAGTTGTATTGCTCTGTCAATGAGTGTTTTAGTATGTGTATGTGTGGCGATCTATGTGAGTTTGTGTAAGAGTATGATTTGGTGTGTGAGTGGTTCTGTGGATGACATCATGAGTGATGTCACTGACTATGTCATGAGTGATGTAATATGTTATGTCATAAGCAGTGCATTATAGGGGCGCAAGTTATAGTTAGCTCAGGTAGAACTGCTGATTTTGTGGAAGTAAATTCTTCTAAGGTTAATTAAATTGTATTTTCTAACTATGACGTCCCTGTAACCTTTGTTTTTTAGTGAATTTCAATGTTTTTTCCTTTGTTTTTTAGTGAATTTCAATGTTTTTTTTAACATATAGTAGCTTTGATTACTATGGCCCTCATTCTGACCCTGGCGGTTCTCTACCGCCAGGGCCAACGGGGGCGGGAGCACCGCCGACAGGCCGGCGGTGCTCCCTTGGTCATTCTGACCGCGGCGCTTTGGCCGCGGTCAGAACGGGAAAACCGGCGGTCTCCCGCCGGTTTTCCACTGCCCCTTAGAATCCTCCAAGGCGGCGCAGCTCGCTGCGCCGCCGAGGGGATTCTGACCCCCCCTACCGCCATCCTGTTCATGGCGGGAAAGCCGCCATGAACAGGATGGCGGTAGGGGGGGTCGCGGGGCCCCTGGGGGCCCCTGCCGTGCCCATGCCCATGGCATGGGCACGGCAGGGGCCCCCTAACAGGGCCCAACTAGGCTTTTCAGTGTCTGCGATGCAGACACTGAAAAGCGCGACGGGTGCTGCTGCACCCGTCGCACGCCTTCCACTCCGCCGGCTCGATTCCGAGCCGGCTTCCTTGTGGAAGGCGCTTTCCCGCTGGGCCGGCGGGCGATCTGAATCAGATCGCCCGCCGGCCCAGCGGGAAAGTCAGAATACCCCTCGCGGTCTATTGACCGCGGGGCGGTATTCAGGCGGCTTCCGACGGGCGGGCGGCAACCGCCGCCCGCCTAGGTCGGAATGACCACCTATGTGTTAATCCAACCACTGCAGTGCATGGCTGAATGGAGTTGGCCACAGCATATCTCTCTGGGTGTGAGAATAGGTGTAGGAGAGTTTATGTGGGGTGGGAGTGCCTGCAAGAGTCTCTGTCTGGGTATGCAAGTCTGTGTATCAGTGTCTTAGTGGGTGAGTCAGTATTTGAGGCTCTGAGTGGTCTGTGAGTGGGTGTATGAGTGTCTCGATGGGTCTGTGTGTGGGTGCATCAGTGTGTGAGTGAGTCTGAAATTAGGTGCTCAAGGGTCTCAATGGGTCTGTGAGTGGTTGCATGAGGGTCTGAGTGGATTTGTGAGTGGGGGCTTAAGGATCTGTTTGTATCTGTGAGTGGGCGCATAACTGTCTGAGTGGGTCTGTGAGTGGCTGTGTCAGTGTCTGTGTGGGCCTGTGAATGGGTGTGTGAGGGTCTGAGTGGGTCTGTGAGTTGGTGTGACAGTGTCTGAGTGGGTCTGTGAGTGGGTGCGTGAGGGTCTGAGTGGGTCTGTGAATCGATGTTCTCAGTGTCTGTGTGGGTCTGTGAATGGGTGTGTGTGGGTCTGAGTGGGTCGGTGAGTGGCTGCAGGAGGGTCGGAGTGAATTTTTTAGTGGGTGCCTGAGGGTCTGAATGGGTCTGTGAATGGGTGCATGAGGGTCTGCGTGGGTCCATGAGTGGATGTCAGTGTCTGTGTGGGTCTGTAACTGGGTGCATGGGCGTCTGAGTGGATTTGTGATTGGGTGCATGAGGGTCTCAGTGGGTCTTTGAGTGCGTACACCAGGGACTGTGTGGGTCTGTGACTCGGTGTGTCAGTGTCTGAGTGGGTCTGTGAGTGGGTACATCAGTGGCTGAGTTGGTCTGTGAGTGAGTGCATGATGGCCTGAGTGGGTCAATGAGAGGGTGTGTCAGTGTCTGAGTGGGTCTGTGAGTAGATGTGTCACTGTCTGAGTGGGTTGGTGAGTGGGTGCATCAGTGTCTGAGTGGGTCTGTGATTGGGAGCATGAGTGTCTGAGTGGGTCTGTGACTGGGTGTGTCAGTGTCTAGGTGGGTCTGTGAATGGGTGCATGAGGCTCTGAGTGGTCTGTGAGTTTATTGAGTGTCTCAGTGGGCCTGTGTTTGGGTACATCAGTGTCTCACGGGGTCTGTAAGTGGGTGCATCATTGTGTGAGTGAGTCTGTGAGGAGGTGCATAGGAGTCTAAGTGGATTTGTGAGCGAGTGCATGAGAGTCTGAATGGGTCTGCGAGGTGGTGCACCAGTGACTGAATAGGTCTATGAGCTGATGTGTCAGCATTTGTGTGGGCCCGTGAATGGGTGTGTGAGGGTCTGAGTGGGACTGTGAGTGGGTGCAACAGTATCTGAGCAGGTCTGTGAGTGGGTGCATGAGGCTCTGAGTGGTCTGTGAGTGATTGTATGAGTGTCTCACTGGGTCTGTGAGTGGGTGCATCAGTGTCTGAGTGGGTCTGTGAGTGAGTGCATGAGGGTCTGAGTAGGACTGTGAGTGGATGCGTCAGTGTCTGAGTGGGTCTGTGATTGGGAGCATGAGTGTCTGAGTCTGTGACTGGGTGTGTGAGGGTCTGAGTGGGTCTGTGAGTGGGTGTGTGAGGGTCTGAGTGGGTTGGTGAGAGGGTGTGTCAGTGTCTTCGTGGGTCTGTGAGTGGGTGCATGAGGCTCTGAGTGGTCTGTGAGTATATGAGTGTCTCAGTGGGTCTGTGTGTGGGTGCATCAGTATCTCATTGGCTGTGTGAGTGGGTGCATCAGTGTGTGAGTGAATCTGTGAGTGGGTGCATGAGGGTCTGAGTTGATTTGTGAATGGGTGCATGAGGGTCTGAATGGGTCTGGGAGGGGGTGCATCAGTGTCTGAATGGGTCTGTGAGTAGATGTGTCAGCATTTGTGTTGGCCCATGAATGGGTGTGTGAGGGTCTGAGCAGGACTGTGAGTGGGTGCAACAGTGTCTGAGCAGGTCTTCAAGTGGGTGCCTGAGGATCTGAGAGGTCTGTGAGGGTTTGTATGAGTGTCTCAGTGGGTCTGTGTGTGGGTGCATGAGGGTCTGAGTGGGTCTGTGAGAGGATGTGCCAGTGTCTGAGTGAGTGTGTGAGTGAGTGGGTAGATGAGTCTCTGAGTGCATGTACAAGTGAATGAATTAGTGTCTGTGAGTTCTCTTTCCAATTTTTTCACATTCATGAATATTTTGTGAATAATTCGCAAAAATTCATGAATATTCACAAATCTTCATGAAAATTATGCATGGCGATGAAAAAATATTTTTAACCCATAATTTGCCCATAAAACACACCTATATCCCACCCCTGGGGTCAGGGTACCTCTACCCTAACCCCTTATACCACTTTCAAGTAGGATTTTCACTCCTGGGGACTGTGTGAAATAAAATGGCAGCTGCAACTTTTTAGTCAGGTTGCGGTCAGCTCATTACAGTGCTTCTTTTCGCACGCACATTCGCGAAAATTCACAAATTATATGCAAACTCAGATATAGAAATTTGGATTTCCTTTAATATTTCTAAAACTACTGAATAGATTTACACCAAAAAAGCGAAAGCGTTATTTGTGTACCGAAAGCTAGCTTTCTGCCAAATTTGGTGTAATTCCGTCCAGTGGTTGAGACTATAGTCGTGTCTAAATGTCCTACAGAAATTAACATGGAAAATGCAACTTTTTTGACCCTCCCCTTTTTCTTTGCCCCCGCTTGATAAATCACCCTGAAAGTTTCCATGCGCAGGGGACTTTTGGGGAAAATTTTGTGAAGATTCATCAAACAGTGCCAAAGATATAGCCAAGTCAAAAAACATACTATAACTGCTGAAATTTTGTGGTTTTGTACGACTGAATTCAGAACCTAACTATAACATCCCTATTTCTGGTAACTAGGGCAGGGGTATTGAACAGGCTCCCCACCAGCCTCATACAGTCTGCCAGTGCATGATAATGTGTATTTAAAAGTCACAAACTCGACATAGCACTCACCAAGAGTGCTACATCCACTAACACTCCATGCAATATAGATAAGTCACACCTCTGGCAGGCCTTCCAGCCCTAAGGCAGGGTGCTCTATAATGCATGTGAGGGCATATGTGTGCATGAGCAAATATGCCCCTAATGTGTCTTTGCAAAACCTTAAGACATAGTAAGTTTACAGGGAAGCCATAGCAAATACATGTCCTGGAACCTGGCCATTACGAGTGCCCCAGCTACATAATGACCTCTCTCAATACTTGTCGGAAAGTATCCTCTTTCTTGGCATGGTTACCCCCCTTTTTCTGCCTGATGTCAGTGTGTTTGACTGTATTCACTGAGATCCTGTTAACGAGGACCCCAGTGATTATGCTCTCTCTCCCAAAACTCTGTATTTCATCACACAATTGGCACACCACTGCCCCATTATAAGTTCCTGGTATATGGTACCTAGCTACCCAAGGCATTGGGGTTCCTGTCGGCTGCAGCATATATTTTGCCACCCATAGGGAGCCCAGGCAAAGGGTTCTGCAGGACTGCCATTGCAGCCTGCGTGAAAAGGTGCAAGTACCCTTAGACTGCCACGTTTTACTGCACCAGGTCATTTATAAGTCACCCCTATGGCAGGCCTTCTAGCCCAGAGGGCAGGGTGCAAAGTACCTGTGTGTGAGGGTACCCCTGCACTAGCAGAGGTGCCTTCGCAAACTCCAGGCCAATTTTCTCAGGCTTCATGAGTGCGGAGACAACATTTTACGTGTGTTCTGGACATAGATCAATACCTATGTCCATCTACATAATGTAACTCCGAACATAGGCATGCTTGGTATCAAACATGTTGGATTCATACTCCAGTGATTTTGCAAGCGTTGGTTTATGATTCCATGCACTCTGTGAGCTCCTTAGAGGACCCCCAGTATTGCCATTACAGCCTTCTGAGGGTTTCCAGGCAGCCCAAGCTGGTGCTACCACCCACCCAGGTTTATGCCCTTCTGTTGCTTGAGAAGCTCAAGCCCAGGAAGGCAGAACAAAGGATTTCCTTTGGGAGAGGGGTGTTACACCTTCTCCCTTTGGAAATAGGAGTTACAGGCTTGGGAGAGGCAGCCTCCCCAATCCACTGGCAATGCTTTGAAGGGCACATTTGGTACCCTCCTTCCATAAACCAGTCTACCCCGGTTCAGGGACCCCCATTCCCTGTTCTGACATGAAACTGGACAAAGGAAAGGGGAGTGACCACTCACCTGATGATCACCACCCCAGGGGTGGTGCTCAGAGCTCCTCCAGAGGGTCCCTGGGTTTTGCCATCTTGGATTCAAGGTTGGCAGGGATCTCTAGGAGCATCTGAATGGCCAGTGCCAGCAGGTGATGTCAGAACTCCCTCCTGATAAGTGGTCACCCAGCTAGGTGACCAATCCTTCTATTCAGGGCTATTTAGAGTTGCTTTCTTGGGTGGTTCCTCAGATTCAGATTGCAAGACTCCAGCAGGTTTCCTCTGCAACCTTCACTTTGACTTCTGACCGAAGAAACTGCATCTGGATGCTCCAGGACCCGACAAGCTGCAACAAAGAAGCAAGACGTCACCTGCAACATTGTATCCATGGCTCCTTCAAGCAACTGTAATATTTCCTTGGTCGTGCATCCTCTGAGGACAGCCCATTTTCAGCCTGCATCGGAAGGAAGAAGGAATCTCCCTTGGAGTGATAGACTCACTCCCCTGCTTCTGCAGGCACCAACTGCAATGACAACCGGTTGCATGGATCTCCTTTCTTGCTGAGCTGCGTGGATCCTGCATCACGGGTGGTGGACTGAAGTGGCCCTGACAGTCCTCTCTTCCAGCTGTTCAACCTGGGTGGAGGTGAGCCTTTGCCTGCCCACGCAGGATAGTACCCCCATGTACTGCATCCTTTGCAGCTGCCAAGGCTTGTTGCTATCTTTTCCACTTGATCTTCAGGCATCCTGAAGCTCCAGCCCCCAGAAATCTAGCCTGCAAGATACAGCTCCCTGAGTAGTTCTCTGGTGGAATGGAGGCCTTTTTCATAGTGCTGCATGGGCCTCTTTCTCGACTTTCATGTCCCCATCCTGTGGGACACGTGTGGGTGCTGTCTGGGCTCTCTGTGTTGCTGAGGGCTCCCTCTGACTCCCCCTCCTGGTTAGAGTCCACCTGGTCCTTCCTCGTCCCCGGCAGCTCCACTATTCACTAACTGGCAGAATCGGAAGATGCAAACCAAACTGCAACCCTCCTTCCGTTGTGGGACATCACCTGCGTCCTCCAAGAACCGGACTTAATCTTCTTGGGAGCAGTACTGACTCTTCTTCTTCATTGTTGACTCATCTCTTGCACCTTCAGTCTAGTGGGTAGGGGCTCCTGGCCTTCCTGGACTCTGCTGTGCTTCTTGGACTTGGTCCCCTTCTTCCACAGGTCCTCTTGTCCAGTAATCCACTGTTGATGTCCTGCAGTCTCTTCTGGGTTTCTTTTCTTCTAAGTGGGTGTTCTTGGGAATTTACAGTGATTTACTTCTGCTTTCCTGGTTGCTGGGGTGGGTTGTGGTACTTACCTTTGGGCTTTCCTAGTACTTCCAGCTCCCCTCTACACATTCCACTTATCTAAGTAGGGACTGACTCTCGCATTCCACTTTTTAGTATATGGTTTGTGCTCCCCCTAGGGCTATTTCTCTTTATTTTGATTTCACTAATTGCATTGTTTGTACCTATTTCTGCATACTAGTGTATATAATTTGTGTATTACATACCTCCTAAGGGAGTATAGCCTCTATGATATTTTTGGTATTTGTTTCATCAAAATAAAGTACCTTTATTTTTGTAACACTGAGGCCCTCTTTACAACATTCGCGGTAACTGCCACCTACCGCCACAGCGATGACCACCAACAATCCGTTGCTGTGGCTACAAACGCCCACCCGCATTATGACCCTCGACGGAATTCTGCCAGAAGACTGGTGGAATACCGCCGACGGTAAGGTGGCGCTGCTGTCAGCAGCAGCGCCATGCCAGCAAAACACCGCCTACTGTATCATGGGCAATGATACGGCCTGACGGTGTTTTGCTGGCGGATGCTGCTGCTGACAGCAGTGCCGCATCCCGTCTCCAGCTGGAGGACCCCCTGCAAGCAAGTAAGTTGGGTTCGCCGACAGGAGAGGTGGGTGTTGTGTGCGTGTGTGGGGGTGTTGTGTGTGCCTGGGGTTTGTCTGTGTATGACTGCGTGCATGCAGGTGTGAGTCACCTTGAATGAGTGCGTGAATGCCTGAATGTGAGTGTACGTGTATGTTGTGTGATGTGAATGCATGTGTGCGGCAAAGTATGTTGGTGTGTGTTGCGGTGTGTGGGTATGTATGTGTGCATGCGTGGGTGGATGTGGGTATGCGTGTCTGTATGTGTGTACACGTGTGGGTGTGGAAATGTGCGGGGGCAGAAGAGGGAGGGGGAGTGTGGGGGAGGACTCTGGGGAGTGGGCGGGAGAGTCCCCTATCAATGCCCGGGAAGGAATTCCCTTGCACCGATAGTGCCTACCGCCATGGTTTTCGTGGCGGTACGCTTGCCCCGAAAACGATGGCGGTAGGCGGAGTCATAATCCCGAGGGTGGGATTGTGACGGCCGCTGGGCTGGAGATTGAAGTCTCCAGCCCAGCGGCCGTTACCACCATGGCGGACGGAGTGGTACATTGGCCGTTTGGCTTGAGCCAAACCGCCAATGTCATAATTTGGGAAAAGGTACCACCAGCGTGTTGGCAGTACCTTTCCCCAAATTACCGCTGCCCGCCAGGGTCGTAATGAGGGCCTTTAGTGTTTCTTTCGTGTGTTTAAAGTACTAAGGACCTCATTATGACATTGGCAGTGATTGATAAAGTGGCAGTAATACTGCCAACAGACTGGCGGTAATTATGATCATGACGGAGATAACTCCCATAGATAGCCAATGTACCACACCAACCACCAGGGTGTTAACAACACTCACAGCCAGGTGGAAGACAAAGTACTGCCCACCATATCATGACACAGAAAACCGTCACGATTTCCAGGGCGGTACCAATACCATCAAAAGCCTGGCGGAAACACATCACAGAAGACGAAAGACTCACCATCAGAGACACAGAGAAGGACAAAGCTGCCATGGAACTGGAACTGCAAGTCTTCCCAATGCTCTTCTACGCCATGCTCCACCTGGAACACCAACGCCGAGGAAGACGATGACGTGAGTACAGCTGCCTAGCACACAAGGGAGGGAGGGAGGAAAAGGAGAGTGACACACGCACAACACACACCATACACACACACACCATACACGCAACCAGCTGCAGACGAAAAACAATGGCACACAACACACAGCATAATAATGCAAGTACAACAAGAATGCAGTAATCAGAATGTATTGATTGTGAACAGCTACCAAATTAACCAATTGCACGAAAAACAGATATGTACAAATGTACACAAAGGGCCAATGCTCAGTCCAAAGTACTAAGGGCCCACATGGCCACAGGGCACAGTCCAAGGCCCAACTCGAATCCTGACATCATTCGGATAGAACTCTGCAGGGGCATCCGTTTGCAATTGGGCAGGAACCTCAGGGGGATGGGGGGTGGGGGGAACCTCAGCTGAATACGGGAACATGCCCACAGCTTCTGGAGGGGGCTCCATGTCCATTTCTCTCTGCTGGAAAGTGCAAGGTCACAGTCTCTCAGGTGGCTGACTTGCCCACTGCTTCTGGAGGGGGCCTCTTGTACAGCAGTCCCTGGAGGGTGGCCTATATTCCCTCTGCTGGTGGTGAGGGCTGCACTGTCTCATTTGGAGGTGAGGCCTGCACTGTGTCAGCAAGTGATGGTGCCTCCTGGGCAGCCTCTGCTGGAGGAGTGGGCTGCACTGTGTCAGCTCGTGCAGGTGCCTCCAGGGCAGCCTCTGCAGGAGTAGTGGGCTGCACTTCCTCAGCTGGCGGTGAGGGCTCTGTGACGACTGGTGGTGGTGGTGTCACTCTGACAGCCTCTGCTGGAGGTGAGGGCTGCACTGTGTCAGCAGGTGAAGGTGCCTCCTGGGCAGCCTCTGCTGGAGATGAGGGCTGCACTGTCAGCAGGTGAAGGTGCCTCCTGGGCAGCCTCTGCAGGAGGAGTGGGCTGCACTTCCTCAGCTGGCAGTGAGGGCTCCGTGGCCACTGGTGGTGGTGTCCCCCTGACAGCCTCTGCTGGAGTCGAGGGCTTCTTCCCCTTCATGGCAGGAGGTGTGGGATCCTTACCCTTCCTGGCAGGGGTTGAGGAAGATGTCAAGTTGGGGAAGGAAAAGCTTCTTAGGGACAGTGGGGGGATGAGGGATTGGAGTCGAGGTTGAGGGAGTGGTTGTTGGAGGTGTATATCTGCTGGACTTGGGTGCAGGTGCATAGGCAATGTGCTGATGTGAGGTGGGTGGCTGTTGGGTGTTTGAGTGCTTGCATTTGTGTCCTTTACGAGGGGGGTCAGATAGGGTGGGAGAGGACACAGGGGACAAGTGGATGGATGTTTTGGAGTTGTCTCCCAGTGAGGTGTGTGTGTTTCTTGGTGTGGTGATGCTGCGGTGGATGTTGATGCAGTGCTTGCAGGTGTGACTGTGGGTGTGACTGTGAGGGAGGTGGAGGAGGAGAAGGAGGGGAGACAGTGGAGGCAGTGGATGTGGTTGTGTCTGCAGTTTGCGTGAGGGCTTGTGGGATAAAGTGTGGTGCCTGTGTTTGACTGTGCCACTCATGTGTGTTGTCTTATGTGCATGCTTGTCTGTATGTGTGCATGGGATGGGTTGGGGTTGAGGAGACTGGGACTGAGAAGTGGTAGTTGGAGGGGGACAGTAGGAACAGGGACAAAGGCTGCCATCAGAGAGGAGACCAGAGCCTGAGCGATCTCTGTTGGGCTGCCAATCCACAGTGGATGCCCTCCAGGAATGCACTGCATTGCTGTTTCTGGGATGCCAGCCCCTGGATGGCATTCACAATGGTTGACTGCCCTACCGAGATGGATCTCAGGAGGTTAATAGCCTTCTCACTCAGGGCAGCAGGGCTCTCTGGGGCAGGGCCTGAGGTGACTGGGATGAAGGAGATGCCCAGCCACCTGGGTGAGCGGACACAGGCAACTCGATGAGGGGCTAGTTAGGAGGGCGGTGGCTGGTACGGGGTGGCGGTTGTACCTGCAGCTGGGGTGGTAGCAGAGGTGTCCGCTACCACCAGGGAGCTTACATCAGAGGATATATCTGAGTCTGTGTTGTCATTTCCTGTCTCCGCCGTGGTGCTCCCCTTGCCCTCCGTCCTACTGGTTCCCTTGGAGTCGGTGGACTTTGCCTCCAGGGTTCTGTGAGATGCAGCTCCCTCTGTCGCCAGTGCCCCTTCTCTTCCACCAGATGATGCTAAAGCTCACATGGACAGGATGACAGAAGAAACAAGCATTTGCAATGGAATGGGTCTCGCATTTGCTTGAGTTGGAGCTATTGGTGTTGTAGATTCATAACTGGACTTTTTTTTTTGACACATAAATTGGTCAACCTTGCCTTATAATTTGGTCTTTTCCTGCCATATAATTCCAGTGGCCCTGAATATAACTAAAGCACTCCAATTTACCTTGTTCCTCCATCTGCAGCCAAAAAGGAAAATGTTGCTATTTGGCATCCTAATTCCATGCCATGCTAATTCCAATAGAATACCACTTTCAAAACCCCACAATCAGAGTTTGCTGGCTGGCTAAAACAATTCCCAAAACAAGACAGCCACAGAGGAGTGATGAGCGAAATAAACTAGAAGGGTCACCCAAACATTTCAAGAGTGTTCAAATAGTCATAGTGTAATAAGGATGTTAAGTTGGCCTGAATCATGGTCATAACTGCAATAAGGAGAGATTAATAAATCATATACAATATCATGTAAACCCATTAAAAACCTTTATCAGAAATAAACATTCAGCATTCGACTGTAATGCTCAGAACAGACCCTAGAGGACACCACAATGAAAATAGCATTTGTAAGAAACATGGTCATGCCACCATATAGTTACCCCCTAGACAGCATAACCACCAGGGCGGCTCCTCCGCAGTGGAGGAGGTGCGTAGCCCCCCTGGATGAGCCAGCAGATGAAAAATAAAAAGATAGCTTGCTATCGTTTTATTTTCCATTTTTCATCTGCTGGCTCAGCCAGCAGGTGCAGCAAGGGGCGGGCGTGGCTGGGTCACAGGGGGGTGAGAGAGTGCACTAAGCGTGCAAGTGTGCTTGACCGGCCGTTTCAGGCCGGCCAAACACACATATGCACTTAGGTTTCTCCAACCCAGCTGTCTACACAGCTGGCCTGAAGAAACAGCACAGACCCACGCTTGGGTCTGAGCGGCAGTCACTGCCTCTCAGGCCAATCCTGACGCTGCTTGCATACTATGTTTATTATGTAAGCAGCACCAGGATTGTGGGGAGCCTGTGCTGGTGTCCCAGCGAATGCTGGGACACCACAAGAGGAGCAAGGCAGCAGGAGAGGGCGACTGGAGATGGGTGGTGCAAGGTAAGTGGTTTCTTTTTGTTTTTTAAATCTTTCCCCCGTCGATCGTCGTCCCCTCCTCCCCCCGCCCCCTTCCTTGACATATACGGTGGCCACCACTGATAACCACATGAAAATGAAAAAGTAATGTAGTGCAACCATATATTTAGCCCCTAGAGATTGTAATGCCTCACACATTTTCAGGCTTAGCAGGCCCTTAGAACACAATACTAAGGCCCTTAGAACACAAACTACTTCAAGCTGTAAAATAAAAGTTCCAGCCATAAGAGAGCTTAAAAAGGGGACTGAATGGTGGGAGGGGTTATTATTTTGGGGTCTCCACTAACCTAACAAGAATGAGTCTGTGGGTGTATGATAGATGCATTAGTATAAGGGTGTGACTGCGTGCATGGACGTATTGCTGAGTAAGTGCATCAATGGAAGCATTCAGCACTTATTACCAAAAGCAAGGCATATTGGCTTTAACAAAGTTTGCTTTTAGGTAATTGTGTTACTGTGTTTAGGCTGGGAAGAAGAGCACTAAAATTACTAGAATACACAGAGACTAAGGGCCAGATGTAGGAAACGTTTAGCGAGTCGCAAACGGCAAAAATTGATGTTTGCGACTCGCTAAACGCGTTTCCCAATGCAGAAATGCATATTGCGAGTCGGTACCGACTCGCAATATGCATTTCAGACTCGCAAATAGGAAGGGGTGTTCCCTTCCTATTTGCGAGTCTGAGTGGTATGCAATACCATTTGCGACCGCGTACGCGGTCGCGTCCCATGGGACCCCTTCCACTTTGTGAATGGACCCAAAAATATTTTTTCAGGGCAGGGAGTGGTCCAAGGGACCACTCCCTGCCCTGAAAAAATACCGAAACTAAAGGTTTCGGTTTTTTTTTTAAGTGCAGCTCGTTTTCCTTTAAGGAAAACGGGCTACACAGAAAAAAAAAACTGCTTTATTGAAAGCAGTCACGAACATGGAGGTCTGCTGACGACAGCAGGCCTCCATGTTTGCGAGTGCCTATACTCGCTATGGGGGCGCAATTTGCGACCCACCTCATGAATATTGATGAGGTGGGTCATTGCGACCCCATAGCGAGTCACAGTCGGTGTCTGAGACACCGTACTGCATTGTAAATTGCGACTTGCAATTTGCGAGTCGGATGGACTCGCAAATTGCAAGTCGCAATTTGCAATATTGCTACATCTGGCCCTAAGAGTACTGTGCAGACTATTACCCAGGTGCTCCCTGTATGAGATTTGACCTCATGAGTCTTGTCGCCGAGCTGTAGCTTTAGTCTGTGGCTGAACAATGAACAAGAGAGTTCACGTGTCTAAGGAAACCACACGTGTCATGGAAAGGCTGAGGGCTTGCAGGACCCTTCCTTTCATTATGGAAGAAGCCTGAGTATTGTGAAAAGGTTTACAGGAAACCATTGTCAGTCACTTAAAAACGTAGTATGCTTGTGTGGCTTTTTGAATCGTAAAGTATAGCAGTGCGCTGATGAGTTTAAGAACTGTATTGCACGCAGTATTTACGGGTGCAATAAAGTCTTGACCCCGTGATAAAAAGATCAGGTAATTACTGTGCCAGTCAAGTAATAATGTGACATTCAGATGCTGTTACCATTAGCACCAAAAGCCACGTTATTACCCATTAAAGGGTATAAACTGGGAATTGGTGCCATTTATCACAAGCAACATATTCCCACCAGAGAGGTACTTTTAGCTGGTATGATAAACACTGATCACAGGCCCTAGGGGGGAAGTGCAAACAGCTGGCATCATCCTGTGAGGCAGGAGTGAGATTGCCACCTAAAGTACCATCTCCTTTATTATTTGTGGAGTTTAACAAAAACTGCTATTTTACCTTTAACGGACAAAAAAATTGCTAAAAGAAAAAGAGTGACACACGTGGTGATAGGAGTGGCAGACCCTTTGCAATAATTAACTCTTCAATTTGTAGCTGGTGAGTGCTGTGTTCAGGTGTTAAACGGGTATCTCATAATTTAGTCAATACTCCTGCATATTTTCAGCCTCATTACTGCCTAATTCCAGAGACCCCACTTGTAGCCTCTCAGTTGCACAGATGCCGTGTCATGGTGGGAGCTACTCAGCCATTCCCATATTTTCGGGGAACAACATTAAGAAAGTTGGGGCTTGTACTTTCAGTATCCCGATTATTGTACAGCAAAAGGTTCCAGCATGAATTATGCTGTCACTTGAAACACGAGGACCAGCCAATTTGTAGCCATACATTTATAATTGGGAGAATAAAACTACAAGATAGACAGGGTACCGTATTCCTATTTTTTTGTTTTTGTTTTGCTTTGAGCTGCACCCTTAGGTCAGCACTTCCTTCAAAGCAAGATTATCACAGTTCGACTCTTTATTAAAGTTCTTTCTTAAAGTACGCGGAGATTTTCAACTTTCCCAAAACTTTCGTCAGAGAAAGAAAGGGGCTGAAGTTCACCTGCTGTAAATGCGGCAATTTAAGGGTTTATAAGGGGGCAGTGGCGTATTGCAAAGTGATGTGGGGCCCATGCAGAATGTGATGCCCCTAGCTGCGGAGGTCGCGCGCTGGTGACCAGGTGCTGGTGATTATAGAAACAAGCGCAGGAGGGAAGCGAACCAAGCTCCACGCGCACATCTGCCGCAATGACCTCAGCGCTCGTCTCTTTCCATACCGCTTACATGCTAAAAATAACTACATCGCACTCTGCACAGTTCTCCCATTTTTTTCCCCCTTAACATAAATGTTTTGTTTGTCTAAATAATTACTATTAAAGTATACACTTAAGCAAAAGTTCAGGAGCTAAAATATATAGACAATCTAACGCCCAAGTGTGGGAGCGATGACAAACTTAAACAAGAAAGAGTGGGAGCCAGGCAGCTGAGAGAGGGCGCCGAGAGCCCACAAGGACCAAATGTGAACATGATAACAGCCTGATTTATAGCCTTTTTACAGATAAACTCAGAGCTGGAATGCTCTGCAAATGAGAAGGGCAGCTTCCCTGGATACGACCAGGAGAAAAAGTAAAACAAGCATTTGCAATGCAAGAACAGAAAATGCTTGAGGTAGAGTAAGGAAGGAAATAAACAAAGTCACACATGACTGCAGATGAAAATAAGTAATAGACTAGAGCCCTGTTAACAGAAACAGACTGGCGCCACTGAAACATCCGGCGCTCTGGTCAGATGCTATTAGCCTAAGTAAAAAGTAATCCCTAAACACATGCTACATAGGCACAAGTGAAAGGGTACATGTACCAGGGCCATGCTCCAGGGGAGTGTACAACTGTGGAAAAGGTGGGACAAAGAGCAAGGATTGACCACTAGCAAGCAAGGATTTTTTAAGGACACTGAAACAAGCCAGTGAAAAAGCAGAGAGCCACAAAGAAGTATATAAGTATATACTAAAGTATACACAAGAGGCCTCGAATGCTCGACCTAAAAAGGTGGGACGAGAGAGAAAGGAAACACTGGGTCAATTACTGCACCAACGCCACAGTTGGCATACACAGCACCTTCACACACAGGGATCAGGATTGAGCACTATGCATTGCACTGCCAGAGATTTGGCTAGATGCCACGGCAAGATGAGGGCCACACACCACCAACTGAACCCCTCCTAGGACCCACAAAGCCCTGACTAACATGGAATGCTAACAAGCTAGGTTACCTGCTTTTGTCATACACCCATTATCCTTGAGTTGGATCACGCTGCAATGTCTGACCTGGCATTAAGGGGCACCCACTAACTCACACCCACCACCCAGGAACCCATGCCACCTACCAATTATAGTTGTAACACCCACTGCACTCACTCCCTTGTGGCTGCTGTGATGCCCTCAAGCGCCCATCCAGCTCTGGGTAGGCCCCCGCCAGTATGCGGCCATCAGGAGGGTTAGGTTTGGACGGGCACCCCTTCCTCGTTGGGAGGCCATCTCCAGCTGGGCCTCCGCGGTCTTCCATGCCCAGCGTCTCAGGTCCTCCCACCCTTTTGGACAGTGGGTGCTCCGCCTGCCATAGACCCCCAAGGGTCCGCACGTCCTTGGCGATGGCATGCCATAATTCCCTTCTTTTGACAGGCGCTGACCTGCAGAGGTAATACAGACAGGAGGACACCATTACACATACAATCCATCCTGTCACACGTATGGCCCACCAATCCCGTTTCCATCACCATTGGAACACACATCGCCCAGCGCACACCATGTACACCACCACAAGACATCCCCCCAATGACACGATGCTTGCACACACATTTCCATGTATCCTTCACACATGCATCATGTCCAAGTTGTACTCACCTGTTGGTCTAGAGGCCCAGACAAGCAGACCGTACTGGGGTAGGACCCCATCCACCAATGGCTCCAAACTCCTTCGTAGTGAAGGCAGGAGCCCTTTCCCCGGTCACACGGGCCATGGTCCACAGGTCACAGCAGCACACGCAGTGTAGGTGTTCTCCTGTTGAAGGTCAGGAAACAAATGAGGAATCTGATGGAAAATGGCAGTCACGTCCGTGGCGGTGTACACCATTACCACCGGCGCTGATCTCCATTGGCCTCTGTACTCCATAGAGCCCCATATTATCCAATGAGGAATTGCATGGCAGTGCAAGACCGCCTTCTGCCACTGTAGGAGGCTGGCCTGACTTATAGTGGGTACCTGATCGTACTTACACCTTGTGTCAGGTTCAGTTATCCCTTATTAGTAGATTAGTAGTAGATTAGTAGTGTTCTAGCAGCTTAGGCTGATGGAGGTAGCTATAGCAGAGCAGTTTAGGTTGAACTAGAAGATATGCAAAGCTCCTACTATACCACTTATAGAGCACTATATCATAAGAAACACAATACTCAGAGTTACTCAAAATAAAAGGTACTTTATTGTACTTTATTTTAGTGAAAATATGCCAAAAGTATCTCAGAGGATAACTCCCTTAGGAGGTAAGTAAAATACACAAAATATACACACACACCAAAATCAGGTAAATAAACAGTTAGAAAAGTAGTGCAAACACCGTAGAATACAATAGGATGCAATACGAAACAATAGGCTTAGGGGCAACACAAACCATATACTCCAGAAGTGGAATGCGAACCACGAATGGACCCCAGGCCTAGTGTAGTGTGTAGAGGGTCACTGGGAGTGTAAGAAAACACTAAGGGTGTCCAAGATACCCCACCCCAAGACCCTAAAAGGTAGGAGTAAAGTTACCCTACTACCCCAAAAAGACAGTAAAGTCGAGATAGGGGATTCTGCAAAGACAACAACTGACTGCAAAGCACTGAAGATGGATTCCTGGACCTGAGGACCTGTAAAGGAAGGGGACCAAGTCCAAGGGTCAAACAAGTGTCCGGGGGGGCAGGAGCCCACTAAACCCCGGATGAATGTGCAAAAGGGCTGCCTCTGGGTGGAAGAAGCCAAAGATTCTGCAACAATGAAAGGTGCCAGGAACTTCTCCTTTGGTCAGAAGATGTCCCACGGCATGTTGGAGGATGCAGAGTTGTTTCCATGCAGAAAGACTGCAATCAAGCCTTGCTAGCTGCAAGAGTCGCAGTTAAAGATAATGGGTGCTGCCAGGGCCCAGGAAGGACCAGGAGGTCGCCCCTTGGAGGAGGAGACAGAGGGGGCACTCAGCAATAGAGAGAGCCCATGCAGAAGCAGACAGCACCCGCAGAAGCACTTGAACAGGCGTTCAAGAAATCTGAGCACAGCGGTCATCTCAACACAACAAAAGAGGGTCCCACGAAGCCGGTGGTCAACTCAGTGAGTTGAGCAATGCAGGACAGAGTGCTGGGGACCTGGGCTGTGCTGTACATGAAGGAATCCTTGCAAAAGTGCACAGAAGCCCTAGCAGCTGCAGATCACACAGTACACAGGATTACTGTCTGACGTGGGGAGGCAAGGACTTACATCCACCAAATTTGGACAGAAGGACCACTGGACTGTCAGAGTCACTTGGATCCAGCTCCTGTGTTCCAGGGACCATGCTCGTCAAGATGAAAGGGGACCCAGAGGACCGGTGATGCAGACGTTTGGTGCCTGCAGTAGCAGGGGGAAGATTCCATCGACTCACAGGAGATTTCTTCTTGGCTTCCAGTGCAGGGTGAAGGCAGACAGCCTTCAGAGCATGCACCACCAGGAAACAGTCGAGAAAGCCGGCAGGATTAGGCGCTACAATGTTGCTGGTAGTCTTCTAGCTACTTTGTTGCGGTTTTGCAGGCGTCCTAGACAAGGTATTTTTGGAAGAGATTGTTGAGCAGACTAATTTGTATGCAGAGCAATATTTGAGGGACAACGCTGCCAGACTTAGGCCTCAGTCTGGAGCTACTCAGTGAGTTTCCCACATATCTGGAAGAGATGAAAAAGATTTTAGCTTTGACTTTTTTGCTGGGGTTGATAAGGAAGCCGTCACTGGCTTCTTATTGGTCTACTAGTCCCTTGATGGCAACAGCTATATTTCCTGTAACTATGACTCATAATCGCTATTTGCTTCTTCTTCGTATGCTGCATTATGTAGACAATGCTTTAGCCTTGCCACAAGATCACCCTGATTGTGACTGTCTTTTTAGGATTAGGCCTGTCCTTGATCATTTTGTAGATCATTTTTCAGAGGTCTATGTTCCAGGCAAAGAGATAAGTGTGAACGAGTCTTTGGTCCTTTTCAAGGGGCGTTTAGTTTTTAAGCAATACGTTCCTAGTAAGAGGGCACGGTATGGAATTCGAAAGTAGTACAGGATACGTGTATAATTTCCGGGTCTACACTGGTAGGGATTCCGGTATTGACCCCCCTGGTTGTCCGCCCACTTTTGGAGTCAGCTTGAAAATTGTGTGGGAACTTGGTAGCCGACTGTTTAACAAAGGTCACCATTTGTACATAGACTGGAGTGCAGTTGTTCAAATAGTTGTTTAGAGTGGACACTGTTGCTTGTGGCACAATCCGTTCAAATCGGAAAGGCTACCCAAGGGAGCTTGTCTGTAAAAAACTCGAGTGGGGACAGTGCAGTGCTTTGCGGAATAATGAGCTGCTAGCTCTGAAATTTTCAGACAGGAGGGATGTGTACATGCTACCTACCATCCATGATGAGTGTACTTCCCCTGTGACTGTTTGGGGTCAGGTTGCCGAAGTGCGCAAACCTGCGTGCATTTTGGACTACAATAGGCACATGGGTGGTGTTGATAGAGTAGATCAGAGGTTGGAACCTTACACTGCTCTTTGTAAGTCTTACGTGTGGTATAAAAAGTTGGCCCTACATTTATATCATTTGGCATCTTTTAATTATTTTATTGTGTTCAAGGATTGTTCACCTGAGTCAAGAATGAAATCTGTTAAATTTCAGGAGTCAGTGATAGAGAGCCTTATTGTGGTGGAACAGTTCCTCGTGTAGCAGTGGTGGAGGATGTGGCTATATTGAAAGATCGCCACTTTCCAGATCACATTCCTCCCACTCCCAAAAAAGACGTGCCCACTAAGAAATGTAGAGTATGTGCCCGAAGAGGTATCCGGAGGGAGAGCCGGATGTACTGCCCTGATTGCCCTTCAGAGCCTGGGCTGTGTGTATCCAGCTGTTTCAGGAGTTCCCACACAACATTTTTTTGGGGGAATTACCGTGAGTGTAAACTGCCTGTGTTATATTTTGAGATGTTTAGTTTCACATTTCTGTCACGTTTTCAGTTAAAGCTTTTGTGTTTGTAGTTTTGTACTTATTTTATAATTAGGTAGTGGTTTCTTTGTTGTTTATAAAAAAAAAGTAATGGCATGTGCATGGGGTGGCGCTTGGCTGGTGGTGTGCATGGGATGGCGCTTGGCTGGCCATGTGCGTGGGGTGGCGCTTGGTTGGCGGTGTGTGTGTGGAGTGGCGCTTGGCTGGCGGTGGGTGTCGGAGTGGCGCTTGGCTGGCACTGTCAGCCAAACGTCAGTCCACACACTCCCCTCAGCCAGTGTGATTGCTGTATCAGGCATGTGGGCGTATGTAAGTGATGGGTCCTTGAGTGGCACTGTCTGTCGATGCGAGTGTTGTAATGTGCTGGGCCCATGGTTGGCGGCGTGAATTGTCTTGTGTATGTCATGTATGAAAGGTGTGTGAATGGACTGTAAAATGGTTGGTGCCTTGACGCAGCTTCACAGCTCACGAGTTGTGAGTCATTGGTTCAGTTTTTTGGCCTTTCAGTTATTAACAGTGCATTTCACTTTTGTGAAAAATCTTGTTAATACAATTTGATCTACTGAACCATCACTCACCCTCATGCCAAATCCAACCAGTATGTGTGGTACAAATAACAAAACCTGCTCCGCTGTAATCAGGCATCGCAGCGCACTTGTGACACGTTAGGTGTCTCTGGTGGGACCCCGATGATGAAGCATGCCACCAACTTGGCTGGTGGGTGAGGGTTCTTTTTAATATAACCTAAGTGCATTTCTTTTCACAATTTTAGTGTTTGGCACATCACAGACGTACGTGGACACATCAAAATGATATATTACAAAACTACCTGTGTTTGGGGGGGAGGGGCACCTATGTTTTTGGTCCTGGGTGCGGCCTTCATCTAGGGAAACGTACCAAACCCGGACATTTTTTTAAACTAGACACCCCAAGGAGTCCAGGGAGGTGTGGATTGCGTGGATCCCCTAACATTTTCTTACCCAGCCTCCTCGGCAAAGCTCAAAATTTGCTTAAAAAACATATTTTCCTGACTTTTCTTTGTAGGATCACCGCTCCGGCACAAAATTCCTACTCCCCAGCGTTCCCCTCAGTCTCCCAAGTAAAATGACACCTCACTTGTGTGGGTCCCCAAAGCAGAGTCAGCCTAAAGATGTATAAAAGAAAAATATGTGCTTATCAACTCGCTGTGCTATCCCCTCAATTTCTACAGGTTTTTGGTCTTTTTCTGTTGCAGGCACCTGGCCCACCCACAAAAGTGAGGTATCATTTTTATCAGGAGACTTGGCGGAAAAGCTGGATGGAACAAAATTTGTGACTTCTCTCAGGTTCCAGAACTTTCTGTCACTGAAATGTGAAGAAAAAAGTGATTTTTTAGCCAAATTTTGACGTTTGCAATGGATTCTGGGTAAGAAAACACTGGAGGATTGATGCAAGTCACACCTCCCTGGATTCCCTCGGGTGTCTAGTTTTCAGAAATGTTTGGGTTTGGTAGGTTTCCCTATATGGCTACTGACCCCAGGACCAAAAATGCAGGTGCCCCCCCCCCCCCCCAAAAAACAGTTTTTTTTTTTGATACTTTTGATGTGTCCACATTATGTTTTGGGGCAATTCCTGTCTTGGGCACTAGGCCTACCCACACAAGTGAGGTATAATTTTTATCGGGACACTTGGGGAAATGCTGGGTGGAAGGAAATTTGTGGTTCCTCTCAGATTCCAGAACTTTTTGTCACCGAAATGTGAGGAAAAAGTGTTTTTTTAGCCAAATTTTGAGGTTTGCAAAAGATTCTGGGTAACAGAACCTGGTGGGAGCCCCACAAGTCACCCCATCTTAGATTTCCCTAAGTGTCCACTTTTACAAAAATGCACTGGTTTGGTAGGTTTCCTGAGGTGCCAGATGAGCTAGAGGCCTAAATCCAGAGGTAGACACTTTGCAAAAAACACCTCTATTTTTTTTGGGCAAATGTGATGTGTCCACATTGTGTTTTGGGGCATTTCCTGTCGCGGGCACTAGGCCTACCCACACAAGTGAGGTATCATTTTTATCGGGACACTTGGGGGAACGCTGGGTGGAAGGATAGTTGTGGCTCCTCTCAGATTCCAGAACTTTCTGTCGCCAAAATTTGAGAAAAAGGTGTTTTTTCACCCACATTTTAAGGTTTGCAAAGGATTCTGGGTAATAGAACCTGGTGAGCGCCGCACAAGTCACCCCATCTTGGATTCCCCTAGGTGTCTAGTTTTCAAAAATGCACAGGTTTGGTAGGTTTCCCTATGTGCCGGCTGAGCTAGAGGCCAAAATCCACAGCTAGGCACTGTGCAAAAAACACCTCTGTTTTCTTTGGGAAAATGTGATGTGTCCACGTTGTGTTTTGGGGCATTTCCAGTCGTAGGCACTAGGCCTACCCACACAAGTAAGGTATCATTTATATCGGGACACTTGGGGGAACGCTGGGTGGAAGGATAGTCGTGGCTCCTCTCAGATTCCAGAACTTTCTGTCACCGAAATATGAGGAAAAGGTGTTTCTTAGCCAACTTTTGAGGTTTGCAAAGGATTCTGGGTAACAGAACCTGGTGAGAGCCCCACAAGTCACCCCATCTTCGATTCCCCTAGGTGTCTAGTTTTCAAAACTGCACAGGTTTGGTAGGTTTCCCAAGGTGTCGAATGAGCTGGAGGCCAAAATCCACAGCTAGGCACTTTGCAAAAAAACACTTCTGTTTTCTTTGGAAAATGTGATGAGTCCACGTTGTATTTGGGGCATTTCCTGTTGCGGGCACTAGGCTTACCCACACAAGTGAGGTATCATTTTTATCGGGAGACTTGGGGGACAACTGGTTGGAAGGAAATTTGTGGCTCATTCCAGATTCCAGAACTTTCTGTCACCGAAATGTGAGGAAAATGTGTATTTTTAGCCAAATTGTGAGGTTTGCAAACGATTCGGGCTAACAGAACCTGGTGAGAGCCCCACAAGTCACCCCCTCTTGGATTCCCCTAGGTGTCTACTTTTAAAAAATGCACAGGTTTGGTAGGTTTCCCTAGGTGCCGGCTGAGCTAGAGGCCAGAATTCACAGGTTGGCACTTTGCAAAGAACATCTCTGATTTCTTTGGGAAAATGTGATGAGTCCACATTGTGTTTTGGGGTATTTCCTGTTTCGGCACTAGGCCTACCAACACAAGTGAGGTATCATTTTTATCGGGACACTTCGGGGGACGCTGGGTGGAAGGAAATTTGTGGCTCCTTTCAGATTCCAGAACTTTCTGTCACCGAAATGTGAGGAAAATGTGCATTTTTAGCCAAATTGTGAGGTTTGCAAAGGATTCAGGCTAACAGAACCTAGTCAGAGCCCCACAACTCACCCCCTCTTGGATTCCCCTAGGTATCTAGTTTTCAAAAATGCACAGGTTTGGTAGGTTTCCCTAGGTTCCGGCTGAGCTAGAGGCCAGAATTCACAGGTTGGCACTTTGCAAAAAACATCTCTGTTTTTTTTGGGAAAATGTGATGAGTCCACATTGTGGTTTGGTGCATTTCCTGTCGCGGGCACCAGGCCTACCCACAGAAGTGTGGTATCATTTTTATCGGGACACTTCGGGGGATGCTGGGTGGAAGGAAATTTGTGGCTCCTTTCAGATTCCAGAACTTTCTGTCACCGAAATGTGAGGAAAATGTGTATTTTTAGCCAAATTGTGAGGTTTGCAAAGGAGTTTTCTTGCTAACAGAACCTGGTGAGAGCCCCACAAGTCACCCCCTCTTCGATTCCCCTAGGTGTCTAGTTTTAAAACCTGCATAGATTTGGTAGGTTTCCCTAGGTGCCGGCTGAGCTAGAGGCCTAGATCCACAGGTAGACACTTTGCAAAAAAAAACTCTGTTTTTTTTGGGCAAATATGATGTGTCCACATTGTGTTTTAAGGGTATTTCCTGTTTCGGCACTAGGCCTACCAACACAAGTGAGGTATCATTTTTATCGGGACACTTCGGGGGACGCTGGGTGGAAGGATATTTGTGGCTCCTCTCAGATTCCAGAACTTTCTGTCACCGAAATATGAGGAAAAGGTGTTTCTTAGCCAACTTTTGAGGTTTGCAAAGGATTCTGGGTAACAGAACCTGGGGAGAGCCCCACAAGTCAAGCCATCTCCCATTCCCCTAGGTGTCTAGTTTTCAAAAATGCACAGGTTTGGTAAGTTTCCCTAGGTGCCGACTGAGCTGGAGGCCAAAATCCACAGCTAGGCACTTTGCAAAAAAATACTTCTGTTTTCTTTGGAAAAATGTGATGTGTCCACGTTGTATTTTGGGGCATTTCCTGTTGCAGGCACTAGGCTTACCCACACAAGTGAGGTATCATTTTTATCGGGAGACTTGGGGGACCACTGGAAGGAAGGAAATTTGTGGCTCCTCTCAGATTCCAGAACTTTCTGTCACCGAAATGTGAGGAAAAAGTGTTTTTTAGCCAAATTGTGAGGTTTGCAAAGGATTCTGGGTAACTGAACCTGGTGAGAGCCCCACAAGTCATCCCATCTTGAATTCCCCTAGGTGTCTAGTTTTAAAAAATGCACTGGTTTGGTAGGTTTCCCCAGGTGCCAGCTGAGCTAGAGGCCAGAATTCACAGGTTGGCACTTTGCAAAAATCACCTCTGTTTTCTTTGGGAAAATGTGATGTGTCCATGTTGTGTTTTGGGGTATTTCCTGTTTCGGTCACTAGGCCTACCCACACAAGTGAGGTATAATTTTTATCGGGACACTTGGGGGAAGGCTGGGTGGAAGGAAATTTCTGGCTCCTCTCAGATTCCAGAACTTTCTGTCACGAAATATGAGGAAAAAGTGTTTTTTGGCCAAATTGTGAGGTTTGCAAAGAATTCTGGGTAACAGAATCTGGTGAGAGTCCCACAAGTCACCCCATCGTAGATTCCCCTAGGTGTCTAGTTTTAAAAAATGCACAGGTGTGGTAGGTTTCCCTAGGTGCTGGATGAGCTAAAGGCCAAAATCCACAGGTAGGCACTTTGCAAAAACACACCTCTGTTTTTTTGGGGGAAAATGTGATGTGTCCTCATTGTATTTTGGGGCATATCCTGTCGCGGGCACTAGGCTTACCCACACAAATGAGGAATCATTTTTATCAGGATACTTGGGGGAACACTGGATGGAAGGGAATTTGTGTCTCCTCTCAGATTCTAGAACTTTCTGTCATTGAAATGTGTGGAAAATGTGTATTTTTAGCCAAATTGTGAGGTTTGCAAAGGATTCTGGGTAACAGAACCTGGTGAGAGCCCCACAAGTCACCCCATCTTGGACTCCCCTAGGTGTCTAGTTTTCAAAAATGCACAGGTTTGGTAGGTTTCCCTAGGTGCCGGCTGAGCTAGAGGCCAAAATCCACAGCTAGATACTTTGCAAACAACACCTCTGTTTTCTTTGGGAAAATGTGATGTGTCCATGTTGTGGTTTGGGGCATTTCCTGTTGCGGGCACTAGGCCTACCCACACAAGTGAGGTATCATTTTTATCGGGACACTTGAGGGAGCACTGGATGGAAGGAAATTTGTGGCTCCTCTGAGATTCCAGAGCTTTCTGTTACCGAAATATGAGGAAAAGGTGTTTTATTAGCCACATTTTGAGGTTTGCATGGATTCTGGGTAACAGAACCTGGTGAGAGCCCCACAAGTCACCCCAGTTTAGATTCCCCTAGGTGTCTAGTTTTAAAAACATGCACGGGCTTGGTAGGTTTCCCAAGGTACCAGCTGAGCTAGAGGCCTAAATCCACAGGTAGGCACTTTACAAAAAACACCTCTGTTTTCTTTGGGAAAATGTGATGTGTCCACGTTGTATTTTGGGGCATTTCCTGTCACAGGCACTAGGCTTACCCACACAAGTAAGGTATAATTGTTATCGGGAGACGAGGAGGAACGCTGGGTGGAAGGAAATTTGTGGCTCCTCTCAGATTCCTGAACTTTCTGTCACTGAAATGTGAGGAAAAGGTGTTTTTTTAGCCAAATTGTGAGGAATGCGAAGGATTCTGGGTAACAGAACCTGGTGAGAGCCCCACAAGTCACCCCATCTTGAATTCCCCTAGGTGTCTTGTTTTCAGAAATGCACAGGTTTGGTAGGTTTCCCTAGGTGCCGGCTGAGCTAGAGGGCAAAATTCACAGGTTGGCACGTTGCAAAAAACATCTCTGTTTTATTTGGAAAATGTGATGAGTCCACATTGTGTTTTGGGACATTTCCTGTTGCGGGCACTAGGCCTACCCACACAAGTGAGGTATCATTTTTATCGGGAGACGAGGGGGAATGCTGGGTGGAAGGAAATTTATGGTTCCTCTCAGATTCCTCAACTTTCTGTCACCAAAATGTGAGGAAAAAGTGTGTTTTTAGCCAAATTATGAGGTTTGCAAAGGATTCTGGGTAACAGAACCTGGTGAGAGCCCCACAAGTCACCCCATCTTAGATTCCACTAGGTGTCTAGTTCTCAGAAATGCACAGGTTAGGTAGGTTTCCCTAGGTGCTGGCTGAGCTAGAGGTCAAAACATTGCAAAGCACTTTGCAAAAACATTATTTATTTGGAAAATGTGATGAGTCCACTTTGTGTTTTGGGGCATTTCCTGTTGGGGTCACTAGACCTACCCACACAAGTGAGGTACCATTTTTATTGTGAGACTTGCGGGAACATAGAGTTGCAAAACAAGTGTTATTGCCCCTTGTCTTTCTCTGCATTTTTTCCTTCCAAATGTAAGACAGTGTGTGTAAAAAAGACCTCTATTTGAGAAATACCCTGTAATTCACATGATAGTATGGGCACCCCGGAATTCGGAGATGTGCAAATAACCACTGCTTCTCAACACCTTATCCTATGCCCATTTTGGAAATACAAAGGTTTTCTTGATACCTATTTTTCACTCTTTACATTTCAGCAAATGAATTGCTGTATACCCGGTATAGAATAAAAACCCACTTCAAGTTGCAGCTCATTTATTGGCTCTGGGTACCTAGGGTTCGTGATGAACCTACAAGTTCTATATATCCCCGCAATCAGAAGAGTCCAGCAGACGTAACAGTATATTGCTTAAAAAAATCTGACATTGCAGGAAAAAGTTACAGAGTAAAACGTGGAGAATTTTCTTTTTTTTTTTTTTTCCTCAATTTCAATTTATTTTTAAACCCTTGTAGGATCCACACAAATTACCCATTGCTAAATCCAGAATTGTATCTACTTCTTAGAAATGGTTAGCTTTCTGGGATCCAGCATTGGTTTCACACCATTTCTGTCACTAACTGTAAGGAGGCTGAAAGAACAAACAATTGTAAAAACAGGGTATGTTCCAATAAAATGCCAAAATTGTGTTGAAAAATTGGGTTTTCTGATTCAAGTCTGCCTGTTCCTAAAAGCTGGGAAGCCATTTTCAGGGAAAAAACCACAAGCCTTCTTCTGCAGCCCTTTTTACCCTTTTTGTTTAAAAAACTAAATTTTCGCTGCATTTTGGCTAATTTCTTGGTCTCCTTCAGGGGAACCCACAAACTCTGGGTACCTCTAGAATCTCTAGGATGGTGGAAAAAAAAGATGCAAATTTGGTGTGGGTATCTTATGTGGGCAAAAGGTTATGAGGGTCTCAGTGAAAACTGCCCCAAATAGCCAAAAAAAGGCCTGGCACCCGAGGGGGAAAATGCAAAGGGGTTAAAGGGTGTTTATTGCAGTGCTATGAAATTGGGGGAAAAGAGCAATGGATTGGGGTAATGGTGGATGAAAGTCCAGGGTATTGTTCCAGTCTGTTTGTAGCACAGGTCCAGTGTCCAAGGAAGGGGAGGGGAGCAAAGGCTGTTCAAAGTAAACAAGGTGACTGTGTGGGACACAAGGGGAACAATCATGAGAGTCTCATTTCCTGGCGGTGGTCTTGGCAAGTGTCTCTGGCTTCTGTGTGGGTTGCAGGGAACATGTGCGGATGGTTCACCTTCTGCAAGGGGAGGGGTACTGGTGGCCTGTGGGTCCCATAACGGTGCCTCCTATCCACTAGCTGCAGCGGAAGTGAAGGGCTGGTCAATGGACTTGCTGGTGGTAGGGGCCAGCTGCTGTGATGTTGCTTCCCTCATGATGTTGTCCATGTCTGCCAGCACCCCTGCTATGGAGATCAATGTGGTGTTGATGGCCTGCAAGTCCTCCCTGATCCACTGATACTGTTCCTCCTGCAGCTGCCTGTTCTCCTTTGTCAAGGATCTGGCCCATCATGTCCTTGGAATGTTGGAAGGCTCCCAAGTCTCGGTGAGTGCCTCCTGGAGAGTTGGTTCACTGGGCTTGTCCTCCCCCCGGGGCACAGTGGTCCTCCCAGTGTCCCTGTTGTCCCCTGAAAGGTGTGCCAACTGACCCCAAGTCCCTGATTGTCTTGGGGGTGATGTGTGGACTGGGGTCCCTGTACAGGTGGACACACTGCTGATTAATGTGTCCTGGGGGTAGAGGGGTGGGTGCTGTGGTGATGAATACTGAGGGGGGAGGCTCTGTAGTGGACTGTGAGTGGGCTGGGGTTACTGACTGTCCAGTGGTCCCTGATGGGCCAGGTTGTTGATCTAGATCCTGAAGTCCAGAGTCACTGTCATTACTGGGGTCATCTTCTGCTGGGAGACTGGATAGTCGTGGCATCTCCTCTCCTTTGAGATTGGCTGGGGCCCCTGTGGGGATGTAAGTGATGTATTATGCTTCATGCCTGTGACATATTGTACATCCCTGGATTCCCCTCTATCGTTGCTGTTGCCCTGCCACCTTTGTTTGTGTGTGGTGATGTAGTGTGGGATTGTTAGTTTCCCTATGCTGTGCATGCTTTAGTGATTAGTGTCCATGCAGGGCTGGGAGGGCTGTCCATGCATTGGTATGGCATGCAGGATTTGGCACTGGGGTTAGTCATATGTGTAGGTGCAGTGTGTGAGATGGAGTGGAGTGGAGTGGTGGGAGTGAGGGTGAGGGGGTGTGATGGCATGCAGGTATGGGGGGTGATAAGTAGTGAATACTGACTCACTAGTGTCCAGTCCTCCGGGTAATCCAGAGAGTCCCTCAGGATGCAGTAATTCCAAGACTTGCTCCTCCCATGCTGTGAGCTGTGGGGGAGGAGGTGGAGGTCCACAACCAGTCATCTGTATGGCGAGCTGGTGCCTTGCTGCCAAGGAATGCACCTTCCCCCGTAGGTCATTCCACCTCTTCTTGATGTTGTCTCTTGCTCTTGGGTGCTGTCCCACGGTGTTCACACTGTCCATGATTCTTCGCCATAGCTCCATCTTCCTCGCAATGGATATCTGCTGTACCTGTGCTCCAAACAGTTGTGGCTCTACCCTGACTATTTCCCTCACCATTACCCTTAACTCATCATCAGTGAAACAGGGATGCCTTAGTGGGAACATGGGTGTTGTGTGGTGTGTGTTGGTGAGAGTGCGTTGAGTAATGTGGTAGGGTGTGTGATGTGGGGTGTGTGAGGGATGTATGGGTGTATGTGGTGTGTGTGTCTAGTTGTCTCTGTGCTGTTCATGTCAATTTCCTGGAAGTAATTGTTGTTCGTAAAGGGCTGTGGGTAATGTGGGTGTGTGTTTTATGGTGCTGTGGCTAGCTGTGGTGTGTGTATGAGTTTCAGGTGTGTGTTTTTGGTATTGGCCTATGTAGTGTTGTTTTGTTTTTGGGTGTCCATTCTGAGCGCAGTAGTATGTACCACCAATGGTTTACCAACATATTTTGTGGGTCATGATGTGGTGGGCATTGTTTTGTTGGCGTAACAGAATGGGTGTTGGTACTGACAGTTTAGCACTGGCATTTGGGCTGGCGGATTTGTGTATGTGCAGTATTCTGTGTGTTTGGTGTGTCATAATATGAGGAATGGAACGTAGGAAAGTAGCCTCTTTCTAGCATGGCTACCCCCACTTTTAGCCTCTTAGTGAGTGTATGTCAGTGTATTTTTACTGTGTCACTGGGATGCTGCTAGCCAGGTGTAGGAGGCTGGACTGGCTTGTAGTGGGTACCAAGGGGTACTTACACCTTGCACCAGGCCCAGGTATCCCTTATTAGTGTAGAGGGGTGTCTAGCAGCTTAGGCTGATAGAAAAGGTAGCTTAGCAGAGCAGCTTAGGCTGAACTAGGAGACAAGTGAAGCTCCTACAGTACCACTAGTGTCATATGCACAATATCATAAGAAAACACAATACACAGATATACTAAAAATAAAGGTACTTTATTTTTATGACAATGGGGGTCATTCCGACCCCGGCGGGCGCCGCCCGCCGCCCGCCGCCCACCGGGCGGAAACCGCCCAAAGACCGCACCATGGTCAAATGACCACGGGGGTCATTTCAACTTTCCCGCTGGGCCGGTGGGCGATCTCCAAAAGATCGCCCGCCGGCCCAGCGGGAAAGCCCCTGCAAAGAGGAAGCCGGCTCCGAATGGAGCCAGCGGATTTGCAGGGGTGCGACGGGTGCAGTGGCACCCGTCGCGATTTTCACTGTCTGCTAAGCAGACAGTGAAAATCTTTGTGGGGCCCTGTTAGGGGGCCCCTGCACTGCCCATGCCAGTGGCATGGGCAGTGCAGGGGCCCCCAGGGGCCCCACGACACCCGTTCCCACCAGCCTCTTCCTGGCGGTGTAAACCGCCAGGAACAGGCTGGCAGGAAGGGAGTCGGAATCCCCATGGCGGCCATGGAGGATTCCCTGGGCCAGGGGAAAACCGGCGGGAAACCGCCGGTTCCCCTTTTCTGACCGCGGCTTTACCGCCGCAGTCAGAATGGCCCGGGAAGCACCGCCAGCCTGTTCCGCCAGGGTCGGAATGAGGGCCAATATGCCAAAAGTATCTCAGTGAGTACCCTCAGTATGAGGATAGCAAATATACACAAGATATATGTACACAATACCAAAATATGCAGTAATAGCAATAGAAAACAGTGCAAACAATTTATAGTCACAATAGAATGCAATGGGGGCACATAGGGATAGGGGCAATACAGACCATATACTCTAGAAGTGGAATGCGAACCACGAATGGACCCCAAACCTATGTGACCTTGTAGAGGGTCGCTGGGACTGTAAGAAAACAGTGAGGGTTAGAAAAATAGCCCACCCCAAGACCCTGAAAAGTGGGTGCCAAGTGCACCTAAGTTCCCCAAAGAGCACAGAAGTCGTGATAGGGGAATTCTGCAAGAAACAGCAACACCAGCAATGCAACAACGATGGATTTCCTGACGAGGGTACCTGTGGACCAAGGGGACCAAGTCCAAGAGTCACGATCAAGTCGGGAGTGGGCAGATGCCCAGGAAATGCCAGCTGGGGGTGCAAAGAAGCTCCCACCGGATGGTAGAAGCTGTGGATTCTGCAAGAACGACATGGGCTAGAAACTTCCCCTTTGGAGGATGGATGTCCCACGTCGTGAAGAGTTGTGCAGAAGTGTTTTCGTGCAGCAAGACCACAAACAAGCCTTGCTAGCTGCAAGGGTCGCAGTTAGGGTTTTTGGATGCTGCTGTGGCCCAGGAGGGACCAGGATATCACCAATTGCGTGAGGAGACAGAGGGGGCGTCCAGCAAGACAAGGAGCCCACTCACAAGCAAGCAGCACCCGCAGAAGTGCCGGAACAGGCACTATGAAGTGGAGTGAACCGGAGCTCACCCGAAGTCACGAAAGAGGGTCCCACGACGCCGAAGGACAACTCAGGAGGTCGTGCACTGCAGGTTAGAGTGCCAGGGACCCAGGCTTGGCTGTGCACAAAGGAAATCCTGGAATAGTGCACAGGAGCCGGAGTAGCTGCAAAACACGCGGTTCCCAGCAATGCAGTCTAGCGTGGGGAGGCAAGGACTTACCTCCACCAAACTTGGACTGAAGAGTCACTGAACTGTGGGAGTCACTTGGACAGAGTTGCTGAGTTCAAGGGACCTCGCTTGTCATGCTGAGAGGAGACCCATAGGACCGGTGAGGCAGTTCTTTGGTGCCTGCGGTTGCAGGGGGAAGATTCTGTCGACCCACGGGAGATTTCTTCGGAGCTTCTAGTGCAGAGAGGAGGCAGACTACCCCCACAGCATGCACCACCAGGAAAACAGTCGAGAAGGCGGCAGGATCAGTGTTACAAGGTCGCAGTAGTCGTCTTTGCTACTTTGTTGCAGTGTTGCAGGCTTCCAGCACGGTCAGCAGTTGATTCCTTGGCAGAAGGTGAAGAGAGAGATGCAGAGGAACTCTGATGAGCTCTTGCATTCGTTATCTAAGGAATTCCCCAAAGCAGAGACACTAAATAGCCAGAAAAGGAGGTTTGGCTACCTAGGAGAGAGGATAGGCTAGCAACACCTGAAGGAGCCTATCAGAAGGAGTCTCTGACGTCACCTGCTGGCCCTGGCCACTCAGAGCAGTCCAGTGTGCCAGCAGCACCTCTGTTTCCAAGATGGCAGAGGTCTGGAGCACACTGGAGGAGCTCTGGGCACCTCCCAGGGGAGGTGCAGGTCAGGGGAGTGGTCACTCCCCTTTCCTTTGTCCAGTTTCGCGCCAGAGCAGGGCTGAGGGATCCCTGAACCGGTGTAGACTGGCTTATGCAGAGATGGGCACCATCTGTGCCCATCAAAGCATTTCCAGAGGCTGGGGGAGGCTACTCCTCCCCAGCCCTGACACCTTATTCCAAAGGGAGAGGGTGTAACAGCCTCTCTCTGAGGAAGTCCTTTGTTCTGCCTTCCTGGGCCAAGCCTGGCTGGACCCCAGGAGGGCAGAAACCTGTCTGAGGGGTTGGCAGCAGCAGCAGCTGCAGTGAAACCCCGGGAAAGGCAGTTTGGCAGTACCCGGGTCTGTGCTAGAGACCCGGGGGATCATGGGATTGTCACACCAATGCCAGGATGGCATTGGGGGGGGCAATTCCATGATCTTAGACATGTTACATGGCCATATTCGGAGTTACCATTGTGAAGCTATACATAGGTAGTGACCTATGTATAGTGCACGCGTGTAATGGTGTCCCCGCACTCACAAAGTCCGGGGAATTGGCCCTGAACAATGTGGGGGCACTTTGGCTAGTGCCAGGGTGCCCACACACTAAGTAACTTAGCACCCAACCTTTACCAGGTAAAGGTTAGACATATAGGTGACTTATAAGTTACTTAAGTGCAGTGTAAAATGGCTGTGAAATAACGTGGACGTTATTTCACTCAGGCTGCAGTGGCAGGCCTGTGTAAGAATTGTCAGAGCTCCCTATGGGTGGCAAAAGAAATGCTGCAGCCCATAGGGATCTCCTGGAACCCCAATACCCTGGGTACCTCAGTACCATATACTAGGGAATTATAAGGGTGTTCCAGTATGCCAATGTAAATTGGTAAAATTGGTCACTAGCCTGTTAGTGACAATTTATACAGAGAGAGCATAACCACTGAGGTTCTGGTTAGCAGAGCCTCAGTGAGACAGTTAGGCATCACACAGGGAACACATACATATAGTTCACAAACGTATGAGCACTGGGGTCCTGGCTAGCAGGGTCCCAGTGACACATAACAAACATACTGAAAACATAGGGTCTTCACTATGAGCACTGGGCCCTGGCTAGCAGGATCCCAGTGAGACAGTGAAAACACCCTGACATACACTCACAAACAGGCCAAAAGTGGGGGTAACAAGGCTAGAAAGAGGCACTTTCTCACAATAACTCCACTCAGTCTCTCCACTTAGCTGTAGTTCAATTTAGTTGGGGTGGAGTTACTGGCCCTAAGCAGGTGGTGGTATCACCTAGCTTCCCATTAGGTTGTCTCTTAGGGAATGACCTAGAGACCTCAGGTTGAGCTGAGGTAGAGTTTAGCACCCATGGATCCATGCTGGGTATCCCTGAGGAATTTCTTCCTCTCATTTCTGGTGAAATGAAAAAGCAAAGGAGAGAAAAAGGCCTGAAAACTCAGGATCCCTCTCCACCAACAGGTAAGAAGGGTAGCAAAGTATCCCTTCTGCACCCTGCCACTAAGGATACCATTCCTGTGGTGGGAGAAACCTCTCCTGGGGTGGAACCTGTACCAAAGGAGCTCTCAGCTACCACAGCTGGACTCTCAGAGGTAAAAGTACCTCTCTCTGGAACTACTAAGCCACATGTGTAAAACCGCACCATTTTAATAAATATGGAGCATCCCTCTAGCCCTCCCAGAGAAACTTTAGTGCGACAGCCCTGCACTGCCTCTAAACACTTAGGACAGCAGCCCTGTCCTGGTGTGGAGCTTATAGGACAGCAGCCGTGCCCTGCTCCAACTCAAGAGAAACAGCAACCCTGTTCTCTCTTACAGCCATATGGACAAGGTTTGTGCCCAGCTATGGCTTTATTGAGACAGCATCCCTGTCTAGCATTTCCTGCATTTGACATAGGCCCAGTGGACCAATCCTACTGCCCAACTTTAAAACATACTAATAGGAACTCTGAGAATTTAAACTCACACCGTTAGTTAGGTAAAAATCTCCAAACAGGGTGGTTTACATCCCCACAGGGAAGTAACCATATAGTGGATGAAAAAAGGAGTAACCACTCTATTGCAGATCTACTCTCCACTTATCACCACTTAGACAATAAAGTCTCAACTGGCCAAGGTTAGCCTTATTGTCCTTTGTTTGGGGGGCTGTGTAGGAAAGTAGCCTCTTTCTAGCATGGTTACCCACACTTTTGGCCTGTTTGTGAGTGTATTTCAATGTGTTTTTACTGTGTCACTGGGATCCTGCTAGTCAGGACCCCAGTGCTCATAGATAAAAACCTATATGTCAGTGTGTTTTGCCTGTCTCACTGGGAGCCTGCTAGCCAGGACCCCAGTGCTCATAGTTTGTGACCTAATGTGTATGCCTGTGTAGTGCCTAACTGTGTCACTGAGGCTCTGCTAACCAGAACCTCAGTGCTGTGCTCTCTCTGCTTTTAAATTTGTCACTGTAGGCCAGTGACTACATTTACCAATTTCAATTGGCATACTGGACCCCCCTTATAAGTCCCTAGTATATGGTACCTAGGTACCCAAGGCATTGGGGATCCAGGAGATCCATATGGGCTGCAGCATTTCTTTTGCCACCCATAGGGAGCTCAGACACACCCTTACACAGAACTGCCATTGCAGCCTGCGTGAAATAGTTCACAGCCATTTTCACTGCATTTAAGTAACTTATAAGCCACCTATATGTCTAACCTTCACATGCTGAAGTTTAGGTGCACAGTTACTAAGTGTGAGGGCCCCCTTGCACTCGCAAAGGTGCCCCCACATAGTTCAGGACCATTTCCCCGTACTTTGTGAGTGCGGGGACTCAATTACACACGTGCACTACATAGGGGTCAATACCTATATGTAGCTTCACAATGGTAACTCCGAATATGGGCATGTAACATGTCTAAGATCATGGAATTGTCCCCCATTCCAAATCTGGTATAGGGGAGCCAATTCCATGCATCCTGGGGGCTCCACCATGGCCCCCATTACTGTCAAACTAGTTCTCTGAGGTTTGCACTGCAGCTACAGCTGCTGCCACCTCACAGACAGGGTTCTGCCCTCCTGGGGTCTGGGCAGCCCAGTCCCAGGAAGGCAGAACAAAGCATTTCCTCTGAGAGCAGGGTATTACACCTTCTCCCTTTGGAAATAGGTGTTATAGGCTAGGGAAGGGTAGCCTCCCCCAGCCTCTGGAAATGCTTTGAAGGGCACAGAGGGTGCCCTCCTTGTTTAAACAAGTCCACACCTGTTCAGGGACCCCTTCTTCCCTGCTCTGGCACGATACTGCCCAGAGTTCCTCCAGTGTGCCCCAGACTTCATCCATCTTGCTTTGCAAGGTGGGGGGCACTCTGGAGGGCTCTGAGTGGCCAGTGCCAGCAGGTGACGTCAGAGACCCCTCCTGATAGGTCCATACCTGATAAGGTAGCCAGTCCCCCTCTCAGGGCTATTTAGGGTCTCTCCTGTGGGTTCGCTTCCGATTCTGCTTGCAAGTTTCCTTCAGGAATCCTCTGCAACAACTTCAGACTCTTCTGACCTTAGATCAACTGCAGCCTGTTCCAAGAAATGCTGTAACTGCAACAAAGTGTCTACAAGAGACACTTTTCTTCCGCAACCTCAGCTCCACGTCAGCAACTGCAACCGTTTCCACAGTGTGCACGCCTTGGGGACTCTCTGTCTTCATCCTGAACCAGAAGAACTGAAGACATCTCCCGTGGAGTGACTGAATCACTCCCCTGCTCCAAGCAGGCACCTTCCAAGGTAACAACCTGCACTCTGGGACTTTTCTCATGGCAACAAGCATGCTCCTAAGGACACAGAGGCTGGACACCATCGACATAGACTGTCCTGAGGTCCAGCTGACGCAATTTGGAGCACTTAAGACCTTGTCTTCCCCGAGAACGATGGTACTCCTGTGTAGGGTGTTTTGCTCGCCTCCTGATGCCTCTGTGCACTCTTTACAAAATTCCTTCAGCCTGGCCCAGGTCCCAAGCACTCCACCCTGCGACGCTCTACTCGCTGAGTTGTTCTCCGGCGGTGTCGGGCCTTCTTTTGTTGTGCTGCATCAACTGTGTTTTGTACCTCCTTTGAACCTTGATACTGCGGCTACTGGGGGTGCTGGCTGGCATCCTGAGTGCTCTCTAAAGTGCTGAGAGCCCTCTCTTCCTCTTCACACACAGTTGAGGCTCCCAGGTCCCTCCTGGGTCCATCCAGCGCCAGTTTGATGAAAAATGAACTGTTGCCATAGCAAAGGCTTGTTGGCACCTTCCAACACGAAATCTCATCTGCAACAATCTTTATGCCATGGGACATCTTTTGCATCATGCAGGAACCCGCTGGTATCTTCCTAGGGTGCATTTCTGCAGTCTTTGAATAACCAGGGACTCTTCTGTTGCACCCTCTTCTGGGTTTGGCAGGGGCTACTGCCCTTCCTGGAACTTCTTTCGACTTCTGGACTTGGTCCCCTTCCTTTGCAGGTCTTCAGGTCCAATACTCCAGCAGCTTTTCTTTACAGACACGGTTGGCTGCTGCAAAATCCCCAAAACAAGGTGTTGTGTCTCCTAAGGAAACTGGCAGCACTTTACTCCTGCTTTTCTGGGCTCTGGGGTGGGGTAATTTATTTACCTTTACTGTATTCTTTCTCTCCCAGTGATTCTGCACACACTACACTTGTCTAGGGGGGAATTCGTGATTCACATTCTACTTTTTTAGTATATGGTTTGTGTTGCCTCTAGACCTATTTTCTCTTATTGCATTCTATAGGATTTCCTGCTGTTTGCATTGTTCTATGACTATTTACTTGTCTAATGTTGGTGTCTAGTGTACATATTGTGTATAATACTTACCTCCAGAAGGAGTATTGTCTCTAAGATGTTTTTGGTACTCTCTCCCCCAAATATATACCTTTATTTTTGGTAACACTGAGTATTGTCTTTACTTATGTATAAGTACTGTGTAACTATAAGTGGTATTGCAGGAGCTTTGCATGTCTCTTAGTTCAGCCTAAGCTGCTCTGCTATAGCTACCTCTATCCACCTAAGATGCTAGAACACTACTACATTCACTAACAAGACAAAAAGAAGGATGGTAGTAAGTCACATGGCAACGATGGGGACAAAGATAAAAAAGAGTCCTCATCAGGCTCACAGAACTATTCCAAGGGTGGGTCTAAATCCTCTTCTCAAAACAATCAGAACAAAAAGCCTTGATGCTATATTTGTAATAATAAAGGTCATAGGGCAGGTCCTAAGAAAAGCATCAAACCTCCCAACACTACAGCCCCGACTCCAACAAATAGTGCCCCATAGCAATAGCAGTAGTGGTGGGAAGACTAATACTACTAATAGTCAATCCAAGGGTGTAGCAGGGCTAACTCTGGGAAGTGTATTGGGGGCTGGTTTAGTTAGGGAAACCGCTGAGGCTGTTTTAGTCTCTGATGGTGGCATTGACCTTGCCACCCTTGTTGCATGTCCCCTTAATATGGATAAATACAAACAACATCCCCTAATAAATGGTGTTCAGGTTGAGGCCTAGAGGGACCTCGGTACCAGTGTCACCATGGCGACTCAAAAACTGGTGTCCTTTGAGCAACACCTACTTGGTCATCAGTACCTAGTGACTGACGGCCAGAACAATACTGGGAGCCACGCCATGGTAGTTGATCTCAGCTGGGGGGGTTTACTGGTCCTAAAAAAGTTGTAGTGTCCACAGACCTACCTGTAGAGTGTCTATTAGAGAACGACTTGGAGAGTTCAGCTTGGGCTGAAGTAGAGTTGGAGGCCGATGCAGCCATGCTGGGCATTAGTGGGCATATATTTGCTTTGACTAGGGCTCAGGCCAAGAAGCAAAGAGAACAGGGAAACTATGGATCCTGAAACTATGGGCCAAGAGCTTCCCAAAAGCAGGAGTAGAAAGGGTAAGAAATTATCCCCAATACCTCCCTCCACAGATGATTCACCCTTTGAGGAGGAGGAATCTACTCATTGGACAGAACCTACACCTGAAAAACTTCAAGCTGACACAGCTGAACTCTTAGGTGCAGTGGGGCCTGCCAGGGAGGAGTTACGTATGGCTCAACAGACTTGTCCCACACTTGATGGTTTGAGACAGCAAGCTGTCAACCAGGAAGCAGGGGGTGTCAGTGGCACCCAGAAGGTGTACTAGGAGGACAACCTCCTGTATTCAGAACATGGGGACCCAAACCTGGTGCCACCAGGAGATTGGTAGTACCTATGCAATACAGAGAGTTTTTTCTTGCCTTAGCCCATGACATTCCCCTGGCTGGTCACCTGGGGCAAAGCAAAACTAGGGACAGACTAGTCCCTCACTTTCACTGGCCCCACATGTCAGAAGACACAAAGGAGTTTTGTTGCTACTGTGTCATCTGTCAAACCAGTGGCAAGGCAGGTGGTACCCCAAAGGCCCCCTTAATTCCACATCCAGTGGTTGGGTACCCTTTGAAAGGGGAGGGGCTGACATTGTTGACCCCCCAGACCCTCCCACAGCTTCTGGAAACAGATTGATTCTGGTGGTGGTGGACCATGCCACCGGGTATCCAGAAGCCATACTTCTTAGGACCACTACAGCTCCTGGCCCTCCTGGGTGGGTTTCCCAAAAGAGGTTGTATCAGACAGAGGTAGTACCTTCATGTCTGCATACTTGAAAGGTATGGGGAAAGAGTGTGGTGTCACCTATAAATTCACCACACCTTACCATCCCTAAACAAATGGGTTGGTTGAGCGTTTCAACAAAAGACTCAAAGGCATGATTATGGGACTCTCTGAAAAACTCAGGAGGAGGTGGGATGTCCTATCGCTATGCTTCCTCTTTGCCTACAGGGAGGTACCCCAGAAAGGAGTGGGCTACCGCCCATTTGAACTCCTCTTTGTTCACCCTGTTAGGGGTCCACTTGCTCTTGTGAAAGAGGGGTGGAACAACCCCTGATGCTCCCTAAACAAGACATAGTGGATTATGTACTTGGCCTCAGGTCAAGGATGGCTGAGTACATGAAGAAGGCCAGTAAAAACCTTCAGTCCAGCCAAGAATTGCAAAAGCAATGGCATGACCAGAAGGCTGCCCTGACTCTGTATCAAGTAGGACAGAAAGTGTGGGTTCTGGAGCCTGTGGCTCCTAGAGCACTCCAAGACAAGTGGAGTGGACCACGCACTATAGTGGAGAAAAGGGTGAGGCCAGTTATTTACGAGAAATTGGCACTCCAAGAAGTCCCTTCAGGGTACTTCATGTGAACCACCTAAAGTTCTACTATGACGGGGCTGACTTAACCCTGCTCATGGCCACTGATAAGGGACAGGAAGAAGAGAGTGACCCTCTCCCTGATCTCTTTTCCAATTCTGCAGCTGATGGCTCAGTTGAGGGGGTAGTCTTGGCAGATTTCCTTTCTGAGTCTCAAAAGGAAGACTGCAGAAATCTTTTAGGGCAATTCTCCGAACTGTTTTCCCTTACGCCTGGGCAAACTACATGGTGTGAACACACCATTGATACAGGGGATAGCCTACCTGTTAAAAGTAAAATCTTCAGGCAGCCCGACTATGTAAGGACTGCATCAAAGCAGAGGTACAAAAGATTCTGGACCTAGGAGTCATTGAGCACTCTTATAGTCCCTGGGCTAGCCCAGTGTTTCTGGTCCCAAAGCCCGGCTCTCAGAATGGGAAAAAAAGGATGAGGTTTTGTGTTGACTATAGATTGCTTAATAAGGTAACCAAAACTGATGTTCATCCTATTCCCAGGGCAGATGAGCTCATAGATATACTGGCATCTGTCAAGTATCTTAGCACTTTTGACCTTACTGCTGGCTATTGGCAGATTAAATTGTCAGAAGATGTTAAACCTAAAACAGCATTTGCAACCATTGGAGGGCACTACCAATTAAGAGTAATGCCCTTTGATTTGAAGAATGCACCTGCCACTTTCAGAGGTTTGTGAACACAGTCCTCCAAGGTCTGGAAGCCTATAGTGCAGCATATCTAGATGATAGCTGTCTTTAGCTCCACCTGGGATGATCACCTTGTCCATCTCTGGAATCTTTTGGAGGAACTGCAAAAAGCAGGCCTCACTATCAAGGCTTCAAAGTGCCAGATAGGGCAGGGGAAGGTGGTTTATCTGTGACACCTAGTAGGTGGGAAACAGATTATTCCACTGCAGGGGAGGATCCAAACCATTTTGGATTGGGCTCCCCTTACTACACAAACTCAGGCCAGAGCCTTCTTAGGCCTCACTGAGTATTACAAGAGGTTCAATAAGAACTATGGCTCCATTGTTGCCCCTCCTAATGACCTCACATCCAAGAAAATGCCTACAAACGTATTGTGGACAGCCAGCTGTCAAAAAACTTTTGAGGAACTCAAACAGACCATGTGCTCTGCACCTGTTTTAAAATGCCCTAACTACTCCAAGAAGTTCATAGTTCAAACTATTGGTTCAGGGGTAGCGGTTGGGGCAGTTTTCTCTCAACTTAATGCAGTGGGCCAGGACCAACCGGTAGCTTTCATTATCAGAAGGTTGACTCCCAGAGAAAAACATTGGTCAGGCATAAAGAGGGAGGCCTTTGCTGTGGTCTGGGCTTCATTGTTCAGGCAGACCACAAACCTCTCTTATGGCTTAAACAGATGAAAGGAGAAAACCCCAAATTGTTAAGGTGGTCCATTTCCCTACAGGGTATGGACTTTAAAGTGGAACATTGATCTGGGAGTAACCACTCCAGTGCAGATGGACTCTCACAGAAGACTCATCTGGGCAAGGTTAGCCTTCTTGTCTTTTGTTTGGGGGGGGGGTTGTGTAGGAAAGTACCCTATTTCTTGGAATGGTTACCCCCTTTTTCTCCCTGATGTCAGTGTGTTTGACTGTGTTCATTGGGATCCTGCCAACCAGGACCCAAGTGATTATGCTCTCTCTCCCAAAACTCAGTATTTCATCCCACAATTGGCACACTGGTGCCCCATTATAAGTCCCTAGTAGATGGTACCTAGGTTTCCAGGGCATTGGGGTTCCAGGGGTTTCCCTATGGGCTGCAGCATATATTTTGCCACCCATAGGGAGCCCAGGCAAAGGGTTCTGCAGGACTGCAATTGCAGCCTGCGTGAGAAGGTGCAAGTACCTTTTCACTGCTATGTTTCACTGCACCAGGTCACTTATAAGTCACCCCTATGGCAGGCATTCTAACCCTGAGGGCAGAGTGCAAAGTACCTGTGTGTGAGGGAACCGCTAAACAAGCAGAGGTGACACCAATGAACTCCAGGCCCATTTTTCTAGATTTCATGTGTGCAGGGCACCATTTTACGCGTGTACTAAACATAGGTCAATACCTATGTCCGGCTACATAATGGCAAACCTGAACATAGCCATGTTTGGTATCAAACATGTTGGAATCATACCCTAATGCTTTTGTGAGCATTGGTTGTCTGATTCCATGCACTCTGGTGGCTTCTTAGAGGACCCCCATTATTGCCATTACAGCCTTCTGTAGGTTTCCAGGCAGCCCAAGCTGCTACCACCTCCCAGACAGGTTACTGCCCTCCGCTGCTTGAGAAGCTCAAGCCCAGGAAGGCAGAACAAAGAATTTCTTTTGGAAGAAGGGTGTTACACCCTCTCCCTTTTGAAAAGGATGTTACAGGCTTGGGCGAGGTAGCCTCCATAAGCCACTGGCAATGCTTTGAAGGGCACATTTGGTGCCCTCCTTGCATAAACCAGTCTACAACACTTCAGGGACCCCCAGCCCCTGCTCTGGCGCGAACCTGGACAAAGGAAAGGGGAGTGCCTACTCCCCTGTCCATCATCACCCCAGGGGTGGTGCTCAGAGCTCCTCCAGAAGGTCCCTGGGTTTTGCCATCTTGGATTCAAGGTTGGCAGGGAACTTTGGGATCATCTGAGTGGCCAGTGCCAACAGGTGACGTCAGAGCCCACTCCTAATAGGTGGTCAACCAGCTAGGTGACTGTAGGAGGCTGGCCTGGCTTCTAGTGGGTACCAAGGGGTACTTACATTCTGTACCAGGTCCAGTTATCCCTTATTAGTGTAGAAGAGGTTTTTTTAGCAGCTTAGGCTGATAGAAGGGAGCTATAGCTGAGCAGTTTAGGCTGAACTAGGAGACATGCAAAGCTCCTACTATACCACTGGTGTCATATGCACAATATCATAAGAAAACACAATACACAGATATACTAAAAATAAAGGCTTGCCAAAAGTATCTCAGTGAGTAGCCTCAGTATGAGGATAGCAAATATACACAAGATATATGTACACAATACCAAAAATATGCAGTAATGGCAAAAGGAAGTAATGCAAGCAATGTACAGTCACAATGGATTGCAATAGGCGCACATAGGTATAGGGGAAACACAAACCATATACTCCAAAAGTGGAATGCGAACCACGAATGGACCCCAAACCTATGTGAGCTTGTAGAGGGTTGCTGGGACTGTAAGAAAACAGTGAGGGTTAGAAAAATAGCCCACCCCAAGACCCTGAAAAGTAGGTGTAAAGTGCACCTATATTCCCCAGAGAGCACAGAAGTTGTGATAGGGGAATTCTGCAAGGAAGACCAACACCAGCAATGCAACCAAAGTGGATTTCCGGGCGAGAGTATCTGTGGAACAAGGGGACCAAGTCTAAGAGTTGCGACAAAGTCGAGATTGGGCAGATGCCCAGGAAATGCCAGCTGAGGGTGCAAAGAAGCTGCCACCGGATGGTAGAAGCTGTGGATTCTGCAAGAACGAAGAGGGCTAGAAACTTCCCCTTTGGAGGATGGATGTCCCACATCGTGAAGACGCTTGCAGAGGTGTTCCCACGCAGAAAGACTGCAAACAAGCCTTGCTAGCTGCAGTTAGGGTTTTTGGATGCTGCTGTGGCCCAGGAGGGACCAGGATGTCGCCAATTGCGTGAGGAGACAGAGGGGGTGCCCAGCAAGATAGGGAGCCCTCCCAGAAGCAGGCAGCACCCGCAGAAGTGCCGGAACAGGCACTACAAAGAGGAGTGAACCGGAGCTCACCCGAAGTCACAAAAGGAGATCCCACGACGCCGGAGGACAACTCAGGAGGTCGTGCACTGCAGGTTAGAGTGTCGGGGACCCAGGCTTGGCTGTGCACAAAGGAAATCCTGGAAGAGTGCACAGGAGCCGGAGCAGCTGCAAATCACGCGGTACCCAGCAATGCAGTCTAGCGTGGGGAGGCAAGGACTTACCTCCACCAAACTTGGACTGAAGAGTCACTGGACTGTGGGAGTCACTTGGACAGAGTTGCTGAGTTCCAAGGACCACGCTCGTCGTGCTGAGAGGGGACCCAGAGGACCGGTGATGCAGTTCTTTTGGTGCCTGCGGTTGCAGGGGGAGGATTCCATCGTCCCACTGGAGATTTCTTCTGAGCTTCTAGTGCAGAGAGGAGGCAGACTACCCCCACAGCATGCACCACCAGGAAAATAGTTGAGAAGGCGGCAGGATCAGCGATACAAGGTTGCAGTAGTCGTCTTTGCTACTTTGTTGCAGTTTTGCAGGCATCCTGAGCAGTCAGCGGTCGATTCCTTGGCAGAAGGTGAAGAGAGAGATGAAAGGAACTCTGATGAGCTCTTGCATTCGTTATCTAAAGAATTCCCCAAAGCAGAGACCCTAAATAGCCAGAAAAGGAGGTTTGCCTACCTAGGAAGGAGGATAGGCTAGCAACACAGGTAAGAGCCTATCAGAAGGAGTCTCTGACGTCACCTGCTGGCACTGGCTACTCAGAGCAGTCCAGTGTGCCAACAGCACCTCTGTTTTCAAGATGGCAGAGGTCTGGAGCACACTGGAGGAGCTCTGGGCACCTCCTCTGGGAGGTGCAGGTCAGGGGAGTGGTCACTCCCCTTTCCTTTGTCCAGTTTCAGGCCAGAGGAGGGCTGGGGGATCCCTGAACCGGTGTAGACTGGCTTATGCAGAGATGGGCACCATCTGTGCCCATCAAAGCAATTCCAGAGGCTGGGGAAGGCTACTCCTCCCCAGCCCTGACACCTTTTTCCAAAGAGAGAGGGTGTAACACCCTCTCTCTGAGGAAGTCATTTGTTCTGCCTTCCTGGGCCAAGCCTGGATGGACCCCAGGAGGGCAGAAACCTGTCTGAGGGGTTGGCAGCAGCAGCAGCTGCAGTGAAACCCCGGGAAAGGTAGTTTGGCAGTACCCGGGTCTGTGCTAGAGACTCGGGGGATCATGGAATTGTCTCCCCAATGCCAAAATGGCATTGGGGTGACAATTCCATGATCTTAGACATGTTACATGGCCATGTTCGGAGTTACCATTGTGACGCTGTACATAGGTAGTGACCTATGTCCAGTGCACGCGTGTAATGGTGTCCCCGCACTCACAAAGTCCAGGGAATTTGCCCTGAACGATGTGGGGGCACCTTGGCTAGTGCCAGGGTGCCCACACACTAAGTAACTTAGCACCCAACCTTTACCAGTTAAAGGTTAGATATATAGGTGACTTATAAGTTACTTAAGTGCAGTGGTAAATGGCTGTGAAATAACGTGGACGTTGTTTCACTCAGGCTGCAGTGGCAGGCCTGTGTAAGAATTGTCAGAGCACCCTATGGGTGGCTAAAGAAATGCTGCAGCCCATAGGGATCTCCTGGAACCCCAATACCCTGGGTACCTCAGTACCATATACTAGGGAATTATAAGGGTGTTCCAGTATGCCAATGTGAATTGGTGAAATTGGTCACTAGCCTGTTAGTGACAATTTGGAAAGCAAAGAGAGAGCATAACCACTGAAGTTCTGGTTAGCAGAACCTCAGTGAGGCAGTTAGGCATCACACAGGGAACACATACATATAGGTCACAAACTTATGAGCACTGGGGTCCTGGCTAGCAGGGTCCCAGTGACACATAATAAACATACTGGAAACATAGGGTTTTCACTATGAGCACTGGGCCCTGGCTAGCAGGATCCCAGTGAGACAGTGAAAACACCTGACATATACTCACAAACAGGTCAAAAGTGGGGGTAACAAGGCTAGAAAGAGGCTACTTTCTCACAGTGACCAATCCCCCTTACCATTTACTAGCTTCATATTTCCAAAGTCTTAACAGACTTACTAATATTTTTACGTAGGAGATCCTTTATGGTTTTGTACCTCTCAGCCCACTCCCAGTGAGTTATATAACTGCCTTGTAGGATCAGTGGCTTTCTTTCGTAAACTTTCTATATAGAAAAAAAAAACACATAAATTGCAGGTGCTATCTTTCTTCCTATATCGCTATTATTTAGCATCTTTGAGGTTTCATTGATCTTACGTCCGCATATCCGTGTATCTGGACTCAATAAAACATTTGTTGGTCTCATCATAATATCTTTGAGCCTTTCGTGTGAATCCGGTAGAAAACATATAAACAGAAGAGGAAATCCCCTTGGATGTATGTTGATTTTACAAAAATAGAACAACAAATCAGAGAGCTTCAATGTACGTGGCTCAAAAGAAACAACCATCAAGACAACATTTTTTTAAGACAATGCAGGTATGTTTATGCACTACATGAACATGCATATCTAAGTATGCAAATATGGCTATGGACATGTACATGTGTGTATGCACATCGGTATATGCAATGTATTAGGATTTACACATGCATAACAAACTAATGAAACTGCATGCATATTTAAACATGGCAAACGTATGTCTGGGTACGTAGGGGATGTTGTGTATATAGATGTGTGTATATATATGGGTTTACGCTTCCTTGCACAAGGATATACATATATGTAAATATTAAAAAAGTAAAAAACACTACTGTATGTTACAATGTATGTATATTTATGCATTACATATATATGTATACCTGGCCATGTAAATATTATTGCATGTGCATATACATGTTTAAACCCTTTCAAATCTCCCTTTCTTTTCCTCTGTGCTTGTCTCATCCCACTCCTTTCACACTCCCAGGAATTTGCATACATGCTTTCCAAACTCCTTTTAATCTACCTATTCATCCAACTAACGTGCAAGCATGTTCACTATCACCAATACCATCTCATTGGTTTTTGTATTAACCCATTTCAATTATTCTATCACTATTCAAAACATTAGAGTAAAGGCACGAGATCTCAAGAACACAAACTGAGCACAACTAATCCTATAAGGATAAGGAAGCACAGTTACTAATCAACTACCTATTTACCCCGAACCCTGGATTCCGAGTAGCGTGCTACTTGCCACTAAGTCCTTCTGCGTTTAGTCAGGGGTAGTAAGCGCTATAGAAAAACAATTTGCAATGCAATTATGCAATTGTAATCTGACTCTGACCTGCGCAACTCCTCTGACTTCAGTGGCACATTAAATGGAACCACTACTTCTCTGGAATGTACACAGATGCTCAAGAAAGACAATGTTCTCTCTGGAAATATTTCTGAGAAGATTTTATGATGTGTGTCTGTATAAGAAATTCAATTTCATCACTATTGGTGGCTTAATAGGAACAGTAGAACGGTACAGTGGACATGGGTAGTTGTGAAAAACTAGTAATACTAATACAGAGGAGAATTAGTCAGCCGAGCTTGAGAAACTGCAGAGACCCCAATGCACTGCTGCTCAGACCAATCCTGGAGCTGCTTTCTTGCTATGTTTGGCATGAAAGCAGTGCCAGAATTGCTGGGGGTGCCTGTGGTGGTGTCCCAGTGAATGCTGGGACACCAGGTGGAGAGCAGAGCAGTGCGAGGCGGCAGGAGACCGAGATGGCAGTAAGGTAAGTTTATTTAATTTTGTTTATTATTTCCCCAATCCCCTCCGTCTCTGCTCCCTGCTCCCCACCCCTCTCCTTGAAATTTGCGGCGACCTGTGCTGCTCTCCAGCCTCACCGATTTAGAGTGAACTTTGCGCGTAGATGGACTATTTTTCCAATGCCATCATTTTCACTGATCCACACATGTTAATATTGTTCATGCAGTCCTAAATAATCAATCCTGTAGGAAAATGCCACTGTTGGCATAGTTTCCTCCTAACATTTTGCCTTTTGTTGATTCCAGCTTTAATTGCAAGTGTGCTCGGACCCTGCTAACCAGGCCCTAGCACCAATGTTCTTTCTCTAGAACTGTACCTTCTACCTGTCTCCACAATTAGCACAGACCTGGCACACATATAAGTCCATTGTAAAAAATACCCCTGGTACCAAGGGCCCCATGGCCATGGAAGGTCTCTGAGGGCTGCAGCATGTATTTTGCCACCCTGGGGACCCCTCACTCAGCAATTGCACACTGCCTCATAGCTTGTGTGCGCTGGTGGGGAGAAAAAGACTAAGTCAACATGGCATTCCCCTCAGTGTGCCATGCCCACAACCCACTGCCTGTGGCATAGGTAAGTAAACCCATCTAGCAGGCCTTGCAGCCCTAAGGCAGGGTGCAATATACTGCAGGTGTGGGCATAGCTGCATGAGCACTATGCCCCTACAGTGTCTAAGCCAATTCTTAAACATTGTAAATGCAGGGTAGCCATAAAGAGTATATGGTCTGGGACTTTGTGAAACACGAACTCCACAGTTCCATAATGTCTACACTGAATACTGGGAAGTTTGATATCAAACTTCTGAGCACAATAAATCCACACTGATACCAGTGTGGGATTTATTGAGAAATGCACACAGAGGGCATCTTAGAGATGCACCCTGCATGCCAGCCCAGCTGCTAGTGCTAGGCTGACCGTTCTCTGCCGGCCTGCCACTCCCAGACTAGTTTTCCACCACATGGGGTGAGTGCCTTTGTGACCAGGAACAAAGCCTGTCCTGGGTGGAGGTGCTTCACACCTCCCCCTGCAGGAACTGTAACACCTCGCGGTGAGCCTTAGAGGCTCAAGCCTGGTGTTACAATGCCCCATGGCACTCCAGCTAGTGGAGATGCCCGCCCCCCGGATACAGCCCCCACTTCTGATGGCAAGTCCGGGGAGATAATGAGAAAAACAAGGAGGAGTCACCCCCCTCAGCCAGGTCCACCCCTAAGGTGACCTGAGCTGATGTGACCCCCTCCTTAGAAAATCCTCCATCTTGCTTTGGATGAATTAGCCCAGTAGGAATAGGGATGTGCCCCCCTTCCCAAAGGGAGGAGGCACATGGAAGGTGTAGCCACCCTCAGGGACAGTAGCCATTGGCTACTGCCGTCCAGCCCTAACACACCCCCAAATGTAGTATTTAGAGTTGACCCTGAACCCAGGAAATCAGACTCCTGATGACCTACAAAGAAGAAGGAGTGCTTACCTGAAAACCCCACAGAGACGAATGAAGAAAATAACTGCTTTGGCCCCAGCCCTACGCGCCTGTCTCCTGATTCAAAGAACCTGCACCAGCGACGCCTCCTGCGGGCCCAGCGACCTCTGCTGACTCAGAGGACTGCCCTGCAACTACAAAAAAGGACCAAAAAACTCACGTGGACAGTGGTCCTGTCTAAATAACCAAGAAGAAACCATCTTTAAAAGGACTCTTACCTCACTCCAGAACGTGAGTCCCCACCATTCTGCACCCGACTCCCCTCGCCTGTGTCCAGAGGAACCAATGCCGCAGAGAGGACCCCCTGACGACTGCGTCAACATGTCCACCCTGAGCCAATCTCTCTGCACCCGCATGACGACAACTGCAGAGGGAATCCCGAGGACCTCCCTGACCGTGACTGCCCAGTGAAAAGAAACCCAGCGCCTGGAGGAAGAACTGCACCCGCAGCCCCCAGGCCTGTGAAGAGCCAACCACTGGTGCAGCAGCCCAGGCCCTCCCCCTTGCCCAGTCAGTGGCTGTCCCGAGAAGCCCCCCTGTGCTCTGCCTGCAATGTCTGAGTGACCCCCGGGCCCTTCCATTGATTCCTATTACAAACCCGACACCTCGTTTGTCCACTGCACCCGGCCGCCCGTGCCACTGAGGGTGTACTTTGTGTGCCTACTTGGGACCCCCCTACTGCTCTACAAAACCCCTCTGGTCTGCTCCCTGAGGACGCAGGTACTTACCTGCTAGCAGACTGGAACCAGAACACCACTAGACTCCATAGGCGCCTATATTTTTTGGGCCCTCTTTGACCTCTGCACCTGACCGGCCCTGTGTTGCTGGTAATGGGTGTTTGGGGTTGAGTTAAACCCCCAATGGTGGGCTACCTATGCCCTGGAGGCTGAACTTGTAAGTGTCTAAAATATTCAGTCTGACCAGGTCAAGGAAAGCATCAAAGTAGGGGTCCACAAGATGCTATGAGTTGGGAGTGAGAGAGCACTCTGACAGTCCCTGGACTAGCCCAGTGGTCTTGGTCCCCAAACCTCACATCAAGGATGGAAAGAGAGAGATGAGGTTTTCTGTGGACTACAGAGGGCTCAACTCTGTCACCAAGACAGATGCTCACCCCATACCAAGAGCAGATGAACTAATTGATAAATTAGGTGCAGCCAAATTCTTAAGTACATTTGACTTGACAGCAGGGTACTGGCAAATTAAAATGGCACCTGGAGCAAAAGAGAAAACAGCATTCTCAACACCTGATGGGCATTATCCGTTTACTGTTATGCTCTTTGGCTTAAAAAATGCCCCTGGAACCTACCAAAGGTATGTGTATCAAGTCCTTGCTGGCTTGGAGTCCTTTATTGCAGCATATCTAGATAATATTGCTGTCTTTAGCTCCAACTGGCAGGATCACTTGGTCCACCTGAAGACGTTTTTGCAGGCTCTGCAAGCAGCAGACCTCTCTGTCAAGGCATCCAAATGTCAGATAGGGCAGGGTACAATGGTTTACTTGGGACACCTTGTAGGTGGAGGCCAAGTGCAGCCATTACAACCCGAGATCCAGACAATTCTGGACTGGGAAGCTCCAAAAACCCAGACTCAAGTCAGGGCATTCCTTGGCTTGACTGGGTACTACGGGAGATTTGTGAAGGGATATGGATCCATAGTGACTCCCCTCACAGAGCACACCTCCAAGAAAATGCCCAAGAAGGTTAACTGGACCTTTGACTGTCAAAAGGCATTTGACACCTTAAAAGAAGCTATGTGCTCAGCACCAGTTTTGAAAGATCCAGATTATTCTAAGCAATTATTTGTGCAGACAGATGCCTCTGAACATGGGATAGGAGCAGTCCTATCCCAACCAATGATGATGGTCTTGACCAGCCTGTTGCTTTTATTAGCAGGAGGTTACTCCCCAGGGAGCAGCGTTGGAGTGCCATTGAGAGGGAGGCCTCTGCTGTGGTTTGCACCCCACGATGCTTTACTTACCTCAAAAACTAACCTGTACTTACCTCCCCCAGGAACTGTTGAATTTTGCACTGTCCCCTTTTTAACACAGCTTATTACCATTTTCTGCCAAACTATGTACATTACTGTTTTGATTCAAAGTTCTATCTATACCTATGCAAAGTACCTTACATTTAATGTACTTATCTTCAATTTGAATCTTGTGGTTCTAAAATAAATTAAGAAAATAATAATTTTCTCTATAAAAACCTGTTGGCCTGGAGTTGTCATTGAGTGTGTGTTCTTATTTATTGCCTGTGTGTGAACATCAAATGTTTAACACTACCCTCTTATAAGCCTACCTGCTTGATCATACTACCACAAATAGAGCATTAGTATTATCTATTATTGCCTCTGTCAAGCCTCTTGGGGAAGCCCTGGACTCTGTGCTCACTATCTCTCACTTTGAGATAGTATATACAGAGCCTACAATCTTCCTCAATTATTTAGAAATGCAGTTCTCTGCCCCATCAACCGTCCTCCTCTTTTCTTATAAGTACATGAATAAATAAATACCAGAAATAAATATTTTGTTCTGGGGCTGTATTCACCCCATTGGTGCGGGTGTTGGCCACTGGCCGACACCAGGACACCCTCCCTGGTGGGGGTCACGACCAGTGGCCGACGCCAGAGAAGGGTTTTAAAAATTCTCCAGTGCAATGTACCAGAGGATTTATTTTATATTTTTGTAAAAAAAAATTATATTTTTTTAACCCAGGAGACGTGGAAGAACTTCCACGTCTTCCCCCACCCCCCCATCTGTGACGTCAGCATGCCTGGAGGCGTGTTGACGTCACCGTTTTTTCCCACTGGAGGAGCAGTTGAGTGTCCTCTCCCTGCTCCAGTGGGGAAAAAAGGCCAAAAGGGCCTCCCCAGATGCCAGGGAGGGATTAATGGAAAGGGGAGAGTCTCCCCTTTCCATTGATGTCTTCCTCACACCTTTTCCTGGCCATGGATCGCAGCATGGCAGTGATCAATGGCCAGGACACAGCCCTAGGCACCAGGGATCTTTTGGAGGAGGGGGGGTCGGCCCCCGTGTACATGGGCTGCCCCCCCCCCCAAGGGGGCATAATTAAAAAAAACAATTATGTCAGGGTTCTCCTGCGGGGCGAACACGCCGCCCAGGTACTAAAATGTATCTAAAACACAAAATGTATAAAAAACACAAAATACACGAGCCAACCACTGGGGGGCAAATTATGATATATTTTTTTTTAATGGTTTCCCCTGGGGAGGTTGATCGCACCCCCCCAGGTAACATTTTTTAAAAGCATGAAAATGTTGGGGTCAGCATTTGCGTTGACCCCTTTTGAGGGCATTTTTTTTTTTATACATACACAGAGAAAGCACACATGTAAAAAAAAAAAAAGGAGTGCTGTATATGTGTATTATTGTTGTATACATTTATAGAGTTATATATATATATATATATATATATATATATACATATGTAACAAGAGACAAATCTCCCTATAAAGATATTTATATATATATATATATATATATATCACTTTTTGACATGTGTTGTTTTCCGGGAGCCACGATCGGCCCCCAGGGAAACCACACATGTATAAAAGTGATATATAAATATATATAGAGAGAGTAGAAAGAGAGAGATTCTCTCTATATCGAAATAGATCTGTCTTTTGTCTAGTAGCAGTTTTGATGCCATAAAGTAGCGCAGATGGTTTATATGACTGCTGCAGAGGATATACATGTATTTAGCTGAGTGGATTAGTAAAGCCAGGGGTTACCTGCGCTTTAAGAATGAAATGTATGTGGAGGGGGGCTATGGAGATATGACGGGCACTTTTGCTCTGTGGTACTGAGGGAATTAGAAGAGGAGGTCATGGGAGGCAAAGCACCAAAAATGACTGTTGCAATGGGTGCCAACAGCGCTAAAGGCTGTGATGATGGGTACATTTTGTGACTCCATGTACCTTCTACATAGACTAGTACTTTAGAGGGACAGTTTAGCCAGTAGCAGAGATGGCATCTCATTGGATGACTGCTGCTCAAGCCCTAACTGAGGTTATGGAGGATAGCTCAAGGCAGAATCAGAGACCGAGACAGCATCTGGGAGAGAGGACAATGGGGCAGAATTTGGGAGTGATTTTTCAGTCGGTGAAGTCCCATCCGATGACACCTCTTCCAGTGATTCTGAGGGAGACTGTCAGGAAAATTATTGCCAGCGTTGTTAAGTTCTTCCCTCAGCAAAATCGATTCCCCTTTTCCTTGTACCCATGTTGGTTGCATCGGCTTCCTCACTCCGGGTGGCTCTTGCGGAGGCTGTTTTTAGAGCTAGTTTCTTCAGGTTTAACTATCACTCAAGATGGAGGCCGCAAACTCTTGTGAGGTCAGTGCTCTAGTGTTTTTACCTTAGTCTTGTGCTGAAGTTTCCCTTCCGCTGTTTCTCTCTGGGAGCACTGCACTTCAACTGTCATCCTGAGGAGAATGAGCAGTGTTCCTGAGGCGCTTCGTTTCATGGGGAATTCTTTTAGTTTTGAGTAATTAATTATTTTTCTTGTTACAGTGTGCACACCAGCTACCTTTTCCCTTTTGAAGAAGCTGAATTGTTTTCCTTCTTCCAACAACTGGCTATTGGCTTTCTTAGGAGAATTCATTTTGGCTTAACAGAACTTCAAGCAACTGCAGTAAGGAATCCTTTTGTATGATTTCCAGACTTGCCAACATATATATGTATATATATATATTTAGGAACTCTTTTCTTTGCAGACTTCTCAGTCTTGGAGACAAACCTCAGTGCTCATACTAATTTTCAGAGACTGTGATTGAGAAAACTGATCCTTGAGAAGAAGTTTTCATTTCCTGTTAAAGACATTAGTAGTTTGTATATTTGTGAACTTTTTAACTGTTTTCCAGCGAACCTTGGAAACCTCTGCCTCCTGTAGAAAAGAAGATATTAAGTTAACATTGTCTTAGAGAGAGGCTAGTCTCTCAAAAGATCCAGGGTAGGAGAACAGTAGAATTGGGTGAATGTGAATGGCTGAACAGTTGAATGCGCAGTAGAAATGTACTTATCTATGCTCTTATCACCCGACTGCAGGTCCTTCCTTTAAAGAAATCCAAATAAGAAGAAAGGTGCAGGTTTTCAGAGACACACACTGAATATCCTATCTTCAAAAGGGAAACACAGGCTGGAAAGGGATCTGGACGCGGTCTCTCTTTTTCTATTCCCATTCCCCTTTCCCCCTAGTGGATGCAGGGCTCAGATAATCAGTTAAAGTCTGAGCATGCATCTGTTGCAGGGAGTTGGGTAAAAGGCATTTGCTTCTGTGGAAGTTTGATTTAATGGGTAATCTTCTGACAGAGATGATGAGGACAGTTATGCTGTCCCTTCACAAGCACAGTCTGTGCAGCGGGACAACAGCGGGTTAGCCCAACCCAGAGAGTAGGTGCATGTGGTGGCAAGCACAGAGAGAGTGCTCTCTTGGCAACCCCCCGATTTAGTTCAGCCCAAAATTCCACATTCCATCATGCTGGATGTAAAGTCGATACGGCCAACTTTTTGCCAGTCCACTACATCCATCTATTTTTGGATGTTGACTTCCTTCAGGAAGATGTGCAGCAGCCAAATTTGTGTGGAGTCCAATTTCTGAGGGAGCATGGAGGCACTATAGTGCCCTGTTCTAGGGCACGCCAGTGGACTCCCACTTCGCTGGCGGAGTTGAAGATATTTTTGGTCCTTATGCTCAAAATGGGGTTAGTGCAGAAACGCACCTTGCACTCCTACTGGACGACTCGCACGGTTTGGGTAACCCCCATCATCGCACCACACATGAGCAGAGATCCTTTTTTGCTACTGCATTGCATGCTGAATTTCAATGGCAGTTCTGCTGCATTGCCCCGGGACCATCCAGACCATGACACGTTGCTCAAAATTTGGCCTGCCATAGAACATTTGTCTGGCAGGTTTTCAGAAATCTATACTTCAGGAAAGAATATAGCAGTCAATGAGTCCTTGATCCTGTACAAAGGACGGCTGCTGTTCAGACAGTACATTTCGAGCAAAAGAGAGCACAACGGCATAAAGCTGTACATGCTGTATGAGAGCTCTATTGGCTATGTGTACAGCTTGAGAGTGTATACATGGAAGGACTCTACTCTAAACCTTGTAGGTTGCCTTCCTATGTTAGGGGTCACAGGTAGGATTGTATAGGAACTTGTCCAGCCACTCCTTCACCCAGGTTATAACCTTTATGTGTACAATTTCTATACAGGAGTAGAGCTGTTCAGTGAGTGCTACAAAGGTGGCACTGTGGCCTGCGGCACAGTTTGTTGTAACCACAAAGGATTTCCGCAGGAGCTTGTTTGCAAGAAGCTCCAAAAATCCTAGAGTACTGCATTGCGTTCCAACGAACTGCTCGCAGTCAAGTTCTTGGATAGGCGTGATCTTTACGTGCTCACTACAGTTCATGGTGTGAGCACTTCCCCCATCATGGTTTGGGGTCAGATGGCTGAAGTCCACAAGCCCATCTGTATACTTGATTACAATACGTACATGGGCGGAGAGGACAAGAATGACCAGGTTCTTCAACCATAAAATGTGTGTCATAAAACTCGGTACAAGAAACTGTTTACCCAACTGATCCAGATGGCAACATACAATGCATATGTTGTTTACTGCCAGACAACCACAAGAAGAATCATGACTTTCCTTGACTTCCAGTTGTCTGCAATTGAAAGCCTGGCTACATTTACAGAAGCAGCAGCAGCCTCCACCTCATATGTTCAGGAGGATGTGGCAAGGCTGCAGGAGCGACACTTTGCTGATCGCATTCCTAAAAAAAACAAAAAGGATTGTCCATGTCGTCACTATAAAGTGTGCTCGAAGCATGGAAAGCGGCAGGAGAGTCCTTATTACTGTTCCCAGTGCCCATCTCAATCAGGCCTCTTGTGTCCTTACTTACTTTACGTTGTATCACTAAAGCAAAGTTCTGGGAAATCGACTGAGGTGGTAATGCCGTTGGGTAATCCTTTCAGTGGCTGTGCATGGATACTGAATGTCCATGGGCCACTGCTTCAGTAGGCAAGCAGCCACAGAATTTTACTTCATCTACTTCAGGAAATCATAGACTTCCTTATGGCACCTATATTCACCGTCAGAAGATGGTAGGTGTTCTGTTCAATTAACATGCATTATAGTCTCCATTCTGCACATACTAGTGGACAGAACATATACCCTGTGTGGCAAAATGTTAAAGGCATGATTGAATTTTGAAGTGGTTGTTAGGGAACTTATGTATGCTACACAAGGACCACCATGATTGCCAACGAGAACCATAGTAAGTGTAATAAGTCAAACAAATTTCCTGTCGGACATATTTACCAACATTTCTATTTCTTTGAAAGTGTGCAAACTCAATTTGTAGCTTCACTTTCAAAGCAAAAGTAGAAGTGTTGGTGAATGAGTCCCACAGGGTATTGGTTTGACTTTTTTACTTTAGAGACCTTAGGATTTCTTCACCAACATGTCTGCCTTAGTTTCAACGGTAGATATGTTCGCTCAGTTCCAGGAATAGGCCTCCTAAGGCATACTCGCACACCCCCAACTTGCATCCACAAACTAGTATAGGTTCACTTGGCAACTATACAGGATTAGTCAGGACTCTGATGAGGACAGAGACATGAATGGGTAAGGAAAGCTTATGGTAGTTGTGGCTTCACAGGGATATTGCAAAAGGTAGAAGGCAGATAGTAAACGTAGTACAGATGTACATCAGCTACACCTATGGATTCAAACCCATTGGTGCCATCCCCGGACTGAAGGACAATGACACGTATGGGTCAGTGTTTGACCTGCTTTTCATGTTCATCCTCCATCAGAACTTAGTGGATGCTCAATTTGCTGTATGAGAAGTGCATTACAGTCACAGCACAGCACATAATGTTGACTGGGACATATGCTACGTTCTCACGGACTAACCTGTGTGCCAAACACTACCCTTTTTCATAGCCTATGACCTCTTTAGGGAACATCGCGAGAATTCCCCAGCATGTCCGCCTTAGTTTCAAAGGTAGACATGCTCGCTCAGTTCGAGGCATCGATTGGCACTGCATACTCGGACACCCCCAACTTGCATCCACAAACTGGAAGGAGTTGGATTTAGCACAGTGAGTGGATCAGGTGGCTGGCATGGGAGTCATTAGTAAAGGTTTGTTAAAACATGCCTTCGGTAATGCTCAGGAAGAAGGAGACGGTTACTTGACAGATGGTAAAATGTAGTCAAACTTGTTCTGTCATATGCCGTAAGGATGTGATGGGCCCTTGTCTGGCAGTGGTAAGTTAATGTGAGTGCAGTGGTTGGATTGGGCCTGTGGCCGGCGGAATGAAAGGGTTGTCTGTTGTGCCTGAATGGCATGTGAATGGACCATAAAGAAGTTGGTGCCTGGACGAGGATTTATGGCTCACCTTTAGAAGGCTTGGTTTCAATTATCAGATATTTTTATAAGTATTCATGCTTTGAAACCATGATTTCTGGAGGTGCTAAAACCAACCAGCTTGAGTGGTGGATTCACTTTAACATACTAGTACCAGGGGAGTCCAAGGGTGCATGAATTGCTTGGCTCTCACCAGTTTTCCTTTGCCCAGAATCCCCTTGAAATCACAAACTTTGCTTAAAAAATACTTTTGTCTTGCATTTCAGTGAGGGGAAGTCCTGGAATCTGCAGGCAGACACAACTTTTCTACCACCCACCATTCCATTAAGTCTCCAGAGAAAAACTTTGCCTCACTTTAATGGGTGGGCAAGTTACTGCAACAGGGAAGTACCCAAAACGGATTGTGGAGACATCAAAATTGCCTACCGCAAAGCAGCCTGGTTTTGTAAGACAGTCACCTGAGTATTTGGTCCTGGGCTCGGCGGTTATATAGGGAGACCTACCAAACCCAGACATTTCTGAATACTAGACACCCGGGGCAGTCCACGGAAGTGTGGCGTGTTTGGATTTCACAAAGTTTTCTTACCCAGAATACCCTGAAAAAGTGCAATGTTGATTAAAAACACTATTTTTCCTTGCTTTTTCATCACGGAAACTAGAGGAATAAGGAGAGATCCACAAAATTCATACCACCCAGTGTTTCTCCACTTGTCCTGATAAAAACACAACCCCACTTGTGTGCCTGTGTCTAGTGCCTGCGTCAGGAATGGATCACTCCAGGGTTAACAGTAGCCCTCATGCAAGGTCTACCATTGACCCTTGTGTGAACCATTCCTGTTGCGGGCACTAGCCTACCCACACAAGTGAGGTACCATTTTTATCAGGAGACTTGGGGGAATGCTTAGTGGAAGGATGTTTGTGGCTCCCCTCAGATTCCAGAACTTTCAATCACTGAAATGTGAGTAAAAAGTTTTTTTTTTTGCTGAATGTTGAAGTTTGCAAAGGATTCTGGGTAATAGAACTCAGTGAGAGCCCCACAACTCACCCCATTCTGAATTTACCCGGGTGTCTAGTTTTCAAAACTGTATAGGTTTGCTAGGTTTCCCTAGGTGCTGGCTGAGCTAAAGAGCACAATCCACAGCTAGGCATTGTGCAAAAAACATGTCAGTTTTCATCAAATAAAATGCTAGGTGGAAGGAAATGTGTGCCTCCTCCCAGATTCCAGAACTTTCTATCACTGAAATGTGAGGAAAAAGTGTTTTTTTGCCAAATTTTGAGGTTTGCAAAGGATTCTGTGTAACAGAACCTCGTGAGAGCCCCACAAGTCCCCCCATCTTGGGTTTCCCTAGGTGTCTAGTTTTGAAAAATGTGTGGATTTGGTAGGTTTCCCTAAGTGCCTGCTGAACTACAGCCCAAAATCCACAGCTAGGTACTTTCCAAAAAACCCGTCAGTTTTCAATGTAAAAATGTGATGTGTCCATGTTGCATTTAGGGGCATTTCCTGTCACGGGTACTAGGCCTACCCGCACAAATGAGGTACCATTTTTGTCGGGAGACTTTGGGTTATGCTGGGTAGAAGGGAATTTGCGGCTCCGCTCAGATTCCGGGACTTTCTATCACCGAAATGTGAGGAAAAAGGTTTTTTTTGCCAAGTTTTGAAGTTTGCAAAGGATTCTAGATAATAGAACCAAGTGAGAGCCACACAAGTCCCTCCATCCTGGATTCCCCCAGGTGTCTAGTTTTAAAAAATGCACTGGTTTGCTAGGTTTCCCTAGGTGCCGGCTGGGCTAGAGGCCAAAATTCACATCTAGGCACTTTTAAAAAAACAAGTCAGATTTCAATGTAACATATGTGATATGCCCATTGTGTTATGCGGCGTTTCCTGTCGCAGGCACTAGGCCTACCCACACAAGTGAGGTACCATTTTTATCGGGAGACTTGAGGGAACACAGAATAGAAGAACAAGTGTATTGCCCCTTGTCTTTCTCTACATTTTTTCCTTCCAAATGTGACAGTGTGTAAAAAAGAAGTCTATTTGAGACATGCCCTGTAATTCACATGCTAGTATGGGAACACCAGAATTCAGAGATGTGCAAATTACCACTGCTTCCTAACACCTTATCTTGTGCCCATTTTAGAAATACAGAGGTTTCCTTGATGCCTATTCTTTATATTTCACCAAATGAATTGCTGTATACCGGTATACAATGAAAACCCATGGCAAGGTGCAACTCATTTATTGGCTCTGGGTACCTAGGGTTCTTGATGAATCTACAAGCCATAGATCCAGCATTGGTTTCAGACCCATTTCTGTCACTAACTGGAAGGAGGCTAAAAGCACAAAAAATAGTTAAAATGGGGTATGTCCCAATAAAATGGCCAAATTGTGTAGAAAAATGTGGTTTTCTGATTCAAGTCTGCCTGTTCCTGAAAGCGGATTTTAGCACCGCACACCCTTTGTTGATGCCGTTTTCAGCAAAAAAAAACACATGATTTCTTCTGCAGCCCATTTACCTTTTTTTTTAAAAAAAACAAAATTTTAGCTGCATTTTGACTAATTTCTTGGTTTCCTCCAGCGGAACCCACAAATTTTGGGTACCTTTAGAATCCCTAGGATGTTGAAAAAAAGGACACAAATTTGGCATGGATAGCTTATGTGGACAAAAAGTTATGAAGGCCTAAGCGCAAACTACCCCAAATAGCCAAAAAAGGGCTCAGCACTGGAGGGGGGAAGGCCCAGCAGCTAAGGGGTTAATGGGTAACATTTTAGCAGGGAATTAACCAATTCTGGAAGACAAGCATCACCCGATTAATCATGAGAGTATATAACTAGAAGTAGGACTAGCTCAGAGAAACTTATTGTGTTTCTTCGACCACTATATACAGCTCATTTATCAATTAATAATGTATGATGTGTAATATTGACAGTTTTTCCTGTGTTCCCTACAATTGCAGGAAGCGTAAACACATTATGTAGTGTCGGTATTATAATTACCGTTCCATCTACACAAGTTTAGATTTTAAAAAGCGTTTCACTTACAAATTAATTTCCACTGTAGTATTTCTTTTAACCTAATTATGTGAAACCTGCCCTCAGGTATACCTCGCATACTACATCACGTGTAGCATATCTTGTGCAACTTTGTTACTACTGCGGCCCTGTGACTATCTAAATGGTTACACACCATAACGAATGCCTCAAAACGCCCACTATCCATGAGAATGCATAAATGTTGATATAGGTTTTGTTATTTATTTTGCGCCACCCTAACTGGAGATCATTGTTGCCCTGTACATTGTGGTGGACTGAGAAATTATTCAAGACTTTGTACATTAGACGGAAGGTGCCTTATTGCTGATGTACTCCTTCAGCTCTTTTCTGAACTGCACTACCAATGGGGTACACCTCATGTGCAGAGAGATGTTACTTCAGATTGCGGAGCCATGTTTAGAAAATACTTGCCTGAGAATTTTTACTTCTTGCATTTCATGATATCCAGTCTGGCAATGTCCTGTGTACTTGTTCTGTATTGGCCCCTGAAGATGCTTAGTTTAAGTAGGTTAAGACCGGTCTGTGGTTGTTTGTGTTCTCATCTGAGGGGACCTGGCCTGGTAGTTGTGTTTTTTAACACTTTTATTAATTTTCCTTTGCAGCACAAAAATGAAAAGTGAAAAGTAACAATGATACACAAGAATCGACAGGCAGTAAACAAGGAAGCAATATCTGAAACAAGTTGAAGGGCCAGTAGCACCAGAATCATACCGCCACAAAAAAAAAGCAGTTGCAATGCAATGGCTCTCAGATTTGCTCGAGTTAGAGTCCTAATTGGACTTTTCTTGCCACATAAATTGCAAGTGAAAAGTAAAACAGTTGACATAAGCGAGCCGTTTCAAAGCGTCATGGTCGCAATAAGCATGAGCGGGAAGAAGAGACACAAAAGAAAAAAGAAGTTCGCTCGTCAAGGGCAAGTGAAAGCGATGGGCATGTGGTGGGCGTGGTTGAAAGCCCACAATACTTAGAACAGGTTAAAGGGCTTGCATGCTCAACCTAAAATCAGGAACGTGAAAACCAAGTTAAGGGATGGAAAAACAGAGAATGGAACTTCACCAGAACTCGGCAAGGAACTTCACCAGAACTCGGCAAGGGATCAGATCTTCTGTAGCACGAGTGACACTTCCAAAGTCATGACATTGATGCGACATGATGTTCTGTGACACTAAGCACTAGAACTCACTAAATCACACATGGTCCCGAATATCTTCACCCAAATATCTTGGAGCATTTTCTTAACACAAAACCTATGCTATGTATTCCATTACAAGAAATGGCGCACAAGGACGGAAAGAAACTCCAAGCCAGCTCTATAGGCCACCTATTACTAACTTGGTCACGTTAAGCTCCTTGTACCCAGAGTCTGTCTGAACAACATCGGTTGATCACAACGCCACACAAAAATGAGTCTTGCTTCTGAGTCACTGCTCCTGCAGTAACATGAGGAGCGCTAATGCCCAAGTGGCTTACACAGCACATTCTCAAATGAAAGGAAATTGCTGGGAGTGACCTTTCCAGCTTCACCTTGTAAGCAGCACACTTCCTGTGGCATGTTGTGATAAGTGGCGGATCGGGAGTGAGTAATTGCTGGGATGTGTTGTTTGTTCCCATCCTCACAGAGATGCCAAACTCATCTGTTCATCTCAATGCATCAAGTGACAAGACCTGCCTCTCCTACCCCAGAGTCATGAAATATCAACTGTCAGCAAGGCAAAGCCAATTCTCATTCCATCATTTTAAGTTCTGCTGGGCTCACAAATCGAGGAGTGATTATCTCAAAGTGGCAATGCACACAATACATTTCAAGGTTATACTCAATAATTACCACCTTCTCCCATCTCCCATCTCCATAACACAATTAACAATGCTCCATCAGCATTGCTGCCATCCAGACACGTTGAGCATTCGAGGAAAGTTAACAGCTGAAAAAGCTCAAAATACCCAGTTGCCATTCTAAGACCTCATAGGTCAAGTGGCTAAACAGAGTTGAGCAGAGTTCACGGTTCTAGCACCTCCATTCAGCCTTCTTAAACATAAACAGGAAGTGCTGGGGGAAAATTGAACACCACTCATCATCAAAAGCAGAGATAAAAATCGCACACTGAATTTCTGCATAAAACCTTTCAAAGTGAATCAGTTGGCACAACATTAGACAATTGTGCCCACAGTGGACAATGCGACAACAAGCAATATGGTGAACCTTTTGGGTCAAATGAAGTCTGTCCACTAACGTCTATAAGTGTGTACCAGCTACTAATCTGAAAGGTACATGGTGTGCACCTTCTAGGAAAAAGCAGATTCAGTTAATTAGGTTTATCCTAAGGAGGAAATTCATGGTAACTTTATTCAGAGGAGTTGTGCTGAAGTCCAGTGGTGGCCAATCTAATGGCAGACTCCGAGAGGTGTATTCTCACCCAAACCGGTCCCAGAGATGCATGTATAGGAATGTTTTTTTTTGTACCACAAACAAGGCTAGGACTCAACGGTGAGCCTATTATCAATGAGGGGGAGACTAGACCCCGACCAGCAATGCATTAGTGAGAGATCAGAGGTGAAATAACAAAGCAAGAGGAACCACAAGGTGCCTAGTGTGAGAGGAGGCCTCTTTTTGCATGGTTAGCCCTCCACTTTTTTGCCTGATGTTGATGTGTTCTAGAAGTTGGTAGTGCCCATGGCCCCTGCTAACCAGGTTCCCTGGCCCAGAGCTCTTTCCCTAAATCTGTTGTGATGCTTGGCACAATTGGATACACTCTTAAATATAACTGTAAGTCCCTAGTAAAGGGGTACACCTATACCCGGGCAAGGGATATTAGGAGTAGGCCCCTGACTGCAGCAGCACTGATTGTGCCACCCTCTAGCACTGGCGGGGCAGGCTGAGTGCACTGGGGCAAACCTAAAAAGGGAAACTCGACATGGCACACCCCCTGTGTGCCCTGTCCACCCTTCACTGCATATGTTATGGATGAGTCACCCCTCTAGTAGGCCTTACAGCCCTAAGGCAGGATGCACCATACTGTATGTAAGGGCATAATTGCATGAGCAATATGCCCGCACTGTGTCTTTGCCAAACCTGTGACATAGTGAGTGAACAGAGCAGCCATTTTAAGTACATGTACTGGACACTGGTCAAACACGAGTTCCCCAGTTGCATGATGGCCACTCAGTACCATGGTTTATTTGGTATCAAACAACTCAGAATATTAAATCCAAACTGGTGCCAGTACTGGATTTAACTCTAAATGTACCCAGGAGCCTCGCTAGAGGTGCCCGTTGCAAAAGCTAACCTAACCTGGCATAGTTGTGGACTGGTTCCATCCAGCCTGCCACTTCCAGATGGCCAATATACAAACCTGGGGGAGAGCCATGGTTCTCTGGTTTGAAAGACAATACCCTGCCTGGGTGGAGGAGTTAATCCCCCCTCCCTCAGGAATGTGCAACATCCTGGCAGTGAGCTTCAAAGGGCTACTGCCCCTGAAACTCAAGTCTCCATGCCTGCTGCTAGCAGCAGAGGGCTTCCCCTTGCAAACCCCCACTTTTGGTGGGATCAAAGGTGGGAAACAAGACAAAGGGTAGGAGGAGTGGCCTCACTGAACATGCACCACCTCTAGGGACTAGTGAACCCTCCATCTCATTTACCTCCGTGTTGAATGGCAGGAAAATATACAAAAGGGTTTAGGGAAGCGACCCTTCCCACAGGAAGTGGTCACTGTAGTGGGTGTAGCCACCTAAAGATAAGTGTCCCGTTGGGCACTACCAGGTTCCCCCTAATATGCCTACTACACAAGATTTTAGATTCATCGGGAAGAAAAGAAGACAGCACCAAAGAACCCACGAAGACGAGAACAGAGGACCTGCTGCACCAGAAGAGGCCCCAAGACCCCTACTTGCTGCACCAGTGTCCCGACAATCGCCGATGCGAAGGAGCTGACCACTGGACTGACCTGAAGAGACCCCAAGGACCTTCAGGCTTTGCAAATAGCCAGAGAACTCCCTTCTGAGTGGAGGCACCACTCAATAAACTACAGGAACCAGCAAGGAACCTGCAAACTGGTGAGCGACACTTCATCGACTGGATGATATTTCTACAACCAGAAATCGTAGCCAGACCTGACAACACACCAAGGACTGCCTGGATGAGACCTACAAGTGGGCCTAGTTTGGTGGCACCGCACCCTCCCGTGGCCGAGTTGTGGCCATACCCCAGGTACTGACCTGTGCACGTCAGCCATCACCAACAACAGCTTTCCCAGAACTGCAACTGGACTAGGAGGAAGCCCCAGTTGAGGGACTTCGGTGACACCCCGGATCTCCCACCAGAGCACTCGCCATGTCTTGCACGGACTCAAGAAACCAATCAATCAATCAGAAGAAGACTTACCTCCAGCTCCAAAGGGTCCCTTTTCGCACAGCATCCAAGACCTCAAAAACGCCCTGCACCTGGCTGCCCTCAGCCTTGCATTGCAGGATCTGCTGTATGTTCCAGGTCCCCAACCCTTTGCGACCTCAATAGCCCAAGGGGACCTCAGGCACCAACTTTAAATTTGCAAACCAGCTCCTTTTCCAATTGGCCCATCCAAGTGGCCCTGTTTCTGTGCCAAGAGGTTTTCCAACGCTACTTCTGCTGGAACCGGGAGCCATCGAAGCTTTCCAGCTGGCACACAGTGCCCACTGACTACCTCGACCACCCTGCAAAAGAAGGGACTGGCAACCCAACTATATGATTTTTAATGCATTTTTAAAAGTGACTGCCTATTGAATCCTAAGGTGTGTAATTGCGCATAGAAAGACTAACTTTATTAAAACTTTAAAAAGCCATAACTAAAAAAGTACTTAATGTATTCTAAAGATTTTAGTCTTAAAATGTATTTAAAAGTCTGAAGTATTTTTTTGTAAAATTTGGTCTTGAGTTATTCATTGAGTGTGTGTGGTGCATGATTGGATTTGTGAGTTCAGCAAATACATAGCACATCTCCCAGATTAGCCTTACTGCTTGACCAGCTACCCTAAAAATTGGAGCATTAGGTGGTCTAATTTTTACCTCTGGAACCATTATGTGGTTGCCTGGACCTCCTGCACAGTGTGCCTAGTTTTGCACACTACATAGAGAGCCAGTCTCCTACACTTAGAAGAAGGGCAGCAAAGGTAAAAGGGGTGGTTGTCACTGGAATGGTCATTTGTTACTTTCTGAAGTATAGGACCAATGATTGTGAGAAGCTGGCCTGGTTTGTAGTGGGTACCAGAGGTACTTACACCTTATACCAGGTCCGGTGATCCACCTTAGTGAAATGTAGGCAGTGTCTAGCAGCTTAGGTTGTCTAGAGGTAGCTGTAGCAGAGCAGCCAAGGCTGAATTAGGAGACATGCAAAGCTCTTGCAATACCACTATAGTCACACAGTACTTATACAATACTCAGTGATACCAAAAATAAACATACTTTATTTTAGTGATACAAGGCCAAAAAATATCTTAGAGGCAATACTCCTTCTGGAGGTAAGTATTATACACAATTTATACACTAGTAACCAAAATCAGGTAAGTAAACAGTCAGAAAATAGTGTAAACAGTGAAAAACACAATAGATTGCAATGGGCCTGGGGTAACGAAAACCATGTACTAAAATAGTGGAATGTGAATGTCGTTTTCCCCTCCTAGGCAAGTGTAATGTGTAGAGGGCCACTGGGAGTGTAGGAAAACACCAAAGGTAAGTAAATTACCCCACCACAGAGCCCAGGAAAGCAGGAGTAAAGTACAGCAAGTTTCCTCAGAACACACTAGGAGTTGTGATACAGGATTATGCAAAAACCAAGCAAGACTTTAAGAAACCAACAATGGATTCCTGGACCTGAAGACCTCCGTACAGAGTAGGCTAAATCCAGAAGTCAATGAAGAGTCCAGGATAAAGGTGCAAAAGTGGATTCTCTGGTTGGGTGAAGAAGTCAGAAATGCACCAAAGAAGACAGCTGCAGGTTCCTGCTTGGTGCAAGATATGTCCCACATTGAGGCATTGGATGCAGGCCGGTTTTCGTCGTTGGATTCTGCTAACAAGCCTTGGCTCACCCAAATGTCGCGGTTGGTGGGAAAAGGCGCTACCTGGGCCCAGGAGGGACCTGGGTGCCTCAACTCGGGCTGAGGAGGCAGAGGGGGCTCTCAGCACTTTAGAGAGCCCTCAGAAGACCAGACAGGACCCACAGGGGTCCCAGAAGGGACAAATAAGTTGCAGAATGTGGCCATTGCAGCACTACCCAAAAGGATCCCACGCCGCCGGAGAACAACTCAAGGAGCTGCGTGTCGCAGGATAGAGTGCTGGGAACCTGGGCTACGCTGTGCACAAAGGACTTTTGGAAGCACATTGAAGCACAAGGAGCTGCAGAACACGTGGTGCACAGGGGTACTGTCTAGCACGGGGAGGCAAGCCCTTACCTCCACCAAATTTGGACAGCTGGACCTTTCGGCAGTCACGATCACTTCCGTCCATGACCTGTGTTCCAGGGATCATGCTCGTCGAGTGGAGAGGGGTCCCAGAGTACCGTTGTCGTTGCAGAGAGGTGCCTGCTGGGGCAGGGAAGTGACTCTGTCACTCCACTGGAGATTCCTTCAGTCCTTCTGGTGCAGAATAAAGACAAGCAGTCCTCAGAGTGTGCACAACCTGGAAACTGTTGCAGTTGCTGACTGTAGCTGAAGTTGCAGGGTCGCAGTAGCCTTCCTGGATAGCTTGTTGCAGTTACAGCGGTCCTGGAGCAGTCTGCGGTTGATCAGATAGTCAAAAGCTGAAGCAGAGAGTGCAGAGGAGTCCTGGTGGAGTCTTGCAAACCGAATCTGAGGAAACACCCAGAGGAGAGAGTAGGAGGCTGGCCTGGCTTATAGTGGGTCCCTGATGGTACTTACACCTTGTGCCAGGTCCAGTTATCCTATATTAGTAGATTAGTAGGGTTCTAGCAGCTTAGGCTGATAGAGGTAGCTATAGCAGAGCAGCTTAGGCTGAACTAGGAGACATGCAAAACTCCTACTATACCACATATATCATATAGCACTATATCATAAGAATCACAATACTTAGAGTTGCTAAAAATAAAGGTATTTTATTTTAGTGACAATGTGCCAAAACATATCTCAGAGGATATACTCCCTTAGGAAGTAAGTAAAATACACAAAATATACACACAAACCAAAATCTGGTAAGTAAACAATTAGAAAAGTAGTGCAAACACTATTGAATATAATGGGATGCAATAGGAGACAATAGGCCTAGGGGCAACACAAACCATATACTCCAAAAGTGGAATGCGAACCACAAATGGACCCCAGGCCTAGAGTAGTGTGTAGAGGGTCGCTGGGAGTGTAAGAAAACACTAAGGGTGTCCAAGATACCCCACCCCAAGACCCTGAAAAGTAGGAGTGAAGTTACCCTACTACCCCAGAAAGACAGTAAAGTCGAGATAGGGGATTCTGCAAAGGCAACAACTGACTGCAAAGCACTGAAGACGGATTCCTGGACCTGAGGATCTGTAAAGGAAGGGGGCCAAGTCCAAAGGTCATGCAAGTGTCCAGGGCGGGCAGGAGGCCACTAAACCCCGGATGAAGGTGCAAGAGGGCTGCCTCCGGGTGGAAGAAGCTGAAGATTCTACAACAACGGAAGGGGTCAGGAACTTCTCCTGTGGTTAGAAGATGTCCCACGGCGTGCTGGAGGATGCAGCGTTGTTTCCACGCAGAAAGACCGCAAACAACCTTTGCTAGCTGCAAGAGTCGTGGTTGAAGAAAATGGGTGCTGCTCGGGCCCAGGAAGGGTCAGAAGGTCGCTCCTTGGAGGAGGAGACAAAGAGCCCCCGCAGAAGCAGGCAGCACCCGCAGAAGCACTTGAAAAGGCGTTCAAGAAATCTGAGCATGACGGTCATCGCAACACAACAAAAGAGGGTCCCACGAAGTCGGTGGTCAACTCAGCGGATTGCGCAATACAGGACAGAGTGCTGGGGACCTGGGCTATGCTGTGCACGAAGGATTCCTTGCAAAAGCCCTAGCAGCTGCAGATCATGCAGTACACAGGATTACTGTCTGGCGTGGGGAGGCAAGGACTTATCTCCACCAAATTTGGACAGAAGGACCACTGGACTGTCGGGGTCACTTGGATCCAGCTCCTGTGTTCCAGGGACCACGCTCGTCAAGATGAGAGGGGACCCAGAGGACTGGTGATGCAGAAATTTGGTGCCTGCATTAGCAGGGGGAAGATTCCGTCGACCCACAGGAGATTTCTTCTTGGCTTCCAGTGCAGGGTGAAGGCAGACAGCCCTCGGAGCATGCACCACCAGGAGACAGTCGAGAAAGCAAGCAGGATTAGGCGCTACAATGTTGCTGGTAGTCGTCTTGCTACTTTGTTGCGGTTTTGCAGGTGTCCTGGAGCAGTCAGTGGTCGATCCTTGGCAGAAGTCGAAGAGAGAGATGCAGAGGAACTCTGGTGAGCTCTTGCATTCATTATCTGACGAAAAACCCACAGGAGAGAACCTAAATAGCCCTCAGAGGAGGATTGGCCACCTAACCATGTAAGCACCTATCAGGAGGGGTCTCTGACGTCACCTGCTGGCACTGGCCACTCAGAGGCCTCCATTGTGCCCTCACACCTCTGCATTCAAGATGGCAGAGGTCTGGGACACACTGGAGGAGCTCTGGGCACCACCCCTGGGGTGGTGATGGACAGAGGAGTGGTCACTACCCTTTCCCTTGTCCAGTTTTGTACCAGAGCAGGGGCTGGGGGATCCCTGAATCGTTGTAGACTGGCGTATGCAAGGAGGGCACCATCTGTGCCCTTCAAAGCATTTCCAGAGGCTGGGGGAGGCTACTCCTCCTTAGCCCTTAACACCTATTTACAAAGGGAGAGAGTGTAACACCCTCTCTGAGAGGAAATCCATTGTTGTGCCTTCCTGGGACTGGGCTGCCCAGACCCTAGGAGGGCAGAAGCCTGTCTGTGGATTGGCAGCAGCGGTAGCTGCAGTGAAAACCCCAGAGAGCTAGTTTGGCAGCACGCGGGGTCCATGCTGGAGCCCCGGGGATGCATGGGATTGGTACCCCAATACCAGATTTGGCATGGGGGGACAATTCCATGATCTTAGACATGTTACATTGCCATATTTGGAGTTACCATTGTGAAGCTACATAGAGTTATTGACCTATATGTAGTGCATGCGTGTAATGGTGTCTCTGCACTCGCAAAGTCCGGGGAAATTGCCCTGAACAATGTGGGGGCACCTTGGCTAGTGTCAGGGTGCCCTCACACTTAGTAACTTTGCACCTGACCTTCACTAAGGGAGGGTTAGACATATAGGTGACTTATAAGTTACTTAAGTGCAGTGTAAAATGGCTGTGAAATAACATGGATGTTATTTCACTCAGGCTGCAGTGGCAGTCCTGTGTAAGAATTGCCTGAGCTCTCTATGGGAGGCAAAAGAAATGCTGCAGCCCATAGGGATCTCCTGGAACCCCAATACCCTGGGTACCTAGGTACCATATACTAGGGAATTATAAGGGTGTTCCAGTGTGCCAATTAGAATTGGTAAAAATGGTCACTAGCCTCCAGTGACAATTTTAAAAGCAGAGAGAGCATAAACACTGAGGTTCTGGTTAGCAGGCCTCAGTGATACAGTTAGGCACCACACAGGAAACACATATAGGCCACAAACTATGAGCACTGGGGTCCTGGCTAGCAGGATCCCAGTGACACAGGCAAAAACAAACTGACAGACAAGTAAAAATGGGGGTAACATGCCAAGCAGGATGGTACTTTCCTACAGAGATACCCTAGATAGCCCTGAAAGGGGGATTAGTCACCTAACCAGGTAAGCACCTATCAGGAAAGGTCTCTGACGTCACCTACTGACCACTCAGATTCTGCCAGAGTTCCCTGACCATCCTGAAAACAAGATGGCAGAACCCAGGGACACTCTGGAGGAGCTCTGGCCACCATCCCTGTGGTGATGATGGATAGGGGAGTGGTCACTCCCCTTTCCTTTCTCCAGTTTTGCGCCAGAGCAGGGACTGGGGTCCATGAACCGGTGTAGACAGAATTATGCAAGGAGGGAACCGTTTGTGCCCTTCAATGCATTTTCAGAGGCTCTAGGAGGATAACCCTCCGATGCCTGTAACACCTATTTCCAATGGGAGAGGGTGTAACACCCCTCTCCTAAAGGAAATGCATTGCTCTACCTACCTGAGATTGAGCTGCTCAATCCCCAGGAGGGCAGAAACCTGTCTGTGAGGTGGCAGCAGCTGGGGCTGCAGTGGAAACCTCAGAGAGAGCTGGTTTGGCAGTGCTGGGGGAGACCCCAGGGTGCATGGACTTGGCCCCCCAATATCAGAATTGGATTGGGGATTCAATTTCTCAATCTTAGACACCTCACATGGCCATATTCGGAGTTACCACTGTGAAGCTACATATATGTATTGACATATATGTAGTGTATGCTTATAATGGTGTCCCCTCACTCATGGAGTATGGGAAATTGGTCCTGGACAACTTGGGGGCACCTTTCATAGTGCAAGGGTGCCCTCACACAGTAACTTTGCACCTAGGCTTCAGTAACCAAAGGTTAGTCATATAGGTGACTTATAAGTTACCTGGTGCAGCGAAAATGGGTGTGAAATAGTGTGTGCACTATTTCACTTAGGCTGCAGTGGCAGTCCTGAAGGAATGTTTGTATGATCTCCTTATGGGTGTTAAAAGAAATGCTGCGGGCCATAAGGATCTCCTGAAGGGGGGTCCAGTATACCAATTAGGATTATAATATGGAGTCACTAGACTATAGTGACAAATTTGGAAAACAGCGAGAGCATAAACTCTGGTTAGCAGAACTCCATACATAGGCCACAAACTATGAGCCCTGGGGTCCTGACTAGCAGGATCCTAGTGAGACAGTAAAAACACACTGATAAACAGGTAGAAATTGGGGGTAACATGCTAAGAAGGATGGTACTTTCCTACAATGATGCAAGCCAGATGAGTGGGTGAGAATTACTAAGTCTCCGTGTGGAGAGAAGGCTCAACAACTTCTTAAATCATTTCTTTGCTTCTCTACTTGGAGTGGGCACCTCTGTAGTACCGTTAGTCTGAGGATAAAGTGGTCCAGTTCCTTCAAACCCTTCAGGAAATGGAGTACAGCATTCAAGAGGATCGAATGCAAGTGTCAGTGTGGAGGAAGGAAAGTTGTGAGATTAGTGGTGCACCATATCAGAGAGGATGAAGGACTGAAGTTTTGTTAAGTCTTTTTCTTGCAGGTACAGCGTTGCTCGTCTATGCTACCTGGTCATAGAAACTGATTCAATGATGCAGTTGTTCTTAAAGGAGAGATGGGGCAAGGGTGAAAGCAAGAAATCTCATTTAGCATCACTTGGAGATGTGAGTCTGTCAACCTTTATGTTGTTGTTTATCATTTGGAACTAAGCTAGTCTACTGGTGGTTTTAGAGCAGAGAAATGTATTGTTGGCTGGGTTATGCTTGAGGCATGTGGCCAATTTGCAGTTACAAACAACAGAAAATCACAATCTTTAATTTCTTAGCATGCCTCAGCTCGCCTCATAAAGTACCTGAAGAACATAATCCCAACCCGGATGAAACTTAATTGGCTCAATTTACCACCCATACTATGTTCAAACAGCTTCATCTTCACTAAAGACATCACGCCTGGCACACCTGCCTATGTGGCTGACAAACTCACCCTCTGAGTGGCTTTTGGATACCTGCAGCCAGGTCACCATCAGACTGGAAAGGAAGTGTAAAAAAAGAAAAAGAAGCAAAGAAACAAAAAACATACACACAAGGCAACAAGCCTTCTCCATCAGTGCACCCAATATGTGGGACATCGTCCCTGTATCACCAGGATTGCTTGAAACCTGCTATAATTTAAGAAAAATTTGGAGACAACTCTTAAAAGATTACTACATTAAGAGAAATTAACAGTCCAGCTACACTGTTACCAGGTACCATCCAATTGCAAGTTGGCCCTCTTTGCCCCGTAAAGTACTGATGAACGAGTTACTTACCTTCGGTAACGACTTTTCTGGTGGATACATTAGCTACCTGTGGATTCCTCACCTAATGAATACTCCCATGGCGCCAGCATTCGACGGAAATCTTCTTACTAGTCTCTGCACGTCGACGAGGACGTCATTCTAGCCCACGCGACGCCGTCTGACGTCATACAGGCAATAAGAGGTCCTCGACGACGTGCGGACGTCAGTACCAATCATTTTTTACGTGCATGAGAACAACCAGGCAATGCAATGAAAGAGCAAGGCAACATCCCATTATATTGTAAAAATACACAACATTGCATGAATAACTGTAAATTTTTTATATATATATAACTCTCTCTTTTTTAAAAATATATACACATCAAGTATATACACAAAGATATATACATATATACATATATATAAATCTATTATATACAACATCTATTGCACCCTCAAAGACCAAGAGGAGCGCACTCAAGGATTACTTGGTAAGACCAGAAAGGCAACGGGGAGGCGGGTGGGACCGTGAGGAATCCACAGGTAGCTAATGTATCCACCAGAAAAGTCGTTACCGAAGGTAAGTAACTCGTTCTTCTGATGGATACAACTTCGTGTGGATTCCTCACCTAATGAATAGATTCCCAAAGCAGTACCACGCCCGGTGGCGGGTGCCTAAATGGTCAAACCAAGAAATCCTGCAGCACTGACCGTGCAAAATGGCCGTCCCTTCTAACCTCAGAATCCAAACAGTAATGTTTTGCAAAAGTGTGAAGGGACGACCAAGTTGCGGCCTTGCAGATGTCGACCACAGGAACACCCCTGGCCAAGGCCGAAGTGGCCGACTTAGCTCTGGTGGAATGAGCTCTAATGCCCTCAGGAGGATCCTTCTTTGCCAAAGAGTAACAGATTTTAATGCAAAGAACCACCCACCTGGAGAGTGTTCTCTTGTGGACTGCCTTTCCTCTCCTCTTGCCCACGTATCCAATAAACAGCTGATCCTCCAGCCTGAAATCCTTTGTTCTATCAATAAAGAAGCTCAACGCTCTCTTTGGGTCCAGACGGTGCAGTCTTTCTTCCTCTTTGGAAGGATGAGGCGGAGGATAGAACGTGGACAAAGTAACTGTCTGAGCCAAATGGAAGGGTGAAACAACCTTCGGGAGGAAAGCAGCCTTGGTCCTCAACACCACCTTATCCCCATAAAAAGTTGTATAAGGGGGCTTTACTGATAAGGCCTGCAACTCACTCACTCTCCTTGCTGATGTTATAGCTATCAGGAAGACTGTTTTTATAACCAAATACCTCAAGGGGCAAGAATGCATAGGTTCAAAAGGGGACCCCATAAGGAAAGTCAGGACCAAGGACAAATCCCATTGCGGCATAACGAATGGCTTTGGAGGATATTTATTTAGAAGACCTTTCAGGAATCTGATAACAATAGGGGATTTAAATAAAGATGGTTGGTCTGGAAGACATATGAAGGCTGACAAGGCCGATAGATAACCCTTAATGGTAGCCACTGCACAACCTTTCTGCGCTAGAGACAGAGCAAAAGACAAAACGTCCGATAGATGAGAATGCAAAGGATCAATCTGCCTCTCTCCACACCACGCAACAAATTTAGACCACCTATTAGCGTAGATAGATTTAGTGGAGTGTCGCCTGGCCGCTAATATAACATCCACTACCTCAGGCGGGAGAGAGAAGGAACTCAGGTTGCCCCGTTCAATCTCCAGGCATGTAGGTGCAGACTCTGGAGGTTGGGGTGTAGAACCTGCCCCTGCGACTGCGAGAGGAGGTCTGCCCTGAAAGGGAGACGGAGCGGAGGGCACATTGAGAGTTGGAGAAGGTCGGAGTACCATACCCTCCTTGGCCAATCCGGAGCTATTAGGATGACTAGAGCCCGGTCCTGGCGAATCTTCCCCAATACTCGAGGAATCAAGGGTATGGGAGGAAACGCGTAAAGCAACTGGCCGCACCAGGTTATTTGAAACGCGTCCCCCAACGCTCCCTGCATCGGATACTGGAGGCTGCAGAACAACGGACAATGCGCGTTCTCTCGAGTGGCAAACAGATCTACCCGAGGAAACCCCCACCTCTGGAAGATTAAACGGACTTGATCTGGATGGAGACGCCACTCGTGGTCTGCCGAGAAATGGCGACTGAGACTGTCCGCACGCACGTTCAAGACTCCGGCCAGATGGTTTGCTATCAAGCAAATCTGATGGTCCTTTGCCCAGGACCATAGTCGAAGAGCTTCTCTGCAGAGAAGGTACGACCCCACTCCTCCCTGCTTGTTTATGTACCACATCGTGGTAGTATTGTCCGTTAGGACCTGTACCGACTGACCACGAAGGGAAGGGAGGAAGGCCTTGAGAGCCAGACGTACAGCCCGTAACTCTAACAGATTGATGTGAAACATCTGTTCCTCTGGAGACCAAAGACCTTTGATCTCCAGATCCCCCAGATGAGCTCCCCACCCTAGAGTGGAAGCATCCGTTATGACTGTGGCCACTGGTGGCGACTGCTGGAACGGCTTTCCTTGTGAAAGATTGTTGCTTGCAATCCACCACCTCAAATCCACAGCAGCATCTCTGGAGATCTTGACAGTACCCTCTAGATCCCCTTTGTGTTGAGACCACTGCCTTCGGAGGCACCACTGAAGAGCCCTCATGTGCCAGCGAGCATGCTTGACCAACAGAATGCAGGAGGCAAAAAGACCGAGCAGACGAAGGACCTTGAGAACTGGAACTACCGCTCCATTTTGAAACATTGGAACCAAATCCTGAATATCTTGAATCCGCTGAGGCGGAGGAAAGGCCCGATCCAATGTTGTATCCAGTACTGCCCCTATGAACAGGAGGCGCTGAGAGGGCTCTAGGTGAGATTTGGGCTCGTTCACCGAAAAACCCAGGTCGAACAACAACTGGGTTGTTGACTGCAGGTGATGCGACACAAGCTCCGGGGACTTGGCTTTGATCAACCAGTCGTCCAAGTAAGGGAATACTGCTATCCCCTTCCTTCTGAGTTCTGCCGGAACCACCGACATCACCTTCGTGAAGACTCGAGGTGCCGAAGTAAGACCAAACGGAAGGACCGCAAACTGATAGTGTTGCGATCCCACCACAAACCGGAGATACTTCCTGTGTGACTTGAGTATCGGGATATGAAAGTAAGCATCCTGCAAGTCGACAGACACCATCCAGTCTTCCTTGTTCAACGCCAAAAGCACCTGTGCTAGGGTCAGCATCTTGAATTTTTCCTGCTTGAGGAACCAATTCAAGATCCTCAGGTCCAGAATTGGTCTCAAACGACCATCCTTCTTGGGAATCAGGAAATACCTTGAGTAACATCCTCGACCCCTTTCCTGCTCTGGAACCAACTCCACCGCGCCCTTGGAAAGGAGGGCTTGTACCTCCTGTTCTAGCAACAGGAGGTGTTCTTCTGAACAATAAGAAGGGCGGGCGGGATGAGGGGCGGGAACTCCCGAAAGGGAAGGGTGTAGCCTTTTCCCACAATACTGAGAACCCAAGTGTCCGTTGTAACAGTCTTCCATTTGGTGAGAAAATGCTGTAATCTTCCCCCTACCGGAGAGGAGTGAGTGGGAAATGGTGGAAGCCTAAGGCTGCTTCCCCTGCTGCACCCCGCCAGAGGATGAGGAAGAGGCAGAGTGCTGCTGAGAGGCTCCTCTGGTGCGGACCCTACCTCTCCCCCTGAAAGATCTATAGGGATGGGAAGAGGCAGGTTGCTGATATCTTCCCCGAAAGGAAGAGGAGGAAGAGCCACGCCCAAATCCACGAAACCTCCTGAAAAATCTGGAAGAGGCCGTGGAAGAAGGCGCTTGGAGCCCTAACGACTTAGCCGTGGCCCTACTTTCTTTAAAACGTTCCAAGGCCGAATCAGCCTTGGCCCCAAACAGTTTGTCCCCATCAAACGGGAGATCCAACAATGTGGACTGTACATCTGCAGAAAAGCCCGAGTTACGGAGCCAGGCCTGTCTCCTTGCCACCACAGTTGTGCCCATTGCTCTGGCTACCGAATCGGTGGTATCCAGTCCCGTCTGGATAATCTGGGTCGCAGCAGCCTGGGCATTTGAGACAAGATCCAAAAGACCCTGGGGAAGCTCTGTAAACGATGAGGAAATATCATCCATCAGAGCATGAATATACCTCCCCAGGATACAGGTTGCATTGGTGGCTTTTAACGCCAGACTGCAGGACGAAAAAATCTTCTTCGACTGCGCCTCTAGCTTCTTTGAATCTCTGTCCCCAGGCACCGTCGGGAAAGAACCAGGCGCTGACTTGGATGAACAGGAGGCCTGCACCACCAAGCTCTCCGGCGTAGGGTGCCTAGATAAAAACCCAGGGTCAGTCGGAGCCGCCCGATACCTCCTGGCCACGGCTCTGTGAACTGCTGGGGAAGATGCCGGCCTCTTCCACACCTCTAACACCGGATCCAGCAGAGCGTCATTAAATGGCAACAGAGGCTCCGCCGCAGCTGAGGCCGGATGTAGCACCTCTGTTAAAAGGTTTTGTTTAGCCTCCACCACCGGCAAAGGCAGGTCCAAAAAACTAGCTGCCTTCCGTACCACTGCATGAAAGGAAGCAGCCTCCTCAGTATATTCCCCCGGGGACGAAAGATCCCACTCAGGGGAAGTGTCCAGCCCACTGGCCGACTCCAGTCCACGCAGCCCATCACCCGAGTCCTCTAGCTCTCCTTCCTCCAGGGCTCGTTGGTACTCCTGCTCTTCTAATACACGTAGAGCACGTCTCCTGGAATGAAGTCGCTGTTCAATACGCGGAGTCGACAATGCCTCCGCCGAAGTCGAAGATCGGCGCCGATCTTCAGAAGCCACCGACGCCGCGTCCGGCGCCACAGGTAACTTCGGCGCCGACAAAAGAGCAGCTGCAGCAGATGGACCCACCGGAGTCACAGGCCGAAATCCCGACTTCGACGTCGACGGGATGGAAATCCCCGGGGCCAATCCTTCTGAAGCCACCGGAGCGGCCACCGGCGCCGACACTGGCGCCGAGCCCACATTCCCAAAAGGGAGAAAGGGCATAAAGGGTGCCGGCCGAAGAGGCGCAGGATCACCCAAAGAAAAGGCCAAAGGCCCAGCCGGAGCACCCCCTGGAGCCATCTGTTGGAAGATGGCATACATCGCATTCAAGAATGCGGAACTATCAGCTCCAGGGGTGGGAAAAGCCGGATACTGAGGTGCCTGTCTCGGAGGCGACCCCGACTACTTCCTGGTTTTGGTACCTTAACCATGCATGTCTGAACAACGTACATGCACGGTTAAGGTACAGAAGAAGGGAGTCGGAGTGGACGCAGTGAAGGATGAGGTAAGTTGGGCTGGGACTGGGGTTGTTTTTTGGGGGGTTGGGGGCTCGGGGTGCTTAGGGTTTCGGGTCAGGGATTAGGTTTGAGGGGTGGGTTGGGGGTTGTGGGGTTTAGGTTTTAGGGGCAGGGGTGGGTACTCAGGGTATTTTTAGTTTTTGGGGTGGGGGCTGGGGGTGATTAGGGTTTGGGGGAGGCTCATGTTTTAGGTTTAAGGGGTGGGGTGGTGGCTGGGGTGGTTTAGGTTTTAGGGGAGGGGGATTGGGGTTCTGGTAATTTTGGGGGTGGGGGTTGGGGTTGTTGTGGGGATGGGGGGGTTGCAATAATTTTTAGGGGTGGGGGCTTGGGGGGAAGCATGCTGGATCATGCATGCTGATTGCTAATGCCTTTACCAGGAATGCATTTACAACAGTAGAATAGTTGTAAACGCATTCGTGGTAAAGGCATTAGTGATTAGAACGTTGTTCTGACCTCGTTGTTGAGCCACAGGTGCTTGAAGCACCCGTGGTTCCGACATATAACCTTGTCTTAGACCTTAGAAGGATGAAGGACGGAGCTGCTGTAATACAGCTGATATGTGGATTTCAATCATCGCTCACATAAGAAGGCTGTTGCCAGCACGAAAGGGCCCTTAACCAATCCATGTATACCAAGCCTTCTGTTTGCGGGACACTCGAAGTTAAAAACAACAAATAGTACCTCAATCACGACGGGAGCAGCTGACGGGCACTAATGAAGTTGCATCAATTAGTGCTTGATCCCTGCTCCATACAGAGAAACAGAAGTAATGCCAGGTGTGCCTTGATGATTTACGAGGCTTTAAAAAATAGTAGCAGGCAAAACAAAACAAATGTTGAGTGACAGACGGGCTCCAAGCCCTGTACTGAACACAGCAGTCACTCACAAGGAACCCGTCCACTTTCAGATGTACTACTGCATACTCATACACTCCACGCCAAAACTGTCACAGAAATCACAGATACACAGCAATAGTTGCCCCAAACCTGCGCCGTGATCAACATATTTTTAGCGGACTGACAGACTTCGGAGACTGACTCATCCACATTAATTTTACCCTCACGGCTCACTTGAGGACAAGCCATAATTATAGCATCTCATTCAATCAGAACCAACACCTTCCAAACTCCTCTGGCCTCTTCCCTAATGGGGAAATGGTTTTATAAAATTCCAGGTGAATTTCATTTCTCAGCAGCTTTTCCACCAACTGAGGCCAGTAATATGGCTTCTTGTTGCATGAGATTTTTTTGCATATCTATGTCAATTACCTCCAAATGTGGTGCTGCTCTTCTAGCTATATATTTTTAATAGCTGTCAAATCTGACCAAATGTAATTTATATACAATTTATGAAATTATTTAATAATGTCTTAGGATCATAGGTTACTTGCTCTTCTTCTCCTTAATGCCCTTTATAACTGTAGCATTCTTTCTCGCTCTGCCTTTCTATACAAGAAGGTGAGCAACTGATTTGTCATATTAAATCTTTTTGCCTCTTCTTCTTAAACAGGCAACACCTGCTTTTCACTTCTAGGTCTGACAATTGATGCTACCATATCAATTGTTTAAATATTATTTTCCAGTTGGCCATAGATACCTTGTTTAAGGTAATGACATATACAATAGAGATCCCACATAAATAAGCTTTTAAAGCCTCCTCATATAATGGCATTAGGGTTGCTCCTTCAGCAGTTATGTCAGAAATCCACTTACTATAAGAGTCCTTTTGATTTCTGATAACCAATATTATTACTAGGGGAAAAAAAAAAAAGGGGGAGCACACTGCCTCACACTCCAGCAAAAAGTTGGCCCCAATGCATCTTGGTAAATGAAGTCAGATTAGTTTCACATTAACAAAAGTAATCAAAGTCTTTCACCTTAGTAGCTGCAGCAAGTGCTGTGTATCTCTGGACACGTGTTTCTGGGTTTCGCCCGTCATCAGCAGAGAGCAGCATATTTTGTGGGGTTGCTTGAAATGCCACCAAATGTCTTCTCAGGTTTATGTACCACTCTGGCGCGCAGGTGCCTCACCAAGGCTCGTCAGCCTGTTAGCTCAAGGGAGCCGTCATTCGACACAGTGCAAAAAAAAAAAGGGAGCACACTGCCCCACACTCCAGCAAAAAGTTGGCCCCAATGCATCTTGGCAAATGCAGTCAGATTCGTTTCAGATTAACAAAAGTAATCAAAGTCTTTCACCTTAGTAGGTGCACTTGCTGCTGTTTCGCCCTTCATCAGCAGAGAGAAGCATATTTTGTGGGGTTGCTTGAAATGCCACCAAACGTCTTCTAAGGTTTATGTAACAGTCTGGCACGCAGGTGCCTCACCAAGGCTCGTCAGCCTGTTAGCTCAAGGGAGCCGTCATTCGACACAGTGCAAAAAAAAAAAGGGAGCACACTGCCCCACACTCCAGAAAAAAGTTGGCCCCAATGCATCTTGGCAAATGCAGTCAGATTCATTTCAGATTAACAAAAGTAATCAAAGTCTTTCACCTTAGTAGGTGCACTTGCTGCTGTTTCGCCCTTCATCAGCAGAGAGCAGCATATTTTGTGGGGTTGCTTGAAATGCCACCAAACGTCTTCTAAGGTTTATGTAACACTCTGGCATGCAGGTGCCACACCAAGGCTCGTCAGCCTGTTAGCTCAAGGGAGCCGTCATTCGACACAGTGCAAAAAAAAAAAAAGGGAGCACACTGCCTCACACTCCAGCAAAAAGTTGGCCCCAATGCATCTTGGTAAATGCAGTCAGATTTGTTTCAGATTAACAAAAGTAATCAAAGTCTTTCACCTTAGTAGGTGCAGCAAGTGCTGTGTATCTCTGGGCACCTGTTTCTGGGTTTCGCCCATCATCAGCAGAGAGCAGCATATTTTGTGGGGTTGCTTGAAATGCCACCAATTGTCTTCTCAGGTTTATGTACCACTCTGGCGCGCAGGTGTCTCACCAAGGCTCGTCAGCCTGTTAGCTCAAGGGAGCCGTCATTCGACACAGTGCAAAAAAAAAAAAAAAAGGGAGCACACTGCCTCACACTCCCGCAAAAGGTTGACCCCAATGCATCTTGGCAAATGCAGTCAGATTCGTTTCACATTAACAAAAGTAATCAAAGTCTTTCACCTTAGTACGTGCAGCAAGTGCTGTGTACCTCTGGACACATGTTTCTGGGTTTCGCCCGTCATCAGCAGAGAGCAGCATATTTTGTGGGGTTGCTTGAAATGCCACCAAACGTCTTCTCAGGTTTATGTACCACTCTGCCGCGCAGGTGCCTCACCAAGGCTCGTCAGCCTGTTAGCTCAAGGGAGCCGTCATTCGACACAGTGCAACAAAAAAAAAAAGGGAGCACACAGCCTCACACCCCAGCAAAAAGTTGGCCCCAATGCATCTTGGTAAATGCAGTCAGATTAGTTTCACATTAACAAAAGTAATCAAAGTCTTTCACCTTAGTAGGTGCAGCAAGTGCTGTGTATCTCTGGACACGTGTTTCTGGGTTTCGCTTGTCATCAGCAGAGAGCAGCACATTTTGTGGGGTTGCTTGAAATGCCACCAAACGTCTTCTCAGGTTTATGTACCACTCTGGTGCCCAGGTGCCTCACCAAGGCTCGTCGGCCTATTAGCTCATGGGAGCTGTCATTCAACACAGTGCAAAAAAAATAAAAGGGAGCACACTGCCTCACCTTCCAGCAAAAAGTTGGCCCCAATGCATCTTGGTAAATGCAGTCAGATTCGTTTCACATTAACAAAAGTAATCAAAGTCTTTCACATTAGTAGGTGCAGCAAGTGCTGTGTATCTCTGGACACTTGTTTCTGGGTTTCGCCCGTGATCAGCAGAGAGCAGCATATTTTGTGGGGTTGCTTGAAATGCCACCAAACGTCTTCTCAGGTTTATGTACCACTCTGGCGCGCAGGTGACTCACCAAGGCTCGTCAGCCTGTTAGCTCAAGGGAGCCGTCATTCGACACAGTGCAAAAAAAAAGGGAGCACACTGCCTCCCACTCCAGCAAAAAGTTGGCCCCAATGCATCTTGGTAAATGCAGTCAGATTATTTTCACATTAACAAAAGTAATCAAAGTCTTTCACCTTAGTAGGTGCACTTGCTGCTGTTTCGCCCTTCATCAGCAGAGAGCAGCATATTTTGTGGGGTTGCTTGAAATGCCACCAAACGTCTTCTAAGGTTTATGTAACACTCTGGCATGCAGGTGCCTCACCAAGGCTCGTCAGCCTGTTAGCTCAAGGGAGCCGTCATTCGACACAGTGCAAAAAAAAAAAAAGGGAGCACACTGCCTCACACTCCAGCAAAAAGTTGGCCCCAATGCATCTTGGTAAATGCAGTCAGATTTGTTTCAGATTAACAAAAGTAATCAAAGTCTTTCACCTTAGTAGGTGCAGCAAGTGCTGTGTATCTCTGGGCACCTGTTTCTGGGTTTCGCCCATCATCAGCAGAGAGCAGCATATTTTGTGGGGTTGCTTGAAATGCCACCAATTGTCTTCTCAGGTTTATGTACCACTCTGGCGCGCAGGTGTCTCACCAAGGCTCGTCAGCCTGTTAGCTCAAGGGAGCCGTCATTCGACACAGTGCAAAAAAAAAAAAAAAAGGGAGCACACTGCCTCACACTCCCGCAAAAAGTTGACCCCAATGCATCTTGGCAAATGCAGTCAGATTCGTTTCACATTAACAAAAGTAATCAAAGTCTTTCACCTTAGTACGTGCAGCAAGTGCTGTGTACCTCTGGACACATGTTTCTGGGTTTCGCCCGTCATCAGCAGAGAGCAGCATATTTTGTGGGGTTGCTTGAAATGCCACCAAACGTCTTCTCAGGTTTATGTACCACTCTGCCGCGCAGGTGCCTCACCAAGGCTCGTCAGCCTGTTAGCTCAAGGGAGCCGTCATTCGACACAGTGCAACAAAAAAAAAAAGGGAGCACACAGCCTCACACCCCAGCAAAAAGTTGGCCCCAATGCATCTTGGTAAATGCAGTCAGATTAGTTTCACATTAACAAAAGTAATCAAAGTCTTTCACCTTAGTAGGTGCAGCAAGTGCTGTGTATCTCTGGACACGTGTTTCTGGGTTTCGCTTGTCATCAGCAGAGAGCAGCACATTTTGTGGGGTTGCTTGAAATGCCACCAAACGTCTTCTCAGGTTTATATACCACTCTGGTGCCCAGGTGCCTCACCAAGGCTCGTTGGCCTATTAGCTCATGGGAGCTGTCATTCAACACAGTGCAAAAAAAATAAAAGGGAGCACACTGCCTCACCTTCCAGCAAAAAGTTGGCCCCAATGCATCTTGGTAAATGCAGTCAGATTCGTTTCACATTAACAAAAGTAATCAAAGTCTTTCACATTAGTAGGTGCAGCAAGTGCTGTGTATCTCTGGACACTTGTTTCTGGGTTTCGCCCGTGATCAGCAGAGAGCAGCATATTTTGTGGGGTTGCTTGAAATGCCACCAAACGTCTTCTCAGGTTTATGTACCACTCTGGCGCGCAGGTGACTCACCAAGGCTCGTCAGCCTGTTAGCTCAAGGGAGCCGTCATTCGACACAGTGCAAAAAAAAAGGGAGCACACTGCCTCCCACTCCAGCAAAAAGTTGGCCCCAATGCATCTTGGTAAATGCAGTCAGATTATTTTCACATTAACAAAAGTAATCAAAGTCTTTCACCTTAGTAGGTGCAGCAAGTGCTGTGTATCTCTGCACACGTGTTTATGGGTTGCGCCCGTCATCAGCAGAGAGCAGCATATTTTGTGGGGTTGCTTGAAATGCCACCAAACGTCTTCTCAGGTTTATGTACCACTCTGGCGCGCAGGTGCCTCACCAAGGCTCGTCAGCCTGTTAGCTCAAGGGCGCCGTCATTCGACGCAGTGCAAAAAAAAAAATGGGAGCCCACTGCGTCACACTCCAGCAAAAAGTTGGCCCCAATGCATCTTGGCAAATGCAGTCAGATTTGTTTCACATTAACAAAAGTAATCAAAGTCTTTCACCTTAGTAGGTGCAGCAAGTGCTGTGTATCTCTGCACACGTGTTTATGGGTTGCGCCCGTCATCAGCAGAGAGCAGCACATTTTGTGGGGTTGCTTGAAATGCCACCTACGTTTAGGTGGCATTTCAAGCAACCCCGTCTACCACACTTTGCTCACCGCTGATGACGGACGAAAGCCAGAAACACGTGTCCGGAGATACGGCATTCGCCGCACCAACTTATGGTGAAAAACTTTCTACAACATTACAGCACTTGCTGCACCCATTTATGGTGAAAGACCTTTTGAAATCTTATTCGAATTAATTCTAATGACTACATTTATCATGATGCTTTGGGGCTATTCGAGCTGAAATGTAAGACAGGGTGCTCCCTTTTTGGATTGTGTATTTAACGGCTCCTGGGAGCCTTTGAGCTGACGAGCTCTGGTGAAGCACCTGTGCGCCTACAGAGTGGTACAAAAGCCTGAGAATACGTTTAGGCGGCATTTCAAGCAACCCCGTCTGCCACACTTTGCTCTCCGCTGATGACGGCCGAAAGCCAGAAACACGTGTCCGGAGATGCGGCATTCGCCGCACCAACTTATGGTGAAAAACTTTCTACAACGTTACAGCACTTGCTGCACCCATTTACGGTGAAAGACTTTTTAAAATATTATTCAAATTCATTCTAATGACTGCATTTATCATGATGCTTTGGGGCTATTCGAGCTGAAATGTAAGACAGGGTGCTCCCTTTTTGAATTGTGTATTTAACGGCTCCCATGAGCCTTTGAGCTGACGAGCTCTGGTGAAGCTCCTGTGCGCCTACTGAGTGGTACATAAACCTGAGAATACGTTTAGGCGGCATTTCAAGCAACCCCGTCTGCCACACCTTGCTCTCCGCTGATGACGGCTGAAAGCCAGAAACACGTGTCCGGAGATACGGCATTCGCCACACCAACTTATGGTGAAAAACTTTCTACAACGTTACAGCACTTGCTGCACCCATTTATGGTGAAAGACTTTTTGAAATATTATTCGAATTCATTCTAATTACTGCATTTATCATGATGCTTTGGGGCTATTCGAGCTGAAATGTAAGACAGGGTGCTCCCTTTTTGGATTGTGTATTTAACGGCTCCCGTGAGCCTTTGACCTGACGAGCTCTGGTGAAGCACCTGTGTGCCTACTGAGTGGTACAAAAACCTGAGAATACATTTACGCAGCATTTCAAGTAACCCCGACTGCCCCACTATGCTCTCTGCTGATGACGGCCGAAAGCCAGAAACACGTGTCCGGAGATACGACATTCGCTGCACCAACTTATGGTGATAAACTTTCTACAACGTTACAGCACTTGCTGCACCCATTTATGGTGAAAGATTTTTTGAAATATTATTCAAATTCATTCTAATGACTGCATTTATCACAATGTTTTGGGGCTATTCGAGCTGAAATGTAAGACAGGGTGCTCCCTTTTTGGATTGATTATTACTAGAGGGTTATGATTAGAAATTGTTCTAGTTTGACTCTTGCTCTAGGCAAAACTGCTGGTTGAAGGATGACAGTACTTATGTTTGTAGGTGACTATGCCTATCCTACAACAAGTCGCAACTGTCGTCCCAACCTTCCCGGCTCAGAAGCAGTACCTCACCAAAAACCCAAACAGTAAAAGGTGATTTGTGGCAGCCTTTGCGCATGGACTCAAGAGTGCGACATCTCAGGAAGTGTTTTGGTTAAACGGAGATCACCCCTTTCTCACATTAACAACGTCTCAATCAAACACAGGCAATGAAGAGAGATGCAGTAAAAGTCTTAATACATTTTTATTAATAATACTGCAATCTACGGTAAATTGCATGGGCTTCAATGATTAGAATAATAAACGGTGCAAGAAACAGAATTGTGAAAACGAGAGTCATTAGTACGAAGACCCCCTTCATCTTGCAACAACATGAAATTACATGAGAGATAAAATATGTCCTAATACCCTAGCAGGATAAACCTAAACCCTAACCTAAAGAGAGATAGGTGTGGTAAACGTAATCTGCCAATGCGTGTCCATGAGAATAGCCCTCCCAACCATCGTTACCTTGGAATGAGGTCTCTAGATCAGACTCCCTGGGGACATGAAGACTGGGTCAGCGTCAAGCAGATGTGCAACATCAATAGCAGCGATGGCATCTGGTCGGAATCCCTCCGACTATCTGTCTGAGTGAGATGTATTTATACAGATCTGTTCAGACCCCTGACGTAGGTCTGTCCCGAAACTATAGATAGCAAGTTATGCTTGGGACAGCACTTTATATAACAATTCCTTTGGAAGTGCACAAGAGGGAAAGTACTTAAAGTGAATACCTTTAGCTTGTTTATCTTTGTCGCTTGATAGTGACGTCTTAGTGCGGTGGCACAGATAACATGAAACTAAAACATTGGCCTAACTAGAAACAATGCAGCCATCTTGAAAGCGATAATTAAATAAATGCGCTAAAACAGAGCGAAATAAGTACAGTAAAAGTCACTGTGTGACGGGGCACGGGTCTACAAGCCAGAGGGCTAAGCTAACTCCTGCTTCCCATTAAAACAAGATAGGATTCACTGCAAAATGATCATGGGACAAATTTCATTATTGGCTGATGTGTTCAACTCACCTGGAATAAATGCCAAGTCTGTGCACGAGCAGTGTCCATGCACCAGTGAGAAATAAGTAAACGCATTTATATTACCTATAAACTTGAACAAATCTCTTTTTCCCAATACAGAGTTTGTCCATTCTCAGAGTAGGTAACCTATTGGTTGAGTTCAATTTATAGTCCATAACAAACCAGAGAAAATTGAAAGTATGAGGACCATGAGTTTTGGACCTATTACCTGTGCAAATAAATTGATGTTGCTTAATCTGAAATTGTATGGCAATCAATCTGCCCTGCACATCATTTGAGGTTTGAATAATCTGAAATAATTCATTTCTTGCACCAAGTATAGCAACTACCTTGAGCAATATCTATTGCAAGTTACATGGCATAACATTAAATCTCATTTGCTTCCATGCTTTTGTGTCTTTATACCCTATATGGGTTCCAAGTAGGCACAATTCTATAGGTTTATGCATGGCCAAATATTTGCTTGCTGTGCAGCTCCAATGGGGTGCCCAGATCATGCCCCATACTAGTGAAAGGGGTAAATCAACCCCTTTGTTCCCATTGAAGAGAGATGGCATATATAGGGCCCATCCCCCTGGTAGGCATGTCAGCCTTAGGGTGGTCTTCCCCCAAGACTTTGCCTCACCTCCTTCATTTTTGCCGAACTTATTTTTGTTGGCCTTAGGACTCTTTGCACTTTACTACTACAAACCAGTGCTAAAGTGCTTGACCTCCCTCCCCTAAAAGATGGTCATATTGGCTTATATCAAATTGGCATATTTAAATTACGTATAAGTCCTTTGTAGAGTGGTATGCCATATTTCAGAAGCACTGTACACATGTCCCAGGCTTGCCATTAACCTGTATGCAGTTTTAGGCTGCCATGTTGACTTGCAACTTAAACCCCACTTGCCATTCAAACCCCACTTGCCAAGCCTTAAACTCCCCTTTTAATACATGTCACACCTAAGGTAGTCCTTAGGTAGCTATTAGGGCAGGGAGCTCTGTAGTTAGAAGTGTGGACATGTGCTTTTAAGTTTTACATGTCCTGGTAGTGGAAAAAAGTCTACCATTGAAATAGGATAATATTAAAGATTCCTCATTATATGTAACAAGCTGTATTTCCAATTGAGAGCAGGTGGCTATGCCAAGTCCTGTGTCTATGAAATTAGAATGATAAACCCTTTTTAATGGTAATATCAGATTTGTCATTACAATTTTGAAAACCCACTAGAAAGTTGTCATTTTATTGCCCTTAGCCTGTTTGTGCCTATGGCCTTTCCTGGGTCACATGACTGGGTGTAGCTGACACTTAGACTTCGTGAATTCCTCCCAGTCACACAATAGAGGTATTAGGTGTGCCTGGATGGGCCATCTGCTGACAGGATGGGGGGGCAAAGCTGAGCACAAGCTCACTTGCAGCTGAATAGCCTGTGCTCTGCCTGCACACTAATGGCCTAATACCCCGCAGTGTTACTGCAGCCAATGTGGAGCCACAGCAGGTGAGTCAGGGAATTCCATGCACTTAAAAGCCACTGTCTAGAAGTGTTTCCCTTCTTCTAGACCCAGGGCACCAGGGTATAAAAAGAGAACCCCAGACACCTTCTTTGGGAGCACTTTTGGACCTCTGGAAGAAGGACTGCTGTGCTGCTGAAAGGACTGACACTGCTGCACTGCTGCACTGCTGCTCTGAATGAAATGCTGCCCTGCTGTGCTGACCTGCTGCCCTCTTGCCTGGATGAGAAGGACTTAACCTGCATCTCTTTACTCCAAAACCCAGAGTGACTCCAAGGGCTAGTTGGTGGGCCTCCTGTTCTGAAGCCTCAGGGACATTACAGGCTTCCCACGACCTGGACTCTGCCATCTATCTATTCTGCCATGTGATGCCACTCCAGTCCTGGACCCACGGAAGTGGGCCTAAAGTGATTACCAGTCTCTGTGGGTCCAGCGGAACTAACGCACTTTCTCTGCTGCATGGCGCAACCCTGAGCAGAGCTGACACATTGCCTTTGCAGCGGGGATTTGACCTGTTGCAAAGACTTGCATCACCTCCATAGCCCACACCGCCTTCAGATCCGCTACTGTGCAGTGTATCCCCAGTTAGGCCCTCACATCCCTCATTGACAGCAGCCTCAATGATGATACCCGACTCTGCATCACAGCTTCACAACTGTTTGGAAGCAATGCATCACCATAACTGTGCGCTGCATCCTCAATGCCGCACTTTGCATCCCAGGCCCCATTGACAGGGTCCACAACAATGACACAGGCCCTTGTATGGCAGCAACTCTGAACTGACTCATCGTCTTAGCTGCACATCTTCGAAGTGGCTCTAACCAGGGATAAAGGTACTCTGTTCAGTGGTCCTAACTTGGTTCCTCTAGCCTACCCATGCTCCAATGTGGTCGGCCTGAACTTTTGACTTTGTCCTAGTCCAGCATGACCAGAAATCCAGAGTTGGTGCTTTGCTATTTTTTGATGCAATTTTGACCTAAACCTTTAAACTTGAATATCTCCACTTCTACTAAATTGACTTCTGTTATTTTTGTCTTGTTTTATTAATTAAAGATAGTTCTATTTTTCTAAGCTGGTGCAGGTTCCTTTTTGTATGGTGTTTTTAATTTATTACTGTTTGAAGTGTTGCACAACTACTTCACACATTGCCTCTAAGTTAGGCCTGTCCGCTCAATGCCAAACAGAGGGTTCAGAGCAGGGTTTGATTGTGCCTCACCCTGGAGGTTGCTGGTGATTGCTGCTTGACCAGGGCTCACACTCCAGTCAACCAACAACCCAATTTCTCGCACCCCCTTTGGTAATTCAGTAATAGTATTGTGTAATAGACAGCTTTTGGTAGGGCAATATTACCTGTTACAAAATGCATCCTGATTTGACACCTCCCTTTCCACATTCAAATACCCAGTTGGCTGCTTAATTTGTTATTCAGATTTGACAATTTGTCGTAATGGACTTAAAATGTTACGGATCAGTTCTTAGACTACTAACATGTTGATGATTATTCTGCATTTCTCAAGTGATCAGCAAGAAAATGTGTTTTCCCCTTTAATTATTGTTGGAAATGTTCCTTTTTGCTCGGTTACCATAAACCTTTTTTGCCTTCCTGTAGGAGGCTGGCCTGGCTTATAGTGGGTACCTGATGGTACTTACACCTTGTGCCAGGTCCAGTTATTCCTTATTAGTAGATTAGTAGTGTTCTAGCAGCGTAGGCTGATAGAGGTAGCTATAGCAGAGCAGCTTAGGCTGAACTAGGAGACATGCAAAGGTCCTACTATACCACTTATATCACTTAGTACTATATCATAAGAAAGCACACTACTCAGAGTTACCAAAAATAAAGGTACTTTATTTTAGTGACAATATGCCAAAAGTACCTCAGAGGATATACTCCCTTAGGAGGTAAGTAAAATACACACAATATACACACACAACCAAAATCAGGTAAGTAAACAGTTAGAAAAGTAGTGCAAACACTGTAGAACACATTAGAATGTAAGAGTGAAAAATAGGCCTAGGGGCAACACAAACCATATACTCCAAAAGTGGAATGCAAACCACGAATGGACCCCAGGCCTAGTGTAGTGTGTAGAGGGTCGCTGGGAGTGTAAGAAAACACTAAGGGTGTCCAAGATACCCCACCCCAAGACCCTGAAATTAGGAGTAAAGTTACCCTAAACCCTAGAAAGACAGTAAAGTCGAGATAGGGGATTCTGCAAAGGCAACAACAGACTGCAAAGCACTGAAGATGGATTTGTGGACCTGAGGACCTGTAAAGGAAGGGGACCAAGTCCAAGAGTCACACAAGTGTCCAGGGGGGCAGGAGCCCACTAAACCCCGGATGAAGGTGCAAAAGGCCTGCCTCCGGGTGGAAGAAGCCAAAGATTCTGCAACAACAGAAGGTGCACAAATTCCCAGGCACACAGCCAACCAGTACAACATTTAGTTGGCTCTATAATCCATATATTTGATTCACAACAGTACTTCCACCTATATTATATTGCTTTATTAGTCCATATGTATGCCCAATTGGCAGCTGCTGCATCCACAAATATTTCATACAAGGTCCAATAAAACGTATTTCATAGTTCAACAGATCAGTTTCAAGTAGGTTTCACATTGGATCTCCAGTAAAACCTTTGAATACTTTTCAAATCCAGCCAGCCAACACGTGTTTTGTCAGGGATATTACCCCTATGACTTCATCAGGGCTGTAATGATGTATGACACACAAATTAGTCAAGTTCAATTTAAATAAAATTGTTGAAACAAATATAATTATCATGCGGTGTCATATGGGTGATCCTTTAATACCATGAAAATCAAGTTTAACTTTTTTTAAATGAGTGTAACAAATCTGCTCCCAATATTGTGCATAAAGTGACCATGTGCCCAAAGAAGGAGGGTCTAGAAATAACCATGCAAGTCCTATTGGTCCCAAATTAGTGCTAACCAAATTAGCAAACACTGTGTCTCATAAATGTGCACATACCATTGTGGTTATCCCCAGTAGTATCAGTGTCACTAACCTTTATAATAGAATTGTCCTTTCAAACGTAATCCCTCTAGTTGACGTTGGTGTAATGGTTTCAATACAAAGTACCCACGGTCAACTATAATGAATTGCAGTTCATCTGTCCAAATATCAGAAACAAAATTATGACCTATTAACACCCTCTCTCTGAGGAAATCCCTTGTTCTGCCTTCCTGGGACTGGGCTGCCCAGGCCCCTGGGGGGGGCAGAAACCTGTCTGAGGGTTGGCAGCAGTGGTACCTGCAGAGAAAAGCCCGGAAAGTTAGTTTGGCAGTACCCTGGCTCTATGCTGGAGACCCAGGGATGCATGGAATTGTCCCCCCAATACCAGAATGGTATTGGGGTGACAATTCCATGATCCTAGACATGTTACATGGCCATGTTCGGAGTTACCATGGTGATGCTACATATAGGTATTGACCTATATGTAGTGCACGCGTGTAATGGTGCCCCCGCACTCACGAAGTCCGAGAAAATTGCCCTGAACAATGTGGGGGCACCTTGGCTAGTGCCAGGGTGCCCTCACACTAAGTAACTGAGCACCTAACCTTCAGTAAGTGAGGGTTAGACATATAGGTGACTTATAATTTACTTAAGTGCAGTGTAAAATGGCTGTGAGATAGTCTGTGCACTATTTCACACAGGATGCAGTGGCAGGCCTGTGAAAGGGTTTGTCTGAGCTCCTTATGGGTGGCAAAAGAAATGCTGCAGCCCATAAGGACCTCCTGGAACCCCAATGCCCTGGGTACCTAGGTACCATATACTAGGGACTTATAAGAGGGGGTCCAGTGTGCCAATTGGAATCGGTAAATGAAGTCACTAAACTATAGTGTCTAATTTGGAAGCAAAGAGAGCATAAGCACTGAAGTTCAGGTTAGCAGAAATTCAGTACCAGTTAAGCACTACTACAAATAGGCCACAAACTATGAGCACTGGGGTCCTGCCTAGCAGGATCCCAGTGAGACAGGCAAAACACTCTGACAAATAGGGTTTTAACTATGAGCACTTGTGGTCCTGGCTAGCAGGATCCCAGTGAGACAGTAAAAACACTCTGACACACACTCACAAACAGGCCAAACGTTGGGGTAACCATGCTAGAAAGAGGCTACTTTCTCACAATAGGGCAGCCAAATTAGGTAATACAATATGTTGACAGCACTGGTAAAAGGAAGCTGGGAGTCCGTTACCTAGTGCTTTATTGGATTTTAGAAAATTAATAGCCTTTGTTATCTCATCATTATCAATCAGTTTGCTAAGCATATCGAAATCTTTGTCTGCGAGGTAGCTGGAATGATTTTGGATATGACTGACACATTTCAAGGCTGGGAAGGATTATATAAAACGCATTTGTTAGATTCAGGTATTTCACAGTCTTCTCTACTTTAAGGGGATTCCTGTTTTTTTAACCTTCAAATTGTAAAAATTGTCACAATTTCTGCATCAATATAGCAAAAAATGCCCTAAAAATATTTTACAAACAGCTCAGACGAGCAGACAATTACCTTCCGAAATGTATTGGTTTCTGTGACAGGGATGATTATTGGTGACGTCGATAGTGGCACTATTTTTGTTAGGTTCAATAATGGTTTAAACCGGAGCTCAAACCCTGGTAACTATGATGGAGAGCAGACAGGCTTATCTTAAGAAATTAGGTATCGCATTTAGAAGTGAAATGTTGAAGCCTCTTGTTTGCACTGCTTTAATAATGACAACCGTCTTATAAAACAATTTATCGATCTGAGGTCATTCTGTCTTTGCATGTCTTCCAGCAAGAGACATAATAATCAATTACCTATTAGCTGTACTCTTGCAATCCCAAGGTGCACTGACTGTAAGTGGTATCATGATCTAATGAACTATTAATAGTGGTTGCCCATGAAGAACTTTTCTGCCCTCCTGGGGACGGAGCAGGGGCTCCTGTCTTTCCTGGAGTCTTCTGCGACTTCTGGACTTGGTCTCCTCTCTTTACAGGTCTTCAGTTCCAGGAATCCACCATTTGTTGTTTGCAGTCTTTCGTGGTTCTTGCAATAACTCTAATCACGCTTGTAGTGTGTCCTGAGGACACTTGCAGTACTTTACTCCTACTTTCCTGGGTGGAGTATTTTACTCACCTTTGTGGTTTTCTTACACTCCCAGCACAATTCTACATACTACACTTGCCTAGGGGGGAATTTGTGATTCGCATTCCATTTCCTTAGTATATGGTTTGTGTTGGCCCAGGCCTATTTATTCCCATTGCATTCTAATGTATTTTCTTTTGTTTGCACTATCCTGTGACTATTTACTTACCCGATTTTGGTCTCTAATGTAGATATTGTGTATAATACTTACCTCCAGAAGGAGTATTGCCTCTAAGATATTTTTCGCCTTGTGTCACTAAAATAAAGTACTTTTATTTTGGTAACACTGAGTATTGACTTTTATTGTGTATAAGTACTGTGTAACTATAGTGGTATTGCAGGAGCTTTGCATGTCTCCTGGTTCAACCCAAGCTGGTCTGCTACAGCTACCTCTAACAACCTAAGCTGTTAGAACACTACTACATTTCACTAATAAGGGATACCTGGGCCTGGTATGAGGTGTAAGTACCTAAAGGCACCCACCACAAACCAGGCCAGCCTCCTACACCTATTTAATAAATTTTACTCCTCCGATGAAATCACAGGGTCAGCTTCAGAAGCTCACATAGTGGTGATATCAAAAGAAGGTAAAGATACATTAGAATTTAAGAATTTATGTCCTATATCATTACTCATCACTGACTATAACATTTTCACCAATCCCAGACTGGTTTTGTAAAGGGATGATTAGCCATGGACAGTATCCATACTTTTTGCGAAGTGGTAAAAAAAAGGATAAATTCACCCCTTCTCCCACCATGGCCATGGACCAGGATGCAGAGAAAGCTTTTAAGAAGGTCTCATGGACCTTTCTCATGAGGATTTTGAAAAAAAATTAATTGAGGGCCTATATTTTATGTATGGGTTTGTCAATTTATCTAAACCCTGAGCTTGCATCAAACTCAATGGCTAGCCATCAAATAAGTTTGCCTTATTGCAGAGAGCCAGACAAGATTCCTCTTTATTCCCCTATTATTTCGTCTCACAATAGAACCTTTTTTCTCCATGTCATCAGAGCAAATTCAAACATAAAGGGTATCACCTTTGTCAGGTGCCCTCAAAAGTTAGCGACCTTGAGACTGATTCAGCAGTTCCTGAGGTGCTTGCCCTAATTTCTGAATATGCCTCAGTGTAATGATACACCCTTAACAGGAGAAAAAAACGACAAATTCCCTCTCTATATGCTATGTCTTTCATGTGTAGCAACATAGGCTAACTTAAAATGGCAGCCTTCTAGGCTAAAATATCTCGTATTGAATTCACTGATACGATTGAGGACACGAGACTGGACAAACTGCATATTGAGAGTGGCATACTGACTTTGATAAAAGAATTAAGCCAAATCTGGTACCCTAAATTTATCACACAGGGGCGACACATACAAACAGTTCAGATGATGTTAGCCATGCAAATTATTTTTTTCTTGAGAATGTTTCCCGTGCCCCTTTCTGGCTCTTTCTGTAAATCTCTTTCACACACCAAAATCCTCTTTTATTTGGAAAGATAAGAGGGCAAAAATTGCACAGTGGAAACTACAAATGAACAAATGTAAAGGTGGTCTGAGCCTCCCACACTTGAAAAACTACCATGTTGCCTGGTAGTTTCCCAGGAAAGGCACACTGTTAAAGTAACACATCTACTTTTCAAGTTTCTAGCCCCCCAAAAAGTTAAGGAGTTGTGAAAAAAGAACCTTCTTATGAAAGGATAATAGCAGATATTTTAAAATAAAGAAGATAGAAAGACAGACTCTAAGGTTTTCGATTTAGTTTCTGAAAACATGGAGAATGTTACCTCTAGCATGTCAGTCAACGTGAATTATTGTTATTATTATTATTAGTGAATTTGTAATGCACACAGCTACCCCTAGAAGTTTTCCGGTGCAAGCAGCAAGGCAGAAGAGGTAAGGATAACTCTGATAAAAAAAGCCAGGTCTTCAAACCTTTATGGAAGGCAAATAGAGACGTGCAAGTGCTCAGGAAGAGAGTTCCACATCTAAGAGAAAGAGCGACATTTCATGCTCAATAGGCGGAATCTGGGTACATAGAACAGAGATGCGATAGTAGGATATCAAAAACCGATGGGGATGGTAAGGGACCACCAAGTTTTGAATATAACGGGCACCTAAGCTGGCTTTGGCGTTAAACATGTAGCATAAGGCTTTGAAAGTCAAACGTTTGGAAATTTTAAGCCAGTGCAGCCCATGAAAGAGGGATTTGCGCGGGTGGAAAAGTAGTCTAGCAGCCACGTTCTGTACCACCTGCAAATGGCATATACAGTAGATGCCTTGTCTAAGCCCAAGTAAAGTACATTTGCGTAATTCAGCCAAGACAGCATTAGGGCCGAAATCAGTTCTTAAGGCCGAAGACGAGTTCATCCAGTTGATCTTCCTAAGCCATTTAAGCACCGCAAAACATGTGGTGGTCAGTTTGATCACTTGGGGATTCATAGATAGTGTATCGTCCAGTATGAAACTGTTGTAAATAAGGAAGAATGTCCTCAAAATGTTGAATAAGATTTATTTACAACAAGGAACTCCTCAAAACACCACCTTGCCTGAACGTTTTCTCAAAGAAAAAACCTACACCAAGATTCTAACCAGACTTCGGAACAATCCAGTTACAAGGTTGGGGGGGAGAAAAGGAGGCAACAGGGGAAATAACCATTATATACAAATATTAAACAACGGATGATAACAATAGATATATTATATAAGATGAAAGATGAAATGTTGTTATACATAAACAGGTTTCCTGGTAAGAGAGTAAGGCTTGAGACAGGATAGGTTGTAAAAAAACATATACAACACATCTCCCCCTTTACATTAATGTAGTCTATAGTCCTTATGCCAAACCGGGGATGTTCTGTTCCCGACTGGCCTGGCTTTCAATGTCTGCAAATCAGACTGCAAAATAGTAGAGTCTTGTGGTGGGACATACTTGCACTCCGACAACCTTTCTATGTTCCACACTCTACGATCTTCTAATGTGGCAACATTCCTGCAAACTTCAATTATCCTCAATGGTTTGGAGTATTTGCTACCTTCTTTTTGGCCTGCCTCTGGTAATCTGACCATCACTTACTGTCCCACCTTAAACCTCCTCTCTTTAACTCCATGTTTCCAGTTATATCTCTCAACATATTTTTAATGATGCTGTTGAATTCTCTTGTGTTTTCCCTTACAATCCATTTAGGGTTCCCTCCCCTTAACCAACTAGGATTGAGGTTTGTACTGGGAATCCTTCCTTTTAGGGATAAGAAGGGGAAATACCCATGATGGTATTGGGAGCTGTGTGGTGCGCCCATAACCTTTCCTTTAACGCTGAATCTAGGGGGATACCAGAAACCGTGGCTAGCTGTTGATACTCCTTTTTCAACCGGTTTGTCCTGTCCACAAGACCATTGACTCTGGGTATAGGAAAGTAGCCTCTTTCTAGCATGGTTACCCCCACTTTTGGCCTGTTTGTAAGTGTGTTTGACTGTGTCTACTGGGATCCTGGTAATCAGGACACCAGTCGCTATGCTCTCTCCCTTAAATTATGGTTATAGGATGCTGGTAATCCAGTATTCCACTCACAATTGGCATACTGGTTCCCCCTTATAAGTTCCTAGTATACGGTACTTAGGTACCCAGGGCATTCGGGTTCAAGGGGATCCCTATGGACTGCAGCATTTCTTTTGTCACCCATAAGGAGACCATGCAAAGGCTTCTACAAGACTGCCATTGCCGCCTGTGTGAAATGGTGCATGCACCCTTTCACTGCTATTTACACCGCACCAGGTCACTTATAAGTCACCCACACGTTAGGCTTTCTAACCCTGAAGGCTGGGTGCAGAGTACCTGTGTGTGAGGGCACCCCTGCACTAGGAGAGGTACCCCCACGTTCTCTATGACCATTTTCCTGGACTTCGTGAGTGCGGGGACGCCATTTTACAGGTGCACTATACATAGGTCACTACCTATGTACATCTTCACAATAGGAACTCTGAATATGGCCATGTTTGGTATCAAACATGTTGGAATCATACCCCAAGGCTTTTGAAAGCATTGGTTGTATGATTCCATGCACTCTGGGGGCTCCTTAGAGGACCAGCAGTACTGCCATTACAGTCTTCTGAGGTCTTCCAGGCAGACCCAGCTGCTGCCACCTCACAGACGGGCTTCTGCCCTCCTGTTGCTCAAGCAGCTCGAGTTCAGGAAGGCAGAACAAAGCATTTTCTTTGGGTCTAGGTGTTACTGACATGGGATGGGTAGCCTCCCAGAGCCTCTGGAAATGCTCTGAAGGGCACAGATGGTGCCCTCATTGCATAATCCAATTTACACCAGTTCAGAGACCCCCAGTCCCTGCTCTGGCATGGAACTGGACAAAGGAAAGGGGAGTGACCACATCCCTGTCCATCACCACCCAATGGTGGTGCCCAGAGCTCCTCCAGAGTGTCCCTGGTTTTTGCCATCTTGGATTCCAAGGTGGTAGAGAACTCTGGGAGCATCTGAGTGGCCAGTGCCTGCAGGTGATGTCAGAGCCCTCCCCTGATAGGTGCTTACCTGTGTAGCTGACCAATCCCCCTTTCAGAGCTATTTAGGGTCTCTCTCTTGGGTGGTTCTTCAGATTCGGATTGCAAGACTCCAGCAGGAATCCTCTGCATCCTTTACTTCACCTTCTTACCGAAGAAACTGCATCTGGACCCTCCAGGAACTCTACAACTGCAACAAAGAAGCAAAGATTACTTCTGCAACATTGTATCTTCAGCTCCTGCCAGCAACTGCAACTGTTTCCTGGTCGTGCATCCTCAGAAGACCGCCAGTCTTCAGCCTGCACCAGAAGAACAAAGGAATCTCCCTTGAAGTGAAGGAGTCACTTCCATGTTTCAGCAGGCACCTCTCTGCAGTGATGACCAGTTGCTTGGGTCCCCTCTCCTGAAGAAGTGCGTGAATGCAGCAACACGGTCCAGACGTCCAGCTGACCAACTTTGGCGGATGTAAGAGCTTGCTTGCTTGTTTTGTAGTTGCCAAGTCATGTTGGCATCCTTCCACAAAGTTCTTCGTGCGCCATACAGGTCCGGCCGTCAGCACTCTATCCTGCGACGCACAACTTCCTGAGTGGTTTTCCAGTGGCGTGGGATCCCTTTGTGTAGTGCTACGTGGGCCTCCTTTTAAACCTTCTTTGTCCCCATGCTGTGGGACTCCTGTGTGCGCTGCCTGGTCATCTGAGGGCTCAGTGAGTTGCCCAGATCCCCCTTTGTTTTCCCCTTCTGGGTAGAGGCCACCAGGTCCCTCCGGGTCCCGGGCAGTGCCACTTTCTGCTAACCGCTAGCTTTGCATGTGCCAAGGCTTGTTGGCGGAATCCAACGACGCAAACCAGACTGCAATCATCCATCTGGCGTGAGACATCATCTGCACCAACCAGGAACCCACATCCATCTTCTTGGGTGCAATACTGACTGTTGTTCCTCACAGGTGGTTCTTCTTTTCTCCCTGGACTCTTCAGTGCTTCTTGGACTTGGTCCCCTTCTTCCACAGGTCTTCAGGTCCAGGAATCCATCGTTGGTGTCTTGCAGTCTCTTCTGGTTCTTGCATAATCTTCTTTCTCGTGTTCTTGTGTGTTCTAGGAAAGTTATTGTGATTTAGTCCTGCTTTCCTGGGCTCTTGGGTGGGTTCTATTACTTACCTTTGGTGTTTTCTAATACTCTGCCCCTCTACACACTACCCTTGCCTAGGTGAGAAACCGACTTTCGCATTGCACTTTCTTAGTGTATGGCTTGTGTTCCCCATAGGCCCATTTCTAACTATTGTGATTTTCACTATTGCACTGTTTTATAACTGTTTTTACAGCTATTTCTGCATACTAGTGTATATACTGTGTATATCACTTACCTCCTAAGGGAGTATAGTCTCTAAGGTATTTTTGGCATTTGTGTCACCAAAATAAAGTACCTTTATTTTTGTAACACTGAGTATTTTCTTTCATGTGTGTGAGTACTGTGTGACTACAGTGGAATTGCATGAGCTTTACATGTCTCCTAGTTAGGCCTTGGATGCTCATCCACACTACCCCTAGAAAGCCTAGCTTCTAGACACTGACTACATTTCACTAACAAGGGATAACTGGACCTGGTATAAGGTGTAAGTGCCTTTGGTACCCACAACAAACCAGGCCAGCCTCCTACACTGGGGCAATAGAGAGCTGTGCTGAGATGTAGAATGGACAAATTCTCCAAGAAATTCTTCATGGCATCAGATGTGAACTGTACCCATTATCGGTAATCAATACCCCTGGTATTTCTTCCATCATGAAGGAATCTGACAAAAGAGAAATTAAATCCTGAGTGGTCACTTGGTTCACTGTTTTTGTGATAATCCAATGTGAATGGTAGTCTACGAGAACAAACATATATTTTCTAGCCCATGTGGCGACATTCAAAGGACCCATAATATCGAACCCTAGTATGTCCCAGGGCTTGAGTGGTACTTCCACTGAAGTTATCAGTGTTTTATGGATATGTTTAGACTTAAACAATGCACACTGGGTGCATTCTTTTACTTTCGTCTCCACCAGGTGATCCATGTTGGGGAATCAGTAAATTGCTCTAAACTTGGATTTGGTAATACTTCTACCTAGGTGTCCTTTATGGGCCAAATCAACCAGCCTGTCCCACAAGTCCTTGGGAGGTATTATCCTGTCGCCTCTCATAATAAGATTCTCAACAATACAAAATTCAATTTGTACGTTCCAGTAACACTTGAGTTCTTCTTGTAAATTCTTCTGTGAGAGAGGCCAACCTTGTACTATTTTCTCCTTGAGAGAATGGTAAACCGGATCTTTACTAGTTTCCTTATCCCAGGCTTCTTTCAAAAGACGTGGGATAGTACCCCAACATACTCGCACTTGACTAGATAAATCACCCTCACCTTCTTCTTCCCTAGGTAGTCTCGAGAGACAATCCGCAACCAGGTTCTTATTACCAGGTACGTATTCAATCCTAAAGTTGAAACCTTCCACCCCAAATAACCACTCAGAAATGCGAAATGTGGCATTGTGCAAATTCTTTGAGGAGAAGAGATAAGTTAGGGGTTTGTGATCAGTTCCTAAATGAAATGGCATACCCCAGAGGAAGAACTTGAAGTGTAACCTTGCCCAGTAGCATTCTAGGGCCTCCCTTTCTATAGTGGAGTAATTATATTCAGCCTTTTGAGAGCCCTTGATGCAAATGCTATAATTCTTTCCTTTCTGTCTACCACTTGAGACAAGGTTGCTCCAAGTCCCTTACAACCGACATCGGTAGTAAGGATTGTTTTTCTCTTGCTGTCAAAATATTCTAGGTTAGGTACATCTGCAATGGCTGATTTGATTGTTTCAAAGGATTTTTGGCAAAACGGGTCTCAAATGAATTTATTGTCTTTTTTTAGCAAAGCTCTCATGAGTTCTGAAGTATTAGAAAAGTTCTTAACAAATTTGGACATAAATTCTATCAATCCTAAAAATGACTTTAATTCATGTTTTTTACTAGGTGCAGGAGCTTCACGTTCCGCTACCACTAGATCTAAATTGGGTTTCACTACATCCTTAGAGATGGTGTGGCTCAAGTACTCTACTGATCACACTCCAATTTGACACGTCCATTTTCAAACTTAATCCTGCCTCGTCTAGTATCCTAAAGACTTTTCTTAACGTTTAGTTATGTGATAATTCATTGTCACCATAAACCAAAATATCATCTTGGAACACCATCACATCTTCTATACCACCCAGGTGGTTTTGCATCACTCTTTGGAACACTGCGGCTGCTGAGGATAATCCAAATGGCATCCTACAGAACCTGTATGCCCCGAAAGGAGTTATAAAAGATGTAAGGGCCTTGGAATCTGGATGCAACTCTATTTGATGGTAGGCTGAGGGCAAATCAATTACACTTAAGCAGCTTGTGTCACCAATCATTCTTATAATTGTGTTTATTTTTGGGAGGGGAAGTGATCTACCCAGATGATGGATTTAAATCTCTTAAGTCTGTGCATAATCTGATGCCTTTCCCTCCCTGTTTCCTGGTTACTACTGTGGGAGCCAACCCTCCGTGGGGTTCCCTCCCATCCCCCAAAGGCAGGGATGGAAGGGGAAGCCCTTCCCCTTCCGCCCCCGACAGACCCCCAACCCCCCCACCCCCCTGTGACATCAGCGCACAATCGCGCGCTGACCTCACAGAGACCACCTCCCTTCGATCGGGAGAGAAATGCTCAGCATTTCTCTTCCGACCACGTGGAGGAGGCCTGAGAGGCTTCAAAGGGAAGGAAAGGAATTTCCTTCCCTTTGAAGTCTCTCTGAGCATTTTAGCAGCCGGATTGCGAAGCGATCTGGCTGCTAAAATGCCCACTAAACACCAGGGATTTCATTTTTTTTTCTAAAGAAATTGGTACTAGGGGAGCGACCCCTTGGGCAAAGGTCGCTCCCCAGGTGGGCATTTTTTTAAAGGCCTTTTCTGCCCCCCCGGGGGCAGATAGGCCTATTATTAGGCAAATCTGCCCGGGGGGGGAAGAAGCCTCTGGGTGCCAGGGATCTTTTTTTTTTAGAGGTGGGGAGTGACCCCTTAGGCAAAGGTCGCTTCCCTAGGGGGCAAATTATATTTAGGCCATTTCTGCCCCCCTTGGGGGCAGATTGGCCTATTTTTATGAGGCCAATCTGCCCCCAAGGGGGAGAGAAACCACTAGACACCAGGAAGGTTTTTTTTTTCACATGAATTTCACACAAGGGAAACGACCCCTTAGGCAAGGGTCGCTCCCCAGCGGGGCATTTTTTTTAAGGCATTTTCTGCCCGCAGGGGGGGTAGAAACCTCTAGGCACCATGGATCCTTTTTTTGTTGTTTTTTTTTTAGAGGTGGGGAGCAACCCCTTAGGCAAGGGTCGCTCCCCTAGGGGGCAAATTATATTTAGGCCATTTCTGCCCCCCTGGGAGGCAGATCAGCCTATTTTAATTAGGCAAAACCACTAGGCACCGGGATTTGGTTTTTTTTGTTTTACAGATGGGGAGCGACCCCTTAGGCAAGGATCGCTCCCCTGGAGGGGCAAATTGTATTTAGGCCATTTCTGCCACCTTTAGGGGCAGATCGGCCGATTTTTGCTATGCCAATCTACCCCCAAGGGGGGCAGAAACTACTAGACACCAGGGATCTTTATTTTTTTTGCATCAATTTCACACACGGAGAGCGACCCCTTAGGCAAGGGTCGTTCCCCTGGGGGGGGCACATTTATTTTAGGCCTTTGCTGCCCCACTTGGTGGTAGATCAGCCTATTTTTATTAGGCCGATAAACCACTAGGCACCGGGGATTTTTTTTTTGTGCCAATTTCACGCAAGGGGAGCGACCCCTAAGGCAAGGGTCTCTCCCATGGGTGGGGCAAATTTATTTTAGGCCATTTCTTCTCCCCTTGGGGACAGATCGGCCTATTTCTATTAGGCTGATCGAAACCACTTAGGCACCAGGGATTGGTGTATGTGTATGTGTGTGTTTTGTTTGAGGGGCAGCCCCTTGGGCAAGGGTCGCTCCCCATGGGGCACATTACTGTTGACCATATCAGATTGGCTTATTTTTGGAAGTCCCATCTGCCCCCAAGGGGGGCAGAAAGCCCACCAGAGACCATGGAAGATTTTTTATTTCAAAATAAGAGGGTGGGGGTATGGCCATACTCCCCCCAAATAAATGGGGACAAAGTTGTTTTGCCCACCAATGGGCAGATGGGGTAATTACCCCCGATCCACACCCTGGGGGGCAGAAAGTCTACTAGATGCCAGGGAATTAAAAAAAAAACATAAAATTGTGGGGTGGTGGCTACCAACCAGTATGGGCCTGGTTATGCCCCCACCCCAACTAAAGGGGCTAACAGTCTTTCAGCTCTCCCCGCACACTAAAACATCTTATACCACGGCAAGCAAGAGGACATTTGATTATTTTGGGTTTTCGTTTTACATTTGAGCCATGAGAACTTGGCTAACTCTCAAAATCGTCCTACTTGGAATGATGAGGGCTGCACTTTATGGACTTTGGGACGCTGCCATGTAGAAAAATCCACAAGACCTAGACACATCTGAAAAATAAACATCTGGGTGATTCCAGGGTGGTGTGTTTCACATGCACCCGCACCATTTTCTTACCCACAATGCCCTGCAAACCTCCAACTTTGCTGGAAATCCCAAATTTTTCCTACATTTTTGTGATGGAACCTTCCGGAATCTGCAGGAATCCACAAAATTCCTACCACCCAGCATTGTCTCAATGATAAAAATTCTGCTGCACTTGTCAGCCTAAAAATGTTTTTTTCTCAAACTGCCCTTTTGGACCTGCTTTGGTTCCCCCTCAATTTCGACATGTTTTTGGCTCTTCCCTGTCACAAGCACTTGGCCCACCTACACAAGTGAGGTCCCATTTTTATTGGGAGACTTGGGGGAACGCTGGGTGGAAGGAAATTTGTGGCTCCTCTCAGATTCCAGAACTTTGCATCGGCGAAATGTGAGGAAAAAGTGCTTTTTGGCCAAATTGTGAGGTTTGCAAAGGATAACAGAACCTGGTGAGAGCTCCACAAGTCACCCCATCTTGGATTCCCCTAGGTGTCTAGTTTGAAAAAATGCACAGGTTTGCTAGGTTTTCCTAGGTGCCGGCGGAGCTAGAGGCCAAAATCCACAGCTAGGCACTTTGCAAAAAACAGGTCTGTTTTCTTTGGGAAAATGTGATGTGTTCACGTTGTATTTTGGGGCATATCCTGTCGCGGGCGCTAGGCCTACCCACACAAGTGAGGTACCATTTTTATCGGGAGACTTGGGGGAACGCTGGGTGGAAGGAAATTTATGGCTCCTCTCAGATTCCAGAACTTTCTGTCACCGAAATGTGAGGAAAAAGTGTTTTTTTGGGCCAAATTTTGAGGTTTCCAAAGGATTCTGTGTAAGAGAACCTGGTCAGAGCCCCACAAGTCACCCCATCTTGGATTCCCCTAGGTGTTTAGTTTTCAAAAATGTGCAGGTTTGCTAGGTTTTCCTAGGTGCTGGCTGAGCTAGAGGACAAAATCCACAGCTAGGCACTTTGCAAAAAACAGGTCTGTTTTCTTCGGGAAAATGTGATGTGTCCACGTTGTGTTTTGGGTCATATCCTGTCACGGGTGCTAGGCCTACCCACACAAGTGAGGTACCATTTTTATCGGGAGACTTGGGAGAAGGCTGGGTGGAAGGAAATTTGTGGCTCCTCTCAGATTCCAGAACTTTATGTCACCGAAATGACAGGAAAAAATGTTTTTTGGGCCAAATGTTGAGGTTTGCAAAGGATTCTGGGTAACAGAACCTAGTCAGAGCACCACAAGTCACCCCATCTTGGATTCCCCTTGGTGTCTAGTTTTAAAAAATGTGCAGGTTTGCTAGGTTTCCCCAAGTGCCGGCTGAGCTAGAGGCCAAAATCCACAGCTAGGCACTTTGTAAAAAACAGCTCTGTTTTCTTTCTGAAAATGTGATGTGTTCACGTTGTGTTTTGGGGCATTTCCTGTCCTGGGCGCTAGGCCTACGCACACAAGTGAGGTACCATTTTTATCGGGAGACTTGTGGGAACGCTGGGTGGAAGGAAATTTGTTTTCTCCTCTCAGATTCCAGAACTTTCTTTCACCGAAATGTGAGGAAAAAGTGTTTTTTTGGCCAAATTTTGAGGTTTGCAAAGGATTCTGGGTAACAGAACCTGGTCAGAGCCCCACACGTCACCCCATCTTGGATTCCCCTAGGTGTCTAGTTTTAAAAAATGGACAGGTTTGCTAGGTTTCCACATGTGCCGGCTGAGCTAGAGGCCAAAATCCACAGCTAGGCAGTTTGTACAAAACAGCTCTGTTTTCTTTCTGAAAATGTGATGTGTCCATTTTGTGTTTCCTGTCACGGGCGCTATGCCTACCCGCGCAAGTGAGGTACCATTTTTATCGGGAGACTTGGGGGAACACAGAATAGCAAAACAAGTGTTATTGCCCCTTGTCTTTCTCTACATTTTTTCCTTCCAAATGTAAGACAGTGTGTAAAAAAGACATCTATTTGAGAAATGCCCTGTAATTCACATGCTAGTATCGGGACCCCAGAATTCAGAGATGTGCAAATAACCACTGCTTCTCAACACCTTATCTTTTGGCCATTTTGGAAATACAAAGCTTTTCTTGATACCTATTTTTCACTTTTCATATTTCAGCAAATGAATTGCTGTATACCCGGTGTCGAATGAAAACCCATTGCAAGGTGCAGCTCATTTATTGGCTCTGGGTACCTAGGGTTCTTGATGAACCTACAAGCCCTATATATCCCTGCAACCAGAAGAGTCCAGCTGGCATAACGGTATATTGCTTTCAAAATCTGACATCGCAGGAAAAAGTTACAGAGTAAAACGTGGAGAAAAATGGCTGTTTTTTACCTCAATTTCAATATTTGTTATTTCAGCTGTTATTTTCTGTAGGAAACCCTTGCAGGATCTACTCAAATTACCCCTTACTGAACTCAGAATTTTGTCTACTTTTCAGAAATGTTTAGCTTTCTGGGATCCAGCTTTGGTTTCACACCCATTTCGGTCACTAACTGGAAGGAGGCTGAAAGCACAAAAAATCGTAAAAATGGGGTATGTCCCAGTAAAATGCCAAAATTGTGTTGTAAAATGGGGTTTTGTGATTCAAGTCTGCTTGTTCCTGAAAACTGGGAAGATGGTGATTTTAGCACCGCAAACTCTTTGTTGATGCCATTTTTAGGGGAAAACCCAAAAGCCTTCTTCTGCAGCCCTTTTTCCATTTAAAAAAATAAATAAAAATGTTCGCTGTATTTTGGCTAATTTCTTGCTCTCCTTCAGGGGAACACACAAAGTATGGGTACCTCTAGAATCCCTAGGATGTTGGAAAAAAAGGACGCAAATTTGGGATGGGTAGCTTATGGGGAGAAAAAGTTATGAGGGCCTAAGTGCGAACTGCCCCAAATAGCCCAAATAAAGGCTCGGCACAGGAGGGGAAAAGGCCTGGCAGCGAAGGGGTTAATGCACTCAGCTGTATGTTACACCCTCTTTGTCTATTGCCTCTTTTAGACCAGGGTTGCAAGCTAACAGTTTCTGTTGAATACGAGGATTGTTGGTACAGCCCACCAATTGAGCTCTTGGTAATTAGTTATTTAAAGGTCCAAAGACACATGTTTGCCAACCCTCTTAAACTAGCTGTGTAAGTAGTTAGGGTTTCAGTTTTTTCTTGTATCCTGCTGAAAAATGTATGTCTTTCTAAGACTACATTTACTTTTTGCCCAAGATGCCCATTCAGCTTGTGAAAAGTCTTTAGATACTCATGTAGGAAATCCTCTCCCTCTTCTACCTCTACTTCTAAATCTGTTAAGCTCTCATAGACTTTTCTACCATGTATACCTAGATTGTGTAAGAAGATTTTTCCCCTCCTATGGCAATTAAATATGATTAAAAATGTTATGCCCATTCTTTCCATGATAGAGAAGGTTCCCCCACATCATTAAGGAAGGGTGGAGGTTAAAACATGCTTGCAGCAGCCATAATTATAAAGCACACTAGACTATACTTGAATAATAAGTCAGCGGTAAAATAAGTAATGTTATACTTTATGTAGTTCGCTCGTGAAAGCACTTAACTTGACGTACAGTACTTATGGATTAATCAATAATACAATGTAATGCATATATATTATTATTATTTATTTTTTCCCTGAAAGGGATGAAGAACTTTCCGAAGAAAAATAAAACAAGTTAGCAGACTAGGTTTCAGGAGACTGATCCACTTCCATGTGTAACAAGCTCCCTGTTACATGGAAACCAACATGCGGAGGAGCACTTCCCCTGCAACACATCCAGGAAAGGAAGCATCTAGATGAACCACGAACCAGTCGCTGCCACCTCTGTAATCTAGCCGGGGCGGTGTAGCGATGAGGAGGCGGAGGCGGAGCAATTGTCTAGGGACCAGCTGGTTCCTTACATGTCCTGACAAAGATAGTGCCGATCCGACAGATATCCCCTGCTTCACACCCTGAATCAGGGAACGAGAACAGGCAGCCACAATGTTGCTGCGCCCACCGCGCTCTCTTGACGGGGCACCAAAGTGTTGATGAAGGCGAATGCTTCTCTTCACCTCAAAGCGGGAAAGTCACACAGGCCGCCGGGACATCGCTGCACCCCCGCAGTTTCATAATGAAGCACAGGAAGAATGAAGCGGGCAAGCGACTCAAAGACTGCACGCACTACCCAAAATCCTGTCAGGAAATTTCCAATCCAGCAAAGCTCAGGACTGCCAGGCTTACTCACGGGAACCAGCTGTCGACTCGGTTGAGAACCTGACTGGGAATTCATGTAGGTGAATTCCTCAACTCGACGATGATCCACTGGGTGCAGGGACCAGGAAGCACCAACCTGTTACAGGTCCTCACGATGTAACCCAGAAAACTGCAGGGGAGCACAGGCAACGACTGAAGAAGGGAACACCACACTTATGCCGTCCTCAAGATCCCCACAAGAGAATTCTTACAGGAATTCCAGGGGTACTGGAGTGATTCAGCCAGAGCAGCGTTGGTTTTACGAAGGATTTATTCAAGAGGAGAAGAGCACATAAAACAAGCGTCTATTCAAGGAAAGGGGCACAGAGCTCTCTAGCCCCGTACTGTCACAATAGAACATGGAATACCACGACGTCATAGTAATGATGTCATGATGTTCTGTGCTCGCTCTCAATACAATAAACAGATCACCACATTATTTCCCCCCCTTTTTTTTTTTACAAGACTGAAATAAAACAACATCATAACCTACTACAACCTTACTGTAAACTGCTATAGCCCACATAAGTTGAGTGGCACAAAATGTGTACTGTAATATTACTAATTTGTAACAAAATCTTGAAATGTCTTTGGTTTGTGACGAATTCTAGTACTTATTCTATTTTTATAACAACCACTACCTGGACTACTTATTTTGCTGAATTGTGTATTCTCAACGTGTTTTTGTGCAGCCGGATCCAGTGCAATACGTGAAGTACTCCACCATCTCCCATTAGATAACCTCACTGCATTCTTACGTATTTCACAAATTTGTTGAGAGTCTTTAAATTTGGATAGACCCTTTTTAACTAATACTGGATTCTTTACTCTTACCCAGTCTCCCACCTGCAACTCCTTAATTCTGTTATTTTCGTCTGACCTCCGTAAGCCACTCAAATTGGCATTGTGTTCTGCAACTTGCCAGGCCTCTTTCAGGGCACACCCTTCATGGGACAACTTTACCATCCAAAAAGGACATAATTACATAGAAGCTAATCTCCCTCTCATTAGCTCAAAAGGGGATTTCCCTGTGGCAACATGAGGTGTGGTGCGATAAGACCATACTAGCTCCTTTATAGCTTGGTCTACTGATGAGTGATTTCTGTAAGAAGCTTGAATACAGTCTACTAAGACACAATTAAATTGCTCTACCATGCCATTACTTTGTGGATGATAAAGTGGAGTTCTTCTGTGCTTGATACCACATTTACTCAAGAATTGGAGCATCTCAGATGACACAAATTGAACCCCATTGTCGGTTAAAAATTTGCTCCGGAAAACCTTCACGACTAAAGATTTTCTTTAGACAGTTGATCACAACTTGAGTAGTGGGAAACCTTACCGGTTCAACTTCTACCCATCTGGATAGATGGTCAACTATAACCACAAAATATCTCATGTCAGGAGGCAAAATGTGATAAGGGCCAAGAAAATCCAGCCCCAGTTTTTGCCAAGCTCTCGCAGGAGACGGAACAAATGCGCTGGTCACACCTTCAGTAACTAACACCTTATCACTGGTGTAACATCTCGTACAATTTCTTACAAAGTCATCAATTTCTTTGTCCATCCCTGGCCACCAAAAATAAGATCTTAATCTTCCTTTAGTAATCGTGGCCCCCAGATGACCAGCATGTGATACAGTAATCAAATTCCCCCTCAAACATATTGGTGGAACAAGTTTCTTCCCTCTAACTAATTTATTGCCTTCAATAGACAGTTCTTCAGATATCTTCCAAAATGGTTGTAGCTCTGAAGGTAAACACTGTTCCTTAGGCCAGCCTACTTTGACCATGCGCATTACTTTGCACATTATCTTGTCATTCAACACTGCCTCTGTCCATTCCTTTTCATCTAAAGGCATGTTATTTTCAGTTACGTACGCAATAAAACATTCTTCTATTTCTGTCTCCCATTCCTGTTCCTCACTATCTTCAACAGGTAATCTAGATAAACAATCTGCCCTCCTATTTTTCCCACCAGGAATATATTCAACTGTGAAAGTAAACTCCAGTAACTTCGCAGACAATCTAGCAATTCGTGCTGTTGAACGTTTCATTTTCCTGCCAGACAGTATTTCCACCAAAGGCCTGGGATCAGCTTTTAACGTGAAGGGTCTACCCCACAGATACCGCTTACATTTCGCAATACTCCACACACAAGCTAGAAGTTCTTTTTCGATAACAGAATACTTGCGCTCAACCTGTCTTAATGTTCTCGATGCAAAACCCACCGTACCTTCTCTCCCATCATCTGATAATTGTGAAAGAACAGCCCCAAGACCATACTCACATGCATCAACGGTTACTACAGTACTTCTTTTTTCTGAAAACGGTTGTAAGGCAGGAACATCAACAATTTCCGTTTGATCTGTTCAAACATTCTGTAACATTCATCAGACCACGTGAATACGGAGCTCTTCAATGCCACTCTAAAACATTTTGTGTTTTTTGCGAAGTTTTTTAGGAATTTAGCATAAAATTTGCACAAACCAAGAAAAGATAAAAGTTGGTCTCTAGGTTTTGGAGCTGGTGCTTCTAAAATGCTTTTGACTAAACTTGGTTTAGGCTTAACACCACCTCCTGAGAAGACATGGCCAAGGTATTCAATCTCCCTGGTTTTGAAAACACATTTGTCTCCTCTTAATGTCACGCCTCTATTTTCTAAAGTACATAGAACCTCTTCTAGCACTTTATTGTGTGTCAATTAATCACAGGAAAACACCAAAATGTCATCTTGAAAAATTACAACATTGGGATTATCAGGAAACATATCTGACATTAACCTTTGAAACACTGCGGCCGCCGAGGCTAAGCCAAAAGGTAGTCTGCAGACTTGAAAAGTTCCATTGAGAGTAATAAACGCTGTTAGATGTCTTGAATCTGCATCTGAATCTACTTGGTGGTAGGCCGACTTTAAGTCTAGTTTGGTAAACCACCTGGACGAGCACATTTTAGCAATCAAATCATCAATTCTCGGCAGTGGAAAACTGTCCACACATATTGCCTCATTTACACTCCTCAAGTCCACGCACATTCTTAAATCACCAGGTTTTTTTGGGGCCAAAACTACTGTATAGGAGATAACCATAATGTTGCTTCAACTTTTTCGATTACCCCTTGTTGACACATTTCTTTTAACAGATTGGACAATTTAGATCTCACACTCAGGGGTACATTTCTTAGTTTATGTTTGACAGGAACAGCATCATGCTTGAGTTTTATCTTATGTGCATAATTGGTGATTTTACCTAACCGTTCACAAAATAACTTTTTAAATTTCTGTTGCCAATCATATACCTGACTAGAAGCAGCATTGATAGAACTCAAACTTTCTTTTTCTATTACAACAGGTTTGTCTTGACCCAGCTTGATGGCAAGATTGAATTCTGCTTGATGAAGCAGCCCTAAAACATTGATACCTTTCTTGGCAACATAAATTTTACTTCGCAATGTCTTATCCAAGATAGTCAATGATGCCCAAAAATAACCCAACAAGTCAATTTTGCTGCCTTCAACCGCAACTGTGGCTACATCTGGAGGATGAAGAATTTTGGAGGCCCAACTTTCCTTGTACTTGTCTTGTGCTATTATGGTTATTCGGGCCCCTGTATCTACTAATAATTTGATTTTAGTCACCTCAATAATTACATCAATATCCGGATCATTGATAACCTTGTTGATACTGGCAACATCCTTGACAACTAAGACATACTCGTTCATTTCTTCTCCCACAACACTTTCAGTGTCATCACTCAACACACAGTGAATATTGTTCTTTCTGGCCCTCCTACACACTCTCGCAAAATGCCCAGTTTTGTTACAATTTCTGCACTGTTGATGAATCGCCGGGCAATTCTTAAAAGATGACACATGCAAAGAAGAACTGCATCTGTAACAAATTGGTTTCTGATTAAACTTATTCTTGACTGAAGTGTTGTCCAGTTTTTTCTCAAAATGATCTTGGTTCTTGTTGTTGCTATTTAGCGCATTAATAATTGCTCCAGAAATGGTTGTATTGGACATAGATGCTTCCAGTTGTTTGGCGTCTTCCATTGAACACTCAATGCTTTTGGCAATGCCAATGGCTTTGTCTGATGAAGGATCCTTGCAAGTTAGTAATTTCTCTTGGATTCTTTTTGAATGACACCTGGCAATTAATTGATCTCTGATGAGTTGCGATGTGAAGTTCTCGAATTCGCACTTTGCTGCTAACACTTTCAATGCACTTATGAAAGTGTCAATGCTCTCACTGGAGCTTTGTGATCTCGTGAAAAACTTGTATTGGTGTACTACGATGTTCTTTGTTTTGATAAAATATCTATCTAGTTGCGCAACGGCCATTTCAAACTCATCCAGTTCCTCCTCTTCAGCCAATTCATAGGCCGGATGATGATCAAAAATGTTCTGGCCTTCAACTCCCAGATGATAATACAATAAACTTTTTTTTCTTTCCGGTTTAAACTTGAGGCCATCTATTGCCCCAAGATATGCTTTGAACAAGCGGATCCACAATTTCCATTCAAGAGGTGGATCACCAGGGTCTTGTAGAAAGGGCGCTGGAGGTAAAACGTTCTGCATGTTTTAAAAAGTTTTTTTTTTTTGTTTTAAAATATAATTGTTGATACTGTTGTTACGTTGTTCATATACTTCCACTATTCTATTAGATACTGGACATATTCAACATAGATATGGTCAAAATTAATGTTCCTATTAAAGAAAATATGGCCAAAATGGATAAAAGTGGAGGATCTCAAAGTCCACTTTCTATTTTTTTTTAATGGCCAAAGTCCGTTTTCTATTTCTACACTTTGAGCCGAGTGTTGGTGATAGAGGATCCCTTTGAAGGCATCGGAAACAGGTAATGAAAGACACACCTACGGCCTTGCAGGCCTTTCCCAAAAGTCCGCAAACCAGCGAGCGCACTGCCTACACGCTGTCTACACGCTCTGTGCCCCTTATAGCGCAGCGAATAAGAAACTAAACGTCTCACGTAGACACTGATGAAACACTTGGTACATGCCGAACTTCCGTATGTCCGATAGAAACTTCAAACGATCCGTTTCCAATGATTATCGATCCATTTTGACCCTCGTCGCCATTGAAGTGATTCAGCCAGAGCAGCGTTGGTTTTACGAAGGATTTATTCAAGAAGAGAAGAGCACATAAAACAAGCATCTATTCAAGGAAAGGGGCACAGAGCTCTCTCTAGCCCCCAACTGTCACAATAGAACACGGAATACCACAACATCATAGTAATGATGTCATGATGTTCTGTGCTCACTCTCAATACAATACATAGATCACCACAGGTACCAAGTAAGATACTTTATAAATGAGAAATAGTAAACAGCCGGCTATCAGCAGACTTTGCTCCAACTTTGCTTGCCAAATAACAGAATAGCAAGTGCACAGTACCTCGATGACTGTAAAATTGTGGACACTTAGATGCAGCAGGTTGTGTGAAGAAACGCAGGGGTGAGGAGACCTTGACTGCCCCTGCGCAGTGCGAATCCCATCCTCATTGCCAATAAGGGATTTTGTAAATAAGAAAGAATGTCCTTAAAATGTTGAATACGATTTATTCACAACAAGGAACTCCTCAAAACACCACCTTGCCTGAACGCTTCCTCACAGCCTACACCAACATTCTAACCAGACTTCGGAACAATCCAGTTACAAGTTAGAGGAGGGGAAAGAAAAGGCAGCAACAGGGTAATGAACCATTATATACAAATATTGAACAACAGATGATAACAATACATATATTATATAAGATGAAAGATTAAATGTTGTTATACATAAACAGGTTTTCTGGTAAGAGCGTAAGGCAGGAGACAGGATAGGTTGTGAAAAGACAATTACCTAAGTTTTTAACTTCTGTGTAGGGAGTAGGAAGAGCCCTGGGGGAGAGGTTGGTCAGTGTTGCAGGCCCCATAAAGAATGGTGTTTGCCTAAGGTCAAGACCTACGTCTTGTCCCCATTAAACTTGCAATGTATGGATAAATAAAAAACAGGTTTAACATGAATATACACATATTTTTTATATGAGCTAATTACAAAACTTAAGAGATTTAGGAGAAGTGGGGACGTGTGTAAATGTTACCCAGTTGGCCAATCTCTGAGCCAAAGAGATTAACAGGGTGAATTCCCTTTATCTGACTTCTTACAGATTGGTACCCAAGTTGAGGAAAGGGTGATGTCCATATCTGTTCTATGTTAACAATTGAGAACTTGCATATCATCTAGTTGGCCAGTACAAAATATAATGCTCTCAGGAGGAAGATACAAAAAACACGGGTCACTGCAACATTTTCTTTAATTTTTCTAATGTTTTGATAGGAATGAAGGATTATTTAACCGATCATTGAAAGAATTTGCCTCTAGTGCAAGAGGTATGTATTACCAGAGCAGACCCACATCTATTATCTTCTACGTTAGGATCAGTTTGAAAAATGGTAGACTCTATGTTTATTCTTGACTAACTAGTGTCCTCAGGGGATATCTTTATACAGATCTGAGACGTTTTAGGTCCCCATTATGAGTTTTGAGATAATTCTGATTTTAGTAGAAACTCCCATTTTGAACTAAATCAGGATTGCAAGTGTTGGCTCATACCCAAACACTATCTGGCAGCAAACTGGTATATATAGAAACACAGCAATAATCTATGAGACAGCTTGGTGCACGCCTTTGAGAGAATGCTACAGATAAACTGTGGTAGGTGCCGGTGGAACAAAGCAACAGAAAATGTGGTACATGTTAGGAACACCAGTTCATAATGGAAGGGGGAGTTTTGGATAGCACGAACTGGTGTATATGAATTGTTTCAGAACAAACCATTGCACTAGCAATTAAAAAAAAAAAAGTTTTTATTGATTTTCAAGAAGCAAAACCCACAAAACATCCCCATGTCCCATACACTTCTGGATCGACAGCATTCATTCTTACATATCCCACATTATGATAAGTAGCTAAGTAGCAACCGTTACGCGAAATGTGCTATGTGACGTGGAGAATCATACATAATATCAAACAGTGCATCCCGTCCCCTTTCATTCCCCCTTGCACATCTGTGGTATAGTTATTCTGATGTTGACCTGTAAGTATATTAAGGGCACATATGGAAGAGAATGAAAAACAGTTTTGGAGTGAAATGTTTCAGAGTAAATCAGAGTCCAGAGCAGGTAAGGTAGTAGCTGGGCAGTCCTCTTTTCAACTTATATCAGACAGCATGGCGTTCTGTGCCCGAAGGTCTTTGTCCAGGTGTTCATTGGGCGCACACGTTTCAGACAGAGCTCCTCTGTCCCTCCCCATCCACAAACATCTCTAAGCCACATTTTATGTTTAGGAGGATCCTGAGAGAGCCAGCAGATTGCCAAGCGGCGCTTCACTAGGGTAAGACAGAGGAGTACGCATTTTCTACTGAGTATCTTCTTGGCCGGATTAGGTATGAGAACTAATATGACTTGTTTGATGGTCAGCTGAATGTGCCAACCAGAAGCCCTGTTAGTGTCTTCTAAGATACTCTCCCAGTAGGGGAGCAGCTTCTCGCAGTCCCATATCATGTGTAAAAAGGTAGTCCTAGGGGTGTCACAACGGGGGCAGGCATCAAGGCGGATATTATAGATTGCATGTAGTTTTATTGGAGTGAGGTAAGTTTGGTGTAAAACGTTATACTGTGTTATTTTGAATCTGGCATTAGAGCTGGCCAGTCTCACTCCTGAGAAATTCTTTACCCAATCCACCTCTGAAAAAGGGTCTGGGACCACCTCCCCCCAGTGGATCTTGACCCATAACAGGGTACCAGGTAATTCATCCAGTAGTGCTCTGTATATCTGGTACACCAGGTGTCATCTCTCTGGTTCCCTGGGGAGTGTGGCGAGTGTAGCAGTGGTCGGAGGGTACTCCAGGAACGTGGGCCATACCTCCCTAGCTGTTGCCATCATTTTATAGTACTGTAGGGATTGCCCTGGTCCTAGGTGAAAGATGTCAAAAGTTCCCATCATGGAAATAAAATGGCCTCCCGGGTAAAGATCCTCTAGTGTGGTGCAGCCTCACTCCCTCCAATGTTGGATCGACATAGATTCTGTAATTTTGCAGAATGGTTGTAGGGACTACAGAGCCATGTCAGGGGCATAGGGTGCTCGGCAGATTGCCCTGATAACTAAGTTTTCCCAAACAATCGCTACGTGTCGGATCACATAAGGGACATCCAGAGGTAGTCTGGGTCCCCTCATTAAGAGGGACGATAACTTCTCTGTTTCACAGGAACTCTCCAGCAACCGTTTCTTCCAAGAGACATCCGATGAAAAACAATACACTGCATGTTGCAAGTGAGCTGCCATGTAGTAAAATTAAATGTTCGGGACTTCCAATTCTCCTTTCTCCCACATGCGTTGTAAGGTGGAAAGTCAGACTTTTGTACGGATATCCGCCCCTAGCAGATCAAGGAGGCTAGTGTCGATCTTCCGAAAGTATGCTCTGGGGATCATGTAAAAATACCCTTGCAAGGTAAAAAGGCAGAAAAGGAATATTAGCATTTTTGTTATAGCGAATCTCCCCATAAGGGGCAGAGGAAGATTCTGCTAGAATTTCACTGAAGATTGGAGACCCATTATGACTCTACCTATATTGAGTTCATGAAAGACTTGTGCCATGGGTGCCAATCGGATCCCCCAATATCTCACATCTGTGTTCTCCCATGGTATAGCTAGTCGTGGGAGGGCGTTGAGTGGCTGGCCCGTCAGTGACTCCATGGGGAACAATTTTGACTCTGAGGGGTCAACTCGGATGGATGAGACATTCTCAGTAATATTCTGCAGTAATATCATGAGGTATGGTACCGAAACTGATGGATCCTGCAGATACACCAAGGTATCATCAGCGTATAGGGAGACTGGAAGAACGGTCCCATCGGTCAGGATTCCCCATCGATTCAGTGTCTGGCGAAGGTGTGCTGCCAATGGCTCCATAGCTAGCGCAAAGAGTAATAGGGAAAGAGGGCATCCCTGCCTAGTTCTCCTACCAAGAGTAAAGATCGACTAGACAGTCATCCCTGTCTTCACCCTAGCAGATGGGTCCTTATATAGGAACTGTATCCAAAGTATGTGGCTGTTCTGAAACCAAGCCTACCCAACACCTGCCCAATTACTGCCAATGTAGAGAGTCGAATGCCTGTGCAAAATACAGAAAGGCCAATGCCATTTTCTCTGGGGAAGACTGTGTGGAATGATATACATGGGACAGCCAGCATAAACTATATAAGGCGCTGCGCTTGGGGATGAACCCCGATTGGTCCGAGTGTACCAGGGAGGAGACATAGGGTAAAAGGCGGCAGGCCAAAACACCACTCAAAACTTTAACGTCGATATTCAGTAGTAAGATTGGTTGGTATGCCAATTGCACAGAGGGGTCTTTATTTTGCTTTGGAACAATGATTATAAGTGCCTTGGGCATTGTGGAAGGAAGCCAACTGCGTCTCCCTGCTGAGGGCAACAAGCCCAGAGCGATGTTGGCCTGTTTGGTAAGACAGGAAACCTCGCACACTCCTATCCACTCCATTTCTGATGTCAGAGGTGTCAGAGGTCACAGTCTACTCCCAAGAAGCTATTAATGATGTATTCCACTTACACCTTACACCTTAGTCCCTGCTATGCCCCTCCTCCCTCGATACACGTAAGAGATATTGACACATACCTAACATGGGTGACTCTCTCAGTGCTGTTGTCTGAAGCCCCTGAGATCCTTGACCACCCTCTTACCAAGGAGGAGTTGGCTTCAGTAATCCATTTACTTAAAACCTCAAAGGCTCCTGACAATGACAGATTCCCAGCAGAGTTCTACCATAAATATGCCAATATTCTGGTAGAGAGACTCCATGACGTTTTTGAGGAACCCCTGACTATCTGAGGTGCCCCAATTTTCCCCAAAATAGCAGGATAGGGATTGCACGATTGTTTGATCAAAGGGAGGGTCCACCAAGGCTTCTACATGCATGTGCCACATTGGTTTAGGTGAGCGTCTGCAGTGATGCTTCAGGTCCAGGAGGAACGGAGAATGGTCGGACAAGAATCTTGGAAGATATACTATATTGACTACTGTAGGAGGCTGGCCTGGTTTATAGTGGGTACCTGATGGTACTTACACCTTGTGCCAGGTCCAGTTATCCCTTATTAGTAGACTAGTAGTGTTCTATCAGCTTAGGCTGATAAAGGTAGCTATATCAGAGCAGCTTAGGCTGAAGTAGGAGCCATGCAAAGCTCCTACTATACCACTATTATCATACAGGTACTATATCATAAGAAACAAAATACTCAGGGTTACTAAAAATAAAGGTACTTTATTTTAGTGACAATGTACCAAAAATATCTCAGAGGATATACTCCCTTACGAGGTAAGTAACATACACAAAATATACACAACTAACCAAATCAGGTAAGTAAAACAGTTAGAAAATAGTGCAAACACTGTAGAATACAATAGGAGGCAATAGGCCTAGGGGCAACACAAACCATATACTATGAAAGTGGAATGCGAATCACGAATTGACCCCTAGGCTAGTGTAGTGTGTAGAGGGTTGCTGGGAGTGTAAGAAAACACTAAGAGTGTCCAAGAAACCCTACCCCAAGACTCTAGGAGTAAAGTACTACTATTTCCCCAGAAACACACTAAAGTCGTGATAGAGGATTTTGCAAAGATCACAAGAGACTGCAAAGCACTGAAGACGAATTCCTGGACCTGAGGACCTGGAAAGGAAGGGGACCAAGTCCAAGAGTCACAAAAGTGTCCAAGGGGGGCAGGAGCCAACTAAACCCTGGATGAAGGTGCAAAATGGCTGCCTTTGGATGGAAGAAGCTGAAGATTCTGCAACAACGGAAGGTGCTAGGAACTTCTCCTTCGTGCAGAAGATGTCCCACGGAGTGCTGGAGGATGCAGAGTTGTTTCTTTGGCAAAAGACCACAAACAAGCCTTGCTAGCTGCAAGAGTCACTGTTAAAGAAAAAGGGTGCTGCCCAGGCCCAGGAAAGACCAGGATGTTGCCACTTTGGAGAGGAGACAGAGGGGGCCCTCAGCAATGTAGAGAGCCCATGCACAAGAAGGTAGCACCCACAGAAGTACTTGAACATGGGTTCAAGAAGTCTGAACACAGCTGTCGTCTGAACACTACAAAAGAGGGCCCCACAAAGCCGGAGATCAACTCAGGGAACTGAGCATCGCAGGACAGAGTGCTGGGGACCAAGGCTTGGCTGTGCATGAAGGATTTTGTGGAAATGTGCACAGAAGCCCTAGCAGGTGCATTTCAAACGGTGCACAGGATTACTGTCTGGTGAGGGGAGGCAAGGACTTACTTCCTCCAAATTTGGACAGTTGGACCACTGGACAGTCTGGGTCACTTGGGTCCACCACCTGTGTCACAGGGGCCACCCTTATCAGAATAAGAGAGGGGTCCCAGACTACCGGTGTTTGGGAAAGTACCATCTTGCCTGGCATGTTACCCCCATTTTTACATGTATATAAGTTTGTTTTTGCCTGTCTCACTGGGATCCTGCTAGCCAGGACCCCAGTGCTCATAGTTTGGGGCCTGAATGTGTGTACCTCTGTAGTGACTAACTGTGTCACTGAGGCTCTGCTCATCAGAACCTCAGTCCTTATGCTCTCTCTGCCTTCAAAATTGTCACTATATGCTAGTGACCATTCTTACCAATTCTAATTGGCACACTGAAACACCCTTAGAATTCCCTAGAACAGTGGTTCCCAACCTGTGGTCCGCGGACCCCCAGGGGTCCATGACACATTCCCAGGGGGTCTGCAGGCCTGGGCGGCAGGATGGCACTTCTCCTGCTGGGGCCTCTGACAAATACGTGCGTGTGTGTTTTATATTTATAACTTCCTTTGTTGGCAGTTTTAAAAGCACTGCAACATTCCTTGTACATCCAGCAGCTTTACAACAAAAATAAAAGCGTGAAGATAACTTAGTGATTAATGTACCTGCTTGAGAGAGATGGGAGTTTTGTGCCCTGGCAGTTTTGACTCAAAGGTAGCACAGATGGTTAAAATGCCTGCTGCAAAGAATGTGTATTATGCATAGAACAGCATTTTAAATGCATAGCACAGTGGGTTTTTGTTTTTGTCACAGATTCTTTTGTTACAGTGCAATGCATAAGTTGCAATTGTAATCTAGCACAGTGAGCTATGAACTGCCATTAAAAAGCTCCAGGCAAACTGCATGGCACAAATTAGAAAGTTTTTTTTTCTCAGTCTTTCATTTTCTTTATGCTACTAAAAAAGGTTTCCTTGCATAGAAATACTTTCTTATTATTAAAGTCAATGCTAAGCACTGCGTTGTGTTATGATTCCTGAGTTTGTGCTTCTCCAGACCAAGCACTCTTAGAAAACACCTACCAGTGTGGATGACATGTGAATCCTACACCTTGTAGTACCCTGTAAAGTGCTCAGACACCCTACACTAGTATGACAGGTGCTATAAAACAAATGAATTATATGTGACAGAGAGGCTAGGGAGAGATGAGAGGCCCTCATGGTTTTACTTCCTTTCCCCACCACATATTTATGTCAAAAAGCTTTCTCAGATCTTAGGTACCTAAAAAATAAAACCAGAAATTGCTTTGAAAATATAGAATCTGACCTGAGGATTCAACTTTCTAAATAAAACCGAACATTGAAAAGTTATTCGCCGAGATGCAGCTCCAACCTCCCATTAAAATGTAAAATCTTTTGCATATGTTTTCAATATATAAAGATTATGGCCCTCATTATGAACACGGCGGGGGCTGTCAGTCTAAACACTGACTGCCAGCCCGTCGACGACCCCGCCAGCCCAATAAAGAACATTCCGCTGGGCCAGCAGGTGGAAACAGTGTTTAGACCAGCTAGCCCAGCGGAATGCTGGGCCTGGACATTGCCGATGGGTCCACATGAAGCCGGCGGCAATGTAGCAGTGCGGCGGGTGCAGCAGCACCCGTTACGCATGTCACTGCCCGTAAATTGGGTAGTGACATGCGCGAAGGGGCTGTGCATGGGGGCCCCTGCACTGCCCATGCCAAGTGCATGGGCAGTGCAGGGGCCCTCAGGGGGGCCCCGAGGCACCCTTCTGCCAGCCTTTCCCTGGCGGGGTAAACCGCCAGGGAAAGGCTGGTGGAAGTTGCCTCATTATCCGGCGGCCAGTGCTGCCCCGTCGGATATGTAACTCCACCATCGCCAGGCTGCCTGGTGGTGGAAGTCTGGCAGTGGTGGAGTTACGCCAGTGGCGGTTTTGCCACGAATATTATATGGCGGTCCAGACCACCATGTTCATAATGACCACGTATATCTTTACTAATTGGAGTATTTGTTTAGTGTGTACTTGTTTGGGTATTTTTTGTGAATTACTGTTTTAATGTTTGAAATTCAAATTGCACAAATTGCTTGGGGGTCCCCAGCTTCCAATAATGATTCAGTGGGGGTCCCCAGGAGTCAAAAGGTTGGGAACCACTGTTATAGACTATTGACTCAAATACAAGGAAATATGTTGTACAGCAGACATCCTGATCTCATGTATTTGAAGGTACTCTCATATATGATAATGACTAACAAGGAGGTTTTGTGAATAAACGGTTTGCCTGGGATCACTCTGTTTGGTCAAACAAAGAAGCTGGCATTCATCCCAGATTGTCCAGTTTCACACTGTGCAACTCAGCGCCTAGAAGGCTACTTCTTTCTGACATCAAAAGTTTTTTTTTTTTATCTGTTTTTATTTTTCCAAAGAAAACATTAAAAACTTGTGTAATAACTCAACACAGTGCAAGTGTAACAGAGCAGAATTTGACCCACATAAAATAATGTCCCAAGAGCGAACACAGCATTGTACTCACAGGAAAGTCAGAGACACACCCCTGATCCCACCCTGTATCACAAAAAGCCCCCATTCTACATCCCAATGAGACCAGACGTTACAAAGCATAACCAAGCAAGGTAACCAAATTCTGCATTTGGTCGTCAAGAATGTGAAGAGGGATATCCTGCGTCCCCATCCCCAACCTCCCCGCTGCTATTCACAGAGCCCACGTCCCCTTCCGCAGTGACCTTTTCCAGCAGAATGCCCCAAGCAGCCACATCAGTGAGGGCCCTCTCATCCCTGCGTGTCATACGCATATGTTGTTCCTCCGTCGCCCCCCATTACAGCAAATCCCGCAACCAATCAGAAGTCACCAGGGTCCGCACACTCATCCAGCCAATCGCTAGTCTATGCTTAGCCGGTACTAACGTTAACTGTACCATTTTATAGACCACCCCTCTGCCCCGCGACCTGCGCACCACCCCCAGAAGACATGACAAAGGAGTAACCTCCAACTCTATATCCGTAGCCTCGGATATCGCTTCTATGACTTCCTGCCAGAATGCATAAACAACACTACAGGACCAGGCCATATGCAGAAATGAAGCATTCCTCTCACCACATCTAGGACAACAAGCCCCTCGACCCGGGTCTATCTTGTTTAACTTGCTGGGAGTGATGTACATTCTGTGGATAAAGTTAAAATGCAAAAGTTTAAACCTGTGATTGCAGGAGACTGTTCGAACCAAAGACAAGGCCGCATCCCAATCATCATCCTCGATAAGCATCCCCAAGTCGATTCCCCATCCTTTACGTCCCCCGGCATCAAATCAAGATATAACCAGAACCCCCCCCAGATCTGAGAACTAATGCTCCAAGAGCGGCCCAAGGGGGCCAATCCCATCCCAGTCCCACATCAGCTCTCCCGGGCCGCCAACCAACAGCAGACAGCAAAAATAACAGTCAGGTCATCTCGGCATCTCCACCCACCTCCAAGTTCTGCTCCAAGACTGTGCCCCCATCTGAGTCCACAGACACTACCGCCACTGTTCCAACTCGCTGTATCTCCACCCTGTGGCAAGTTTCCACTAGCCGCCTGAACCATGTGATCGCCAATCCGGACTCCCAGCACCCGATGCTTGTCGGGGGGTGCCTCCAGATCCCTCCGGTCTGCCAGCAGGTACTTTGTCCCACATCTCCAGCCAGCACCACACCTCCTCAGGTCACTCAAAAAAGTGTGATTTGCCCCCCGACAACACCTTCAGACGGGCCGGATACAGGAGCATGTATCTGATGTTCATGGCTCTGAGCTTCGCCTTAGCTTCCATAAAGCCCTTACAAGAGTTCTGCACTTTATTGGTGTAGTTGGGATATATTAAGATCTTGCAGTTCTCGTAAATCGCCCTACCTGAATCCCGTGCTGTGTGCAGGATACAGTCCCGGTCCTTGTAACTGAGCAAGCGTGCGATAATGGCCCTAGGATAAGCACCAGGTACCAGCAGAATCAGCGCAGGAACAACTGCACGGCGGAGGCCAATTAGAGCGAGAAGACAGCCAGGCCGTTGGCAGAAGCCTCCAGGCTCTCTCTCCAGTAATCCTGCCGCCCAACAATTCAGCTCCAGGAGGCCAAAAGGCCAGAAATGCAGCCCGCACCCCAGGGCCTCAGAGGTACACAGCGGGTCACCTCCCTGCTCCAATCGCTGTCACCAGGCCTGCAGTGTCCAGGACCAGCAGGCTCAGCAACTCGGCATGCCGATCGAAGCACAGGCCAGCTCCAAAAGCGATCCAACAATCAGGCCTCTCACCATGGGCCCAATTCACAAGGCGCCTCAACCACCTATGGGCCGCCCCCCAGCTGTGGGCCTTCAAATCTCCTGAGCGGGCTACGGGTGCAGTTTCTCAAATACTTAGGGGGGAGTCCACCCCGCTCTAGCCCCCCTCGACCGCTCAATTCACTCCCGGCACTGAGGAAGGGCCGCGCAGCTCAAACGCTCATCCGCGGCCCGATAGGATCGTGCGTGCGCCGCATTCCAAGTGAGTCAGCAATCTCCAAAAAAGAGTTCCTGAGATGCCGGAACCCACCAGCCGTCCTCCTGATCCAATGAATTGGCTCTCCCAGCCCGGGGGGAGCCGCACGAGGCGGGAGCGCACTAGAAGCGGGTCCCGTAGGCCATGATCCTTGGCCACGCCCCAACATCAAAAGTTATTGTCAGGATCACACTCTGTTCGCCACATCCTGGTTCGCTAATACACATTCCCTGTATTCCCTTGCGTATTCCCTTGCGCTGCTCAGCCTTGCCCTGTTCACGGAATTCATTCTTAATGTGAAAATATGTTCAGTCTGTCAAATACTTTAATCAGCAATTTGTACAGGCATTAAAAGTCCAATAATAAATAATAAAACATTACACTTTAAAATAAAAGAATAAAAATACAATGCCAAAAGCACCCATCCATAAAAACACTTCAAACCACACTATAAGCCCAGAATAGCCCATCATACAAAGTGCGTTGTATGAAATACCAAAAGAAAAATAAGCTTTAGTGTCTGGAATGCACCTCCTGAGCACTTAATATAAAATTTCAAACAGCAAAAATAACCCTTTGATTATCCAGCTAGAGCAGAGTGTCAAACGGAACAGCATTGGATTTGGTGCTTAAAGCTCGCAAAACAGGGCGTAAAAAACTCTGTCTTTGGGGTGCATAAAACGTGCAGAACAGGACAAAGTGTAATGTGCTTTGTTCGGCTGGAAGATTACAATGACAGTGAGCCAGAGTGGAAAACCAGGTCCCTTTCTGTGGAAAGGCCATTAAAAAAATGTAGCTTCCTAAGTCGGAACCGTGCCAATTAAAAAGGTATGTTTTCCATTCACATTAAGCTTTAAATAAAGTGCTGGGTGCAAAGAAAGATCATAAGGACGATTAACCACTGTTAGACAAGGCCTAACAGGGCTGCTGCTGCTGCCAGAATGTTTTTTAAAGATTTTTTTTTATTGGCCAAGAAGGAAAGAATCTACACTTTCTGGATTATGAAGGAGGTCTGGTTTACCCTTTCTGTCACAGCAAAATTTAACATAATTCAGCCAAGGCATGTCTTCATACTTATCAAGATTCATACAATATCTAATAATAATCCGACAAAGCTGCTTCTCAGGGATTGTCCAAATCCTATTCCACAGCACCATGGTGCTGAAGCGGAACATAATCGCTCAAAATAGGGAGCCTTACCTCTTCATGGCAAAAAAACAGCAGGGGTCGACTGTGGGGCCGTCAGCAGCCCACTTAGAAATTAGTTTTCGATGATTTGAAGAGCTCCACGGTCTACATAGCCCCATACTCCCATCCCATTCGTGGATACCGGGACACATATACTTTTAAAAATACAAATAATTTGTTTCATAGGCTTGTAGCTCAGCCACGTAGAAAATCTCAAAAAAGGAATATATAGCTCAATAATTGCATCCCTCTAATATTAATTAAAAACTTTCAATTAAGACCTACATCAAACTAGATCCCCAGGTATGTGAAATGTGGAATTTTCAAAATGTCCTCATCATTAAGAACAGACTTATTTGTTGAAGCAAGCTTGGGTACGCATTTCATAACATACGATTTAGAGTAGATAACCCTGAGACCCAAAGAATCCATAAACGTAAAAGTTTCTAAAAGAACATGAAGGGCATTAGCTGTTCAAGCAATAAGAACAGCATTGTCCGCGTAAAGCAAGACTGGGATTTCCCTTGAGCCTATTTTGGGGAAATCTTTTCCCTGCCTAATCAGATAATTGCCCTACGAACTAATATAAATTAAAAACAAAAAAGGACCAAGGCACTACCCTGCCTAACTCCCATTACCAATGGAAACTCCTCAGTGAGATCCCCTCTCATGCTATAACGGACTCTAGCAGTTGTTTGCTCATGCAACCTACTAAGAAGGGAGACAATAGCGCTATCAATCCCTACGTTTAACATGATATTCCAAAGCTTAGCTTGATCAACCGAATTAAAAGCACCTGTTAGATCCATGAATGCAAGATGGACCAAACCTTTCTTGGCCTTAGTGTACTTTTAAATAACAAGAGAGAGGTTGAGTGATTGTTCCACTTTTCCTAAACCAGAGCGAAAGCTACATTGTAAATCTCAAAGCCCCTGTGTCTTCACTGCCCAAATCTCTAATTTAGACAGTACGACTCTACCCAATATCTTTACTGTGCTGTCCAAGAGGGAGATGGGACGGTAAAAATTAGGGGCGCTCTTAGCACCTTTTTTTAAATATAGGTACAATGATGGCCTCCTTCCAAGATTTAATTTGGGGGCCTAACAATACATTCCTAAATACCTTTAATAATAAAGGGGCCCAGAACTCAGGATATGCTTAATAAACATCAGCAGGGACTCTATCTGGCCCAGGGCCTTGCCCGGGAGGCTACTTTCAATTGCTAACCTAACATCTGGAACTGTGATTGCACTACAGAGTACTTGGGTGGTGGCTACATCACAAGTAATCACTTTATCGAGAGGCAAAGCAGAAATCTGTGCCTTAGAGGTGAACATATTAGAGAAATAAGCCACCCAATCTTTGCTACTAATAACACTCTCCACTTTTGGTGTGGCTTCTGCCAAAGGATTATATGAGCTCACCAACTTCCAAAAGCTCCTAGAATCTTTCTGCTCACTTGCTAATCTCAAGTCTTCCCAGGCCTTTGCCCTTAACTCAGCTTTCCGCAAGTGAGTAGCCTACTTGTATGACTTCCTTTCCTAGGCAATTTCTGCCTGGACCCTCAGACGTTTTATTAGGGTAAGCTTGAAAAGCTTGTGTGATTTCGAACAAGCGCTATTGAACCATCTTGGGTCAACCTCTTTCTTCTGGGCCACCTTAGTCAGTTTACCACCCATATGAACGGTTAACCTTGTAAAAGCCTCAATATGTTCTAAAGGAATCGAGCCTTCCTGTGAGATAATATTAATATCTACTTCATTTTGCCGTAAAAGATCGTTATAAAAAACTGCCTTATTTACCTTATCCCACTTAATACTTAGGCCCTCATTATGAACATTGGCGGCTGAGACCACCATGCCGGTGGCAGCAGTAATGATGGTCTCAGCTGCCAAATATTGAAGGCTGTGGGGACCGCTACAGCCGGCCTTCCACCACTGCCAGGCTACCGCCGACAGGCAGCCTGACGATGGCAGAAATCATCATCCGACAAAGCAGTGCTGCAAGCAGCGCTGCCCTCCGGATGACGATCCCTTTTCCTCCAGCCTTTCCCTGGCGGGTTCCCCTGCCAAGGAAAGGCTGGCGGAAGGGGTGCTCTGAGGCCCCCCTGGGGGCCACTGCACTGTCCATGCACTTGGCATGGGCAGTGCAGGGGGGTCCACGTGCAGAGCCCCGTCGTGCAGGTGCTGCCCGATTTACGGGCAGTGATCTGGCCGACGGGTGCTGCTGCACCAGCTGCACAGCGGCATTGACGGCAGCTCCAATGTTTCCGCCCGCCCGCCCGCCCAGCAGAATGTTGTTTATGCGGCTAGGGGGCTGGCGGTCAGTGAAATGACCGCCAGCATGAACACAGCAGTAAACACCGCCATGTTCATAATGACCCCCTTAATCCTTTATTAGAACAGTAATCCAACTGCGGGGTAAAAGTAGGTGCCGACAACAGAGAGGATTTGAGTTCCAAGGTGAGTGGATTATGAGCACTCAAACCTGAGGCCCTAACTTCACAAAAGCCAACTAATGGTAACAGTGGCCTAGAGACCAAAATATGATCAATTGAAGAACTTGATTTTGGGCCCATGAAAGTGGGGATCTCCACCGAGCTCGGATATAAATGATCTTAAAGTAACACCAAACTATGCGAAAACATCACCTATTCAGAGAATCATCATATGATGTTGTTTAAAATGAGGTAGTGAGCAATTAAATTAATCACAGATACCGCATATCTGGGCATCCCCAAAAGCACATTAAAATCCCCGACTTAGATTATTACCGCCTCCCTAACAAGACCTTTTGAAATTGTATACATAGTTGATTCTAGCTAGTCTATATAATCGCATCTGCATGGTCAAAGTTGTTATAATAAAAATCCACCAGCATATCAAAGGTTTGAGAAGTGCAATCAACAACACCTGATAATATGCGGTAACTGCCTTAACAGTGACATTTGAGTGCACCAATGAAACAGAGACAAAAGTCACCAAACACCACTTGGCCCTTCCTGAGGTGGAGGGAGCACCATGAACGTGAAAAGAGGTAAACCCTTTAATAGCAGGAACATCCCCCAACCCGGTCTCTTGGAAACAAATAAAATGGTAACTTTGCAGTAAAGTTGACCAGTCTGGGGAGTCCAATTTAGAACGAAGACCTGCCTCATTCTATGATAGTAAGCCCAAAAAACCTGCTAGCTCCATCGAGTCACTCAAAGGGGATGAAGCAGAAATGGGGCTCATGCTATCCTTTGGGATAGGGCTTGTATTTAAAAGTCAATCATTCTGTTCTAGAAAGGAAAGAACATCAAACCTATTATTTAAAGGAAAAGAATAGGCCTGCTGACAGTTCAGAGAATAAACATAGCGCCTTGTTGATTCTCCCTGATTCTCCCTGACAGCCATTACCCTGCTCCGGCAAACACCTATGAGCCTTGGGGGGGATAGAAAAAGCCCAAAAGGAGAGGTGTAATGCCATCCTGATTATATGGCAAGGGACTCAGGGATTGCAAACGTGTCCGAACAACACTGGGATCTCTAAAATTAATTATCACACAATCCAGATCGATGGATATCGGAGAATGGCCAATCCAAGCAACCCTCCTTTTAGAAACACTTTCTTTTGCCACATCACAACGCCAATATACATGCAAGCCCAGCCAGTGCAATACTTTATTCCTCAGGGTAACATGCTGCTTCGGAAACCTTTGATTAACCTTAGGAACATTAGCCAATACAATTATATATGGGGTGCATTCAGGCAGAATGTAAAGACATGGAAGAGAAATCTCATCATTTTGGCCTCGCCTCACTGAGCCATGCTCCCTTCCCACTCCCTTATCCAAAGGGATCGGTGACCTCCTAGGTGGTATAGGTGGATTAGAAACATCTTACCCGCTACTTGACCAAGAAGATACACCCGAAACCAAAGGGGTTCTTATCACGGAAGAATTTCCATTATGAGAGTTTGCATAAATTGTAGAATTTGCTGATTTGACAGGAATTACTAGATTTGCCCAGCAGCCTTATTGGAGGGGACACTCTTGGGGGGCATAGGGGATTAGGTTGATAACACTCTGTCTCTCCACATGTAGTAATAAAATCTGACATAAAAAAGGAGGGTGTAGGTCTCTCAAGATTCTTTACATACGCACAATTCCTTTGGCCCATAACTGAAAGTTTTGTAAGCGCCCACTCAATAACATCCAATCGATCACCAGTATTTGTCTTAATCTAGAGTCTAAAGCACCAATTTTATCATCAGCTAGGATATCCGGGACAGCGCCTTGCTATTATGAGCCCTCGTTTAATGTAGCCCTTTCACAGCCAGGTTTGGTCTTGGAAGTGCTGACCTTCGCTCGTTTAGATTTTGGGATAGCCTCTACCCTTTTTCTTTCTCCCCCTGCAGATTCAACCGCGGGGGTAACCACCAACACTTCTGTCTCAAGGGGAATTGGACATATAGAGCTCAAACAAACTGTGTCCTCTGAATTATCAGTTCCCTGGCTTGGTTCCTTCTGCAAATCATTTAGGGACACAATACCAGGGACAACTACAGAGTCTGAAACAGTTGGAGCTTAATCAACCTCTGAAATTAGATGGAGAAGACAGGGAGAAACGACGTTTGTCCAGGACAATCTTTTATCAATAATATTCACGGCGCCTGTTAAAAAAGCATCCCTATCTGTCGTAGAGGGTGTTAGAGCAGATGCTGAGGGGCGAACACAGGCCTTATGTTTACCTATATCAGGGTTATAAACAAAAAAAGAGAGATTATGAAGGCAAGAAAACGGCGGAGTCACTCACCATTCATAGGAAGTAAATGCAGCCTGCCCAGATCTCAAATTCCCACTTCTTCTGCTGGGACCAAAAGAGTGGGCCCAGCCCAGCCTCCTCCAGGTGCAGATGGGTGCAGACAGGCCCGGTCTTGGCCCAGGCTTGCACCGGACGTGTCCTGTGCAGCAGGACCCTCTGACTGCAGATAAGCTTCTCCTGGCATGAGCACAACTTGTGGGTGTCCCTCCTGCTGCTGGTGCTGCTAGGCTTAATAGTCCTCGCCCCCGGCTACTCCGCACAGCAGGACCCTCTGATTATAGATAAGTGCCTCCTAGTGCAAGCACAACTTGTGGGCAGCCCTCCTGGCGCTGGTGCTGCTGAACTCGGTAGTCCTTGCCCTCTGGCTCCCCCGCGAAGCAGGACCCATTGACTGCAGATAAGCACCTCCTGGTGCAAGCACAATTTGTGGGCGGCCCTCCTGCCTCTGGTGCTGCTGGACTTGGTAGTACTCGCCCTCCAGCTCCCCCGTGTAGTGGGGCCCTCTGACTGCAGATAAGCACCTCCTGGCGCAAGCACCGCTTGTGGACAGCCCTCCTGGTCCTGGTGCTGATGGGCTCGGTATCCTCGCCCTCCAGTTCCCCCAACCAGCGGGACCCTCTGACTACAGATAAGTGCCTCCTGACACAAGCACAACTTGTGGGTGACCCTCCTGCTGCTGCTGGGCTCGGTAGTCCTCACTCTCTCTCTCTCACTCTGTAGACCCCGAGCTCTGTATTACAATTTAACCACGTGCGTCGCATACAGAGGCTTGCTGAAATCTCGTGAGAGCTCGGCAAACCTTGGTAACCACCGCAATGTCTGTCTCAAGGGGGTCTACTGGACATATAGACCACAAACAAAATGTGTCCACTGAATTATCAGTTCCCTGTCTTGGACTGTTGGCAGCCCTCCTGCCTCTGGTGCTGCTGAACCCGGTAGGCCTCGACTCCGGCTCCACCGTACTGCGGGACACTCTAACTGCAGATTAGTGCCTCCTGAAATAAGCAGAACTTGTGGGTGGCCCTCCTGCTGCTGGGCTTGGTAGCCCTTGCCCTCTGGCTACCCCATGCAGAGGGACCCTCTGACTGCAGATAAGTGCCTCCTCGTGCGAGCACAACTTCTGGGCGGCCCTCCTGCCACTGGTGCTGCTGGGCTCGGTAGTCCTCGACCTCCGGCTCCTCCGCGCAGCAGGACCCTCTGTGCAAGCACAACTTGTGGGTGGCCCTCCGGCCTCTGGTGCTGCTGGACTCATTAGTCCTCGCCTGTCAGCTCCCCCGTGCAGCGGGACCCTCTGACTGCAGATAAGTACCTCCTGGTGCGAGCACAGGGCTGATTGCAGAGGCCCCCTAACTTTTTGCCCCCATTTTCCACTTTTTGCTGGTGTTTTCCTGACTCTGATGGTGCCCTGGGTACTGCTAACCAGTCCCGGGCCTGTGCTCTGTGTAAGATTAGTATGCAAATTAGGCTAATTATAATTGGCTAAGTCAACCTACCTATAAGTCCCTAGTATATGGTAGGGCATGGAGGTTTAGGGACCCCAGCATAGGTAGTTACCCCATAGGTGCACTGCTGAGGTGCCCAGTGTAATTTTAAAGGCAGGCCTGCCTTGCTGGCTGCTTTTAAATTAAAGTTACATGCAAATTCGACTTTGGAATTAAAAGTAGTTCCAAAGTATTAAACTACCTTATTTTTACATATAAGTCACCCCTAAGGTGTGCCCTATGTGCCCCTAGGGCTGGGTGCCATGTAACGATAAGCAGGGACCTTATAAAAATAGTTTTATAAGCCCTGGTGGGGTAAAACAACCAAATTTGTTAAAGTTCCCTTAAGTAACAGATACCAGAAGTTTGGTATCAAATTAATTGTTAAAATAAATCCCACAACTTTCAGTTGTGGGATTTAATATAACTTGTTCAGGTAAAGAGTTTTAAACTTTACCTGAAAAGTTGCCAACTTCAGCCCTGCAGTGTTTTTGCTGCTGTGCTCTGATTGGCCAGCCTCTGGCAGCCTGGCCAGGCTGCTTGATGAGGTGTGAAGTGGCCTGTTTCCACACAAAGGGATGTGCCTGTGGGAGGAGATCTCCCCTCAGCAGATGGTGAAGCAGGAAGGGGGAGGGCTGCCAAACTGGTCTTCAAAGGCAGAGAAGGACATTTGGAGAAACCCAGCAACACCCTCACATCCTGCAAACCCAGACAATTAGGTGCCCCCTTGAATAGATTAGGAGAGGGCAGGAGAGGGGTGTGTTTAGGATTTTTAGCCACATCAGTGGGTGGGCTCAGCCAGATGTAACGTCCAAACATCACTTTCAGCCACAATGGATTTTTGAGGAATGTTGCTCAGTGGGATTGATTTTTGCCACACTTCCCAGGAAGTGGTCAACACAGGGGGGAGGACCCTGCCCCTGATTGGAGAACCAGGACCCCGCTGTTTTTCACCCAGGAGCAAGGATAAAACTGGCAGACCTGCACCCACACCTCAATTCCCTACCAAATCCCCATCAGATTCCAACAAGGAAGAGCTACAGGAGAAGAAGGACTGCCCTGCTGGATCCCTGACCTCCACCTGGACACTGCACTCTGGAGGACTGCACCAGCTGCACACTTGGGCTTCACCACTAAAAGTACTTTACCTATCTTCTACTGCTTCAAGAAGGGACTCCCTGTTTGCTACAGGTACAAAGGAGCGGCCCAGAGACCCCTGCATCAAGTCCTGCAAGCAGAGCCCAGCTGACCAGCATCCAGTGACCATTTGAGGATTCTGGCCAGGTGCATTCTGTGAATTGTAGTCCCAACTCCCAAGGAGCAATTCAGAGCTTCTGGAACCTTGGATCAAGTTGTGGACACTTTAAGGACACAAAAAGGACCTCTGGAAGAAGATCCAGAAGTTTGGAAACGTTTGGAGCAACTCCATAAGTTGAAGAGGTGCATTGTGGGAGTTGGAGTCCCAGACGCCAAGAGGCACACCAGAGCCTCTGAACCCTTGGCTTGTGCTGTGGTCCACTTTCCTGAATCAAACACTTCTGAAATTAAGTGTGTCAGTGTTACCTCGTGGGTGGCCTGAACCCTGGACTTTGTTCCTTTCCAATGTGACCTTCTTTAACCCTTTGTGCTCTAGTTGCTTCTATGCGCTAGAAAGCATTAATTCTTTAAAAAATTCATATCTCCAGTTCCCCTTATCCGATTTTATTTGTTTTGGTGTCATTGTAAAGATAAAAATATAATCTATTTTTATGAATTTATTTTGGATTTTTAATCTTTTTCCTGTGTTTTATTTAATTACTGTTTTGTGATATTCTAATGCTGTACGCTTTGTCTCCTAAGTTAAGCCTTGTCGCTCGTTTCCAAGCTACCAAGGGTTGAGCTGGGTTTAATTTACTGAGACCTAACTGGACCTAAATGGAGGTTAGTGGCCTATTGCTAAGTGTAGGTACTTACCTGCCCTTACCAATAACCCATTTTCCAACAGCAGCCCTTCTGCCACTGGTGCTGCTGGGCTTGATTATCCTCACCCTCTGGCTACCCTACGTGCATTCATAGCTCAACCCTGAGCTAGTGCATGCTTGTTTGTTATATCAGCCCCCCAACTATCAAAGTATGTATGATAGTGATACCACATGTATCGTGTATTGAACTGTACAGTACTTTTTTGGTTTCTAATATGTTTCAGTTTTCACTGCTTTGCTATTTAAATTGCATCTCACTGTTTTCAGTGCTGTATTTCAGTTGCATTCCCCTGTTTGCAAGGCTGTAGACCCCAAGCTCTGTGTTACAATTCAACGGCGTGCCTCGCACATGGAGGTTTGCTGAAATATCATTAGAGCTCGATAAATCTCAGTGGCCTTCTTGGGCGCGGTTCAGTATTTAAACCACACCCAGTATCAGAGACTTTGTTTTGCTTCCAGAGACTTCGGAGTGAAAGGCTGTTTCCTGCCCGCATCAGGAAAAGCTGTTCCTGTTCGCTGCTGCATCATCGGCTTACATGATGGACCAAAGGGTATCCCAGAGACTACGCCAGCATGCAATAAGCATGTCTGGAATCACACGATCACTTAACTGCATAAAGGTCTGTTCCCTACCTGTATCCTTAATGGCCGATGGTGAGCATTGTCTTCTGTTCCCTGCACTGAATCAACAGGTACCTGAAAGTAAAAAGAGGATGCTAAGGTCCACGCACCTTAGACTTTTGTGTATTATATGTAAAAACAATAACGAATCACAGAGCTAAATGTGAAGCAACATTTCAAACTCTCATCTAAGATTCTACACAATTACAGGTATACTATGTACTTGACGGCGGTGGTAACATTGTAACTATAATTCAGCAAGTGATGCAGTCATGGCTGTCAAGAATTCAGATTGCTATGTGTGACATTTTTATAATTTCGGTGCAATTATGAGTGACTTTGGAAAGTCTATGGAGCTGATTTAAGAGCCCCTAGCACCATCGAAACTACACTTTAGCGTAATTTTTTTTAAACTAATGTGGCGTTGGATGGCCAAAAACACTGCAACAGACTTACAAAGTGATGCAATGCATACATTGCGCCACTTTGGAACCCTTTGTACTACATTATGCCTGCACCAAGCATAATGTATGCAAAGGAGGTGTTCCCCCGTTAGGGAGGTCGAAAAATTGGTGCAAAGAAATCTAAGACGAAGGAAACATATAAATAGCAGGAATTACATCCATTTGAGCAACAAGAAACTCTAAGAAGATCCTAAAACTGCTGCAAAGCACCAGAAATGGAAGGGCAACAGTAAACTTAATTTTGGACTCGACAGCCGGCCCACCACAGACAGCACAGCATTGGGAAAGCCTCAGGGGACTGAGGCTGAAACACACTTAAGGGTCACAGGCAGAATATAAATTCAGAAAGAATTAAGCTAATGATCAACCCTATAAAAATCATTAGAGCGGTCCGCCTCAGCCTGGTGCACTGCACGCTACCTGCCCAGACGCATTGGCGGCACCACAGATTACACCAGCTGCAGCCTGTCACAGAGCTGTATTATACAGGCTCTGCTGACTTAGTGACTCTCGGTGAAATGAGTTTAAGGTTAAAGTTGCACCACAGACAGTGGCTCTCACCGGGCCCGAGCTAAAACGAGTATAGTGCGACTAACTATTGCAGCTGAAAACTGAGCATACGATTTGTGTGAGTGCAGTTCTCAGCTGAGTGTAACATATGGCAGGCAGATCATGACTGCGTGCGCGGTAATAAAGCACATTTTTTGCATTAGCAACTTAACGGAGATACCTGTCACTCAGGCACTTCTGTTTTGCGCGGCTCAGGTGAGCTCAGCAGGTGGTAATTGGAGGGCCATCTCGGCCACAAAGACTTGGACTCCGCATGACTCTGACTCAGCTGCAGTGTGCTCTGGCCTGCTTAGGAAACCACTTTTTGGGCTCAGGTCTGGTGTTTGCAGGACTCACCAGACCACTGTGGTGCCAGCAGCGACGACTGAATGCTGCCATTGCAGCAGCAGCCAAAACTTTAATGAATGAACTGGTGCCAGCTTGTGCCGAAAGCGGCAGCACAGAATCAAATAGTAAAGTGTGTCACCCATGTCCAGACCTCAGTGGCACTGTCTCAGTAGTAACCACAGGGGCACTGACTCCTGATGTCAGTGAATATAACTCCGTGTCGGGTATGGTGTTACATTGTAGCACAGTAACAACCAGAGAAGTGAGTAACTGAGCCAGCCCCCTTTGCCTGTCGGGAGCAGTGCCCACTGCGTGCTGCCACAGCTTTAGTCAGCATGGTGCATTATAGCAGCGCTCCAGGTTAACATCTGAGGAGGCGCTATAATGCGTGACTGCATTTCGGTGTGGTGATGCAGAGCTCTACACAGTGAAATGTGTTAGTCCCACGTCTGATGCATAGTACTTGCCAGGGCTGTGCAGGAAGGGGGATTGAAAACATTATGGCCCATATTTATACTTTTTGACGCTAAACTGCGCTAACGCAGTTTAGCGTCAAAAAGTTTTGCGCCGTCTAACGCCATTCTGAAGAGCCATGCGGGCGCCGTATTTATTGAATGGCGTTAGCCGGCGCAAGCAGACCGGCGCTGCCTGGTGTGCGCGAGAAAAACCACGTACACCAGGCAGCGCCGGCGTAGGGGGAAAATGGCGCATGGGCGTCTTAAAATGGGGCAAGTCAGGTTACGTCGAAAAAATCATCGTAACCCGACTTGCGCCATTTATTTTCGACGCCCATCCCCCATCAACATGACTCCTATCATTGTAAAGATAGGAGTCATGCCCCCTTGCCCAATGGCCATGCCCAGGGGACTTCTGTCCCCTGGGCATGGTCATTGGGCATAGTGGCATGTAGGGGGGCACAAATCAGGCCCCCCTATGCCAAAAAAAATTATAAAAAAAAAAAAAAAATACTTACCTGAACTTACCTGAATGTCCCTGGGGTGGGTCCCTCCAGCCTTGGGTGTCCTCCTGGGGTGGGCAAGGGTGGCAGGGGGGGTCCCTGGGGGCAGGGGAGGGCACTCTGGGCTCATTTTGAGCCCACTTGTCCCTTAACGCCATGCCTGACCCAGGCGTTAAAAAGCGGCGCAAATGCGCCGTTTTTAGCCACGCCCACTCCCGGGCGTCTCTTTTGCCCGGGAGTATAAATACCACGTAAAGGCCTGGGAGTCATTTTTTAGACGGGAACGCCTCCCTTGCATATCATTAACGCAAGGAAGGGGTTCACGCTAAAAAATGACGCACATTCCGGGAACTTTGGCGCTATACGCCTCTAACGCCATAGTATAAATATGGCGTTAGTTGGCGTTAGTTTAGCGTCGAATTTGCGTCGAAAAAAACGACGCAAATTCGGCGCAAACGGAGTATAAATACGGCCCTATATTTTATACATAACACTGTGTTTCTTTTGTGCCAGTCAACTAAGAATTCCTTTTTAATCCTGCCTGGGGCGGCTCCTCCATTAGGGCGGAGGAGCGTCGCCTCCACGCCAGCAGCAAAAGCTGAAAAACTTCATTGTGAAAGGGATGGGGCATCTGGGGTGAGGAGCTGTGAGGGGGAGTGCTCAAGACTCCCCCTCACTGCACATGTATGTTTGGCCGGCCGTCTCGGGCAGGCCAAACACACATGCGTGGTAGGCTCTTTCCAGCCTGGCAACACAGTTGCCGGGCTGGAGACAGTCTTCACAGGCTTCCAGTCTGCCTGGGAGTGCCCAGCCAGGGCGCTCCCAGCCAATCCTGATGCTGCTTTGAGCAGTGTCAGGATTGGCTGCAGGGCAGGCTGGAAGCCTGTGCCTATGTGCAGCCAGCAGGGAAGAGTAGCGCGAAGCAGGCCGCACCAAAATGGTAAGTGTCTTTTTTTTGTTTTATTTAATTTGAGTAAATTTTAGGTTGTCGGCCCCTCCACACTCTCCACGTGCACCACACCCGCCCGCTCCTTCTGAGCGAAGCAAGCCGCACTGAATCCTGCTGAGAGAAACCCATTCTCCTCAGCGTTTCCTTGTCTCCCTTGTCTCCTGGTTATGACAAAAACTCATCGTGCAAGAATAAACAAGTTGACAGGTGTATAGGGATCATTATTGTTGGATTGGAAGGGTTGGTGAGTGGCAGGGAGAGTTTACCAAGGAACACAACTTCTAAAGCCTTTCCCCTCATTTTCGTATCGCTTATAGGTTGCCAAGTTGATTTCAGACAAACAGCACCATTGATCAAGGGTCTACTTCCCCTTTTCTGATCAGGTCTACTAGCTGTGCAGAAACTTAACTGGCATGTACGGTCGGGAGGAGGGATTTGATTCCATATAGTCTTTGCAAGGCCCGTCGCAACTCTTAAGGTAAGAGACTGCGACGATACTCAACAGTTATTCCTGTGTTCTTTATTCTGGAAGAATGAGATTAGAGCCTGGGTGATGGCCAAAAGCCACATTTGATTTTTGGCAGTCTTACATAGCGCAAACCTTGTCCAAGGAGATGAGTGCTTCACAACAAACACAGACTACGTTACACCTTTTTTGGGGCAAAGGGAGATTTACCATGATTCACAGGAGGCTGAGGCGAGGCTAGATGGAATTTATTTCTGGTTATCCATATTTGGGAACTGTAGCTACTAGGCCACATCACTCCCCTTGAATGATCAGCTAATTTTCCCAAGATTACTTCGAATTGAGCCAGAGCAAGGCCTCTGGCTCAAGTTAGTTTTCAGTGACTCGCCAACCCCTACTCAAAATAATGCCTTGAGGAAATCGTTTTTGCGGGTGTCAAAGAGAGTGTGTTGACACAACATTCGAAGCTGTTGAAATGACTCCTTGTATGACGTTGCTTTCACATATGTTATGTCATGAATCAAAGGATACTAAAACCATTTCAGATACAAGAAGGTTTCAGCAATGTGTATGTAAGTGTACATAAAATATATTTTATGTTCTCATATTGCAAAGTGGGTGGATTTCTTTCTACTACCTTTCCTACAACAAAATTGCACAACAGATAAAAACTGAATATACCCACAAGAAGTCCAAAAATTGCTGTTTGTGTTTTAGCTCAAACGTGCTACGTGATGGATAATATTTTTTAAAATAAATGAACCTCTGAACAGTTTTCAGCACGCGTGACATACTCTCGTTCTCGTGTAGCGTTGTCAACATACATGACCACATGATGGCGGTAGAGTATTGCTTATTATTTCAAATCTGAAAGAAAGATGAAGGGCGAAATGTACAATAATGCCCACAGTGAATTTAAATCGTATATAAACAGATAAGAACAAACTTCTGATAAAGCAGGACGAGTCTGCCTCTTAATCCATAACATTTTTGTAACTGTGTAGCATCACACATAAACATTGCTGTGTATTGTAGGAACGCTATCTGAATCGATTGTTCCTTTTTACCATTTAAAGTCACGTCAACCCCAATCTCTTCTGAAAATATGGAAAAGATTTTTAATTGAGCAGATTTTTATTTTCCTTGAGAGAGGTCTAAACAACAGGTTTTGTTCTGAATTACAATGAGGAAGCCACAAAATATTAATTTTACAAATGTTATTTTTTAAATTAACGATGCGAATAGTTAATGACCTAATCGTGCGCGTGGAATATAATTTGTCCCTTCCCAGGGGTTTCGGCATTTGATATTTTGACGTTATTTTGTGCACAGTGCATTCTGGCTACTATTGCTGAATGGTAGCATTGATGACAGGAAGAGGCAGGCATATCATTCCGCATACACGTAAGTAAAGCTGCTCATAGGTGCAAGAACCAAATTAGGGGACTAGGGAACTGAGGTAGAATCGAGTCTGTGTTAAAAGCATCTGCCCTCCTTAAAAGATTTGGGGGAATATTTACAAAAAATTGGCGTAGGGCAGAGCTCAAGGTCTTTTAGATGAGCTTCCCTATACCAATTTGAAAGGGCAGGAACACACCATATTTGCGAGATACAGTCCATTGCTGTCCTTTCAGTCAGTGCGGGCGCACAATTTGTTGCCTAGCGCCACAGCAGGCACCCTTGCACCATGGTGCAAGGCTGTCTGCGTTGTTGCCAGGATTGTTTTTGTGAGTAAGGGATACCGTCCTGCACAAGATTACATGGAGCCGTTTTCCTCTTTTCTATGGGCCTCATTTACAAGAAATGACACATCGTTGCAAGAATGCGTCAACAATTTTAACGCCCAGTATGACAGATTCTAACACCATGCTTGAGTCGTATTTACAGTATAGGGCACCATGGCGTTGGCATCCTGGTTGCGTCAAAAAAATGTGACACTCAACTGTGTGCCTTGTCGGAAGGAAATCTGACAATACTACTGAAAAAGTGATGCTAGGCTGATCAGCAGCTTGTAAAGAAACGCAAGCCATCCTAACATCACTTTTGAGCGCTGAAAGGGTCAAAAACCATTTTTTTTAAATGGCACTTTGGTCCAATACATAAAAGACCACACTACAGAAGAAGCCATGGAGGACAGAGGAGACCACAGAGTCCAGGACAGCCCCAGCAACCCTAGTACCAGACAGAATGCCCAGACCGGCTCCCAGGGGAAGGGGAAGAGGAAGAGGATGCGCACATTTAGTGAGGAGAATAACATCCTGATCACTGAGGTGACGGAGCCCCCACACCAGCTCTTTGTCACCTCAAAACTGCCACTAGGGAGGAAAGAGGTCATATGGCAGTCCATTGTTGACAAGGTCAACAGTGTGGCAGAAGTCAAGAGAACAGGGAAGACTGTAAGGGGCGCTGGCATGATTGCAAGCACAGGGCAAAAGAGAAACTGGCCAGCACCTGCAAGGCAGCATTGCAGACCGGAGGTGGAAGTCCGGCACCTCAGGAGTAACTGAAAGAGTTGGAGGAGATTGTGACAACCGTCATCCCTGAGGAGTTGATGGCAGGAGGCCAGGGACAGCACAGTACAGCCTATGATCAACAACAAGAACCATGTGGTAAGTTGCAGCAAGGGGCAATGTGGCAACTGGGTAATCTTGTAAGGAGGAGGCAGCTATGTACCTTGCTCCAATGCACTGTCTGCCCTCCGAAGGGGAGTATGCTGGCTCATCTATGGTTAAACATCAAATAAATGTAATTCACACTGACCAATCACAATTTGCACAGCTCATCCCAGCTTTATCACCTTACTTCCTTCAATTTGTGAAGTGTAGCATCAGTCACCATTTACGTTTCTTTGCATACTGGCACTTGCAGTGGAATGGACAACATCACTCACCACACCTACAACTCTGAGAATACAAAACAAAATACATGGACTGGAACAAAACATCATGCATGCACACTGCTACCCTTCACAAACGGACTGTGACAATGCAAGCAACCTTTCACGATAAAGCTACTCGTCTCACTTGGGCCCATGCACACTAATCTAGACTGTAAATCCTTGGAATGGAATGGGTGTGCCAAAGGAGAAACCACTCATATGAGGGAGGTCAGGTGTGGGCCATAGGAAGTATCTACACTTAGGGACATGGTAAGAGACAGGTCTATAGTACCCTGCATGAAACAATATAGCACACAGCGGACCTGGCATGCAGGGTGAGAGCAAACAGGTGTCGGCTGCCGTGGAAGGGACCACATTAACTCCTCTCATCTAAGAAAGCGGACTTGGGGGGAATGCAAGAGATGCACACCAAAGGGCCATGTGTATACAAACTAATGATGATGTCTGAGCCTGGTGGGCCACTGCTAGTGTTGTGCTTTGTATGTGCTGATTGTTCATGTCAAACTGCCATTTGCTCCAAATGGGGAGTCTGTGCTTATCAGGGAGGTAAGAATGGACATGTGTACTGCAACATAGCCTCACAAATACACATGGACTGCTGTGTCTGTGACACACTTGTGTCACACCTGGGGAGGGATCACAGAGAACAGCCAATTGGGGTACTACATCCTTCATCTATTGTGTACCTGGGGGAAGATGTAGTATGTGCCAGGAGAAAGTCTGATGCAACATTGTTTCACAGTGCCATATGTATAAGTTGGACGATACCAAACAGGGACCTGATGAGAGATACTAAGAACCACTTAGCCATCACAAATGATAGGAGTCATGGAAGCTCCCAGCCTGAAGTGGGTTGACCTAGTGATGTGGGTAGGTACTTGGCACTATTTTCAGCACTACTTCCATGTGGGTGATGCCTGACCCATAGCCTTCAATAACAAAGCAACATGTAGCACAATTGGAAATGGCCATGCCTAATCCATGTGTCGCAGGCACATGAGAGTGAATGTATGATCTGGGTAGCATCACTGCGTTGCACTAACTTGTGTCCCAGGACCCAAAAGTGGGTAACTAGAGGAAACATGTACACTACAATGGTGTGGGCCTGAGTCAAATGATGTTTGACACTTTGCAGATAATCAACTCTGATCATGATGAAATGGGGTGAATGTCAGTGATCGGAATCTACCCAGTAGGACAGGGCCTGTCCCCTCAGAGTAGGCATACAGTGATTGCAAGAACAATGCAGCAATACTGCCATCTGTAATGGAAAAACAGTGCAATTACACATCAGTACCCATGCCTAATGTACTATGCTTCACTGTTGAACTGAAAATGCTACATCTGAAACCTTGAATGTCAACCTGATTACTCATGTCAACATCTAACAGAGAACACCATAAGCATTTCTCCAGCTCATTGTAGAGGATGAACCCATGCCTACTGGCCAGCAGACTGTCCCTGACATCAGCAATGATGCGGACAACGAGCTGCACACCATAAACCCAGACATCCTCAAGCAAATCCTGGGTGCAATAAAAACACCATCTCCGGTCGTGGTGAGGCTTGTAACATTACGGGGTGTCGAGATGATTTGCCTAACATCCAACAGCCACCATCTGCCACCCTACCCAGAGCCCTGGACTCCCAGAACCCACAAATAACATTTCAACAGACTGCAGTAGGAGTCCAGTGGGAGCTGTAAGATCAGGTGCAGGCAGAGATAGAGACCATTGTGGTCACCCTGGAGGCAGTCTATAGGTGCCTCTGCCCAAATGAGGGCAACTCCGCACCTACTCTCCGCTCCCTGGCCTCCAGAGATCCCTGTCTGACATTGCTGATGTCATGAGGCAGAGGCATGAGGAAATACCCTGCCAAAGTGGCACCAACGAGGTTGCCAACCAGCTCGGGGCAATCAGAAACATCTTGGAGTTCATGGAGCTGAAGCAGAACCACCATGGGAGCCTACCATTGTGATGTTGCTGCTGTGTTGCAAAACCACCGATCCTCCTTGCTGCTCTCCTGCCTGCGTAGTTGCTACAGATGAATGCTGTTGTTGACACAGGAACCACATCTTCAGCCTCTGATGTGTGTGTACCAGTTGTCATCTTGTCATCTTGGAAGGTGCCTGCTTGGAGCAGGGGAGTGACTCCGTCACTCCATAGGAGATTTCTTCAGTCCTTCTGTTGCAGGATGAAGACAGGGAGTTCCCAGAGCGTATACTGTTGTAGTTGCTGACTTGGAGCTGAGGTTGCTGAAGAAATGTGTCTCTTGTAGACACTTTGTTGCAGTTACAGTGTTTCTTGGAGCAGGCTGCTGTTGATCCGAGATCAGAAGAGTCTGAAGTTGTTGCAGAGGATTCCCGAAGGAAACTTGCAAGCAGAATCTGAAGAGAACCCACAGGAGAGACCCTAAATAGCCCTGAGAGGGGGATTGGCTACCTTATCAGGTATGGACTTATCAGGAGGGGTATCTGACGTCACCTACTGGCACTGGCCATTCAGAGCCCTCCAGAGTGACCCTACACCTTGCAAAGCAAGGCTGAAGTCTGGGACACAATGGAGGAGCTCTGGGCACCACCCCTGGGGTGGTGATGGACAGGGGAGTGGTCACTCCCCTTTCCTTTGTCCAGTTTCGCACCAGAGCAGGGGAGAAGGGGTCCCTGAACTGGCGTAGATTGTTTCATGCAAGGAGGGCACCATCTGTGCTATTCAAAGCATTCCCAGAGGCTGGAGGAGGCTACCCCTCCCCAGCCTGTAACACCTATTTCCAAAGGGAGAGGGTGTAACACCCTGCTCTCTGAGGAAATGCTTTGTTCTGCCTTCCTGGGACTGAGCTGCCCAGACCCCAGGAGGGCAGTACCCTGTCTGTGAGGTGGCAGCAGCTGTAGCTGCAGTGTAAGCTTCAGAGAGCTGGTTTGGCAGTACTGGGGGTCCATGGTGGAGCCCCGGGATGCATGGAATTGGCTCCCCAATACCATATTTGGAATGGGGGGACAATTCCATGATCTTAGACACATTACATGGCCATATTTGGAGTTACCATTGTGAAGCTACATTTAGGTATTTACCTATATGTAGTGCACGTGTGTAACGGTGTCCCCGCACTCACAAAGTCTGGGGAATCGGCCCTGAGCAATGTGGGGCTACCTTTGCTAGTGCAAGGGTGCCCTCACACTTAGTAACTTTGCACCTAACCTTCAGCAAGTGAAGGTTAGACATATAGGGGACTTATAAGTTACTTAAGTACAGTCAAAATGGCTGTGAAATAACGTGTGTGTTATTTTACACAGGCTGCAATGGCAGTCCTGAGTAAGGGTTTGTCTGAGCTCCCTATGGGTGGCAAAAGGAATGCTGCAGCCCAAATGGATCTCCTGGAACCCCAATGCCCTGGGTACCTAGGTACAATATACTAGGGACTTATAAGTGGGGTCCAGTATGGCAATTGAAATAGGTAAATGAAGTCACTGGCCTACAGTGATAAATTTAAAAGTAGAGAGAGCATAAGCACTGTGGTTTTGGTTAGCAAAGCCTCAGTGACACAGTTAGGCACTACACAGGCATACACATTAGGCCATAAATTATGAGCACTGGGGTCCTGACCAACAGGATCACAGTGAGACATTCAAAACATACTGACATACATGTGAAAAATGGGGGTAACATGCCAAGGAAGATGGTACTGTCCTACAACATGCCAGTGTAAAATCGATTGGCACTGTCCTCAATTTCATTCGCCCTCTGTTGACCTTGCACATTTGTGGACTGTCAATGTGGCCAATCTACCCTAATGGCATTGTGGTCCTTCCCCTCATTGAATCACTCCTCTCCTCCACATGTCCCATGACATGTTCCCCCCCAAGGACTCTGTCTGGACATCCACTGGCTCTATAAATCTTTTGGGGTTGTTGTCCTATGAACTGTTCCTCTGAACCTCATAATATTTTGCACATGTGAATAAAAGCACTAAGTACAACCTGTGTGTTGTATGTGTGTCTGAGTCTGGACTAATTTGAACATGTTGCATTGTGTGAGGAAAATACACCAAGTACTTGCCAAAGGGACATTTGTGGCTTGGAGCTGAGGACAAAGCTACATAGACAAAGTGAAATGTATTTGGTTTACATGATATGTATGTTGACTAGCAAGCAGTTACCAAAGCTGTCAAGCATGAAGTGCAACAGGCATCATGCAATCAATGGCAACGCTGATTAAGCAACCAAACAACATTGCTGTGACAAGTAAATGATGCAGGACTGACTGTGTAAGGAGCATACATCAGTGTGTGAATTAAAAATCCTTGGATTAGAGAGAATGCTATAAGAACAACATCCCACCAATGCATGTCCATGTCTATCAATTCACATCCAGATTGTCACAGCTCAACAATGTTTGTAGATAGCTCATGTGATTCCATGGCCATCTTGAAAGGGACCTGTCGATAGGGAAAACACCTAGTCACACATGTTGCCAAAGACTGCTTGCAAAGCCAAAGACATGGTCTTAACATTACCTGAGAAGGTCTGCTAACTCCTACACAGTAAAACATGATGCAGTCTTGTATGTAGCAAACAATGATATTTAATGAAAGCTTAAAGTTATTTATGACTAAAAATACCTAACCTACAAAACTAGTCTAACCTAATCTGCACTACCTTATCCTAAATACTAACTACACTACCTTAACTTAACCTACCTTACACTATACATTTAACACCACATAACATCAATCCCTCACCCATCTCAAAAAACATCTTCAGACAAACACAACAGAAACTACATCTATAAATCAACTATCTATACATTTAGAGCCGAAACAAATATACATTTTTCATTATATATATATATATATATATATATATATACACACCAGACCCCACCCACAAAAAAATCTTAAAAGCTCCAAACCCCTAAAAGTGTTTCCTCTCCTACTAAAATTCATAAACTACCATACCTATCTTATACTACAACAACTAACCTAAACTAAGCTACAGATACATTCTAATCTAAAAACAACTATGTACAAGAGGAAGGGAAGAAAGGGTCTCTGTGGCTCATTTAGGCTGTTATGGTCTTTGCACAGCCTGCTTGGTTTTGTTCAGGAGCAGCAGCATTTTGCCCATTTTGTGTTCTATCCCTGCCACTCAGAATTTCAAGACTGATATTTCCTTCCTCATACCCTGCTCAAAGATGGCAGTGAGTCCTAGTGGTGGAGCATTGTGAACATGTTTTCTGGTGTGGCTTCCAGTGGAGGTGCTTGAGACTGGTCCTGCAGACCCAACCTGGTCTGCTACTCCAGCCTCGCCTTTATTAGGCCTCTCAACTGTTGGTGCTCCCTGTGGGAAGGCACCCCATTTCCATGATGCCTTCTCCTGATCAAACGTCTTGCCCATAGCACGATATGCCTTGTGGACTTGGCGGATGTGGCGGTACCTCTCCTCCTGGATCAAGTGGTGCCTTTTTTGCTGCAGGATCATGTTGTCTATTGAACCAGAACAAAAAAATGTCATACAAAGGTTAACTAGGAAATTGTACAATAACCATGATCAGTTAATTCTGTCTTTAAAAATCACATGTTGCACTTCCCATATCTCAAGTATATCTAGAAGGTCAAAGTGAGCACACATCTGCCCAATATCTATCATTTCTTAATTTACTATGGTCAAAGTACCAAGGCTAAGCAAATGTAGCTTAATATAATTGCATCATCATGACACATCTAGGTATGGCCATGTCAGTATTGAACATGCATAGGGACAATGCTGTCTAGTGACATGGTATGGTAAATATTTCATGTTTTACTGATCATCAGTTTCCCTTCTGCATTCTGCAATGGCATTTATTCCATTGGCATTAACCAAAGTAAGATGAGCAAGATCTGCAAATTATACGTATTGTGTCACAACACTAGGTGCCTCATATGGCAAGGACACAAATCTAGACACATTGCTATCTAGACTTAACATGTGCCAGGTATTAGATATAAGAATGGAGGGTGGATGGCTTACTCACATTACCCATAGATGTATGAAACATCTCCTATATGAATTTCTGTAAGTCCATGGTGGACTGTGCCACGACTCTGTACAGACTCACAATGTACCTGCATGTGTCCCACTACACCGCCTAGTGCCTGTCCCTATGTGTCACATATGAATGTCACCTTTCATTTGATTGGTATGTGCATGCATGGCCTATATTTCTTCTGCACAGGTATCATGTGATGTCAATAGCTATTGCTGTCCAAGGTGTGATCCTGTTTGAGATAATTTTGGATATTATCATGGCCAGCACAATCTGAAGATGGATTGGGTATTTGGTTGTTGGGTGACAATGTGGTGCAGACTTTCATCTGGTCTAACACACCTTAACATATCTGTGAAGATGACAGGGGATAGGAATGTTGATCTATCCACCATAAGTCCCTCAGTCCCTGCAGAACCTCACTTTTTGTGAGGGTCATGTGGCGCTCACAGCAGGGCCATATTTAAAAAGCAACATAATGCCACTCTGCATGGCTTGTCGTGACCCTGTAAATAGGGCACATAGGGCCTCATTTACAAGGCCCTAGTGGCACTATGCCACCAGAGCATAATTTTTTGGGATGCTCCGGTGTGTGGCTGTGTGCCACTCATATTTACAAGGTATCGCAAAGCTACCTTGTGTGTCTTTTCATGACGTTGTAAATATGGACAGCTTTCATGCATAACACTGTGTGAAAGGGGTGTTCCACTACATGACAGGGGCTTTCCACAGGTGTTGCTGTGCATGTTCCCATTTCGATGCAGCCAAAATGTCTGTGTCTGCTTTGGAACTCGAACAAATCACTGCAGCTACAGTGGCTACTGCCACTGCTGACTTTGCGGCTTCATCAGCCAATGTATTTCCAGCAACGTGTATTCCAACGCGCTGGTGTCCAAGTGTATGCACATCATGGACTTTCGGTAGCGTCTCTTTCAGATCTGCTACCTTCCCCCACAGTATTCTGTGTTTAATGGTGTTGCCTTTGGAGTCTCTGAACCCATTTTGGCACCAATAATGCAAGTATTCATTAAAGGACTGGACACAGTAATATAAATCACAAACAATCAGTGTAGGCTGTGCTGGATCCGTATGTTCTAATGCCATCAGCAGAGCCTTTAGCTCAGCCAATTGTGCTGTACAATCCCCTAAGGTCTATGTAAAGATATGTAGAGGACAGAATTTATCCCCTTCCATATAACCACTTACGACTGCGCAAGCAGCAGAATATTGATGTTTAGTTCCAATTGCAGGTTGTGCAGAGCCATCTGTGTACATGACTCTATGATATTGATCAATGGGCAAGGTATTTGCTGGAACTAGATATTCTACATCATATTGTAGGAATTCCTGAGGTTGTAACTTTGGGTCAAAAATGTAGTCTACATCAGTGGCTGTCAAAGACGTAGCCCATTGTATCCAACGTGAATGTAATGCTTTTGCATTCGGAACGCTAGCTTTTGTAACAGCTTATAGGGCTGGGATTGGAGAAACAACAATAATGCATTTTCCCTGGGTAAGAGGTCTTTCTTTAATGACAGCCATCTGCACAGCAGTGAGAATTTTCTCTGTGGGAGCAAAGCGTTGTTCAGCTACTGAATACAAATGCGATTTGTATGCTATCGGGACTGTCTCACCCTCATTGAAAGTCACATAGGTGAAACCGATGGCCCCAGCTATTACCCTGATGACAAAATGTGTTTTGTTGTCCCTTCTGTGTAAATGTTGTGCTGCAAGCATGTCTGTCTGCAATTCTCTGAGTATGCGTGTATGTTCAGTTGTCCAGAATTTACTTGAAAAATCGGGACGTATTAAGTCATATAAAGGTTTTATGCGCGTAGCATAATCAGGAATGTAGGTTCTGCCAAAATTTCAGAAACCCAATAATGATTGGGGTTTTTCAATCGTATTCGGTGGTTGTAACTGTGCACATTTTTCTAAAAATTGTGGCGCTAGGATCTTCCTGTCACTCGACAGCTCATATCCTAGAAACAGGACACTGAGGAAGGCAATTTCTGTTTTCTTTAAGTTACATTTGTAGCCACGTTCGGCAAACCCTACAACAATGCGAGATATCCGTCTCAAATGTTGTAGTAACTCATCATCCGTGAGATATATATCATCTACATAGGACAATGCTTCAGGGTCAATCTCATGTAAAATGGCAGTCACATGAGCTGCAAAAAGTCCTGGGCTGTTCTTATACCCCTGAGGCAAACAACAGATTTTTTTCTGAGAGTCTAGTGCGCTAAAGCTTGTTAAATCCCTGCTTTCAGGTGCTATATTCTGGCAGAAAAACCCATTTGAAATATCTAATGTTGTTTTGTATTTTTTACGCACTATATTGCTCATTAGTTCAGTGCTGTGTGAATTTTTTATAGCATATGTGCGTGTATGACTGCTTAAATGTCTGTAGTCTAAGACTATTCTGTATGAATGGTCCGGTTTAGCTACAGGAAATAAAGGGTCATTTATCGGCGAGACACAGGGTTCAATCACACCCTGGTACTCTAATTGCGTGACTATTTCTCTCACTGGTGCTCTTGCTTCATGTTTTATAGGATACTGCGGTTGTGGCTGGGGTTCATGTTTAATGGGAATTACATGGTAGGGGGATTCTTTATCCCACCCAACGTGATTTCTGTATAATGCAGGTGCCTGTGCTAAAGTCCATTCAATGGAATAGGATTTGGTGAGTTCCTCTGGAACAAGGGGCGAGAATGAAAGCTTAATGACATCTTCTCCATATGGGCAGGTACAGACAAAGTCAGGTGGCCAATCTTGTTCAGCCAACAAGATATCATACACTTTTACTATGCGATCCCAAAAGATTGCGTTTATTGTGCGTTCAATGTCTTCTTCTAATTGCAGTGTTACTTTGTACACCCTATCCGGTTTGGAGACACGCATGTCTGCTGTTTCTACTTGTATAAAGCCATCAGTTGCTTTCACCTCCAGATGCTCTAGTAGATTCCGGCGAACTATTGTGACCTCTGCCGCGCTGTCTAGCAATGCTAGAGACCAGTTCTTGTTCTTCAAGAGGACCCGCTTCCTGTGTTGCATGTCGAACTGCGACTGCTGCCACCTTTTTCTTTTTAAATCGCTGTTTTTGTTAGACAGGTTTCTTTTCCTTTTTAACAGGAACCTCCGAAGAGCGTTGTGATTCCTGTCTCAGTTTCATGTACTCTGTTCTTTGCTCTGATCGCCCACCTCTCTCATTTCTCTTTTCTGATGAGTCCTGAAAGGAACGAGATTGGCGTGTATCAGTATATTGATATCTATCAGGCGTTTTGATATTATCTCTATTTCTGAGATTATACCTATTCTGTGGGGTCTCCGTACGTGGAGATTCTCCCCTTTCTTTTTTAGGCGTTTGCTGCTTTTTATCCCAGCGTTTCTTATTACCCTCAGGTTGTTGTTTGGAATTATCTTTATTTGTTTTACCCGGGAATTGAGTTTTTTGTGGTCTGGCCCCCAGGCTATCTCGACCGATCCTTGAATATGTTTCCGCTATTATTTTAGGCAGCTCTCGTTCTTGATCCTGTTGCGGAATGTCATGGAGCCGCATATGCACTGCAAGTGCAACTGCTTCCCCTTTAAGGTTACTTAAAATGATTGAGGATACTGTGGCAAAGTTGCCCATCAGTTGCATCCCCAAATCTAGGGCCAAGGCAGCCCCATATTCATCTTGAATTTGTTTCAACACTTCCAGTAAATTGGCAAGTGTTGGTGTACTGTGTGCGGTTGTATAGAGCGCGGCAAAAACCGCACCCCATGTATTACAGTTTTCTACTGTAGGGACCATCCCAAAGGGCAAGCACATCATTAATATTCTATGTTTATCCTGAGGTCCCGTATGGGGAAATACTGTCTCCACCGTATTTATTTTTTGTGCTAACCAAAACGGAGTTTCCTCTCGTTTGGCGGGTACTTTACCCATAATTGAATGTACAGTCGCAGGATTTATACCTGGTGTTACTGCATGTGGGTGTGCTGGAGCAGCACGTGCTGGGTTTGTATTTAATGTTTGCATCACGAATTGTACTAATCTTCTGTATATTGCTATTAACTCAATGTATGAGCGACGAACCTGAGCTACTGCTAAATTCCCAACTGCAGGATGTGGTGTACAGGTGGCCAATAAAGGCCAGGTAGGGCCATCATTACTTAGTGGACCTAACCTAACTGGTAATATTGTATGGGGTAGGGTGCCATCAAGCCAATTATTATGTTCTTGATAAGATAGAGGTATCTCTAAATATGCATACGCTCTGTATTGTCCAGGCGCGTTCGCAACTGTGTATGTGTGAAATGTATTTGTGTTCCCATCAACTGCTGGAAATGTGACCCAAGAGTAAAAAAGTTCTGTTCTATAAGCTGCGTGGGCGTCCACCACGAACGTGACTGCACCTCCCTGGGCGGTGAGGCCATTTGCCAGTGTGCTGTGAGAGGTTGTCTCATGTTATCAGCTATTTGTACATTTTGGGGATTCGCCACGTTAGCAACACAAGAGTTCAGAGAAGGCATGCCAAAATGGGGTTTCCTTTTAAAGTTCAAGCTTGAACAACCGCCAGTTGTAATAGGATTACCTACACAGCTGTGGTGGAAATCCTCAGTACCACAGACGTCTCCGTATACGGCACTGAGGTGTCGTTATATCTAATGAGACAGAGATACTCCGGAGGACCCAAAAATTAGAGCCTGACCAAACGTTGGCCGTGCCATATTGCGTAGGCTCTCATTATTCTAATGAGACTACTGGATTTTGAGCAGCAAGATCGTCCACAGTGTGGGGGACTGAGTCTAGCCCACGGCGGGTGAAACTTGTTGCTCCAAATCCGGGCTTTGCTCTGGCTAACTAGCAGTGCCTCATCTCTCCCGGAAGGCAAAGATGATTGGGCAGCCGAGCGCATGACATATCGTACTTCTCAAGGAAGTCGTGGTCACTGAGGTCAAATCCGGTTCTCTCACTCACAATTCAGTCTCATATATAAATGACAATAAAAGCAGTATAGGTTTTAAAGATTGGTATAATAAAACAACTGCATTTTGGATAGCAAAGCGTGAGCTGATATAACCAGAACTACACAACACAACAATATTAAAATGGTGATGATGAGAGTGAAGCATAAGAATAATGCTATCATATTGCCACTAGAATTGATCGATTATTTCCTATCTGATTCATATTTTGAGCACAGCATTTTAAGCTCTAAACCTGCCTTTCAGGTTCCCCTGGGAGGACATCAACCCACATACCTGAGCAAAGGCCTGTATTCTGCGTCAGTATCTGCAGCGAAGAATTCAGCATCCAGTTGTGGTTCCCTGGCTGGAATCTCCCTCTTGACGTGTAATGGGACTAGAAAGTGTTTTTATAATTAACCCAGCAGATGTTCTAAGAAAATGTCCCTACGTAAGGATGTGTATTTTCTACAAATGTTGGAGACTAAACTTCTATCACGTTTACTAGCAATGTACCAGACTGTAGCCTTGACTGAAGCATAGCGTGATCAAGAATGCATTGTTTGAGAACGCAATGCAGAACTAAGCAAAACAATTAGATAGAAGAAATTAAAACAAGACCGTAAAACTGGTTATTGTAAAAATAACAATGCGAAGCTGGATAAAATATATCTAGGTTAAGGTGCACAGCGGCCTAGTGTATTAAATTAACGTGCATGGAGCTAGAACTAAAATGGCTACGCAACAGAGTCAGGTATTATGTGTGGGCTTCGCCCATGCATTTTGGGACCATTGGTCCACAGACAATAATGGGAACACTATCCGGACTTGTGTAGTTGCTGTACATATTTGTATATAATGAACTGTTACAGAGCTGTTTCCATATCTGGATTTTCGGTGATTACACTTGTTACAATCATTTCATTTTGTACTTGTGTTCTTCCATGGGGTGACGGGGTGTAAATGTAATGTTGATGCATGTATTTGTGTGTATGGTGTTGTGGGTGAGGGTGGGGGTGTTGCGTGTTGTGTGTGTGTGTGTGTGTGTGTGTATCACTCTCTCTTTCCTCCCCCTCCCCTGTGTGCTAGGTGCAGTGCTCACCGTGGTCGTCGCCGCCGTCTTTGTTGCTCCTGGTAGAAGAGGAGGTAAACCAACATTGGTAGCACCTGAAGTTCGGGCTCTATGGTGTTCTGGTTCCTCGTTGGGTGTCGAGAGGTGAGTGGTTTCCGTTCCAAAGACTATTTCCTCCGTGCTTTTTATGGCGTTGGTACCACCCCGGAAAGGCTGGCGGATTGGTGCCTTGTAATACAGTGGGCGGTACATTGCCTTCCGCCTGTCTGTTGGCGGTTATCGCCGCGGTGTTTGTTTTTACCGCTGTGGCGGTCGGAGTATTAAAGTGGCTGTCTGTGTTGGCGGTTTTCACCATGGTCGTGATTCCATTTTTTTACCACCGGCCTGTTGGCGGTATTACCGCCGCCTTAACACCAACCTCCAGGGTTGTAATGAGGGCCACAGTTTTGATGAACAAAGTGGACTATATTAAGGAAATTGATCGACAACTTTCAGACACTACAGCGTATCATAGACTTACTCAGAATCCCCTGAAAGAAGTTAATGATACAAAACAAAAGAAGCTTAGGGCCAGATGTATCAAAGGGTTTTCCCCATTCTATGTCTATGGGAAAATGTGTTCGTACATATGGCCCTTAGTTCCTGGAGAGACCAATGCCTTATTACAGACATGGAATATTGTTACATCTATAACGCTACTCCGATAACACCATGTATATATATTCTTCCCAAAATACCCAAAACAAACCCTTTTCCATCAGGCAGGCCCATCATCTCAGGGATTGGTTCTCCCACGAAAAGGCTATCTGAATTCATTGATCTTTTCTTACAACCTTTTGTAAATAACTTACCTTCATACATTAAAGACACAAAGGACCTATTAAGCAAAATTAGTGACTTTGAATGGACGGAAGGACACTTCTTGGTCACCTTGGGCGTCATCTCACTCTACACCAGTATCCCCAGGGCCAAGGGTATGATAGCCGTCCAATACTTTTTAGACAAGAGAGATGCCACTCTTTTGGAACATATTAACATGCTACTTGATCTTATTGACACTGTTCTGAACAACAATGTTTTTGTCCACTACGGTACATGGTACTATCCAATACAGGGGGTAGCCATGGGGGCAAACTTTTCCCCTTCCTTTGCCAACCTATACATGGGTTTCTTTTAAATGATACACCTTTGGCAAAACTGCCCACCAGAACTAATCCAACACATTTTATATTGGGACAGGTATATAGACGATGTACTGTTGTTCTGGTCGGGTGACTCTGATTCTCTTCATCATTTCATCCAACACCTGAATGACAACACATACAATATAAACTTTTCCAGTCAATACAGTACCACACAGGTTGATTTTCTTGATATTACATTATTTGTCAACAACAATAAAGTATGTTCTAAACTGTAAAGGAAACCTACGCCCTGCAATTCTATACTGCATGCTGAAAGTTCCCATCCTCTTTCACAAATCAAAGCTATTCCGTACGGAGAAGCTAACCGAATTAGACAGAACTGCAGTTTTGATAGCGATTTCTCAAGAGAATTACAATTGATGAAAAAGTGTTTTGCAACAACAGGTTATCCCATCAGCCTCATTACAAGGGCTAGCGATAGGATTAATACAATAAAACAAAAAAGCCTACTCACTGCATGTAGGAGGCTGGACTGTCTTGTAGTGAGTACCAAGGGGTACTTACACCTTGCACCAGGCCCAGGTATCCCTTATTAGTGTAGAGGGGTGTCTAGCAGCTTAGGCTGATAGAAAAGGTAGCTTAGCAGAGCAGCTTAGGCTGAACTAGGAGACGAGTGAAGCTCCTACAGTACCACTAGTGTCATATGCACAATATCATAACAAAACACAATACACAGATATACTAAAAATAAAGGTACTTTATTTTTATGACAATATGCCAAAGTATCTCAGTGAGTACCCTCAGTATGAGGATAGCAAATATACACAAGATATATGTACACAATACCAAAATATGCAGTAATAGCAATAAAAAACAGTGCAAACAATGTATAGTCACAATATAATGCAATGGGGGCACATAGGGATAGGGGCAACACAAACCATATACTCTAGAAGTGGAATGCGAACCATGAATGGACCCCAAACCTATGTGACCTTGTAGAGGGTCGCTGGGACTGTAAGAAAACAGTGAGGGTTAGAAAAATAGCCCACCCCAAGACCCTGAAAAGTGGGTGTAAAGTGCACCTAAGTTCCCCAAAGAGCACAGAAGTCGTGATAGGGGAATTCTGCCAGAAACAACAACACCAGCAATGCAACAACAATGGATTTCCTGACGAGAGTACCTGTGGAATAAGGGGACCAAGTCCAAGAGTCACGATCAAGTCGGGAATGGGCAGATGCCCAGGAAATGCCAGCTGTGGGTGCAAAGAAGCTGCCACCAGATGGTAGAAGCTCTGGATTCTGCAAGAACGACAAGGGCTAGAAACTTCTCCTTTGGAGGATGGATGTCCCACGTCGTTAAGAGTCGTGCAGAAGTGTTTTCGTGCAGAAAGACCGCAAACAAGCCTTGCTAGCTGCAAGGGTCGCGGTTAGGGTTTTTGGATGCTGCTGTGGCCCAGGAGGGACCAGGATGTCGCCAATTGCGTGAGGAGACAGAGGGGGCGTCCAACAAGACAAAGAGCCCACTCAGAAGCAAGCATCACCCGCAGAAGTGCCGGAACAGCACTACGAAGTGGAGTGAACCGGAGCTCACCCGAAGTCACAAATGAGAGTCCCACGCCGCCGGAGGACAACTCAGGAGGTCGTGCACTGCAGGTTAGAGTGCCGGAGACCCAGGCTTGGCTGTGCACAAAGGAAATCCTGGAAGAGTGCACAGGAGCCGGAGTAGCTGCAAAACACGCGGTTCCCAGCAATGCAGTCTAGCGTGGGGAGGCAAGGACTTACCTCCACCAAACATGGACTGAAGAGTCACTGGACTGTGGGAGTCACTTGGACAGAGTTGCTGAGTTCAAGGGACCTCGCTCGTCGTGCTGAGAGGAGACCCAGAGGACAGGTGATGCAGTTCTTTGGTGCCTGCGGTTGCAGGGGAAGATTCCGTCGACCCACGGGAGATTTCTTCGGAGCTTCTAGTGCAGAGAGGAGGCAGACTACCCCCACAGCATGCACCACCAGGAAAACGGTCGAGAAGGCGGCAGGATCAGTGATACAAGGTTGCAGTAGTCGTCTTTGCTACTTTGTTGCAGTTTTGCAGGCTTCCAGCGCGGTCAGCAGTCGATTCCTTGGCAGAAGGTGAAGAGAGAGATGCAGAGGAACTCTGATGAGCTCTTGCATTCATTATCTAAGGAATTCCCCAAAGCAGAGACCCTAAATAGCCAGAAAAGGAGGTTTGGCTACTTAGGAGAGAGGATAGGCTAGCAACACCTGAAGGAGCCCATCAGAAGGAGTCTCTGACGTCACCTGCTGGCACTGGCCACTCAGAGCAGTCCAGTGTGCCAGCAGCACCTCTGTTTCCAAGATGGCAGAGGTCTGGAGCACACTGGAGGAGCTCTGGGCACCTGCCAGGGGAGGTGCAGGTCAGGGGAGTGGTCACTCCCCTTTCCTTTGTCCAGTTTCGCGCCAGAGCAGGGCTGAGGGATCCCTGAACCGGTGCAGACTGGCTTATGCAGAGATAGGCACCATCGGTGCCCATCAAAGCATTTCCAGAGGCTGGGGGAGGCTACTCCTACCCCAGCCCTGACACCTTTTTCCAAAGGGAGCGGGTGTAACACCCTCTCTCTGAGGAAGTCCTTTGTTCTGCCTTCCTGGGCCAAGCCTGGCTGGACCCCAGGAGGGCAGAAACCTGTCTGAGGGGTTGGCAGCAGCAGCAGCTGCAGTGAAACCCCTGGAAAGGTAGTTTGGCAGTACCCAGGTCTGAGCTAGAGACTCGGGGGATCATGGAATTGTCTCCCCAATGCCAGAATGGCATTGGGGTGGCAATTCCATGATCCTAGACATGTTACATGGCCATGTTCGGAGTTACCATTGTGACGCTATACATATGTCGTGACATATGTATAGTGCACGCGTGTAATGGTGTCCCCGCACTCACAAAGTCCGGGGAATTGGCCCTGAACAATGTGGGAGCACCTTGGCTAGTGCCAGGGTGCCCACACACTAAGTAACTTAGCACCCAACCTTTACCAGGTAAAGGTTAGACATATAGGTGACTTATAAGTTACTTAAGTGCAGTGGTAAATGGCTGTGAAATAACGTGGACGTTATTTTACTCAGGCTGCACTGGCAGGCCTGTGTAAGAATTGTCAGATCTCCCTATGGGTGGCATAAGAAATGCTGCAGCCCATAGGGATCTCCTGGAACCCCAATACCCTGGGTACCTCAGTACCATATACTAGGGAATTATAAGGGTGTTCCAGTATGCCAATGTAAATTGGTGAAATTGGTCACTAGCCTGGTAGTGACAATTTGGAAAGAAATGAGCGAGCATAACCACTGAGGTTCTGGATAGCAGAGCCTCAGTGAGACAGTTAGTCATAACACAGGTAACACATACATGGCACACTTATGAGCACTGGGGCCCTGGCTGGCAGGGTCCCAGTGACACATACAACTAAAACAACATATATACAGTGAAATATGGGGGTAACATGCCAGTTAAGATGGTACTTTCCTACACAACCCCCCCCCAAACGAAGGACAATAAGACTAGCCATGATCTGATGAGTCTTCATTGTCTAAGTGGAAATATCTGGAGAGTCCATCTGCATTGGAGTGGGTACTCCCAGGTCTATGTTCCACTGTATAGTCCATTCCCTGTAGGGATATGGACCACCTCAACAATTTAGGGTTTTCACCTTTCATTTGTTTCAGCCAAAGTAGAGGTTTGTGGTCTGTCTGAACAATGAAGTGAGTGCCAAACAGGTATGGCCTCAACTTCTTCAGTGCCCAGACCACAGCAAAGGCCTCCCTCTCTATGGCAGACCAACGCTTTTCTCTAAGGGTCAACCTCCTGCTGATAAAAGCAACAGGTTGATCCTGGCCCTCAGAATTAAGTTGTGATAAGACTGCCCCTACCCCTAATTCAGATGCATCTGTTTGGACAATGAATTTTTTGGAGTAACAGGGGCTTTTCAGGACAGGTGCAGAGCACATGGCCTGCTTCAGCTCCTCAAAAGCTTTCTGACAGTTTGCTGTCCATAATACCTTTTTAGGCATTTTCTTAGATGTGAGGTCATTAAGAGGGGCTGCAATGGAGCCATAGGGCCTCATTATGACCCTGGCGGTAGAGAACCGCCAGGGCCAACGGGGGCGGGAGCACCGCCGACAGGCCGGCGGTGCTCCCTTGGGCATTCTGACCGCGGCGCTTTGGCCGCGGTCAGAACGGGAAAACCGGCGGTCTCCCGCCGGTTTTCCACTGCCCGTAAGAATCCTCCAAGGCCGAGGGGATTCTGACAATCCCTACCGTCATCCTGTTCCTGGCGGCTCGCCCGCCAGGAACAGGATGGCGGTAGGGATTGTCGTGGGGCCCCTGGGGGCCCCTGCAGTGCCCATGCCAATGGCATGGGCACTGCAGGGGCCCCCGTAAGAGGGCCCCGCTAGTATTTCACTGTCTGCGTAGCAGACAGTGAAATACGCGACGGGTGCAGTAGCACCCGTCGCACCTTCCCACTCCGCCGGCTCGATTACGAGCCGGCATCCTCGTGGGAAGGGAGTTTTTCCCTGGGCTGGCGGGCGGTCTTTTGGAGACCGCCCGCCAGCCCAGGGAAAAACTCATAATACCCTCCGCGGTCTTCTGACCGCGGAGCGGTATTATGGAGGGCGGCATCCTGGCGGGCGGCCTCCGCCGCCCGCCAGGGTCATAATGAGGCCAATAGTTCTTTATGAACCTCCTGTAGTACCCAGTGAGGCCTAAAAAGCCTCTCACCTGAGTCTGAGTTGTAGGGGGAACTCAATCTATAATAGTTTGGATTTTCCCCTGAAGTGGTGCAATCTGTTCTCCACCTACCAGGTGTCCCAGATAAACCACTTTCCCCTGCCCTATCTGGCACTTTGAAGCCTTGATAGTGAGGCCTGCCTTTTGCAGGGCCTCCAAAACTTTCCATAGGTGGACCAGGTGATCATCCCAGCTGGAGCTAAAGACAGCTATATCATCTAGATATGCTGCACTAAAAGCTTCCAGCCCTTGCAGGACTGTATTCACCAACCTTTGAAAAGTGGCAGGTGCATTTTTCAATCCAAAAGGCATTACTGTGAATTGGTAATGGCCTCCAATGGTTGAAAATGCAGTTTTTGCTTTTGCATCCTATGATAACTTGATCTGCCAATACCCTGCAGTCAAATCCAAGGTGCTTAGATACTTGGCAGATGCCAGTGTATCTATTAGCTCATCTGCCCTGGGTATAGGGTGAGCATCAGTTTTGGTTACCTGGTTGAGACCTCTGTAGTCAACACAAAATCTCATTTCCCTTTCACCATCTTTGGAATGAGGTTTTGGTACAAGTACCACAGGAGAGGCCCATGGACTTTCAGAGTGCTCAACCACTCCCAGTTCAAGCATTTTCTGCACTTCTTGCTTTATGCAGTCTCTGGCATGGTTAGGCTGCCTATGGATCTTACTTTTGACAGGCAAGCTGTCTCCAGTATCTATAGTGTGCTCACACCAAGAAGTGGTGCCTGGCACAGTAGAGAAGAGTTCAGAAAACTGACCCAGGAGATTTATGCAGTGGTCTTTCTGCTCAGCAATAAGACAATCTGCCAGTACTACACCTTCCACTAGAGCATCTTGTTCTGTGGAAGAGACGAGATCAGGGAGAGGGTCACTCTCTTCTTCCTGTCCCTCATCTGTTGCCATGAGCAGGGTGAGATCAGCCCTGTCATAGTAGGGTTTCAGGCGATTGACATGGAGCACCCTAAGGGGACTCCTGGCAGTGCCTAAGTCAAGTAAGTAGGTGACTTCACCCTTTTTTTAAACAATGATGTGGGGTCCACTCCATTTGTCTTGGAGTGCTCTTGGGGCCACAGGCTCCAAGACCCACACTTTCTGCCCTGGTTGGTACTGAACCAAAACAGCCTTCTGGTCATGCCATTGCTTTTGGAGCTCTTGGCTGGCCTGAAGGTTTTTACTGGCCTTTTTCATGTACTCAGCCATCCTAGATCTTAGGCCAAGTACATAGTCCACTATGTCTTGCTTTGGAGCTTTTAAAGGTTGTTCCCAACCCTCCTTAACAAGTGTTAGAGGACCTCTTACAGGGTGTCCAAATAGGAGTTCAAAGGGGCTGAAGCCCACTCCTTTTTGGGGTACCTCCCTGTAAGCAAAAAGGAGGCAAGGTAACAGGATATCCCATCTCCTGCGGAGTTTTTCAGGGAGTCCCATTATCATACCTTTGAGAGTTTTGTTAAATCTCTCCACCAGTCCATTTGTTTGTGGATGATATTGTGTGGTGAACTTGTATGTCACACCACATTCCTTCCACATGGCCTTTAAGTAAGCAGACATGAAATTGCTTCCCATGTCTGATACCACCTCTTTTGGGAAGCCCACCCTGGAAAAGATTCCCAGGAGGGCCTTTGCCACTGCAGGAGCTGTAGTGGTCCTTAGAGGAATTGCTTCAGGATATCTGGTGGCATGGTCCACTACCACCAATATAAACCTATTGCCTGAAGCAGTAGGAGGGTCAAGGGGGCCAACTATGTCAACCCCTACCCTTTCAAAGGGAACCCCAACCACAGGCAGTGGAATAAGGGGTGCCTTTGGAGTGCCACCTCTCTTGCCACTGGCTTGACAGGTTTCACAGGACTTACAAAATTCCTTTGTGTCCTCTGACATTCTAGGCCAATGAAACAAGGGAACAAGCCTGTCCCAAGTTTTCATTTGCCCCAAATGTCCAGCTAAGGGAATTTCGTGGGCTAGAGTTAGGAGGAACTTTCTGTATTCCTGAGGAATCACCAATCTCCTGGCAGCTTCAGGTTTTGGATCCCTTGCTTCAGTATACAAAAGGTTATCCTCCCAGTAAACTCTGTGAGAGTCACTGACATCCCCATTTGCTTGTTTGACAGCTTGCTGCCTTAGACCCTCTAGAGTGGGACAGGTATGCTGTGCCACACTCAGCTCCTCCCTGGCAGGCCCCCCTTCATCCAAAAGCTCAACAGTGTCTGCTTACAGCTCCTCTGGTGTAGGTTCTGCACAGGGTGGAAATTCTTCTTCCTCAGAAGTTGAATCCACTGTAGAGGGAGGGATAGTAGGTAGTGTTTTACCTTTACTAACCCTAGCTTTAGGGAGCACTTGGTCCATTCTTCCAGGATCCAAGTCACCCTGTCCTTTTTGCTTTTTGGACTGAGCCCTGGTTAAAGCAAAAATATGCCCTGGAATGCCCAGCATTGCTGCATGAGCCTCCAACTCCACTTCTGCCCAAGCTGATGTCTCTAAATAGTTCCCTAGTAGACAGTCTACAGGTAAATCTGAGGCAACCACAACTTTCTTTGGACCAGTAACCCCCCCCCCAGTTGAGATTCACAACAGCCATGGGGTAGCTAAGAGTGTTGTTATGAGCAACGGTTACTTGGTACTGGTGACCAAGTAGGTGTTGTTCAGGGTAGACCAGTTTCTCTATTACCATGGTAACACTGGCACCTGTGTCCCTGTAGGCCTGAACCTCAACACCATTTATTAGGGGTAGTTGCTTGTACTTATCCATATTAAGGGGACAAGCAACCAAGGTGGCTAAATCAATAGCCCCCTCAGAGACCAACACAGCCTCTGTGGTCTCCCTAATCAGACTAACCCCAACTAAATTACCAAAAGTGAGCCCAGCTACTCCCTTGGATTGGCTATTAGTAGGTTTGCTCCCACCACCACTGCTATTACTAGGGGCACTAGGTGTAGCAGCAGGGGTTGTAGTGGTAGGAGGCTTGGTGCTTTTCTTTGGACAACTGGGATCTGTTGTCCAATGGCCTTTTATTTTACATAAATAGCACCATGGTTTCTTTTCTTTGTTTTGATTTGAAGAGGATTTGCCCCCCCCCCCACCAGAGTGTTTTTGTGGGCCTGATGAAGACTCATTTTTAGATTTGTCCCTACCCTTGTCAGAAGACTTACCATCCTTCTTCTTGCCATCCTTGTCACCCCCTGTATGAAGTTTTCTGTTCACCCTTGTTCTGACCCATTTGTCTGCCTTCTTTCCCAATTCTTGGGGAGAGGTCAGATCAGAGTCTACCAGGTACTGGTGTAACAAATCAGACACACAATTATTAAGAACATGCTCTCTCAGGATTAAGTTATACAGGCTTTCATAGTCAGAAACTTTACTGCCATGTAACCACCCCTCCAAGGCCTTCACTGAATGGTCAACAAAGTCTACCCAGTCTTGTGAAGACTCCTTTTTGGTTTCTCTGAACTTCATTCTGTACTGTTCAGTGGTTAAGCCATAACCATCTAGGAGTGCATTCTTAAGAACTGTAAAATTATTGGCATCACTTTCCTTAACAGTAAGGAGCCTATCCCTACCCTTTCCACTGAAAGATAGCCATAGGATAGCAGCCCACTGCCTTTGAGGGACCTCCTGTACAACACAGGCCCTCTCAAGTGCAGCAAACCACTTGTTAATGTCATCCCCCTCCTTGTATGGGGGAACTATCTTGTGCAGATTCCTAGAATCATGCTCTTTTGCAGGATGACTATTTGGAATACTGCTGCTGCCACCATGGGGTCCTAACCCCAACCTCTGCCTTTCTTTTTCTAAATCAAAGGACTGACTGTCTAAATCCAGCTGTTGTTTCTTGAGCTTCAGCCTGGATTGTTCCACTCTCAATCTATTGAGCTCCCTTTCTAACATTCTGTCTTCAGGGAGGGTGGGTTGGGCATGCCTTGACACAGAAGAATGGTGAGAATTAAAAGAGGGAGACCTGGCCCTAACAGATGGCACACTAACATTCTGGCCTACAGAAGTAACACTCCTACTGTGATGAGAAGCAACACTATTACTGTGATGTGAGTTCACATCAGTACCAGCTATGCTAGGTGTCCTGCTAAGGGGCAGGTTGGGAAGGTTCCCTTCTAAATCTTTTGCTAGGGGTGCCCCAGGGTCAGATTGAAAACCATCAGCTAATTTCTCACCAGAAGTGCCAACTAAGGTCTTATCTTGTTCAATGAGCATATTAACTAACAGTTGTCTTGAGGGATTCTTCCCTACCCCTAAACCTCTATCTATGCAGAGACTCCTTGCTTCCTTCCAGCTACGGTTGTCATAAGCTGTGCTGACCAGATCAAGAGTTTGGCCTGTACCAGACATGATAGACAAGAGCTTAAGGGACAGAAAAAGAAAGAAAAAGTTTCAGAACTTTTTAAAGAACAGAAAAAAAACTTTTTAAACTTTTAAAGAACTTTTTGAAAGTTTTAGAGGTACTTTTCAGCACTTAGCAAGAAGAGTAAGAGAAGAAAAGCAAAACTTTTTGGTTAGGTGTACATACACTGAACTTGTTTTGTATATTTTTCTCTTATGAAAAGTACAATATGACAAAGTGGTAAGTAGTTGCAAAGTACTTATCCCACCGCTGCACAACCAATGTAGGAGGCTGGACTGGCTTGTAGTGAGTACCAAGGGGTACTTACACCTTGCACCAGGCCCAGGTATCCATTATTAGTGTAGAGGGGTGTCTAGCAGCTTAGGCTGATAGAAAAGGTAGCTTAGCAGAGCAGCTTAGGCTGAACTAGGAGACGAGGGAAGCTCCTACGGTACCACTAGTGTCATATGCACAATATCATAACAAAACACAATACACAGATATACTAAAAATAAAGGTACTTTATTTTTATGACAATATGCTAAAGTATCTCAGTGAGTACCCTCAGTATGAGGATAGCAAATATACACAAGATATATGTACACAATACCAAAATATGCAGTAATAGCAATAGAAAACAGTGCAAACAATGTATAGTCACAATAGAATGCAATGGGGGCACATATAGATAGGGGCTACACAAACCATATAGTCTAGAAGTGGAATGCGAACCATGAATGGACCCCAAACCTATGTGACCTTGTAGAGGGTCGCTGGGACTGTAAGAAAACAGTGAGGGTTAGAAAAATAGCCCACCCCAAGACCCTGAAAAGTGGGTGTAAAGTGCACCTAAGTTCCCCAAAGAGCACAGAAGTCGTGATAGGGGAATTCTGCCAGAAACAACAACACCAGCAATGCAACAACAATGGATTTCCTGACGAGAGTACCTGTGGAACAAGGGGACCAAGTCCAAGAGTCACGATCAAGTCGGGAATGGGCAGATGCCCAGGAAATGCCAGCTGTGGGTGCAAAGAAGCTGCCACCAGATGGTAGAAGCTCTGGATTCTGCAAGAACGACAAGGGCTAGAAACGTCCCCTTTGGAGGATGGATGTCCCACGTCGTGAAGAGTTGTGCAGAAGTGTTTTCATGCAGAAAGACCGCAAACAAGCCTTGCTAGCTGCAAGGGTCGCGGTTAGGGTTTTTGGATGCTGCTGTGGCCCAGGAGGGACCAGGTTGTCGCCAATTGCGTAAGGAGACAGAGGGGGCATCCAGCAAGACAAAGAGCTAACTCAGAAGCAAGCAGCCCCCGCAGAAGTGCCGGAACAGGCACTATGAAGTGGAGTGAACCGGAGCTCACCCGAAGTCACAAATGAGAGTCCCACGCCGCCGGAGGACAACTCAGGAGGTCGTGCACTGCAGGTTAGAGTGCCGGGGACCCAGGCTTGGCTGTGCACAAAGGAAATCCTGGAAGAGTGCACAGGAGCCGGAGTAGCTGCAAAACATGCGGTTCCCAGCAATGCAGTCTAGCGTGGGGAGGCAAGGACTTACCTCCACCAAACTTGGACTGAAGAGTCACTGGACTGTGGGAGTCACTTGGACAGAGTTGCTGAGTTCAAGGGACCTCGCTCGTTGTGCTGAGAGGAGACCCAGAGGACCGGTGATGCAGTTCTTTGGTGCCTGCGGTTGCAGGAGGAAGATTCCGTCGACCCACGGGAGATTTCTTTGGAGCTTCTAGTGCAGAGAGGAGGCAGACTACCCCCACAGCATGCACCACGAGGAAAACAGTCGAGAAGGCGGCAGGATCAGCATTACAAGGTCACAGTAGTAGTCTTTGCTACTTTGTTGCAGTTTTGCAGGCTTCCAGCGCGGTCAGCAGTCGATTCCTTGGCAGAAGGTGAAGAGAGGGATGCAGAGGAACTCTGATGAGCTCTTGCATTCGTTATCTAAGGAATTCCCCAAAGCAGAGACCCTAAATAGCCAGAAAAGGAGGTTTGGCTACTTAGGAGAGAGGATAGGCTAGCAACACCTGAAGGAGCCTATCAGAAGGAGTCTCTGACGTCACCTGCTGGCACTGGCCACTCAGAGCAGTCCAGTGTGCCAGCAGCACCTCTGTTTCCAGGATGGCAGAGGTCTGGAGCACACTGGAGGAGCTCTGGGCACCTCCCAGGGGAGGTGCAGGTCAGGGGAGTGGTCACTCCCCTTTCCTTTATCCAGTTTCACGCCAGAGCAGGGCTGAGAGATCCCTGAACTGGTGCAGACTGGCTTATGCAGAGATAGGCACCATCTGTGCCCATCAAAGCATTTCCAGAGGCTGGGGGAGGCTACTCCTCCCCAGCCCTGACACCTTTTTCCAAAGGGAGAGGGTGTAACACCCTCTCTCTGAGGAAGTCCTTTGTTCTGCCTTCCTGGGCCAAGCCTGGCTGGACCCCAGGAGGGCAGAAACCTGTCTGAGGTGTTGGCAGCAGCAGCAGCTGCAGTGAAACCCCGGGAAAGGTAGTTTGGCAGTACCTGGGTCTAAGCTAGAGACTCGGGGGATCATGGAATTGTCTCCCCAATGCCAGAATGGCTTTGGGGTGGCAATTCCATGATCCTAGACATGTTACATGGCCATGTTAGGAGTTACCATTGTGACGTTATACATATGTCGTGACATATGTATAGTGCACGCGTGTAATGGTGTCCCCGCACTCACAAAGTCAGGGGAATTTGCCCTGAACAATGTGGGAGCACCTTGGCTAGTGCCAGGGTGCCCACACACTAAGTAACTTAGCACCCAACCTTTACCAGGTAAAGGTTAGACACATAGGTGACTTATAAGTTACTTAAGTGCAGTGGTATATGGCTGTGAAATAACGTGGATGTTATTTCACTCAGGCTACACTGGCAGGCCTGTGTAAGAACTGTCAGATCTCCCTATGGGTGGCATAAGAAATGCTGCAGCCCATAGGGATCTCCTGAAACCCCAATACCCTGGGTACCTCAGTACCATATACTAGGGAATTATAAGGGTGTTCCAGTATGCCAATGTAAATTGGTGAAATTGGTCACTAGCCTGTTAGTGACAATTTGGAAAGAAATGAGAGAGCATAACCACTGAGGTTCTGGATAGCAGAGCCTCAGTGAGACAGTTAGTCATAACACAGGTAACACATACAGGGCACACTTATGAGCACTGGGGCCCTGGCTGGCAGGGTCCCAGTGACACATACAACTAAAACAACATATATACAGTGAAATATGGGGGTAACATGACAGGCAAGATGGTACTTTCCTACACTGCATCCAACAAATAGAAACACAGAGAGCATAGGAAACTTTCTCTTATTATTCCTTGTAGTGTCCTAAGTGCTCACATATATATAATTCTCCATAAAACTGGTCTTTCCTGTTGGCTGATAACACCTTAAATGAGGGCATTACAACTACACCTAGTGCTACATTTAGCAGAGGCCACATGCTACGTGACCATTTGTGTCATAGCTTCCTACAACCGGATATCACAAAAACATGGTTACTCAAAACCCCTTGAGTTCTTATAACTGTGGCAACTGTAATATATGTGACTATGTTATAGGCAAGATAAGTACTTTCCAATACAACACTAAGGTGACACACAGAATTTCAAAATTCATTAACTATAACACTAGACATGTAGTATATTGTTTACTATGTGTTTGTAAACATATCTATGTTGGCAGTACTATAATGCCTCAGAAAGAATTCAAGAACATTACAGAGCTATCCGTACCAGCAATAAAGACTATCATTTTGCTACACATTATCAGTTTACCCATGGACAGAGAGAAGTCTTAGGCATCAAAGTACATGGCATAGACGCTGCTGGTATCCTACCACGAGGAGGTGATAAGACACTAACCTTGAGACGCGTGGAAAGTATTTGGACCATCAAACTTAGAGCGGTTGAGGATGGTCTCAACACAGATAAAGACTCACATGTGTTTCTCTAATTATCTATCAAGAACCATACATTGTTTGCCCAACCAGCAGTATTAATCTTTACTTTTGGAGTCTTTTAAACACTTAGTTGGTGACATTCTACATATTTATGACTATACAATTCCAGTCAAGAATATAATAAGTATTGCTGAGAGTACTGTGATACAATACTAGTATTTCATGCCAAAATTATGTGATTCTTATCAGTTGTTGACCTTCTGATATATTTTGCATTGCATCTACAATTTCACTAACTAATGAGATCTCATAGGCACTCGATATCTGTACACTGTCTCTGTAATTGTTGTTTTTCCAATTTTTGAAATGTATCAATTGTGTTTGTTTTCTGTCTTTTTTGCCTGTTTCTGAATATTGACATTATTTTTTATTGTTTTTGGCCTTTGCTCTGTAGACACTTTTTCTCACTTAAGGTTGTATCCTTAAATTCCAACATTATGGTTTGCCAAGTATTCAGGCCATAGTAACATTTATAATCAATATCCAATACGTGTTTAAACCCTTCTGTGCAGCGGACGTAATGGTTACGTCCCGCGGCACAGTGCTCGTATGCTGAGGACGTAACCATTACGTCCTGGGCACAGAGCTCAGAGGGAGCGCTAGTGCTCCCTCTATGGTCTTCCCTCCCCCCCCCCCCCCCAAGGCAGGGATGGAAGGGGAAGCGTAAAGCGTTCCACCTTTTGAAATGCCCACTAGACACCAGGGATTTATTTATGAAATGGAAATTGGCATGAGGGGAGCGACCCATTGGCCAAGAATCGCTCCCCAGGGGGTATTTTTTTAAAGGCATTTTATGCCCCCCCCGGGGGGGCAGAAACCTCTAGGCACCAGGGATCTTTTTCTTTTGTTTGTTTTCTTTTTTTTTTTGTTTTTTAGATGTGGGGAGCGAACCCTTATGCAAGGGTCGCTCCCCTAGGAGGCAAATTATATTTAGGCCATTTCTGCCCCCCTTGGGGGCAGATTGGCCTATTTTTATGAGGCCAATCAAACACTAGACACCAGGGAGGTTTTTTATTAATGTAAATTTCACGCAAAGGGAGAAACCCCTTAGGCAAGGGTCACCCCGGGGGGGGCACATTTATTTTAGGCCATTTCTGCCCCCCTGGGGGCAGATCGGCCTATTGTTGTGAGGCTGATCTGCCCCCAGGGGGGGCAGAAATCTCTAGGCGCCAGGGATAATTATGTTTTTGTTTGGTTTCTTTTGTTTGGTTTTTTAGAGATGGGGAGCGACCCATTAGGCAAGGGTCACTCCCCCGGGGCCAAATTGTATTTAGATCATTTCTGACCCTCTTGGGGGCAGATTGGCCGATTTTTGTTAGCTCAATCTGCCCCAAGGGTGGCAGAAGCCACTAGGCACCGGGGATTTTTTTTGTGGCAATTTCACGCAAGGGGAGCGACCCCTTAGGCAATGGTTGCTCCCTGGTGGGCATTTTTTTTCATGGCCTTTTCTGCCCCCGGGGGGGGGGGGGGGGGGGGGTAGAAACCTCTAGGCGCCAGGGATCATTTTTTTTTCTTTTTTTTTAGAGGTGGGGGCGCGACCCCTTAGGCAAGGGTCGCTCCCCTAGTGGGCAAATTATATTTAGTTCATTTCTAACCCCCTTGTGGGCAAATTGGACTATTTTTATGAGGCCAACCTGCCCCCAAGGGTGTCAGAAACCACTAGACACCAAGGAGTTTTTTTTTTACACGAATTTCACGCAAGGGGAGCGACCCCTTAGGCAAGGGTAACTCCTGGGGGGAATTTATTTTAGCCCATTTCTGCCCCCGGGGGTAGCAGAAACGTCTTGGCGCCAGGGAAAATTATTTGTAGTTTTTTTTTGTTTGTTTGTCTGTTTTTTAGAGGTGGGGAGCGACCCCTTAGGCAAGGGTGGCTCCCCCGGGGGGGGGGGGGGAATTGTATTTAGACTATTTCTGCCCCCGTGGGGGCGGATCAGCCGATTTTTGTTACGCCAATCTGCCCCCAAGGGTGACAGAAACCAATTAGGCACCAGGGATTGGTGTGTGTGTATGCGTGTGTTTTCTTTAGTGGGGGAGCCCCTTGGGTAAGGGTCGCTCCCCATCGGGGCACATTACTGTTGGCCATATCTTCCCCCCTTGGGGGCAGATGGGCCTATTTTTGGAAGGCCCATCTGCCCCCAACGGGGGGCAGAAAGCCCGCCATAGACCAGGGAAGTTTTTTTCCCCAAAATAAATGGGGCCAAAGTTGTTCTACCCACCAGTGAGCAGATGGGGCAATTACCCCTGATCCACACCCCGGGGTGCAGAAAGTCTACTAGATGCCAGGGAATTAAAAAAAAAAAAAGTATTGGGGTGGTGGCTACCAACCAGTATGGGCCTGGTTATGGACTTTGGGACGCTGCCATGTAGAAAAATCCACAAGACCTAGACACATCTAAAAAATAAATACCTGGGTGATTCCAGGGTGGTGTGTTTCACATGCACCCCGCACCATTTGCGTACCCACAATGCCCTGCAAACCTTCAACTTGGCTGGAAATCACACATTTTTCCCACGTTTTTGTGATGGAACCTTCAGGAACTGCAGGAATCCACAAAATTCCTACCACCCAGTATTGTCTCATCTATACCGATAAAAATTCTGATGCACTTCTCAGCCTAAAAATGTTTTTTTGCAAACTGCCCTTTTGGACCCCCTTTGGTACCCCTCAATATTGACATGTTTTGGCTCTTCCCTTTCACAAGCACGTGGCCCACTTACACAAATGAGGTATCATTTTTACCGGGAGACTGAGGGGAACGTTGAGTGGTATGAAATTTGTCCCAGTGTGGTAATCCCACACAGAAATGTTGAAAAAAATTGATTTTGTTAGCTAAATTGGAGGTTTGCTGAGGATTTTGGGTAAGAAAATATTGGGGGATCCACGTAAGTCACACATCCCTGGACTCCCTCAGGTGTCTAGATTTCAGAAATGTCTGGGTTTGGTAGGTTTCCCTAGATGGCTGCTGAGCCCAGGACCAAAAACGCAGGCGTCCCCCGCAAAAACAGGTAGTTTTGTTTTTGATAATTTTTATGTGTCCAGATAGTGTTTTGGGGCAATTTCTTTCGCGGGCAGTAGGCCTACCCACAAAAGTGAGGTACCATTTTTATCGGGAGACTTGGGGGAACGCTGGGTGGGAGGAAATTTGTGGCTCCTCTCTGATTCCAGATCTTTCTGTCACCGAGATGAGAGGAAAAAGTGTTTTGGGGCCAAATTTTGAGGTTTGCAAAGGATTCTGATTAACAGAACCTGGTCAGAGCCCCACAAGTCACCTCATCTTGGATTCCCCTAGGTGTCTAGTTTTAAAAAATGCACTGGTTTGCTAGGCTTCCCCAGGTGTCGGCTGAGCTAGAGGCCAAAATCCACAGGGAGGCACTTTGTAAAAAACACCTCTGTTTTCTGTGGAAAAATGTGATGTGTCCACGTTGTGTTTTGGGGAATTTCGTTTCGGGGGCGCTAGGCCTACCCACACAAGTGAGGTACAATTTTTATCGGGAGACTTGGTAGAACGCTGGGTGGAAGGAAATTTGTGGCTCCTCTCAGATTCCAGAACTTTCTGTCACCGAATGAGAGGAAAAAGTGTTTTTTTGGCCAAATTTTGAGGTTTGCAAAGGATTCTGGGTAACAGAACCTGGTCAGAGCCCCACAAGTCACCCCATCTTGGATTCCCCTAGGTGTCAAGTTTTCAAAAATGCGCTAGTTTGCTAGGTTTCCCTAGGTGCCGGCTGAGCTAGAGGCCAAAATCCACAGGTAGGCACTTTGTGAAAAACACCTCTGTTTTCTGTGGAAAAATGTGATGTGTCCACATTGTGTTTTGGGGCTTTTCCTTTTGCAGGCGCTACCCCCACAAGTGAGGTACCATTTATATCAGGAGACTTGGGGGAACGCTGGATAGAAGGAAATTTGTGGCTCCTCTCAGATTCCAGAACTTTCTGTCACTGAAATGAGAGGAAAAAGTGTTTTCTTTGGCCAAATTCTGAGGTTCGCAAAGGATTCTGGGTAACAGAACCTGGTCAGAGCCCCACAAGTCACCCCATCTTGGATTCCCCTAGGTGTCTAGTTTTCAAAACTGCGCAGGTTTGCTAGGCTTCCCTAGGTGTCGGCTGAGCCACAGGCCAAAATCCACAGCTAGGCACTTTGTAAAAAACAGTTCGGTTTTCTTTGTGAATATGTGATGTGTCCACACTGTGTTCTGGGGCATTTCCTTTCGTGGGTGCTAGGCCTACCCACACAATTGAGGTACCATTTTTGTTGGGAGACATAGGGTAACACAGAATAGCAAAACAAGTGTTATTGCCCCTTGTCTTTTTCCACGTTTTCCTTCCAAATATAAGACAGTGTGTAAAAAAGATGTCTATTTGAGAAATGCCCTGTAATTCACATGCTAGTATGGGCACCCTGAAATTCAGAGATGTGCAAATAACCACTGCTTCTCAACACCTTATCTTGTGGCCATTTTGGAAATACAAAAGTTTTCTAGATACCTATTTTTCACTTTTTATATTTCAGCAAATGAATTGCTGTCTACCCGGTATAGAATGAAAACCCATTGCAAGGTGCAGCTCATTTATAGGCTCTGGGTACCTAGGGTTCTTGATGAACCTACAAGCCCTATATATCCCCGCAACCAGAAGAGTCCAGCAGACGTAACAGTATATTGCTTTAAAAAATCTGACATCGCAGGAAAAAGTTACAGAGTAAAACGTAGAGATAAATTGCTGTTTTTTTCACCTCAATTTCAATATTTTTTTATTTCAGCTGTTATTTTCTGTAGGAAACACTTGTAGGATCTACACAAATGACCCCTTGCTGAATTCAAAATTTTGTCTACTTTTCAGAAATGTTTAGCTTTCTGGGATCCAGCGCTGGTTTCTCACCTATTTCGGCCACTAACTGGAAGAAGGCTGAAAGCACAAAAAATGGTAATAATGGTGTATGTCCCAGTAAAATGTCAAAATTGTGTTGAAAAATTGGGTTTTCTAATTCAAGTCTGCCTGTTCCTGAAACCTGGGAAGATGGTGATCTTACTGCCATTTTCAGGGGAAAAACCACGAGCCGCCGTCTGCAGCCCTTTTTTCCCCATTTTTTTTTTAAAAACCGAAATATTCGCTGTATTTTGGCTAATTTCTTGGTCTCCTTAAGGGCAACCCACAAAGTCTGGGTACCTCTAGAATCCCTAGGATGTTGGAAAAAAAGGACGCAAATTTGGCGTGGGTAGCTTATGTGAACAAAAGTTATGAGGGCCTAAGCAAGAACTGCCCCAAATAGCAAAAAAAAGGCGAAGGAAGGGAAAAGGCCTGGCAGCGAAGGGGTTAATCATTTCGTCAATTAACCTTTTACGTATAATGATGTCAGGCACTAGGCATTACGCTCCAAGATGGCCTCCCTCTTTTTCCCCTTGGGATATTTCTCTTTCACCGGACAAGTCAGTTTTTTGTTTCTACTCTTACGCATCCCCTCATATAACACACCTGCATAATCGTGGCGCTTTCACAAACTAACCAAGGCGTTCCCGCAACTTTCGGCTTGGACATGAGAGGTGAGTCTGCTTCTTCGAAGTTGTTCATGATAGCGTAGTTTTTCATCGTGATTGTAACACTAATTTCTGCATTACAATTATCGTTTTCCCCTGGTCATAAATTTTTCGATAGCATTTTTTCATTTATTGGAGTTACCATTTACTTTACGGGCAGGGCAATTTTCCGTAAGGGCTCCTAGATGCAAGAGGGATCTTTAATAATTTGTTTCCCATGTTTACCTTTACTGTCTCGGTAGTAACAACAAAGGTTTTTTTGGCTTAAAAGGTATCGCTGCTATAATTCATTCGATGGTATCTATTTATTGATTGTGTAACTACTCATATTACTGGCATGGCTTTAACCGGCAAAGTTTGGATAACGGAAACTGACTTTTGGAGAGCTCTTTTGTACTTCTCACCAAATTGTGAACATACTTTTGGCAAACTATGCCTTATTATTGTTATATTTCTATTCGGTTAACGTTTTAACCCCTCACTCCTCGGTTTTACTGATACATTTTTTTGTTATATTTCGTATGTCTCATGATACAATTGTATCTGTGCCATTTAACCCGATAAGTGTACCGCCCTAACCGAGTTTTTGATAAATTTTTACTAGACGCTAATCATGGCCCAATTTTATTCACAAACTCCACTGAACTTGTCCAACTCTTAACAGGCGCTGTTAGGTAAGTTTCTGGGTTATATCCGTGTTATTTCTAGTTGGCAGTAATCTTTCCCTGGTTTCGCACTTGCAACCATTCACGGTCTTTTGGACCGTTAATTCTATGTTTTATTATGGTTCTCCATCACAGTGTGCATGGGTGATTTTTTTATTTGTATTTTTATATTTTATTTTATTTTTTACATTATCGATGACCTTTGTATTTATGTTTTGGTTTTAATATTTGGGATAGTTTTGCTGTTGGATAACACTATTTAGCTAGAGGCCCATACAATTAATCCAGTTTATTATACATTTGGATACAGTGGAACAGTTTATTTTTATTTTTATTGTTTGTGCAAGTTATTTTGCAAATTGTTTTATCATACTGATATACTTTCTCACTTCTTTTTTTTTCCTAAAGAATATTTCTAGTACAAATTTTTCTATTAGACTTTGACGCTATCCTCCTTGTTATAAGGTATGCAGTTTCTTTATTTTAACAATTGATTATCCTTTTCAGATAATTCTTAGGTACTATTGTTGTCTTTCAGTTGAACCTTGTTTAAATTTTACCACCACCCACACTGTGTGTTTTTGTAGCATTCCTCTATGGTGCTCACTCAAACTGACTTACCACTACTTTGATCGTTGTGGGATTCGGCTTCACTATTTTATCTTCCGCTCATCTCTTCTACAACCCACTTTTTGGCTTTTATACAACCTAGCAGGGCGTAGGACTTTTCTTCTCGTAAGGTTTCTTTAAGCATGGCATTATGGATTTCTATAATAGCCTTACAGCCCTGTTATTGTAAATATGTTACCCCTGTTTTCATATGCATATTGATCTTTTCAGCCTTGAGAAAGTCTGGATGAGGAAACATGTGTTGGCTGCTTTCTTGGATGTTCCATGCTTTTGAAAGAATAAATCTATAGCAATCACAGGACACGTCTAAGACTTTAATTGAATTACTTGATCTCATATATGGACTTTTTGCATACTGTTTGGTGTGCCTTGAATTAGTCTAAGAAGATCATAGCTCACACTGATGCTTCAGAGGTAGGGGTTGGGGCAGTTCTTTCACAACTCAATGCAGAGGGCCAGGATCAACCAGTTGCATTTATCAGCAGAAGGCTGACCCCCAGAGAAAAGCATTGGTCAGCCATAGAGAGGGAGGCCTTTGCTGTGGTCTGGGCCTTGAAGAATTTGAGACCATACCTCTTTGGTACTCACATCATTGTTCAGACAGACCACAAACCTCTCTTATGGCTCAAGGAGAAAACACAAAATTGTTGAGGCGGTCAATTTCTTTACAGGGAATGGACTTTACAGTGGAAAATGGACGTGGGAGTAACCACTCCAATGTAGATGGACTCTCCAGATATTTCCACTTAGACAATGAAGACTCAAATTGGCAAGGTTAGCCTTATTGTCCCTCATTTAGGGGGGGGGGGTTGTGTAGGAAAGTACCCTCTTTTTGCCATGGTTACCTCCATTTTCAGCCTGATGTCAGTGTGCTTGACTGTGTTCACTGGGATCTTGCTAACCGGGACCCCAGTGATTATGCTCTCTCTCCTCTAAATTTGATTGTTGCATATGATAACCCAGTATTTCACCCACAAATGGCATGCTGTGCCCCCTTATAAGAATATAGTATACTGTACTTGGGTACCCAGGGCATTGGGGATCCCTATGGGCTGCAGCATATCTTTTTCCACCCATAGGGAGGGTATGCAAATGCGTCTGCAGGACTGCCAATGCAGCCTGCATGAAAGGGTGCATGCACTCTTTCACTGCCATTTACACTGCACCAGGTAACTTATAAGTAACCCCGATAGCAGGCTCTCCAGCCCAGATGACAGGGTGCAAATTACCTGTATATGAGGTCACCCCTGCACTAGCAGAGGTGCCCCCACAACTTCCAGGACCATTTTCCTAGACTTCGTGAGTGCGGCAACGCCATTTCACGAATGCACTGGACATATGTCACTACCTATGTCCAGCTGCATAATGGTAATTCGGAACATGGGCATGTTGGGTATCAAACATGTTGGAATCATATCCCATGGCTTTTGCAAGCATTGGTTGTATGATTTCTTGCACTCTGGGGGATTCTTAGATACCACCAGTACTGCCATTACAGCCTTCTGAGGTTTTCCAGGCAGCCCCAGCTGCTGCCACCTCACAGACAGATTTCTGCCCTCCTGTTGCTTGAAAAGCTCAAGCCCAGGAAGGCAGAACAAAGGATTTCCTTTGGGAGAGGGGTGTTGCACCCTCTCCCTTTTTAAATGGGTATTAAAGGTGTGGGAGGGGTAGCCTCCTCAAGCCACTGGAAATGTTTTGAAGGGCACATTTGGTGCCGTCCTTGCATAATTCATTTACATCGGTTCAGGGACCCCAACTCCCTTCTCTGGCGCGAACCTGGATAAGGGAAACAGGAGTGACCCGAGGGGTGGTGCTCAGAGCTCCTCCAGAGGGTCCCTCTGTTTTGCCGTCTTGGATTTCAAGTTGGCAGGGAACTCTTGGAGCATCTGAGTGGCCAGTGCCAGCACATGATGTCAGAGCCCTCCCCTGATGGGTACTTACCTGGTTAGGTGACCAATCCCCCTTTCAGAACTATTTAGGGTCTCTCCTTTGGGTGGTTCTTCAGATTCGGATTGCAAGACTCCATCAGGAATCCTCTGCATCCTCCACTTCAACTTCTCACCGAAGAAACTGCACCTGGACCCTCCAGGAACGCTACAAACTGCAGCAAAGTAGCAAGACGCCTTCTGCAACATTGTATCTTCAGCTCCTGCCAGCAACTGCAACTGTCTCCCAGTCGTGCATCCTCTTAGGACAGCTCATCTTCAGCCTGCAACAGAAGAGCAAAAGAATCTCCCTTGGGGTGAAAGGAGTCCCTTCCCTGCTTCAGCAGGCATCTACTGCAAGGATGACTGGTTGCGTGGATCCCCTCTCCTGCTGAGCTGCATGGATCCTGCATCACAGGTGGTGGACTTAAGTGGTCCCGAAGGTCCTGACGTCCTATTGTCCAACATTGGTGGAGGTAAGAGCTTGCCTTCCCATGCAAGACAGTACCCCTTTGTTCTGCGTGTTTTGCAGTTGCCAAGATTTGTTGGCATCCTTCCAAGACGTTCTTCATGCATCTTGCAGCTCCAGCCCCCAGCACTTTATCCTGGTATGCTCAGCTTCCGGAGTGGTTCTCCGGCGGCGTGGGAGTCTTTGTCATAGTGGTGCATAGGCCTCTTTTGCACCTTCCTTTGTCCCCGTGCTGTGGGACTCCTGTGCATGCTGCCTGATTTTCTGTGGGCTCTCTGAGTTGCTGAGAGCCCCCTTTGACTCACCCTCCTGGGTAGAGTCCACCTGGTCCTTCCTGGTCCCGGGCAGCGCAATTTTCTGCTAACCGCGAGCTGTGTGTGTGTCAATGCGGACTCCAGCAATGAAACCAGACAGCAATCCTCCATCCGGTGTGGGACATAACTTGCACCAACCAGGAACCTGACTCCTTCTTCTTGGGTCCCATACTGACTGTTCTCCTTCACCTGTGGTTCTTCTTTTGCACCTTCATCCTGGTTAGCATGAGCTCCTGTTCTCCCTGGACTCTTCTGTGATTCTTGGACTTGGTCCTCTTCTTCCACAGGTCTTCAGGTCCAGGAAGCTACTGTTGGTGTCTTGAAGTCTCTTCTGGTTCTTGCATAATCTTCTTTTTCATTTCTGTGTGTGTTCTGGGAAAGCTACTGGGTTTTACTTCTGCTTTCCTGGGTACGGGGGTGGTTCTAGTACTTACCCTTGGGGTTTTCTAGTACTCCTAGCTCCCCTCTACACACTACCCTTGCCTAGGTGGGAAACCATTCCACTTTCTTAGTATATGGTTTGTTCTCCCCCCAGGACCATTTCTAACTATTGTGACTTTCACTAATTGCACTGTTATCTAATTGTTTTTATACCTGTTTTTGCATACTAGTGTATATAATTTGTGTATTACTTACCTCGTAAGGGAGTATAGTCTCTATGGTATTTTTGATATGTGTGTCGCCAAAATAAAGTACCTTTTATTTTTGTAACACTGAGCATTTTCTTTCATGTGCATGAGTACTGTGTGACTACAGTGGTATTGCATGAGCTTTGCATGTCTCCTAGGTAAGCCTTTACTGCTCATCCACATCTACCTCTAGAGAGCCTGGCTTCTAGACACTGCCTGCATTTCACTAATAAGGGATAACTGGACCTGGTTTAAGGTGGTAGCACCAGAGGTACCCACTACAAACCAGGCCAGCCTCCTACAACAAGGCATGTAAACAATTTCAGGGATTGTTGTGTTACCTGTGAATAGTTGAGTTTACCTGCTTCCTGTCTTTGCATGTGTGTAATGTGTGTGTTGACATTGTACATATGTGAGAGTGCATGTATTACTGGGCTCATACTATGCATAGGGACCAATCCCTCTCTTAGTGCAGCAGTACACCTTACAAGAGTTGCTCCATCTGCCAAATATACATTGGCACCCAATTACATTGTTAGAGATACCTACAGGGATGCTGCAAACTGCACTACCATGTGGTCAGCACACCAACATCTGAGACAGCTCAGCCTTCTGCCAATCTGTGCCATGTACCAAAGTACAGGCAGCAGGGTGTTAGGCAACTTGGGGCGGGGGGAATTACTCTTTCCCTTTCAGGCAAGTGCTGTGATAGGCTGGACAAACCTGGAAGGAGATACATGGATGTGGCTATATTCTCCTGTTCCCCCTCCAGGGGGCTTTCATCAGACAACTCACTGCCATTGCTGGACATAAACTATGCCTATCCCATATCTTACACACAGAATACAGTCCAAATTAGAGTGATTTTCACATTAGCATGGGCCCACACACCCCTGCACAAGAGGGTGTACCCTTGGTTGATTCCATAGCCAGTATAAGTGTCCCTATCCCACAGCTCTGTAATTAATGTAAACACAAGCATGTGCAGCACTTTGAGACATTTCCAGGGACTGTGGGGGACCATAAAGTGTGTGCAAAAGGCCATTGTGCCCCTGCAGGACTTCTACAAAACAGCCTGTAGTGTGAATACTGTGGCCCTTGAGGTGCCCTTTTTCAAATAGGCTAGCGTGTGAAGGTGCTCAGGATAGTTACATTTTCATCATTTGGGGTTCACATGATTCTTGCTCATGCTACATACGTTTCCTGTCTGGCAATTACTAGGGGATGTGGATGGGATGTCATTGTTCAGATGTTTATTTTGACTATGAAGTTAACTTGCTTACACACTTATGCTTATATGTTTATTTTCACATAAAAACCAATTCATTTAGTCATAATTTTGTGCCATTGTGAAAGTCAGTCACATATTTGTGACAAAAACTTTGCGTATATGGGCCCTCCGCTGTTTTGCTGCTACTGATGGGACATTTTGAGCTTCCTCTTCATCTCCTCATCCTTATCACCTGGAACATCCTGCTCCCGATTGTCATCTGGCCATGGGGCATTTGTCCGTACACAAATGTTAAGCAATATGCAGCACACTAGTATTATTTTTTTCAAAACATTGGTGGTGAGTAGGGTCATTAATTGCCCCCAGACATATCTTTGCTTCTGAAGCAGTACTTGAAGACTCTAAAAGTTCTCTCTGCAATGGACCGGTTCCTGCTTAGGGCATGATGAAAGCACCACTGGGGTCTGTATGGGGGTGTTTATGATGACTCATCACCCACAGCTGAAGACAATATCCTTTGTTAGCTGCTCATGAAATAGGAGTGAAATTTAGTAAATAGTCATGACAGATGATGGCCCAACATTCATATGCTATCTATTATATGTCCTGTTTGACTCATACACTTTGCCACCAGTATGAGACTTGCTATGACATTGTTTGGCATACATGCAAGTTGATTTCAGATTTGACTCTCACTGTACTACACATGCATTTATACTGTCCTCTGTGATACACGTACTATTTGTCATACATGTGAGTGCGAATGCCATGAAGGTGGTGACTTCCCCAGAGTAAGAAGAGTCAGTTTGCCAATGAGGAGTCAAATGAAATCGAATTAAATTTTATTATCATGATTTGGAACTCCAAAGAGATCCACATGAATAACGATACAAAACCATATAAATACTTAATAAATTAATACATTTTCTAAAAAAAGAATAAAACTCCAAACCATCAATTCATTCCTGCATAGTTCACACATTACAAAAAATACCAATGTATGGCAATATTTAATCTAAAATAGCCTAAATTTAGCCTCCCACTACGGATACCAATTCTAAAATTCAAAGAGTCCTTGCCCAACAAAATTGAAGGACATACCCCTCCCTTCCTTCATCTGTAAAATTTCTCTTTAAAACGTGAAGATCCCTACGGTTCCTGCAGTATTTATTCTATGCCTGGGGGCAGACGGCGATCTAATCACAGACTATCAATATATCTGCAGGAAGGTTTAAAAATAAATAAATAATGAAAATCCTATAATAAAATCTTTCATTACGAGGGGTATAACATAAATCTAGGGCCTCTCTGTAAGATCTAGTATCTAGCTGCAAATAGAGGGGTTTCAGCCAAAATTTCCTCTTTGCATCTAAAGCTGGACAGACAAATAAAATGTGTTTGATATTCTGTACCCCACCTTGACACAAGTCACAAGAATAGTACCATCCAATTTGGATGTTAGATCCCTTAGAGGTATTCTATCAAGTCTGATCAGTATGAAAAATCGCCTCGTACCATGTGGAAGATTCCAAGTCAGGTAAGGTTGCACCACTTTCACAGATACCGACTTGATTAACTTCTCGAGACCTCTTTTAGGACAGCATGCATCAAGATCCATTGAAAAGCCTTTGGACCATATCACTTCCTTCAAGATTTTTAGACTTATGAAGGGTATTGCAGGAGTGAGGTCCGAGTTCAGCTCTAAGAGCTGAATAGCATAAATGTAATTTCTGAAAAACCTGGATTTTTCTCTCAAATTATATAAAAAAAAAAATTGTTAAAAGCCAGATTTCTCAGAGTAAATTCCTCACTATGGATAAGGCAATGTGCCCTTCTAATCAAAGCTGCAAGGCCTTGCACAAAGATATTCTTTGCCACATTCAAGCCGTAGAGCTGCCCCTGAAGCTGAGTGATTACAAGAAGCCATGCGTCTTAAGATGCTGCCTTCTCTCTTGTCAAGGAAATCCCCTGTATTTATGTCTATACATTCTATCGTATATAGAAGGGTAGCTGATATCTTAACTTGATAGGCAGACAATAAATGCGAAAAGTGGTGTTTACCATTTGCATTGTAGAAAGCCGCCAAACCTTGAGCGTGTGAAATAGCCTTACTAATATTATTACGAATACGATCTTGATAATTTATTGTGGAGGAAAAGATTTTACCCAAAAACTGATATGCATCTATCCGCTCCAACTTCTGTTGACCAACAACCCAGGAGGAACAAATTTTCCTTCTCTTTTTTTTTTTTTTTTTCTTGTGAAGCATACAACTTGAGTAGTGCTTCTCAGAGTAAAGATTTAGAGTGGCCAGACGTTGATTTAGGCCTTTTGGGGTGAGATCAAACACAACTATGTCATCTGTGTATAGTAAGCAGGCGATTGGTCGACCACCCACCGCGGGGACATAGCTGATAATACTCCTAAGGATTTGGTGAGGTCATGGATGTAAAGGGAAAATAGCAGTGGGGCCAATAAACAGCCCTGTTTCAGGCCATTTTGGTTAAATATTTTGAGGACAATCCCTGCTTTCCACCCATGAGGATTTTACACCAAGTTGAAGAGTGCAGGGCAATCACCAACCGCAGGAGGCATGGCGGACCCCCTATTTCCTGAAGTTTCCTCCACAGGATTTTTCTGTCCACTCTGTCAAATGCTGTGGAGTAATCCATACATGCAGCATACAATATTCCCCCCCCCCCCCCCCCCACCCCCCCAGACTGGACATATTTGTCAATTATTGTTTGCATTATTAGTATATTATCAAAAGTATATTCAGCCCTTCTAAAACCTGCATGTTCCATTGGAAGAATACCGTTTTCCTCATCCCATTCAGTCGATTGCAATAAGATGCTTTTTGCAAAAATCTTTCCCGTTGCATCTAATAAAGCAATTTGTCGCTAATTTAACGGTGCTGTTCTGTCTCACTTTTTATATAAGCGGAGTATTGTACTACCCGTCCATGATTCCGGGATATTACCTTCAGCATAGTAGGCACAAAATACTGGGTGAAGAAGTCTTGCCCAAAGCGAAGGCTCCCTTTTAATTAGTCATTGGAACCTAGTCATGAGCACATTGAAATTATGATCCCCCTCTAATTCAGGCACGGTAGGTGCACCCGTATAATCCTTTTCTCCCCCTCCGTTTAATACTAACACCTCTCTGCCAGGGACAACGGCCCGGTTTTCAGCATAAAGGACCTGGATGTACAACTTCCAGTCTTCCTCTACTATCGGGGGGTGAAAAGGGTTTTACGGTTTCCGCACCCCTCAGAGATGATAGCCCAAAATTTACTAGGAGGATACAAATCTCTCACACTGATCTATTGTCTCGGTTTACAGTTTATGACGACTATTTTCATACAAAAGCATTACATTTAGGCCTAAAACATTATGTTGACATTTAAAGTTGTCTGATTTTAGTATGTTCAGACACCTATTTGGCTGATATGTGTGTTTTGAGTATGACATGATTGTTCAATTGGCAATGCATACTTTACACACAACACTTGACAAAGATCAGTGCATTTGAGGATGATGACAGCGTTCAACACTGACTGACAACTGTTGTGGCCTGCTTATAGTTTCCAAGATGTGGGTGAGTTGGTGTTTTCTGGAACTCTGACATAATCACAAAGACAAATGATGGCTTTGATTATTTATTCTTTTATATATGAACGATGTAGTGCACTACCTAGCTATTGTTGGGGCAATGCTCTGGGGTCAGAATTCCCACCCTTCTGTTTGCAGGTGACACTTTTACTGTCCAGATCACCTATCGGTCTCTAGAAATTATTGGATGGCTTTGGGGACTTTTGCAGACAATGGGGGCTCGAGATAAACACTGGCAAAACCAAGTTAGTGGTCTTTGAACCATGTTCAGATGCCTGCCTAAATCCAATTCTCAATGGGGAAAGGTTGAAATGGTTAAGACTCTTTACCTACTTGGAGATTACACTGCCTGAGCACTTTGATTGGGCCCCTCCGGTGCAGAAATATAAACTTAAGCTTGAACAGTGATGTGGCGGTATCACAAGAGCCCAACGTTAGTCACTATTTCGACCCATTTCCCTAGCCCTTGATGTTCAAGTGCCGGGCGCTGGGAGCTTCTCTTTATGGCGGTGAATTATGGAGTCACCTAATAGTCGGGCACCTTGAAATAGTGGACAAACGATTCTTAAGGAGCATGCATGATTTTCCGGCCAGTACACCTTTGTATCAGCTAAGGATAGATCACACTTTGAAGAAAATAAGCGACAGGGTGACAATGAAACCACTGCTGTTTTGGCTGAGATTGTGCTGATTTTGTGGCTAGCTCCTGAGCTGACCTCATTCTGTAGGGCTTTCGAAGAGATGATCGGACTAATTGGGGCAAATTAGATTCCCTGGATAAACGCAGTGAGAGACTGCTTAAGGCAGATAGGGCTCGACGGTCTTTCACTTAGCCCTGTTTATTTTGTGCCAATCTCTAATCGGACACTAAAAATAGCTTATTGGCGTTTTGTAGATCAACGTGGCTTGTGCCTTCCCAGGGTGGACTCTTTCATAGCCTAATTTCTGGAGTTTAAAGTGAAGTACTCCTGGAAATCCTATCTAGACAAGGTTGAGCCCACATATGCCAGGCAGTTGTACATAAACTTCTGCCTTGGGATTTTACTCCTTCGTTCAATTACTGCTATATGGGAGTGTTCTATCCCTACCTCATTCGAACATGTCCTTTCTGCCAAGATAAGAAGGAGGTGGCTAAACATGTTCTACTGTTTTGTCTAGCTTACGATAGCAGTAAGAAAAAGTGGATATTGCCATTGTGTCGTAACCTGGGACCTAGGAACTTTAAAATTGCGTTCAGAACACTAATAAGCGATATCAGGAGTTGCATTGTATTCACTGTTTTTAGGTTTTTGTTGTGGAGGATCAGGGGGAAAAGGGTAGTTTCAGAATGAACTAAATTCTCTTCCCAGTTTATATTTTTATACTGTTTTTTACCTATTCTTATTATATGTGTGACTCGATTTTAGACTGTTTGTTTTTATTGTTCTTTTTATTATGTTCTTTTATAGCCTTGGACCGAAATCAAGATTTTCTGACTGACTGATTATTTATTGTAATGTGAAAGCATTGTCACACATGGTTTGGTGATATATTCACAGACAAGATTTATGTGGAGAAATTTTGCACAATGTGTGTGCGCCTGTGAGTGCCTGCAGCTGTTTTGGATGTCTCCATGCTCAGCTGCCTCCTCCTCCTTCATCCGGTATTCCTGTGATTGATCTCTATCTTAGGAACGTTCATGCTCACACATGTTGTGCAGAATGGCACACACTAATGTACTTTTGCAGCCAGTGGTGTTTGGGTGCTGTGGGGGAAAAGAGCAATATACCAGCAGATACATCCAAGCAGCAGAACCGGCCCTTGAGCAAGCCAAAGGTCTGCATTATGTGTCCTGATGTGTGTCTGGTTGTTTGCCTTCTCCGAATCTGTCTGGGGGTTTGCATACAGGATCATTACCCACGGCTGTATCACATATCCTTGATCAGCTGGAATTGGAAAAAAAGACAGTGCCAATGTTTAGGATAACTGGATATGGCACATTACTGCCCATATGTGTTGTGTAGTGACATTCTCATGCACTACTCCAAGATGTGATCACATGATGTGTCACTCATATCGGTATACTGATATTAACAGGAGACTCCTCTATCAATCTATGTGATGTCAAATGCAGTGCATGGCCACTTACATCAGATAGTTCTTCATCCTGACTGTCCTATTAATGTAATAGAATTTAGTGGTGGCTATTTTCCACCGCTTTGTTCCACTCAATGTTTTTTTTACACAAACATTATTGCATTTTCAGTAAAGTACAACATTGCAAACCAGTATTCATGCATTGTACCACAAGCAGTATGCTTATGTAAGCATATTATAACCGAAAAAAACAGGTATATTAAACACCAACAAGGTGGCACATCAAAGCATCATCTAAATATTGTGTGCACAAAATGTAATCCTTTACAACCCTCCCTCCATCGAACTGTGTGTCACCTGCTCTCTGGTAGGTGGTGTTATTGTTAGTGAGAGTGGGTGTAGCGTGTTTGTTGGGTGCGGTACATGAGGTGGGGGCCTTTAGGGGGCTCTCTAGTTTTCCCAGATGCTCGGTGTGCTTTATCTCCTCTGTCAGAGGCACTTCCTAGCACCTTAAATCTTTCCAGTATGGTATCCCATTCAAGCAAGATGAGATTTTTGTGTAATCCTCTGTACTCCTCTCAAAGGATAGCCTCGCTTTCGGCCTGTGCCCTAGCGTTCTACCTCTGCACACCAATATTCGACCTTAGGGGCCCTAAGGGACTTTCAGTGTTGTGTCATGACTTGTTTAGCTGACAAAAAGACTAGATTAGCAAATCTTATAGTGGTTAAGGGCCCCTTGGATCTAGGATGCAGGCCCAGCAGACATTGCGCAGGTGTATTCCACTGGTGAAGGCCAGAGATGGTCACCATAATTCTGGCTATGCCCGTCCAGTATGGGTATATTGCAGGGCAGGACCATAGCATATGTAGGAGATCAGCACCCTAGGCCTAAAGTTTAGGACACATTGAGGAGCTGGTGGGAAAGGTAATAGTAAGTCCATTGAATTTTAAATATGCCCTTTGTAAAATTGTGTATTTTATGAGCTTAAACCTCATGTTACGAGAGACTTTTATGACGTATTTTTGTTTGTGGGTCCAGTCCTTGCTGAGAACTCACAGTTCAAGTCAGGTTCCCATTTAAGCTTGTAGGGGACAATGGAGACCCTAATGTGCGTCCTTGATCAACGGTAAAGCCAACATACAAGGTGTCTACCATGTCCCATGGTGTGTAATGCTTGTAATAATTCTTGTGTTGGTGACTCAGTCAAATCAGGGGACCAGTGTTGACAGGCATGACAAAGTAAACAAACGTGAGTAGGAAACAAGGTCTCAGGATGGCCATGGGCGGGAATAAAATCAGTTTGGGATAAAAGCGTTCTATCATGAAATAGTGAGATGATCATCAGTTCTCCATTCTGCTCCCAGGCACTCAACTGTCATGCAGCCAGGGCACTTGAGGGAGTGGGAAGACCAAGAAGCAGGATGTTCTGTGCATACATCATAACGGGAGCAGTATATCTCACCGCTAGTCTCCAGGCAGCAAGGGCCACTCACAAAAGAAGCAATGTGGCTTGTGGCGGTGTTACACCATGCCAATTAGTGTGTGTAGTTGGCCTTGGTTCTCCCTTTGCTGTAGTAAATCCTGTCTCTATAAAAGATTGAGTCTGGGCAACCAATAGGCTATCTACTGAAGTTATCCTCTGTAGGATACCTTATACCAGGTCCAGTTATCCCTTATTAGTGAAATGTAGGCAGTGTCTAGAAGCCAGTCTTTCTAGAGGTAGCTGTAGGCAGATCAGCCAAGTCTGAACTAGGAGACATTCAAAGCTCTTGCTATACCACTATAGTCACACAGTACTCATACACAAGAAAGACAATACTCAGTTTTTCCAAAAATAAAGGTACTTTATTTTAGTGAAACAAGCCCAAAAATATATTAGGAGGTAAGTAAAACACATAAAATATACACTAGTAACCAAAATCAGGTAAGTACACAGTCACAAAATAGTGCAAATAGTGAAAATCACAGTAAGTTGCAATGGGCCTGGGGGAACACAAACCATATACGAAAAATACAGGAATGTGAAAGTTGGTTTCCCACCTAGGCAAGTGTAGTGTGTAGAGGGGTGCTGGGAGTGTAAGAAAACACCAAAGGTAAGTAAAATACCCCACCCCAGAGCCCAGGAAAGCAGGAGTAAAACAGCAAGGTTCCTAAAACACGTTAGAAGTCGTGATATAAGATAATGCAAGAACCAGAAGAGACTACAAGACACCAATGATGGATTCCTGGACCTGAAGACCTGTGGAAAAAGGGGACCAAGTCCAAGAAGCACTGAAGATTCCAGGGAGAACAGGAGCCCCTGCTGACCCGGATGAAGGTGTAGAAAGGTGGTTTACTTCTAGCATAGTTACCCCCATGTTTGGTAGTGTGTTTTTAATGTCTCACTGGGATCCTGCTAATCAGGACCCCAGTGCTCATAGTTTATGGCCTGTATGTCAGTGTGTTTTACTCTGTTGTCAATATGCTTGACTGTGTCACTGGAGCTCTGTTAACCAGAACTCCAGGGCTTATGCTTTCACTGTTTAACAAATTTGTCACTATAGTTTAGTGACTCCATATTCCAATTCAGATTGGCATACTGGAACCCCCTTATAAGTCCCTAGTATATGGTACAGAGGTACCCAGGGCATTGGGGTTCCAGGAGATCCTTATGGGCTGCAGCATTTCTTTTGCCACCTATAAGGAGCTCAGACAAACACTCCTTCAGGACTGCCACTGCAGTCTAGGTGAAATAGCACACACACTATTTCACAGCCATTTTTCACCGCACCAGGTAACTTATAAGTCACCTATATAACTCTCAGTTACTGAAGGCTAGGTGCAAAATTACTGTGTGTGAGGACACCCTTGCACTAAAAAAGATGCCCCCATGTTCAGGACCAATGTCCCGGACTTCGTGAGTGCGAGACACCATTATAAGCGTGCACTACATATGTCAATACATACATGTAGCTTCACAATGCTAATTCTAAATATGGTCATGTGATGTGTCTCAATTGAGTAATTGAAGCCCCAATCCAATTCTGGTATTGGGGGCCAATCCCATGCACCTTGGGGGCTACACCATGGACCCCCAGTATTGCCAAACCAGCTCTCTGAGGTTTCCACTGCAGCCCCAGCTGCTGCCACCTCAGACAGGTTTCTGCCCTCCTGGGGATTGAACAGCTCACTCCCAGGAAGGCAGAACAATGCATTTCCTTTAGAAAAGGGGTGTTACACCCTCTCCCACTGGAAATAGGTGTTATCCTCCCAGAGTCTCTGGAAATGCTTTGAAGGGCACAAACAGTGCCCTCCTTGCATAATCCAGTCTACAGCGGTTCAGGGACCCCAGTCCCTGCTCTGGCGCGAAACTGGGCAAAGGATAGGGGACTAACCACTCCTCTGTCCATCACCACTCCAGGGTTGGTGCCCAGAGCTCCTCCAGTGTGTCCCTGGCATTAGCCGTCTTGGATTCCAAGGTGTGGGGACACTCTAGAGACCTCTGAGTGGCCAGTGCCAGCAGGTGACGTTAGAGACCCCTCCTGATAGGTGCATACCTGGGTGGGTAGCCAATCCCCCCCCCACTCAGGGCTATTTAGGGTCTCTCCTCTGTGTGTTTCCTCAGATTCAGTTTGCAAGACTCCTCCAGGAATCCTCTGCATCCTCTGATTCAGCTTCTGACCGTCGGATCAACTGCAGACTGCAACAAAGTATCCAGGATGACTCCTGTGACCTGCAACTTCAGCTCCAGCCAATATTTGCAACAGTTTCCAAGGTGTGGACGCTCTGCGGACTCCCTGTCTTCAACCTGCACCAGAAGAACCGAAGAAATCTCCAGTGGAGTGACGGTGTCACTTTCCTGCTCCTGCATGCACTGTTCTGTGACAACGACCGGCTCTTTGGGACTCCTCTCCTGATGATGCGTGTGCTCCCTGGAGCACAGGTGTTGGACTGAAATGACCCAGACAGTCCTAAGGTCCAGCTGTTCAAATTTGGAGGAGGTAAGAGCTTGCCTTCCAGGTTTGCGACCGTATCCCTGTGCACCACGTCATCTCCAGCTCCTTGGGCTTCTGGGCACTTCTTCCAAGAATCCTTTGTGCACAGTGCAGCCCAAGTCTCCAGCGCTCCATCCTGTGATGCACAACTCACTGAGTTGTTCTCCGGCAGTGTGGGCCCTTCTTCTGTTGTGCTGCACCAACTGCATTTTGAATATTCTTTGTCCCTGTGTGATGGGACTCCCGTAGGTTCTGCCTTGTCTTCTTTGTGCTCTCTAGTATTTGGAGCCTCCTCTGTCTCCTCAGTCTGAGTGGAGACCCCCAAGGCTTCTTGGATGAATCCAATGTTGCAAAAAGCCTGCATCCAACAACTTGACGTGGGACATCTCCTGCACCACCGCGGCCATCTTCTTTTGGTGCTCTTCTTCTCACTTCTTCCAACCAGAGAATCCACTTTTGCACCATCCCCTAGGTTGGCAGTGGCTCCTGTCCTTCCTGGAATCTTGTGGACTTGGTCTCCTCTCTTCCCAGGTCTTCAGGTCCAGGAATCCACCATTTGTTGATTGCAGTCTTGCTATATTTCTTATCACCACTTGCAGTGTGTCCTGAGCAAACTTGCAGTACTTTACTCCTACTGTTCTGGGGTGGGGTACTTTGCTTACCTTTTGGTGTTTTCTTACACTCCCAGTGCCCCTGTACACACTACACTTGCCTAGGGGGGCATTCGTGATTGGCATTCCACTTTCTTAGTATATGGTTTGTGTTGCCCCTAGGCCTATTGCATTCTATTGTATTTTCTACTGTTTGCACTATTCTATGACTATTTACTTACCTGATTTTGGTCTCTTGTGTATATATTGTGTATAACACTTACCTCCAGAAGGAGTATTGCCTCTAAGATATTTTTGGCCTTGTCACTAAAATAAATTACCTTTTATTTTCAGTAACATTGTGTATAAGTACTGTGTAACTATAGTGGTATTGCAGGAGCTCTGCATGTCTCCTAGTTCAGCCTAGGCTGCTCCGCTACAGCTACCGCTAGACAATGTAAGCTGCTAGAACACTGCCTACATTTCACTAATAAGGTAAAACTGGACTTGGTATAAGGTGTAAGTACCTTGGGTACCCACTACAAACCTGGCCAGCCTCCTACATTGGGGGTGGAGCGGTGGGATAGGTACTTGCAGTTGCTTTACCACTTTTTAGGAATTTCTCTTAAATTCCCTCCTGCAGGATGACCAATGGTCAGGTACAGTCAGAGGTAGAGGTAGAGGGAGATTCCTCCCATGTAGATTCAGGAGACCATTCTGCAGATCCAGGGGAGGGTCCTTTTTACAGATCTTTCCATCAACAAACCTCCTAGTGTAGCTGGTAGTGGGAAAGGGTCACACACAAGTAGGGCACCCTTCACACATAGAGGCCAGGTAACTAGAGTTACTCAAGTTAGGGTAAGATCTGCCTCTGCCAATTCCGATGTCACTTCTTTCTCAGAGGTGTCACACACATCCAACCCTGAGGACCAGTCCCTTAATAGGGAACTCAGAAAGCTGAGGTTGGAAGAGGCCAGACAGAGGCTACAGCAGTAGCAGTTGGCATTAGACAGGGAATCGCTGGCTGTGGAAAGGCAGGGGTTGGGGTTAGTACCCCATGGTGGGAGCAGCAGTAGTTTCAGGAACTCCAGTGTTAGAGAACATACATTTGATTCCAGAAATCTACACAAGGTTGTCCCCCCTTACAAGGATGGGGATGACATTTATAAGTGGTTTGCTGCACTTGAGAGGGCTTGTAAAGTTCAGAGGGTCCCTCAAGAACAATGGGCTAGTATCTGTGGTTGTCTTTCACTGGCAAGGGGAGAGACCGACTCCTTATTGTCAGGGAAGATGACTCCGACCACTACCACGTTCTGAATAGTGAACTCTTAGATGGTTTAGGATTAACCACTGAACAATATAGAATCCAGTTCAGAGAGACCAGAAAAGTCTTCACAGGATTGGATAGACTTTGTACACTGTTCAGTGAAGGCCTTACACGGTTGATTAAATGGCAGTAAGGTGAAGGACTATGAAAGCCTGTATAATCTAATTTTGAGAGAGCATATACTTAACAGCTGTGTGTCTGATTTGTTGCACCAGTATCCTGTGGACTACGATCTGACCTCTCCCCAAGAATTGGGAAAGAAGGCAGATACGGGTTTCAGAAAAAGGGTGAGCAGGAAAGCTCATACAGGTGGTGACGACAGCAAGAAGGATGGTGAGTCTCGTGACAAGGGTGGGAACAGAGATAAAAAAAACATTTGAGTCTTCATCAGGCCCCCCAAAAATCCTGTGGGGGTGGTAGGTCCAAATCCTCTTCAAATCAGCAGAAAAAATCTTGGTGTTTTTTTTGTGTAAGAAAAAATGCCAATGGGCAAATGACCCCACTTGTCCCAAGAGAAACACCAAGCCTTCCACCACCACAACCCTCACTGCTTCAACTAGTGCCCCTAGTAATAGCAGTGGTGGTGGGGAAAAAAACTCTACTAATAGCTGGTCTCACTTTTGGTAATGTAGTGGGGGTTGGTCTAGTTAGGGGATCACTGAGGCTGTTTTAGTCTCTGATGGTGGCATTGACCATGCCACCTTAGTTGCTTGTCCCCTTAATATGGATAAGTACAAGCAACTACCCCTAATAAATGGTGTTCTGGTAGAGGCCTACAGGGACACAGGTGCTAGTGTCACTATGGTGATGGAGAAACTGGTTGCACCTGAGCAACACCTACTTGGTTATCAGTACCAAGTGACAGACTCCCATAGCAAGTGTTAGTCACCCCATGGCTGTTGTGAATCTGAACGGGTGGGGGTGTTTACTGGTCCAAAGAAGGTTGTGGTATCCACTGACTTTCCTGTAGAGTGTCTCTTAGGCAGTGATTTGGAAACGTCAGCTTGGGCTAAAGTGGAGTTGGAAAGCCATGCTGGGCATTCCAGGGCATATCTTTGCTCTTACCAGGGCTCAGGCCAAGAAGCAAAGAGGACAGGGAAACTTGGATCCTGGATCAATGGACCAAGTGCTCCCAAAAACTAGGAGTAGAAAGGGCAAACCCTTGTCCACTATCCCTCCCTCTCAAGATGATTCCCCTCTTGATGAGGAGGAGTCAACTCCCTGTGCAGAACCTACACCAGAGGAGCTTCAAGCTGACACAGCTGAGCTCTTGGGTGCAGGGGGACCTACCAGGGAGGAACTGAGTGTGGCACAGCAGACCTGTCCCAAACTAGAGCGTCTAAGACAGCAAGCTGTCAAACAGCAAAATGGGGATATCAGTGATAACCACAGAGTTTACTGGGAGAACAATCTCCTCTATACTGACCCAAGGGACCCTACACCTGGTGCCACCAGAAGACTGGTCATCCCTTTACAGTATAGGGAATTCTTACTAACTCTGGCACACAATATTCCCTTGGCTGGAAATCTGGGGCAAAGTAAAACATGAGACAGACTTGTTCCTCATTTTCACTGGCCTCATATGTCAGAGGATACAAGGAGTTTTGTCGCTCCTGTGTGACCTGCAAGCCAGTTGCAAGACTGGTGGCACCCCAAAGGCCCCCTTAGTCCCACTGCCAGTGGTTGGGGTGCCCTTTGAGAGGATAGGGGTTGATATTGTTGGTCCCCTTGACCCTCCAACAGCTTCTGGTAATATGTTCATCCTTGTGGTAGTGGACCATTGTAGGAGGCTGGCCTGGCTTATAGTGGGTACCTTGTGGTACTTACACCATGTGCCAGGTCCCTTTATCCCTTATTAGTAGTTTAGAGGTGTCCTAGCAGCTTAGGCTGATAGAGGTAGCTATAGCAGAGCAGCTTAGGCTGAACTAGGAGACCTGCAAAGCTCCTGCAATACCACTATAGTTACACAATAAAAGACAATACTCCAGGTTACCAAAAATAAAGGTACTTTATTTTATTGACACGAGGCCAAAACTATCTTGGAGGCAGTACTCCTTCTGGAGGTAAGTATTATACACTAGAGACCAAAATCAGGTAAGTGAATAGTCATAGAATAGTGGAAAATACAATAGAATGCAATAGGCCTAGGGGCAAAACAAACCCTATACTAAGAGTGGAATGCGAATCACAAATTCCCCCCCCCCCCCCCCCCACCACCCCCCAGCAAGTGTAATGTGTAGAGGGGCACTTGCAGTGTAAGAGAACACCAAAGGTAAGTAAAATACCCCACCCAGGAAAGTAGGAGTAAAGTACTGCAAGGTTCCTCAGGACGCACTACAAGTAGTGATAAGAGTTATTGCAAGAACCAAGCAAGACTGCAAGCAACAAATGGTGGATTCCTGGACCTAAAGATCTGTGAAGAGAGGAGACCAAGTCCATAAGTCGCTGAAGATTCCAGGAAGGACAGGAGCCCCTGCCAAACTAGAAGATGGTGCAAAAGAGGATTCTTCTGTTAGAAGAAGTCTGCAGAAGAGCACCAAAAAAGATGGCTGCTGGTCCCTGCGTGGTGAAGGAGGTGTCCCACATCGAGATGATGGATGCAGGCTGTTTGTGTCGCTGGATTCATCCAACTAGCATTGGTTCAAGCAAGGTCGCAGTTGGCATGAAAAGAGTGCTTCCGGGACCTGGGGGCCTCAACTTGGACTGAGGAGGCAGAGTGGGCTCTAAACACTGGAGAGAGCCCACAGAAGATCAGGCAGCACCCACAGGAGTCCTAGGACAGGGGGACAAAGAAGATGCAAAGTGCAGTTGGTGCAGCACAACAAAAGAAGCTCCCACGCCGCTGGAGAACAACTCAGCGAGTTGTCCGTTGCAAGATGGAGTGCTGGGGACCTGGGCTACCCTGTGTATGAAGGATTCTTGGAAGAAGTGCACAGAAGCCCAAGGAGCTGGAGATGACCTGGTGTACAAGGGTAGTGTCGCAAACCGGGAAGGCAAGCTCTTACCTCCTCCAAATTTTGTAAAGCTGGACCTTAGGACAATCTGGGTTGTGTTGGTCCACCACCTGTGTTCCAGGGGGCATGCTCATCTTCAGGAGAGGAATCCCAGAGAACTGGTAGTCGTCGCAGAAGGTGCCTGCAGAAGCAGGGAAGTGACTCTCTCACTCCATGGGAGATTCCTTTGATTCTTCTGGTGCAGGGTGAAGACAGGCAGTCCTCAGACCGTGCACAACCTGGAAACAGTTGCAGTTGCAGGTGCTGGCTGAAGCTGAAGTTGCAGGTCACAGGAGCCTTCCTGGATACTTTGTTGCAGTTTCAGCGGTTCCTGGAGCAGTCTGCGGTTGATCTGACAGTCAGAAGCTAAAGCAGAGGATTCCTGGAGGAATCTTGCAAGCTAAATCTGAGGAAACACCCAGAGGAGATACCCTAAATAGCCATGAGAGGGGGATTGGCTGCCTACCCAGGTATGCACCTTGTAGGAGGGGTCTCTGATCCACCTGCTGGCACTGGCCACTCTAATCTCCAGAGTGTCCCCACACCTTGGAAAACAAAATGGCTAATGCCAGGGACACATTGGAGGAGCTCTGGGCACCACCCCTGGGGTGGTGATGGACAGGGGAATGGTCACTCTCCTTTCCTTTGTGCAGTTTCACACGAGAGGAGGGACAAGGGGTCCCTGAACCGATGTAGACTGGCTTATGCAAGGAGGGCACCATCTGTGCCCTTCAAAGCACTTCCAGAGGCTCTGGGAGGAAACCCCCTCCCATGCCTGCAACACCTATTTCCAAAGGGAGAGGGTGTAACACCCCTCTCCTAAAGGAAATGCTTTGTTCTGCCTTCCTGGGATTGAACTGCTCAAGCCCCAGGAGGGCAGAAGCCTGTCTGTGAGGTGGCAGCAGCTGCGGCTGCAGTGAAAACCTCCGAAGACTGGTATAGCAGTAATGGTGGAGCCACCAGGGTGCATGGAATTGGCCCCCTAAGGGCAAAGTCAGATTGGGAGTACAATATCCCAATCTTAGACACCTTCCATGGCCATATTCGGGGTTGACCTTGTGAAGCTACATATATATTGACCGATATGTAGTGCACACTTATAATAGCGTCCCCTCACGCAGGAAGTCACAGAAATTGGTCCTAGACAACGTGGGGGCACCTCTGCTAGTGCAGGGGTGTCCTCACACACAGTCACTTTGCACCTAGCCTTCAGGAACTGAAGGTTCGACATATAGGTGATTTTATAAGTTACCTGGTGCAGTGCTTGCACTATTTCACTCAGGCTGCAATGGCAGTCCTGAAGCAGTGTTTATGTGAGCTCCTTATGGGTGGCAAAAGAAATGCTCCTGGAAACCCAATGCCCTGGGAACCTAGGTACTGTATACTAGGAACTTATAAAGGGGTGTCCAGTATGCCAGTTTGGAGTGGAATATTGGGTTACCAGTATGTAAGTACACATTTGGAATTGGAGACCGCATGAGCACATGAGTTCTGGTTAACAGGTCTCCAGTGACCCAGTCAAGCATACTCACAAAACAGTAAAACATACTGACATGTAGGCCCCAATCTATGAGCACTGGGGTCATTGCTAGCAGGATCCCAGTGAGACAGTAAAAACACACTGACAAGCAGGCAAAAAATGGTGGTAACCATGCTAGAAAGAAGGTACTTTCTCACAACCCCCCCCCCGACCCCCTCCAAACCAGGGACAATAAGACTAACCTTGGCCAGTTGAGACTGTCTAAGTGGAGAGTAGCTCTGTAATAGTGGTTACTCCCTTATCATCCACCGCATGGTTATTTCCCTGTGGGGATGTAAACCACCCTGTTTGGATATTTTACCTAGAAAACAGTGGAAGGGCATATTCTCAGATTCTCTTCCACTGATCCTGTGTCCATACATGGCTGCTGCCCTAAGGATGAGCATGCTAGACAGGGGTACTGTCTCGGCAAGGTCATAGCTGGGCAAAATGTTTGTCCAAATGGCTGAAAGAGGGAACAGGGTTGCTGTTTCTCTTGGGTTGGAGCAGGACAGGGCTGCTGTCCTATAGGCTCCACACAAGGACAGGGCTGCTGTCCGAAGTGTTGTGAGGCAGTGCAGGGTTGGTGCACTAAAGTTTCTCTGGGAGGGTTGCTCCATATTTACTAAAAGAGCGCAGTTTTGCTTATCTGGTTTAGTGGTTCCTCAGAGAAGGGCTTTTACCTCTAGGAGTTCATCTGTGGCAGCTGTGGGCTCCCTTGGTACAGGTTCCACCACAGGAGAGGTTTCTTCCACCACAGGGGTGGTGTCCTTGGTGGAAGGGTGGGAAAGAGATACTTTGGTACCCTTTTTACCTGTTGGGTGAGGAAGATCCTGAGGCTTCAGGGCTTCTTCTCTTCTTTGCTTTTTCATTTCGTTAGAAATGAGAGGAAACAATTGTTCAGATTTCCAGCATGGATGCATTGTCCCTAAACTCTACCGCAGTCCAACCTGAGGCCTCTAGGCCATTACCTAAGAGACAGTCCACAGGTAAGCTAGGTGATACTACTGTAGGAGGCTGGACTGGCTTGTAGTGAGTACCAAGGGGTACTTGCACCAGGCCCAGTTATCCCTTATTAGTGTCTAGGGTGTCTAGCAGCTTAGGCTGATAGATAATGGAAGCTTAGCAGAGCAGCTTAGGCTGAACTAGGAGACGTGTGAAGCTACTACAGTACCACTTAGTGTCATATGCACAATATCATAAGAAAACACAATACACAGTTATACTAAAAATAAAGGTACTTTATTTTTATGACAATATGCCAAAGTATCTTAGAGTGTACCCTCAGTGAGAGGATAGGAAATATACACAAGATATATATACACAATAGCAAAAATATGCAGTATAGTCTTAGAAAACAGTGCAAACAATGTATAGTTACAATAGGATGCAATGGGGACACATAGGGATAGGGGCAACACAAACCATATACTCCAAAAGTGGCATGCGAACCACGAATGGACCCCAAACCTATGTGACCTTGTAGAGGGTCGCTGGGACTATTAGAAAATAGTGAGAGTTAGAAAAATAACCCTCCCCAAGACCCTGAAAAGTGAGTGCAAAGTGCACTAAAGTTCCCCTAAGGACAAAGAAGTCGTGTTAGAGGAATAATGCAGGAAAGACACAAACCAACAATGGATTTCCAATCTAGGGTACCTGTGGAACAAGGGGACCAAGTCCAAAAGTCACAAGCAAGTCGGAGATGGGCATATGCCCAGGAAATGCCAGCTGTGGGTGCAAAGAAGCTTCTACTGGACAGAAGAAGCTGAGGTTTCTGCAGGAACGAAAAGGGCTAGAGACTTCCCCTTTGGTGGACGGATCCCTCTCGGCGTGGAGAGTCGTGCAGAAGTGTTTTCCCACCAAAAGAACGCCAACCCGCCTTGCTAGCTGCAAATCGTGTGGTTAGCGTGTTTGGATGCTGCTGTGGCCCAGGAGGGACCAGGAGATCGCAAATTGGACCAGGAGGTAGAGGGGACGTCGAGCAAGACAAGGAGACCTCTTAGCAGCAGGTAGCACCCGGAGAAGTGCCAGAAACAGGCACTACGAGGATGCGTGAAACGGTGCTCACCCGAAGTTACACAAAGGAGTCGCCGGAGACCAACTTAGAAAGTCGTGCAATGCAGGTTAGAGTGCCGTGGACCCAGGCTTGGCTGTGCACAAAGGATTTCCGCCGGAAGTGCACAGGGGCCGGAGTAGCTGCAAAAGTCGCGGTTCCCAGCAATGCAGTCTAGCGAGGTGAGGCAAGGACTTACCTCCGCCAAACTTGGACTGAAGAGTCACTGGACTGTGGGGGTCACTTGGACAGAGTTGCTGGCTTCGAGGGACCTCGCTCGTCGTGCTGTGAGGAGACCCAAGGGACCGGTAATGCAGCTTTTTGGTGCCTGCGGTTGCAGGGGGAAGATTCCGTCGACCCACGGGAGATTTCTTCGGAGCTTCTAGTGCAGAGAGGAGGCAGACTACCCCCACAGCATGCACCACCAGGAAAACAGTCGAGAAGGCGGCAGAATCAGCGTTACAGAGTTGCAGTAGTCGTCTTTGCTACTATGTTGCAGTTTTGCAGGCTTCCAGCGCGGTCAGCAGTCGATTCCTTGGCAGAAGGTGAAGAGAGAGATGCAGAGGAACTCGGATGAGCTCTTGCATTCGTTATCTAAAGTTTCCCCAGAGACCCTAAATAGCCAGAAAAGAGGGTTTGGCTACCTAGGAGAGAGGATAGGCTAGCAACACCTGAAGGAGCCTATCAGAAGGAGTCTCTGACGTCACCTGGTGGCACTGGCCACTCAGAGCAGTCCAGTGTGCCAGCAGCACCTCTGTTTCCAAGATGGCAGAGGTCTGGAGCACACTGGAGGAGCTCTGGACACCTCCCAGGGGAGGTGCAGGTCAGGGGAGTGGTCACTCCCCTTTCCGTTGTCCAGTTTCGTGCCAGAGCAGGGCTAAGGGGTCCCCTGAACCGGTGTAGACTGGCTTATGCAGAATTGGGCACATCTGTGCCCAAGAAAGCATTTCCAGAGGCTGGGGGAGGCTACTCCTCCCCTGCCTTCACACCATTTTCCAAAGGGAGAGGATGTAACACCCTCTCTCAGAGGAAGTCCTTTGTTCTACCATCCTGGGCCAGGCCTGGCTGGACCCCAGGAGGGCAGATGCCTGTCTGAGGGGTTGGCAGCAGCTGCAGTGAAACCCCAGGAAGGGCAGTTTGGCAATACCAGGGTCTGTGCTACAGACCACTGGGATCATGGGATTGTGCCAACTATGCCAGGATGGTATAGAGGGGGCAATTCCATGATCATAGACATGTTACATGGCCATATTTGGAGTTACCTTGGTGAAGCTACATATAGGTATTGACCTATATGTAGTGCACGCGTGTAATTGTGTCCCCGCACTCACAAAGTCAGGGGAATTGGTCCTGAACAATGTGGGGGCACCTTGGCTAGTGCCAGGGTGCCCTCACACTAAGTAACTTTGCACTTAACCTTTACCAGGTAAAGGTTCACCATATAGGTGACTTATAAGTTACTTAAGTGCAGTGTAAAATGGCTGTGAAATAACGTTATTTCACTCAGGCTGCAGTGGCAGGCCTGTGTAAGAATTGTCAGAGCTCCCTATGGGTGGCAAAAGAAATGCTGCAGCCCATAGGGATCTCCTGGAACCCCAATACCCTGGGTACCTCAGTACCATATACTAGGGAATTATAAGGGTGTTCCAGTAAGCCAATGTAAATTGGTAAAATTAGTCACTAGCCTGTTAGTGACAATTTGGAAAGAAATGAGAGAGCATAACCACTGAGGTTCTGATTAGCAGAGCCTCAGTGAGACAGTTAGTCACTACACAGGTAACACATTCAGGCACACTTATGAGCACTGGGGCCCTGGTGAACAGGGTCCCAGTGACACATACAACTAAAACAACATATATACAGTGAAAAATGGGGGTAACATGCCAGGCAAGATGGTACTTTCCTACACAACCCCCCCCCCCCCCCCCAACGAAGGACAATAAGACTAGCCATGGCCTTATGAGTCTTCATTGTCTAAGTGGAAATATCTGGAGAGTCCATCTGCATTGGAGTGGCTACTCCCAGGTCTATGTTCCACTGTATAGTCCATTCCCTGTAGGGATATGGACCACCTCAACAATTTATGGTTTTCACCTTTCATTTGTTTTAGCCAAAGTAGAGGTTTGTGGTCTGTCTGAACAATGAAGTGAGTGCCAAACAGGTATGCCCTCAACTTCTTCAGAGCCCAGACCACAGCAAAGGCCTCCCTCTCTATGGCAGACCAACGCTTTTCTCTAGGGGTCAACCTCCTACTAATAAAAGCAACAGGTTGATCCTGGCCCTCAGAATTAAGTTGTGATCGGACTGCCCCTACTCCTAATTCAGATGCATCAGTTTGGACATAGAATTTTTTAGAGTAACAAGGGCTTTTCAGGACCGGTGCAGAGCACATGGCCTGCTTCAGCTCCTCAAAAGCTTTCTGACAGTTTGCTTTCCATAATACCTTTTTAGGCATTTTCTTGGATGTGAGGTCATTAAGAGGGGCTGCAATGGAGCCATAGTTCTTAATGAACCTCCTGTAATACCCAGTGAGGCCTAGGAAGGCTCTCACCTGAGTGAGTAGTAGGGGGAACCCAATCAATAATTGTTTGGATTTTCCCCTGAAGTGGTGCAATCTGTTCCCCACCAACAAGGTGTCCCAGACAAACCACCTTACCCTGCCCTATCTGGCACTTTGAAGCCTTGATAGTGAGGCCTGCCTTTTGCAGGGCCTCCAAAACTTTCCATAGGTCAGTGGTTCCCAATCTGTGCGCCGTGGCACCCAGGTGCGCCATCTAAACTAGCCAGGGGCGCCATGCACCAAGCACACGGAAACGAGGAATAGCTATAAATATCTGCTGTCACTACTTGCCCTGGCCTCCTGCTAACTGCAGTGTTAATGGATGATACTGAAACATAAAACCATCTCTCAACTCAGAGTTATTTAACAGGTCCTGACCCTGAGCTAAACAGTTATTTTTTTATTAAGTTCATTCGGTCTAGAAATCTAGTCCATTTAAGATAATAATAATAATCATACTTAAAAAAAGAATGTGATAAAAACATGGTAACAATATAAAACCAATAGACGTCAAAACAATGTAACAATAAGAACAGGACAAAGCATTTCATCATATATATATATATATATATATATATATATATATATATATATATATATATAAATACAATAAAATAAAACATAAATAGATATAGTAAAAAAGGGGACAGAGCTAAAAACTAAAATATAGAACTTTTTGTCTGGAGTACCAGTATGCACAACCAGAAGACAAAAAAAGACAGAAAATAGTCTGATTGGACTAAAAGGAAACATTATCAGAGTACCAATAAAAAAAAAAACAACAGGAAAACTATATGAGAAGGCTATATAAGCTTGTGCAGTCTTGGTAGTCATAAGGAAGGCAACAAATTCGTAATGGAAATTTCCTACTAAAAACAATACAAAAAGGATAAAAAGAGAAGATTAAAATCCTTCTAAAGACTAGTATAGAAATGACTCGGGAGCCTTTAGGTGCAATGAACTTGCGACGGATGTACCAGGCCTCCGATAAATATTTGGTAACTGGAATGGCAACCCTGGGAGAAAAATCATGCGTACATATTCTAATGGCTGTTACTCTGTCCTGAAATGACATGTTTTTACAGAGGGGAATAATCCACCTCTTTCTTTGTGTCTTATACAAAGGGCAGAATAATAATACATGCTCTGATGTTTCTTTACAATGTTGACAGAGGATACACCTATCATTTGTAGCGATGTTAGATGGCCAATGGGCCGTGAAACCATTGGTAGGCAATGTACCATATCTTAACTGCAGGTATAGAGCACGGGCATACGGAGGGATAGAGAGGTTCAGGAAATTCTCAGCCCAGGGTTCATGCTTAATTTGAAGAAAATCCATTGTTAACCTACCCGCCCTCTTTTGGTGCAGGGAATCTTCGTTAACTTTCTCCCAATATCTGCTCGTAACAAATCTCCTAGCCTTATCAGGGATTTGATCCGGGTGATTCCAATAATGGGAAAGACCCATTTTGTCCCAGGCAATTTTCATCTTTTTCAGCCAAGGGATTCTCTCCAATGCCTTGGGGGCGGCTATCAACTCTCTTATAGCCAGCCTATATGGTTCTAGTTCAGCAGATTTCCATAGACGAATCCAGTAGGAAAGGGGTCTTAAGGCCGCTATGGTTTTAATGCCATTTAAACCAAGGTCAAGCCTTAAAGGGGTCATTGGAGTGCCCGTACCTATCCTGGACACCTGCCTAAGGAAGATATTTTCCTTAGTTTGCAGAATGTCCAGGTTTTTATGGGACCCCCAAAGTTCCGCTCCATATAGGGCTGCTGCTCTGATTTGAACATTATAAATCTCCGCAAGAATGTTCAGAGGGGGGCTCGGAGCCTTTCTAGATCTGCGGACTAAGGCCCCACCTCTTTGGCTTATGATCAGAGCCCCTTTGTCAATAGCTGCCTTCCATTTGCCTGATGTAGATAATCTGAAACCCAAATAATCAAACTCTTCAACTTTCTCCAATGGGGTCGAGTTCATCTCAATATTAGTACGCAATCGTTTTTTAGAGGTAGTGAATATCATAAATTTAGTTTTCTTAATGTTTACATCTAAACCATAATCACTACAGTAAGCACAGAACTGGTTAATTAGGTGTTGAATTCCCATTGGCGATTTTGATAGTAGGATCGTGTCATCTGCATATAGCAGGCAGGGGATTTTTTTCCCACCTAGTTTTGGAGAATCATTTATGCAGTTCTCTAGGTAGTGGATGCAATTATTAATGTAGAGCAGAAAAAGAGTAGGTGGCAAAACACAACCTTGTCTAACTCCTTTTTTGATAGCTACAGGGTCAGTCAGCTCGCCCCCCTGTCCACACCTGATTTGGGCAAAGGTATTTTGGTGCAACTGGGCTATGAGTTTCAGGAGGCCAAATGGCACTCCCATGTTTAATAATGTTGACCACAGCAGATTCCTGGGGATCAGGTCAAATGCGGCTCTTAGGTCTATAAAGACCACGTAAAGGTTACCCCCCCCCCCGGTCGACATTCTTCCATTTTATTGACATAAATCTTAGAGCTTTGTCAACTGTGCTCACTGCGGGTCTGAAACCCGCTTGTAAATCAGAAAGGGCTTCAGACTCAATAATCCATTCCTCAAGGTGGGACAGAAGATGTTTCGCATACATTTTTTGGAAGTTATCGAGGAGACTAATTGGACGGTAGTTAGCCGGAATGTTTGGATTTCCTTTTTTGAAGATCGGTACAATTTCAGCCCCTTTCCAAGTAGATGGAACTGGAGCGCCTTCTGCAATAGCATTGCAGATAAAATTGAGGTAGGGAGCCCATATATCAGGTCTAGATTTATATAGATCACCTGGAATTTTATCTGGGCCAGGAGCCTTCCCCCATTTCAGGGAGTCTATTGCAGCTCTAGTTTCAGAAAGAGAAAAAGAAATTGGAATGATCTCTTGGTTTGTTGAATCATTGGGGGGGCCACAGAGAAACTTCTGGTGGACCTCCATAAAGTTGCCCAAAATGCTCTACCCAAGTTGCTGAGAGGATTGTAGAGCCAGGCGCGGCTGGGGAGTCACTGTCATTATCAGCTATTAGTTTCCAAAACTTGGAAGTATTATTAGATAAGGCTGAAACCAGAATAGTGGCCCATCTGGCCTCCTCCCAGCTTCTGCGTGCCTTTGAGCATTCCTTCTTGTAAGCGCCCCTGGCTATTCTCAACGTCGCAGCATGGCCTTCTTTAATTGCATCCAGGAGAGCTAGTTGTGCTGTTCTGCAGGAATTATTGAACCAAGGGGCATTGTGTTTTTTTATTGGAGTTGTTAACAGTCTCTTTTGTGAAAAGTTGTTTTAAAGATTGGAACAGATCAGTGTGGGCTGTAAGAAGGCTATCGCCCTCCTCAGACTCATCTAACCGGATCATACACTCCATATGATTCGCAAGCAAGCTGTAAATAGATGCTAAATGTTTAGGGGAGGAGATAACAGATTCCCATTTTAGATTGCATCTATTATTGGTTAGGGCCAGTTGGGACACATTGGACCTAGAGTGAAGCACTATAAACAAAGGAAAAAGACCTCTGGTTGATAGAATCAGAGGATCGTGGTCGCTCACGGGCTGCTCATCTACCCTCATATCTACCATGTAACGCCAAAGACGGATATCAAGAAGTATGTAGTCAATGCGACTGCTATGTTCTCCGCGCCTAAAAGTAGGTCGCAAAATAGCATCCGAGTGTGAGCGGCCATTACAGGCTCGGAGGCCATGAGCTAGTGCGATGTCAGCCAGAAAGCGTGCAGATTTGTTCAATCTTGGTTTTTTGTTGGAGACTAACTGGGGGATGCCCCAATGGGCATCCTCTTCTTTACAAATTCCTTGGACTAAAGGATTAGGTTCAAAGGTAACATTAAAATCTCCTCCAATTAAAACAAAAGAGGAGGGATTACTTTTAAGAACATAGTCCAAGTTTGGCAGAACGTCAGACTCAAAGTGGGGACTCACATTCCTGTTATAGATATTAATTAAAAGGAGGGTTTTTTCTTCAGAAATCATTAACAATAAGGCTTGCAGGTCCGGGCAACCAGTGTTTAATTCTTCTATCTTGCACCTGAGAGAAGTATTTAGCCACACGAGCAACCCTCCTGAAGGTCTCCCAGAAGATGACTTACGGGCCGGAACCCAAAAGCTTTTGAAACCGAGTCTATATTTGGGTTCTAATGCCCATGTTTCTTGGAAAAGACAAATCAAGTGATCATCAATAAGGTTACCCCAACCTGGGCTATGTAATTTGCTTTCCAATCCAGCTATATTCCAGCTGAGCACCTTATCGAGATCCTCTGAGCATGAGGACCCAACTTTATTCTGGGCATATAGAATACTAGGGGGGGGACTGTTAAGGACCATGGTGCTTCCCTCAGGTGGATTAAGATCAGAAGATTTCTCACTCTGAGTCTTTAAAACCTCGCTGGGTATAACCTCAATAGTGTTTGGATTTGGTGAGTTGAACATGCAGATGTGACCAAAGGTATAGGGAGCGTTTGACTGATTAGAAATGCATTCCTCAGATGCTTGACATATTAAACTTTTGGGTGAACCCGGGACAACAAAATCGGCCGAGATGTTAAGACCAATAGGGCAAATGGACTCAGCTTCGCAGTTAGACAATACCACATCCTGAAAGGCATCTCCTAGTCAATCTGCCTCCGAGAGAGAGGATAGAGGACGTCTAGGACCAATTACGGGGGTAGGCAGTGTGTGAGTAACCGAGCCGGCCCCGTATAATGGTGGTGATTGAGTACTCCAGGACGACATAGAAGGTGGATAAAACACTTGTAACCTGCAAAGAGAAGTTTTGCCAGTTGTAGGATCAAGTCTGTTAGCATTTAAAGAAAGTCGTTGGACAAGATCGGGGGAATTAAAATTAATGACGATACAATCCCCAAAACCGATCTTCGCTAGAGGGTCCAACCACCCTACCCTTCTCACCATCAATATTGAAGATGACATGGAAAAAGCAAACCCCGCATTCACATGCAACCAGTGGATAACCTTATTTTTGAGTTCGGTGAAGGATTCGGAAAAATTAGGTTTGAGTTCAGGAACATTTGATATAAGAAGAACATAAGGGCATGATTCAGGTGGTAAATGAAGCACTTTGGGTTCTTGAGAGTCCCTACTCTTATCCTTCTTCTGGTATGCTGGTTGTGAGGATTCCCTAATGGGGGGGCCGTCTCCCGAATTAGTTGCTGGATTGTTCCATGAGGCGGTTCCTTTTAATAAGGGAGCTAAGGCCATATGGGGCTTGTTCGTAAGGAAACTGGGGGTTTAGCAGAACTAGGCCAGTCGTGATTTAGAATAGGAGGAAAAGTTTTGGGTATTTGGCCAGTGTGACTAATGGCAACAATAGAGTCATGATTAGGATGAATTTTTACAGGTACAGAAATTGGTGGTAGCTGAATGCTCGTAAGACTTTCAAGTTTGTCCTCAATTATTTGAAGACGGTTGGAGATAGGAAGAAGTAGTTTAGAGAGCTCATCTCTTATGAGATCCCTAATAAACTCATTTGCATGGGAGTTATTAGTATTGTGTAAGGAGATTGATGCCATATCATTAATAGAAGGTTGGGCCAGATTAGAGGGACTCAAGGTTCTAGATCGTTTATTTTTGAGGACAGGTTCCCTACGCTTCCTTTTCCCTTTGGTATTAGATTCAGTTAAAGTAAGGGAACCTTCTATTGGGGGACACTGGACCAGTGAAGTTGGTGCGGCACAAATGGCAGGTGCAATTGGAGTGACATCTTGGATCTCTTGAGGAATTTTGGACGGAGAAGGGGAATGGATAATCGGGACAGACTGGAGCTCTAGTCGCGGGTGGGGCTGTGAGACTGGGCTATCATGGGCTGAACTAATGGATGCAGAAGGAGGGGCAGCAAGACGACGTTGCACTAATTCTATTTCTCTTTCAAGTTCCCCAACGGCCTTTTGTAAAAAGCCGTCCAGGGTTTTGTTAGAGTGCAATTTCCTGTCCAACCCAAACCCCCCCCCCCCCCCCCCCACGTCGTCGGCCCATTTTACTAAAAACCAAGGGCCTTAAATTTAGTGGGAGATTCAAGTAAGATCACAGCGGGGCGAGCAAAGGCAGGTTAATATTGGTAATTGACCACTAGCTAGGTAGAGGCCTAGAGCTTTGGGGGAAAGCTACCCCACCGCAGTGTAAATAGGCTTGAGTTTGTCCTTCGGGCAGTCAAATGGAGAGTGGTTATCTGGGACCACAGTTTAAGGTAAATGTCAGGGGGGTGGCCCTGCCCTGCCTCTTCCTGGCAATGACGGGCAAGGACGGGCCCGCCCTTGGCCCGGGCGCCGCCCGCGCGCGTCCCGCGGAGCGGGAGCGCTTACGTGTTTTTAAAGGGCTCCTGCCCTGATTGAAGGCAGCACACAGCTGCTGCCCACCTCCTCCTCGGCAAAGTTCCAGCGCGTCCCGCGGAGCGGGAGCGCTTACGTGTTTTTAAAGGGCTCCTGCCCTGATTGAAGGCAGCACACAGCTGCTGCCCACCTCCTCCTCGGCAAAGTTCCAGCGAGTCCCAGAACTAAACAGTTCAGAAGTGTTTCTCAGTGAATTTTAGAAATCCCTTCATGCAATTTAACAAAACCTTTTGTGCAGTATAATTGAAATATACATGCCAATTCTTATAAACTCGACCTAGGTAAGGAGACAAGGAAGACTGCTTATAAAGGTCATTAAGGGTGAACATTAATTTAATACACAAGCTCCAAAAATAAAGTAAACGGTAAAGAAATATGCAGTAAAGCACTGTAAAGGGCATTTCTTCTGCTCAGCAAATAATGCATACTCAGGCCTTCATGGAAGACCTGCTGTCACAGACAACTAATTCTGTCCCTTCAAGGAGAGGTCACAAACACTTCACTGGGAATAAGCCACCCTAAGACAAACACTTTTGAAAAATGTGTGCATTGCAGATGCATTGTCTGTACCTTTATTGTCTTGTGCACTTTGTTTTTCTTGTCAGCAGGGCCCTACAGATAGGCAGTTTATTACACAGCTAACATTTGTCTATAAGAAGATCATAGGATACTCAGCCTAGTGACTGCAGTCAGACCTTGGCTGGATGCCTGCTAATGCACCACAGCCCACCTTCCACTGCACTCTTCTTCCATACAAGGTATGTTACAGAGACAGGTAGAGCTGTAACCTATTGTACCAGTAGACATTGTACCTTAGTGAGCCAGTGAAACAGCAATAACGTGCTTATAAATGCCAGGTAGTGCATGTCAGCAGTGTCTGATCGCCTTAAAACGTGTAAATATTACCTATTTCAGCTGCGCACATGTGATATTTAACCAACTGAAGCAAGCTGCAATAGTGCTTAATTAAAGTCCCTTACTTCAATGTGATCTGTGCATGAAACAGAAAGCACATCCAGCTTTACTAGCACAGATTCTTTGTTAGAAGTAAATTAAAGGATTTGTTCTGTTATCATCTTTATCTCATTCTGTCATTCTTACTTTCATCACTTTACTAGCAACAAAGCTTCTGCTTACTCCAAATAATATTCCTTCTTACTCTTGCAGCTATTCGCTGTCTGTTACTCTGCTAAATATTCCTAATCTCAACTCCCTCCTTCTTACTCTGAATACTCCTATTCTTACTCCTACTGAGTCCCTCCCACCTGCAGCAGCGGTTCCTGCTCTAACCTGCATTTCAGCAAAGAGAGAGATGGGTGCCTCAACTGCTACAGTTTTGCATGTGGGAGAAATGCAATGATGAGCACAGGGTTTGGATAGCCATCTTAAAGGGTGCTCAGAGGTTCGCGCTGCCCTTCTTTTCCTTTAAGGAAAACAGTGACCTGCCTGCTGCTGGAGGAAGGTTGGCTTCCTCAGCATCAGGCTCATGTCTGAGGGGATATCACCTTCTTAGTGTACTGGCACTGAGATAGTTTGAATAGGAAGTTACTCCCATTGCATTTCAGTTATAGCTCAGCTATATATGGCATTCGGATGCCATCTGCAAAAGACTTTTCTATTGAAGGTCCTTCTGCGAATGTAGCCAACACTGCCCTTTTCAGATTGCTGATGTCAATGCCAGAATTCCCAAGAAAATAAATGTTTAAATTGGCTGCTTAGTGGTTGTGTCATATTTGTTGCTAAGGATTGTCAGAGATATGTATTCTATTTAGTTCTGTGACATACAGAATATGATGCAAGCTGCTGCCACTGAAGAAGATGCTTTCATGGCAGGAACATGTGGTTTAAGGCTTCAAGGCCTGGAGTAAAAAGGAGAGGTGGTAAAGTGAGTATTTGTTGCTGATAAAGTGCTTTATTACAGCATCAGTTCAGTGACAAAGTAGATCACAACTACGATTATAATACCTTCACAGCAATTAATTTCAGGGAGGAAAATGAAAGTACCCCGATGCCGGGCTTACATCCTCCCACCTGCCAAAAAAAGTAACGTAACGGCGAGCCACGGCCAACTGCCAATAGGTCAAGGGAGCCGCGGGTCGAAAAAGTTTGGGAACCACTGCCATAGGTGGACCAGGTGATCATCCCAGCTGGAGCTAAAGACAGCTATATCGTCCAAATATGCTGCACTGAAAGCTTCCAGCCCTTGCAGGACTGTGTTCACCAACCTCTGAAAAGTGGCAGGTGCATTTTTCAATCCAAAAGGCATTACAGTGAACTGGTAATGTCCTCCAATGGTTGAAAATGCTGTTTTAGGTTTAGCATCTTCTGATAATTTGATCTGCCAATACCCTGCAGTCAAATCAAAAGTGCTTAGATACTTGGCAGATGCCAGTGTATCTATGAGCTCATCTGCCCTGGGTATAGGGTGAGCATCAGTTTTGGTTACCAAGTTGAGACCTCTATAGTCTACACAAAACCGCATTTCTTTCTTTCCATCTTTGGAATGGGGTTTTGGTACAAGTACCACAGGAGAAGCCCATGGACTTTCAGAGTGCTCAACCACTCCTAGTTCTAACATTTTCTGCACCTCTTGCTTTATGCAGTCCCTGACATGGTCAGGCTGCCTATAGATCTTACTTTTGACAGGCAAGCTGTCTCCAGTATCTATAGTGTGCTCACACCAAGAAGTGGTACCTGGCACAGTAGAGAAGAGTTCAGAGAATTGATCTAGGAGATTTATGCAATGGTCTTTCTGCTCAGCAGTAAGACAATCAGCCAAAACTTCTCTTCCACAGAACAAGATGCTCTTGTGGAAGGTGTAGAGATCAGGTAGAGGATCACTGTCTTCTTCCTGTCCCTCATCAGTTGCCATGAGCAGGGTGAGATCAGCCATGTCATAGTAGGGTTTCAGGCGATTGACATGGAGCACCCTAAGGGGACTCCTGGCAGTGCCTAAGTCAACTAAATAGGTGACTTCTCCCTTCTTTTCAACAATTGTGTGGGGACCACTCCATTTATCTTGGAGTGCTCTTGGGGCCACAGGCTCCAAGACCCACACTTTCTGCCCTGGTTGGTATTGAACCAAAACAGCCTTCTGATCATGCCATTGCTTCTGGAGCTCTTGGCTGGCCTGAAGGTTTTTACTGGCCTTTTTCATATACTCAGCCATCCTTGATCTGAGGCCAAGTACATAGTCCACAATATCTTGCTTAGGAGCTTTTAAAGGTTGTTCCTAACCCTCCTTGACAAGTGTTAGTGGACCCCTAACAGGGTGTCCAAAAAGAAGTTCAAAGGGGCTGAAGCCCACTCCTTTCTGGGGTACCTCCCTGTAGGCAAAAAGGAGGCATGGTAGAAGGATGTCCCATCTCCTGCGGAGTTTTTCAGGGAGACCCATAATCATGCCTTTGAGAGTTTTGTTAAATCTCTCCACCAGTCCATTTGTTTGTGGATGATAGGGTGTAGTGAACTTGTAAGTTACACCACACTCCTTCCACATGGCCTTTAAGTATGCAGACATGAAATTGCTTCCCCTGTCTGATACTACTTCCTTTGGGAAGCCCACCCTGGAAAATATTCCCAGGAGGGCCTTTGCCGCTGCAGGTGCTGTAGTGGTCCTTAAAGGAATAGCTTCAGGATATCTTGTGGCATGGTCCACTACCACCAAGATAAACCTATTGCCTGAAGCAGTAGGAGGGTCAAGGGGGCCAACTATGTCAACCCGTACCCTTTCAAAGGGAACCCCAACCACAGGCAGTGGGATAAGGGGTGCCTTTGGGGTGCCACCTGTCTTGCCACTGGCTTGACAGGTTTCACAGGACTTACAAAACTCTTTTGTGTCCTCAGACATCCTAGGCCAATGAAACAAGGGAACAAGTCTGTCCCAAGTTTTCATTTGTCCCAGGTGTCCAGCTAGGGGAATGTCGTGAGCAAGAGTTAGGAGGAACTTTCTGTACTCCTGAGGGATCACTAATCTCCTGGCAGCTCCAGGTTTAGGATCCCTTGCCTCAGTGTACAAGAGATTGTCCTCCCAGTAAACTCTGTGAGAGTCACTAACATCCCCATTAGCCTGTTTGACAGCTTGCTGTCTCAGACCCTCTAATGTGGGACAGGTTTGCTGTGCCACACTTGGCTCCTCCCTGGCAGGCCCCCCTTCACCCAAAAGCTCAGCAGTGTCTGCTTCAAGCTCCTCTGGTGTAGGTTCTGCACAGGGAGGGAATTCTTCTTCCTCAGAAGTTGAATCCACTGTAGAGGGAGGGATAGTAGGAAGTGGTTTGCTTCTACTAGCCCTAGCTTTAGGGAGCACTTGGTCCATTGTTCCAGGATCCAAGCTTCCCTGTCCTTTTTGCTTTTTGGCCTGAGCCCTTGTCAAAGCAAAAATATGCCCTGGGATGCCCAGCATTGCTGCATGGGCCTCCAACTCCACATCTGACCAAGCTGATGTCTCCAAATCATTTCCTAGTAGACAGTCTACAGGTAAATCTGTGGCTACCACAACTTTCTTTGGACCAGTAACCCCCCCCCCCAGTTGAGATTTACAACAGCCATGGGGTGGCTAAGTGTGTTGTTGTGAGCATTGGTTACTTGGTACTGGTGACCAAGTAGGTGTTGTTCAGGGTGGACCAGTTTCTCTATGACCATAGTCACACTGGCACCAGTGTCCCTGTAGGCCTGAACCTCAACACCATTTATTAGGGGTAGCTGCTTGTACTTATCCATGTTAAGGGGACAAGCAACTAAGGTGGCTAAATCAATAGCCCCCTCAGAGACTAACACAGCCTCTGTGGCCTCCCGAACAAGGCCAACCCCAACTAAGTTACCAATAGTGAGCCCAGCTACTCCCTTGGATTGGCTATTAGTAGGTTTGCTCCCACCACCACTGCTATTAGTAGGGACACTAGGTGTAGTGGTAGGAGGCTTGGTGCTTTTCTTTGGACAACTGGGATCTGTTGACCAATGGCCTTTTACTTTACATAAATAGCACCATGGTTTCTTTTCTTTGTTTTGATTAAAGGAGGATTTGGACCCACCACCCCCACCAGAGTGTTTTTGTGGGCCTGATGAAGACTCATTTTTAGATTTGTCCCCACCCTTGTCTGAAGACTTACCATCCTTCTTTTTGTTGCCATCTTTGTCACCCCCCTGTATGAACTTTTCTGTACACCCTTGTTCTGACCCATTTGTCTGCCTTCTTTCCCAATTCTTGGGGAGAGGTCAGATCAGAGTCCACCAAGTACTGGTGCAACAAATCAGACACACAATTATTAAGAATATGCTCTCTCAGGATCAAGTTATACAGGCTTTCATAATCAGTAACTTTACTGCCATGTAACCACCCCTCCAAGGCCTTTACTGAATGGTCAATGAAATCAACCCAGTCTTGTGAAGACTCCTTTTTGGTCTCTGAACTTTATCCTGTACTGTTCAGTGGTTAAGCCATAACCATCCAGGAGTGCATTATTAAGAACCGTAAAATTATTGGCATCACTTTCTTTTACAGTAAGGAGCCTATCCCTACCTTTTCCACTAAATGATAGCCATAGGATAGCAGCCCACTGCCTTTGAGCGACATCCTGTACAACACAGGCCCTCTCAAGTGCAGCAAACCACTTGTTAATGTCATCCCCCTCCTTATAAGGGGGAACTATCTTGTGCAGATTCCTGGAATCATGCTCTTTTGCAGGATGACTATGGGGAATACTGCTGCTGCCACCATGGGTTTCTAAACCCAGTTTCTGTCTCTCCTTCTCTACTTCTAAAGTCTGTCTATCCAAATCCAGCTGTTGCTTCTTGAGCTTCAGTCTTGTTTGTTCCACTCTCAATCTATTGAGCTCCCTTTCTAACAATCTGTCATCAGGGTGGGTGGGAGGGACATGCCTTGAAACAGAAATATGGTGAGAATGGACAGAAGGAGACCTGTCCCTTACAGAGGACACCCTAACAGCTTGGCTGACAGAAACATCATTTCTAATGTGATGAGAATGAATGCTCTTGCTATGATGTGAGACAACACTATCTGTATGGTGTGACTCAACATCAGTACCAACTATGCTAGACTGTCTAGTAATGGGCAGGCTTGTAGGTTTCTTTCCTGAATCTTTTCCTGGGGGAGTCCCTGGATCAGATTGGGAACCATTAGCTACTTTTTCTACAGATGGGGCACGTCTAGCCTTATCCTGTTCTCTAAGCATGTTAAGTAACAGTTCCAAGGAATGATTCTTCCCTACACTCAAACCTCTCTATGCAGAGACTCCTTGCTCCTTTCCAGCTAAGGTGTTCATATGCAAGTTTGGACAGATCAACATTTTGGCCTGTGCCAGACATTTTTAGAGAGAGTTAAAGTGATAGAAAAAGAGAAAAAAGTTTGTCAGAGCTTTTAGAAAGACAGAGAAAAAAACTTTTAAAACTTTTTAGAACTTTTTAGAAAGTTTAGAAGTACTTTTCAGCACTTAGCCAAAAAGTTTTGCATTTTCTCTTTTCACTCTTTTCTATGTGTATATACACTGAACTTGTTTTGTATATTTTTCTCTTATGAAAAGTACAATGACAAGAGTGGTAAGTAGTCTCAAAGCACTTATCCCACCGCTGCACAACCAATGTAGGAGGCTGGACTGGCTTGTAGTGAGTACCAAGGGGTACTTGCACCTTGCACCAGGCCCAGTTATCCCTTATTAGTGTATAGGGTGTCTAGCAGCTTAGGCTGATAGATAATGGTAGCTTAGCAGAGCAGCTTAGGCTGAACTAGGAGACGTGTGAAGCTACTACAGTACCACTTAGTGTCATATGCACAATATCATAAGAAAACACAATACACAGTTATACTAAAAATAAAGGTACTTTATTTTTATGACAATATGCCAAAGTATCTTAGAGTGTACCCTCAGTGAGAGGATAGGAAATATACACAAGATATATATACACAATAGCAAAAATATGCAGTATAGTCTTAGAAAACAGTGCAAACAATGTATAGTTACAATAGGATGCAATGGGGACACATAGGGATAGGGGCAACACAAACCATATACTCCAAAAGTGGAATGCGAACCACGAATGGACCCCAAACCTATGTGACCTTGTAGAGGGTCGCTGGGACTATTAGAAAATAGTGAGAGTTAGAAAAATAACCCCCCCCCCCCCCCCCCAAGACCCTGAAAAGTGAGTGCAAAGTGCACTAAAGTTCCCCTAAGGACAAAGAAGTCGTGTTAGAGGAATAATGCAGGAAAGACACAAACCAACAATGCAACAACAATGGATTTCCAATCTAGGGTACCTGTGGAACAAGGGGACCAAGTCCAAAAGTCACAAGCAAGTCGGAGATGGGCATATGCCCAGGAAATGCCAGCTGTGGGTGCAAAGAAGCTTCTACTGGACAGAAGAAGCTGAGGTTTCTGCAGGAACGAAAAGGGCTAGAGACTTCCCCTTTGGTGGACGGATCCCTCTCGCCGTGGAGAGTCGTGCAGGAGTGTTTTCCCGCCGAAAGAACGCCAACAAGCCTTGCTAGCTGCAAATCGTGCGGTTAGCGTTTTTGGACGCTGCTGTGGCCCAGGAGGGACCAGGAGGTCGCAGATCGGACCAGGAGGTAGAGGGGACGTCGAGCAAGACAAGGAGCCCTCTTAGCAGCAGGTAGCACCCGGAGAAGTGCCAGAAACAGGCACTACGAGGATGCGTGAAACGGTGCTCACCCGAAGTTACACAAAGGAGTCCCACGTCGCCGGAGACCAACTTAGAAAGTTGTGCAATGCAGGTTAGAGTGCCGTGGACCCAGGCTTGGCTGTGCACAAAGGATTTCCGCCGGAAGTGCACAGGGGCCGGAGTAGCTGCAAAAGTCGCGGTTCCCAGCAATGCAGTCTAGCGAGGTGAGGCAAGGACTTACCTCCACCAAACTTGGACTGAAGAGTCACTGGACTGTGGGGGTCACTTGGACAGAGTTGCTGGATTCGAGGGACCTCGCTCGTCGTGCTGAGAGGAGACCCAAGGGACCGGTAATGCAGCTTTTTGGTGCCTGCGGTTGCAGGGGGAAGATTCCGTCGACCCACAGGAGATTTCTTCGGAGCTTCTAGTGCAGAGAGGAGGCCGACTACCCCCACAGCATGCACCACCAGGAAAACAGTCGAGAAGGCGGCAGGATCAGCATTACAGAGTTGCAGTAGTCGTCTTTGCTACTATGTTGCAGTTTTGCAGGCTTCCAGCGCGGTCAGCAGTCGATTCCTTGGTAGAAGGTGAAGAGAGAGATGCAGAGGAACTCGGCTGAGCTCTTGCATTCGTTATCTAAAGTTTCCCCAGAGACAGAGACCCTAAATAGCCAGAAAAGAGGGTTTGGCTACCTAGGAGAGAGGATAGGCTAGCAACACCTGAAGGAGCCTATCGGAAGGAGTCTCTGACGTCACCTGGTGGCACTGGCCACTCAGAGCAGTCCAGTGTGCCAGCAGCACCTCTGTTTCCAAGATGGCAGAGGTCTGGAGCACACTGGAGGAGCTCTGGACACCTCCCAGGGGAGGTGCAGGTCAGGGGAGTGGTCACTCCCCTTTCCTTTGTCCAGTTTCGCACCAGAGCAGGGCTAAGGGGTCCCCTGAACCGGTGTAGACTGGCTTATGCAGAATTGGGCACATATGTGCCCAAGAAAGCATTTCCAGAGGCTGGGGGAGGCTACTCCTCCCCTGCCTTCACACCATTTTCCAAAGGGAGAGGGTGTAACACCCTCTCTCAGAGGAAGTCCTTTGTTCTGCCATCCTGGGCCAGGCCTGGCTGGACCCCAGGAGGGCAGATGCCTGTCTGAGGGGTTGGCAGCAGCAGCAGCTGCAGTGAAACCCCAGGAAGGGCAGTTTGGCAGTATCAGGGTCTGTGCTACAGACCACTGGGATCATGGGATTGTGCCAACTATGCCAGGATGGCATAGAGGGGGCAATTCCATGATCATAGACATGTTACATGGCCATATTCGGAGTTACCATTGTGAAGCTACATATAGGTAGTGACCTATATGTAGTGCACGCGTGTAATGGTGTCCCCGCACTCACAAAGTCAGGGGAATTGGCCCTGAACAATGTGGGGGCACCTTGGCTAGTGCCAGGGTGCCCTCACACTAAGTAACTTTGCACCTAACCTTTACCAGGTAAAGGTTAGACATATAGGTGACTTATAAGTTACTTAAGTGCAGTGTAAAATGGCTGTGAAATAACGTGGACGTTATTTCACTCAGGCTGCAGTGGCAGGCCTGTGTAAGAATTGTCAGAGCTCCCTATGGGTGGCAAAAGAAATGCTGCAGCCCATAGGGATCTCCTGGAACCCCAATACCCTGGGTACCTCAGTACCATATACTAGGGAATTATAAGGGTGTTCCAGTAAGCCAATGTAAATTGGTAAAATTAGTCACTAGCCTGTTAGTGACGATTTGGAAAGAAATGAGAGAGCATAACCACTGAGGTTCTGATTAGCAGAGCCTCAGTGAGACAGTTAGTCACTACACAGGTAACACATTCAGGCACACTTATGAGCACTGGGGCCCTGGGTTACCAGGGTCCCATTGACACATACAACTAAAACAACATATATACAGTGAAAAATGGGGGTAACATGCCAGGCAAGATGGTACTTTCCTACAACTACCACCTGCTTTATACCAGTAACTCAACCCCAACTACAGCTAAGGAGAGATACTGAGTGGACTTATTGACATCAGTAACCTGGTACTTCTGTCCAAGGAGGTGTTGTGCAGGTGACACCAGGTTTTCAGTCACCAAAGTGATACTGGCACCTATGTCCATGTAGGCCTGGGTCTCAACACCATTTATTAAAATTGACTGCTTGTACTTGTCCATGTTAAGGGGACAAGCAGCCAAGTTGGCAAGGCCAATGCCACCAGTTGTGACAGAAAATGTCTTGGGGGTTTCTACACCTACCTCAGTTTCTATAATGGATCCAAAAGTGAACCCAACTACACCTTTTGTTTGACTATTGCCAGTAGTTCCACCACTATTACTACTGCTGCTAGGGTTACTAGAGTTTGAATTGGATGTATTAGTGGTGGTAGGCTCATGGGCTTTACATGGGCAGAACGTATCCCCCGGTCTATTGCCTTTACCTCTGCACACATAGCACCAGGGTTTTTATTATGTGTAGAGTGTGAAGAAGAGGAAGACGTTTTATCCCCACCCCCAGAGGAGTATTGTGGACCTGAAGAAGGATCTTTGTTTATCCCCATGCTTATCCTGAGATTTTTTGCCATCTTTCTTCTTCTTTGTCACCCCCTGTATGAGCTTTTCTACTCACCCTTGTTCTGGCCCTTTTGTCTGCCTTCTTTCCCAATTCTTGGGGAGTGGTCAGATCTGAGTCCACAAGATACTGGTGTAACAAATCAGACACACAACTATTTAGTATATGCTCTCAGACACTTTACTGCCATGTAACCAACCTTCTAAAGCTTTGACAGAACAGTCCACAAAGTCAACCCAATCTTGTGAAGATTCTTTCTTGGTTTCCCTGAACTTAATTCTGTATTGCTCTGTGGTGAGCCCAAAACCATCAATGAGTGCGCTTTTGAGAATGTTGTCATTGTCTGATTCCTTCTCCCTAACAGTGAGTAGTTTGTCCCTCCCTTTGTCAGAGAAGAACAACCAAATTATAGCAGCCCACTGCTTTTGAGGTACCGTTTCAACCTTACAGACCCTCTCAAGTGCAGAAAACCACTTTTGGATATCATCCTCTACCTTGTATGGGGGAACAATCTTGTGTATATTTCTGGAGTTAATGCTGTCCTCCCTGACGTCATAACTTCTGAAACTTAATGTTGCTGCCACCATGGGGAAATAACGCCAACCCCTGTCTTTCCCTTTCCACAGCTAGGTATTCCCTAGTTAAAGCCAGCTGTTGCTGTTGAATCCTCGGGCTGTCCTCCTCCAACCTCAGTTTTCTGAGTTCCCTATCTAGGGTGTTGTCCTCGGGTTGAATGTGTGGGACACCTCTGAGACAGAGGTGACATGGGAATCAGCAGAGGTTGATCGTTAGAGTTGATCGTTCCCTAACTTGGGTACCCTACTTGTGTGTCACCCCTTCCCACTACCAGCTACACTAGGAGGTTTGTTAGTGGAAAGATATGTGAAAGGACCCCTCTCTGGATCTCCAGGACCCTCTCCTGAATCTACCTGGTTAGGATCAGCCTCTGCCTTCTCTTCTACTTGGTGACCAGACTGTTCTTGGTCATCTTGGAGAAGAAGTTTCAAAAGGAAATCTTTGTTAGGGTTCTTCCCAATCCCTAGGCTTCTCTCCAAGCAAAGCCCCCTCAAACTTTAAAAGTTAAGGTTCTCATAGGTAGTTTTGACAACCCTAGCGGTGGCCTCAGAGGAAGACATAGCGATAGGAAAGTTAAGGTAAAGTTGGGAAAAGAAAAATACCTACTTTATTTATTTAACTTTTAGAAGTTTTTAGAGTTAAAGTGAGACTACTAAGTATACTTATTTAGCACTCTAAGTCTTAGAATACACTTTCTTGTGGACAGCACCAGTCACAGAGTGATAAGGCAATTGCAAGTACTTATCCAACCGCTGCACCACCAATGTGGGAGGCTGGCCTGGTTTGTAGTGGGTAACTGAGTTACTTACACCTTATACCAGGTCCAGTTTTCCCTTATTAGTGAAATGTAGGCAGTGTCTAAAAGCCAGGCTGTCTAGGGGTAGCTGTAGGCAGAGCAACCAAGGCTGAACTAGGAGAACTGCAAAGCTCTTGCAATACCAGTGTAGTCACACAGTACTCACACACAGGAAAGACAATACTCCGTGTTACCAAAAATAAAGGTACTTTATTTTAGTGACAGAAGGCCAAAAATATCTTCGAGGCTATACTCCCTTAGGAGGTCAGTAAAGAACATAAAATATACACTAGTAACCAAAATCAGGTAAGTACACAATCGCAAAATAAAATAGTGCAAATAGTGAAAATAACAGTAAGTTGCAGTGGGCCTATGGGGAACACAAACCTTATACTAAAATAATGGAATGTGAAAGCCTAGGTGGGAAACTGACAAGTGTAGTGTGTAGAGGGGTGCTGGGAGTGTAATAAAACATCAAAGGTAAGTAAAATACCCCACCCCCAGAGCCAAGCAAAGCAGGAGTAAAACACAGCAAGTTTCCTAAAATACACTAGAAGTCGTGATATAAGATAATACAAGAACCAGAAGAGACTGCAAGACACCAATGATGGATTCCTGGACCTGAAGACCTGTGGAAGAAGGGGACCAAGTCCAAGAAGCACTGAAGAGACCAGGGAGAACAGGAGCCCCTGCTAACCCGGATGAAGGTGCAAAAGAGGAACCACCGGTGGGAAGACAAAGTTAGTATTGCACCAAAGAAGACAGATACGGGCTCCTGGTTGGTGCAGAAGATGTCCCATGCTGGACGAATGAATGCAGTCTGATTTGCTCACGGGATTCCACCAACAAGCCTTGGTAAATGCAAAACTGGCATTTCGTGAAAAATGATGCTGCTGCGGAATGACCAGGTCGACTCTTCTCAGGAGGGGAAGACAGAGGGGGCTCTCAGCAACTCAGAGAGCCCTCAGAAGACCAGGCAGCGTGCACAGGAGTCCCACAACAAGGGGACAAATAAGTTACAAATGGCAGTCATCACAGCACTACACAAAGTGATCCCACGCTGGCGGGGACAACTCACAGAGCTGAGCATTGCAGGATAGAGTGCTAGAGACCTGGGCTAGGCTGTGCATGATGGATGTCTTGGAGAAGCGCATAGAAGCCCTAGGAGCTGCAAAAAACTTGGTGCAAAGGGGTATTATCTGGCACAGGAAGGCAAGCTCTTAGCTCCACCAAATTTGGACAGCTGGACCTTTGGACAGTCAGGGGCCCTTTGGTCCACCACCTGTGTTCCAGGATCCACATTTGTCATCTGGAGAGAGGACCCAGTGTACCAGTCGTCGCTGCAGAGAGGTGCCTGCTGAAGCAGGGAAGTGACTCCGTCACTCCACAGGAGATTCCTTTGGTTCTTCTGGTGCAGGATGAAGACCGGCAGTCCTCCGAGCATGCAGAACCTGGAAACTGTTACAGTTGCTGGCAGGAGCTAAAGTTACAGGAGCCTTCTTGGATGCTTTGTTGCAGTTGTAGAGTTCCTGGCGCAATTCTGCTGTTGATCCAATGGTAGAAGATGAAGTAAAGGATGCAAAGGATCCCTGCTGGAGTCTTGTAGGAAAGTACCATCTTGCCTGGCATGTTACCCCCATTTTTCACTATATATATGTTGTTTTAGTTGTATGTGTCACTGGGACCCTGCCAGCCAGGGCCCCAGTGCTCATAAGTGTGCCCTGAATGTGTTACCTGTGTTATGACTGTCTCACTGAGGCTCTGCTATCCAGAACCTCAGTGGTTATGCTCTCTCTTTGCTTTCCAAATTGTCACTAACAGGCTAGTGACCAATTTCACCAATTTACATTGGCATACTGGAACACCCTTATAATTCCCTAGTATATGGTACTGAGGTACCCAGGGTATTGGGGTTCCAGGAGATCCCTATGGGCTGCAGCATTTCTTTTGCCACCCATAGGGAGCTCTGACAATTCTTACACAGGCCTGCCACTGCAGCCTGAGTGAAATAACGTCCAGGTTATTTCACAGCCATTTTACACTGCACTTAAGTAACTTATAAGTCACCTATATGTCTAACCTTTACCTGGTAAAGGTTAGGTGCAAAGTTACTTAGTGTGAGGGCACCCTGGCACTAGCCAAGGTGCCCCCACATTGTTCAGAGCCAATTCCCTGAACTTTGTGAGTGCGGGGACACTATTACACGCGTGCACTACATATAGGTCACTACCTATATGTAGCTTCACAATGGTAACTCCGAATATGGCCATGTAACATGTCTATGATCATGGAATTGCCCCCTCTATGCCATCCTGGCATAGTTGGCACAATCCCATGATCCCAGTGGTCTGTAGCACAGACCCTGGTACTGCCAAACTGCCCTTCCTGGGGTTTCACTGCAGCTGCTGCTGCTGCCAACCCCTCAGACAGGCATCTGCCCTCCTGGGGTCCAGCCAGGCCTGGCCCAGGATGGCAGAACAAAGAACTTCCTCTGAGAGAGGGTGTGACACCCTCTCCCTTTGGAAAATGGTGTGAAGGCAGAGGAGGAGTAGCCTCCCCCAGCCTCTGGAAATGCTTTCTTGGGCACAGATGTGCCCAATTCTGCATAAGCCAGTCTACACCGGTTCAGGTGACCCCTTAGCCCTGCTCTGGCGCGAAACTGGACAAAGGAAAGGGGAGTGACCACTCCCCTGACCTGCACCTCCCCTGGGAGGTGTCCAAAGCTCCTCCAGTGTGCTCCAGACCTCTGCCATCTTGGAAACAGAGGTGCTGCAGGCACACTGGACTGCTCTGAGTGGCCAGTGCCACCAGGTGACGTCAGAGACTCCTTCTGATAGGCTCCTTCAGGTGTTAGTAGCCTATCCTCTCTCCTAGGTAGCCAAACCCTCTTTTCTGGCTATTTAGGGTCTCTGTCTCTGGGGAAACTTTAGATAACGAATGCAAGAGCTCATCCGAGTTCCTCTGCATCTCTCTCTTCACCTTCTGCCAAGGAATCGACTGCTGACCGCGCTGGAAGCCTGCAAACCTGCAACATAGTAGCAAAGACGACTACTGCAACTCTGTAACGCTGATCCTGCCGCCTTCTCGACTGTTTTCCTGCTTGTGCATGCTGTGGGGGTAGTCTGCCTCCTCTCTGCACCAGAAGCTCCGAAGAAATCTCCCGTGGGTCGACGGAATCTTCCCCTGCAACCGCAGGCACCAAAAAGCTGCATTACCGGTCCCTTGGGTCTCCTCTCAGCACGACGAGCGAGGTCCCTCGAATCCAGCGACTCTGTCCAAGTGACCCCCACAGTCCAGTGACTCTTCAGTCCAAGTTTGGTGGAGGTAAGTCCTTGCCTCACCTCGCTGGGCTGCATTGCTGGGAACCGCGACTTTTGCAGCTACTCCGGCCCCTGTGCACTTCCGGCGGAAATCCTTTGTGCACAGCCAAGCCTGGGTCCACGGCACTCTAACCTGCATTGCACGACTTTCTAAGTTGGTCTCCGGCGACGTGGGACTCCTTTGTGCGACTTCGGGTGAGCACCGTTTCACGCATCCTCATAGTGCCTGTTTCTGGCACTTCTCCGGGTGCTACCTGCTGCTGAGAGGGCTCCTTGTCTTGCTCGACGTCCCCTCTCTTTCCTGGTCCAATTTGCGACCTCCTGGTCCCTCCAGGGCCACAGCAGCGTCCAAAAACGCTAACCGCACGATTTGCAGCTAGCAAGGCTTGTTGGCGTTCTTTCGGCGGGAAAACACTTCTGCACGACTCTCCGCAGCGAGAGGGATCCGTCCACCTAAGGGGAAGTCTCTAGCCCTTTTCGTTCCTGCAGAAACCTCAGCTTCTTCTGTCCAGTAGAAGCTTCTTTGCACCCGCAGCTGGCATTTCCTGGGCATTTGCCCATCTCCGACTTGCTTGTGATTTTTGGACTTGGTCCCCTTGTTCTACAGGTACCCTAGATTGGAAATCCACAGTTGTTGCATTGTTGGTTTGTGTCTTTCCTGCATTATTCCTCTAACACGACTTCTTTGTCCTTAGGGGAACTTTAGTGCACTTTGCACTCACTTTTCAGGGTCTTGGGGAGTGTTATTTTTCTAACTCACTATTTTCTAATAGTCCCAGCGACCCTCTACAAGGTCACATAGGTTTGGGGTCCATTTGTGGTTCGCATTCCACTTTTGGAGTATATGGTTTGTGTTGCCCCTATCCCTATGTTTCCCCATTGCATCCTATTGTAACTATACATTGTTTTCTAAGACTATACTGCATATTTTTGCTATTGTGTATATATATCTTGTGTATTTCCTATCCTCTCACTGAGGGTACACTCTAAGATACTTTGGCATACTGTCATAAAAATAAAGTACCTTTATTTTTAGTATAACTGTGTATTGTGTTTTCTTATGATATTGTGCATATGACACTAAGTGGTACTGTAGTAGCTTCACACGTCTCCTAGTTCAGCCTAAGCTGCTCTGCTAAGCTACCATTATCTATCAGCCTAAGCTGCTAGACACCCTATACACTAATAAGGGATAACTGGGCCTGGTGCAAGGTGCAAGTACCCCTTGGTACTCACTACAAGCCAGTCCATCCTCCTACATTGCCCCTATCCCTATGTGTCCCCATTGCATCCTGTTGTAACTATACATTGTTTGCACTGTTTTCTAATACTATACTGCATATTTTTGGTATTGTGTACATATATCTTGTGTATATTTTCTATCCTCATACTGAGGGTACTCACTGAGATACTTTTGGCATATTGTCATAAAAATAAAGTACCTTTATTTTTAGTATATCTGTGTTTTGTTATGATATTGTGCATATGACACTAGTGGTACTGTAGGAGCTTCACTCGTGTCCTTGTTCAGCCTAAGCTGCTCTGCTAAGCTACCATTATCTATCAGCCTAAGCTGCTAGACACCCTATACACTAATAAGGGATACCTGGGCCTGGTGCAAGGTGTAAGTACCCCTTGGTACTCACTACAAGCCAGTCCAGCCTCCTACAAGTCTTGCAATCCGAATCTGAGGAAACACCCACAGGAGAGACCCTAAATAGCCCTGAGAGGGGGGGTTGGTCACCCAACCAGGTAAGCACCTATGAGGAGGGGTCTCTGACATCACCTGCTGGCACTGGCCTCTCAGATGCTCCCAGAGTATCCCATCGCCTTGGAATCCAAGATGGCTAACGCCAGAGACACTCTGGAGGAGCTCTGGGTACCACCCCTGGGGTCGTGATAGACAGGGGAGTAGTCACTCCCCTTTCCGTTGTCCAGTTTTGCACCAGAGCAGGGACTGGGGATTCCTGAACTGGTGTAGACTGGATTATGCAAGGAGGGCACTGTTTGTGCCCTTTAAAGCACTTCCAGAGGCTCTGGGAGGGTACCTATCCCATGCCTGTAACTCCTGGTTCCAAAGGGAGAGGATGTAACACCCTTGACCCAAAGGAAATGCTTTGTTCTGCCTTCCTGGAATTAGACTGCCCAAGCCCCAGAGGGGTAGACTGCCTGTGAGGTGGCAGCAGCTGGGGCTGCATTGGGAACCTCAGAGAGCTGGTTTGGCAGTACTAGGGGGCCATGATGGAGCCCCTAGGGTGCATGCAATTGGTCCCCAATACTGAAATCAGATTGGGGGTACAATTTCTCAATCCTAGACACCTCAGGTGGCCATATTCGGCATTACCATTGTGAAGCTACATATATGTGACCTATATGTGGTGCACACTTATAATTGTGTCCACGCACTCAAGAAGTCTGGGAAAATGGGCCTTGATGATGTGGGACACTTCTGCTAGTGCAGGAGTGCCCTCACACACTGTAACTTTGCACCTAGCCTTCAGGGTCTGAAGGTTTGATATATAAGTGACTTATAAGTTACCTGGGGCAGTGAAAATGGCTGTGAAATAGTGCTTACGCTATTTCACTCAGGCTACAATGGCAGTCTTGAAGTGTTTGTATGAGCTCCTTATGGGTGGCAAAAGAAATGCTGCAGCCCATAAGGATCTCCTTGAACCCCAATGCCCTGGCTACCTAGGTACCATATACTAGGTACTTATAAGGGGGGTCCAGTATGCAAATTTGGAATGAAATACGGGGTTTCCAGTATGTATGTACAAATTTGGAATCAGAGAGCGCATAAGCACTGGAGTTCTGGTTAGCAGGACTCCAGTGACACAGTCAAGCATACTGACAAAACAGTAAAACATACTGACATCTAGGCTACAAACAATGAGCACTGGGGTCCTGGCTAGCAGGATCGCACTGAAACAGTAAAAACACACCGGCAAACACTGTCAAGCAGGCCAAATATGGGGTAACCATGCTAGAAAAAGGCTACTTTCTCACATCCCCCAGATAATAAGCTTTGAAGTCTGAAGCTCCCATGCCTCCAGCATTTGAGGGAAGCGGCAATTTGGTAAGACTAACTCTGCGGCAACCCAGACCCTAGGTGAGTCCTAACAACATTGTGTTCAGTAGTCTGAACACCCATGCAGGGACAACCACTGGAACATTAATGACATAGTATATGAGCCACAGTAACATGACCATTTTTGGCAGGGAGAAATGGACAAGGGCAGTGTGTCTCAGAAGACAATTTGCTCTTTAAGACAATTTATCATTTTTAAAAGGTTGCCTTCATGAATATCCTTAGTATTACAATAAATGTTGACACCTAGATAGCAAAAGGTTTGTAGAGCTTTGCCTCCAAACCGCAGGGTGGGGACCACTGTTACTGACTGGAAAGGGAATGCTCATGATTTGCCCACATTTATCAGAATTCCAAGATATTGTCCAAAGCTGGTTAGTGCCCCAGCAATGTCTCCCAAATGTCTTAGAAGTTCTTTTAAATATAGTACCTTGTAATCGGTGTATAATGAGATTGAATGAAGGCCCCAACTAATTTTGAATTGCCTGGTGTTTCATTGTGGGATGTACCCATTAATGACCTCGTCTCCATAGTGCAGCCCCTGGTGGAGGCAGCAGTTAACAAATGTCTAGCTAAATGTATGGATAAGTTAATGACTGTTGAGATGAGTTTAAATACCTTATTGTCTGTTTGTAAAGTCCACGTCCTTATGGAGGGCCCCGGGGTGAATACCAAAGTTGCTGAATTAGGAAAATCAGGTACAAACTTAGAAGGGAGCAAAAAGCTGATAGCACAGCCATTAGGTGGGAATCATGAAGTTCTCTCCTCACTCCCTCCTAAAGTAGATGTTATTGAGGGTGTCCAAAGTGCCCTGAATAACCAGAGCACATATTCTGGCCCTCAATGCCATATCAATAAGACCAACCTTGTAACACCACCTCCCATTAGGGATGCTAAAATTGTGAAGGCTGGGGTGAGGGACAGGCCCTTTTTGGAGGTGGCAGGAAGGGCCCATTGCATAAATCTTGCCAGCAGCACTCCTACTTGTGGTACTCTGCAACTCCCCCCTGTCTTAGCTCCTTTTATTGTCATACTTACTGGTGTTCCAAAACTGAAAAATGGGGCTATGGAAGATTATCAGGCATTAAAAAATGACGTCACCTCCTGATTGTTGAATTTGGGCCCAGAAGGTTGTTCCTTAGCGAACAAAATTATCATGACTAGGAGGGTGGAGTGGGTTGGACCCACCCCAAGACCTGCCCAGAGGATTGTATTGTGATCAATTTTGATAGACGTGATGCTGTCCGAATGGTTTTAAACCTTGTGCCTAGAATCGGTTGAACTTCCCTGATTCAGGGTCTCCTCTAGGCGTGTGTGTGTTTTTTCTTTTTTTCTTTTTTTTTTACAGCCCTCCATTTGCTTGCACTACCCCCACCGGTTGGCCGAGCGTTCTAGATACGAAAGGGTCAGTGATGTAAGGTCCAATGAGAGTAATGCGCTTATTTTAACAACAAATAATAGAAATGAAGCCCTGGGATTGAGGGTGTGGTTTTACATCCTCTTACCAGTGTTGGCCTACAATCCCCAATGGGTGTGCCTGTGATTGCCGTTAGAAGTTGATATTGTTCCTGTATCAGGGATTATGGTGTCGAGTGATGCTCGTTTTAGATGTGAATACATTCCTGGTACCCAAAGGCAGATTTTTCCTCCAGTTTCTACGGATATCATGATATCCTGTAGTACTGTCGTGAGTGGCTTTAAGTTGGCCTCCTGGAATGTGGCTGGGGTGAGATGGAAAAAGGACAATCCAGATTGGCTTGAGTATCTTAAATCTTTCTCAATAATTTGTCTTCAGGAGACCTGGGACACAGAGGGTATTTTTTATTTGGAAGGGTATAGATATTTTTTTTGCTCAGCGGTCCTGTCTCCTATGGGTAGGTGAAAAGGCGGTCTTTTAACAATAGTCTCCCTGTCATTGGGCTGTAAGGTCAGGCAAGTGCCCACAACTTCACCTATCGTGCAGGCCTTTATTTGCTTTGCCACCAGGGTGGGTACTTTTGTACTTTTTGAACTTTTATAACTCAACAAACAGACCCTCATTCTGTGGCTCTCTTCAGTCACTTCGGTCCTTTTATATTGGACATTGAGCACAAGGAGTGTGTAAGTGTGGGTTTTATTTTAGTGGGTGATTTCAATTTACATCCTTGTAGCCATTCGGACGGCAATAGTGCTCGGCTTCTTGAGCATAGTTTGGCGGATGATTTCCTTAATAATATATTGGTTGAGTTCAACTTAGCCTGTATTATGACAGAGGCATATTTGGAATCTAAAGGTGATTTCCCGTCAACCTTTATAGGTCATGATGCTGAATTTGCATTAGATTACATTTTTGCGCTACTTAATTTATGGATCATTTTGCTTCATTTAATATAAGTCCCTCTGGTTTTAGTGATCACTTTCGTATTTTCACTGACATTAGTACTTTGTTGGACCTCTAAATTTAGACCAAAAGGCTAACTTTTCTACAAGTAAAGTTAGACTTCTGGTCTAAGTTTGGACTTTTGATGTGAGTTTAGACCAAAAGTCTACTATGAGTAAAGTTAGACTTTAGGTCTCAACTTACACTGAAAGTCTAAGTTTAGACCAATAGTCTAAGTGTACCTTTCTGAATCCGTCCCTTTGTTTATAATTGAAAATGGTCTCTGAGAAGTAATTTCAGTGGGCACCTTTCCAGACTTTAAGAGAGGGGACACTAATGCTTCCCTAGTAATGGACTGGCGTCTATTTTCTTTCATGGAAAGTTCCATAACCTCTCCAGTTGGGGGACTAAATGGGTTAGTCCACTGGATGTTATGTGTTCACACTACATGCATGAAGGAATGGAATGTGAATGAGACTTATTTCTTTGAAGTCCTCCTTAGGGAGGTGGTAACATGACTTACACAGACACTTGCATGTCCATGATCATCCACAGATGTTGGCGGTGGCCTACATTATATTGGCACAGGCCTTTGAGTGTAAAACATTATCTGGGGCAGTTGACGTAATACCATCCACACAGTATGTACTCACACATTCCAACTGCCAGATCCATGAGTACACGTCATGGTGGGGGAACATTGTGCACATGTGTGATGGCATTGTACTCAATAAGTGCACCCAACACATGAATCTTGAAGATTTGGGACTGGTCCACTGCAGTCCAGCTACACAATGTCCTTCACTGCTAGACGTTTCTAGGAAGGGAATTTAGTACACAATATGTGGAGCATCCTGCACTTTAAAATTCCTTCCGAATAGACACACAAGTTGTCTAGTAGGTACACATTCACACTTGCATCAGGGGCTGTAGGGGTTCTTTATTGCATACAGGATTGTATTTGTTTGTGTGAGAGCACCATCCAGCCAAGGCTGCTGCCTCAGTGGCATGGTGAGTGATGGATGTGTGCCACATTACACAGCACACATAGGACATGGGAGTGATTTTGATTATTACTATTCATTTGGACAGCTACACCTTGCACCTAGTTCTTGTTGTGGGATCCATGACATGCCTGAGGGACCATGGGAGTCGAGTGGGGACACCCCCACAATGGACATGGAACACCTGCCTTGCACACAGTGATGGTAGCCCTAATTCCTGCCTGCCATGCTTCGCGCAGTGTCTTTCCGCCATGCAACATCTGCAAAACTGGCTTTAGATGTACTCACATCTATGACTGGGGGATTTCCATTCCATATGTAACATGATGGATGATGCATGTTTGTGGAACAGCTCTCATACTGAAGTCCCTATCTGTGTTGGCAGACACTGAGATGAGTAATGTGTCACCCATTCCCAATTGTTATTGGGTCTGTTAGGTACTTGAGTTTTGCTTACCTACAAGTAGGTCGTTTCCATATTGTCCATCGTAGAATTGGTAATTTATGGTTGAGTGCTGGAATATGTATACATTATGCACACTGCCGGGGTATTTTGCCAGCACCTTTTATAAATAACCAACAATGCTAGACGTTGGCCTGGTCATTGATAAAGTGGGTGTGTTTCTTGTTGCAGTAGAGAAAGGCAGTTGCAGAAGGAGGAACCAATTGTACATGTATGCAGTCCATGTCACCTAGCACATGTGGGAATCCAGAGATTGCATAAAATCCTTGTTTTATCTTCTGCTGCAATTGCTGGATGTTGGGGTAGAGGATGTGGCGGGAGTCAGACGCATGATGGCTTCCAGGATGGAGAGTAGGCATGAGGAGAATCATTGCTGGGAGATTTCAGACACTCGGGCCTCAGTCTGGAAGGACCCAGAGGCCAGCATGTGAAGTACAGCCATGAGCTTTGTATGTGAAGGGATGTTGGTAACCCTGTCTACTGTTGCCTGGAGTCTTGGCGCAATCAGGTGTAGCATCTGTACTATGGACTCCCTTCTCCTACGGTAATGGGTAATTAACTCTTCCTCCCTAAGTCCGATTAGTGACGTACAATGTCAATATATGCACTCCCTTCTCCTGCGCTGCCTCTGTGGTGCAGGTGGTGGTGGTGGTGGTGGTGATGGTGGTGTTGGCAGTGATGGTAGTGGTGGTGGGCTTCTTGGTTCTCCAAGCTGCAGTAGGAGGAGGTCCATGGAGTCCTAGAGGTTGCCAGAGTAATTTGGGTATGTTCTCCCTATGTACCAGTGCCAATGCATTTTAGACTCTGCGCATCTTTTACCAAAGAAGTGTCCTTTTTCGATTATCCTGTAAATACAGCTGCATCCGTTTTGTGTGGATTTTGCCTATCTTGCATATCATTGTCATTATCTGATGCTGACAGATCTGGCGCAAGGACAAATTGACGCATGTGAGAAAAAAGTGACATTAGAGGCCTCTAGCAACACTTTGTAAATATGGAGCTAAGAATGCACCGCCACTGCGTCAAAATAAATGACGCAGCAGAGGCACAAGCACCTTAGAAATGCAACCCTATGTGTGCTGCAGAATGCACATATTTCTCCTTGTTATGCCTCCCCAGGGAAGGCGTACGGTTTTGACGCATTCCCAGGTTTACAGATGGGGGTAAATCTGGGAATGTGTCAAAACCCGTGCGTGTTGAATGGGAAAACCCATTGCAACGCCAATGGAACATCCCCTGATGCAGTGTAAGGCAATGCAGCAACTTGTGCTGCGTTGCCTAATACCATATCTGAGACCATGAAAAGCCACACAAAGGGTATCGGTCACGGAAATCGGAATGAGGCCCATAGTTGTCCACTGTTTCATAAATGTAAGGGATCTGCAACTTTTAGTAGATCGGGAGGGAGCTTCATTGCTCCTTAAAACTGGCTGTCCTACAACTATAGTTCTTCCATGTCTCCACCTTCTATGCTAAACTACAACCAAATACCTATGCATTGACTGATCAAACTGACATTGGAGCAAAATGCATTGTTCTTACACCACATAATCAACTTCACGTAACTGAGTCAGGAGAAAGCATTGTAAAACGTGAAAACATGGTTTGATGTCAAGTAACGATAAAGCATTATATGTAATTGAATCAGCATCACTGAAAACACTGGAAAAAGTGGTCGCAGCTCGTATGAGGGCATGCAGAGGTTACGGGGCTCCAGTTGTGCTACTCTGGGTCAATGTCCAGCCACTGGTTTCCAAACTGAATTAGAAAAAGGTACTTAAACCCATTCAAAGTTCTATATTACACATAGAATTTCATATATGTACTCAATCTTGATTTATATATTTAAGAAATATGTTTTACTATAAGTAATTGAGGCACAGAATTTGGCATAGCTTTTTCACTATGGCAAAATCATGGCCTACTAACATTCACACTAGCCTTTCCATTCTATTTTAATCAGTCCAACTATCATTAATGATGTTGTTTTCATTATAACTAGGAGAGGCCTTTAACATTACCCATCCATTAGATTACTCAACTACCTTAGTAATAAAATAAACCATAGAAAATTACATTGAGTCGCTCAGTAAAGAGAGAAGTGAAAGTTCAGCAAAACTCTATGGTTGTGATAGTGTTCCACCTAGCCTTCTATACCTTTCGTAAGTAGGAAGGAATCCATGAGAACTTGGAGCTGGCCCGGTCTCCTAGGTCTGGCTTTACATTACGTTCCCTTTTTTCCTCTTGATAGCTGCCTGTTTAAGAGATGGCCATATTTATATATTTTTTTTCTCACAATGTAGCAAGACACCTTGCTGTGCTGCATAAAAGGGAGAGGGAAGAAATGTGCCTATGCTGCCTTCCTTCTCTCATCTTGTGCTGGTGCACTTTTAGCTGCCTAACGTTTGCGCAGGCACCGGGAGCCTGCATTGCAGGCAGGATTGTTTTTGTGCAGGAATGCGCAAAAGAAATCCTTTGAGGCTGTTTTTTTTTTTTCTACATGTGCTGCAGAATGCAGTACACCTAGAAAGACGAAAATATGAGGAGAAATAAAGATATTGCTCCTTGTTACGCCTCCCTTGGCAAGGCGTAGCATTTTGACGCATTATGAGGTCTTCCACTCATGGTAAATTTAGAAAAGTGCCAAAATCCCTGGGTGGATGTATGGAAACACCCACGCTCCATCCATAGAACGCCTCCTTGCTGTGGAGTTCACTTGCACTGTCTTGCGTTACTCCAGATTTACATTCCACCATAGTGCCACAGGAGATGGCCTTCATTGGCTTAGTAAATCTCATCTAGGTTTTAAGTTGCCTCACATTACCTTGCGTGGCACAGTGGTAATGGAAAAACTTTGATAAATATGGCTGTGTTTAAGATTTTTTCGTTCTAGCAGGTGACCACTACTTCAGGGCACCTGAGATGGAGAATGCAAAGCTGTGTATGGTCTGCAGCTTCAAACTACGTTATCCCTTCAGCTGTTGCTCAAATCCTTAAGTAAGTTGCAGTGTTTGAGTCAGGGTAGTCTCCTCTAGTCATCAAGAAGGACATACGGTGCCACTGAACCCAGATTCAAAGGATCCTTCTCATCCATAAGTTGGCACTGCTCCTACGCTCAGCCTGACACATTCTAGGAATGTCTTCTGCCCTGCACAGCCTTTGGACAGATGACCCTTCATGAAGGCTGCAGGACCATCCTCTGGTATACCCTTCTCAACAGACAAATGCTCTCCTCCAGGATCAGAACAATCACTATGATCAGGCTCTGGGTCTGCCATCCTGCCCAGCCTGAGTGACCTCCTGACCTGGGGTGTGACATAGGCACTACAGCTGTACTCTCAGGTCCTCAGCCACAAACCACACTCATTGCCAATGCTCTCCAGCTATCCGGGCCCACAGCGTCTTCGGAGGTAACAGGATCAATCCCATCAGGTTCCCCCTTCAATTATCAGTCCAGCAGCATTAGCAAAGGACACACCAACTCCACTGTACACTCTTCCCAGAGGAGAATTAGGGTACTGGAACTTCCAGTGCTAGAGAGGGAGAGAGAGAGAGAGCCTAATTTAAAGTCAGACTCAAGCCAAGAGTCGCTATCTCTGATGGCAGAGTTCACTGCAAAAATGCTCCTACCTTTTTGGTCCAAGGACTCTGAGAGTCTTTTTTTTTTTTTTTTTTTTTTTTTGCTCTTCCTCCGTATCCAGTAGTTCTTAAAGGGAGGTGGGGAACACTTTGTTATTGTTGGGACCCCCACCCAATCTGATATAACCACATCATCCATCCCTTTTACATTATGAGGACTCAGTCCATTACCCAACCTTGTATTCTGGGAGGTTTATCTCCACCTCTCCATGCCTCCTAGTTCCCTCTAAAACTTCAAAGGGGTCCTAAACTTAGGTGGAGGCACGAGCCTGCCCTCTCTCCTGTGTTTATGTTGAGATGCCCCCTTGGTCTAATTAGCAATAGAAGGCTTCCAAGAGCTGGTAAAGTTAACAATTCAGCTTCTTCCTCTTGTAGCAGAAGTCCCTTGATTGGAGCCTATCAGGTGGAGACATGCGGCCAAATTCAAAACCAGACAATTTAAGAAAAAATAATATCCAAATGCCAAATTAACAATAATCATGATCCCGCAGGACGTCTCCAAGCGTATCGATGGAAAGGGAATCCAGAATGGAGCACACATTCCATTTCGTCAGCCACAGGTCCGGACGAGGAAGCAGCATTTCGCACAGTGCCAAATGTTGAAGCACCAGGAGCCAGCAAAACCACCATTGGCGGCACATAGAAGCATCCCACAACAACTTCATTCTCATTGGACAGTTTATGGCAATGAACCTTCATCGAGGACATCATCAGATTTACGTCCATAGATGGTGCATGTTGTAAGGCAAGACACACCTCTAGTGCAGATTTAAAAGGGCACCACAAGTAGTGAAAGATGGCTGCACACATTTGAGAATGGGTCGAAATTACAGTGACCAGTTCCTGTCTAGCTCTTCCAAGATTGATGCTCCAAAGTACTGCACATTGCGATCATGATACAGGTTTGTTGGTGGGAGCTCCATCATTTCTCACTGTTGAGATGGGGCAGGCATTGCGAATCAAAAATAGCAACAGAAGGATACCGTGAATTAATTCCACTGTAATCAGAAACCCTCCGAAACACTTGAAGAGTGAATTGATGGCAGAAGATATAACTGCAAAGAAAGTCTGGAAAGTGACAGCCAGAACCCACAGCCCTAAAAAAAAAAGCGCAATCCCAGCATTGTTAGACTCATTAAAGATCCAACTTATTAATTTGCCGAAATTTTTCGGAAAGTTGATAAAAGGGACTGTATCTCTGTGGACGACCTTGCCACTTGGAGTTCATAGGTTTCACTGGCTGATGTGAGAGCCAAGTGTTTGTGGAAAAAAAAAGGGTCTTCAATCTGCTCAGCTTGTCAAAATGGACTTTAAAAGAAGGGATGTGAGCCACAAATGTGCTCCTTTTATCTCAGGTGTGTGGAGAAAAGTACGTTCCTACAAGTCAATTTTAGAGACCAAAATTACATAGTGAACATCTGGCCTCCTTCCACAGCAGCCTTGATCGCTCAGCATTAAGTAACTCTGATTTGAAAGGACAGGATTGCCCTTCAGATAACAAGCCAGATTTGCTAAGAAAGCATTGTATGCTCCGTGCAAGGACATCTGTTTACTAATAATAGAATAGCTTACAGAAGTCTCACATTTACCACCGCTAAGAAAAACCTCTTTCTCGCAGTTAAAGCATTTGTAATCGAAAGGTAATTCCCACAGCTCATGAACGTAACTGCCTCCTAGTAGTTTGAATCTGCCTACAGGAAAATGTTTTAAACACAAAGTGAATTGGAGTGTTTAAAATGGGCAGATTAATCACCTGGAACCCCAATGCTCTGGGTACCTAGGTACCATATACTAGGGACTTATAAGGGGGGTCCAATGTCCCAATTAGAATTGGAATATGGAGTCACTAAACTATAGTGACAAATTTGGTAAACATAGAGAGCATAAGCACTGGAGTTCTGGTTAACAGAACTCCAGTGACAGTCAAGCATACTGACAACACATATAGACCCCAAATCATGAGCACGGGGGTCCTGACTAGCAGGATCCCAGTTAGACAGTAAAGACACACTAACAAACAGGTGTCAAACTATGAGCACTGGGGTCCCGGCTAGCTGGATCCCAGTGAGACAGTAAAAACACCTTGACAAACACTGACAAACAGGCCAAAAATGGGCGAAACCATGCTAGAAAGAGGCTACTTTCTCACAGCAGGTCAACTCGCACTACACTGCAACACTACAGAAAAACACATGTCTGTTCACCTCAGACACAGGGACAGTGAAGGGTACACAACATTCTCCCACACAGCACCAACACACCAACATCACATATACAAAAACAACTAACACACTCACATTGCACACATGCCATGGACTCGCATCACATTCAAAGCACATATGTACCTATGTTGCACGGAACACAAACAATACGAACACTAAACAGCCCTACAATGGACATACACATCACACACATTACAGCACAATGGAAGGGCAATGCCATGCACAATACATAATAAGATACATATACAAAGATCACTATGCAAACAATACCTGCACAATTGGTATGGCAACATCAAAAGCTCTCAGTAAGGAGGCTGCACTGGGACACATCACTTTGCACATGACCATAAACCAGGAAATGGCCCTACAGCTATCTCAGGGACAAACACTACACCCAAACGGCATGCCTATCCTCACAATGTGGAAGTGCAAGTCAACAAAGCACATAGAACTCCAGCTGCATGTGTCATAAATCTAAAGGAACTACCTGCAAGGTACACATAGCTAAATGGACACATGCACAGTCCAATGCAAACAAAGCTAGCACAACTGAACACTGTCTATAAAAACAAAACTCAAGTTGACATACATCAGATAAATACATGATCCACATCAGGGGAGCAAGTCTAACTCCATGCATGGGAAAACAAGATGAAATACTTACTATAACAAACAGTACTCTGTGCATTGACACCACCATTACATGAACACCCACATATCCATACACTCAGCATATACTCTTCTCTTGGGACAACAGCAATGCCCACAAAGACACATACTGCAAACAGCAAAAGGTACAGCAAGCAGCCTGAAACACACGCAATAGTAGGCACACAATTCAAGTCACTCTAACAATAGAACTGTAGAAAAGGAAATGCAGGACAAAGGTGTACCCAATAAAACAACAACTGTTTGGGTTTATTATAAATTAATGAAGTAGTACGAAGGCCAATGGCCAGTCTTTGTTTAGGTTCATAATAGCACAGTATTGTGCCAAAACGTGACTCCTAACTGCGATGTAACCTCCACAGGAAGGGGCATCAAGTGGGCCGGCAGGACCCTTAGGGATCATCCTTGGGGGACGGTCGTATTTGGGAGGTGGGGTTTGGCCTTTGCGATGTGGTGGATGTATGTGTCTCTGTTGTTGTGGTATCTGCGGGTATGGTGCTTGTGGTGGATGTCTGGGGGTCTGCTGGGGTGTTGTGTTATATGATGGGTGTGGTCAGTGTGTCAGTGACTGTTGGTGTGGTGCCTGTGGGTATGCTCAATGTGGTGTAATGCTGTTGGTGGTGGGGGTGTCTGGGAAAGTGGTGACTGTTGTTGTGTCTGAGTCGCTGTTTGTGTGTGTGGCGGTGTGTTTTGGGTAGGACCTTGTCCACTCCAGCTCCTGTGGAGAGAAGGCAGGGGGCCAATCACTTGCTGGACTTTCCATGATTGATCTCAGAGGCGGCACACAGCAGCTCAGGTAGTGGAGGTCTCCCTGGCGGCAATGTTATTAGTCAAGTGAGTGAATCGGCAGAACATGGAGGTCATGTCTGCCACGTATGCGGTCGTCACCAGTGGCGGACATAGCCAATAGCCCACAACCGCCCCTGGTAGCAATGTTAGCCTATTGCTGTGTCCACCACGCTGGCAATCTCCTACCGCCATGACAACTTCTGCCAGCGGTTGTGGTCAGATACTAACATCCAGTGGAGTAGGTCAGGCAGCTGCCACTTTGGCACCCTGAAATGCTGTACTTGACTATTTGCCCTGTGTCACACTCAAAAAAACGTGTAACCTCACATACATCGTTATGTTGTATTGTCAAGTAGGTCCTTCTCTTCAAACAACATATTGGCATGTTGCAGGGCACAGATGGCATTTAACAGCAGTGCTTGGTACACCACTGCCAATGTTCTTTTTTGCACTCTGTGAAGGCAGTGACAGTTTGAGGCGCAATTGTGTCGCACAACATCCCAGATTGGTCTAATACCATGTAACGGGCACGTGTGTGAAAACATGTGGGCCACATGTGACTTATGTGTAGTTGACAGCTGGGATGTGTCCTGGGTGCCATGTCTAGGCAGTATGAAATGATATGCCACATGATATTGTTGCCATGCATCTAGTATGTTGCTCTGGTCACACTAGAAATCATGTCGTGTCACAGATAGGTACCCAGGTAGAGGGAGGAGGCATCAGCTTCCTGTCTACCGTCCACTGCCAGACCTGCAGACAATGGAGCATTGCAACATCATAATGTATTACCGCCTGGATAGGCAAACAATAATGGATTTGTGTCGTCAGTTTGAGCCAGATCTTATGCCAGCTATTAGTTATCCAACCAGCAATACCACTCATTGTATAAGTCAGGTCAGTGTTGCATTTCCTGTCCACAGGCTCATTCTAACACACGATGGCCCTATCAGCTGGTATGTCCCTGTCTATGTTCAGTCTGGTGTTAAGGGATTTCCTCTCTGCAATGCTGTAAAACCTTGACACCTACCATTTTATGGTTTTGGCCACCTACTACATGTAGTAGGAGCCATTGATGACACACATGTTGGCTTGGTGTCACCTCATGCCAATGAATAAGTCTATTGGAACAGGAAGAACTTCCATTCTGTCAATGTGCAAGTAGTCTGCTTGGCGGGTCTCTATATTTCACATGCCTGTGCCCATTATCCAGGTTCAGTCCATGATTCCTTCATTATGCAGAATGGCAGCAAGATGTCACAACTGCGACAAGAGAGGCCCTGGCTGGTTGGTAAGTTACGTCTGTACTAGTTCTCTGTGTGCAATGTCAGGTGCTACAATCATGAAGTGTGGGACTCATTAATACAAAAATGTCCCATTCCTTGGCAGGAGACGTCGCATATCCTAACCATCCTTGGTTGTTGACACCTCTAAGGAATCCAACTACGCTAGGGGAAGACCGCTTCAAAGAGGCCCATGGAAGAATAAGGCAGGTAGTGGAGCAGGCTTTCTGGCTCCTGAAGGCCAGATTTCGGTGCCTTGATTGAACAGGTGGAGCCCTTCTCTACTCACCCGGGAAAGTGTTTAAGATCACTGTGACATGCTGTATCCTCCACAATCTCGCCCTGCGTAGGGGCATCCCATACATTCCCGAGAAGGGGGAGCATGTAGTGCCACCGGGTGAGACTCTTGAAATACCAAGTGAGGATAAGAGTGGTGAAGAGGAAAGAGCTGACTTGCTGGAAGTTCTCAACAGCTACTCTTCATGAGTGTAAGTATGTCCTTTGGTGATATGGCTGTAGTTGTGAGAATGTGTGGTGTTTGTTTCATACAAAAGAGCTAGGAAGCTGACACTCTACAATGACCAGCGAAAGGCAGTTAGATTAATTTGCATTTGACACATCCCCACCTTGAGGATATTGCTTTGTTTGTGTTGGCTTCCCTGCAATGTAAGTGGTTTTCAAGTTGCTGGAAATGGGACTTGTGTCATGGTTACAATTCTAAGCCTATACACCTTGTTTTTTCTTTGTACAGGTACCTTCACCATGACATCCTCATGTGGGCATTTCAGAGTTGTGACATAGGCTGGTTTGTGATGCTGTTAGGACAGACAAAGTAGGCATGGAATGTTCCAGGTAATGTTGGTCACAGATTTTGTGTGGTGGAGAGCTGGGCCAAGACAGCTTGAACAATGTCTTGGTGGAAAGTCATAAGTGCCCATTTGACTTGTATGTACATCATGGGTGTTATCATATGGGTCATATGTGCATGACACATGGAGGCATAGTTTGCAAAAAATATAATTTTACCTTGACATTGACTAAACACTTTTTGCATGGCCAATATGTGACTGTTCTTTCAACATTGCAGGCCACAGTGCCTGTGTCACAACACTGACACGTGTGTGTCATACCACCATATCACTGGTATCTGGATTATGATGGGACTGTGATCAGGGACTGTTGCACTGCCATCTGTCTCTAGCTAAGTCTATGTGATAAGGCTCAGGCTGGTGACATCGTACACTTCCATGTTTGCCTATTCTACGGGTCAAAGTCTGGCAAATCCCTTTCCTCCAAGGTCTCGGGGGGCTGCACCTTGGGATATGTATTATGACTCTGCATGAATTGCACATTCTTGTCTGTAGAAGTCCAGACCTATGGGCAGCCTATGTGCTTTACTCTAGAATTAAATGTATTTGTGTGACATGACACTTGTGCTCATGAGCTGGTTTGTAATAATTATGGTCCTGAGCTGGACATTGTATACCTGTGACATATCCCTCCTTGCACAAGTAGCTTGTGTCCTCCTATGGTCCACATAGTCTTACAATTAGTGGAAATGAAGCAAGCAGACCAAGGTTTGTGATGGGTGAATTTATTACAATGCTGGTACAAAACATAAATTGCGGACAAACATGGGCTTAAAAGTAAAGTGAAGGTGTCAGTCTTTGTGGATGAAATCAACCGAGCAGCTGCCACGCCATTGGGAGTCCAAAGGCCAGAGTACTTCTCCTCCCCCCCCCCCCCCCCCTTCCCATTTGAACAGGTAGGTGGTTCAGGCTCAGTCAACAGAATAAATGTGTGGCACAAAAAGGAGGTCCCTTAGGAAGAGGTCACCTTGTTGGCAGTAGTGGGTGTTTAGCCATCTGCAAGTCATGGATTCTTTGCGGAGTGTCCCTGCTTGTGGTTGGGGGGGGGGGGGGGGGCGGCGGGAGGGAATCTCCTTGTACAGAAGCATGGGTGTCTGGGCCTGATGGTACCCCTGGCAGGGTCTCCCTTCCAGTGGCTGGTACCAATGTTGATGGGCCTGTTGTTGCTGTGCCAAAGGAAGGGGTGGGGTTATGTTGAATAGCCCACCCGGGGTGGCGTTGATGTCCCTCAACACTCTTATTAGGGAGGCCATGTTGGTGTTCTTGGACTCCCATTGCTCCTGCATGTCCTGATGGACGTCTTCTGTAGCTGTTTCATTTACCAGAATTCATTCAGTACCTAGCCCGTCATGCCTTGGGACTTGTGATAGACCTCCAAGATGTGGCTTATGGTGTCCTGTCTGCCAGCAGCACCAGTGGCCTTACCTTGCTGGCCCACAGCATCCCTCCCACACACCCTAGACCCACGAACCTGTCCCCCTACAACATGTTGCCCACTTTAACTTGGTCCAGGAGCGTCATTGTCCGAAGTGTTGCACTGCAACTCGGGATCAAGGACTGGGGGCACAAGACTGTCGACACTGTGCTTGCTACAGAGGTTGGGAACAAATGGCTGCCTGAGATATTGTGGAAACCAGACTGGGAGATGTTGATGTGGGCACAGTGAGATCCACTGTAGACATCTGACTAGGTTGCCCAGATGGGCCAGTGGCATCCGCCTCATCCAGCAGTCCAGGAGTGCTGTTCCTAGTGAGGGCTTCATCTGGGGGGGAAAGGGTTTTGGCAGTCTCGTCTATGGCCTTTGTATGACCAGTGACCGCTCGACCTGTTGATGTGAACCGTACAATGTTATTTGTTGTATTGTGACATAAACCTGCAATAGTTTAGTGTTACAGTATGCAGAGACCTTTTTTAAAGTGAAATTGCAGTTGATCCAATTGTACCAAGAGACCATAGTATTGTGTGTTTTGACTTAACATGTGTGAAATTTGCCAATTAATGTTGAACCAAGCAGCTGATGCAATGTGCAGTTCATGTGCACTTTTGTAGGATGGCCTGGGAATACCATCTTGCCACCAGTGCAGGCAAAACAGTGTCTGTTCAGTATATGGCTTTGGCCATTTTGTGGCCTAGCTGATTGAGATGCAGACCGAGGCAGGTGTTTGTATATGTGACTGGAGCAATCCTGTGGTAGGTGTAGTGTGAATGTGTCTGCTGCCAATACCATTTTGGGTATGCATCTTGAGGCATTGGGGCTCGTTGTTTTGCATACTGGGTAAGGTGTCCTTCCTGTCCTCAATAGTTTCATCTTGGGTTAGCATGTCAAAATGGAGCTAGGTAAATAGACACATCTGAGTTGAGCATGAGCTGTATCTTGGTCCTTCCAAGGTGAGTAAACTTTAGTTGAGATTTGGTAAGCAAGTGTGTTTTTTTTTTCCAAATTTCTATATTGGTATTTTTATCACGTTTGGTATCAGTCATGATTTAACAGTGCAAAACACAAAAAACAGAGCAAACAGTGCATGTCGGCAATTCAATAAAGGAACAGTCAGAGGCCTGAGCATGAGCAAGGGCAAGGGCAATACATGCACTCTGGATCACATTTTCACCAGAGCTGGGCCCCCAGCTTTTCATGGCACATTGATGCCCATGAGACCCATCGACCATACACATGGGGACCACCCGGCAAAACTATTAGTCATCCAACGTAAAGACTTCACAAATAATAAAACACTACTACAACGGTGTACACCCATCACTCCCCCTCACTAGAGCTGTCCATAGAATCCTGTTCATCCTCCTCTATACAGTTGTGCAATAGTGACCTCCACAGCATGACGGCCTTCGAGTCCCCCCCCTGTCCCTGCGGGTATTGTGCATATGCACCTCTTCCGCTACTCCCCATTCAAGGAGATCCCTCTGCCACAATGCCTCAAGGGGAACCCAAGCACTCATCTAGCATAAGGCCACTCGTCTCTTGGCTAGTATCAATGCCAGTTGGGCCATTTTATGGTGTATCTGTTATCCCTTGGGTCTAGGTACCACTCCAAGAGGTAGGCCTTCGGGGTCAAGGGTATTGCTATGCCAGTCCCCTCTGTTATCTTAGGAACTACCTTTTCCCAGTATCCCTGAGCCCCCCCTATATGTCCAGGCTATATGCAAAAAACTGGCGCTTAGCTCCCCACAACTTGTGCACCTCGCCTCCCTCTCAGGAGTTATTCTATTAAGGCACCCTGGGGTCACATGTGTACAGTGCAGGAAGTTAAAATGGAGCAATTTAAATCTGTGATTTCAGGACAATTTATTCACTAGCATACATGCTTGTGCCCAATCCGCATGTGTTACTGGCTCCTCCAACTCCCTCTTCCATGCAGCACTTGCCACACACTGGGGTAACACCTGATCACCTCTAACAGCTTTATAGAATAATGAGATGAGGTACCCCTCCTGTCTCCAGCAGAGCAAGCCGTCCAACACTTGGGCTGGCTGCAGGGCAGCTGGGAACCCAACCCAAACCTCCTTCACCACACTTACCAGCTTTGTATACAGCAGAAACTGGCCCGCCCCACCTCAAAAGTTTCCTGCGCCTCCGGGAACTCAATGAATACCTCCCCAGGGTAAAGATCCTGTCAGTCTGGCAACCCCCGGCCCTTCAACGGTCTATAGACTTATCGGCGTAGATGATCCTGAATGGGATCAAGATTTCAAATGGGCAGCTCCCTGTTGAATGGTGCCCTCCCCAGCACTTTACCCATGAACGCCTCCCAGATTGCTGCAGCCTGCCTTACCAGATAGGGAATTCCCTCTGTCTATCTCCCTCCCCTCATCAATAATTACGCCAAGGTATCACCACCCAACATACCCAGGAACAACCTCTTCTCCCAATTGTCTGATACTGTCAGCCATCACACAGCATGTTGTAAATGGGCTGCATAATAGTAATACTGCACATCAGGCAGGGCGAGACCACCATCCTCCATATCCTCTTTAAGAACTGACAATGCCGCCCTACTACGACGTCCGGCCCACACGAGGGAGAAAAGCAAACTGCCTAACTTTCGGAAAAAGTAGGAACGGTTCGGGAACATGGCATTCTGAATCAGATAAAGACCACATGGGAGAAAAATCATCTTCGCCACAGTCGCCCTACCCATCACAGACTGGGGCAGTCGACCCCAAAATGCCACAGACCCCTTGAGATTAGTCATAACTTTCTTTGTTTCCTCTCTATGGGTTACCCATATACCGAAATATCTAAAGCCTTCTAATTCCCAGCGAAGGCCAAGCTCAGGCAATCAGTCAGCAGGTACCCCCACTAAGCTGCCCATTGGAAACAGGAGCGACTTCCCCACATTAACACGGAGGCCTGAGACCGCGCGAAGGGCTCAAGGAGTCCCATCAAGACCAGTATCTCAAATGCATGTGTATGGACATATATCAATGCATCATCTGCGTATAAAGAGAGAACATGGGTAGAATCACCAATATTAATCCCCCATTGCTCCATCTCCCCATGCAGCAGAAACGTCAACGGTTCAAGGGCGAATAGTAATGGTAAGAGGGGGCAGCCCTGCCTATTACCCCTTATCACCTCCCACTCCCCCGATAAGTCTCTTTCGATTCGAACCCAAACTGAAGGACCGGAATACAAAAGGAACACCCAACTACAAAAGGCAGGACCAAATCCCATTTGCCGCAGCACAACCATAAGGTATGGCCACTCCACTGTAACAAACGCCTTTTCCAAGTTCAGTGACACTAATGCCAAGTCAGAAGCACCGTCCATTGTTTTGTGCAATACATGAGTTTAGTCTACAAATGCTGAGTGGTATGACGTGTAGGCATAAAGCCACATTGATCGCCATGGACTAGTGTGTGGACTGCCGTTGACAGACGCATTGCCAATACTTTGCATAATATTTTAACGTCGGTATTAGGCATTGTAAGGGGCCTTTATGAAGATGTCGGCCACATCCCTCCCAGGCTTGGGCATCTGACAGATAACACCCTCCCTCATTGTACGAGGTAGTATCCTGCTATCCCGAGCCTCACGGAAACAACTTTTCTTTCAGAGTGGCAGAATAAGGTTGATAAGACTCTGTAGGAAATCCATCCCCGCCCGGGGCGCTGGATCTGCTGAGGGCCTGACTATCTCCTCCCAGCTCCTCCACTTCTATCTCACTCTCCAATACCTGCACAAGCTCAGGGGCCAGCTTGGGCAGTACCACTCCATCCAGGTAACCCCCAAGGTGCTCCATGAATAACTCTAGGATCTTGATGATTAGTTACAAGGTCCCCATTTATTGTGCACCCTGCAGAATAGAGGGGAGTTTCTGTTCCCGTCTTAATATCCATGCAAGTAGCTTCCCTGATTTGTCCCCCTCTCTATGGAGTGGCTGGTGATATGCCCTAAGCGTGCACCTGTCCAATGAGTCCCATGCCAACTGCACTTCACGCTGCACCTGTAGCTTCTCCTGTCACACCTCCTGCGATGGCTCCCAGAGCCTTGCAGAACTGCCAGCCTGAGTTCCTGCACCCCCAAGCTCGCCTCTAGCTGGCACCGCGCTCCATATGTCACATCCATACAGGCGCCACGCATGATAGCCTTAAGTGCCTCCCAGCCCACTGCTTTGGTAGTGGCAGAATGTGAATTAGACTCCAGATAGTCCGCCAGCGCACCCGCAATAGCCCCTCGGCATGCTGGATCCACTAAAAGATCCAGAGGCATATGCCAGCCGTGTACACGCTGCCTGGGTGGACCCCACTGCAACGCCAGTAACAGCGGCGCATGATCAGATAGGAACCTACCCAAATGTGTCACCTCCACCAAGGACTGCAGATCTATGCCACTCACTAATATACGATCCAAACGACTGTGTTATGCGTCAATGAATGACACGTAAATTCATGACCCTCCTGATGTAAATCCCGCCAACTATCCCTGAACCCCAAATCATGCATAACTGCTGTGAGCGAGGTTGACATCAGTGGTTTAGTGCCCAGTCGGGTCGGTGCTGATCCATTCGGCCACCCAGGATGCAATTGTAGTCCACTGCCCATATTATCGGTGTCCCTATACAGCCCTCCAATAATGCTTGTATATGAATGAATAATTATTTATTATCTATATTGGGTGCATAAGTGTTAGGCAGTATAACCTCTCTAGCATCCCCTAGACCAGCACGTAGCATCACTCTACATCTGCTTTGCTATACGTATGACTGAAGGGTACCCAAGGTGCTATTTAGATGGCAAGCCTTCACGTATAAGAGGAGTAAGTGGTGGAGTACAGCTGCCCCCTCCATTTCTTCCCCAACCACTGAACCTCCTCTCATACTAAGTGGGTCTCCTGTAGGAAAGCTATTTGTATCTTACTACGGCGGAGGAATGAATGAAACCTATAACGTTCAGAATAGCACTTTAAGCCCAGGATGTCCAGGTTAAGATGTTTGCATGCTCCGCCATAATGATCTGTGATCTTCACTCAGCCCTGATAAGCCATCCCACCTCCCTGACCAACCACCCTCCCATGCCCTTCCAGATATTTGATATGTGTATGAATTCACGCATGCACTGTATGAACACAGCCCCTTCTTAAACCTAGGAGCAGTATTAAACAAGTCAAAACCCTCTATAGCCCCCTTCCTGGACAGACCGCATAACAACTGAAACAACAACCACTGCACATCCATAAAGTACCATGCTGTCAGGACCCACAGCCTAATTCCAGCCTTCTGAAACATGGCCTACCGCTTATAGTGGAGAGAGGCATTTCTGCCCCAGATCATGACGTCCCAACCGGTGACCACTTATTTCAGTTCAAAGCATTCATATCCCCACCAGCCCCCCTCTGATGGAATCCGCGCTCCACCCCCGCAACGTCTGAGCAGGCAACAGAGACCGGGCAGAAAGAAAAAAAAAAAAGGGGAGAACAGATCAGAAACATGGTGTACACAGTACAGCTAACAATTATACAATCAAGTGCCAGTGCCAACAACTTCTGCCTCCTCTGCATCAGCCGTCTCCATTGATTCAATTGTCTCATCTTGATGTGTCAGCGCCATTGTACCATCTTCCTGAATTTCAACCCTAGTCCGACTCGCCCCTCTCCTGGCGACAAGTCCAACTGTATGGCTGCCTCCCGAAACCTTCAATTCGATCTATGGGCCCCTGTGCAGTTCCGTATTCCTTACTCTGGGGTCTCGCTCCCCCACAAAGTACCTTGTCCCATTTCTCCAGCCATTTCCACACGTCTTCCGGCATGTCAAGGAAGTGGGACTTGCCGCCATGAAGGACCTTTAGCCGGGCAGGATACAGCAGCATATAGCGTATGTTCAGCGAGCGTAGCTTGGCCTTGACCTCCAAGAATCCCTTCCTGGATCCCTGTGCTTTGTTGGTGTAATCCGGAAATTTTGAAATGTTATGATTGTCAAAGTGAACTGACTCCATTTCTCTACTGGCCTGAAGGATGCAATCTCGGTCCTTATTGTTGAGTATGAGAGATATGATGGCCATCGGGAGTGCCCCTGGCCGTGGGGGGCAATCAATGCACAGTACGCAACTCGATCGCAAATATTGGGGAAAGTCCAACAGCTTTGAGTACCTCTCGAATCCAACGCTCCACAAAAGCCTCCGTGGCCGAACCCCTCGGCTCACTCCGGGAACCCAATAAGCTGGATATTACTATGGCGGGGCCTGCCCTCCGCGTCCTTCACCCTCTCCTCGAGGGTCCTGGTTCTGGATGTAACCTCAGCCATCTGTTTCTGCAGTACGTCAACCTACATCCTGAGCTCGGAAATCAAGTCCTCTGTGATTTACACACTGTTGGATACCTTTCGGAGGTCTGCTCGGAGGAGATTGACATTGATTGCCACTGATTCCATCTTCCCCTCCAGGGCCTCCCTAGATCCTTGAATCACTGCCAAAAGTCCAGCTCTTGTGGGCTCCACGACAGGGGCATCCAACCCCGCTTCAGTCCCGCGCCCAGTCAGGTGAGTCTCCTGCTGCCCAGACAGTGCAGGGGTGGTATATAACTCCATAGTATTGCCCAGCAGCGGGCCTGTTCCTTGCTTTTACCTGACCAGCGGGGCTCCAATGGGAAGAACTCAGTCCCCCTCACGGTGCCACAGCCAATATTTATTAGCAGGATAAGTCACAGGGGTGAGAAGCAACCGCTGCTAGTCTAATGATTCCTGGCGACCACCAGTTGTCTCCAGTCACATAGTTTCACCTCCTCAGCTGTAGTCCAACAGGGGCTATTCCACGTTCATGGGATCCATTGGGGACCCGGGTCCCAGCACACCTTCGGGCCCAGTGTCCCCTCGCTACTGTTAGTGATGCCTCGCCACACAGTGACCCCCTCAGATTAAATATAGTAACCTTCAGCAGCCGCTCCTGGAAGCGCTCCCAACTCCAGGTCCCCGGGCCAGCCCCACCTCAGCTTAGGGCCCACGTCCGTCTTCAGGGCCCACTTCCATCGTGCTCACCTCAGGGGCCCTGGCGTAACCGCACTGCGACCTCCCCTGCAGAACCTGGTCATCTCCAAGCCCGGTCTGGCTCCAGGCTATGCCGCTCTGTTCTGCCGTTCCCCCACGCTCCAGCGAAACGCTGGCGTGTCCGCACACCAGGCTCAATGCACTTGGCAGCGCACTGCACGGGCAAAAGGAGATGAGCTTCTCCCACCTCTGCCGCGCTCACCTCCGGCCCTCTCTCTCCTCCTCGCTGTTCCCTCTCAGGCCACCAGCACCGGCTGTAACCGGCTGGACCAGGCCCGATACCAGTGGGCCAGCAATCCAGCCCCCGACTGCTACCCTCAGCTAGGCAGCGACCACCGGCAGCGTGCTCACGGCCCTCCGCCGTTGCCAGGGAGCCCCACAAACCCCCAGGGCACTGGGGGGGGGGGGGGGGGAGGCTCCAGCTATCAGTGAGGCGTCATGATATGCCTGGTTGAGCAGGATAACTTGTAGAATTTCGCTGAGGATGCGAGAGCCTCTCAAAGGCGCGTCCTGTCGGCCATCTTGCCTGGTCATGCCCACTATCAAAGCAAGTGTATTTTGACATGTGACCACTAGTCTGGTGTTTGGAGTTAGTTACAGGGCCTGCTGGGAGTTGCAGTAGGGTCACTCCCTATACTCCCAGAGCCTTGACATATATTATCCTCCCAGGTGAGTGAACTTCAAATGGGATTTAACAAACGGGGGTATCTTGGCAAGTGACCACTGGGCTTGTGTTTGTAGTTTCCAAATCAGTGCCTTCTGGCCTTCCCATTCATGTCACTCCCTTTACTTCCCCCACTTGACAAATGTTGTTCTACCAGGTAGGTACACTTCATTTGTGGGTTACCTAATCATAGTATATGGTGACAAGAACCCTGGTCTGGTGGTTATAGTGACGGAAACAGAGCTTATTGTGAGCTGTAGTCAACCCAGTCTCCGTACTTCACACACTAAACAGTTTGTATCCTCCCAGGTGAGTAAACTGTATTTTCGATTTGACGGACGGTTGTATTTGGCTTGAAGTAACCTGGGCTGGTGTTACGAGTTTGAGGCGCGGTACCTCCTGAAAGTTGCAGTCTGGTCACTCCATATATTTCACACACTAAACAGTTGCCTCCCAGGTTAGTAAATGCATTTTGGATTTGACAAACAGGTGTATTGGACCTGAGGTAAACTGGGCTAGTGTTAGGAGTTTGAGGAACAGTGTCTCCTGGTAGTTGCAGTCTGGTCACTCCCTGTACTTCACACACTAAACAGTTGGTATCCCCCTAGGTGAGTAACCTGCATTTGGAATTTGACAGACAGGTGCATTTGGCCTGAGGTAAATTGGGCTGGGGTTAGGAGTATGGAGACGGTGTCTCCTGGGAGTTGCAGTCTGGTCACTCCCTCTACTTCACACAGTATACAAATGGTATCCCCCAGGTGAGTAAGCAGCATTTTGAATTTGACAAACAGGTGTATTGGAGCAGGAGTACACTGGTCTGGTGGTTGGAGTGACAGAAACAGGGCCTATTGTGAGCTGTAGTCAGGCAGTGCCTCTACTACACACCCTCTACCAATGATATCCTATAGGTAGACTTCAATTGGGAGTTTACAAACAGGAATATTTTGGCCAGTGACCACTGGGCTTGTGTGTGTAGTCTCAAAAGCAGTGCCTCCTAGCCTGGGCAGTTATGTTAATCCCTTTACTTCCCAACACATGACAAATGTTACCCTCCCAGGTGAGTGTAGAGCATTGGCGTGGTTACCGACAGGTGTATTTGGGCCTATGAAGCATGTTTTTTTGGAGTCACAGACCCAAGGCCTGTTTGTAGGTGCAGACATGTTACTTTCTGTGATACACACACTGTACAAATGTCATCTATCCAGGTGAGTCTACTTCAATTGATCTTTGATAATACAGTTCTCTTGTATCATGACACCACTGTGGTAGTATTCGTAGTTACAGGGCCAGTGGCTCCTGGGAGTTGTAGTCATATCAGTCCCTGTACTACACACAATGTACAGATGTCATCTTTCCTAGTGACTACACTTCATTTGTGATTTGCCAAAAGGTAGTCTTGGGACAGGTGGATACTGGGCTGGTGAGTGGAGTGACAGCAAATGAGGCAAAAAGATACTTATGTTCATACAGTATATGGCATTTTGGTGTTGTGACTTACCAGACTCAATTCCCAACCCCCCCCCCCCCCCCCGGTATTCCTGTCAAGCCCTCCGTATGCAGGATGGCAAAGACCTTCCCCCTCCCAGGGTAGTAGCTGTAATGGGGCACTGGGAGGGCCACTACCAGTCCTTTTGGTCTGCAGCTGGTGCCTGGAGACCAGGAAATGGACCTCTCCCTGATGTCCTTCCTTGTGCGCAGGGTGGTGCCTCCAGCATTGACTGTTTTTACTATCTTGTCCCACATTTTCATTTTCCTACTGAGAGGAGTATGCTGGACTCGTGCTCCAAACAATTGTGGCTCTATTCTTATAATTTCATCCACCATGACCCTTAACTCTTCATCTGTGAAACTGAGATATTTAAAACATGGCATGGTGGTAAAAACAAATTGGAGTGACAGGGGCTAGCTTAACAGAGGAGGGTGAATGGTCAAGGGTATGTGCAGGGTGTTGTATGCGATAGAGAAATAATTGGGGATGTCCAATCTATGTGCTCTCAAGATATAGGTGCTCTGGCTTCATTATGTTGCAGTGTAGATGCAAAGGACTGTGGTCTGTGGAGGGGTGCGTTTTGTAGTGTCCTTTGCAGGTGTGCCCAGTGTGGCAATGTGTGTCAGCTATGTTTTAAAATACTTCCAATGTGCAGTTGCGTTTTACTTTGCAGACTGCTGTGGTTCAGACTTCCATTGGCTGACTGCCATGGGTGACCGCCACTGCATTTTTGGGCTTGTAATACGGTCAATAGTTGGTCGCTGTCGGGGCTGGAGGTCAGACCGCCTATTTCCAGGCCTCCGCACCACTGCTAGTCTTCTTTTTTTGGTTGGTGGTCTGTAGTCCTGCCTTTGTTACTCGTAATAGAGTGGTCTAGGAGACCGCCAACATGGCGGTCTTTTCAGGACCACCAACATGGTGGACTAGCAGTTAGACCACCAAACTTGTAATTAAGTCCTTTGTCCATAGTGTAACAGTGACATATCATTTTGAATAATGTCAATTGCAGAAGACATAATGTTGTTTAGTGTGTAAATGCAGTTTGTCAATGTGTTCATTATCGACAGCAGCTAGAGCTTTCTCTAAATTGTCTTTATCTTTTTGACTTAAACAGGCAGCAGTTTCCATTTATGAAAGCTTCCATGTCTCATTATATATTGCGCATAAGAAATGTTTTGAACGTGGTTTTCTTGCACCTAACAAGAATTCTTGAAAGACTATATCTTCTGAAAGGAGACAACAGTCTTCTTTTACAGCTGTTAGGGTGGAAGATTTTAACCATTGTTGACAGTTTGCCCAAGCTGCCTGATGTCACACTACCAGAGGTTTGTGTGATTAATGTAATGAGGGTCCAGTCTGCTCAATCTAAATCCCGTGTGGAGTTTACAAAACATGCACCCAATGGGACCTGAAAGTGTTGAAAGAAAGGTACCATTCTGAACCCAACCACTGAGCTGTTCTTCAGTGAAATTTAAATTATTTTGCCAATTATCACATTTTGCTGATGAGGGAATACTGGGCACATTCACTTCTTTTATTTTTGCCAATCCTAAACAAGTTGTTTGTATAGTGTCATTGAGAAATATAATTTGTAATGGAATAAGGCAAGCTCTACATAAAGCCTCCTCAGCCTGTATTTGCCAATCTTTCGTTCCCCACACACTCTTTAAGTCAATGTACTTCTTCCCATACTCATAGCCTTCTGTAGCCGACTGGGAAACAAAGGAGTCTGAATAAATCAATTTGGTGTCTGCTAGCACAATTTCCCATGATTTTGTAGGGAGTAAATTAAAGTAACAGGACTCCGCATCCTTAATATTTTGCCCGGTAAAATAGGAACAGTTTTCTACATATGTGTTGGACTCCCCAATAGTGGAGTCGGACAATGTTCCCACTGTGTATAATTATAAACTATTCTTGGGGTACTGGCTCGGTGTATAAAATGATGCCTGTAATGGTGAAAACAGAACATTCCCCCCTAATTTGCTGTGTTCATGTACACATCCTCACTTTCAAATACAGTGTAATAGTTCAGCTCAGAAAGCATAGAATCAACAGTTTTTACATCCCAGTCATCAGAAACACCCTCTGGTGTAATAATATAATTCACGGATACTTTAGAAACATGGAGTTTGAATAATTTCTGTAGGGCTAAAGATAATAAACTTTAATTTATCCCAAACAATGTCATCAGGAACGGGAACACCTGAAATGTTCAGACCTTTTGTGTGGATAGGTAAGGTTTTAAAACCTCATCCACCAGTTCAACAGCAGATCATTCAAGAAGATAATGACCATGTATCCGTAGGAAGAAAACAATGACCAAATCGATCCAAAGAAGAAAGGCAAGCAGTGTCAGGGGTATCTACTTATAATACCATGGACAAACCAAATAGTTATGTTTAGGCCACCTACAAGCGTACATGCTTTTGATACAGGTACTGTACATGATGCTGAAGAATTTGAAGAAAAGTTGTCAATGTCTGCAAAGTAACGAGAAGTCCGTGTACAAACGGGAGCTGGTGTAGTTGATGCTCTTTTGGTAAGAGCTTGCCATCAGCAAACTTTCACGGCAGCAATGTTTCGTCATTCAGACTTGTATGGGAACAAGAAATCACAACAACAGAAGTCGTAGCTACTGCAGATTTTTCTGCTTCATCAAACAAAGTGTTTCCTACAATGTGTATTCCAACAGGTTGATGACCCAATGTATGTGCTATGTGAGCCCACATAGCTTATCTTTGAGATCTGTTACCTTCCCCCACAAGAATTTGTGTTTTTATGGTGTTTCCTTTGGAGTCTGGGAGTCTTTTCACTGCGTCGTCACCACATTCGAACACCTTGTTTTTGCTAAATAATAATTTGTTTGAATGATAAATTAATACATTAAATGTACAAACCTTACATGTAAGAAGGGTTCCTTAAGAATGCATTGCTCTGGAAGTCAAGGACTACACTTTCTCCATAGATAACATTTGTGTTACTAATTGTTGTTCTACCCAGGTCATCGGGATACTGGGTTGCCCCTTTTTTTCTTCAAATCATTATACAGGTAAAAGGAAAAAGCTGCAGGCCTGAAGCTAAAATAAATGGAACCCAAACATTTCCATGCAAATCCTTTCTTTAAAAGTAGCTGAGAAATCTCCAAATGTGCCTTCTGAAAAAATATTCCCCTCTACATGGGGATAGAGAACTCATACCCACAATCAGACCTGCAAGGCCAGTTGTTAAATATTATAAGCCAGGGCACATGCATTCGTTCACAGCAGAACCAGTAATAATGTTATAGACAATATTTAATTGCTTCCCGAGAGGAATGTAATTTCCTAAAATTGAATAAGTGTTTTGGGTGTGAGTAGGATTATTTGTGGTTCTGTTAACTCTCTTGAATTCTTTCCAAATCACAAGTGTGAGACAGCATTTTCTTAAAGAACAATGTAGTATTCAGAACTTCATGGAATAAGCCACGGTTTGTGAGGACTGCACATATCATGTGCAACAGGGAAGTACTTTCGAATAAGCTCTCTCTCTTTGGATAGTGGGAGCTGGAAACAGCACCACTTCCATCAAAGCTAAGATTCCTAAGTTTGGGGTGAAGTTTTTCCACTTCAGTCTTTAGTCCACTGCCAGTCATGTCCTACCTCTTTAGTTCACTCTTGCCAGCCCCTGTTTTCTCCCTGTTTGACCGTTTTTCCACCTTTCTCTTCCTCCATCTTTACGATGCATGTGTTTGACTTATAGGGCAGTCTGATCCTATCCATCCATACTTCAGACTGTATGACTTGCCAACCACAAGTGTCTTCCTTAGAAAATTAGGGAAAAAGAAGTGAGAACAAAAAACTGTTCAGGACCCTTCTAAATAAGTGAGGTCTATAAAATAGTATTTCATTTTTAAAATGAGAAATGGGGAAACATTTTGGGGAGAAGTGAGGGGAACCATAAGCATTGCTGAAAACAAGAGAGCACGCTACAAAATTATGTTTGATTGGTCTTAACACACTTTTCCTGTTTCCCAAGACCTTGTCAGAATGCTGAAGTCTCTGTACCACAATGGATGTTAACCAGAACATTAAAATGGAGGAGCGTTCAATGATGTTTTAATTTGTGCGAGAACTCCACAATGTTGTAGCTAACCAATGCTGATTCTCAGTAGGCCGGAGGTGGAATGCAGAGGCTGGGTTAAACTGTGAACAAGTGAGGACTGTTCCTCTGTTAGCACGTCTGACCTTAAATAAACTTACAAGGGGAGCCGAATGGATTGATGAACCTTTTGACTCGCAATTAAGATGTTCTTACCATAGCTTCAGTACATAATGAATAACCAACACACAATATCAAGAATCAACAACAATTGATAACAGTAATAATCAATAGTCAGTAATTGTCACGCACCATGATCTTTCAGTCTTGAATAACCACACCTTTAGTAAAAGTTAGAATATTTATTTCCCTATATTAACAATGCTATGGTCATGTAAATTAATCTCAAAATCAAATAAAACACATATAGAAACAATACAGGCTGTCCAAAGTGGCAGAAGAAATGTAATCTAATCAAAGCTTGAACTAAAACCCATTCTAAGGTTATGGTACAAATAACCGAGTCAACTGTGACAAAGTGATTATATACATGTGGAGAAGTGTGGCTCAATGGTTAGAGCGGCAGACCCTGAAGCAGAGATCTGGCTCAAGACCAGGGTTCAAGTCCCGCTTCGGCAGGTCTTTGGCTCAATTCCCCTTGACCAGATAATTCTCGCCTCGGTGCCTAATCTAATTCATGGGTCCCACTCTGCAACTCTGGGCAATAGCTTGCTTAATCTCCACAACGGCCCCAACAGCGCTTGGATGCCTGGCTTCACCCTGGGGGTGCTCAGGAGTGGGCGCCTCACAGGGAAAAGCCAGGAGGGGTTCCATAGCGGTAGGAGTACAGCGCCTTGAGACCCTAACGGGTGAGTAGTGCGCTATACAAGTGCTAATTTAAATTTTTACATTCAAATTCAGTAGAGAAATTCATCAAACAATAAGCACAAATTCATTAGAAAGGATCCTTAACTAACACCAGATTAGCATCAGCATGTTGGACTTCATGCAAAACAATTTAGTAACCCAATTTTCAAAACACTTCTAACTATGGCTCAATCAAAACGGTGCAGTTGGTACCCAGAAGAAAAAAAAAAAAAGCAAATATGCATAATAATCAACAGTCTAATTCATAATACCTATCCTCAATGTGGATCAGCAAGCAGAGTCAGTCTTCATCCTGAGGACATCAGTCGTTCAGCAAGGCATCAGAATTCAGCATTAAAGTTCAGAAAATGCAAAGGGCCTGATTACAACTTTGGAGGAGGTGTTAATCCGTCCCAAATGTGACGGATATACCACCAACCGTATTACGAGTTCCATAGGATATAATGGACTCATAATACGGCTGGTGGTATATCCGTCACTTTTGGGGCGGATTAACACCTCCTCAAAGTTGTAATCCGGCCCAAAGTCTTTAAACATTAAAGTTAAGCACGTCTCTTGTCAGGACGCAAAATGGGCAAGAATGAGCCTGTCTTCTCTCTGTGCAGTGTTGTTAAATCAAAACTAGTAAAACTACTTCCCAAATCCTCATTGGTCAACTAATCGCATGTTCTCACTTTGTCCAATAAAACTAAAACTCAAAATCTATGAGGGCTACCATTACTCCGTTCACATGTCGTTGATTGGTTGTCCTGCAATGTCTTCATTATCCGGCTTGTCAGGTAACAATATTGTTGCAGCTTCTACTCCAGTCAGTATCTTCATTGTTCTCCTCCTGAGAAAGTCAGTCTCCCTCACATTACACACAAAATGTTACATTAGCAAGAGCAGTCTGTTCTCATGAGAACCTTCAGTTATGAGCACATTTAAACAATGCAAAATGGAAAATCATAGCTTAACTCTGTAGGACAGCCATTTAATTAAACGTTAAGTAATACAGCTTTGACATGAGGCCTGGCAAGTAGGCCAAGACCTTCGCTAAGTGAAAGCCTACAGTTAATAAAGCTAGAACATAACGCATAACCCTTAATATGACATATTACTACATTAGTCAAACATAAATTCAACATTTCACAATATGAAACTACTAGTAAGTACACTTTGTGAACATTGGAGGCCAATCTTCGTATTCACATTTTCAAATACGTGCATTATTTTTCTACGTTATTATATTTTCTACACATATAATGTAAGTATTCAACTGATTGAAACACAATATTCTTTGTTACAGAGATTATTAATAGCACACTGTGCACAAGTGCATTGGCCTCATGACAATTTAAGTTTTTGTGGCCAAACCATTTTTATTTAAAGTATTTCTATAGGACTGCTATACTCGCGGGTGTCAGTGCTTTTTACAACAAACAAACCTAACATTCAAACTCCACGGAGGTGAGACATTCCACCTCATCCTGACACAGATGTGTGTGATACGGTTTGTAAAGTGCGGTTTTCCTCGAAAGTTAGTCCAATTATAGAAGCCTAATAGATTCTACAATCAAAAGACTTGTTCATAGAGCATGAGCTCTAGTTTAATAAGGGAGGGAGATATAACGTTTATGCTCCACTGCCATTGTAAGTCAGACGAGAGTTCCATTGGGCCTCTGGAGCATGACCTGCTCCTTCAAATCTGCATAAAGCCACCTTCTCCTCCCCACAAAAGGATGCTTGACATAGCCGCTGCCCTTTAACCTTCAGCAACTGTTCTGATGGCCTTTAACATTTCGATTTCATGAATGCTGTGGGTCTGATTCATAAATATTTGATTCTATCAGTAGTGATGACTTCCACTTGATTTACGGCTCAATTTCCAGAATTAAGTCACACCTACTCATGGAAGAAACATTTCTGAAACCGCCTATGGTTTATGGAGGCCTACCAGACAGAGTTATGCAAGCTCCAAACACCACAAAACTAAGTGGGTCACTGCATCTGCAACCTCAATATATCCAACCACATCAAGAGTGCTCTCAGTGGCTGCATTAGTAATAGCCTATAAAAGAAGCTGCGGATCTTAGTTAAGTCTAGGATTGGGCTTGGCGCTCCAGTCTTGACTAATGAAATAGTTAGTCTTATTTAAAGCTGGGGCTAGGCTTGTCAATCTATCAAATAGTACAACCTAGCCATTTTCACAAAGCTAGACCCATATCAAAATAATCTCTACTGAAATTTGTCATGTAAAATTCACTTTGCTAGAAATGGCAATCTTCTGTGTGCTATTCCCCCAAATTGTTGCCGCCTTCTGCTCAAGCCGTTTTCGTTTGTCAGAGGACTCTGCACACTTTATCCCTGCTTTCCAGTGGTAAAATGCTCGGGCTCTACCTTTCAAACAAGTTACATATGGTATTCACCTGATTGGCACATTTAAATGTAAGCCCCTAGTATATTGTGCCACATGTACCCAGGCCCTTTAAATTAATACTATGTGTGGCAGCACTAATTGTCACACCCACTAAAGTAACATTGTAGAACCTGTCGCCACACCTGCCACTGTAGCGTGGGTGTGCAGTTTTGAACCGCCATATCGACCTGTCACAATAAACATTTTGATAGGCTAAAACCTCCTTTTTAATATGTATAAGTCACCCCTAGGGTACTCTGTTCAGTGGGCCTAACTGGGTTCCTGTAGCCAGCCCCACACTACATGGCTGTTGGCCTGAACTTTGTTCTGGTCCGGTGAGACTAGATATCTACAGTTGGTGCTTTGTGCTTGTTGGTGCTATTTTTATGGAGCCCTATATAAATACAATAAGCAAAGATAACTTATGATACCAAATATCAATTTTTTTATTTTTTATTCTACTGTTTTTCTGAAGACATTCTGTTAAATAATAAATGCCTTTTTGGTAATGTCAGCTTTATACTGTTTGGCTGGTGCAAAAAGTGCCTATCAAATCAGGCCTCCAACGTTAACAGAATATAGAGGTAACTTGAAAAGACCGTATCATTTAGCAATGTACATTTTCCCATCATTCCTAATTTAATTTGATTTGTACTTTTCAAGTGAAATGAATCCAGGAAAACTTAGTTTACTTAGGAATCAGCAAATGTCTTTTGGAATACACTTAATGTCCTAGAGCATTTTTGCAAATCCTACAAGACACTAGAATCCAATTTCTTGACTGTTAATTGAAGGACACATTGGATTGTGTAAACAAACTTGACTTACCACTGGCTGTGACTGGGGTGCAGTCGTAATGTTTTGATAGATTTTGCTTCTCAGGTAGAGCGTTAACATTGTCAGTACACAGGTTACAGCTGTAGGTGACATTCAACCTGACTTTATTTCATAATGAGATTAGAAATTTAAGGTGGTTCAAATATAAATTGTATTTATAACAGGTAAATGCATCACCGGCTAGATGAGCTTCATGCTACGGTAATGCATTATGTGGCAGAGAGCACATTGTTAGAAGAGTGTCATTTGTTACAGTAGTACAGAAGCACTTTATTCAGGAACACTTGGTGCAGCAGGACTTAGGAGAGACTGACTCTCAGCTTTTAATTCAACTATTTAGTAACAGTTTAATTGTGCTGAAAAACATTAGGAAAGCCAGAACATAATTAAAATACACAGGGTTACTCCTGACTTGCACCTAGAATTCAGAAGTTAACCAGGAATACTACAAGAGTAAGAAACTGCAAAATGCTTGTGAATCAGGTCAGTAGCGTACACAAGTTCTTTCTGATCTTTCACACTTACTGGGAATAGTAGGAGTGGTAGTAACTGTGAAACTTCTCAAAACAGTGAAAGGGAACAACTTTCTACAAGTTAATGACTTACTATAGCATGAAGCGCATCTGCCTGCTGTAGGTCATTATTATTGTTTTCTGTTCCTTACCACCAGGTTTTTCCTGGCCGTAACCGACAGGAAAGAAAAATAGATTACACCATCCACCCTAAATAAGACCGGGGGTGTATTGGCTTTCCTCTGACTGTCACTACCCCATAAGGCCATTTTTCATCAATGAAGCCACTAGAGGCTCTGCCAAAGGAAAGCTTAAGGTCCGCTTGTCTCTAAATGATGTGGGCACACAGAGTTTGGCAGATAGGGTATTCCGTCACAAATGCCAAACTCTCAGTCCTTTAACCTTTCAGCAGCACTTAAAACTGTCAATCATAAGATTCTTATAAAAGAGACTGAAGTCAGTGGGCATCACTGGAACCATATATATTAGTTTACCTATGTTCTAACAAACAGAACTCAAAGGGTAACCTTGTGCTCTTCCTCCCATTTATAACGCTACCTGTGATGACCCACAGGGCTCCGCTGTGTCACCTTATTTATTTAATGTTTATATATTTCCTTTGTCCATGCTTATTAGTGTCCATAGTCTCAACATTACACATATGCAGATAATACTCAACTTATTTTCAGATTGGTAAATCATACTCCCCAAGAGTCTTCCTACCAAAGTCACCTTTCCGATATGTAAGAATGGATGGTGTTTTGCTACACTTCTGACTGAGACTAAGAGTGCTGAATTGTTGGCATTCCTTTCATTTTGTCTTGTCTAAGTAATACATTTATTTTTCAAGGTTTATATAGGGAAAGCGTGCAGGTCAAATGCAGCAACACGAATACACTTCAGAAAATAATTACAGCAGTAGAATAATAATGATCATTGAAACAAGCAATGGAAATACACTACTTCAATCGTGGATAATATTTCTACATATAGTGATTATATATTCATGCGCAATTCAAAGCTAAAAGCAAGAATTAAAACTGCATCACCATGTGGCTTGACATGGACATCATCTCTTTGCCAACTTCAAGTCGGGAACCCAGACGATTGCCAAAAGAGAAAACCACCCTCAATGGGAATGAACCGGGCAAAGGCGTCCTCCTCCCTGAATAAGTTCGATCCAACCAGAGTCATCAAGTTTCCCTTTTTAAATACCTTAAACAAGGTCGAGAGGAGAATTCTAGAAACTCCCCCCCTTCCATACTGTAAATTGTTGTTCAAATGCTGGCTGTACCAATCCATGTTGAAAGAGCACGTTGGAGATTGGCCACATCCCAAGGTGCCCTCCCAAGACTGAACTGTTCCCCGCTGTACCATAAACATTCTCTGGTACATTCTTATCTTTCCCTCACTGCCCCGTGTTATGTCCCTGCCTTGGTGAGAAAGAGAGTGAAAACCTGTTGCACAAGCTGTGCATGGAAAAATACCTGACGGTGTATGAAGCTAAGCTAAACACAAAATGGAGTCAGTGGTCAAGATGGAGCTGGTGGTTAAATACAAATAGTATTACACTCCACCCTTTGACCAGTGACTCTCATAACATACGGGTGTGAAATTAATTGTTTTGGTCTGAACATTACAAGCAAATTAGGTATGCATTGTATACAGGAACACAACGTTATAACTATAGCAATTACCACAAGTATGCCACTGAAAACATTATATAATTGTCCAAAATCGGGCAGCCATTGGAATAACCAATCCACCACCCTTTTATCCACCTCTGGTTTTACTCCTTTCACCAACTCATGTAAAGTCAATATGGGACTGGATGGATATAGAGTGGTCTGATAGATTAAAACAAACAGACCTTCAAATTCTGTGCAACCATGATCATGCTTTAGTAAGAGATAATCAATAGTAGCTCTGTTTTGCAAAGCAGCTTTTCTAGTACCTTGTATATTTAGTAATAATTCAGCTAAAGCAATAGAAATATGATTGATATTTTTAACCAATAAACATGCTAATTTGTTGAAAACTCGAATATTATAAATGGTGAGCCGGAGGACACCTACAATAAAAAGTCTCAAGCTTATATATTCTGATTGGGATAATAACGTAATTTTGGCATCACAATCTTCACCTAATTGAACAGTGTCGAGTATGTACAGAATTAAATGGAAACATCGAGTCCTAATCGTGTAAACGTACATGGTTCACCAGTTATGTTGGCTGGAATGTAGGTGAAAACTATATTTCCACATGAGAACAGCCAATCGATAATTGAACATGCTTGATGCGACTAGCGGCATCACAATGTGAAGGCACGCCACGTTATTGGTCATGTTTTTGCAGTGTTTTTCTGTTAGATAAGAACATAGAGTTTGGTGTTCCCACGGTATCTCTTGAGAAGATCATAAGGATTACAGGACATGCGGTAATAGACATCCCTGGAAGTAATATAATGCTCAATTATCAGAGTGAGATTGTCCCACTTTTCATTTGTCTCTTCTTGACAGTCCCTACAGAACTCGTAGGGACTGAAATGGGATATCACGCGGTGTTCCTGAACATCTCCATCCTGGTTGGTGGCATTAAAAATATCCAGAAAGATGAACGCATGTGTGGGTATTGCAATCAAATAAGCAGATAGAACATCCACAGTACTTTGCATTCATCCCATGCAAAAGTCTGACATGTTGAGCGCTACTCGTACCAGGTGGGTCCAAATGTTCTCAGTTGAGTGGAGTAGAGGTGTTGCTCGATGTGGTCGATCAATCAGGTTGGAGTTGGGGTTTTTGGGTCCCGCCTCGAATCAATATGTCATCAATGTAATGGGTCAATTGTACTCCTAGAATGACAGATACTTCATCCAGGTGCTCTTCCAGCAGCCGGTGACAGATGGTGTGGCTATGTACATACCCCATAGGTAAAGCTAACATTCGGAATTGCCTGCCAGATTATGAGAAAGCAAATTGGTTTTGACACTCAGGGTCCAATGGTATAGAAATGCAAGCATTTGCAATATCAGTTGTTGCATACCATGTCCCTTTATGTTTCTATAATCTTTCAATCAAAGTGATGGTGTCGGGGACCGCAGCTGTCAATGGGGGTGTATATTTATTCAGCTAGCGTTAATTAATAGTCATGCTGTAGCGCCCATCAGGTCGACACACGGGCCAAAGGGGTTTGTTCCATTCAGTGGAGGTTTGAGCTATTACACCAGCCTCAATCATGTCTTGGATAGTCTTATTTCACCATGCCCTCCTGGGATGCTGTATTGCTTTAGGCGTATTACCTTGGTTGCTAGGGCACCTTCACTGGGGTTATCTTCAGATGACCCATCCTCATAGTTGCCACTGAAATGTATCTCTTTGATCCAAATTGATAACAACTATCATCCAAATACAAAGTAATTCCTTTTAAAATGTCAATTCCCAGTATGTACTCCAGAAGGGGCTCAACCAAAACAGTATATTCTCTTTTTGGTGTGCTTCCTATTTTCATTTGAACTATAGTTTGTACGGCAGGAATTTGTTTTCCACGTAACCCGAAGATGGTGTAGTGCTGACTGGAAAATTTCTTGGGATTGCCATAAAATAAAGAGGCCTTCATTCCAGTATCAACTAGTGCTTGGACTCTTTACACATTTTTGTATTTCTAGTGTATTTCTAAATCAAAATGTGGTCTGTTATCTTTGCGAGCCCATCACTGTACCAGAGCTTGGCCAGTTTACTAGTTGGATTTAAACCTGCCAACTTTTGCCCAAGTCAAATCGGTATACATGTTCTCACATCTGCGAGCAGGCCCTACTCCTTCTCTGCTTTCAACAGTTAACACCTCGCTTCCCAAACTTCCTCTTTTTTTCCTTGTGAAGAGACATTTCTTTCCCTTTCCTTTTCATCTTCCTGCTTCAGTGACTGTCTCTGAGTTGCATGTTTGTCTCTCTTGTCAACCCGCCTTCTGCCTTCTTTGCGGTCCAGGCCTCTTTTACGGTACATCTCTGACAGGCTTTTGGTATCTATCCCATCAATCTGCTCCTGGCTGACACCATCCTTCAGTAATGTCATAAACATGTCTCTCCTAGATACTCTGTTGTTATCTGTTTGACCCTCCGATCTGGAGGCGCTCTCTGGTTTATTACAATCGTCAAGATCTCCTAGCTTCCAAACCACCTCCAGCATCCCTTTTATTCTCTGCCTGTCTGATTAATTAGAAGAGTCATTATCTCCTGCTTGTAAGCTGGAGGGGCGAGATGAGTAATTTTATTCCATACTGAAATGGTCAGTAGAGCCTCTAACAAATTGTTAGCTTCGTCTAATAGAATATCAGTTTTCATACTTTCTTCCTTAATTCTTTGCATGGCATCTTAGTGTGCACCAAGACTTATCATTTTGGTGGCCAGTATGGTATTTAATTACATCCCATGACTGCCAATGGTAATAAGTTGGTTGCTCCTTGATTCCCATAACTCCTGAATTGTTCTTGTACTAAGGGGTCCATACTAAGAGTACACAACTTGCTTGAATCTCCCAAATCTAATATTACCCCTGAAGCTCCGGTGTCAAGTAACCTCACCATCCACGTAAGCAGTGCTTCCCCACTTTTCTGTTTAAATCGGTCCATAATATCATTAACTTCTTGCTGGGTACATTCTTCTAAAGAATGCATTTCAATTCCTCCCGGATTCTGTGGAGTGCCCTGTATTTTTTTTGTCTAAATATGTGCTTTGCATGAACCACTTTCTGCTCATTTGGCTCACACTGGCCTCCACCTTTTTTAACCTCTTAATCACGGAAATTTGAAAAATCAGTGCTCTCCTATACGTTAATGTCCCATAAATCTGGATTCGAGTCTAATCCTGCATTACCAATTGCTAAATAAACTTTCTTTTGATTTATTCTGCCTCTGCGTTTCTGGAATTTGTTCTGGGCAATTTTAACAGCGGGTTTCTCTGCCACAGTCCGATAGGTATCGGCCTTATCTTGCAACAGCTTATTCTGACAAGATGGCATAGTTGCAGTATTTTTAGTTTCAACAAGCTGCCTTTCTAACTGCTGATTCTCCTGTTCTAACTGCTTGCATTTCTCATGCATTTTTCTATAGGCAGAAAGCAACATCCACCCTTGTTTTGCTTTCATTAATGACCAAGCTGAAAACCATCTCTAGAATGCACTTCTTAGTTTAAAGAAGACATTTATTATTCACCACGAGGTTCCTGAGAGAAGAGATTAGTAGGTTGGAGGCACATGTTTAAAAGTATTCACAGCAATGAAAGGAAAATGTATCAAAGTACTTCTCAATTACAATGTACACAGCAAATATATGTGATTAAATTATAGCATAACTTCAAAGCAAAGAATAAAAGTCAAATTTCATCACTGTAGGGCCTATCACTGCTCTTCATCTTTCTTTTGCCTGCAAGTTCATGACTCCTGTTCAACAGCGAGAAAGAGATTTTCCACCTATACAGGAGGTCAGGCAGCTGATGTCCGCTCCTGACTGAAGTCTTGGAAAATCCCCCCTCCCTGCTGCCCAGGGACACTGTTTTATAATGAAAAAGCCTGCTAAGAGGCTCTTTTCTCTAATAGCCAAAACATGCTGGCTACTGTAGATCAGAGTGGAAAAAGAATAAGCTTTGGAGAGTGGCCAAGTCTCCAAAGCTTGCTCCTTCCCAAGGGTGGGTAGAGGGGGGAAAAAACACAAAATATACACTCCCTTATCACGCTTGGGGTCGGTGAGAACAAAATACGAAAAACACAGCTTGGTCTACCATTTGGAAAAACACAGCTCGTCTGCAATGTCTCAACTGCAATGTCTAATGCCACGTTAAAGCCAATAGGCAGTTAAACTGAATACATCACGTAATGTGCTACTGGTGAACATTGAACAACTAATATGCGCAGTGGTGAAACAGTCAGTGGTCACACACAATTAATGGCATAACAGTCCTCGCCACCCTAAAATATATAAATCACCACTAGATTCAAAAGGTACTTTCTTTAAACATAGCAGTACATCTTGGGGCTCTGTGTCCCCAAGGCATTCGTCCCAGGATTCCAAAAGTCCCGAAAAACAAGACCATTCATTCGCTAAGCCATTATAAGATCCTCCCTGGAATCCCTCAATCGTTTTTAGAAATGGTTTGTGATGCTGCTTTTGACTTCTTGCCAAACCTATTTTACTATAAAATTTTACACTTTTTAACCTTTCCCACCCTTTCCGACCACGCCAAAGTGTTTTGCTTTACTTCAGACTGAGACGAGACCAATTGAAAGGAACGCCAACAATTCAGCACTTTTAGTCTGAGTGATACATTTATTAAGGCACTTCTCAAGGTTTGTATAGGGAAAGAGTGCAGGTCAAATGCAGCAACATGAATACACTTCTGAAAATAATCAAGGCAGTAGAATAATAATGATCATAGAAACAAACAATGGAAATACACTACTTCAATCATAGATATTATTTCTACATATAGTGATTATATATTCATGCACAATGCAAACCTAAAAATAAGAATAAAAAATGCATCACCAGGGGGCTTTACATGGACATCATCTCTTTGCCATCTTCAAGTCGGGAACCCAGACGACTGCTGAAAGAGAACCACCCTCAATGGAATGAACCGGACTCCCAGGAATCAGTCTGATCCAACCCCAGTCATCAGGTTTTCCTCTTAAATACCTTAAACAAGCTGGAGAGGAGAATTATAGAAACTCCCCCTCCCATACTGTAAGTTGTTAATCAAACGCTGGCTGTAGCAGTCTATGTTGAAAGCGCTCATTAGAGATTGGCCACATCCCAAGGTGCGCTCACAAGACTGCACTGTTCCCTGCCGTACCATAAACATTCTCTGGTACATCCTTATCTTTCCCTCACTCCTCTGTGTTATGTCACTGCTTTGGCTGAGAAAGAGAGCGAAAACATGTTGAACAAGCTGTGCGTGGAAGAATACCTGACGGCGTATGAAGCTAAGCTAAACATAAAATGGAGTCACTGGTCAAGATGAAGATGGTGGTTAAATACGAATGGCATTACAGATGGGTTCTAACTGGTTAAAACTAAATACAGAGAAGACCGAAATCTTCAGTATGGTTGGCAAGACCCTTCTCTGGCAGCCGTCTTTCTGACCTTTTGACTTTGGCATATGCCTAAGTTCTTCTGACTCTGTAAAGAGTCTTTTGGTAAATCTGATGCTTCTCTTCAAACAGATACTGGCAGGTGCATTCCTTTTCACTCATTGTCCAGGCTGTAATAATGTAGTAGACTATAGCTGGAAATAAAATCATCATTGATTGACAGCCTCCCAATGACCACAAACCGAGTTGTGTGTTTTGTGGCAACAGCTCTGCGATTCTGCCACACCACTCCTATGTTGTTAACTTTACGTTTGCTCCCCATTGTAGCTGAAGGGATTTTAAGGTCCTGCACCTTGTTCACCATTCTCTCAATGGCACCATCCCAGATTTCATTGCAAAAAGTCTACTCTGGTACCATCCAGATCTCTTCTTTCCTCTGTACATCTTTTGTATGTATTCCCAGATCACTCAGGACCAGCGCTGGGGGCATACCTTTTCGCTTTTGTCTCCTTGTAAGTGGAACTACTTACTCGCTGAACTTAGAACTCTTACTATTTGCCTCTTTGTAACCAACTAAAAGCCTTATTCCTTCATTAATTCATTCAGTGCTCTTAGTTCTTCTAGTAGCTGCCTGAGATCTTAGGGCCAAGAGGACTGTGAGTGAAAGTGTGCTTTACAAGACCTAATTAACATAAAATAACCTAACCTAACATAAAATCTTTATTTTCCTTCCCCTCCGGGAATTACTCCTATTTTTTTATTACCAATAAGCATCAAGGACAACTTTTTTGATTGCTGAAACTATGATTTTGATGCAGAATACTCTAGAAGGCATGTTGCAGGTGTGGTCATGTCAGAGGACCAACAGTTTGCACTCTTTTTAAATTTATTTTTTAATAAACTTTGAGGCAAAGCACTAGTGACTCTATTAGAAGTTTACCTTAACAGGATATCGCAGATATAATCTGAGGTGTCGAGATTATAAGGGGCTAGGCTCGTTCCCCCACCTCTGCACCCTCCAATATACATCAACGTTCGTTCATGAATTATAATTAAAAAAATATAACTGCCATTGAAAGAAAACTCTGTTGTAGGGTTCACAGACACACAGAATGTCCCCAGTTCCTCTGTGTGCAATTCGTATCACCATTCTAGAGTAATTAAAGCCCCCATATGGTGCAAAAACTGTAGCATATTATACGTTTCTCCACTTAAGCAAAAGCAGGATAAAAGACAAGAAGGACTCATGATCCGAGCAAAGATATAGGAGTTCTGAGCAATTATAGGTAGTCAGGTGGAATTACTTTCCCCTCATAAAAACAATGTGTATTTTGTGATAGCCAATAGTCAAAGCTACAATGATGTGCTGCGATCAAGGCCCTTAGCCACTGCAAAATCACGCTTTTGCTGAGAGCTCTTAAAATGCTGCATTGTCTGCTGTGACCTGTAACCTTAAATGTTCAGTTTTCACAATGAACGTGAAGATCCCACATTTCTATTATAGTATAAGGCGCAGGTTATTATTTGCCTGCGTGACTCTAGGATGGGAGAGACGTGCTCTCGGAGGGCTTCTATCTGTTTAGTTTTTCTGTAACTATATTGGACACCCGATGGCTCTTATGGGGAGTTTTAAAGTGCACCTGTGAGTTGTGCGTGGTTATTACCAGGCAGAGTGAAAGACAAACTAATTTTTATTTTTGACGATTTATGGCATCAGCTAATTGATCACCCGATGTTTGTGGGTGGGGTATCCTTAATATTAAAAAGATTCCTTTGAGGGGAGTGAATGGTAAAAGAGTGTTTTATACTTTTGTGGTGATGGAAATCTTATCTAGAGTAGTAGAGAACTCCCTACGATTTTGGGGTTAGATAAAATATTTGAAGAGCTAAAGTTCATCCACCTCATTAGGTGTACATGTACTAAGAGAAAGTCTTGTGCAATTGGCTCTATCTAAATATCTATAGAACCTTTTAATATTTTAGGAGTCTCTAAGTTGAAAGAAAGAATTGTTAATTTCCTGATTAAAGCTAATCTATCACTTGCTTTCAAGGGTTATGCCAACTCTCTCTCCTAACCCTCTGGCGTCTATTTCTATTATTTTATTTAGTCCGGATACAATTAGAGAGCTGGTTACTCTAGAACGTGTCTTGGCTGAACTCCATGCACCCTAATATTTGACAAGGATAACAATAAATTGGCAGAATAGCCCATTGGGTTGAACATATGCTGCTGAACTGTTCGTCGATCTGTACGTCATTAATTTGGATCCCATTAAATGCGATTCACGTTATGAATGGTATTACATAGAAAACAAATTATCAGTATATAGGGTTGGCTCTATGCTATGGTAAATTTAAGACTGCATTTAATTTGTTGGACTGTATTTTGTGGTTGAAACTAAGGACGGTGTGTATTCTTCCGAGGTTCCTCATACCCTTCGTGGAATTGTTTGATCTGGGCCAAGGTCCAAATGAGGGACACGCGGTAAATTAATGTATTATGAACTGGTAGCATTGAACGCTACAGCTGTCAAGCGACAGAGGCAACTGGTGGATTTAGAGGGGTGTTGCATTGTATTAGTATTACTACTTCAATAGCTTTGTACTGTTATTTCTTTATTTGGCTTGAAGCGCAACGCAATTTGCATTCTTGTATTCTATAAATAATAAGCTAGACTAAAATATTTTATTCCATCTTTCACTTGGTCTATCCACTGAAAGATGACGTCCTCTTTCGTCATATCAAAGATCCGGGGACCTAGGTCCTGATTTAGGGCTAGTCGAAATAATAGTTTCATCATTTCTTTGTTGTGTGACAGAAAATGGACAATTCGCAATTTTGCTTTCAGTTTAGATTTCGGCTGAATTCATTTTTTCGACATTGACGGTTTTTTTTTTTTTTTTTTTTACTCGAAGATTCCCATAGTTGTATGCTTATGACAGTTACAGGCTACAGCAGCAGTTTGAATTAAGGAACGATAAAAAACACGTCGTAGGCCTGGTTTATGGGGGGTTTTGAGATCTATAAATGTTTTTCAAGTGGAAAAAACATGAAGAAAGTAGGACACCACTTTCATGACCAATTTACGAGAAAGACACATTACTCTGTCATTTGGCTTTTCGAGAGGAGAAGAGATGCTCTCAGCAATTCAGAAGGAACATCGAAGAATGTAAGGATTCCAGAACATGAAGTGACCACCCAAAAATGAGGAAAGAGCGTTTCACAGTCTTGAAGAGTGAAACTAATGTGGCGTCAGGAGCCGAGTTTCAGAGAAAAAGGAATACAAATCCTGAGAAGAATTTCCTCTCAGGTTATGTCTGGTTGATGGCAGATACTGCGTGAAGCAAGCCTTGCATTGAGGCACATTACTGGAAATCTTTGGCGGAATTGCTAGTCTTGATGATGAGACTACACGTTGTATTAAGGATATTGTATCTGTGCACATACCCACGTTGGCTTCCTTTCTGTCCAGGGTTGTTCAACAGGTTGACAAGACCCGGGTATCGTGATGATGTCAAAGGCCCACCTACACTTGAACTGGAAAGTACAGTTGGTAATATCTTCCTGTAGGAGGCTGGACTGGCTTGTAGTGAGTACCAAGGGGTACTTGCACCTTGCACCAGGCCCAGTTATCCCTTATTAGTGTATAGGGTGTCTAGCAGCATAGGCTGATAGATAATGGTAGCTTAGCAGAGCAGCTTAGGCTGAACTAGGAGACGTGTGAAGCTACTACAGTACCACTTAGTGTCATATGCACAATATCACAAGAAAACGCAATACACAGTTACACTAAAAATAAAGGTACTTTATTTTTATGACAATATGCCAAAGTATCTCAGAGCTCAGTGAGAGGATAGGAAATATACACAAGATATATGTACACAATACCAAAAATATGCAGTATAGTCTTAGAAAACAGTGCAAACAATGTATAGTTACAATAGGATGCAATGGGGACACATAGGGATAGGGGCAACACAAACCATATACTCCAAAAGTGGAATGCGAACCACGAATGGACCCCAAACCTATGTGACCTTGTAGAGGGTCGCTGGGACTATTAGAAAATAGTGAGGGTTAGAAAAATAGCCCACCCCAAGACCCTGAAAAGTGAGTGCAAAGTGCACTAAAGTTCCCCCAAGGACATAGAAGTCGTGATAGAGGAATAATGCAGGAAAGGCACAAACCAACAGTGCAACAACAATGAATTTCCAATCTTGGGTACCTGTGGAACAAGGGGACCAAGTCCAAAAGTCACAAGCAAGTCGGAGATGGGCAGATGCCCAGGAAATGCCAGCTGTGGGTGCAAAGAAGCTTCTACTGGACAGAAGAAGCTGAGGTTTCTGCAGGAACGAAAAGGGCTAGAGACTTCCCCTTTGGTGGACGGATCCCTCTCGCCGTGGAGAGTCGTGCAGAAGTGTTTTCCCGCCGAAAGAACACCAACAAGCCTTGCTAGCTGCAAATCGTGCGGTTAGCGTTTTTCGATGCTGCTGTGGCCCAGGAGGTCGCAAATTGGACCAGGAGGTAGAGGGGACGTCGAGCAAGACAAGGAGCCCTCTTAGCAGCAGGTAGCACCCAGAGAAGTGCCAGAAACAGGCACTACGAGGATGCGTGAAACGGTGCTCACCCGAAGTCGCACAAAGGAGTCCCACGTCGCCGGAGACCAACTTAGAAAGTCGTGCAATGCAGGTTAGAGTGCCGTGGACCCAGGCTTGGCTGTGCACAAAGGATTTCCGCCGGAAGTGCACAGGGGCCGGAGTAGCTGCAAAAGTCGTGGTTCCCAGCAATGCAGTCTAGCGAGGTGAGGCAAGGACTTACCTCCACCAAACTTGGACTGAAGAGTCACTGGACTGTGGGAGTCACTTGGACAGAGTTGCTCGATTCGAGGGACCTCGCTCGTCGTGCTGAGAGGAGACCCAAGGGACCGGTAATGCAGCTTTTTGGTGCCTGCGGTTGCAGGGGGAAGATTCCGTCGACCCACAGGAGATTTCTTCGGAGCTTCTAGTGCAGAGAGGAGGCAGACTACCCCCACAGCATACACCACCAGGAAAACAGTCGAGAAGGCGGCAGGATCAGCGTTACAGAGTTGCAGTAGTCGTCTTTGCTACTATGTTGCAGTTTTGCAGGCTTCCAGCGCGGTCAGCAGTCGATTCCTTGGCAGAAGGTGAAGAGAGAGATGCAGAGGAACTCTGATGAGCTCTTGCATTCGTTATCTAAAGTTTCCCCAGAGACAGAGACCCTAAATAGCCAGAAAAGAGGGTTTGGCTACCTAGGAGAGAGGATAGGCTAGCAACACCTGAAGGAGCCTATCGGAAGGAGTCTCTGACGTCACCTGGTGGCACTGGCCACTCAGAGCAGTCCAGTGTGCCAGCAGCACCTCTGTTTCCAAGATGGCAGAGGTCTGGAGCACACTGGAGGAGCTCTGGACACCTCCCAGGGGAGGTGCAGGTCAGGGGAGTGGTCACTCCCCTTTCCTTTGTCCAGTTTCGCGCCAGAGCAGGGCTAAGGGGTCCCCTGAACCGGTGTAGACTGGCTTATGCAGAATTGGGCACATTTGTGCCCAAGAAAGCATTTCCAGAGGCTGGGGGAGGCTACTCCTCCCCTGCCTTCACACCATTTTCCAAAGGAAGAGGGTGTAACACCCTCTCAGAGGAAGTCCTTTGTTCTGCCATCCTGGGCCAGTCCTGGCTGGACCCCAGGAGGGCAGATGCCTGTCTGAGGGGTTGGCAGCAGCTGCAGTGAAACCCCAGGAAGGGCAGTTTGGCAGTACCAGGGTCTGTGCTACAGACCACTGGGATCATAGCATTGTGCCAACTATGCCAGGATGGCATAGAGGGGGCAATTCCATGATCATAGACATGTTACATGGCCATATCCGGCGTTACCATTGTGAAGCTACATATAGGTAGTGACCTATATGTAGTGCACGCGTGTAATGGTGTCCCCGCACTCACAAAGTCCGGGGATTTGGCCCTGAACAATGTGGGGGCACCTTGGCTAGTGCCAGGGTGCCCTCACACTAAGTAACTTTCCACCTAACCTTTACCAGGTAAAGGTTAGACATATAGGTGACTTATAAGTTACTTAAGTGCAGTGTAAAATGGCTGTGAAATAACGTGGATGTTATTTCACTCAGGCTGCAGTGGCAGGCCTGTGTAAGAATTGTCAGAGCTCCCTATAGGTGGCAAAAGAAATGCTGCAGCCCATAGGGATCTCCTGGAACCCCAATACCCTGGGTACCTCAGTACCATATACTAGGGAATTATAAGGGTGTTCCAGTAAGCCAATGTAAATTGGTAACTAGCCTGTTAGTGACAATTTGAAAGAAATGAGAGAGCATAACCACTGAGGTTCTGATTAGCAGAGCCTCAGTGAGACAGTTAGTCACTACACAGGTAGCACATTCAGGCACATTTATGAGCACTGGGGCCCTGGTGAACAGGGTCCCAGTGACACATACAACTAAAACAACATATATACAGTGAAAAATGGGGGTAACATGCCAGGCAAGATGGTACTTTCCTACACATTCCCCCCCCCCCCCCCCAAAACGAAGGACAATAAGACTAGCCATGACCTGATGAGTCTTCATTGTCTAAGTGGAAATATCTGGAGAGTCCATCTGCATTGGAGTGGCTACTCCCAGGTCTATGTTCCACTGTATAGTCCATTCCCTGTAGGGATATGGACCACCTCAATAATTTAGGATTTTCACCTTTCATTTGTTTTAGCCAAAGTAGAGGTTTGTGGTTTGTCTGAACAATGAAGTGAGTGCCAAACAGGTATGGCCTCAACTTCTTCAGAGCCCAGACCACAGCAAAGGCCTCCCTCTCTATGGCAGACCAACGCTTTTCTCTAGGGGTCAACCTCCTACTAATAAAAGCAACGGGTTGATCCTGGCCCTCAGAATTAAGTTGTGATAGGACTGCCCCTACTCCTAATTCAGATGCATCAGTTTGGACATAGAATTTTTTAGAGTAACAAGGGCTTTTCAGGACAGGTGCAGAGCACATGGCCTGCTTCAGCTCCTCAAAAGCTTTCTGACAGTTTGCTGTCCATAATACCTTTTTAGGCATAGTGATTAATTTTGCAAATTCTCATTGTGTTAATCATTTGTTGGCGTCTCTACCATCGAGTCCAAAAGGGGAAGGTGGAATTAAAGTCTATCCATTAAGCTTTTTTTACAAGCCGCCCACGTTGCCACTTCCTCCTATGAGGGTTTCTCATAGTAAAAATATTCTAACAAATGTACCTGTACAGAACCCCATTTCTGACTCTGGGGCTACTCAAAATCACTCTTCCCTCGATGCAATAGATTGACAATCGGAGGGATTGGGACTCTCAAATGAATATTTACAGGAACCAGAGCTGATGGGAGTGTGCACACTTTTGCAATCATCCATAGGGCCTGATGAGTTAGTTAGCTTTCCACATTTTACAACAGATACGGCCATAATCGAGGAGTCTGGGGAAATAGCCCCAGCAGAGTAACGCACTGTTATCTTTAATTAGTTGGAACATTGCTGGGTTGCGTTCTAAAGTTGAAAATTTGAAATGACTGGAATTTATATCCACATTTGACATTATTTGTCTTCAAGAAACTTGGCTTACGACACCCTTCTTCTTAGACGGATACTACTCTGTATCTCAGCCAGCTACTCCATCTAGAGCAGGCAGAGCAAGTGGTGGCCTTTTGGTACTTGTGTCATTATTACTCCCAAAAATTGAGGTTTCATTGATTTGGTCTTCTGCTTTTTTTCTGGTAGTTTTATTATCAATATCCGGACGGAAAGATATTGTACTTTTAAACTTTTATAATAATATTCCAAGTGCTGCTTTGTCAGGATCTTTTGAAGAGCTTATAGACCAATTAGACTCAGCTGGAAAACTTCAGGATAGGGAATTTGACACGATTTGGGTTGGTGATTTTAATGTTCAGTTATGTAAGTATGAATTACCTCATTTATGTGGCACCGCAATAGAAGGCATAGAGTCACTCACTCATTTTATTCATTCTAATTTAGGAAATGCCTTTGCAAGGGATATTGCAAACAGTCAGACAAGAGAAACACCCACTTATACTGGAAGTATTAACGGTAGCGTTATTGATTTTATCCTGATTAACTCTTCACTTTCACGTTCAATAGTGGATTTTAAAATTAATTCTCATTGTGCTAGTGATCATAACCCCTTGAGCATAAAACTATCCTTTAAAACTAGAGTAACATTACCTAGGATTGCATATAAAGGGAAAGAGGTGTTTAAAAGAAATTCCGGCCCTCGTATAAGGTGGGAGAGAGTAAACTCTAACACTTTTCATACGAACCTTATCACTCAAAATAAGGCTGACATAAACACTTGCTTGTCCCTGAAACCCACCCCACTCCACCATATGAATGCCTTTGAATCTTTAAGTTGTGCTATTTCTCAGGCATTGTTGTGTGCCCAACATCCTAAAGGTTCAAAACCTCAACGGTGGTTTAACTCTGCCTGTACGGCTGCCCATAGAGACCTAAAGTTAGCGATCAAAACCATTCCACGTAATCAGGATTTAATTAAGCAGGCCAGGGGCCGATATAAATCAGTCCTAGAAGAAAGAAAGAATGAAGTACGCACTAGCGCTTGGGAAGATCTTATGGCAGTGACAGAACTACGGGATCCCTCTCAATTTTGGAAGGTGGTTAATCACCCATATTTCTCAGGAAAGGAAAATGGGGAAGATGACTGTTTGATACCAGAGGGGGTTTGGGTAGACCATTTTTCATCTGTATTTCAATCAGCTGGATTTGGAGTAGCCAATCGTGGGAGGCCACATCCCTCCCCTCCATCATTGGGATTATCTGCAAAGAGCGCCATCTTACTTGAGGCACACGAGATTAGTGCAGCAAAAACTAAAATGAAACTAAGGAAAGCCCCTGGCCCTGATGGGATACCGGTTGATCTATTTAAATCTCTTCCTGATCTGTGGGTTCCACTAATCACAAACGTTCTGAACAGTGCTATTCAAAGCGCTATTCCCTCTTCATGGTTAACGGCAATTATTGTTCCAATTTTCAAAAAGGGTAACAGGCTTGACCCCTTTTGTTATAGACCCATTTCTTTAATAGACTCTACTGCAAAGATTCTGGGGAGTGTCATCCTGACCTGGCTTGAGGATTGGGTTGTAAGGTCAAACATTTTATCGCCAACTCGATATGGGTTCAGGCCTGGATTAGGTACAGTGGACAAGGCCCTAAATTTACATCTCATCCTCAGTAAATATGTAATTGCCAAAAGGGAACCTATCCATTTAGCATTCATAGACCTGTCTAGTGCATTTGATATGGTAAATAGAGCAAAATTGTGGGTTATAATGGATAAAATGGGGATTGAGCAAGATTTGCTAATTTTGATCAAACGCTTATACTCCGACCTCCATATTTTAATCCAGTTTGGTCAACACGGTGAAAGGTCCCATCCCCTTGCTTCTACTCGAGGTGTCAGACAGGGATGTACACTGGCACCTTTCCTGTTTTTATTGTACATAAATGGCTTGCACAATTGTTTGGTCCAAAATGGTAAGGATTTCCCAAGGATGAGTTTTAGACAATTGCCAATTTTATTATATGCCGATGATGCTGTTTTAATCGCCCGCACGGCCAATGGTCTACAGACTCTCTTGGATCTTTTTTTAACACACACACGAGAGCTGGATTTGAAAGTCAATTTAAAAAAATCCCACGTTATGACCTGCGGCCCTAAAAATACTCATACCAGATGTTTTAGAATGGGGGGGAATACTCTGACAAAGGTAAAAGACTTTTGCTATCTAGGTCTGTATTTAAGTTCCACTCTGTCTTGGAAATTCCATTTGAATTTTAAGCTTCAACAATTGATAAGAAATGTTGAGGCAATCTTTCGCTTTGCCCACAGATTAGGGCATAGACCGGTCCATCAGATCCTCACGCTCTACAATTCTAAATGTGTTTCGGCGGCGATCTATGGGGGTGGCCTTTGGGCGTATATTAGTCCAAATACTTTGCAGCTTGCAGAGAATAAATTCCTTCATCGGCTACTTATGGTACCTAAGAACATAGCGAACATTTTATGCCATGAGGAATTAGGAATCCGCTATATTACAGATCTGATAGATATTGCCCCACTTTTGCTATGGATAAAAGTATGGTCAAATCCGGTGGCTACTTTAACACATGATTGTGTAAAAGACTGTCTCTCGTTATCAAACTGTAACAAAATTCCATGACTAAACTTTGTTCACAAAGGCTTCCGAAACTTGGATTTGGAGTTCATGTATTTTAAACCAGAGCTTATGCCAGCTAATGCGAAAGAAATTGTTAAACTTCGACATAAAGAGTATGTCATGAATCTTAGATACCAAATGGCAGAGAAATTGAGCTCTTTTAATTCATATACACAAATTTTATCATCAGACTTGTTAGAACCTTATTTTGTTTGGTTCCCGACCCCTTCTTTATATTCTTTACTTGTATCTTTTAGACTTAATCTGATCCATTTTAGAGTGGCGTTTCTGATAAAATGTGTGTGGGGAAAAAACACTACCTCCATGCCCTTGTGATAACTTTTCAAAACAATACTTGCCACTTTATCTTATTTTGTAAACTTTACTCGGCTCCCAGGAAATCCTTTTTATTACCCATTTTGCGTAATTTGCACACTTCTTCCTACAAAGAAGGACTGATTGGCATCCAAAGCCTCTCAACCAAACAAATTTGTATTTCTATTCTTAGTTTTATTAAATCCGCTATCACTATTAGAAATCGATATGAATTGGTAATGTGATCATTTATTAAGAGAAATTAGGCATTGTCCTTTTTACTATATTGTCTCACTGTTATATATGTTTTTATAAGCACTTTTTTTTTTTTTTTTACTGTTTTAGTAAGCTTGGGTGGCAAATTTAGATTTAATAGACTTATTTTAATGAATGTTATAAGTACTGTATTTTATGATGATCTTTATGTATGCATGTTTACTTTTGTGGCTAACCGCCGAATAAAGTTATTTTGACTGACTGACTGACCTTTTTAGGCATTTTCTTGGATGTGAGGTCATTAAGAGGGGCTGCAATGGAGCCATAGTTCTTAATGAACCTCCTGTAATACCCAGTGAGGCCTAGGAATGCTCTCACCTGAGTCTGAGTGGTAGGGGGAACCCAATCAATAATTGTTTGCACCACTACAGGGGAAAATTCAATCTGTTCCCCACCAACAAGGTGTCCCAGATAAACCACCTTTCCCTGCCCTATCTGGCACTTTGAAGCCTTGATAGTGAGGCCTGCCTTTTGCAGGGCCTCCAAAACTTTCCATAGGTGGACCAGGTGATCATCCCAGCTGGAGCTAAAGACAGCTATATCGTCCAAATATGCTGCACTGAAAGCTTCCAGCCCTTGCAGGACTGTGTTCACCAACCTCTGAAAAGTGGCAGGTGCATTTTTCAATCCAAAAGGCATTACAGTGAACTGGTAATGTCCTCCAATGGTTGAAAATGCAGTTTTAGGTTTAGCATCTTCTGATAATTTGATCTGCCAATACCCTGCAGTCAAATCAAAAGTGCTTAGATACTTGGCAGATGCCAGTGTATCTATGAGCTCATCTGCCCTGGGTATAGGGTGAGCATCAGTTTTGGTTACCAGGTTGAGACCTCTATAGTCTACACAAAAACGCATTTCTTTCTTTCCATCTTTGGAATGGGGTTTTGGTACAAGTACCACAGGAGAAGCCCATGGTCTTTCAGAGTGCTCAACCACTCCTAGTTCTAACATCTTCTGTACCTCTTGCTTTATGCAGTCCCTGACATGGTCAGGCTGCCTATAGATCTTACTTTTGACAGGCAAGCTGTCTCCAGTATCTATAGTGTGCTCACACCAAGAAGTGGTACCTGGCACAGTAGAGAAGAGTTCAGAGAATTGATCTAGGAGATTTATGCAATGGTCTTTCTGCTCAGCAGAAAGACAATCAGCCAAAACTACACCTTCCACAAGAGCATCTTGTTCTGTGGAAGAGAAGAGATCAGGTAGAGGATCACTGTCTTCTTCCTGTCCCTCATCAGTTGCCATGAGCAGGGTGAGATCAGCCCTGTCATAGTAGGGTTTCAGGCGGTTGACATGGAGCACCCTAAAGGGACTCCTGGCAGTGCCTAAGTCAACTAAATAGGTGACTTTTCCCTTCTTTTCAACAATTGTGTGGGGTCCACTCCATTTATCTTGGACTGCTCTTGGGACCACAGGCTCCAAGACCCACACTTTCTGCCCTGGTTGGTACTGAACCAAAACAGCCTTTTGATCATGCCATTGCTTCTGGAGCTCTTGGCTGGCCTGAAGGTTTTTATTGGCCTTTTTCATATACTCAGCCATCCTTGATCTGAGGCCAAGTACATAATCCACAATATCTTGTTTTGGAGCTTTTAAAGGTTGTTCCCAACCCTCCTTGACAAGTGTGAGTGGACCCCTAACAGGGTGTCCAAAAAGACGTTCAAAGGGGCTGAAGCCCACTCCTTTCTGGGGTACCTCCCTGTAGGCAAAAAGGAGGCATGGTAGAAGGATATCCCATCTCTTGCGGAGTTTTTCAGGGAGACCCATAATCATGCCTTTGAGAGTTTTATTACATCTCTCCACCAGTCCATTTGTTTGTGGATGATAGGGTGTAGTGAACTTATAAGTCACACCACACTCCTTCCACATGGCCTTTAAGTATGCAGACATGAAATTGCTTCCTCTGTCTGATACTACTTCCTTTGGGAAGCCCACCCTGGAAAATATTCCCAGGAGGGCCTTTGCCACTGCAGGTGCTGTAGTGGTCCTTAAAGGAATAGCTTCAGGATATCTTGTGGCATGGTCCACTACCACCAAGATAAACCTATTGCCTGAAGCAGTAGGAGGGTCAAGGGGGCCAACTATGTCAACCCCTACCCTTTCAAAGGGAACCCCAACCACAGGCAGTGGAATAAGGGGTGCCTTTGGGGTGCCACCTGTCTTGCCACTGGCTTGACAGGTTTCACAGGACTTACAAAACTCTTTTGTTTCCTCAGACATCCTAGGCCAATGAAACAAGGGAACAAGCCTGTCCCAAGTTTTCATTTGTCCCAGATGTCCTGCTAGGGGAATGTCGTGAGCAAGAGTTAGGAGGAACTTTCTGTTCTCCTGAGGGATCACTAATCTCCTGGCAGCTCCAGGTTTAGGATCCCTTGCCTCAGTATACAAGAGATTGTCCTCCCAGTAAACTCTGTGAGAGTCACTAACATCCCCATTAGCCTGTTTGACAGCTTGCTGTCTTAGACCCTCTAATGTGGGACAGGTTTGCTGTGCCACACTCAGCTCCTCTCTGGCAGGCCCCCCTTCACCCAAAAGCTCAGCAGTGTCTGCTTCAAGCTCCTCTGGTGTAGGTTCTGCACAGGGAGGGAATTCTTCTTCCTCAGAAGTTGAATCCACTGTAGAGGGAGGGATAGTAGGAAGTGGTTTGCTTCTACTAGCCCTAGCTTTAGGGAGCCCTTGGTCCATTGTACCAGGATCCAAGCTTCCCTGTCCTTTTTGCTTTTTGGCCTGAGCCCTGGTTAAAGCAAAAGTATGCCCTGGGATGCCCAGCATTGCTGCATGGGCCTCCAACTCCACATCTGACCAAGCTGATGTCTCCAAATCACTTCCTAGTAGACAGTCTACAGGTAAATATGTGGCTACCACAACTTTCTTTGGACCAGTAACCCCCCCCCCCCCCCCCCAGTTGAGATTTACAACAGCCATGGGGTGGCTAAGTGTGTTGTTGTGAGCATCGGTTACTTGGTACTGGGGACCAAGTAGGTGTTGTTCAGGGTGGACCAGTTTCTCTATGACCATAGTCACACTGGCACCAGTGTCCCTGTAGGCCTGAACCTCAACACCATTTATTAGGGGTAGCTGCTTGTACTTATCCATATTAAGGGGACAAGCAACCAAAGTGGCTAAATCAATAGCCCCCTCAGAGACTAACACAGCCTCTGTGGCCTCCCTAACAAGGCCAACCCCAACTAAGTTACCAATAGTGAGCCCAGCTACTCCCTTGGATTGGCTATTAGTAGGTTTGCTCCCACCAGCACTGCTATTAGTAGGGACACTAGGTGTAGCAGTAGGGGTTGTAGTGGTAGGAGGCTTGGTGCTTTTCTTTGGACAACTGGGATCTGTTGTCCAATGGCCTTTTACTTTACATAAATAGCACCATGGTTTCTTTTCTTTATTTTGATTTGAAGAGGATTTGGGCCCACCACCCCCACCAGAGTGTTTTTGTGGGCCTGATGAAGACTAATTTTTAGATTTGTCCCCACCCTTGTCAGAAGTCTTACCATCTTTCTTTTTGTTGCCATCTTTGTCACCCCCTGTATGAACTTTTCTGTTCACCCTTGTTCTGACCCATTTGTCTGCCTTCTTTCCCAATTCTTGGGGAGAGGTCAGATCAGAGTCCACCAAGTACTGGTGCAACAAATCAGACACACAATTATTAAGAATATGCTCTCTCAGGATCAAGTTATACAGGCTGTCATAATCAGTAACTTTACTGCCATGTAACCACCCCTCCAAGGCCTTCACTGAATGGTCAATGAAATCAACCCAGTCTTGTGAAGACTCCTTTTTGGTCTCTCTGAACTTTATCCTGTATTGTTCAGTGGTTAAGCCATAACCATCCAGGAGTTCATTCTTAAGAACTTTGGAATCATTAGCTTCATTTTCTTTCACAGTAAGGAGCCTATCCCTACCTTTTCCACTAAATGATAGCCATAGGATAGCAGCCCACTGCCTTTGAGGGACATCCTGTACAACACAGGCCCTCTCAAGTGCAGCAAACCACTTGTTAATGTCATCCCCCTCCTTATAAGGGGGAACTATCTTGTGCAGATTCCTGGAATCATGCTCTTTTGCAGGATGACCATGGGGAATACTGCTGCTGCCACCATGGGTTTCTAAACCCAGTTTCTGTCTCTCCTTCTCTACTTCTAAAGTCTGTCTATCCAAATCCAGCTGTTGCTTCTTGAGCTTCAGTCTGGTTTGTTCCACTCTCAATCTATTGAGCTCCCTTTCTAACAATCTGTCATCAGGGTGGGTGGGAGGGACATGTCTTGAAACAGAAGTATTAAGAGAATGGACAGAAGGAGACCTGTCCCTTACAGAGGACACCCTAACAGCTTGGCTAACAGAAACATCAGTACCACTGTGGTGAGAATAAATGCTTTTGCTATGATGTGAGACAACACTATTTGTATGGTGTGGCTCTTCATCATTACCAACTATGCTAGACTGTCTAGTAATGGGCAGGCTAGGAAGTTTCTTTCCTGAATCTTTTCCTGGGGGAGTCCCTGGATCAGATTGGGAACCATTAGCTACTTTTTCAACAGATGGGGCACTTTTAGCCTTATCTTGTTCTCTAAGCATGTTAAGTAACAATTCCAAGGAAGGATTCTTCCCTACACTCAAACCTCTCTCTATGCAGAGACTCCTTGCTCCTTTCCAGCTAAGGTGATCATATGCAAGTTTGGACAGATCAACATTTTGGCCTGTGCCAGACATTTTTTTAGAGAGAGTTAAAGTGATAGAAAAAGAGAAAAAAGTTTGTCAGAGCTTTTTAGAAAGACAGAAAAAAAAACTTTTTAAACTTTTAAGAACTTTTTGAAAGTTTAGAAGTACTTTTCAGCACTTTAGAAAAGAGGAAATGCAAATTTTTTTAGTTATGTGTACACACACTGAACTTGTTTTGTATATTTTTCTCTTATGAAAAGTACAATGACAAGAGTGGTAAGTAGTCTCAAAGCACTTATCCCACCGCTGCACAACCAATGTAGGAGGCTGCACTGGCTTGTAGTGAGTACCAAGGGGTACTTGCACCTTGCACCAGGCCCAGTTATCCCTTATTAGTGTATAGGGTGTCTAGCAGCATAGGCTGATAGATAATGGTAGCTTAGCAGAGCAGCTTAGGCTGAACTAGGAGACGTGTGAAGCTACTGCAGTACCACTTAGTGTCATATGCACAATATCATAAGAAAACACAATACACAGTTATACTAAAAATAAAGGTACTTTATTTTTATGACAATATGCCAAAGTATCTTAGAGTGTACCCTCAGTGAGAGGATAGGAAATATACACAAGATATATGTACACAATACCAAAAATATGCAGTATAGTCTTAGAAAACAGTGCAAACAATGTATAGTTACAATAGGATGCAATGGGGACACATAGGGATAGGGTCAACACAAACCATATACTCAAAGTGGAATGCGAACCACGAATGGACCCCAAACCTATGTGACCTTGTAGAGGGTCGCTGGGACTATTAGAAAATAGTGAGGGGTAGAAAAATAGCCCACCCCAAGACCCTGAAAAGTGAGTGCAAAGTGCACTAAAGTTCCCCCAAGGACATAGAAGTCGTGATAGAGGAATAATGCAGGAAAGGCACAAACCAACAATGCAACAACGATGGATTTCCAATCTTGGGTACCTGTGGAACAAGGGGACCAAGTCCAAAAGTCACAAGCAAGTCGGAGATGGGCAGATGCCCAGGAAATGCCAGCTGTGGGTGCAAAGAAGCTTCTACTGGACAGAAGAAGCTGAGGTTTCTGCAGGAACGAAAAGGGCTAGAGACTTCCCCTTTGGTGGACGGATCCCTCTCGCCGTGGAGAGTCGTGCAGAAGTGTTTTCCCGCTGAAAGAACGCCAACAAGCCTTGCTAGCTGCAAATCGTGCGGTTAACGTTTTTGGATGCTGCTGTGGCCCAGGAGGTCGCAAATTGGACCAGGAGGTAGAGGGGACGTCGAGCAAGACAAGGAGCCCTCTTAGCAGCAGGTAGCACCCGGAGAAGTGCCAGAAACAGGCACTACGAGGATGCGTGAAACGGTGCTCACCCGAAGTCGCACAAAGGAGTCCCACATCGCCGGAGACCAACTTAGAAAGTCGTGCAATGCAGGTTAGAGTGCCGTGGACCCAGGCTTGGCTGTGCACAAAGGATTTCCGCCGGAAGCGCACAGGGGCCGGAGTAGCTGCAAAAGTCGCGGTTCCCAGCAATGCAGTCTAGCGCGGTGAGGCAAGGACTTACCTCCACCAAACTTGGACTGAAGAGTCACTGGACTGTGGGAGTCACTTGGACAGAGTTGCTGGATTCGAGGGACCTCACTCGTCGTGCTGAGAGGAGACCCAAGGGACCGGTAATGCAGCTTTTTGGTGCCTGCGGTTGCAGGGGGAAGATTCCGTCGACCCACAGGAGATTTCTTCGGAGCTTCTAGTGCAGAGAGGAGGCAGACTACCCCCACAGCATACACCACCAGGAAAACAGTCGAGAATGCGGCAGGATCAGCGTTACAGAGTTGCAGTAGTCGTCTTTGCTACTATGTTGCAGGTTTGCAGGCTTCCAGCGCGGTCAGCAGTCGATTCCTTGGCAGAAGGTGAAGAGAGAGATGCAGAGGAACTCTGATGAGCTCTTGCATTCGTTATCTAAAGTTTCCCCAGAGACAGAGACCCTAAATAGCCAGAAAAGAGGGTTTGGCTACCTAGGAGAGAGGATAGGCTAGCAACACCTGAAGGAGCCTATCCGAAGGAGTCTCTGACGTCACCTGGTGGCACTGGCCACTCAGAGCAGTCCAGTGTGCCAGCAGCACCTCTGTTTCCAAGATGGCAGAGGTCTGGAGCACTCTGGAGGAGCTCTGGACACCTCCCAGGGGAGGTGCAGGTCAGGGGAGTGGTCACTCCCCTTTCCTTTGTCCAGTTTCGCGCCAGAGCAGGGCTAAGGGGTCCCCTGAACCGGTGTAGACTGGCTTATGCAGAATTGGGCACATCTGTGCCCAAGAAAGCATTTCCAGAGGCTGGGGGAGGCTACTCCTCCCCTGCCTTCACACCATTTTCCAAAGGGAGAGGGTGTAACACCCTCTCTCAGAGGAAGTCCTTTGTTCTGCCATCCTGGGCCAGGCCTGTCTGGACCCCAGGAGGGCAGATGCCTGTCTGAGGGGTTGGCAGCAGCTGCAGTGAAACCCCAGGAAGGGCAGTTTGGCAGTATCAGGGACTGTGCTACAGACCACTGGGATCATGGAATTGTGCCAACTATGCCAGGATGGCATAGAGGGGGCAATTCCATGATCATAGACATGTTACATGGCCATATTCGGAGTTACCATTGTGAAGCTACATATAGGTAGTGACCTATATGTAGTGCACGCGTGTAATGGTGTCCCCGCACTCACAAAGTCCGGGGAATTGGCCCTGAACAATGTGGGGGCACCTTGGCTAGTGCCAGGGTGCCCTCACACTAAGTAACTTTGCACCTAACCTTTACCAGGTAAAGGTTAGACATATAGGTGACTTATAAGTTACTTAAGTGCAGTGTAAAATGGCTGTGAAATAACGTGGACGTTATTTCACTCAGGCTGCAGTGGCAGGCCTGTGTAAGAATTGTCAGAGCTCCCTATAGGTGGCAAAAGAAATGCTGCAGCCCATAGGGATCTCCTGGAACCCCAATACCCTGGGTACCTCAGTACCATATACTAGGGAATTATAAGGGTGTTCCAGTAAGCCAATGTAAATTGGTAACTAGCCTGTTAGTGACAATTTGAAAGAAATGAGAGAGCATAACCACTGAGGTTCTGATTAGCAGAGCCTCAGTGAGACAGTTAGTCACTACACAGGTAACACATTCAGGCACACTTATGAGCACTGGGGCCCTGGTGAACAGGGTCCCAGTGACACATACAACTAAAACAACATATATACAGTGAAAATGGGGGTAACATGCAAGGCAAGATGGTACTTTCCTACACTTCCACTCAGAATTCTCAATCAAATTTTAGATTTCCTGTGTAGCAGATTAAGTCAACAGGATGCCACCTTCTTCCAACACAAGAGTTTCCGTAGCTTGGGGTAATGTTACTATCACAATAGGGAATCTGCTTAAATCTCATGATCGACTAGGTGGTAAATCTGCGAGAAAAGGGGGGAGCCACAGGTCTGATCATGCCCATCTGACTCCAAATCATTACCAAATCTGCCCCTGACATCAATTGATCACGGGGAATAATCTGCATCATTTTATGGAACATATTCGGTAGGACTAATGACATTGAGGATAAGCCAGGTAACAGAATGTTGTATATTGATGTTTCAGGAGACCCCGTGGGTGACCACACCCACGTTAGTTGACCTTACAATACCTACAATAGGTAAATCCAAAGAAAGTGCTTCTGAGGATTTAGCACCTTTCATTAGCAATAAAGTAAAATGTAAAGCTCCTAGGATAGGATCCGACTCTCAGAATACCTTGATTGTATTATTACAAGTGAAGAACTGCTCGCTGATGAAGAGATTATCACCTGTAAATATGTATATCATGACTCTAGGCCTTAGGTCATGTAAGAAAGTTGTGTGACATGCATGCCAAAGCTGTAGTTGTTCTGGGAGGAGACTTAAATGTAAAGATTATTGAAAACTGTCATAAATTGGACAGCTTTTGTATTGGATCAGATTGTATTGTAGTTAGGATTTTAAAGACAACTGCATAGACTGATTTACAGACAGTGCCTGAATAATTTGAGGCTTAATATGTTAAAGTGCTGCTTAATCGAGAAACAACCAACCAGAAAAAAAATATAAGAGTAATGAAAGGCATTCAATTGTTTACATGTATGGTAAAATGCTGATGATTTTTAGGTATCTTAAGTTTTGATGTTTTGTCCTGCAATGGCAGCGAAAATTGCCTCATCTGTACTGTCTTATCCTTTCGGAACGACTCACAGTTCATGTATGACCTTTTAGGGCGAAAACGTGTAGAATTGGGAAGAAGATATGTTTTCAGAATGCAGGTGATTGTGCATCCCTGGATGATCTTGATGTGAAAAACAGAATAACGAAGGTTTATAAGTTAATGACTGTATCCCCTAGGCAAGATGCTTTAGAGTTTTGAACAAATGGTATAATTCCGAAAGCAGACAAGAAAGGAAGTTGCTAAGAAAGTTCCTCGGGTCTATGTTAAATTAAAGAGTCGATAAAAACAAAGGTATTTTTTAACAGCATCCAAAGGAGTGTAAGCAACTGATAAGAAGAAAGAAAAGAGAATCCATTAAGCTGGCTTGGACAGATTTGGAAAGGGTCATTGAGAATAGGATCGACAAAGGCTTTGGAACTTAGTTACCGAGGGGTTTGTAGCTAATTGGCCAATAAAATTCCCGCAAATTACTGCTAGCGATTAGAAGTGCTGTGTGGAGCTGAACTAAGCAAGCTCCAGTATGGAGTGTTCCCTTGATTTGGTGCAGCCTGCTCACAAAATTATCTTGAGGAATTATTTACTGCCACGGTGTTAACTCCTTAAGTGATGGGAATTTCCTGCCCCAGTATGCAGGGGCATTTTAACAAGAAAGTGGTGCATCAGCTATGAGGCAGCACTTTTCTTGTTCCCCACCCCCCTCCCCCCACAACCTCCTAACATCACAACGGTAGCAGCGTATTTACAGTACAGCGCACCATGGCACACGTTAACACAATAGCGTCAACATTTTTGATGCTGTTGTGGCGCATTGGTTGACTAGTGGCAAAAATGATGGTGCTAGTCCAACAATGCGTGGGGAGGCCCATTGGAAGCAGTGGAAGCGTCACTTTAATGCCTGCCTTGGGCAGGCAATAAAAATGACTGGAAAAATGGTGCAGTGAAATCTCATAAATTTCACAACGGAGGAACTCTCCCTTTACATACATTATGCCTGGCGCAGGCTTAATGTAGCGCAAGGGGTTAAAAAGTGGCGTGATGCTTGCATTACACCACTTTGTAAATTTAATGCCGCCTTATCATAAACAAAATGATTCCAGGGCAGTGCCAGGGGCTTGTAAATATGCCCCTCAGTCCTTTTCTAATGCTGGGGCAGTTTGTGCTTAAAGCTTCAAAATTGTATTTTCACAAAAGATATCTAGGCCAAATTTGTATCCTTTTCTCCCCACATGTTTGGATTGTAAAGATGTCCAGGGTTTGTCGTTGGCGATAACCAAGCAAATGCCAAGATTTGGCAAAATGTCTTCCTATTTTTTTGCTCTTTCTAGCGACTTATATTTTTTTGGGGAAACCAATATGAATTCATGGATGTACTTGGAAAGCTTTTCACTGCAGAAAACTAGACAAACTTTCTAAATTCAGCAAAAGGTCATTCGTACAGATCCCTCTTGATTTTCCCAAAATAAACGGATTGTTGAAATGAAAAAATACGTGAAAATAAGTAGGAATAAATAGAAAAGCTGACCATATTTTCATCTGAAATTTTCATCAGAAATGTTTGCACAGTCTACAAAAATGTACGGTTACATCTGTCAGATACATAATGTTTGTATGTTGTCCAAAAACATGTAAGGTAAATCCCTGTTCGCACAGTAAAATCTATATGATTAAAAAAACAGATCTGAAGGAAATGTATGCATTTTTTTTTAAATCTGGACAAAACTTGATTTTTTTGTAATAGGGGCTATTTTACCACCCGGAATTTGTGATTAACCATAATTTCAGGTGCTTTGGAGAGCCCATAGTGAACTCAAGGCCAGTGAGTATCTGTGAGAAATGGGAAGCTTATGGCCACCTTATCACATCCTTCGGAGGCCCATCATTTTGTGTTATGCACCTGCCAAAAATGTTAAATAATTCAATTGATAATGAGAACGCAGAATAGTAAAGCATTTGTGACACAACTTTCAATAAATACTGTACCTCACGTTTAGGTGGCTCTGTTGCCTGCAATAAGTTCCTAAAATATATCAAGATTCTTGTGTTGCACTTCTGTCATTATGTGGGTGTGAGAACTGGTGGTATTTGGGCTTTGGGTTGGCTTTTGCCTAAGGAAACGTACCTGCCCCTGACGTTTCTGAAAACTAGATACTAGGGGGAGTTCAGTATGGTTTAGTTTGTGTGGAGCGAACTTCTTTTTCTTACAAGAGTCAGCTATAGATGTCAAATCTTGTTTGAAAAATACAGAATGTTCCCATGTTTTTGTGAGGGAAGGTTGCTCCACTTCCCCTGCAACAGGAACCTGACACAATGTGGAATGTCTGACGACAACATAGTGTCAATATGGCCCTCAAATGGTTATAGTTTTGGTCAGTTCCTATGATGTGTGTTAAGCCCACCTGCACTTGTGAGGTGCTGAGTTTTCTAGGGAAATGTAGGGATACAGGGTGGGACTTTGGTCTTTGGCTGAAAGTGTCCAAGAGTTTTGTAACATAAATATTGGATAACTGTGTTTCTTGACCCCTACTTTGATGTCAACAGCATAAGAATTTTTGCTGAGATCCACATAAGTCACACCTCTCTAGATTCTTCTGGGTCTTTGGGTTTCAGAATGCAGAGGGTTGGTAGGTTTCCCTGGATGAAATTTCGAAGCCAATCCCCTTGACAAGCTAGGATGTTGCGTGTTTTAAGCATATTTCCAACATTTGCAGGGCATTTCAGATAAGAAAATGTTCTGTGATCCATGCAAGTTACTCCCTCTTGGATTCCCTTGGGTCTCTGTTTCAGAAATGCCTGTTTTATAGGGTCATTTGGTGCTTGCACACACAGACCCAAACAATTCAGCCATTCCTCATGGAAAATCATAGTATGGCATAATTTCCTTGAATACGACTTTGACATATGGACTGGCAGAGAAGAAGTAAAACACCCATTCTGCTTCTCCTTGATGGCAGAAGCAATGTCTGGTGATGGGGCCTGATGCTAAGATGTTTCGATGCTCCACCCCATCGCTTTCTCAATTTTGTCCCTGGTACTCTGGTGAGTTTTCTTCCTTTTCTGACAGTTGTAGGTTAATGCCCCAGTCTGCCTCCCAAAAGAGACAGAAAAAAGTCTCCTGGGCTTGAGTAATTGCAGGTCTACTCAATACCTAGATAGATTGCCCACCCCATTCTTTTTCTTCATAGCACATTATATTCTGTATGAAAAATCAACATCTTTACAGAAAAAGAAGAACATAAAAGGAAAGGAAAAAAACAAGTCACCCTGCCCTTTCCTCCCCAACCTCGGTCCATTACACATCTTATTACCAATCCACAGTATGCTCATGATTCTCCTTTTTATGATAAGATTCCCCAACTCCATGAATGTAGCTCTCAATTCGTGTACCTTCTTGTTTCCTAGTCTAACATTCTTTTGGGTCAACCACAGGCCTCCTATATTTTTGTGTGCTTCTGAGGTCAGTCTCTAGCAATATATCTTTGTTATGACCCCCTTGTGTACCCTCTGTAATGTGGGCTTTGTGCACAGGGATAATGTTGTCTTTCCCCTGTGGTACCTCAGTCTCCTGCAACCCATGGTCCCCCTCCCAGAGCTGTACACCCCCTTGAAACTCTTGTACCGTTGTTCCCTATGTTTGCACTCTTATAAAAGATACATGTGTTTCCTGGTTAATTAGTTCCATTTGCCATAAGCTATTGAATGTAACCATTTATGCTTATTTGTTCTACCTTCCTTAGATATTGGTGCAACTGTTGTGACTTATTGACTTCAACGGGTAATGCTCTTTGGCTCTGCCTGCCATGGTTAATTAATTCCAACCGTCACTTGCACCTGCCATCAGCAAAGGTCACATCCGTTATTTTAACATGTGCTCTATCCTAGGTTTCCTTTGGAACTTTCTGGATTTCCATGTGAGCCACTTGCCCTTCTGGAACAGTTTCTCCCATTAGGTATAAATAGCCTGTCTGACCTTTCAGTGGGGCTTGGCCTCGTTCCAGTCCTGCACAAGCATCTTCCCTGCACTCACCTTCTGAGCCACCCAGAACCCTTCATTGCTCTAGTCTTCCAAGACTTCCTGTTGATCCCATGATCCTGACTCCATTTCCAGTGTCTTCACGTCCAGAGATACAATTTCACCTCCTCCTAGACTTCTTGCACCATTGTCTTCAGTCTTCCTCCGGATTCCAGTTGAGGCAAAGCTAAGTACCTGATCCTCAGGTTAGTGCACAATAATCCATAGATAAATTTGAGGTTAACCAAGACTGATTTCTTTGAACGTGAAAACCCATTCTTGGAAATCAGGCATTATTTATTTCTACATTTCTAAAAGTCCTAGTGCTCCGGACGCTTCAACTGGTGGGAGATCGAAACTTTAATTGCCTCAGAAATTAATGTCTTTACATCCATATTTTTTGACAAATTTTGTATCAAGAACATGGAAAGACTATGAGTGAACAATCTACACATTTGAGTTTGAACTGACCATTGCATGTTTGGACATTTTTGAGAGTGCTAATAACTCCAGCTTACTTCTGAACTATACCTGCTGTACAGCATTATTTCTGATGAAGCCTGTAAGTGATGTTATTGTAAATAACTGATTAAACACCATATATTGAGAACTGATTGTAAACAACTCTTGTTGTTTCTAATGCACTGCACCCGCACCAACACTATAAAGTCCTAGGAGTACAGACCCTCCAACACAGTTGGACAAGGCAGCAGAGCAGGCCCAGTGATGCAAGCCTATACTTTCTTGTTTTATCCCAAGCCCCCGTCCCCTCGAAAGCAGTGTATGATTTAAGGGTTGTGGTCCTTGAGGGCATGACCGTCTTCTCCATGCTCATGCAGAGATCAAACCCTCTCCACCACTCCTTCACTGATGGGGGGAGGGGAGGGCACAACTTTGTTTGGTGAGAATGTCTCTTTTCACCACCACAAGCCCTAACCAAAGCAGGGCTATTTTGTATCTGTCATTATCAAAATCAATATTTATATGTAAGATAACTAGCTGTGATTCAGGCTGTATTATCGATCCTAACACAGATCCCAGGCAGGAAGAAATACTGCCTCCCAACAGTCTGGGTACTTTGCATCCCTATATTGAGGAGCAATGAAGGCAGGTGAGGGAGGGTGTAGTCATCTTCTACAATCAACCCCATGTGATATTTTGCCTCTAGATATTTCAATGGGAGAAGCAAAAACCTAGATGGTTTAGCCAAGTCCCTCGGAGATGCTATTGCCTCTCCCCACTCCTCATTATTGAGAGAACTGAAGTCCCATTCCCCATCCAAATAGTGTATCAAAGGAGTATGATATATTGTTTACTAAAGAGTAACAGATGTAAGTTACTTTGTGGTCTACTAATTCACCCGTATGTGGCTTCACTTCCAGAGAGTTAAGTTTTGGAATGTCATCAAGTTCTGATAGGTATCTTGTTATTGCATGTCACAATTGTAGGAAGTGATAAAACTGGCTTTGAGGCAAATCATATTCAATTTGGAGGTCATGATAGGACTTAAATACTGTTCAACCATAACATCTCCAAGGGAGGTGATTCCAGGTATGTCCCATTTATGAAACCCCTCAATTGCCGTCACTTCTTTTAGCATCATTCCTACTCATAATGTCACCTATTCGGTTAACCTCTTATCCCAACCCAGGATCCTCTGTTGTGGAGCCATTTTAGTGATGCCTCTGAGCACGCTATTTTAGCAACTAGGCCTGCTGCTTGTGCCCTTTAGCCTAGTAACTTTCAATTTTATTTTATTCTTTCAGAATAGGCCACATTTGCGGTGGTGTTTTATTTTCCTTTATCGTGTTGTCCTTTCACCTAGGAAAGCATTACATTTCTTAGCAAAACATTCTTTCACCCTGTACTTTCTTCAAGGCTCCAGCAAGATAGGATTGTCGGCACAAGCGGTACACTGCGTCTCTAACAGTCACAGAAATACACACATTTGTAGGTGGGACACTTTTTCAGAACATGAGTTTCATTATAAAATAATTTCCCCGTCCCATGCACATTAGAGGGAGGTGCCAGCTAGACAACCACCACTACATGCTGTCTGACTTCATTTACAACTGCTCGCTGAGACCACCGGTTTCCTGTCCTATATGGGGATTGTGTATCTAAAGATAACAGGCTTCTCCGCTACTATCATACTCCGGTATGGGGGATGGTGTCATCTGGGGGGGGATCCTAAAGGGTGGATGAGGGCTTATCCTACTATGGTCTAACATAGAACATTAGTAGCATAGGTAGGAATCACGTACAGGGAGTGCAGAATTATTAGGCAAGTTGTATTTTTGAGGATTCATTTTATTATTGAACAACAACCATGTTCTCAATGAACCCAAAAAAACTCATGAATATCAAAGCTGAATATTTTTGGAAGTAGTTTTTAGTTTGTTTTTAGTTTTAGCTATGTTAGGGGGATATCTGTGTGTGCAGGTGACTATTACTGTGCATAATTATTAGGCAACTCAACAAAAAAAAATATATACCCATTTCAATTATTTATTATTACCAGTGAAACCAATATAACATCTCAACATTCACAAATATACATTTCTGACATTCAAAAACAAAACAAAAAAAAATCAGTGACCAATATAGCCACCTTTCTTTGCAAGGACACTCAAAAGCCTGCCATCCATGGATTCTGTCAGTGTTTTGATCTGTTCACCATCAACATTGCGTGCAGCAGCAACCACAGCCTCCCAGACACTGTTCAGAGAGGTGTACTGTTTTCCCTCCTTGTAAATCTCACATTTGATGATGGACCACAGGTTCTCAATGGGGTTCAGATCAGGTGAACAAGGAGGCCATGTCATTAGATTTCCTTCTTTTATACCCTTTCTTGCCAGCCACGCTGTGGAGTACTTGGACGCGTGTGATGGAGCATTGTCCTGCATGAAAATCATGTTTTTCTTGAAGGATGCAGACTTCTTCCTGTACCACTGCTTGAAGAAGGTGTCTTCCAGGAACTGGCAGTAGGACTGGGAGTTGAGCTTGACTCCATCCTCAACCCGAAAAGGCCCCACAAGCTCATCTTTGATGATACCAGCCCAAACCAGTACTCCACCTCCACCTTGCTGGCGTCTGAGTCGGACTGGAGCTCTCTGCCCTTTACCAATCCAGCCACGGGCCCATCCATCTGGCCTATCAAGACTCACTCTCATTTCATCAGTCCATAAAACCTATGAAAAATCAGTCTTGAGATATTTCTTGGCCCAGTCTTGACGTTTCAGCTTGTGTGTCTTGTTCAGTGGTGATCGTCTTTCAGCCTTTCTTACCTTGGCCATGTCTCTGAGTATTGCACACCTTGTGCTTTTGGGCACTCCAGTGATGTTGCAGCTCTGAAATATGGCCAAACTGGTGGCAAGTGGCATCGTGGCAGCTGCATGCTTGACTTTTCTCAGTTCATGGGCAGTTATTTTGCGCCTTGGTTTTTCCACACGCTTCTTGCGACCCTGTTGACTATTTTGAATGAAACGCTTGATTGTTCGATGATCACGCTTCAGAAGCTTTGCAATTTTAAGAGTGCTGCATCCCTCTGCAAGATATCTCACTATTTTTGACTTTTCTGAGCCTGTCAAGTCCTTCTTTTGACCCATTTTGCCAAAGGAAAGGAAGTTGCCTAATAATTATGCACACCTGATATAGGGTGTTGTCATTAGACCACACCCCTTCTCATTACAGAGATGCACATCACCTAATATGCTTAATTGGTAGTAGGCTTTCGAGCCTATACAGCTTGGAGTAAGACAACATGCATAAAGAGGATGAGGTGGTCAAAATACTCATTTGCCTAATAATTCTGCACTCCCTGTATATCATGCATAGTGACAGTATTGTGGGACTTTTCTTGTGTTTCACTTTTCTTTTCACCATTTTGCTTCTAGTATGTTTCATCATCCTAATTATTGCATTTCATGTTATTTTATCCAAGGCGCAGCTGCTTCAATAAATCTTATTGAACCATTTCCTGCCTCTTTTTGTCTTTGCATGTGTGATATGAATGTAACAGAGAGAAAAGGATGAGATCTGATCCACCGCAATTTCCCTGAGAAGTCACTATGTCATGCGCCCAGTCACCACAAATCATCACTAATCTTGAGCAAGGATTAGGTGTTGCTAGCTGGGCAGAAACAGAGTACGATGACATCCGTCACATGATGTGGGATTGGACCCAGTTCCCCACAATTCAGGTGATGCTGCCGACCAAATCCAGCAGCCTCGTTGGTACAATGAGAGCTAACGAGATGTTAATATCTTGATGATCAATGTAGTCACTGGAGGAATTCAAGGGTCTACTCTCTCACACCCATAGCATTTCTTCAGTTTTTCTGTGGTGGTCTAGTGGACCTTTTGTCCCTCTTTATGGGTAAATAGGGTGTTAACCCCCACCTGCTCATCCCAGAGGTGGCAGAAAGCCCACCAGACCACCAGGGAACAAAGGAGAGAAACCGAATGGGGTGCAGGTTTGTCCATTGTGACACTGATAATCAGCTCTATCACTGGGCACTTGCCAATCTTTCTGCCTTCTTAAAGGGCAGATTGAAGGGCCCAAGTTTTCATGGTGTGGGGTGTTGATCTGTCTTGGCATCAAGCTCTACTGCCGAACGCCAGATAGTCTTTCTGGTCTCTAGGGGAGACAGAATGGGGGGTGGGTTTACATGCTCTCTGCAACCCATATATCAATATTAAATCCAAAGAAATGTACATTATGTCTCCTTTGCTATGGGGATAGCTGCAATATTTGGGTTCTGGGCTCCAGGGGTCTCCCAGAGGGGTCTTCAGCCTGATGACAGAATAAAGCAGCCCCTACCGTATTCTGTTTAAAAAAAAAAAAGACAAATGTTCCAATCATGATGTCCCTGTGACTTCAGAAAACAGGAGACCAGTCAGCTGGCCCTTGCAGTCACTCTGGGTTCTGGGTTTAAGGGATGTGAGTCCAGTCCTTCTCGCTCAGGTAAGGAGGACAGTAGGTCAGCACAGCTAGAAGGCAATTTTTCCAGAGCAATAGTAGAGCAGAGCGGCAGTACTTGAGCGGCACAGCAGTCCTTCTTCCTGGCAGAGTATCCACAGGTCCAGAAGTGTACTAAAGTGGTAGGGTTAGAGGTCCAGTTCTTATACCCAGCGGTGTCTTTGGAGTGGGTGGGACTTCAAAGGAGTCTTAGAAGTGCACAGATGTCTTCCCTCCCTGCCCTGGTTCGTTCTAGACTCACTAGAGGTGTGCATGTACCCCTTTGTGTAGGGACAGGGTACAGCTTATTCAGGTGTAAGTGTGAGACTGGCCAGCCTCCCCCTCCCATCCTGTGCTGATGTCCCATCAGGGACCATCAAGTCACACCTAAGCTCCCATCGTATGTAGCTGCCTATGGGGAATACACAAAGCCCATTTGTGATCCTCTCAAGACAAGTGATCGGAAACAGCCTGCAGGCATACAGTTCAGGTCTAAGAACAGGATTTTCAAAATTGTAATAGGTTCAAGGCCCAGCTCTCCAAGTGCTCTGCATTGCAATTTGATCCTGTGTTCTCCTTGCTTTCTTCCATGTTTTTTGAATGCCTTCTCTTTGCTTTTCCCTCATTTTTAGTGCTTTCTCCTTGCTTCGCCCTCATTTTTTGATTGCTTTCTCCTTGCTTTTCCCTCATTCTCACTGATTTCTTACTGCTTTTTCCCCTGTTTTTTGTGTCTTTTCCTTGCTTTTCTTTAGTTTTCATCGCTTTCTCCTTGCTTTCTCCCCGTTTTCTTGTGTGACCTCTCCTTGCTTTTCTCATTTTCACTGCTTTTCCCTCCTGTTTTTTGTGTGCTGCCTTTTTGCTTTTCCCTTGTTCTCACAGCTTTATCCCTCATTGCCGCTCCTGCCTGCCACCTGTTATTTCCCACATCCCGCCCAGCCTCGCCTACCAGCTCCCCTCCCTCCTCTCAGGCCCTACGTTATGGAGGCCACAGCACAACCCCATTGAGCAGGTCCCAGGCCCAACTCTTTGTGCTGCTGCAATGCTCTTGTTCCTGTCTTCTTGCTTTTCCCCTATTTTTTTTTTTTATTTCTTTCTCCTTGCTTTTGCCCTCATTTTTTTGTGTGCCTTCTCTTTTGCTTTTCCCTCGTTTTCATTGCTTTCTCCTTGCTATTTCTCTCATCTTTCATATGCCTTCTCCTTTCTTTTCCCTCATTTTCATTGCTTTCAAGCACCCGAACAACCCGTTGGATGATAAGCCATGCTCTACAAATTATGATTGATTGAATTCTGATTGATAACAATAAACCTAACTTTACCACTAAAGAGGATTTGTCATTACAATTTCATGGGTACTAAATATGACAGATCTACCTCCTCCCAATCAGGAATTACAACTTATTAAATGTAATAAGAAATCCTCAATGTTGCAATATGAGAGGGGTAGGCCTCACAGTAGTGAACAACGAATTTGGGTGTATGTCACTACCAGACTTAAAAGTACATGGCCTACCTTGTAATTACACAGCTTCCTCCCCTATGTTCTATCTAGGGCCTACCTTAGGCATGACATATCTAATAAAAGAAGAGTTCAAGGCTTGGCAAGAATTTTTAAATGACAAGACAACATGGCAGTGTGACACGCCTTTCAGGCTTAAGTGGCAGCCTGGGACATGTTTTAAAGGGCTACTTACGTGGGTGACACTATCAGTGCTACAGGCCCACTAGTAGTATTTGATTAACACGCCCTGGGTACATGTAGTGCACTTTAATAGGGACTTTTAAGTAAATTAAATATGCCATTTAGGTGTATATACCAATCAAGCCATGTTTAGGGGAGTGAACCCAACCACTAGCACTAGTTTGCAGTGGTAAAGTGCACAGAGAACTAAGGCCAGAAAAAACAAGTTCAGTAAAAATGTTTGGGGGCAGACCACCCTAAGCTTGACAGGTCCAACAACTGGCCTCTCTTTGAAGAAGGGAAGAAGTACCATCTGCAGATAGGTACAGTGTACTACTGCACCTGCCTGCTGCTGGATGCCGAGGGGGGACCTGGTACTCTCATCTACCCCGCCAAATGAATGTCTTCAGATATTACGCAGACTGTTCACCACCTCTGTGTCACACATTCAGTATGGCTTCTGACATGTTTTTTGCCTCTATACCTGTATCTGTAATAGAGCTAGGGTGCAAAGACAACGTGTTCCTTCATGTCCCTTGGCCCCATGAAAACGAGAGAGTGACCCCTTGTGATTGAACTGGCCAAGTAAGTCCACCAACACAGCCCATAGCATAGAGGGGGCTGCCCAAGCATCTATGCCCCAGGGAGCAAGGAGCAGCACATATGCCAATTGCATCCTGGGAACACTTTCTGTGATATGGCTCCTCTTGTGTGATGCACTTCCTGCCCCTCCCTGGGAAGGGGAGATTAGGTATACCCCCCAAATAGACTTCCAAGGGGGCAGAAAGACTATTTGAGCTCCAGTAGTGAAGAGTGTGTACATGTTCCAGGTTGGTTCACAAACCTCCCATTCTTTTTTTTAAAAATCCGTAATGTTTAGTGTACTTTCTGCACCCTTGATGATGGCATATTTAGGGCAATGCCTCCACTCTGCCTTTAGGGAAACTAAAAAGGAATGTTTGGGCTTTAGGGTCTGGGTGTGACCTAATGGTATGACAAATGGCCCCCACCCATTATTGTTTTTATGCTTATCCCTTTGCTCCTTATGGGCATTTTGTCCTGCTAGGTTGGGCAGATCAGGAGAAAGCCTTCAATCTTTCTCGCTAAGGGAGCAAAAAGACTGATCGGCCCCTTGGTGGGGAGCATTAGGCCGTGGTTGGGGGCCCTCCTATTCTAGAGACCACCCTAATGGCTAACGAGTGCATACTTGATCATGGACCACCCTCCTGAAGTTTACCACTGAGCAGGGATCCATTAGTGAGAAGTATAATCGGAAACAGATGAGTCTCCTATTTCCAAAGATGCTTCATCTAGGCAGATTGATACGTGGGGGCTGAGCTTTTCTCCAACCACCAATCATACTGAACACAGCTGACTCTGAAAGCTCCAGTTTCTTTCTGTTTCATATTTGATGGTTCAAAAAGAGAGGGATAGGGGGTATTATGGTCCAGTGTATATCCCCCAGTGAAGCTTTACATTTTTCAAGGAGGAAGGTCACTCATGAAGAAGGAAAACAGAAGGAGGGCAAGGATCAACCTGGAGTCAACCCCTTAAAAATTTCTGTTTAATTTGTTCTGTCACCTTTTACTCCAAAGTAAATCTGAGTTCTCGAGTGTAGGTCTACAAAAAGGGAAAGAAACCTTTTATAAATTTCTATATAGCTCCCTTAGTCCATTACTCATTGTGGCATACCTGATTAAATGCAGATTTAAGTCCATGAAACAAACCAAAAGATTGCCTATCTACCTTGCTCTAACGGAACCAAAGTCTTATCTAAAGGCATATTTTCATGCATTCAGTGGAATTGTGGGAAAAATCATGGACAATACATCAGGAAATTAAATGATGTGCTGGAATAGCTTGGTGGTTCCCTTCTTTTAAAACAGAATGCTTTAAAACACCAAGCCAGCAAATAGCTATGTGAGTGGAAAACGGATAGAAAAAGTCAGCCAGTAGATTAGGATTTATCCTATGAACCATAGTTGAAATACCATCCGGTCCTCACACTCAACTAAGTCTAAAGTATTTAACTTTTTACAGGTAAAGGACAAACATCACATCATCCATGTTACCTCTTTAATGCCACGGATAGGAATATCATCTCTTCGCACTAAGGGCAGGAATTTCTTGTATGGCCCCAACTCAGGCTGCTGTGGGAAAACCTTCACCGCGGCATAAGGCTTCTTTTTATATGATGATGATGATCAGGGTGCTGTGGTTGCTGACACTATCAAATATGAGAAAAATATCAATACACTGTTCCAGGAAGAGGAAAGGAAAACACACAAGAAAGTCCTAAATTTTAGGAGCAAATAACCTCACACATCCAAAAGGATGTCATGCTTCATCATTGGTACAGCTCCTCGTCAGACCGGCGCTGCAATGTCTGACGGGCTCCACCCCAGATGGGGGGGGGCTCTTTGCCGGAGATCTTTTACAATGATGGTGCCGTGACCCCAGGATTGAGTGGGGGGAGGAAAAAGAAAATAGGAGATCAACCATGCCCAATGTTCCCATATGTGCCTTTTTTAGGCCGCGGCCGGGGCAGGGGAAGAGGCAGAAGGAGAGGAAGAGGCAGACGGGTCCATTGGGCCCAGGACGAACCACAGATGATAACACGCAGCCAGGGGAAGAACCCACCGAATCGGACCTAGTGGTCAACCTCTCATCAAGACCACTCTCCCCCACTGAGCGAACAGTCCTGAATAAAGGACTCTGCTTCGTACCCACACCTCAAGAAGACTCCTTTCGACTTCATTGTGAGTTGTCCCACTTTTTCAGGAAGATTAGATTACAATTTTCTTTCACGACAGACCCGATACCAATCAATTGACTGACACAGGCCTCAAAAAACCTTCCAAATTCATGCCTCCCACCTCTTCAATGCCATGCGAGTTACTAGCTTTCGAACAAGCAGTTTTCAGTGATTTTAGCAGCTTTGCAACCCAAACGGTCCTTTTCCAATACCTCCACTGCTGAGAGAACCGCCTTGAAGATGCTGTCGTCCGACACGAGTATTGTCATCAAACCTGCTGACAAAGGTGGAGCCACAGTGATCCTGAACACGGTTGATTACAGACGTGAGTGCCTCCGTCTACTGGAGGATTCCACCTACGATACCCAGATCACCACCAATCCCACCAAGAGACTTCAAATAGAAATACGCGGAATGATAGAGGAGGCTGCAGCAAATCTTTGGATTTCACAAAAGGAGGCAGAATTCCTGGACACTCGGAATCCACGCACTCCCTATTTCTACTGCCTACCTAAAATTCACAAGGGCAAAGTACCCCCCCCGCCCCAGGCCGTCCAATAGTCTCTGGCATAGGCTCCATCCTTGAACCTCTTTCCATCTTCTGTGACCAATTCTTACAACCTATTGTTCAATCATCCTACACCTATCTGAAAGATACCAAGGATGTTCTGAATTTAATAGAGACTATCAACTCATCTGTTCAAGTACATGCTCTAATTACTTTAGATGTTGAAGCTCTCTATACAAACATCCCTCAAGAAGCCACCCTACAAGTTATTGAGACGGCTCTTCTAGCGGTGGATCAACCACTCACTTCTCCAGTGCATTTTATCATGCACTGTGCCTCCCTTGCTCTGAAAGAGAACTTCTTCCAATTTGAGGATCTTCTTTTTCACCAGACCCGTGGTACATCGATGGGCAGTACGTTCGCCCCGAGTCTAGCCTGCCTTTACATGTTTGACTTTGAAACACGGTTTATCCTATCCGACACAAACCCTTTTCAAACTAACATTAAACTGTGCCGGAGATATATCGACGATATCCTGATCATCTGGCAGGGTACTCCGGCAGACACACAACTATTCATCACATGGATCAACACATTAAATCTTTTTTTTTAAATTTACATCCTCTGTTTCTGAGACTCAGATCCCCTTTTTAGATCTTACGATCTGTATAGAGAATGGGAAACTGTACACGCACACTTATCAAAAAACCACTGACCGCAACAGTCTCCTACTGTATGAGAGCCCTCCCCCTAAGGCACTCAGAAATAATCTTCCTTACGGTCAGTTTTTTCGCCTCCGCCGCAATTGCAGTTTCACACATATGTTCAAAGCCCAAGCTGATGAACTATGTGATAAACTTGACAAACGCCATTACCCACACACTGTGGTAAAAGCCGCATACAAGCGGGCGAGATCTTGCAGCAGAGACACCTTGTTATCAAATACTCCACGCTCTACAGACACCAAGCTTACATGTGTATCCACCTTTACTCCCCTCTCTAACTCTGTTAAAAAAATAGTTAACAAGAGATGGGCCATTCTGTGTAGTGGAGGGCAGCAGATCTCCAAACCTCTATTCGCCTTTAAACGTAACACTAATATTAAGGACCTATTGGTTCATACCAGACCCCGTTCCACTTTTGAACAACCCCGCCCTCAACCCCTTTGGGGCTTCCCTCCAGTGACTGGCCATTTCCCTTGCGGACAGTGTAATGTCTGTACTCTCACTAAACAGTTAAAATCCATCACCTTTGAACTCATTGGGATATGGCGTCTGGTTAAACATACCAACTGTAATACCAAAAATTGCGTGTACATGATTACCTGCCCTTGTGGTCTACAGTACATAGGAATGACCACTAGATCAGTGAAACTCAGGATAAACGAACACCGCAGCAATATTAGATGTGGTCGCGCAACTACTAAATTGTCCCAACATTTCCTGGAGATTGCACACAGCCCAGACGATATGTGGTGGGTGGTCCTCCAAACCGACCCACACAGGAATGTTAACTCCCTCACTGTAAATGGCTAGCCACCTAAGATCAGTGGTAGGCACATAATACTTTACTATGTGCTGATGACTTGGTGATACTTGGGGCCTTATTTAAAGAAAGTGGTGCTGCACCTAGTGCAGTGCCACTTTCCTTGTGTCCCTTAGCTCCCCCCTAATGCCACCATGTGTGAGCCGTATCTAAGATACGACGCACCATGGCAGTAGTTAGGGAAAATAGGATCAACATTTTTGACGCTAGTTCAGAGCTTTGCAGGACTAGCATCAAAAATGTTGACGCTAGTCCTGCAAAGCCCATTGAGAAGCATTGTAAACAATGGTGTGCCTCCTTTTAACGCCTGCTCTTAGCAGGCGTTAATTGTGCCGAAAAACATGACCTAAAGAAATGTCTTGAATTTCTTTGCTACATTTCTTCGTTCTTCCCCCTAACGTGCGAACGCCCCCTTTGGGCCATATTTGCATCAATAAAAACAATGCTAATGTGGGGCAAGGAGGCGCTAGGGGCTAAATCAGCCCCTTGATGTACAGCAATAGGTTAGCAACATCAGATAGAAGCTCTGGCTGTTTAATACAGGGCTAACAAGTAGATAATTAATGTTGGAAAAACCTAGGGCAAAATAAAAATTGAGATGACGCGCCAGCAAATAACCTCTTCTAAGTACCTTGATGTAATTTTAGGTTAAAATGTACTCTTCTAGTTGGGGTGGGTGGTAGGCCACCACAAGAAATAATGGCACTATCCTTGTTAGATTCAGGAAAGGTTTCAGTATCTTAAATCCCACTCCAATTTATAAAGATAGAGAGTATTTTATTGAACAAAATGACTCTAAACCAATAAAAAATCCAACAAGGGGAATCAGAAACATGAGTTTTTTTATGTTTTAAATAAAAATAGTCAGAAGTGCAAAGCACCAACCCTGGGCATGTGGTCATAGTACACCAAAACAGGGGTAATATTTAAGGCTGACCACTATAGAACACAGATTAGATATAGAGACTAGGTTTGTCCTGGTAAGAAGCTTTTCCTTCTGGCGTAGTCTCTGAAATCGAAGTCAAAAATCTTCAGCAGGGCAAGAAATCAGCTTGTGGCCGAGATGGGTTCCATGAGGCCGGATAGCTCCGGACCAAGTCCCAGGGAAGACATTGACTTTTGGTGGGAAAGATACAAATGGGAGAAATTTCAAATTTTCACTCAGTCAGATACTTTTAGTGCCTCTGCCTGTTGAAAAGTTCTACCATAGGACTGAGCCACGTCTTTGAAGTTGAATTCCTCCAGCAGAGCTGTAGCTGAACAGGGCTCCACATGATCGGACACCTTCTGTGACATCCTAATTAAATTGATGTGGGAAAGCTCTGAGAGGGAGCAACCTGAATCTTTGGCCCAGCAGCAATGCTTCTTCATAGGATTAACTTGGCAGGTGTATTCCGGTACTCTGTCGGTTCTCAAGACAAAAAGTCCTGAGAAAAATTCTAAGTCCTAGTATTAGGGTTAGGCAGGAGGAGTCCACTCTAACACTTATCTAAGGGCCCCAGGACCTTAGGTAGACCACTTAGAGTTCTGTTTAACCCACCAACTGGGTCTAGATTACATCCAATGGTGACAGGTAGATTGAGATCTTTTGCAAGAGTACCCTTGAAGCTTAACAGGAGATCAATCAACCGACGTTTGTAGTCCACTTCTCAGTCATGTGCAGAAGTGGAAACAGATCTAGCTCTTAGGAATCTCCTCACAGGTCACAACAGCAGGTGCACTCCTTGTGTGTTCCACAGGTCAACAGTTGTTATAAAGAAGGTACTTGGGGTGTGCCATTTATGCTTAACCAATGGGATAAAAGTCCCCAGGGGCAATCCTCCCTATTGTTTCAGCACTTCCTGTGTGCTTTACTATAAGCTTACACACATACCGCTCTTTACCTAAAACCAACATGGCAGAACCTTTTTACCCCAGTGCAGGGCTCCATGTACCCTCCAAGAGATGTGGCTGTGATAAAGTGCAAACTCTACCTTGTGGTCAATTCAAACCAGTCCAGGGGAAGTTCCTTTCTCCATTGGTATTGATGTTTGGCTGGGAAGCAGGATAATAGAGGGCCTAAAGCCCAAGTGTGAGCTGCATCTAACTGTGACAGGGTAGGTATTCGCTCAAGTTAATTATGTTTGTGGGCACAGCCCAGGTGGTCATCCTGTCAGGGTAAAATCAACCCTCTCCCTTTCTTAGTTCTAGGGGTCACTTTACATCTAATAAAGGAGCTGTTCAGCATTCAGTTCCTGGGTGAGTGAACACTGGCTGAAAGCATATTTAGCTCAGGCAGAAAAAATAACCGCTTTCTAAAAAGTTTCATTTTCAAAATAGTACTATAAAATCCCTATTGACCATTAATATTTCTAGCTACTCTACCTTGTGGTCAATTCAAACCAGTCCAGGGGCAGTTCCTTTCTCCATTGGTATTGATGTTTGGCTGGGAAGCAGGACAATAGAGGGTCTAGGCCCAGGTGTGAGCTGCATCTAACTGTGACAGCATAGGTATTCGCTGAAGTTAATTATGTTTGTGGGCAGAGCCCAGATGGTCATCCTGTCAGGGTAAAATCAACCCTCTCCCTTTGTCTTAGCTCTAGGGGTCACTTTACATCTAATGAGAGCTGTTCAGCCATTCAGTTCCTGGGTGAGAGTGAACACTGGCTGAAAAGCATATTTAGCTCAGGCAGAAAAAAATAACCGCTTTCTAAAAAGTTTCATTTTCAAAATAGTACAATAAAATCCCACTTGACCATTTATTTTTTCTAGCTACTCCCAAAGTGAAGTTAAGCATTATAATGTGTTATAATGTAATTCAATTCTTTCCTGTGGGAGAGACAGCCTTGCCACAGTGAAAATGAATTTCAATGTTTTTCACTGCCAGCACACGTAAAACACAGAATATACATGTCCTACATTTTAATTACCTTGCACCCTACCATATCAACACTAAGGGCCTACCTTAGGGGTGACATATATATCAAGTAGGAAGGTTAAGGCCTGGCAGAAGGTTTAATTTGCCTACTCGACTTGGCAGTTACATACCTGCCCACCCAGGCTGCAGGGGCAGGCCCAGAGACATGTTTTGAAGTTTTACTTTAGTGGCTGGCCGATATGTGCTGTAGTCCACTAGTGACAGTTAACTCACAGGCCCAAGGTACACTTGCACCAGGATGCCCTCTCAGCTGAGCGATCAAGAAATCTGCATAACTTGTGTACCATATAATAGAGACTTATAGGTAATTAAATATGGCAATCAGGAGTGTAGTCCGTTTCAATATGTTTTAGGGGTAAGAGCACATGCACTGGGCGCTGGATGGCAGTGTCCCAGTATACAAAGTTAAAAAGCAGCAACACAATCTAGTAAGAAATTCAGGTGATCACATAAAAATGGGCATTTCCCTACACCAACTTTATTTTCATGTTGTACTGTAACACATGATATTTAGCATAGCATATAAATAACTACAGGTGAGCAGAGGCTGTATTGTTGTTGGCCTCAAACTGGATTGCCTTCCCAGGAGCTCTAACTGCTTCATGTGCTTTATGAATGGTAGACACACTGTATCAAGTTTGTAGAGCCTTTGATGGACTATGGCATATAGCTTTTCTATCATGAAAATGGACCAGGCATTACTTCTCAACATGGTAAAAAGGGGTGCTGCTGGTTGTGTCGCCAGCAGCAGATGGAAGATAAGTTTGCCTGGAGGTATAGAGAGAGGGAAACATTGCTGTTTTCTGGGTCACCCTGAGAAGTGCCAGAAGCTGTCAAGGCATGGGTAACCGTGAAATGAATTTGGTGTGGGATAGGAACTGTGTCCAGAACAACATATTGTGAATGCACCCCCACCAAACATTAAGTGTATCCATGTCCCGCAAGCCTTTCAGGAAAAGCTTACTCTTAAAGAACATGAACAAATGGGGCCCAATTCATAAAAGTATGTATGCATGTGTTCATTTATGGCATTTTCTTGAAAAGTTATGTGTTTACTGATTTTAAATAATATTGTTTAATAAAATTAACATAAAAGTTAAACATGTTTATTTTCTTAAATTAAACTCATTATTAAATGTTAACATTACAAAATAGTCTACTTTTCAAGCACTAAAGCATGTGTGTGTGTGTGTGTGTGTGTGTGTATGTATATATATATAATCATGCAAAGTCAGAACACTGCACTCCAGATAGGCTTGTTTTCCTGTTAGTTTATTTCAGGCAAAGACATCAAAACCATACCACCAATGCGTTTCAACTACCTGGTCTTGCTCACTGTGAGCATCTCGACACCAGCAATGGCAATTTTCGAGCTGTTCTGGTACCAGTGTAAGATGAAACATGTCAGCCACTCAAAGCTTTGTAAATTTTTGCACTCTTGCTAAATATATGGGTGGTCACTGAGTAAAGATTACTGTTTTTTCTTACCGCTGGACTGGGACTGACTTAATCTGTGCTGCCGTATCACAGGTCTGAGAGGTGACCGTGTGAGGGAGTATATATATTGTGAGAAAACTAGGCTGATTGCAGATGGCCCCTAACTTTTTGCCCCCTTTTTCACTTTTTGCTGGTGTTTTCCTGACCCTGATGGTGCCCTGGGTACTGCTAACCAGTCCCAGGGCCAGTGCTCCGTGTAAAATGCATATGCAAATTAGGTTGATACTGCCAATTATAATTAGCCTATCTCGAAGTCCCTAGTGTATGGTAGGAGATGTAGGTTTAGGGACCTCAGCATAGGTAGTAAACCCTTAGGTACCCTGCTGAGGTGCCCAGGGTCATTTTAAAGGCAGGCCTGCCTTGCTGGCTGCTTTTAAATTAAAGTGACATGCAAATTCGACTTTGGAATTAAAAGTACTTCCAAAGTCTGTGACTACATTTAAGTCACCCTAAAGTGTGGTCTAGGTGCCCTCGGGGTTGGGTGCAGTGTAACAATAAGCAGGTACCTTAAAATATGGTTTATAAGCCCTGGTGAGGAAAAAAAAGCGAAACATTGTTTTCCCTCATTGTAGTGAATAGGCTCCATAGGCTAAAATGGGGAGACTTTATTTTAACTAATAAAGTCTCCAAAGGAGCTAGATATGGCAAGTTTGGTCTCAAACTGATTTTTATAATAAATGCAACAACTTGCCATTGTTGAATGTAACATAACTAGTTTGGGGAAAGAGTTTTAGAACTCTTCCTAAAAGTTACCAGTTTCAGCTCTGTAGTTCCCTTCTCTAAATGGCCAGACTCTGGAAGTCTGGCCAGGCGGCCTTGATGAGGTGTGAAGTGGCCTGGGCTGAACACAAAAGAAGTGCCTGGTGGAGGAGATCTGCCTCAACAAATGGTGAAACAGGATTGGGGGAGAACAGCCAAACTGGCCTTCAAATGAAGAAAGGACATTTGGAGCAGCTCAGGACCTCTCCCATTTCCTGCAAACCCTCTTGATTAGATTGGGAGAGGGCAGGAGAGAGGTGTGTTAAGGATTTGTAGCCACCCCAGTGGGTGGGCTCAGCCAGACCTAACCTCCAAAATTTAATTCTGCCATTTTAGATTTTAAGGGATGTTGCTCCCTGGGATTGATTTTTGCCTCACTTCCCAGGAAGTGGTCATCCAATGGGGTAGTTGCCTGCCTGTGATTGGACAGTTCCCCCCTGCTTTCCACTCTAGGAGCAAGGATAAAAATGACAGCGCTGTACCCACACCGCCGATCCTTACAAGGAACAAGACAAAGAAGAAGAGGGACTGCCCTGCTGCACATTTGGGCTTCATCACTAAAATGATTTTGCCTGTCTTCAACTGCTTCAGGAAGGGACTCCCTGTGAGCTACAGGTACAAAGGAGCTGCCCTGGGTCCCTTGCATAAAGTCCTGCAGGAAGAGTTCAGCTGACCAGTGTCCGGTGGCCCTTTGAGGATTCTGACCAGGTACATTCTGGGGAATGTAGTCTTAACTTCCAAGGAGCAGCTCAGAGCTTCTGGAACCTTGGATTAAGTTATGGACACTGCAAGGACCCAAAAAGGACCTCTGGAAGAAGATCCAGAATTTTGGAGACATTTGAAGCAACTGTTGTAAACACCCCCATAACTTGAAGAGGTGCATTGTGGGAGTTGTCGTCCCAGACCCCAAGAGGCAAACCAGAGCCTCTGAACCCTTGGCTGGTGGACCACGTTCGTAAACCAAGAAACACTTCTAAAAGTAAGTGCAGCAGTGTTACATCGTGGGCGGCCTGAACTCTGGACTTTATCTCTGTCCAGTGTGATCTTTTTTTTTCACCCTTTGAGCACTATCACTATTTGCTTCAAACAGCCCCATAAGTTGAAGAGGTGCATTGTGGGAGTTGTTGGAAGTTGTCGTCCCAGACCCCCAAGAGGCAAACCAGAGCCTCTGAACTCTTGGCTGGTGTTTGTGGACTGCTTTCCTGAATCAAGAAACACTTCTGAAAGTAAGTGCAACAGTGTTACATCATGGGTGGCCTGAACTCCGGACTTTATCCCTGTCCAGTGTGACCTTTTTTTCACCCTTTGAGTGCTATCGCTATTTGCTTCAATCCGCTAGAAAACATTTATTCCTTAAAAATGTATATCTCCGGTTCCCCTTATCTGATTTTAATCGTTTTGGTGACATTGTAAAGATAACATATAATCTATTTTTTTTAATTGGTGTTGGATTTGTATTGTGTTTTGCTTATTTAGTGGTTTGTGATTTTTAAATGCATTACACAATTGTCTCCTAAGTTAAGCCTTGTTGCCAAGGATTGAACTGGATTTACTTTATTGAGAGTTAACTGGCCCTGAGTGGGGGTTGGTGGCCTATTGCTAAGTGTAGGTACTTACCTGCCCTTAACAATAATCCGCTTTCCAATATATATATATATATATTATATATTTATTTATATCAAAACAAATCTCTTTCAGGGTTAGAGTGATGCATAAATTATGCAAAAAGGAAGAGAGAACTCTGGGTAGTTCCCAAGTTTAGGTAAAGAGCAGCTCCAGTAAGGAGCACCCTGCAACACCAGCAACACTCTAGATTTACTCACCTCAAATGTCTGTTTATCTAGCAAAGTTTTTAAGCATAGGATCAGCACAGTGCTATCCACGCTGAGCTGGATAGTGACAAAGGTTTTTGCCATTTGTACAGCAAAGTCTTTAAGCATAGGTTTGGCACAATGTCCACCTTGCTGAGCTATAAAATCACAAAAGCCATTTACCACTCCAAGCACATTACAGTTTTGGACTGGTAAAATACCATCAAAGCCAATCTGAAATGAATAAAAGCAACCCCTGACACGTGTTTTGCTCTCATCAAAGCTCATCAGAGAGGTTTAGCTTTGTCTGTGTTTAATCAGGGCAGACAACACTCTTGTCAGCACTATTGAGAACATTGGCTGTGACATTTCTGCCGCCAAGCCCACTGTCACTTGGAAAGAATCTCTTGCCAAGAAATGGAGCACAGCTAGGACTTGCTCAAGAGGGGGGGATCCCAGTGGAGTGATGGATAGCAGATGTCAGGTCAGGCTCCAATTGGGCACACAGCTCTGTGATTGTGGCCCTGTCAAGTCTGTAGGTGAGGATAATGTGCCTGTCCTCGATTTGTGCCAAGTCCACCAGGGGTCTGTACACGAGCGGATGTCTCCATCTCCTATTCATCTGCAGCGGTTGCAATCTATGGGGCAAAAGAGTGAGGAGCCAGTCATAATCCTTACATTGTGACCTCTACAGTTCAATGCATGATGTGATTTTTTAAAAAATTTATAAGTGCCATATGTCCTGAATGTACAGTCGTGAACTGTGACGCAGTTAGGATCCATGGCCTGTCCCCCCAATGAAATGGCATCTGCCTGTTCTGTATGGAGGGACAGGTGGAAGTGAGGTAATTCCGCTGGCGTTGTGCGCCATTGCGGGAGGTGGTCGGGACAAACCGTGCAACTCCTCATTGGTTATCATTGGGACCGATGGGGTACAGTGGCCAATGGTGATGTACGCCGGCGGTGACGGTATGCACTGCTGTGGACGTCACCGCCATTTTCTATCTGTTCACTCACTTGCTACCTGACCTTCAACAGGAGAGGACCTACACTGCATGTGCTGCTGTGACCTGTGTGTGGAACCTACCATGGCCTGTGTGACTGGGGAAAGGGCCCCTGCCGTCACCTCGGCGGAGTAGGAGAGACTAGTGGATGGGGTCCTACCCCAGTACGGACTGCTGTATGGGCCTCCAGACCAACAGGTGAGTGAGTGAGTGAGTGAGTGAGTGAGTGAGTGAGTGAGTGTGTGTGTGTGTGTGTGTGTGTGTGTGTGTGTGTGTGTGTGTGTGTGTGTGTGAAGGCCTCGTGTAGGGGGGTTGGTGGATGGGCCCTGGGCAGTATATATGCTGGGCCATGTCTGTTCGTAATGGGATGGGAAAGGCTATGGAGGGCCATGAGTGTAACAGGCAGGCTGGTCTAACTGATAGCTTTCCCTGTGTATATTTCCTCTGCAGGTCAGTGCCCATCAAAAGAAGGGTATATGGCATGCCATCGCCAAGGACGTGCTGACCCTGGGGTTCTATGGCAGGGGGAGCACCCACTGTCGGAAACTATGGGAGGACCTGAGATGCTGGGCACAGAAGAAGGTGGAGGCCCAGTTGGGGATGTCCTGCCAATGAGGAAGGGGTGCCCATCAAACCCTGATTTCCCCCCCCCCCCCCCCCCGATGGCCCGCATACTGGCGGTGGCCTATCCAGAGCTGGATCAGCGCTTGGGGGCATCACAGCAGCAACAAGGGGATGAGTAGAGTGCTCATCATTGCAACTTACTCATGGTTGGGTGGTATCCGGTTGGGGGATGTGTACCTGTGAGGGCCCCTAGGCCAGGCCTGACATTACAGAGTAGCTCCCATGTTGGGCAGGTTTCTGATGTGAAATTGCTACAACCTACCTAGTAGGCATCCAACTGGGCAGAGGTGTGTGGGTCCCAGGTATGCTGCAGTTGGCAGTATGTGTCCCTCCCCATGTCCTGGTGACTAGCATTGTTATTGGTAGTGCATTGCCTAGTGTGTTCCGTGTGTGTGTGTTGTGTACGCCAACTGTGGTGTCGGTGCAGTAATTGACCAAGTGTATCCTTCGTCACCACCCCCCCCTTTTTGTTTTGTTACCCTGTCCTTATGTGCATTCGCATTATCTGGCAGAGGCACCGGCGACGGAGGGAGCTGCATCCCACAGGATTCAGGAGGCAGAGTCCACTGACGGTGAGGGCACCAGTGGGACAGAGGGCGAGGGGAGCACCACGGTGGAGACTGGAGAGGACAGTTCAGACACGGATACCTCCTCCGATGGAAGCTCCCTGGTGGTGGCGGACACCTCTGTGCCCGCTACAGGTACAGCCACCACTCCTGTACCAGCACGGCCCTCCCAACAGCCCCTCAGCAAGTTGCCCATGACCGCTCACCCTACAGGGTGGGCATCTCCTTCACCCTCAGGCCCCAGTTAGCCCTGCTGCCTTGCGTGAGGAGGCTATTGACCTCCTGAGATCCATCTGTTTGGCAGTCATCCATTGTGAATGCCATCCAGGGGCTGGCAGCCCAAATGCAACATGCCAATGCATTTCTGGAGGGCAATCACACTGGCTTGGTGGCCCAACAGAGATCAATCCAGGCCTCCTCTCTGATGGCAGCCATTTTCCCTGTTTCCACCCTGCAACTTCCTCTACCCAATCCCATTCCCCTCAACCCCAACCTATCCCAAGCACACAGGCAGACGAGCATGCACACAGGTCAACACTCGAGTGGCACAGGCAAACACAGGCACCACACATCTTCCCACAGGCACTCACACCATCCAGATGCAGACATACCAACATCCACTGCCTCCACTGTGTCGCCCTCCTCGTCCTCCACCTCCCTTCCAGTTGCATTTACACTCACACCTGCATGCACTACATCCTCATCCACTACCCCCATCACCAGCACACCTGTCAGAACACACACCTCACTGGCAGTCACCACCCCAACAGCATGCACACGTCCCCTGTGTCCTCTCCCACTGGGTCTGTGCCCCCTCCTCCCAAAGTACACAAAAGCAAGCAATCGGACACCCACAGCCATCCACCTCACAACAGCATCCAGCCCATGCAACTGCATCCAAACACAGCAGACAGACACCTCCTACAACCACTCCCTCTTCCTCCACTCCAAAACACACAAAGAGCAATAAAGTGAAAAAACAGCACAAGAAAAATCCTACACCAATTTAGAAAAACAGAGAAAATGTTAATAAATTATTTGATACCAAAACAACAAAAAGCCAATCAGTAGAACTAGAGTTAAGATTTTTTTTAAAGTTTTGAGTAAAATCTAGCACCTAAAAGATTAAAGTGCCAACCGCGGACATCTAGTCACATGAGACCTGGCCAAAGTTGAAAAATATGGCCGAGTGCGAAGGAGCACTGGACCCATACGAAGAGTGAATTGAGCTCGGATAGCTCTTACTTTCACACTTGGTGAAATTCTGAAAGAAATGTTCTAAAAAGGTAACGTTAAGCATGGCAAGGCAGAAGGTGGTGTATGAAGGAGCGTCATCATGGGGAAGCCTCGAGGTGAAATCGCTAGTGAGGATTTCTACATGTGGACTTAATCAATTTTTAGAAGTGAAAAATCTTAAGAACTCATTCAGGCTGGGTTTAGGTGTGGTTTCAAGATGGGGGGGAGCCTTTTCCTGTCCCTGAGGCTCTGAACAGGAAGCCAGCAAACTAGCCCTTGTAGTCACTATGGTAGTCCTGGGTGCAGGATTTGATGAGCCATGTGTCAAGCACTAACCCATTTTATCTTGCGGAGAGGAGTCACAAGTGCAAGACATTAGCTTTCAACTCTTTCTCAGCACCACAACCCTGCTTGTGAATCCACACAGCTAGATCTAAGATCCAAGAGGGGAAAAGGGAATGGGATAATGAGAGAGAGAGAAAAAAGAGAGGGAAAGAGAGAGTGGTAATAGCTTGGTGGGTCCTTGAGTTCCTTTCTTTTTTGGCACCTTGTTCCAGACTTCCTTGTTTTTTCCCAGGAAATCACCTCTGACCTGTAACAGTAGAGAACTGTAATTACGTTTCTGTGCTATCCCTGGTAAACACCTGCTATCACTCGTATGTGCCTTTTAAATTCCCTCTTCCTCACCTGTGGTGCTCTCTCTTTTGTTTTTATGATGATTATTGATGTTTCTGTCTAGGTAAGATAATAACAATTTACTTTTACCTTACAATTCTGTTACCAGTATAGTTGTTAGTCAGGTAATGGTTATTCATGTACACACTCAACTCGCTTTGGACTGCTTGTCATAAATTAAATCATTGTTTTGACAATCTCACTTAGAGAGCTATACTGGTTCACAGATATGTCACAAGGAATTTAAACATTCACAATATGAACGTGCAACAGTGGTTATCCAAGTATGATTTGTGAACTCATGATCACAATTTGTTTGCATTGCACAGTAATATCTACAGCTACATTAAATGCACAGTAATTGTTCAATGATTAGTTCAACTTGCACACAGTAATCGTGCGGTGATTAGAACAGTGGACCCCTCTACAGCACAACATCAAACATCTGATTACTTACACAGGTTAGCTCTCTCTTTTTTTTTTTTTTTTTTTTTTTTTTTAAGGATTTTTTTCCCCCATATTTTGTATTCTTTATTTATTTTTATTGCACTTTAAGGAGGAATCATCCATATAATATAAATCCGGAGGTTTCTGAAGCTGTAAAATAAAAACAAGTGTAATAGAAAAAAACATTGAGCATAGCCACAAACCGCTAAAAAGAAAATAATTAACTAGCTGTGATAAATTTCATATAATCAGGTCTGAGGCCAATCCTGCAGATACACGATTTGCCCATTCTGAGCTTAGCAGACCCACCCCTTAGAAATCGAACTCACTGTTTCTAAACCCAAATTTCATATCTCTTCTTAAATTGACGACGGTCGGGCAGGGGTGAGTATCAACCCAATTCATACCATATAAATAACTGACTCGGCTTCCATCCAGTTTTGCAATGGAGCTCGAATCAGTTTCCACTGTCTCCTTGCCTGATTGCCTTTCCGAGCATATAGCCTGTGCTCGAGATTATACATTGCCAAAATACGATCCAACCATTGCTTTAAAGTAGGCAGGCAGTGATCCAGGCTGACTGCCGCTTTGCATATATGAACTATCGCCATAGCAGCAAATATAAAGGGCTGCCCATATACCAGTACAGCCCCTTTATGAACCCCAAGCAGCATTAATTCCGGGATCAATGTGATGCCTAACGAGAGAGCCTTGCAAAACCCCAGATCTCTTGCTTAAGTGGGTCTAAAGGAGGGCAAGTACTGAACATATGTACTAAATCTGCTGCCAGACTTGGACACCTTGGGCACCTCGCACCAGCAAGCCCTCCCCACTTGACAATCTTAGCCGGGGTATAATACAAGTCAAAGAGTTTTAAAATGTTGTGCCTGAAGACCGGCTGAGAGAAGTATTGTAACCCTCCAGTTCAAGTGACAAAAAGAAGTTGCCATCAGCAGTACCTAGCTTTCTTCGCCATTCAACATCCTATCTATTCAGATCATCCAGTAAGACACATATTAAACACCCATAGATAGCACTACATGTGCAGCTGGATGTCTTAGCTACAATTTCCATTAAAGGTTGGCTTCCAAACTCACCCACCACCTTTCCTGTATTTTAAAGGAAGTCTTGAATCTGCAAATATCGATCAAATCTTGGTTAGCCAACCCATACTCCTGGTGCAATGTAAGCACATCGTAAAAGTCCCCCAGCTCCCATTTACCCAAGCACCCTAGTCTAGGCAGCAAGGGTCTCTAACTAAAAAAGGAATAGACTTGTTACCCCATATAGGTGTATAGTAGTTGATTTTCCTAAGAGCAGTTTTCCTCCTTATGATTCGCCACACCTTAAATGCTTCCATTAGTCTTAAATTTGACCTTTTTGAAATAGTTTGGTTGAAAGTTTTTCAAAAAAACATTCCTGGCATCCACCCCAATGAGCAGGTTGTAAAAGGGTGAATATAGTCTACCCCTTGACAGCACCCTTCTGATCCGCCAATAAGAGATCTCATGTATTGTAGGGTGCAGGCCATTGATAGCATTTAGAGTTAGGGAACGCCCGCTCCTTTACTCTCTAGGAAGAATCAGAAGTTTAAGACATCTCTTAGCTTTTGTATACTACCAAATAAAGCTGGAGGCTAAATCCTCCATCAACTTAACCTACCAGTTCTCAAACTTAGAATGGATCACCCGGAACAAGAACAGGAGCTTAGGTAGAAGCAGCATCTTTATAACATTACATCATTCAATAATAGACAAATGTAGATTATCAATCCTCCTCAAATCTGCTTTAGCTTTGGCTAATACCGGGAGGAGATTACTCCCAGTGAAATGATCAAGATCTGCTGTGTTATTAATACCAAGATAGACTGCTTCTCCCACAGTTAAGGCCTGCCCATCCTGAACAAACTGATTGGAAACTATCTGTGTTTTGCCAGAATTTAAAGAATAACCGGAGAGTCTACCAAAGGCGGCAGTCTTGTTTACAATCTATTGTGTAACAGAAGTTGAATCCGGGGTGACTATTGCCAAATCGTCGGCATATGCCAAGGCTTTAATGCTTATACTAGAAAACAACATGGGCTAATGAGACGATTAGTTCCCAATCGCCTAACCGACGGGTCGATATAAAGAGCAAACAATAAGGGGGAGCATGGACAACCCTGCAGTGTTCCACTTGCAATCCTAATGAGCCCTGATTCTTCCCCTATTATCAGAAGCCGAGCTGTAGTTGTAGGAAAGTACCATCTTTCTTGGCATGTTACCCCCATTTTTACCTGTATGTCAGTATGTTTTTGCCGGTCTCGCTGGGATCCTGTTGGTCAGGACCCCAGTACTCCTAGTCGATGGCGTAATGCATTTGTCCGTATAGTGCTTGACTGCTTCACTGAGGCTCTGCTAATCAGAACCTCAGTGCTTATGCTCTCTCTGCTTTTACATTTTTCACTATAGGCTAGTGACTTCATTTACCAATTTCAATTGGCACACTGGACCCCCTTATAAGTCCTAGTATATGGTACCTAAGTACCCAGGGCATTGGGGTTCCTGGAGATCCACATGGGCTGCAGCATTTGTTTTGCCACCCATAGGGAGCTCAGACAATTCTTACACAGGACTGCCACTGCAGCCTGAGTGAAATAACATCCACGTTATTTCAGAGCCATTTTTCACTGCACATAAGTAACTTATAAGTCACCTATATGTCTAACCATCACTTGGTGAAGGTTAGGTGCAAAGTTACTTAGTGTGTGTGGGCACCCTGGCACTAGCCAAGGTGCACCCACATTGTTCAGGGCAAATTCCCCAAACTTTGTGAGTTCGGGGACACCATTACACACGTGCACTACATATAGGTCACTACCTATATGTAGCGTCACAATGGTAACTCCGAATGTGGCCATGTAACATGCCATTTTCACTGCACTTCAGTAACTTATAAGTCATTTATATTTCTAACGTTCACTTGCTGAAGGTTCGGTGCAGTTACTAAGTGTGAGGGCACCCTTGCGCTAGCAAAGGTGCCCCACATAGTTCAGGATGATATGAGCTAGGGTATTCATGCGAGATAAATATATGAAATGCCGTCTGTCAAAAGCGAGGAAATAAACAACAACTTTTGTGAGAGGATTATTGTGTGATATGTGTAGCACGGTTCCATAACACTATTATGGACCACTATTTTCAAGAGTCTTCTCACAAATTGTTGTTCAAACTTATTTATAATCGTAAGATTGCTGAAGAGAAAAGCCCCTAAAGAACAGACTAAAAGCATTTGAAAATAAACGAGACAATAAATGTCTTCAAGTGAGTAATTTATTTCCTCGCTCTTGACAGATGGCATTTCATATATTTATCTTGCCTGTATACCCTAGCTCATATCAGCATTTTTAGCCCATATACATTGGAGTTACAGGGCTTCCCCTCCTTAGTTACTCCCACATAGTTCAGGGCCATTTCCCAGGACTTTGTGAGTGTGGGGACAACATTACATGCATGCTCTACATATAGGTCAATACCTATAGGTAGCTTCACAATGATAACTCCAAATATGGTCATGTAACATGTCTAAGATCATGGAATTGTCCCCCCATTCCAAATCTGGTATTGGTGAGCCAATTCCATGCATCCTGGGAGCTCCTCCATGGACCCCCCAGTACTGTCAAACCAGCTCTCTGAGGCTTGCACTGCAGCTACACCTGCTGCCACCTCACAGACAGGGTTCTGCCCTCCTGGGGTCTAGCAGCCCAGTCCCAGGAAGGCAGAACAAAGCACTGCCTCTGAGAACAGGGTGTTACACCCTCTCCCTTTAGAAATAGGTGTCACAGTCTGGGGGGGTAGCCTCCCACAGCCTCTGAAAATGCTTTGAAGGGCACAGATGGTTTCCCCCTTGCATAACCCAGTCTACACTGCTTCAGGGACCCCTTCTCCCCTGCTCTGGCAGGAAACTGGACAAAGGAAAGGGGAGTGACCATTCCCCTGTCCATCACCACCCCAGGGGTGGTGCTCAGAGCTTGTCCAGTGTGTCCCAGACTTCACCCATCTTGCTTTGCAAGGTGTGGGGGCACTCTAGAGGGCTCTGAGTAGCCAGTGCCAGCACGTGACGTCAGAGACCCCTCCTGATAGGTCCATACCTGATAAGGTAACCAATCCCCCTCTCAGGGCTATTTAGGGACTCTACCTTGGGTTCTCTTCAGATTCTGCTTGCAGGTTTCCTTCAGGAATCCTCTGCAACAACTTCAGACACTCTTCTGACCTTGGATCAACCGCAGCCTGCTCCAAGAAATGCTGTAACTGCAACAAAGTGTCTTCAAGAGACACTTCTCTTCAGCAACCTCAGCTCCAAGTCAGCAACTGCAACAGTTTCCATGTTGTGCATTCTCTGGGGACTCCCTCTCTTCATCCTGCACCAGAAGGACCGAAGAAATCCCCCATGGAGTGACGGAGTCAATCCCCTGCTCCAAGCAGGCACCTTCCAAGGCGGCGACCGGTACCCTGAGACTCATCTCACAGCAACAAGCGTGCTCCTAACGACACAGAGGGTGGAGATCATCGACATAGACTGTCCTGAGGTCCTGCTGATGCAATTTGGAGGAGTTAAGACCTTGCCTTCCCTGAGAATGACGGTACCCCTGTGTATTGTCTTCTTTGCCTCCTGAGGCCTCTGTGCACTCTTTGCAACATTTCCTTGGACACAACCTGGCCCAGGTCCCCAGCACTCCACCCTGCGACGCTCAACTCACTGAGTTGTTCTCCGGCCGGGTGGGACCATATTTTGTTGTGCTGCATCAACTGCATTTTGCACCTCATTTGAACCCAGATCCTGTGGCTTCTGGGGGGTGCTGACTGGCTTCCTTAGGGCTCTCTAGTGCTGAGAGCCCCCTCTTGCTCCTCACACAGAGTTGAGGCCCCCAGGTCTCCCCAGGGTCCATGCGGCGCCATTTTGATGAAAAACTTACTTTTTCCTTATCAAAGGCTTATTGGTGCCTTCCAACACGAAATCTTGTCTGCAACAATCTTCACACCTTGTGACATCTTTTGCATCATGCAGAAACCCCCTGGCATCTTCCTAGGGTGCATTTCTGCAGTCTACTAACCAAGGACTCTTCTTTTGCACCCTCTTCTGGGTTGGCAGGAGCTCCTGTCCTTCCTGGAACTTCTTTCGACTTCTGGACTTGGTCTCCCTGTCTTCATCCCGCATCAGAAGGACCGAAGAAATCTCCCGTGGGGTGAAGGAGTCATTCCTCTGCTCATGCAGGCACCTTCTAAGTTGACGACTGGTTCTCTTGGACTCCTCTCATAGCAACAAGCGTGCTCCTTGGAACACAGAGGGTGGACCCTATTGACACAGACTGTCCTGAGGTCCTGCTGTCGCAATTTGGAGGAGGTAAGACCTTGCCTTCCCCTAGAACGACAGTACTCCTGTGCTCTGTCATCTTCGCCTCCTGAGGCCTCGGTGCACTATTTGCAAAATTCCTTCAAGCACAGCCTGGCCCAGGTCCCCAGCACTTTGACCTGCGACCCTGAATTGTTCTCCGGCGGCGTGGGACCTTCCTGTGTAGTGCTGCACCAACTGCATTTTGCACCACCTTTGTCCCCATGTCCTGGGAATCCCGTGGGTGCTATATGGTGCTCTGAGGGCTCTCTGAAGTGCTGAGACCCCCCTCTTCCTCCTCACACAGAGTTGAGGCCCCCAGGTCTCCCCTGGGTCCAGATAGCGCCTAGCTGATGCAAACACACAACTTTGCCAGAACCAAGTCTTGTTGGAGGAGTCAAGCTCACCTGCATCCAACTTCAAGACGTGGGACATCCTTTGCATCATGCAGGAACCCGCTGGCATCTTCCTAGGGTGCATTTCCACAGTCTTTGGCCAACTGGGGACTCTTTTGCACCCTCTTCCGGGTTGGCGGGGCTCCTGTACTTCCTGGAACTTCGTTTGACTTCTGGACTTGGTCTCCTTCCTTTGCAGGTCTTCAGGTCCAGGAATACACTGTTTGTTCATTGCAAACTTGGTTGGTTCTTGCAATAATCCCATTCACAAGGTGTAGTGTGTCCTAAGGAAACTTGCAGTACTTTACTCCTGCTTTTCTGGGCTCTTGGGTGGGGTAATTTACTTACATTTACTGTATTCTTACTCTCCCAGCGATTTTGCACACACTACACTTGTCTAGGGGGGAATTTGTGATTCACATTCCACTTTTTTAGTATATGGTTTGTGTTGCCCAGAGACCTATTTTCTCCCATTGCATTCTATAGCATTTCCTATTGTTTGCACTATCCTATGTCTAATTACTTACCTTATTTTGGTGTCTAGTGTATAGATTGTGTATAATACCTTCAGAAGTGGTATTGCCTCGAAGATATTTTTGGCCTTGTGTCGCCCAAATAAACTAACTTTATTTTTGGTAACACTGAGTATTGTCCTTACTTGTGTATGAGTACTGTGTAAGTATAATGGTGTTGCATGAGCTTTGCATGTCTCCTAGTTCAGCCTGAACTGCTCTGCTATAGCTACCTCTATCAGCCTAAGCTGCTAGAAAACTACTACTTCACTAATAAGGGATAACTGGACCTGATATAAGGTGTAAGTACCCAAGGTACCCACTACAAACCAGGCCACCCTCCCACAGTAGGGTTCTGGTACACCGCTTGGAATGCAGAATGCACTTGCCCCAAATCCAAACCACTTCATCAGAGCTAATAAGTAACTTCAGGCTACCTGGTCAAAAGCTTTTTCAGCATCTAACAAGACCAGGGCCATAGGTTCTTCTAAGACCCTGGTCGTGTCAGAGTGTAATTATTCAACAGTTGTCCCTCCGAGCAGTGCCTTCAATAAGTAGGGCTTCAACCTTCTCAAAATCCCCCACAAGCTTTCCCAGACATTCTCTCATTCTTCAGATACCTCAAGCTAAAACTAATAGTTTCCCCTCAAATTCCAGCCTTAGTTTCATCCCAGACTACCCCGGAGGAGGCACTTCCTTGGTTGTACTGCAAGAATTCCAAGAGCCACTCCATCATATGATTTATTATAATTTTGAGAGAGTAAACCTCTGTCAAAAGTCCAGGTGAGCCAAGACCCTGCTCCTCCAGGAACCAATAATCTCCATAATTTGAGGATTATGACCTGACTAAACCCTTGGATATTTCTTGATACAGGTCTCTTGTCTTAAACTGCGGGATGCGAAAAAATAATCCAGGCGGGCATGTTTTTTATGCTGGGTCACGAAAAAAGTATAACCAGGATCAGAGGGTTTGCATTTATACCAGAGATCCACTAGACCATGCTTATGCATAAGGTGGCAAAGGGCCCTAAACGCACAAGGCTTCAGGCCATCATAATTCCTAACATTGAAATTACTGGTACCATGTTTAGTCTCCAGATGCCCCCTGACAGACTAATATTCATATCCCCACATAATATGAGAGGAGTTGACCGTAAGGCAAATTCATTATTTAGACAATTATACCTAGTGGGATCATCCAGATTAGGACCGTAGACTGAAGCAAGAGTAAATGCTTGTCCCACAGTTAGTCATTCGGAAATCGTCGTCCTGTCAAATTTATAGTCGGATGATCAGCTCACTCTGATAGTTACCCCGGAACAATATAGCCACCCTGTAGGAAAGTACCATCTTGCCTGGCATGTTACCCCCATATTTCACTGTATATATGTTGTTTTAGTCTATGTGTCACTGGGACCCTGCCAGGCAGGGCCCCAGTGCCCATACGTATGTGCCCTGTATGTGTTCCCTCTGTGATGCCTAACTGTCTCACTGAGGCTCTGCTAACCAGAACCTCAGTAGTGATGCGCTCTCTGCTTTCCAAATTTGTCACTAACAGGCTAGTGACTAAATTTACCAATTCACATTGGCATACTGGTACACCCATATGATTCCCTATTATATGGTACTGAGGTACCCAGGGCATTGGGGTTTCAGGAGATCCCTAGGGCTGCAGCATTTCTTTTGCCACCCATAGGTAGCTCTGACGATTCTTACACAGGCCTGCCAGTGCAGCCTGCGTGAAATAACGTCCACGTTATTTCACAGCCATTTACCACTGCACTTAAGTAACTTATAAGTCACCTAAATGTCTAACCTTCACCTGGTGAAGGTTGGATGCAAAGTTACTTAGTGTGTGGGCACCCTGGCACTAGCCAAGGTGCCCCCACAGCGTTCAGGGCAATTTCCTCGGACTTTGTGAGTGTGGGGACACCATTACTCGCGTGCACTTCGCATAGGTCACTACCTATGTACAGCGTCACAATGGTATCTCCGAACATGGCCATGTAACATGTCTAAGATCATGGAATTGTCACTTTGTGGCACACTGGACTGCTCTGAGTGGCCAGTGCCAGCAGGTGACGTCAGAGGCTTCTTCTGATAGGCTCTTTCCTCTCTTGGTAACCAATCCTCCTTCCTTGGTAGCCAAACCTCCTTTTCTGGCTATTTAGGGTCTCTGCTTTGGGGAATTCTACAGATAACGAATACAAGAGCTCACCAGAGTTCCTCTGCATCTCCCTCTTCACCTTCTACCAAAGGATCGACCGCTGACTGCTCAGGACCCCTGCAAAACCGCAACAAAGTAGCAAGACGACTACTAGCAACCTTGTATTGCTTCATCCTGCCGGCTTTCTCGACTGTTTCCAGGTGGTGCATGCTCTGGGGGTACCCTGCCTCCTCTCTGCACCAGGAGCTCTGAAGAAATCTCCTGTGGGTCGATGGAATCTTCCCCCTGCAACCGCAGGCACCAAAAGACTGCATCACTGGTCCTCTGGGTCCCCTCTCAGCACGACTAGCGTGGTCCCTGGAACTCAGCAGCTCTGTCCAAGTGACTCCCACAGTCCAGTGACTCTTCAGTCCAAGTTTGGTGTGGAGGTAAGTCCTTGCCTCCCCACGCTAGACTGCATTGCTGGGTACCGCGTGATTTGCAGCTACTCCGGCTCCTGTGCACTCTTCCAGGATTTCCTCTGTGCACAGCCAAGCCTGGGTCCCCGACACTCCTTCCTGCAGTGCACAACCTTCTGAGTTGTCCTCCGGCGTCGTGGGACTCCCTTTTGTGACTTCAGGTGGACTCTGGTTCACTTTTCTTCCAAGTGCCTGTTCATGTACTTCTGTGGGTGCTGCCTGCTTCTGTGAGGGCTCCCTGAGTTGCTGGGCGCCCCCTCTGTCTCCTCATCCAAGTGGCGACATCCTGGTTCCTCCTGGGCCACAGCAGCACCCAAAAACCTCTACCGCGACCCTTGCAGCTAGCAAGGCTTGTTTGTGGTCTTTCTGTGTGGGAACACCTCTGCAAGCTTCATCGCGACTTGGGACATCCATCCTCCAAAGGAGAAGTTCCTAATCCTCTTCTTTCTTGCAGAACTCCAAGCTTCTTCCAACAGGTGGTAGCTTCCTTCACCCTCAGCTGGCATTTCCTGGGCTCCTGCCCACTCTCGACACTGTCGTGACTCTTGGACTTGGTCCCCTTGTCTTACAGGTACTCCGGTCCGGAAATCCACTGTTGTTGCATTGCTGGTGTTTGTTCTTCCTGCAGAATCCCCCTATCACGAATTCTGTGCTCTCTGGGGGTAGTAGGTGCACTTTACACCTACCTTTCAGGGTCTTGGGGTGGGCAATTTTTCTAACCCTCACTGTTTCTTACAGTCCCAGCGACCCTCTACAAGCTCACATAGGTTTGGGGTCCATTCGTGGTTCGCATTCCACTTCTAGAGTATATGGTTTGTGTTGCCCCTATACTTATGTGCTCCTATTGCAATCTACTGTAATTCTACACTGCTTGCATTACTTTTCTTGCTATTACTTACCTAAGTTTGGTTTGTGTACATATATCTTGTGTATATATCTTATCCTCATACTGAGGGTACTCACTGAGATACTTTTGGCATATTGTCATAAAAATAAAGTACCTTTATTTTTAGTACTTATGTGTATTGTGTTTTCTTATGATATTGTGCATATGACACCAGTGGTATAGTAGGAGCTTTGCATGTCTCCTAGTTCAGCCTAAGCTGCATTGCCATAGCTACCTTCTATCAGCCTAAGCTGCTAGAAACACCTCTTCTACACTAATAAGGGATAACTGGACCTGGCACAAGGTGTAAGTACCTCTGGTACCCACTACAAGCCAGGCAAGCCTCCTACACACCAGCTGGTCAGCCTTGATGACACCATCATAATCTAATTTCCAAGTATATCAACCACAACTTCCAGCCACATAGAGAAACCTCCTTGAGATCTTTTCTGATTTCTCACCTCCTCTTGTGCAATGCCCCCTCCACCTGACCCCACCCCATTTATCCCCCCCGAGCACCCACCTGTCTAGCCCTGCCTCCAGCCCACTGTCCTACCCTCACACTATTACCTAGGGCAGCCAGACCACCACCCACCAACCCTGTGATGTGAATAGTGGCACCCAAGTTCTATCCTCTCACCAGCCAAAAGAAAGCATTACTTTACAGAAGAGAGTTATAATACAAGTAAAAATAACACTATGTCACAGCAACCAAAATCAATCCCAGAGCAAACCATATACACAAAAGACACCAAGAAAGATATTTCGAGAGGATCATAGCCTTCCTGACAACTTTGTCAGGTACTCCTTGGTCTTGACCTGTGAAAAAACGTGGGTGCTTTCTCGAAAATCTTTAGACTAGGCACGCTCAACAGGTAAGCCTCTGCACCCATTTCCTGAAAAAGCTTAACCGACTGTCTTAGCTGCCATCTTCTTTCAACTGTTGCATGACAAAAGATCTGGGTGAGAAAAAAGTAGTGACCACCAAAATTGCATTTAGAATCTGGTCTTGCTTTTGTCAACACCAACTGTCAATGCAAGAAGTTCCCGAAATATACAATAATTGCTCTAGGCTGCTTTGGATTATCCTCAGTGTAAGAGCACCCTTTCTTTAGCATTAGGGGAAAGCAATGAGCACTATGAATTTCTAGGTCCCAGTTTGACAATGCTAGGAAAGCCCTTTAAGCAGCTTCCCCATAAACATCCTAGTGTCATTGCCTTCAACCCCCTCCTCAACCCCAAGAAAACAATGGTTGTTGCACCACTGTTCATTTTCAAAGTCTTCAAGCTTCCACTGCATAGCCACAACGTGGGACTCAAACCTCACAGATTGTGATTTCAAAGCCCCAATCTCTGTCTCCAGTACCTCAGTCTGACTTTCTACAGAGGCTAATCTCTCTCCAATCTCTGCACATCTTAGAACTTTTCCTCATAAACCCCTGGAGCTTTTTGATTGCCACTCTTGCCTTATGGCAATCTAATCAGGTTTCTTGATGCTGTTTTATGGAGTCAAAAATCACTTTTATTGATGGCTCCTCTGCTCTGGCTTGCCCAGCATTAAGATCCTTAAATCAGAGAGGAAGAAGATCTTGATCTTACTGTTCCGTTGGGCTCCCCCAGCTCTGTACACACTTGACAGGTTGCAAAGTAATCCCATTTTAAGGCTGGGGTCGAGTGTCACCTTCTCATTGCTCTAGCCAGCTATAAGGCCGAAGACTTCCTATTTCTGTTCCTGGGCTGTGATGGATGCTTAATCACTGTGTCATGACCTTCTGGTACGCCACTTGAGCTACAGTAGAGTGAACCCTCTTCCTACTCTGATCCCATTGAGCTAGACATATTGGAACTACTGATAAGAGAAAAGAAACGATCCCCCAAGTCCTGGGATTCATCTGTCAACTTATGTTCCTTTGCTTCCCCTGTAGAACCAGTAATTCCACTTGCAAACACAAATTCTGGACCAGGGGACATTTGTTGAGCTTTCACAGGCTCTGCTTCAGCAGCAGATACATGAATCTTAGAAAGGCCTGGGTGTAGGGCCCATCGGGTAGCCTGCTGTAGTACAGAACAGGGCATAACATTATCACTGCAAGTGTATGTCCCAAGAGAGCCGGAGGGTAGCCCAGACCCTACCTCCATTCCCTTTTCAGCCAGAAACAGACTGACCTTCTTCCCGGCCCCAGCCTCCTGAGTCTCAAAATCTGCAGCATCTGACCCATTATCCTGCGAAGTGGCTATGCCCACCCCGAGCCTCCAGTTTTAGTTAAAACAGGTCACTAGGATCGTCACAAGGTACACCACAGGGGCCCACCTCATGCAGAGTGAGACCTGACATAGAAAGTACAGCAGAATCAGGCACCACAAGATCCCGAGGGCTCCTGAATCCTTTCAAACCCAGACTGCCAGCTCGATCCATTTGTCCCAATGACTGAGTTACTGGAGAAGTGAAGCGTCCAAATTTGCAGGGACCAGTGGAGCAACAGACAAAAACTCTGATATGGTGCTGTGGGCCAAGAGGGAGAGTGCTAGCGCTGTTCTGTATATCGCACTTATCCAGAGCTGCTGTCACATATTAAGTGTCGACCCCGCTGTGCCGCTGCCTTTACTTTTGATGCCAACTTTCTTGGCTTTGCCTCCATGCCCTCACAGGTCCTGTTTGCAGTCCTGGGCCGTCGGAGAAGCAGAGAATCTAGATGCTGCTCTCTCCCCGTTCCTTGCTTGGCTTCCTCCTTCTGCTGGATAAGTCTTGGACTTCATGAGCAGCATTACTTTCGGCACTCCCTTCATCACCATGAGCTGCCCGGCACCACACAAACACAGACGAAGCCAGTATGCGCTTTGAGTTAGCAGGGTTGCAGAGAAGCCTAGAGTTCCTCACCAGACTTGAATGGCAACCGCTGTGCCCTCATTTAAAACTTCTCCAACATCAACAGCAGGGTAAGTCCAAGTTTGCGGTTGCCAGAGGATTAAATGAAAGTAGCAGTGCCAGTAAGATTTGAGGATTGTTCCCTTCTCAAAACCTACTGATCTGGCTGGAGAAGAGCGAGCCTAGACCCAACCTCTAAAACAGATGCTATCTTCCCCCCAAAAAGGCACTGGTTATTTCTCAATGTAAATTGGTAAGTTCTGCTCAGTAATGTCTCCCTATCTTTCAGGTTCATGAGTTCCCAGACTGTGATTCAAATCTAGATAGATAACATGCACTGCTCTGCTTTCTACGCAAGGATGTTACCTCCTTTTGCAAAATTATCCTTTGTATCTCTAATCATCCTGTTGTTCTTTCTTTGAAGGTGTCCGGAGATCTGTGATTTGCTGTGGAAGCCAGAAAATCTCTGTGGTGCAGTAGGTGGCGACCAGAGCAAGGATCCTTCTCAAGTGAGTTCCAGTAACAGCAAGCAATTTCCAGAAGATGGGCGCAGCTTCAGTAGCAGCCATGCCCAACATGGCCGCTTCTTCCTATAAGTTCAGTGGTCCCTTCAGAGCTGTGTTCAAGGGATGTTTCCTGTACAGCGGACACTCCCTGTGACCCCAGTTTCTTGCATTGGGTGTGACCTAGGTTCCCTGCTTAAAGACAGCAAGTTAATACATATGACAAGTGGGAGAGGCAATGGTAGCCCATTGGGCCGTGTCGTGCAGGGAGGGAGAGAACAGGGGCCTGGATTCAGATAACAGGGCTGGGAGGAGGTCGGTAGTGGCAGCAAGCTTAATGTTAGACCTGTGAGTCTTAGAGTGGTCTTACCCCAAACTCTTCCTTTGCCCTCCACTTTTTGCTGACATTTGATTTTGTTGGCCTTAGGACTCTGTGCACTTCACTGCTGCTAACTAGTTCTAATGTGCTCTTTCCCCTAAACAAAGTAAAATTGGCTTACATCAAATTGGCATGTTTAATTTACTTATAGGTCCCTTGTAGAGTAATATACCCTATACTCAGGGTCTGTAAATGCTACTAGTGGACCTGCAGCACTTATTGTGCCACCCACTTAAGTAGTCCCTTAAAACATGTTCCAGGCCTGCCCTTGCAGCCTGAATGGAGATTTAGGCTGACAAGTGGACTTGGTAGTATAACCCCCTTACCAAGCCTCCTCTTTTATTGCATATGTCACCCCCTAAGGTACGTACTAGATAGCCCATAGGGCTGGGTGCATTGTAATTGAAAGGTTGGACATGTACTTACATGTCCTTGCAGTAAGAAACTTCTAAATTTCATATTTCACTGCTGTGAGGCCTACCTTACCTATAGAATAACATTGTGTTGCTTTATTACATTTTTCTAAGTGCTAACTTTTGATTGGAAACATGTAAGCAGTTCATGTTATGTGTCTGAGAAATTGACTTTAATGATAAATTCGGATTTAAAGCCACAATTTTGAAAATGCCACATCAGTAATGTCATCAGTGATGAAATCTGAGATATGATCTATTACATTAATGATGACATCAATAAAGATGTTATGAGTGATATAGTATGTGGGGTCATAAGCAGTGCATGTTTAAGCTTTGATAACTATAACTGATGAATTTCTATGTTCAAAATGTGAATGTTGTCACTGACGTTACTTTAACCTTCAATTTCTTCAGTGAAAATATATACACACACACACACCAGTGGGTAGTTATAGTTAGTTAGCTTTATTTCGGTAGAAACAAATACCATAAAAGCACATCAAGTTCACGATTTTACAAAAAACAGGCTATATATAAATGTCCTCAAATATAAAACATTAGACTGTATGTAAAAGTCCTTGAATATAAAACATTCTCCCTCTAAAAATTCGTACCATATTATAAAATCGTGCAAGAATGCAAAGTTTTTCGCAGTAAATATCATAAATCAGGTATATACCTAACTAAAAACAATGAATAAAATAAAACTAGAAAACGTTCCCATTTAAAACATATGAAAACATAGAAAATTAATTACACGGTAGAGAGTTGCTGTATGCACACATTATAATTCACAGGTAAGTTCATCTGTGACCACCCCCATCATCTGTTGTTGGATTCTTTCCTGTTTTTTTTTTGCTGGGGGGGGTAGTTATAGTTAGGATTTGGTTTTCTTAGGAAAATGTTTTTTGACTTGCCTATATCTTTTGCACTGTTTGACGAATCTTCACGAAATACTCAAATTTTTTTTTTTTTAAAGTGCACTCTAGACTCCTGTTGCGCATGAAAAGTTTTGGAGTGATTTGTCAAGCAGAGGCCAAGAAAAAGGATGGGGTCCAAAAAACGGTGTTTCCCATGATAGTTCTCATAGTCTTTAGACACGCCTGGAGCGCAAACCACTGGACGGAAGTACACCAAATTTGGCAGAAAGGTAGCTTCTGGTCCAGGGATCATGCTTTTTATGGGCGAGCGCAAAGCGCTCCGTCCATTCTGTAATCTCTCTTTGGGCTTCAAACCACGCCCATGTCACATCAGTCACTTACATTGGTTCGTGGGCTTACCCTTTAAAATCCGCTTGCTTTCATTTGTGAAAGGCATGCACATGTCATGCCTTTTCTGGTGTTTAGCCTACCTACACAGCACCGGTAAACTACTAAAAACATACGAGGCTCGATGTTATCAGCCTGGTGTCCGGACTACTTTATCATATTATTTTCCACTCCGCGTGATCACGCTGCATTTTACATAGTGAGATTGCGCTGCGTTTTTATTTCTTTACAACTGGTGAGTCCTTGTAATCGTTTGTTCATAAGCTCATTATTTTCTGGCTTTGATATTCCTATTCTTAGCACCTCTTCTGACTTGTAATTATTGATTGAATTTGGGTCGTAGAGTGGGTCCCCTTGTCCCACTGCATCAGATTCTCAGTGTTCCCTCTAGCATTGTTACCACCCTTGTTAAACAGAGTTAGTTTTTGGTTTTAGACTTTTTCAGTGTAGTTCCAGAAACGTGTTTTCTTTTCCTGTGCGTTTACGGTTGCTTCCATCTTGTGACTTGCTGCCTAGCCAGAACACGGGTGTGGGCAGTGAGCCCTGTGCTGCAGTTGTGTTGATTTCCTGTGGTTTTGGTTCAGTTGGATAGGGGTATGTTGTGGATTGCGTTGTCATCTGCTTTTTAGTTGTATAACGCATTTTTCCAAACCTAGTTGGGGTGCAGATTTTTTTGCTATATAATGTCTTTACTATCTTGTGCCTACCTGGGCTGAAAAAAAATGCATGTTCATTTCAGTATTTGCCATGTTCTTAGCCAAATAGGTCAGAATGGGTATATGTTTTTAGAATAGTTAATCACTGACCCCATTATTAGCAAACATTTACCTCGTTCCATTTCACTTACTTCCCTAGGAAGGCAATGCTGTGTAACCCCACGCCGCAGCCTGGCCCCTCATGCTCCCCCTTCCTTCAAAGGCTTCATAGAAAGCTGTGTTAGCAGGAGGGGGCAGGTCAGGCCACTCCTGTGGCAGAACGCTAGGTGTCTGTCCCTTCTCTCGCTTCCCGATACTGAGGACCTTCCCCCACCCCCTTATCTTTCAGCATCAGGCAGCTCCTTGTCGGTATTAAGCATGATGTAAAAGCACATTTCAGACCTGCAAATATAGCAACATCAAATTTATTTTGAGGCACCCTTTTGGTAGAATCCAAGATATCGAGAAGGCAGTAGTATAAAAAAGTGTCTAACTTCATGTTTCCCTCTATGGTTTTGGATAAATGGGTCCGGTCTCTCCTAGGTAACCTAGGGTAATGGTACCATCTTTTAATTACTGGGCTAAAAGATGCCAGATGTACATTCTGAAATGATATGCAAAACACAACGTTTTGTTATTAATATTATTATTTGTAAAAGCAGCCCACCCCCATTTATTTTAACATTGGATCCTGCTCTTTAAAAGACACTGCACATTCCCATGCCTATTCAGCCCAGTGCCTAATTAGTAAATACAAATGTTTGGGTGCCCAAAGCACTCCTCTGAAACACGCGGCTGCTACAATTAAATGTGCGAGCACAGAATACTGTGGCAGCATAATCCTGAAGCCATCTTGGGCCTCATCAATCTATTTAAAGCCCCTTCAGCTCACTCCTGCAGCTTTCTGCTTCCTCTATTTGTGACGCTTTTTCGTTTTTCTCTTCTTCCGTCTTTTCCATATGTGTCTTTTGCTCGCAGTAAATTCTTGCGGCAGAAAAATAAGTGCTGGCGCTCAAAAATAAGTGCTGATGCCCTCCACCGGAAACCACTGGCTCAAATTAAGCACGGAATCAGCCTCTTTGCTGTATTTTTTTTTTTATATTGCCGTTTTAATTGTCTGCTGTCCAAGATCTATTGGCTACACTGCAATACATTGTGGGATTTGTCAGCCACTTGCTCATAATCGAGTGGTTTTAATGTCTATTTCAGTTCAGTGCGATTGTTGATGATCTTCCTCCTTTTTCTTGATTTAGACCCATCCCTAGGGGATAGCTTCCTCACCATCATTTCAATTGGATACAGACCTGCCAACCTTTAAAAAGATGCCACTGTGTGAGAGAGGATGGGCTGCCATGCAGGAGCAGGCCCTAGTGAAAGGCTGCAGTCAGTCACTGCCTAAGCAGCTTTATACAGATGGGGGCAACGAGGAGGATGGGATTTTAGCAGTCACTGTCTTAACACCTATTCCTACCCACTGCCATAAAACACAAACACTTTCGAGGCAGCCTTGCATACCCCAAGCACATGGGTGGTTGCATCAGACGCCATAATGGATTGGATCTGTGCAGCGCCTTCACAAAGGAGCTGGAGAACCCCCACTCTGTGGATAGGTTTCCAGCTCAGCTTTTGTTCACGGTCTGTGTGAAAAGCAAAGTGCGAGTTGGAAAATCTATTACTGACACATTGCCTTCTAATTTTAAAATCAAAGCATCTTTTTTTCATTTATATCTGCTGTGTGTGTGTGTGAGGGAAATTTGCGCTGCTGCCTACATTGTATATGTTCCTTGTGTAAGGGAAGCTTGCATTGTACATTCTCTGAGAGGGAAGCTTGCACTGCTGCTGTGCTGTATATATGCTGTGTGTGAGGGAAGCTTGCACTGCTTCTTGAGCTGTATCTGCTCTGTGTGTGAGGGAAGCATGCATTGCTGATGTGCTGTATTTGTGTGGGGTTACGCTTGTACTGCTGCTACTTGTGCTGTATCTGCTCTGTGTGGGAGGGAAGCATGCATTGCTGATGTGCTGTATTTGTGTGGAGTTACGCTTGTACTGCTGCTACTTGTGCTGTATCTGCTGTGTTTGAGGGACACTTTTACTTCTGCTGTGCTGTATGTGAGGGAAGCTTGCACTACTGCTGCTGTATCTGCTGTGTGTGGGGAAAGCTTGCGCTGCTGCGTGTGTGAGGGAAGCTTGCACTGCGTCTGTGGTGTATCTGTGAGGAAAGCGTGCATTATACCTTCTGTATGAGGGAAGCTTGCATTGTTCCTTCTGTGAGGGAATCTTGCAGTGTACCTTCTGTGTGAGGGAAGCTTGAATTGTAATTTCTGGATGAGATAAGCTTGCGTTGTACCTTCTCTGTGAGGGAAGCTTGCGTTGTACCTTCTCTGTGAGGGAAGCTTGCGTTGTACCTTCTCTGTGAGGGAAGCTTGCGTTGTACCTTCTCTGTGAGGGAAGCTTGCGTTGTACCTTCTCTGTGAGGGAAGCTTGCGTTGTACCTTCTCTGTGAGGGAAGCTTGCGTTGTACCTTCTCTGTGAGGGAAGCTTGCGTTGTACCTTCTCTGTGAGGGAAGCTTGCGTTGTACCTTCTCTGTGAGGGAAGCTTGCGTTGTACCTTCTCTGTGAGGGAAGCTTGCATTGTACCTTCTCTGTGAGGGAAGCTTGCATTGTACCTTCTCTGTGAGGAAGCTTGCATTGTACCTTCTCTGTGAGAGAAGCTTGCATTGTACCTTCTCCCTTCTCTGTGAGAGAAGCTTGCATTGTACCTTCTCTGTGAGGAAGCTTGCATTGTACCTTCTCTGTGAGGAAGCTTGCATTGTACCTTCTCTGTGAGAGAAGCTTGCATTGTACCTTCTCTGTGAGAGAAGCTTGCATTGTACCTTCTCTGTGAGAGAAGCTTGCATTGTACCTTCTCTGTGAGAGAAGCTTGCATTGTACCTTCTCTGTGAGAGAAGCTTGCATTGTACCTTCTCCGCGAGAGAAGCTTGCATTGTACCTTCTGTATGAGGGAAGCTTGCACTAGCTCCTAAATAAGCTATCTATCTCTCTTTATCTTGCTTTCTTCCTATTCTATGCATCTCTCACCCATATACATTCACCATGCCACGTAATTCCACTACACAAATACACTCTGTACCACACAATTCCACGCTGCACAATTCCACAAGTAATAATTAAAATACAAACCACTAATTTTTACTCCACACAACATACATCCCCTACACTCCAAACCAAAATACATAAATAAGACATTTTAATTTACAAGGCCAAGAGTGAAGGGAGCTGTACTTGTGGGTGAACCTTCACCACTACTGGTTACACTAGTGGGCTTATTGACAGATAGATCTGTGGAAGGACCCTCCCCAGGATTGTCATTCTGCTCCTCAGAGTATGACTCCAACCAGGAAGGCTCAACTTCTTCCTATGTCTGATCTGGACCAGTGCTGAGTACCTGGTCATCTTTGGGGAGAAGATTTAAGAGGAACTCCTTATTGGGGTTCTTCCCAACCCCTAAACTTTTTTCAGTACAGAGACCCCTCAAACTTTTAAAGTTAAGATTTTCATATGTTGTTTTCACAACTCTAGGGGTAGCATCTATGGAAGACATATTGAAAGAAAAAAGTTTAGGAAAGTGAGTAAAAAGTTAGTAGAATAGCAGAGCTAACTTCCGAGAAAAGACAACTTTTGAAGACTTTGTTTCTCGGTGTATATATTATATATGCTCCAAGTATTCCAGCAAGCTTTTCTTGTGAAAAGCACAGGTAACAAAGTGGTAAAGCAATTGCAAGTACTTATCCCACCACTGCACCCCCAATGTAGGAGGCTGGCCTGGTTTGTAGTGGGTACCTTGGGTACTTACACCTTATACCAGGTCCAGTTATCCCTTATTAGTGAAGTAGTAGTGTTCTAGCAGCTTAGGCTGATAGAGGTAGCTATAGCAGAGCAGCTTAGGCTGAACTAGGAGACATGCACAGCTCTTTCAGGACCACTTGTAGTTACACAGTACTTATACACAAGTAAAGACAATACTCTGTTACCAAAAATATAGGTATTTATTTAAGTGACACAGTACCAAAAATATCTTAGAGACAATACTCCTTCTGGAGGTAAGTATTATAGACAATATATACACTAGATACAGCAATTAGACAAGTAAATAGTCATAGAACAATGCAGACAATAGGAAACACTATAGAATGCAATGAGAGAAAATGGGTCTAGGGGCAACACAAACCATATACTAAGGAAGTGGAATACGAATCACAAATTTCCCCCTAGACAAGTGTAGTGTGTGCGGAATCTCTGGGAGAGTAAGAATACAGTAAAGGTAAGTAAATTACCCCACCCCGAGCCCAGAAAAGCAGGAGTAAAGTACTGCAAGTTTCCTTAGGACACACTACACCTCGTGATTAGGATTTTGCAGCAGCCAACCAAGTCTGCAAAGAACAACAGCTGGATTCATGGACCTGAAGACCTGCAAAGGAAGGGGACCAAGTCCAGAAGTCGAACAAAGTTCCAGGAAGGACAGGAGCCCCTGCCAACCCAGAGGAGGGTTCAAAAGAAGAGTCCCTGGTTGGACGAAGACTACAGAAATGCACCCTAGGAAGATGCCAGCGGGTTCCTGCATGATGCAAAAGATGTCCCTTGAAGATGGTTACAGATGAGATTTCGTGTTGGAAGTCACCAGCAAGCCTTGGCTACAACAAAAGTGTGTTTTGCATCAAAATGGCGCTAGATGGACCCAGGAGGGACCTGGGAACCTCAACTCTGTGTGAGGAGGAAGAGGGGGCTCTCAGCACTTTAGAGAGCCCTCAGGATGCCAGCCAGCATCCCCAGGAGTCACAGGATCCGGGGACAAAGGAGGTGCAAAATGCGGTTGATGCAGCACAACTAAAGAAGGTCCCACCCCACCGGAGAACAACTCAGTGAGTGGAGCGTCGCAGGATGGAGTGCTGGGGACATGGGCCAGGATGTGCATGATGGAATTTTGCAAAGAGTGCACAGAGGCCTCAGGAGGAGAAGACGCAGTACACGGGGTACCGTTGCTCTCAGGGAAGGCAAGGTCTTACCTCCTCCAAATTGCATCAGCAGGACCTCAGGACAGTCTGTTGATGATGTCTACCCTCTGTGCCCTCTGTGTGACCAGCAGGATCCCAGTGAGACAGGCAAAAACATACTGACATACTAGGAAAGATTGGTGTAACCTGCCAAGGACGATGGTACTTTCCTACACCATCTAATTGTATAAAAGAAAGGTGAGGTCACCTAACTGGTGGACCTGGGCACTGCCAAAAGCCCCCTTAGGGTGCTTCATGTCAATCGCCTAAAGCCTTACTATGACAGGGCTGACTTATCCCTGCTTCTGGCTACAGATGAGGGACAGGAAGAAGAGTGACCCTCTCCCGGATTTCTTCTCCACCACTGAAGCTGATGGCCGAGTGGAGGGAGTGGTTCAGGCAGACTGCCTTACTGCTGACCAGAAGGAACACTGTAAAAATCTCCTTGATCAGTTGTCTGAACTCTTCTCACTCACACCTGGTACAGCTACTTGGTGTGAACATACAATTGACACTGGAGACAGTTTACCTGTCAAAAGTACAATTTACAGGCAACCTGACCATGTCAGAGATTGCATAAAAGCTGAAGTTTAGGAAATGTTAGACCTTGGAGTTATTGAGCCTTCTGATAGCCCCTGGGCTAGCCCAGTGGTGCTTGTCCCCAAACCGCATAGCAAAGAAGGAAAGAGATAAATGTGGTTTTGTGTGGACTATAGGGGTCTCAATAAACTAACCAAAACAGATGCTCACCCTATACCCAGGGCAGATGAGCTAATAGATACACTGGCTTCTGCCAAGTATATAAGCACTTTTGACTTGACTGCAGGGTATTGGCACATCAAGATGTCAGAAGATGCTAAAGCAAAAACTGCATTTTCTACCATAGGAGGGCATTACCAATTCACAGTAATGCCTTTTGGATTGAAAAATGCACCTGCCACTTTTCAGAGGCTGGTGAATACCGTCCTCCAAGGTTTGGAAGCTTTTAGTGCAGCATATTTGGACAGTATTGCTGTCTTTAGCTCCACCTGGGAGGATCACCTGGTCCACCTCTGAAAAGTTTTGGAGGCCCTGCAAAAGGCAGGCCTAACTATCAAGGCTTCAAAGTGCCAGATAGGGCAGGGGAAAGTGGTTTATCTGAGCCATCTGGTTGGTGGAGAACAGATTGCACCACTATCGGGGAAGAGTCCGACCATTATGGACTGGGCTCCCCCTACTACTCTGACCCAGGTCAGAGCCTTCTTAGGTCTCACTGGGTACTACAGGAGGTTCATTAAGAACTATGGCTCCATAGCAGCACCTCTTAATGAACTCACCAGTAAAAAAAAATGCCTAAATAGGTATTGTGGACAGCTAGCTGTCAGAAAGCTTTTGAGGAGCTTAAGCAGGCAATGTGCTTTGCACCCGTCTTAAAGAGCCCAAACTGAAACAATGAATTTATTGGAGTAAACAGATGCTTCTGAATTAGGGGTAGGGTCTGTACTATCACAACTGAACTCAGAGGGCCAGGATCAACATGTTGCTTTTATTAGCAGGAGGTTGACCCCTAGAGAAAAACGTTGGTCTGTATTTGAGAGGGAGCCCTTTGCTGTGGTCCGGGCACTGAAGAAGCTGAGACCCTACTTGTTTGGGACTCACTTCATTGTTCAGACAGACCACAAACCTCTATTATGGCTTAAACAAATGACAGGTGAAAACCCTAAATTGTTGAGGTGGTCCAGTTCTCTACAGGGAATGGACTATACAGTGGAACATAGACCTGGGAGTACCTGCTCCAATGAAGATGGACTCTCCAGATATTTCCACTTAGACCATGAAGATTCGTCTGGGCAAGGTTAGCCTTATTGTCTCTCGTTTGAGGCAGGTTGTGTAGAAAAGTACCATCTTCCTTGGCATGTTACCCCCATTTTTACCTGTATGTCAGTATGTTTTTGCCTGTCTCACTGGGATCCTGCTGGTCAGGATCCCAGTGCTCATAGTTGATGGCCCAATGTGTGTGTCTGTATAGTGCTTGACTGTGTCACTGAGGCTCTGCTAATCAGAACCTCAGTGTTTATGCTCTCTCTGCTTTTACATTTGTCACAGTAGGCTAGTGAATTCATTTACCAATTTCAGTTGGCACTCTGGACCCCCATTATAAGTCCCTAGTATATGGTACCTAGGTACCCAGGACATTGTGGTTCCAGGAGATCCATATGGGCTGGAGCATTTCTTTTGCCACACATAGGGAGCTCCGACAAACCCTTGCACAGGCCTGCCATTGCAGCATGCGTGAAATAACGAACACGTTATTTCACAATCATTTTAACCGCACTTTTATTAACTTATAAGTCACCTATATGTCTAACCTTCACTTGCTGAAGGTTAGGTGCAAAGTTACTAAGTGTGAGAGCACCCTTCCACTAGCAAAGGTGCCCCCACCTAGTTCAGGGCCATTTTCCGCAACTTTGTGAGTGCGGGGACGCCATTACAGGCGGGCACTACATATAGGTCAATACCTATATGTAGCTTCACAATGGTAACTCCGAATATGGCCATGTACCATGTCTAAGATCATGGAACTGTCCCCCCCCACCCCCATTCCAAATCTGGTATTGGGGAGCCACTTCCATTTTTCCTGGTGGCAGCTGCTGCCGCCTCACAGACAGGGTTCTGGGCAGCCCAGTCCCAGGAAGGCAGAACAAAGCATTGCCTCAGAGAGCAGGTTGTTACACCCTCTGCCTTTGGAAATAGGTGTTACAGGCTGGGGAGTGGTAGCCTCCCCCAGCCTCTGGAAATGCTTTGAAGGGCACAGTTGGTGCCCTCCTTGCATAAGCCAGTCTACACCAGCACAGAGACCCCTTGTCCCCTGCTCTGGTGTGTAACTTGGCAAAGGAAAGGGGAGTAACCACTCCCCTGTCCATCACCACCCTAGGGGTGGTGCCCAGAGCTCCTCCAGTGTGTCCCAGACTTGAGCCATCTGGCTTTGCATGGTGTGGGGGCACTCTGGAGGGCTCTGGGTGGTCAGTGCCAGCAGGTGACATCAGAGACCCCTCCTGATAGGTCCTTACCTGATAAGATAGCAAGTCCCCCTCTCAGGGCTAATTAGGGTCTCTCCTGTGTGTTCTCTTCAGATTCTGGTGCCACTTTTCCTTCAGGAATCCTCTGCAACTACTACTTCATCCTCTGACCTTGGATCAAGTGCAGCTGGCGGCAGGAACCACTGTAACAGCAAAACAGTATCCACAAGGGATACGTTTCCTCTGCAACTTCAGCTCCAGCCAGCAACTGCAACAGTTTCCACTGTGTGCACGCTCTGAGGACCCCCTGTCTTCATCCTGCATCAGAAGGACCGAGGAAATCTCCTGTGGGGTGACGGAGTCTAACACGACGACCGGTACCCTTGGACTCCTCTCCCAGCGACGAGTGTGCTCCTAAGGACACTGAGGGTGGACCCCATCGACCGACTGTCCTGAAGTCCTGCTGATGCAATTTGGAGGAGGTAAGACCTTGCCTTCCCTGAGAGCGACGGTACCCCTGTGCACTGCGTCGTCTTCACCTCCTGAGGCCTCTGTGCACTATTTTCAAAATCCCTTTGTGTAGTGCCTGGCCCAGGTCCCCAGCACTCCATCCTGTGACGGCTAACTCGCTGAGTTGTTCTCTGGCGGCGTGGGACCTTCCTTTGTGTTGCACCAAAAGCGTTTTGTACCTCCTTTGTCCCCGTGTCCTGGGACTCCTGTGGATACTGCCTGGCATTCTGAGGGCCCTCTAGAGTGCTAAGAGCCCCCTCTTCCTCCTCACACAGAGTTGAAGCCCCCAGGTCCCTCCTGGGTCCAGCCAGGACCATTTTGACACAAAACGCACTTTTGTCGTAACCAAGGCTTGTTGGCGACTTCCAACACAAAATCACGTCTGCATCCATCTTCACTTCATGAGACATCCTTTGCAGCATGCAGGAACCCACTGGCATCTTCCTAGGGTGCATGCCTGCAGTCTTTGTCCAACCAATGACTCGTCTTTTGCACCCTCTTCTGAGTTGGCAGGGGCTCCTGCCCTTCCTGGAACTTCTTTCAAATTCTGAACTTGGTCCCTTTCTTTCGCAGGTCTTCAGGTCCAGGAATCCAGCAGTTGTTGTTTGCAGACTTGGTTCGTTACTGCAAAATACCAATCACGAGGTGTAGTGTGACCTTAGGAAACTTGCAATACTTTATTTCTTCTTTTCTCTGCTCTGGGGTAATTTACTTACCTTTACTGTATTCTTAAGCTCCGAGCGATTCTGTACGCACTACAATTGTCTGGGGAGGAATTAGTGATTCGCATTCCACTTTCTTAGTATATGGTTTGTGTTGCCCCTAGACCTATTTTCTCCCATTGAATTCTATAGCATTTCCTATTGTTTTCACTGTTCTATGACTATTTGCTTGTTTAATTTTGGCGTCTAGTCTAGATATTGTGTATAATACTTACCTCCCGAAGGAGTATGGCCTCTAAGATATTTTTGGTACAGTGTCACCCAAATAAATACCTTTATTTTTGGTAACACTGAGTATTGTCTTTACTTGCGTATAAGTACTGTGTAACTTCAAGTGGTACTGCATGAGCTTTGCATGTCTCCTAGTTCAGCCTAAGCTGCTCTGCTATAGTTTCCTCCATAAGCCTAAGCTGCTAGAACACTACTACTTCACTAATAAGAGATAACTGGACCTGGTTTAAGGTTGTAAGTATCCACTACAAACCAGGCCACCCTCCTACAGTAGGGTTCTGGTAGACAGCTTGGAATGCAGAATGCACTTGCCCCAAATCCAAACCACTTCATCAGAGCTCATAAGTAACTTCAGGCTACCTGATCAAAAGCTTTTTCAGCATCTAACAAGACCAGGGCCATAGGTTCTTCTAAGACCCTGGTCGTGCCAGAGTGTAATTATTCAACAGTTGTCCCTCCGAGCAGTGTCTTCAATAAGTAGGGCTTCAACCTTCTCAAAATCCCCCACCAGCTTTCCCAGACATTATCTCTCATTCTTCGGATACTCACTACAAAGCAGGCCAGCCTCCTACAGCATGAATATGATATTATATATTTTAATGGACCTGATTCACAAAACTTCACTTTGTAATTTGTGAAGCAATCCAACAATAGTACTACTCACATGCAACAATACAAAATAGAGTTAACAAATCTACTGTTGAGCGAAGTCCACCTCTGCTTCTTCTATGTTTTCTGTGTTGAGACCTCTTCATATGTAGGTGTACGTTTTAGCAGTAAGTGTAGGAGGGCCTAGGGGAGTGATGAGGAGTATCTACTATTAAATGGGAGGGAGTTGGGGAAACTAAGGAGAGGTTTGTGGGGGGATTTGTGGCCATAGGGCACTGGGTGGCCACAGGGGGCTGTTTGCAAAGCCTGGCCAGAGGCCAGACTCTGGCGTTAGCCCCCTGGTGCACATGGCTTTACACAGCAGAGGATTGGGGATCCATGGAGGATCAGCGAAGAGCCTCCATTCAACTTTCCGCTGTACAAAGACTACGCACAATAGGGTGTTGCATGGCCGTTGGTAGGTGGAGGCACATGGGTGATGAGCACTTGGCCTGGTTATGGAGGATGGGCACCGGAAGAGGTTGTGAGTGCAAAAGGAGTTAGGGACTGGGCCTGGACAGAGGCCAGTGAGGCCCCCAGTAAGGCAATACATTACAAGTACTGGTACTGTGGTATCAAGAAAACATATTAAAAAATAAAATGAGAAGGGTGTGGTTATAGACCACACCCTACGGTCAATCGCTATTGTATAGGCCATCAGCATTGCAGTGGTGGGTTGGATGCCTGCATTTGGTTTGGGTGGTGGGCTAAACCAATGCTGCGTATACACACAGCTGAAAGTGCCCCCCTTGGGATGGCTGGGTGAGGGGCCTGGCTAGAGGGTAGGCCAGGCGGTATGCCCCCCACCCCCCACTTACAGCGAAAGGCTATTCGCAGTGAGCAGGGGTTGGCTGCAAGTTGTCCGAGGATGTTGGACATATGTTTATCTTTTAGTATGATCAAAAAACACTGAGATGCAATGAAAAAAAAAAGGTTAAGAAGACGTTACAGTGAGGGGTGGAAATAAGATCTCACCTTACAATAGAAAAACAGAAGTTCACTGAAAAAAAGAGGTCAAAGTGACGGTCTACTTGTTTTTTACACCACTTTCTTCACAGCCCACGTGGGACTATGTCCCCTAGTCCTCTTTCCCTTGGTGGTGAAGTGGAGGAGGAGCTTCCCACAAACAAAGCCACAGCACTTAAAAGCAGCTTGATTTTCCTGCAGTGCTAGACCAGCTACTTGTTTATGCACCACTTTCCTCACTGCCCAAGGTTGGATGACATCCTCCAGCCGTCTTTGCTTCGGTGATGAGGAGGGGCTGTCCACAAATGACATCACCATGCTTAAAAGAGCCTTGACTTTCCCACGGTGCGGGACACAATACATGTTTTTGCATCACTTTCCTCACAGCTGGGGTAGGACTACTTTCCCCAGCCATCTCTGCTTTGGTGTTGAGGAGGAGGAGAGGCCGCCCACATGTGAAGCAAAGCGCATAAAAGCACCTTGACTTCCATGCAGCATGGGATGCACTACTTAATTTTGCACCACTTCCTCACAGCTGGGATGCGACTACTCCCGCCAGCCCTCTTTGCTTCTGTGGTGAGGAGGAGCCACTTACAAATGATGCTGCAGCGCTTAAAAGTGCCTTGACTTTGTCACATCCTGGGACACGCGTAGAGACCGGGCCAAGAGCCGCTCTGTCTGCACCCATCCAAGCCCAGACGAGGCTGGGCTGGGTCCACTCTTTTGGCTTTTACTTTTTAACATTGCCCACTTCCAAGACCCGGGGTTAACCCACTACATCAATAATGAATATCCTGTCAAGCGCCAGAGGTGCGATTGACAGAGTTTACCTCAGTTGAGGCAAGACTGGGGGCATGTCATGGGACATCAGCCGGCATGTAAGTGTTTTACCTCCACCCGATTTGACCCACAGTGATAGGAGCTCTAAGGGTACGACAACGGGCACAGTGACCCATGGGAGTGTGCCAGTTAACATTGAGGACATTGGGCCTCATTATGACCCTCACAGTGGCGGTCGGACTGCCATCAATGCGGTCAGTTTATCGTTCCCATCTTCAAGAAATGTAATCGCTCTAACCCTGCTTGCTACCAACCTATGTCTTTACTTGACTCACTGCTGGAAGTTACAGGGAAAATTGTATTGAGCCGACTTTAAGAATGGACTGAAGCCTCCAATGTTCGCTCAGTGAAGTGCAGTTTTCTCAGAAGGCAGGGAACAATTGAGCAGGGGCTTAACCTCAACTTGATTATTGGTAAATATACCATAATGAAAAATGGTCAGCTATATCTTGCTTTTGTTGACTTGTTGTGTGCATTTTACTGTGTCCTTCACGGCCAACTGTGGGCAATTCTATCTGAGCTTGGGGTGGACCCACGCGTAATTGCCCTTATTAGAGAAATTTACTTCAGGGGAAGGGCTAGGTGCTTTTTGGCCATGATGGTGAATGTTGTAATCTCGAAAAAGGGGTCGGATAGGGTTGTGGTTAGTGCCTTTGTTGTTTAGCCTATACATTGACAGCTTAAACGCTATATTAAGTAAAAACTGTAAAGATATTTCCCAAATCGACATAGACCCATACCTTCTCTGCTTTACCCTGATGATGCTGTCTTTATCTGCTGTAAGCTCATGGGAGTATTTGACATACTCACCTGTTTTATTGACCACATGTCTGACCTTGGTTTGATAGTTCACAAACATAAGACTTTTGTCATGAAATGTGGGAGAAAAACTAGGAAGTGCTGAAACTTTACTTCTGGCGACACCAAGCTATGTTTTGCCCCAACAGTCTCCTTTTGGGTATTTCATTCAATGAACAGGGCACTTGGTCCTCAGCTCTGAATAACAGGAAAGTGCATTTCAACAAGTCTGTGACCACTCTTTTTTTAAACGTTCCCACTAAACTAGGGCACAAACCTGTGAGGGAGATGCTTAGACACACATTGTGCATTGTAGAGTGTGTTCCTATACGGAGCTCATACTTGGGGCTGTTCGAAAGCTTATCATTTTCAGACGGATAAGCATGCCTTTTTTAAGAAACTTCTCTGTGCTCCTAAAAGCAGTTACACCTTTGTATGCCATCCTGATGAAAATTTAGTAAATTCTACTAAGGCACAAAGTATGTACTTCCAAATCCACTGTTTTAAATCAATCGCTTATTAATGGCTGTTGTAAGCTGATCAGTTTGCTTCTTATACCCTGGTTTACATTTGTTAAGCAGTTTTTATCAGACATTGGCCGTGTAGAGTATTTTACCTCTCCCCGAGTATTACACAATGTCAGTAGAAACAACCTAAACAAAAAATGTTTACTTACTTGAAGACTGAAGGCTGACCCTGTCTACAATAAAACCCAGTGTAATCAAAAAACAGTTGCTTCTTGTAACTAACAGGGTGCAACCTTATCTTAGTCTTGTGCAGAACGGCCAGCACAGGTTTGTACTAACCCATTTTAGATTAGACATCTTCCATTGTCTAGTTAGCGTTCCGGCAATTAATGATCGGTCACATGTTTTGATTAATTGCATCTGTGGTAATGAATCTAGCCAAAGTACCTTCAACATAATTTTCTTCTGTAAATTTTATGATGCCCCTCAGACATTTTATATTGCCTATCCTTCATGAATTAAATTTCAAGCAGTCGCCCTGCCCTACTGTTTTACAGTAATTTTCTTCTGCTTAGATTTGTTGTAGGATATCATTTTTCTATGCTCTGTGATGCGTATAATGAGAACACTAGCCATTCAGTAATGGTGTGTCTGTGTGCTTTTAAATTATTTAACTGATATTATTGTACTTATGTATTTGGACAGGCACTTTATATTTGTATTGTATGGTTTCATGTTTTATATGAAAATTGAATAAAACAGACATTGACTAACTGACTTTATAATTAGGCGCTGAAACAAGGTAAGAACTAATGTTTAAAAATTAAAAAACACTGATTCACCAGTTATAATTGAGTGAACTAATGATAAAATGTACCTCACCATGCACTGCTTAAGACCTTGCATACTACATCCCTCATTAGGATAAATGAAATCATTGATATCAGGGATGACTCTCAAACGACATCATTGATGACATGATTGATACCACTAGTCACATTACTCTATAAATTCATAGATAATTTTTAAATAGGAAAGTTTTTAGTAAAGGTCCTCTGGTCATATACGCCATGGAGTTACTGTGTGTATACATGTGGGTGCATAGTATGTCGTAAGTCTTGGAGGCAAGTGTGGTAGTGAAAGTTGAAATTTATATGGCGCACCCTTTACAAACCAGTACATTTTGCTGTGTAAGTAGTACACCACCTCAAGCAAATTAAATACTGAGAGCGCCTGTTGTGGGTTGCAGAGGCATATTTTAAGTTAGATTGCGGCTTAAAGTCAAAGCCTGTAGCAAAGATCTGTAATAAAAGCCAAATCCTCTCTTGATATTAGATTTTCAGCTAGTGGATATCTGAGCACATGCCTATGTTAAATAATTCTAATTCTGTGCCATAGACACATTTTATGTAGCAATGTTGTTTAAAAGGTTTGGATGCTTATTTTCAGCACTTTGCTGAAGAATCAGAGGCATTGCAGATTATTAACTAATTGTAGAATGTAGAGGCTACCCACTTAGAGGTGGTTTATCTCACACTACAGTCGTTAGCATGGCTCTGAAGTTGTATGCAATTCTGCTTATCTCAGGAATGTGTGTAGTGTATTTTACCAAACTATAGAGGGTTGTCCATAAGGCATGGCAGATGGTGTCTTATCAGTGGAAAATGCATACCTGTTAACTTCTTGACTTAAGATAGTGAATCATGTGATCATGTAGAGGTGACTAGAGTACAAACTCTCTTTTTTGGAGAGTGTTTGAGGTTTACAAAAAGGGTGACTTCATTATAGTTAAATTAAAGTATGAAAACCTGTACAAAAAGGTTAATCTACCTCGACTCCCTCTTGGAGAACTTTGCACCAGTTTGTCAAGCAGGGACCAGGAAAAAGGGGGCTCCGAAAGGCACAATTTGTCAAATTAATTCTAGTAGGAAACATTACTCTCCAATATAGAAAAAAATGGCTGAATGGAATTACATCAAATTTGTCTAAAAATTTAGTAGTTTACTAAAAGTATCTTTTTGTCATTTGTGTAAATCCATTTTCAAAATGTTTGCATTTCAACAGGTGCTTAGGTTGTTCTGGAAGGAATTAAAATATTAAGTATATCTGGATGTGTGGTCCCCCAGGAAGCCCATGGGTTTAAAAATAAATAAATAAATAAGAACATCCGATTGGCTAAGGGGAGCTTTTTCTGCCCTCGCCTGTTTTGAAACTGAGGAGTATAATTGGCTGCTGGAACCTGGAGGGAAGTATTGCAGCTGCCTTTACAGGACTTGTGGAATTAATCCCTGTGTACTTAAAATGTTTTAAAATAGGGTGGCATATTTGTTGGGGGCTCCCAGAGGTACCCAGAGGGCCAACATCTTGATGTGTATATATATATATATATATATATTTTTTTTTTCATGCTTTAGGTTCCACAGTTTATTTGCTGAGCCAAATGTGACCCCCTCTGTGAGGTACTGTGTACTCCAGTGGGAGTAGCCAATTGAACCTCACCCCTAGATTACTTCCCCAACAAAGCTTATACAGTTACAATGTACAATGGGGGTGAACCTTGGGCAGCAGGTACTGCAGGAGTACAGTGGCAACCTAAAAAAAATAAAAAGTTGGGTGTCTGAGCAGGTGTAGGAAAGTACAATCTTTCTTGGCATGTTACCCCAAATTTCTGCCTGTTTGTCAGTATGTTTTGCTTGTCTCACTGGGATCCTGCTAGCCAGGACCACAGTGCTCAGAGTTTGTGGCCTGTGTGTGTTGTCCGTATGCTTAAATGTGTCACTGAAGTTCTGCTCACCAGAACACCTGTGTGTATGCTCTCTCTACTTAGCAAATTTATCACTACACTTTAGTGAATACATATTCCAATTCTAATTGGCGCACTGGATCCCCTCTTATAAGTCCCTAGTATATGGTACCCAGGGCATTGGAATTCCAGGATACCCCTATGGGCTGCAGCATTTCTTTAGCCACCCATAAGGAGCTCATACAAACCTTTCATCAGGCTGCAGCCTGAGTTAAATAGTGCACACACTATTTCACAACCATTTTCAATGCACTTACGTAACTTATAAGTCACCTATATGTCTAACCTTCATTTATGGAAGTCTGGGTGCTAAGTGTGTGTGCGGGCACCCTTGCACTAGCAAAGGTGCCCCCACGTGGTCCAGGGCCAATTCCCCGGACTTCGTGAGTGTGGGGATACCATTATAAGCTTGCACTACATCTATGTCAATACATATATGTAGCTTCACAATGGTAACTCTGAATATGGCCATGTGAGGTGTCTAAGATCATGGAATTACCCATCAACCAAAATCTGGTATTGGGTGGTGTAGGAAGGTAGCCTCTTTCTAGCCTTGTTACCCCCACTTTTGGAATGTTTGTGAGTATATGTCAGGGTGTTTTTACTGTCTCACTGGGATCCTGCTAGTCAGGGCCCAGTGCTCATAGTGAAAACCCTATGTTGTCAGTGTGTTTGATATGTGTTGCTGGGATCCTGCAATCCAGGACCCCAGTGCTCATAAGTGTGTGGCTATATGTGTTCCCTGTGGTGCCTAACTGTATCACTGAGGCTCTGCTAACAAGAACCTCAGTGTTTATGCTGTCTCTGCTTTTGAAATTGTCACTGCGGGCTAGTGACAAATTTTACCAATTCTCATTGGCACACTGGAACACCCTTATAATTCCCTTGTATATGGTACCTAGGTACCCAGGGTATTGGGGTTCCAGGAAATCCCTATGGGCTGCAGCATTTCTTTTGCCACCTATAGGGAGCTCAGACAATTCTTACACAGGACTGCCACTGCAGGCTGAGTGAAATAACATCCACGTTATTTCACAGCCATTTTTCACTGCACAGAAGTAACTTATAAGTCACCTATATGTCTAACCCTCACTTGGTGAAGGTTAGGTGCCAAGTTACTTAGTGTGTGGGCACCCTGGCACTAGCCAAGGTGCCCCCACATTGTTCAGGGCAAATTCCCCAAACTTTGTGAGTGTGAGGACACCGTTATACGTGAGCAATACATATAGGTCATTTACCTATGTGTAGCGTCACAATGGTAACTCCGAACATGGCCATGTAACATGTCTAGGATCATGGAATTGTCACCCGATACCATTCTGGTGTTGGGGGGACAATTCCATGCATCCCCGGGTCTCTAGCACAGAACCCGGGTACTGCCAAACTGCCTTTCTGGGGTCTCCACTGCAGCTACCGCTGCTGCCAACCCCTCAGACAGGCTTCTGCCCCCCTGGAGCCTGGTCCCAGGAAGGCAGAACAATAGATTTCCTCTGAGAGACGGTGTTACACCCTCTCCCTTTGGAAATAGGTGTGAAGGGCTGGGGAGGAGTAGCCTCCCCCAGCCTCTGGAAGTGCTTTGATGGGCACAGATAGTGCCCTCTCTGCATAAGCAGTCTACACCGGTTCAGGGATCCCCCAGCCCTGCTCTGGCACGAAACTGGACAAAGGAAAAGGGAGTGACCACTGTCCCCTGTCCTGCACCTCCCAGGGGAGGTGCCCAGAGTTCCTCCAGTGTGTCCCAGACCTCTGCCATCTTGGATACAGAGGTGTTGGGGCACAATGGACAGCTCTGAGTGGCCAGTGCCAGCAGGTGATGTCAGAGACCCCTCCTGATAGGTGCTTACCTTTCTCAGTAGCCAGTCCTCCTTTGTGGACTATTTAGGGTCTCTCCTCTGGGCTATTCCTCAGATAACGAATGCAAGAGCTCACCAGAGTTCTTCTTCACTTCCCTCTTCGACTTCTGCCAAGGATCGCCTGCTGACTGCTCCAGGACGCCTGAAAAACCACAACAAAGTAGCAAGAAGACTACCAGCAACATTGTAGCACCTCATCCTGCCAGCTTTCTCAACTGTTTTCCGGTGGTGCATTCTCTGATGGCTGTCTGCCTTCACCCTGCACTGGAAGCCAAGAAGAAATCTCCAGTGGGTCGACGGAATCTTCCCCCTGTTAACGCAGGCTCCAAACTTCTGCATCACTAGTCCTCTGGGTCCCCTCTCATCCTGACGGGTGTGGTCCCTGGAACACAGGAGCTGGGTCGAAGTGTCTCCCACAGTCCAGTGGCCCTTATGTCCAAATTTGGTGGAGGTAGGTCCTTGCCTCCCCACACCAGACAGTAATCCTGTGATCTGCAGCTGCTCGGGCTTCTGTGCACTTTTCGAAGACTTCCTTTGTGCACAGCATAGCCCAGGTCCCCAGCACTCTGTCCTGCATTGCCCAACTCGCTGAGTTGGACTCTGACGTTGTGGGACCCTCCTTTGTGACTGAGTCGACACCTGTCCTCAGGTCTTCTAAGTTCCTGTTCCAGTACTTCTGTGGGTGCTGCCTGCTTCTGCGGCGGCTCTCTGAGTTGCTGAGTGCCCCCTCTGTCTCCTCCTCCAAGGGGTGACCTTCTGGTCCTTCCTGGGCCATAGCAGCCCCCAAAATCATCAACTGCGACAAGGCTTGTTTGCGGTATTTTAGCGTGGAACAACTCTGCATCCTCCAGCACGCCGTGGGACATCTTCTGACCAAAGGAGAAGTTCCTGGCACCTTCCGTTGTTGCAGAATCTTCAGCTTCTTCCACCCGGTGGCAGCCCTTTTGCACCTTCATCCGGGGTTTAGTGGGCTCCTGTCCCCTCCTGGACACTTGCGTGACTCTTGGACTTGGTCCCCTTCCTTCACAGGTCCTCAGGTCGAGGAATACATCTTCAGTGTTTTGCTGGTGGTGGTTGTTCTTGCAGAATCCCCTATCTCGACTTTACTGTCTTTCTGGGGTTGTAGGGTAACTTTACTCCTACTTTTCAGGGTCTTGGGGTGGGGTATCTTGGACACCCTTAGTGTTTTCTAACAGTCCCAGTGACCCTCTACAACCTACACTAGGCCTGGGGTCCATGCGTGGTTCGCATTCCACTTTTGGAGCATATGGTTTGTGTTGCCCCTAGGCCTATTTCTACCTGTTGCATTCTATTGTGATTCTACATTGTTTGCACTACTTTTCTAACTGTTACTTTCCTGATTTTGGTTTGTGGACATATAATTTGTGTATATTACTTACCTCCTAAGGGAGTGTATCCTCTGAGATACTTTTGGCATATTGTCACTAAAATAAAGTACCTTTATTTTTAGTAACTCTGAGTAGTGTGCTTTCTTATGATATAGTGCTATATGACATAAGTGGTATAGTAGGAGCTTTGCATGTCTCCTAGTTCAGCCTAAGCTGCTCTGCTATAGCTACCCCTATCATCCTAAGCTGCTAGAACACCTCTATTCTACTAATAAGGGATAACTGGACCTGGCACAAGGTGTAAGTACCACAAGGTACCCACTATAAGCCAGGCCAGCCTTGTACAGGTGGCCATTCCCATGCACCCTGGGGGCTCCACCATGGACCCCTGTACTGCCAAACCAGCTCTCTGAGGTTTCCACTGCAGCCCCAGCTGCTGCCACTTCAGACAGGTTTCTGCCCTCCTGGGGACTGGGCAGCTCAATCCCACGAAGGCAGAACAATGCTTGTCCTTTAGGAGGAGGGTGTTACATCCTCTCCCTTTGGAAATAGGCGTTACAGGCTTGGGAGAAATAGCCTCCCAGAGCCTCTGGAAATGCTTTGAAGGGCACAAATGGTGCCTTCCTTGCATAATCCAGTCTACACCGGTTCAGGGACCCCCAGTCCCTGCTGTGGCGTGAAAGTGGACAAGGGAAAGGAGAGTGACTACTCCCCTGTCCATCACCACCCCAGGGGTGGTGCCCAGAGCGCCTCCAGAGTGTCCCTGGCATTAGCCATCTTGGATTCCAAGATGTGGGGACCCTCTGGAGACTTCTGAGTGGCCGGTGACGTCAGAGACCCCCTCCTGATAGGTTGATACCTGGGTAGGTAGCCAATCTCCCTCTCAGGGCTATTTAGGGTCCCACCTCTGGGTGTTTCCTCAGATTCGGTTTGCAAGATTCCTCCAGGACTCTTGTGCATTCTCTGCTTCAGCTTCTGACCATCGGATCAACTGCAGACTGCCCCAGGAACCGCTGTAACTGCAACAAAGTGTCCAGGACGACTCCTGTGACCTGCAACTTCAGCTTTAGACAGAATTTGAAACAGTTTCCAAGGTGTGCACGCTCTGAGGACTACCTGTCCTCATCTCGCACCAGAAGAACCGAAGGAATCTCCTGTGGCATGATGGAGTCACTTCCCTGTTTCTGCAGGCACCCTTCTGCGACGACAACTGGTACTCTGGGACTCCTCTCCTGAAGACGAGTGTGCTCCCTGGAACACAGGTGGTGGACCAAAGTGACCCAGACTGTCCAAAGGTCCAGCTGTCCAAATCTGATGGAGGTAAGAGCTTGCCTCCCTGTGCTGAGACAGTACCCCTGTGCTCCGTGTCTTCTGCAGCTCCTTGGACTTCTGTGCACTTCTTCCAAGAATCCTTTGTTCACAGCATAGCCCCGGGCCCCCAGCACTCCATCCTGCGACGCACAGCTTCCTGAGTTGTTCTCCGCTGGTGTGGGACCTTCCAGTGTAGTGGTGCAACAACCGCACTTTGCATTTTCTTTGTCCCCATGTTCTGGGACTCCCATGGGTGCTGCCTGGTCTTCTCAGGGCTCACTGAAGTGCTGAGAGGACCCCTTTGTCTCCTTATTCCGAGTTGAGACCCCCAGGTGCCTCCTGAGTCCAGGCAGCTCCTTTTTGACGCAAACCGCTTACTTGCTTGAACCAAAGCTTGTTGATGGAATCCGCAAACGCAAACAGCCTGCATCCAACAACTCGACGTGGAACATCTCCTGACCAAGCAGGAACCCGCAGCCATCTTCTTTGGTGCTCTTCTGAACTTCTCTTTTGACTGGAGAATCCACTTTTGCACCTTCTTCTAGGTTGGCAGGGGCTCCTGTCCTTCCTGGACTCTTCTTCGACTTCTGGACTTCGTCTCCTCTCTCCACAGGTCTTCCGGTCTGGGAATCCATTGTTTGTTGCTTGCAGTCTTGCTTGGTTCTTGCAAAATCCTCTATCATGACTTGTAGTGTGTTCTGAGGAAACTTGCTTTACTTTACTTCTGATGGGAAGACCCCTAACAAGGAATTTCTCTTGAGTCTCCTCTTGCAAGATGACCAGGAGCATCCTACTGGTCAGAAGCAATCAGAAAGGGAGGTAGAGGGAGATTCCTCTCCGGTAGATTCAGGAGATGGTCCTGAAGATCTAGGGGAGCGTCCTCCCGCAGATCTTTCCCTTAACAAACCTATTGGTGTAGCTGGTAGTGGGAGGGGGGTCACACACAGGTAGGGCACCCTTCACACATAGAGGCCAGGTCACTAGAGTAACTGAAGTTAGGGAAGGGTCAACCTCTGCTCATTCCATGTAACTTCTGTATCAGAAGTGTCCCACACATCCACCCCTGAAGATCAATCCCTAGATAGGGAACTTAGAAATCTGAGGTTGGAAGAGGCCAGACTGAGGCTGCAAAAGCAACAGTTGGCCTTAGATAGGGAATCCTTAGCTGTGGAAAGTGAAAGACATGGTTGGGGTTAGCTCCCCAATAAGGATGAGCAGAAAAGCTCATACAGGGGGTGACAAGGACAGCAAGAAGAAGGATGGTAAGTCACATGACCAGGGAGGGGACTGTAGGAGGCTGGCCTGGGTTGTACTGGGTACCTTGGGTACTTACACCTTGTACCAGCTCCAGTTATCCCTTATTAGTAGATTAGTAGTGTTCTAGCAGCTTAGACTGATAGAGGTAGCTATAGCAGAGCAGCTTAGGCTGAACTAGGAGACATGCAATACAACTTATAGTTACACAGTACTCATACACAAATAAAGACAATGCTCAGTGTTACCAAAAATAAAGGTATTTATTTGGTTGACACAATACCAAAAATATCTTAGAGGCAATACTCCTTCTGGAGGTAAGTATTATACACAATATATACACTAGACACCAAATAAGGTAAGTAATTAGACATAGGATAGTGCAAACAATAGGAAATGCTGTAGAATGGAATGGGAGAAAATAGGTCTGGGGCAATACAAACCATATACTAAGAGTGGAATGCAACCATGAATTCCCCCATTGTAAAGTGTAATGTGTACAGAATCAATGGGAGAGTGAGAATACAGTAAAAGTAAGTAAATTACCCGCCCAGAAAAGCAGGAGGAAAGTACTGCAAGTTTCTTTAGGACACACTACACCTCGTGATTGGGATTTTGCAGTAACCAACCGACTCTGCATATAACTGTTGGATTCCTGGACCTGAAGACCTGCAAAAGAAGAGGACTAATTCCAGAAGTTGAAAGAAGTTCCAAGATGGGCAGGAGCCCCTGCCAACCCAGAAGAGGGTGCAAAAGAAGAGTCCCCGGTTGGATGAAGACTATAGGAATGCACCCTAGTTAGATACCAGCGGGTTCCTGCATGATGCAAAGGATGTCCCATGATGTGAAGATGGCTGGAGACGTGATTTCATGTTGGAAGTGGCCACCAAGCCTTGGTTACGACAAAAGTGCGTTTTGCATCAAAATGGCACTGGCTAGAACCAGGAGGAACCTGGGGGGCCTCAACTCTGAGTGAGGAGGAATAGGGGGGGTTCTCAACACTTTAGAGAGCCTTCAGGATACCGGACAGCAACCACGGGAGTCCTAGGACACGGGGACAAAGGAAGTGCAAAATGCAGTTGGTGCAGCACAACAAAGGAAGGTCCCACACCGCCGAAGAACAACTCAGTGAGTTGAGCGTCGCTGGATGGAGTGCTGGGGACCTGGGCCAGGCTGTGCACGAAGGAATTTTGCAAATAGTGCACAGAGGCCTCAGGAGGTGAAGAAGACACAGTACACAGGGGTACAGTCACTCTCAGGGAAGGCAAGGCCTTATCTCCTCCAAATTGCGTCAGCAGGACCTCAGGACAGTCTATGTAATGAGGTCCACGCTCTGTGTCCATAGGAGCATGCTTGTCGCTGTGAGGAGTCCGAGGGTACCGGTCATCATCTTGGAAGATGCCTGCGTGAGCAGGAGAGTGACTAAGTCACCCCACAGGAGATTTCTTTGGTCATTCTGGTGCAGGATGAAGACAGGGAGACTTCAGAGTGTGCACACTGTGGAATCTGTTGCAGTTGCTGGCTGGAGCTGAAGTTGCAGCGGAAAAGTATCCATTGTGGATACTTTGTTGCTGTTGCAGCGGTTGCTGGAGCATTCTGCGGTTAATCAGAGGTCAGAGGATGAAGTAGTAGTTACAGAGCATTCCTGACGGAAACTTGCAAGCAGAATCTGAAGAAAACCCGCAGAAGAGACCCTAAATAGCCCTGAGAGGGGAATTGGCTACCTTATTAGGTAAGGACCTATCAGGAGGGGTCTCTGACGTCACCTGCTGGCACTGGCCACTCTGAGCCCTCCAGAGTGGCCCCATACCTTTCAAAGCAAGATGGCTGAAGTCTGGGACACACTGGAGGCGCTCTGGGAACCACCAATAGGGTGGTGATGGACAGGGGAGTGGTCACTCCCCTTTCCTTTGACCAGTTTCGTGCCAGAGAAGGGGGGGCAAGGGGCCCCTGATCTGGTGTAGACTGGCTTATGCAAGGAGGTGCCCCCAGGATGCATGGAATTGGCTCCCCAATACCAGATTTGGGGGGACAATTCCATGATCTTAGACATGTTACATGGCCATATTCGGAGTTACCATTGTGAATCTGCATATAGGTATTAACCTATATGTAGTGCACACGTGTAATGGCATCCCTGCACTCACAAAGTCCCGGGAAATGGCCCTGAACTGCGTGGGGGCACCTTTGCTAGTGCAAGGGTGCCCTCACACTTAGTAAATTTGCACCTAACCCTCAGCAAGTGAAGGTTAGACATATAGGTGACTTATAAGTTACTTAAGTGCATTGAAAATTGCTGTGAAATAACGTGTGTGTTATTTCACGCAGGCTGCAATGGCAGGCCTGTGCAAGAGTTTGTCCGAGCTCCCTATGGGTGACAAAATAAATGCTGCAGCTTATATGGATCTCCTGGAACCCCAATACCCTGGGTATCTAGGTACCATATACTAGGGAATTATAAGGGAGGTCCAGTGTGCCAATTGAAATTGGTAAATTAAGTCACTAGCCTACAGTGACCAATTTAAAAGCAGAGAGAGCATAAGCACTGAGGTTCTGGTTAGCAGAGCCTCAGTGACACAGTCAAGCACTACTGACAACACATACATTAGGCCACAAACTATGAGCACTGGGTTCCTGGCTAGCCGTATCCCAGTGAGACGGGCAAAACAGACTGACATATAGGTTTGTATCTATGAGCACTGGGGTCCTGGCTAGCAGGATCCCAGTGACCTAGCAAAAACACACTGACACACTCGCAATCAGGCCATACATGGGGCTAACCATGCTAGAAGGAGGCTACTTTCTCACAGGGACAAAGATAAAAAGTCATCAGAGTCTTCATCAGGCCCATAAAAATCCTCTGGGGGTGGGTGGTCCAAATCCTCTTCTAATCATCAGAAAAAAAAGCCTTGGTGTTATTTGTGTATGATCAAAGGCCATTAGGCAAGTGACCCCACTTGTCCCGAGAGAAACACCAAGCCTCCCACCACCACAACCCCCACTGCTTCCACTAGTGCACATAGTAATGGCAGTGGTCATGGGAACAATTCTACAAATAGAAAAACAAGGGGTGAAGCTGGGCTCACTTTTGGTAATGTAGTGGGGGTTGGTCTAGTTAGGCAGATCACTGAGGATGTTTTAGTCTCTGAAGGTGGCATTGACCTTGCCACCTTAGTTGCTTGTCCCCTTAATATGGATAAGAACAGGCAACTTCCCCTAATAAATGGTGTTCATGTTAAGGCCTACAGGGACACAGGTGCCAGTGTCACTATGGCGATGGAAAAACTGGTTGGCCCTGAGCAACACCTACTTGGTCATCAGTACCAAGTTACTGAGGCCCATAACAATACTGTAAGCCACCTGTAGTGTGGTCAGTTTTATGTATCCTTTGCGCATTAGCTTCAGGCTTTAGGCCTGTGTGCATTTTGCCCTGGATGTATTTTATTCCTTTGCTCGCAGCTTAGAGCCTCTGTGCACTTTGCTCTAAATTCTTTTTATTCAGCTTCGTACTGTTATTTTTCAAATAACCAGTTCTACGGTCTTGTTTTATTTTTTATATCACACTGTTTAGCCTACTTCAGCACTGGAGTTCTCAATAACACATTCCTGTTCACTCTGTGCTTCAGTCAAGGATACAGTCTGGTACATTGCCGATAGACGTGGTAGGAGTTTAGTCTTTGGCATTCCTGTGTAGGGACATTTTGTCATCACGTTGACATGTTAGTTATAAAAACACTTCCTTGTCCCAATACATGCAAGAGGGAGATTCCGACCAGGGAACCACAACTAGACGCTGACTGCCTCGTTGCAGATGCTGCACAAGATCACAAGCCTTTGCTCCGGTATGAGGGTTGATGTCTTCCCAGGGATTCCGAAAGGCAAGTTAGAAGCTTAACATGCTGTGCTCGAAATAGAACTAGCTGAGAGAGAGTAGAAATTGTTAAACACCATGATAGCGTTATTCTTATGTTTCACTCTCCTCGTGACTATTTCAATCCTACTGTGTTGTATGGTTCTGGTTATTGCGGCTCACGCCTTAATATCTAAAATGCAGTCGTTTTATTAAAACATATATAAAACTTACACTGCCTCTGTCATTTGTATATGAGATCATATTGTAAATGAGAGAGTTGGTTTGGATCTGAATGACCACGACTTCCCTGAGAAGTTCCAATGATGTCATGCGCTCGGCTGCCTAATCATCTCTTAATTTTTGGAGAAATGAGGCACTGCTAATTAGCCGGAGCAAAACTGGGTTTAGGGTGACAGAGGTCCTTCCAAGTGGGTCCGACTCAGTCCCCCACACTGAACGATCCTGCTGCCTAGAAATCCAGTAGTCTCATTTAGGATAATGAGAGCCCACGCGACACACCCATGGCTGTTGTGAATCTCAACTGGAGGTGTGGGGTTAAGGTTGTGGTATCCACTGACTTACCTGCAGTGTCAATTGGACAGTGATTTGGAAACTTCAGCTTGGGCTGAAGTGGAGTTGGAGGCCCATGCAGTAAAGCTGGGCATTCCAGGGCATATATGTGCTCTTAGCAGGGCTCAGGCCAAGACGCAAAGAGGACATGAAAACTATGATCCTGGAACAATGGACCAAGTACTCCCAAAAACTAGGGGCTGAAAGGGCAAACCCTCGTCCACTATCCCTCCCTCTCCAGAAGATTCCCCTTTTGATGAAGAGGAGTCAATGCCCTGTGCAGAACCTACACCAGAAGAGCTTCAAGCTGACACAGATGAGCTCTTGGGTGCGGGGGGGCTGCCAGGGAGGCACAGCAGACCTGTCCCACACTAGAGGGTTGAAGACAGCAAGCTGTCAAGAAGCAAAATGGGGATATTAGTGACTCACACAGAGTTTACTGAGAGAACAATCTCCTTTATACTGAGGCAAGGGACCCTAAACCTGGTGCTACCAGGAGACTGGTCATTCCCTTGCAGTACAGGGAATTCTTCCTAACTCTGGCGCCTGATATTCCCTTTGCTGGACATCTGGGGCAAAGCAAAACCTGGGACAGACTTGTCCCTCACTTTCACTGGCCTCATATGTAAGAGGACACAAAAGAGCTTTATCGCTCTTGTGTGACTTGCCAAGCCAGTGGCAAGACTGGTGGCACCTTAACGTTCCCCTTAATCCCACTGTTACCCCAGCTTTTGGCCTGTTTGTGAGTACATGTCAGTATGTTTTTACTGTCTCACTGGGATCCTACTAGCCAGGACCCCAGTGCTCATAGTTGTGGCCTGAATGTGTGTTCCCTGTGTGGTGCCTAACTGTGTCACTGAGGCTCTGCTAATCAGAACCTCGGGGATTATGCTCTCTCTGCCATTAAAATTGTCACTGCAGGCTAGTGACCATTTTTACCAATTCTAATTGGCACATTGGAACACCCTTATAATTCCCTAGTATATGGTACCTAGGTACCCAGGGTATTGGGGTTCCAGGAGATCCCTATAGGCTGCAGCATTTCCTTTGCCACCCATAGGGAGCTCAGACAATTCTTACACAGGTCTGCCACTGCAGCCTGAGTGAAATAACGTCCACGTTATTTCACAGCCATTTTACACTGCACTTAGGTAACTTATAAGTCACCTATATGTCTAACCCTCACTTAGTAACTTTGCACCTAACCTTCACTAAGTGTGAGGGCACCCTGGCACTAGCCAAGGTACCCCCACATAGTTCAGGGCAATTTCCCCGGACTTTGTGAGTGCGAGGACACCATTATACGCGTGTACTACATATAGGTCAATACCTATATGTAGCTTCACAATGCTAACTCGGAATTTGGCCATGTAACATGTCTAAGATCATGGAATTGTCCCCCCCCCCCCATGCCAAATCTGGTATTTGAGGTGCCAATCCCATGCATCCCCGGGGCTCCAGCATGGACCCCAGGTACTGCCAAACCAGCCCTCTGGGGTTTTCACTGCAGCTACTGCTGCTGCCAACCCACAGACCGGCTTCTGCCCTCCTGGGGTCTAGGTAGCCCAGTCCCAGGAAGGCAGAACAAAGAATTTCCTCTGAGAGGGTGTTACACCCTCTCCCTTTGGAAATAGGTGTGAAGGGCTGGGTAAGAGTAGCCTCCTCCAGCCACTGGAAATGCTTTGAAGGATGCAGATGGTGCCCTCCTTGCATAAACCAGTCTACACTGGTTCAGGGATTCCCCAGCCCCTGCTCTGGCGCGAAACTGGACAAAGGAAAGGGGAGTGACCACTCCTCTGTCCATCACCACCCCAGGGGTGGTGCCCAGAGCTCCTCCAGTGTATCCCAGACCTCTGCCATATTGAATGTGGAGGTGTGAGGGCACAATGAAGACCTCTGAGTGGCCAGTGCCAGCAGTTGACGTCAGAGACCCCTCCTGATAGGTGCTTACCTCTCTAGGTGGCCAATCCTCCTCTGAGGGCTACTTAGGGTCTCTCCTGTGGGTTTATCTTCAGATAACGAATGCAAGAGTTTACCAGAGTTCCTCTGCATCTCCCTCTTCGACTTCTGCCAAGGATCGACCACTGACTGCTCCAGGACGCCTGCAAAACTGCAACAAAGTAGCAAGATGACTACCAGCGACATTGTAGCGCCTAATCCTGCCGGCTTTCTCGACTGTTTCCTGGTGGTGCATGCTCTGGGGGATGTCTGCCTTCACCCTGCACTGGAAGGCAAGAAGAAATCTCCTGTGGGTTGACGGAGTCTTCCCCCTTCTACCGCAGGTACCAAACTTCTGCATCACCGGTCCTCTGGGTCCCCTCATCTTGACGAGCGTGGTCCCTGGAACACAGGAGCTGGATCCAAGTGACCCCGACAGTCCAGTGGTCCTTCTGTCCAACTTTGGTGGAGGTAAGTGCTTGCCTCCCCACGCCAGACAGTAATCCTGTGTACTGCGTGAACTGCAGCTGCTAGGGCTTCTGTGCACGGATTCCTTTGTGCACAGCCCAAGTCCCCAGCTCTCCGTCGTGCATTGCTCAACTCGCTGAGTTTTTTTTGTAAACAAAGTTTATTGCAATTTCGATCAACCAATGAGTAGGTAAACATAGTATAAGAGAATATACAGTGATCTACTTAGACTCTGAGATCAAGAGCTTTTTCAATCTACACATCTCTGCACTAACAGCAATCTGATGTTGCAACAACTACCCTACCCCCCCATCCCTCAACCTCCCCAACAGTGCCCCACCCCCCAGTGATGGTACTGGTAGCTTATCTGGACAGTTGTATTGTATGTAGCTGTGCTATGAAGGAGTCAACCCTCCGCTCACAGTGTGCAAGTGTTTACCCCGTCTAGTCCAACCGTAGGATCCTGCCCCGGGGTCATCTGTACTGGCACCAATGGATTGGGACTATTGGTAACTTCTCAAAACATCCAAACATCATTCAATCAGGGGACTGGACCTAATCGGCATTCCTCCTTAAAGGAGTCTAATATCGCGTCCCAACCTTGCGCCACCTCCAGGGGCCGCCAACCCCTTCTGGCCTCACTATGTAAAACAGCGCTCTCACACCCAGCCCACCTAGTTAGTTCTCTGGTCCATAGGGACAGTCTCGGCCCAACTGGATTCTTCCAGGACATCGCTATTTCCCTCTTGGCCAGTACGTAGGCCAAGTCCCGGAACCTGTTGGTTATTTTGTACTTAGCCGTGCGTGGAAACCAGCCAAGCAGACAATGCCCTATTGTGCAAGGGACTTCTCTTCCTATCGCTCCAGCCACCAGACGGCTCACCTCCGCCCAATACACCTCCGCCGTAGGGCAGCTCCAGAACATATGCCTAAATTCTGCCTTCTCTAGTCCGCACCTCGGGCAATTTACTCCTTCCACTTCAAAGTACCTGCTGATCCGCTCAGGGGTGAGATATGCCCTATGAAGTACATAAAAATTAATCAGCTTAAATCTGGCATTGCGAGTCATTTTGGGGAAGCCCCCCAGAATACGCTCCCAGTCCATATCGGATATAGTTGTGCCCAGGTCTACTTCCCATGACGATTTGAGTTGAGTCAAAGGTATGGTCCTATCCGCTTGAACCCTGCTGTAGAGATTAGAAAATGCCTTAAAGGTGCCAGAAGAAGTCGCCAAATATGTACAGGTTGTTTGTGTAGTGAGCTCTCCTGTCCGTGTCAGCCAGTGTTTCCTGATACTAGCCACTACTGAGCCATACAATAAGAAGTGTCCTCCCTGTAGACCGAATTGTGTCCGAAGGACTTCAGACGGCATCAGTGTCCCCTCCTTAAATAGTGCTCCTACCGTCTGTATCCCGGACTCCACCCAGGACTGGAGTCCTCCCCAGTCACCCCGATGGGGCAAAGCTCTTAGGGACAAGAGGGGTAGGTCAGGGGAGTAAGGGGCCTTTACTTTAAGTTTACGCAAAAAGCTCCTCCAACAGCACGCAAGGACTTTAAATTCAAGGGAATCATGCGTCCCAGTACCCGGACACCCCAACAACAGTTCGTATAATCTAGTCTCTGGGGGAGTAAATGCCTTTACCCCCAACCCTGTTGCTGCTCTGTTGGCTATCCATTGCGCCAACCACTGGAATTGCGCTGCCAAGTAGTAAGCCTCAAAGTCCGGGACTGCTAGGCCTCAGTCTGTGGACCGCCTCTGAAGTTTGGCCAGAGCCACTCGCTTCCGTCCACCCCCCCAGATAAAGGCTATGACCATGGATTCTAGTTCTGCAAATATGGCCTTAGGAATCCATACTGGCAGGACCGTGAAGTGATACAGAAGGCGAGGCAACACCACCATTTTAAGGATGGCTACCCTCCCCGCTACAGATAGAGGTAAGGTTTGCCAGAAAGCCATGTTGGAACGGAGGGAACGCAATGAGCCTCCAATATTGCGGTCTATTATATCCTGTGGGTCATGGAAAATCTTGACCCCCAAGTATGAGAGGCATCTTGGAACCCACTGGACATTTCCCAACTCTAATGGTGGGGCTACAGTAGCGTTCAAAGGAAACAGGCCGGTCTTGCCCCAATTCACCCGAAGACCAGAAAGCTCACCAAACTGCGAAAGTAACTGCTGGGTCCGGGGAAGGTCTCTGTGTACATCGTCTAAGAAGATCAACAGATCATCTGCATACAACGCTATTTGATGTCTTTTGCCCCCTGCCACTATGCCGGGACCCCCCCCCCCCCCCCCCCCCCCACCACCGCGCGCTGCGGCCGCTAATGGCTCCATAGCCAGTGCAAATAGCAGCGGCGATAGGGGACACCCCTGTCTGGTACCCCGCTCAACAACATAAGGTCTGGATATTATCCGTCCTGTCCGTACCCTAGCAGTGGGCTTAGTATACAACAATCTGACCCAGGCAATGTATTCAGGTCCGAAACGAAGGCGGGACATCACTGTATAAAGGAAGGCCCACTCCAAGCTATCAAAGGCCTTTTCTATATCGACTGCGAGCACTCCAGGGGCTGGGCTAGACGATTTTCGATCGTTCATGACCGCTATAAATCTGCGTATGTTATCCGCTGTGTTGCGCCCCGGGATGAACCCTGCCTGGTCAGTATGTATTAGTGTTGCCATGTGGGGGAGAAGCCTAGAGGCCAGAACCTTGCTGAGCATCTTGTAATCCAGGTTCAGCATGGATAAAGGTCTGTATGCCCCAGCTTCCGCAGGATTTTTCCCAGGTTTAAGCAAGGGCACTATTACCGCCTCCCTCGCTGTTGCCGGTAAAATTCCTCGGTCTCTGGCGGATTGATATAGAATCTCAAGCCTAGGAGCTAACAAATCTATATACGTGGCATAGAATTCGATAGGGAGACCATCTGTCCCCGGAGTCTTTCCCCTCGATAGTTCTCTAATGGCCCTCCGAATCTCTGGTTGTGTAATGGCTCCCTCAAGTTGTCGCAACATCTGGTGGTAGTGTCTGCAACTGCAGACTAGATACATAACTATCGGTGGGGTTACCGACAGGACGAAGAGTGCTTTTATATAATCGTTCGTAAAAGGACATGAGGTGAGATTTAATTTGCTCCTGCCCGTGAAGGGGATTTCCACACTCCGATATCATTTCCAGGATAGGGGATGTCTTATGCGTTTGCGATATTACCCAAGCTAACATCCGACCCGCTTTGTCTCTCTCCCCGTGTGCTCGTGTAATATAGTTTTGGTAGTCAAAGCATCGAAGACGCTCCACACAGTCAGCGACCGTTGCTCTAAGATAGTAGGTTGAAGGAGCGGACTTTCAGGCCTTTTTTTCTCCATCTCTCGCAGCTCACTCTCCGCTTGTTCAGTGTCCCTAAGTAGAGTCCTTCGGACCCCTACCGCTCCCGCAATACAGCGCCCACGGACCACCACTTTAAAAGCGTCCCATTCAATCAAGGGGTTATTGGTCGAAGCCTCGTTATCTACAAAGTAGTGGGTAATATGCTGTCTTAGCTCCTCTCGAAAGGGTGCGTCTTCTAGGGACTCAGTCTTCAGCGGCCAGGTGGGGATGCGAGAGGGGGGCGAACCCCAGCGTGACTCTAGTAATAGAGGGTTATGATCAGAGCTTGTGTGGGTCAGGTATTCAACATTATGCACCTGAGGGAAAATGTCTGGGGAGCAGAAAAACACATCCAAGCGGACATGGAGCTCATGCCGGGGGGAGAAGAAGGAATAGTCTCTGGTCTCTGGGTGTACTCGTCTCCAGACATCCACCAGCCCCCAACTCGCCTGCCAGGAGGAAAATAGCCCTGCTACTCTCATCAGAGGGGAACCATGTAACGGAGGGTGGGAGCGATCCCTGGAGGGATCGGCCACACAATTAAAGTCGCCCCCCATCACTAGGGGGAACTGCAAATAGGTGGCTAGGAGGCCTGATAAGCGTGTAAAGAACTCACCCTGGTCCCAGTTCGGGGCATAGACATTGATCAACGCTAGATCTCTTCCCTCCAATTGACCCCGGATTGCTACAAAACGTCCCTCTGGGTCTATGAGCGTGTCTAATAACTGGAATGGAACCCCGGCTCTGATCCATATCAAGGCACCCCTGGCGAATGCGGAATAAGAGGTATAGTATGCCTGGCCCCTCCACCTTTTCTGTAGTGCTAGCCCTTCAGCCTGGGTTAAATGTGTTTCTTGGAGCAACGCAATCTGAATCCCCCTCCGCTGTAAATGTGAGAATACCTTATATCTCTTAGACATTGTGTGCATGCCCCGTACATTCCATGAGAGAAATTTATAAGTGCCTAACGACGCCATAACTGTGTTTCAATCCCCATCTGTGACATACCCCATGCAGGGCTAGCATACACCACGAAGATCCCTACTCTCACATTATATAACATCAGCAGACCAGTGTTAAACATCCACCACTCATCACTCCCCCTAAACAAGCCCCAACAACTAACATCCCAACTCCCCTTCCCCGGGACAAAAGTTTGAACTACTCTCATCCAAACTTCGCGAAATGTCAACTAGATTATCGAAAGTGGGGTAACTCCTAGATCACAAAAGGAGTGGGCCATCGCTCTAATCCCCACTACCGGATTGCAAGATATAGTAGTACTTGTGGACCCCGGTCTCATCCATCTGGCGGGTACGACCGCCATAGTGACAGCTAGTACGCCCTCCTCACCGGCCACCACAGTGTCTGCCAGGGGAGGCTCTCATTACCAGGACAACTGGCTCAAGTGTAGTTCGATGGGAGGACTCTCATATGATACAGTCAGAAGTGCCCGGTGTTATGGCCGGGCCCGATCTGTCGGATACTTGGGAAGTCTCGGATTCATGGTCCGAATCAGATGGTTCACAGTCCGCAGCAGTCTGTACTTGGGATCCGCGATCAGAGCCGCTCAATGAAGCTGCTGCCTCCATGGCTTTTCGTCTCTGTTTGCATCTCCACAGGTGAGGGACTATTTACTATACGGGCCGTGTTGCGTTTAGCCCCTCTCCTCCGTCCATGCTCAGGGCCCTGTGCCGGAGGACCATTCCCCTCATGTGGAAGCAGATCAATCCATTGCCATACCTCCTCCGCCGTAGTGAAAAACTGTGTACTGTCTTTGGTCACTACCCTAAGCTTCGCCGGGAACAGCATGCCATATTGTAGACCCAATTGACGCAGTTTCTGTTTTGCAGCTCTGAAGGTGGCCCGTTGTTTCTGTACTTCCCGGGAGAAGTCTGGGAAGATACGAACCGTGTGATTGTCCATTGTGCGGTCCCCTTTGGCCCTGCTTTGATGCAACAGGTAATCCCTATCTCGGTAATGAAGAAGCCTGGCTATTATAGGTCGCGGGGGGGCTCCCGGAGGGGGAGGACGCGACGGAACTCTATGTGCCCTCTCGATCGCAAAAAAAGGAGAAAGTCCGTCGCCCGCTAAGTCCTCTCGGAGGCCAGTTTGTGGAACACTTTCAGGTATACCAATCACCCGTATGTTATTGCGACGCGATCTATTTTCCGCGTCTTCGGCCCTTAATTCCAGGGCCTTGATCCTGGTCTCCAGCTGCTGTGTAGACTTAGTGGCATCTTTGACCTCTGGAAGGAGCTCTTTAAGTTGTCTGTCGGTGGTGGACACCTTTTCGGCCAGGCGGCGGTGATCATCTCGCAGTACTGTGAGATCTGTGGCCAAAGCGTCGATTTTCCCCTCCAGTGCTACACGGGAAGCCGTTATAGCTTGTAGGACATCTTGAAGTGTGGGGTCGTCACGGCCCTCTCCTGAAGCGTCATTCCTGGGTTCAGGCGGGACTGCCTGTGCCTCAGCTGAGGACCCACCTTTTTGTTCTATGTCCCTCCGGCGACCGACTTTACCCATTTTCTGGGGTATGGCTCCAACTCCGTCTGATCGGTGGGCTCTGGACCTCTACTCTCCCACCACCGCGCTGTATACTGCACTGCCAGAGGGATCGCCAAACTTTTTATTAGAGACTTGCTGTTTCTGGCGCTCGGTACACGTGTAAGAGGATTATCGCCTTCCAGTGCCAGCCGCACTCCGCACTCTAGGCCGCTAAGAACCCCTGAGGTACACCACACGCCAGGTAGATAGGACACTCTCTCTCCTCCCAGTCAGGGTGTGGACCCGTCGAGCCAAAAAGCCTCGCCGTTCGTGGAGGGCGCCTTCAAGCATGCATGACTCCCATCCAGTGTCTGGGGGCCCCCTGCACTCTCCTGTATGTAGCACTGCGCATCTAGGGGGACCCCCGTAGAGGGGGGCCGCATGCACCGTGTCCCAGTGCAGGCCAGGTTCGCCCCAACAAGTCGCTGACTTCGCCCTCCTCGTTCCAGCTCACCTGAGGCGGTCCATGGGGTCAAGCCTCCCAGAAGTACCCCCCGGCGCTGTCGTGTAGACTGCGATCAGACGTCCTCAGAGGGGAGCTGCCAAAGGAGCTCTGGGGGAACCCCGGAATTATCGCCACTCGGTCCTTCCCTCGGGTGTCGGTCGCCATGTTGTGTGTGCTCCGCGGTCCTTATCCGAGCACAGACGCCACGCTGGGCCCCACTGTTCGTCGGCGTGGGTCCCCAGAGGGAACCACCAGGGCCCCTTGTACTTCCTGTCTCCCAGAGGGGTGAGCGGGAAAGGAACAGGGAATTGCTTTAGTGGCTCTTCTGCCACCGGGGACGCCGTTCAGATCGCGGCCGCCATCTTTTTTTTTTTTTTTTTTGCGGCACTCCGTCGGCCGCCAATTCGGCCCGAAACTCTCTTCTCTCCGGGATCGGGCCCCTCAAAATGAGCCTCGGGACCCCTGCGCATATTCAGCCTGGCAATGGAGCGGTTTGGGGGTCCACTGCCTTTCAGGCTGGACAGGAGTGGGAATCGCTGGCAGGAGCCTCACGGAGAGGCTTCCTCTGCCATCGGCGTCAGGCCACGCCCACTGCTCAACTCGCTGAGTTGATCTCCGGCTTCGTGGGACCCTCCTTTGTAGTGTAAGTTTCAGGCAGTTGGATTTCATCCAATCCGTCACGTGTGTCATGGCATTACAGAAGTTGTCTCTGGGGTGGCATGATCTTCGGCAAGGAAGAATATTAATTGGCTGTCAGCGTAAGATAATTTTGAGTCCATGGGAACGAACAATGTTAAATTATACCATTTAACGTGTCGGGAGTCATGTGATATGTGAGGTCACTATAAAGTCACTCTGTTTGCTTTTGCAGTGAATGTTTTTACATCTTAGTGTTTGTCAGTGTTCTGCCAGTTCTTAGTACACAAATATGTTCTACTTGTTTGTCATTCTCACAGTGAGAAATCTCATTTTATGAGATTCAACGTATCTGAATCTCATCATAAGTGTTACAGATTCAACACTTGTCAATGAAATTGGCAATCACTGTAAAACTGCATTTACATAGTATACTGAAAGCATGCAATAGTTGCATCAGATATCAAAGCAATCAATGAAAAGATTAGAAAGTAACATGTGTAACATGGAACTAGTACACAAATATTGAACACGAATCCTAAGGGCAAAACATTTTGAGAGGAGACTGATTAAGACACAGTAAGCAAAATATTTCTCTAAACCATTTATATGCCAGTTCAACCATCAAATTTTATGTATGTAAAACGAACCTTTACATCATAATCATTGAAAAGGGTTCTCCTACTGATATGTGTATAATATTGTGTCTTGTGTATCTTTCATGGAATGCAAAAAACATGATTCCCGTACATCCCTTGTGTCTCTAAAAATACAAAACACACACATTCAATATATACATATAAAATAGGATGAAAATACAGCATAGGGGGACAAAAAATGAAGAAAGTAATTTGAAAGCAACCCAGTAAAAAGTGCCAACATTTCATTTGGGAAGAAAGACTCATTTTTATATACATAAACAGTATGGGGGTCATTCTGACCCCGGCGTTCATGGACCGCCGGGGCCAGGGGTGGCGGGAGCACCGCCAACAAGCTGGCGGTGCCCCGCAGGGCATTCTGACCGCGGCGGTTCAGCCGCGGTCAGAAAGGGAAAACCGGCGGACTCCGCTGGTTTTCCGCTGCCCTGTAGAATCCTCCATGGCGGCGCAGCTCGCTGCGCCGCCATGGGGATTCTGACACCCCAGAACGCCATCCTGTTCCTGGCTGCTCTGCCGCCAGGAACAGGATGGCGGTATGGGGTGTCGTGGGGCCCCTGGGGGCCCCTGCAGTGCCCATGCCAATGGCATGGGCACTGCAGGGGCCCCCGTAAGAGGGCCCCACTTTGTATTTCAGTGTCTGCTATGCAGACACTGAAATACGCGACGGGTGCCACTGCACCAGTCGCACCTTCCCACTCCGCCGGCTCAATTCTGAGCCGGCGTCCTAGTGGGAAGGCTGTTTTGCACTGGGCTGGCGGGCGGCCTTTTGGCTGTCGCCCGCCAGCCCAGTGCAAAACCCAAAATACCCTCAGCGGTCTTGCGACCGCGGAGCGGTATTTTGGAGGGGGGAACTCTGGCGGGCGGCCTCCGCCGCCCGCCAGGGTGAGAATCACCCCCTATGTGTATTACATTTTAAAATAATACATTAATAAGTATATTTTTTTACATTAATATTTTATTTTTATTACACATACAAATATTTAAAAGTAATTAAACCTAATATTTATTCAAATTGAGTAAATATTAAATAAAAACAAATGTCTGACATTGGGAAGTTTTTTTAAAATGATTAATTAAAGGTATTATATACAAACTAAACAAATATACTTTAATTTGATATTTAATACATATTTAGTTTCATGCGTTAGTGTACTGTGGCATTGTAGTTTATTAGTTGTAGGTTTTAAATTAATATTTTGATGTAGCTTTAGATTTTGTATCAAAAATGTGTTTTAACTCTTTTATTTTACATTTTTCAAAAGAGATATATAGCAATGCAAGTACAGCTCATCTGATCCACATTCAAGAGCACAATATGTCATAAAACAGTGAAAGCATGCCAAACAGTCTCATGGCATAAACATGACAGTGCAGAATTGGAAATTGAATAGTATGATTAAGAAATGGTGGAGTAGTTGCATAGAGGTGAATTGGTGTGGAAAATTATGGCAGGGTCAAAGGTTCATCATGTTTCAGCTGAGGACTGCGAGGTCGGGGGAGTAGTGTCTAGTGTGCGCAAGTAGTCCCTCAATGGTTGCCAAATATCCCGAGGTCTGGGGTTAAATGGCTGAAGCAATGCATAAAGTTCACTGGTATTAGCATAGTATGTGAAGCTTGTAAGCCAATTAGTAACAGATGGTGTGTGCTTGGTGCCCTAAAGGAGCACTATCTCCCAGAAAAAGGGAGATAGCTGTGAGGCACCTAATATTTTTAGGCAGATCTCCAGTATAGCCCAAAAAGGGCATGAGCGGATCAGGGTGTAAGGGCAACCCCACGATACTAGGCAAACGGGCAAACACATTGCACCAAAAGCGCCTAATATTTGGGCAAGTCCATGTCCTATGTGGGTTATCAGCAAAGGGTGCATGGCACTTTAGGCAAGCAGGGGAACAAGTATGGTCAAAACCAGCAATGTCACTCGGTGGAACATAGATTTGCCTCAAGAATTTGTAATGTATTAATTTGACAACGGTTAAAACAGACAAAAGACTCTGCACACAACACCCGTCCCAAATTTTCTGTAATAAGGGTCGTCCTAGATCTGTTTTCCAGGATTCTCTGAGCTTATTGTCTGAGACAGGAAGGATATCAATACAAGCATGGTACATTTTAGAAACCAGTTGTGCTCTGGAATCCGCTTCAAAGACCAGAGTGAGAGGAGCAAAGTCAGCCGGAGCTAGTGAATAAGTAGTATACCGTGCACGTAACGCACACTGCAAACATCAGAGTACGGAGTGTTGCATGTGAGTGGCATTGGTGAAGCGAGCGTCCGCTGTGCTTGAGAAAATATGGTCATTGGCGAATACATCACCCAGTGTCTGGAGATTGAACGATTTTAAGGTTTGTTGAACAAGGGCTTCTTGTGTGATAGCCAAAAAAGGGATATTTAACAGTGTCAGTGCTAGGAGGACAATGCGTTGCTCTGGAGCAGGCGAACCAGTGTGCGCCAGGCCCAGTTACTGGTGGAGAGAGTCTGAATATCTTTACGGTGGTGGGGCACACCCTGAGGTAGCAGAACACGTAAGGGGACTGGAAAGGCCACATCAAGTTCTGGGATAGCATAAGGAATATATGCATCGGGGTGGAACCAGTGGTATTGATAATGGCATTGTGCCACGGGATAATAAAGTTGAAAGTGGGGGACACTGAAGCAGCCCCCTCATACAGGAGAGTAAGGATCTCCCAGCGAATGCGGGGGTGTCTATCCACCCACACAAGCCTAATGAGCAAAGTGTGGAGTGTGGCAAAAAAAAGTTTGCGAGAGGTAGGTGGACATTCAGAAAAAGATTCCCCTCCAGGGAATATATTGCCTGCATGACCTCTTCCATGGAAAAGGGCTCACTGAGGAAATGCTGCTCAGCAGAGGTGAGCCATGTCATAGCTAGGTCATCGAAATATTTTTATGTAAGGCAGGGCGTGGTGGTGTTTGGTGAGCTTCGTATAGACGTGAGTAATATGTATGGAATTCAGACTGGACCTCTGCCATACCAATGACCTGACTGCTGTCTGATCTCTTAAGTTTGAGTATGTGCGCAACTGAATACGATGGATGGATGAGTCTAGCCAGGGTCGTCCCGGGTCTGTCACCCTCTCCATATTTGCTTGCCAAATCGTATTTACCTATGTAATTTGTTTCCCTTCCAGCCAGGTCATTAAATTCATCCAACAATAATTTACACCAATGCAACTGAGTGTCTGCACTAGTCGCCCCAATCTCTTGCTCAAGATTCGTGAGCTGTGCCTCTACCCGTGCAAGACTCCGGCGAATATTGTGCATCACCCCAGAGTGTTTAGATATTCAGATGCCCTGGATGTATGCTTTGAACACATCCCACAACACCATCCAAGTGTCCACCGAGACCTCATTTAATCGGAAAAACTCTGTTATTGCTTCGCTCAAGTTAGTGCAAAATGGAGCATCCTGGAGTGCCATGTCCGGGAACTGCCAGAACCTTCCGGCACTCCCATACACTGGAATAGCAAGTGTTGTCAACACTGGTGAGTGATCTGATAGTGTATGGGGGAGGTGCTTGGTAGAGGTGACCCACTGGGCGACAATACTAGTTAGGTGCCAATAGTCAATGTGCAACCATGTGCCATGGGGTGCTGAATGGAATGTATAGGCAGGTGGATCAGTACCATATAATCTCAATGGGTCATGTAGGGCGTATGTTTCACAGATGGCTTCTAGGGCACGGCGGGACTAAGGTTTGGATGCCAAAGCGTGCAAGGTAGTGTCCACAGCAGGGTCCATCATTGTATTAAGATCGCCACCAAGTATAATGTGATCGACCACAAAGTGATCATTGTGGGATTGGAGATCATGAAAAAAATTGGGTGCGTCAACATTTTGAGCATAAACATTTACTAACTGTTTCAGGAGTATAAAGTGATGTGTCGAACCCAAGATGAGGGATGCAGCGGCTATGCAAGTCTCATGCGTCGGGTCCTATCCATGCAGCAGCGAGGCATCGGTTCTGCTCGAGGATGCTCTGCTCAGCCAAGTAGATTCATCGGTTCTGCTAAGTAATGCATCGCTCAGCAGAGAAGATGCATTGGTTCCCCAGGGAAACACCTTATGCCCATGTCCAATGGTCCAGGATTGGGGTGGCACCACTTGGCAGGGTAGGCTCACAGATGGTTGAGTCCAGGTGCAGAAGCAGGGTGGTTGGAAGTCTCATGTCCCTGAGACCTCAGATCAGGAGGCCAAGCAAGTAGTCCTTGGAGTCACTCTAGGTTCCGGACTGGAGAGATGCAGATCCAGTCCTTTTAACTCTCAGGCAAGAGGGCAGCAGGTTTTCAAAGCAGAAGTCAAGCAGAGAGCAGTCTAGCAGAGTGGCAGTCCTTCAGCAGCACAACAGTCCTTCCTGGCAGAGTTTCCACAGGTCAAGGAGTGTACTGAAGTGGTATGGCTGAGATCCAGTTCTTATACTCAGTGGTGTCTTTGATATGGGGGAGATTTCAAAGACATGCATTTGAAGTGCACAGATGTCTTGCCCTCCTTGCCCTGGCTCCAGACTAACTACAGGGGTGTGTAGCCCTTTGTGTGGTGATAGGACACAGCCTACTGAGGAGTAAGTGAGGCTGTGTCCAGCTCCTCCTTCCCATTGTGCCCAGGATGGCTCATCAAGTCAGAACTAAGCTCCAATTGAGGTTGGCTGTCTAGTGGGTATTCACAAAGCCCTACTATCAGCTATACCCAGTCCTATGACCAGAGACAGACTGCAGGCAAGAAAGTGCCATCTTTCTAAAAGTGACATTTTCAGAATTGCAATTTAAAATCCGACTTCACCATAAGTGAGGTTTTTACATTGTGATGCCAGAGACACCAAATTTCCTGTTTGGAAATTACGCTCCTAAAGTGTAATAAGGGAACTCTAAAGCTACCCTTTGGGAGAGATAGGCCTTGCAGCATTGAAAAACAAATTTAACAGTTTTTCACTGCCAGGAAACTTAAAAGCTGCAGGTAGATATCCATATCTTAAAACATACTGCATTCTGCCCTCGAGGCTGTCTAACACCTACCATAAGGGTGACATATGTCTTAAAAAGGAAGGTTTGGGACTGGCAAAAGGATTAGTTTGCAAGGTCGAAATGGCAGTTCAAAATTGCACACACAGGCTCTGTAATGGCAGGCGTGAGATTTTAAAGGGCTTCTTAAGTGGCACAATCAGTGCTGCAAGCCCATTAGTAGCATTTGGTTTACAGGGGCTGGACACATATAGTGCACTCTACTAGGGACTTGTAGATAAATGTAATATGCCAATTGAGAATATGCCAGTGTTAACATCTTTTGAGGAAAGAGCACAAGTACTTTAGCACTGGTTAGCAGTGATAAGGTGTGCAAAAGCCTGAGGCCCGCAAAAACGAAGTCATACAATTATATTCATATGGATGGATGGTGCCCATCCCCTGCACCCAGTATCTTTAAAGCACTGTTAAGTCATGTCCTGTGCATATGACAGACGTTGGTATATGAAATAGAAAATATCCAAATGCCATTACATTCTTCAAGGCCTAGAGGTGTGTGTAGAGCTGCAGGTCAGATTTTGCATGTACTGCAAACATCAGAAGTACTAAGGGAGTTTATAGTTGCAAACCCTGCGATTCACAAAATCAGTGTGCAGGTTTTTCTGAATAGCAAAATGTGGTTACAGACCGATAGAGAATCACAATTTGTAAGGGTGGTCCTTTTCATATTGAATCGGTTTGGCATATCAATGGTTTGTACTAGTAATACTGGTTATTAACCATTGATCAGTTACTGACTTCCAAGTTGGAGTGGTAACTGATTAACCAAGGAGAAGGGGGTACCATTGTGAACTGGAGTGCCATTCTGGTCTCACTGAGGTTTTCCAAATTGGAAACCTTTCTTTTAGTTTAAAGCCACACCACTTCATTTACAAAGCGTGGGCTTATTTAATAAAAACCATGTTCCATTTTGGAATGCAGTCACTGGGATTGGTATCTGCTGACCCTTCCTGGCCACCATCCCTGCTCTTGTAGCCAATCTAGAAAATTGTGACCTGCCTAATTAGCATTAATTAGGTAGCCCCCCCACAGCCCCCTCCAGCGATTCTCTTCTTAGATAGTCAACCCATTAGTGCATTGGTCAGTTTACAAAATAAAATACGGATTGTAGCAAGTGGCTGAGCAATTTGCAACAACTTTTTTGCAATCAGGAGGTTAATACATCTACCTTTGTACTTGGCAGGAGCATAGGGTATCTTCTGTGCCCTGTAACACAACCATCAACAAGGTGATTGAAGGAATGTGTGAATTATTTCTAGCCATTGTCCATTTGCTTGCTTTTTTCTCACGTGCCCAACAATGGCAAGGCATAGCTCCAAACCATGTGCCAGGTCCAGGTCCAGTTATCCCATATTAGTAGAATAGAGGTGTTTCTAGCAGCTTAGGCTGATAGAAGGTAGATATGGCAAAGCAGCTTAGGCTGAACTAGGAGACATGCAAAGCTCCTACTATACCACTTATATCATACAGCACAATATCATAAGAAAACACAATACACAGAGATACTCAAAATAAAGGTACTTTATGTTTATGTCAATATGCAAAAAGTCTTTCAGTGAGTACCCTCAGTTAGAAGGTAAGTAATATACACAAGTCATATGTGCACAAACCCAAAACAGGTAAGTAATGGTAAGAAAAGTAATGCAAACAGTGTAGAATTACTATAGGATGCAATAGGTGAACATAGGTCAAGGGGCAACACAAACTATATACTCCAAAAGTGGAATATGAATCACAAATGGACCCCAGACCTATGGGAGCTTGTAGAGGGTCGCTGGGACTGTAAGAAAACAGTCAGGGTGTCCAAGATACCCCACCCCAAGACCCTGAAAAGTAGGAGTAAAGTACCACTACTACCCCAGTAGGCCACAATAGTTGTGATAGGGCAATTCTGCAAGAGCCACAAACACCAGCAATGCACTGAAGACTTATTCCTGGACCTGCAAGGCAAGGGGACCAAGTCCAAGAGTCGCAATAGTGTCCAAGGGGGACAGGAGCCCAGGAAACCGCAGAGGAAGGTGCAAGAAGGCTGCCTCTGGGTGGAAGAAGCCAAGGATTCTGCAACAATGAAAAGGGCCAGGAACTTCTCCTTTTGGATGTAAGATGTCCCACAGCGTGCTGGAGGTTGCAGAAGTGTTTCCACGCAGAAATACTGCAAAAAAGCCTTGCTAGCTGCAAGGGTCACTGTAGAGGTTTTTGGGTGCTGCTGAGGACCGGGAAGGACCAGGATGTTGCCCCTTGGAGGAGGAGACAGAGGGGGCGCTCAGCAACTCGGAGAGCCCCCACAGAAGCAGACAGCACCCGCAGAAGTACCTAAGCAGACACTTAGGAAGTTTGTGAACCGGAGTCAATGCAGAGTCACAAAGGATGGTCCCACGACATCATAGTCCAACTCAGAGGGTTGAGCACTGCAGGACGGAGTGCTGGGGACCCAGGCTAGGCTGTGCACAAAGGAATCATTGGAGAAGTGCACAGAAGCCGGAGAAGCTGCAAATCATGCAGTACACAGGTTTGCAGCCTAACGTGGGGAGGCAAGGACTTACCTCCACCAAACTTGGACTGAAGAACCACTGGACTGTGGGGGGTCACTTGGATCTAGCTCCTGTGTTCCAGGGACCATGCTCGTCAAGATGAGAGGGGACCCAGAGGACTGGTGATGCAGAAGTTTGGTGCCTGCATTAGCAGGGGGAAGACTCCGTCAACCCACAGGAGATTTCGTCAGGATTTCCAGTGCAGGGCGAAGGCAGACCTCCGAGCATGCACCACCAGGAAGCAGGATTAGGGGCTACAATGTTGCTGGTAGTCATCTTGCTACTTTGTTGCGGTTTTGCAGGCTTCCTGGAGCAGTCAGCGGTCGATCCTTGGCAGGAGTCGAAGAGGGAAGTGCAGAGTAACTCTGGTGAGCTCTTGCATTCGTTATCTGAAGAATGCCCCAGAGGAGAGACCCTAAATAGCCAGAAAAGGAGGTTTGGCTACCAAGAAAGGAGGATTTCACCTGCTGGCACTGGCCACTCAGAGCAGTCCAGTGTGCCCCCAACACCTCTGTTTCCAAGATGGCAGAGGTCTGGGACACACTGGAGGAGCTCTGGGCACCTCCCCTGGGAGGTACTGGTCAGGTGAGTGGTCACTCCCCTTTCCCTTCTCCAGTTTCGCACCAGAGCAGGGCTGGGGGACCCCTGAACCGGTGTAGACTGGCTTATGCAGAGATGGGCATCATCTGTGCCCATCAAAGCATTTTCAGAGGCTGGGGGAAGGCTACTCCTCCCCAGCCCTTCACACCTATTTCCAGAGGGAGAGGGTGTAACACCCTCTCTCAGAGGAAATCCTTTGTTCTGCCTTCTGGGGCTGCCCAGACCCCAGGAGGGCAGAATCCTGTCTGAGGGGTTGGAAGCAGCTACAGTGGAAACCCCGGAAAGGCAGTTTGGCAGTACCCAGGTTCTGTGCTAAAGACCCGGGGGATCATGGCATTGGGGTGACAATTCCATGATCTTAGGCATGTTAAATGGCCATGTTCGGAGTTACCATGGTAACGCTATACATAGGTAGTGACCTATGTATAGTGCACAAGTGTAATGGTATAAGCCTTTAGTTAGATGACAGATCTGGGCTTCCACTCTTATACATTGTATGAATTACACTGCCTTTCCACGACTCTGGAATCCGTTGGATGCAAGAAATAGCGTTGAACAGGGGAGCAAAATAGTGTGTCCAGTACTCTGGAGCTCCTCTGAAGATGGCGTTGGGGAGGCCATTTGGACCTACCACCCCTTCAGACTTAATTTTCTTAATTAAGCGACTTTGTTGTTCTGGCACCACAACTTGGTCATCATGTGCTTGCTGCTGGAGGGCGAGGATTTTCCAATCATCTTTGTTCAGTTGATAAACCTTTCTTACTGGAGTCAAAATAGGGCTGTTCTATGTTTTGGTTTGCAGGCTTCTTTTCGCCTTTGGTGTGACCTTCTGATAATCCATACAATTTGCAAATATAGGTCTCCCAAGAGCTAGAATCAATCCCTTCATTTTCATATCTGCCCTACCAGCCACCAATGTATTCACCAATTCCCAAAGGTTTTTACTATTTGGTTTGTTGCTTAGCCACAGTAGCTTGGACCACATATTCTCCTGAAAAACGTTGTTTTCTCCCTGACAGTCTTTGTGGTGCTTTGCTTTCAGGGCCTGGAGAATAGATTTGTATGTAACCTGCCCACGTATGGCCGCTTTCGCTAGTTTCCTGGTTTCTCTGGCTATTCAGGCTTTCTGGATAAGCAGCTCCTTATCGAACCAGTCCTGCTTTTCACAGACCCTCGTTTTGTTGTGGACATCAGACTGGATTGTTGGCCGTATCGGGACTGGAAATTTTGCTAATAAAGAGGATATTAACCTTGCCCATTCTTCATTCCAGTCTCTTATCAATACAGAAGCTTTGTCTTGCATACCTTCTAGTTTTTTTGTTGCCTCCAAGGGTCCCGCCATGCCATGCACTTCTTCCATTATAGCTGCTGTCCCTTGTTGGTGCAATTTTTTTTTTTATTAAGGTTAAATGTGAGCAGGCAGTGATTAAGCCACTAGATTTTTGCAGCTGGTCAAACATGCATGCTAATTTCATTATTTGGGGAAAATGGTCCCTCTCGGTTCTGCACTTGATTTGGAAGTTGCAGCCAAGGGCCATGCTGAATTATTTATCAATGTGTAGTCAATAGTTGAGCAGTTTCTGCCACTTAAGAACGTAATGGAAGCCGGTTTATCTTTTTTACTGTTTCTATTTAATACCGTTAGGCCTACATTTTCAAAACATTTCTTGTATTAGCTTCCATCCTGGGACTTTATCATTCTTCTACTGGTGTTAACTAAATCTAAATCAGTCACCAGAGATTAGAAAGTTGGCCTTGTGATACTGTCTCTGAAGAGCCTTTATTATTTCATTCAGCGTTTCCACTTTTTCCCCCTTTACTTGCTTTATTTGAATGAATGTAAACATTTATGGGCATTAAGACTTTTTGATGCAACTACACCTTTTGGAGGTCAGCTTCGTTATCTGAATCCAGTTCAACCCTACATCACTATGGCCCTCATCACAAACCTGGTGGTGAATCCCGCTGACCGCCGTGCCGACGGCCACCAACATACCGTGTCCAAGGGGGGAAATCCACAACGGGTATTATGACCCACACTGAGAATTCTGACACTATACAGACACCCACACAAGTCCGCCAGATCAAAGGTCATTGATAAACTGGAGCTAGCAAAACCCACACCGTAACGCCAACAGGAATACGCCCACAGTATCACGACCCATGAATCAACGTGGCGGTCATTCAACCGCGGTAATCCATTGGCGGTACACACCGCCACGCTCAAAATACACACACTTACAAAACTACACCACATTGGACAATTGAAACTACGCACACCTGACACACACACACACCACACCACTATAAAACACACACTCACATTACCCACAACCTAGTGGGAGGACTGCTGTGCGACAGGGGGAGCGGATCTGGCGGACTTGTGTGGGTGTCTGTATACTGTGAGCATGATACATGGGCAATGCCTGTTTTGGATGGAAGATACATGTGGGGGGGTTGAGGCCTGCATGTGAGGATGGTGAGTGTATGTGCGTCAGGACATGGGTGGGAACTGGTGGGCAATGAGTATGACGGTCCAGACGGGTGAGTCATTTCCTTTCCTCCTGTACCTTTCCTCTAGGTCGGCGCCCACCAGAAGAAGGGTATTTGCTGGGCTGGCCTCCCAACGTTGAAGGGGTGCCTGTCGCACCATGACCCATCCCCCCCCCCTCTGATGTTCCGGATCCTGGCGGTGGCATATCCAGAGTTGGATGGGCGCATGAGGCCATCACAGCAGCCACAAGGGGGTGAGTACAGTGTCATTAAGCTGACTCTAGGCGCTTTACGAAGTGTCTGGGTGGGGGATGGGCTGTGTGTTCCCGTAGGCCAGGGTGAACTTGGTAGGGTAGGTCCCTTGTTGGGCAGACTCTGAGGCACTCCAACCCCAATATTTTTAGTGGGCATCTACAACTGGGCAGGCTCTTGTGGGTTCCAGGTGTGCAGCAAATGGTGTTAGGCATTGTACTGGGCTGGTGAATTTCCTACTAACTGCTAGTGCATGGCCTAGTGCATAGGGCTGCTCCCTGTGTGTTGTGTCCGCCAGTAGTGGTGTTGCTGGCATTGACCATGTGTGTTTTCTGTCTTTCCTTCTCATGTTTTGTCACCCTGTCCTTGTGTGCATTAGCATCATCTGGCGGAGGAGCAGAGGCACTGGCGTTGGAGAGAGCTGTATCCCACATGGCCCTGGAGGGTGAATCCACGGAGGGTGAAGGCACCAGTGGAACAGAGGGCGAGGGGAGCTTCACGACGGGGACAGGAGGGGATACCAGCGAACAGCGGCGACTCCTCTGATGGAAGCTCCCTGGCGGTGGCTGACACCTCTGTGCCCACCCCAACAACCGGTATAGCCGCGCACCAGCACCGCCCTCCCAGCACCCAGCAGCCCTTCAGTGTGTTTCCCGTGCCCGCTCACCCAGGAGGGTGGGCATCTCCTTTGCCACAGGCACTTCAGGCCCTGCCCCATGCAGCCCTGATGCCCTCAGTGAGGAGGCTATTGACCTCCTGAGATCCCTCACTGTTGGGCAGTCAACCATTCTGAATGCCATCCAGGGTGTCGAGAGGCATTTGCAGCAAACAAATGCATACCTGGAGGGCATTCATTCTGGCGTGGCGGCCCAACAGAGAGCATTTCAGGCTCTGGCCTCAGCACTGATGGCAGCCATTGTCCCTGGGTCCAGCCTCCCCCTCCAACTTCCACTACCCATACCCGATCCCCTGTACCTCAGCCCATCCCAAGCACACCATCAGACCAGCATGCACACACATCAACACACAAAAGTGGCTCAGGCAAACATAAGCACCACACATACCACAGGCACTCACACAAGCAGCATACCCATGCACACATACCAACATCCACTTCCTCCACTGTTTCCACGTCCTCCACCTCCCTCCCGGTCTCGTCTCCACTCACACTTGCATGCACTACACATCAGCCACTGCCTCCATCACCAGCATGCCCATCACTACACACCGCTCACGTACAATCACCATCCCTTCTACCATTCACACGTTCCCTGTGTCCTCTCCCAGTGTGTCTGTAAGCCCTCCTAAAGTACACAAACGCAGACACACACCCACTGAACAGCCATCCACCTCACAACAGCCTCCAACCCATGCACCTTCACCCAAACTCAGCAGACGTACACCTCCTACAATCACTACCTCTTCCTCCACTCCCACACCCCGTCCATCTTCCCGTCCCAGTGTGTCAAAAAACAAGTTTCCTAGCTAACATTAACCTCTTCCCTACACCACCCCCCGTCCTTCCCCTACGGCCAGGATGTCTAGATCCCAGCCCAGCACCTCAGCCACCAAATCTGCATCCCCTGTGGTCCCTGCTACTCCAGTACGGTCTAAGGGGACACGCGTCAGAGCTGCCAGTGTGCCACCGACAGAAAAGAAGGATCACCCTATTCCACCACCTGCAAAGGTCAAAAAGGGGCCGGCTTCCATTAGGGGACAGTCACACCACCCACCCAGCAAGGCCTCACCCAAACACCGAGTGGACAGTGCCAAGGTCCCTGCAGCGACTGTCAGGATGGGGAAGGACACAAGCCAAAGGGCACATCATCTCTGGGCACAGTGTCTCCTGGTGAGGGGCTGATGACCACCATATCATCAAAGATGGCATCCACATGCAGCACAGTCACCACTGCCGCTCTGACCGCCACCTGCACCGCCACCTGCCCCTCCGCCGCCACGTCGTCAGTCTGCAGTATCCTCCCCAAGGATCAGCCATCCGAGGCTGCCGGAGATGGTATGTGTCTCCATCCACCACAACAGTCACTTGCACGACGGCCAGCACTGGCAGCATCTCCGCCGCAGACACCGCGACGTGCACAGCCGATGCCACTCTGACGGCTGCACACAGGGGCTGACGTACAACAGTCTGCAGGTGACGTCCTGGACCCTGGACACGCCACTTGAGACACCAACTACGGCATTGACATGAACCAGCAATTGGCAGCCTAAGTTGCCGCAGGTCTGCATCCATGGAGTATCATGCTACCTGTTGCAGGTACATCGCGTGGCTAAGACACCCAGGTGAGACGAAGTCAACTGCCACACCCCAGGTGCGGCATCCTTGGGCACAAAGCCCCCTCCAGAACCAGTGGAGGAAGGCATCAACTCACCCAGTCCTTGGCAGGATGAAGCACTCTGGGCACAAAAGCCCCCTCCAGAACCAGTGGAGAAAGGCATCCACTCACCCAGTCCTTGGCTGGATAAACACTCTGGGCACAAAGCCCCTTCCAGAACCAATGGAGAAAGGCATCCATTTGAGAGACTGTGGCTTTGCACTTCCCAGGACCAAGCAGTGGGCAGTGAACCCACTTGAGAGACTGTGGCTTTACACTCCCCAGGACCAAGCAGTGGGCAGTGAACACACTTGAGAGACTTGTGAGACTGTGGCATTGCACTCGACAGGACCATGCAGTGGGCATGGAGCCCCCTCGAGGAGCAGTGGCGTCGTACCATCCTCTGGCTGAGGTGCCTGTTTTTTTTTTTCGACTTGATGCCCCTGCAGTGTTCTCTCCGTTTTAAGGCAGGTGTCATGTGTGGGCTTCGCCCATGCTTTTTGGGACCCCTGGTCCACGGACATTTCATGGGACAGTGTACGGACTTGTGTACTTGCTGTAAATATTTGTGTAAACTGATTATTTGCTGTTCTCTTGATCTAGCTGATTGTTCGAATATTACACTAGTTAAACTCATTTCGTTTGGTCCTTGCAATCTTCCAGGGGGTGACGGGGTGTATCTGTGATCTTATTGGATATGTGTGTGTGTGTGTGTGTGTGAGTGTTGTTGTGGGTGGGTGGGGTGTGGGGGTGTTGCGTGTGTTGTCACTCTTTTCCCTCCTCCCCTCCCATGTGTGCTAGGTGCAGTACGCGCCGCAGCCGCCACCTACTTTCCACTTTTTGGTGTATTAATAGATACAGCAACATGGGTAGGATCTGCAATTTGGGCTCCAGGGCATCCTAGCTCTTCCTTCGGTATCGAGAGGTGAGTGGTTTCCCTTCCAATTACTGTTTCTGCTGTGCTTTTGATGGCGTTGGTACCGCCTCGTAAAAGCTGGTGGATTGGTGCCTTGTAATAGTGTGGGCGGTACATGGTCCTCCGCCTGGCTGTTGGCGGTTACCGCCACGGTGTTTGTTGCTACTGCCGTGACGGTCGGAGTGTTAAAGTGGCTGTCTGTGTTGGCGGTTTCCGCCATGGTTGTGATCCCTTTTTTTTTTTTTTAACCGCCGGCCTGTTGGCGGTATTACCGCCACTTTAACACCGGGTTGTAATGAGGACCTATGTCTCTGCCCCATTTGAATGCCATAGATATGAATGCTGACAGTCCTCCCTTTAAGTGACCATGTTTTGAGGATTTCTCTGCTGGTACCTGCACCTCTACATAGTCTGCTACCAGTGTCCGCCCTGGGCTGCATGTTTCCTGCATCAAGAACGTTGTGTTCCTGAATGAAGCACTGGGCATGCGCATCCTGCAACAGCACCTTGATTCCATGCATATTCCATGAACAGATGCTAATGCCATCTCTGTATGGTTCCTGTCTCCCTCTCCATTGATTTTGCCCTTGTGGAGCCTTGTGGGGAATTCTTGTAACCCTCTTCCTGTACCTGTTGGTGCCTTAACTCTTCTTGACTCGGCCACAGATTTGGGCGACCAATACTTGTCTTCATCCATCTTTGAGGCTGATCCAAACTAACCCACTGGGATTCCATCTTGTTATTGTTACCTGTGGTTTTGCAGATTCCTTTGCTTGCTGGTGGACACACAAATTCCTTTTCCTCCTGAACTATGTTTCGAGTCCCTGGCTCACCTACAAGGTTAGCCTCTTTGATTTTTCCCTTAGATGGCCTCCCAGGAGAGTTTTTGTTCCTCTGTTTGTCCCCCACATGTCTGCATTGGAATTATTCTTTTGGGGCCGGGGTTTGGACTGGTTAACACAATATTAGGTCTTGCCTCTTCTGTAGCCTTCTGTGTTGTTCCAATTGAATCTGACATTCTCATTTCCTTCACAGGTGATTGAGGAGGCTGGGTGATTGAGGAGGCTGAGTGCTTGTGCTGTGCAAAAAAATCACCATATGTTCTTCTGCTGGAACTTTGTCTTTTTCCGTGCCTTTCTTTGCCTTTTCTTCTCCTTTTTAGTGTATTAGCGGCTCTGGTTCTCATGGGTCTTTCTCCTCGAGCACCAGAGTGCAATGCTGGATGCCGAGTGCTCCCTTTTCCACCTGGAACTTGAGGTCGGTGACCCCCTTGGGGTGCCTTCTGTGCACTCCTTGTCAGTGTGGACATCTGAAGTAGGTTTTGTGTCCTGTTTAAGGACCCGATACCTTTCCTTTGGTTTCATGCCTTGAGCCCTGACTTCCAGGAGTATCTCATTGAGGATGGAAGATACGACCTGGGGATTTTCGCCTAGAGTGGCAAAGTCACACGCAACTTGCTGCGTATAATTGTGTTTTTGGGCTCTCTGAATCTGATCGTTGAGGGCTTGTAACTTCGTGTCTATGCCCATTATGTGCTCTGACATGATGTTTATCTGCCTGGTGTTTTACTGTCACTGACATGACATCTAACATCAATAGGAGTTCTCTCCACGTACTAACTGGTGCCTCTGCCTCTAATGTGTCAGGTGCAACTTCTCCTTTGTTGTTGCAACTTTGGGGGATTATCTCCATGATTGCTGTAGATGTGTTGCTTGTGGGGTACCCCAGTTGTTGCAACCCCTTTCTATAGTTTGGTGGAGAAGGACCTACAATGTAGGGATTTTCCTTGTTAGAAGAACTGCTCGAGCATGCAAAAAAAGGACTTAGGCTAACTGAGGTGTTGATCATTTTCTTCCTGACCCCCAGGTGTTGTCTGGACAGAGAGACCAATGTGTTCTTTTCTTGCAGGATGCTAACCGTCTGCTTATAAATCTATGTTTAGGATATCGATTAGAGATTGGCCCCACTTTACAGCAGGGCTAACTGCCCTGACTGGTTGCTTGAATCTAATCTCAAGCTTAAGTCCTCACAATTGCTGAAGTTTAGGTATGAGATGGACCGAATCAGGCCGACCCTGTCGTTGTTCACCTTCCTTTTCTCTGACATTGAGAATGATTTTGTTTTGGCAAAATGTGATTTGATCTATCGAACTTTGCACCTTTTGCAACTTTTCCAGATGGCTATTTGATGATGGAGGGGATGCTCCCCAATGGCAATTTGTGAGCTTGAGTGCCCTTGGTGGGCGTCGATTTTGTCCTCTGTCCTTGAATGTTGGTTTACTAAGAAATCAGTTATTTTGTACCCCTCTTTTTTGCAGATGCTACAAGTGTGACTTTTTTTAAACTGAATACTGGAGGATTTTTCTTCTTCAATGCACTCATCTAGACATATCACGGAGGTGTTTTCATTGCTTTGCCATGTTCTCTTTCGTAGCCTTTTACTTCCCCCATGACTTTCCGGATTGCATGTCTCACCTTCTGATTTGATTCCTGATTTACTTGTGGGGAGTAATACCTGGTAAGATGCTAACCACCTTAACTTCCCATTAACTACTTCGGTATGAGGGTACCTTGTGGGAAAGGGTGGTGAAATCATCACACTCCCCTGTTCACAGGCCTAGGAGGGTGGCACAAGCGCCCCAGAGGGAATTGTGATCCCTTTGATCCCCTTGACGCTTCAAGATTCCTCCCTTTTTTTGTGGGGGGGAGGAAACCCACAGATGCGCAAGACACACTGGCCTAATGCCAGCCACTTCCATGATGAGAGAGATCCACAGGCCTATTGTCCACTGGCGCCCACTGGAGTCCGCCACTGCCCACCCTGCTTCAACAGTGGGACAGGGGGAGAAGATTTATTCCAAGATTTCAATATTTCAAATATATTGAGGCACTTTGCACAGGGCACAAGGGAGTGAAAGTTAGATGCAAAAATGAGCGGCTGCCCGGTGCGAGGATTGGGGCAGGCTGTTGAAGGCAGCCCAGACTTGCCTTGTTTTACTTCTCTGTTGCACCCGTTTCACCTGCTTCACCTGCTCACCTCACATCTAATCAGAGCTAGTTCTGCCTGGGGTATCTGGTGTCGCAGGCCCAGGCTGCTCGAGCAGCCCCCACTGCACTGCACCATGCTCTGTTGAACTTCACTCCGGCCCCTCGGTATATGAGGTGCCCTGCCTGGCACCTCAATCCTCATGCCTGTGTGCGCCTCTGCTGCTCCACTGTTGCTCCTCCTCCGGTGTTCTAACCGTGTGTGTCTTCATATCTGTGCGAGTCTCCCCCCTGACGTCAGTGGGAGACAGAGCCATACAGCTGCTGCCTACACGTGTGTCTCCCCGTCTGCCCGTGTCCCCCTCCCCTAAGCTCTCCCCGAACACGATGTTAAGCAATGCAAGGAGCATCAATAGTCTTTCAAGCAGTATCTTTAAAGGCATTTGTATGTACTGTAATATTAGATTAAGCATTCCTGTGTTTGTTTGAGAAACTGTTTTCTTTCCACAGTGGAAGGAAAAATTGTATTATTGAATAATATAATAATTACCTTAAAAACACAGGTTATATGCACATTATAGTTAGATGCGATTTTCCACAATGAAAGGAAATTGTTGATTATCATGAATCCCTGTGTGTAAAGTATTTGTATTTGTTCATAATAACTATGTGATATATAAAATGTATGATCCCATATAATATGACATTTATATGTAACCTATTAATATGATGCATATAAAAATTCATAATGATCTAATAACATGTAATGATTAGGAAAAATAAATGTATGTAATAGAGACAAATAACCCCAAGGCGTCAGACTGGATCCAGAAAGTTTTCCTCAGCAGTAACTCTGTGCGTTTAGAGGACGTCGTGCAACTCCATAGTTATGATGTTGACTCAGTCAATATAGTCCCTCCCCTGATGCACTGAAATCAGCTTCTTTTCTGCGCAGCTACGTGGATCTGGAGAAGGAGTTCCTCTGGCCATTTTTGGCCTTCACTTTTTTCACAGTATTTTTTCGTGACATTGGAACAGTGTATATGCCTACTGGCTTTAAGTCCTGTGTGTTATGTGCTCGGAAGATGTTGTCACGGACCCTCACTCTGCATGTGGTGCCTTGGCACCCACCACAACGCTGATGACTGGAATTCTTGTCAACAACTGAAGCCTAAGACATTGTGAGAGTGGTGGCTGAAGCTCTTGGTGAAACTTATTCTGTCCTGTGGTGTATGAATGTGATGGGTCTTTGTCTGGTGGCAGTAAATTGTTGTGTCTGCAATAATTTGTTGTATTTCTGTGTGGGGAAAGTCCAGGAATCTGCAGTCAGCCACAATTTTCCTACCACCTAGCGTTCCTCAACGGCTCCAGAGAAGAACATTTCCTCACCTGTTTGGGTGTGCAAGTGACCATGACAGGGGAGGGCCAAAAATCTGAGATCAAAATTGCCTTTCCCAAAGCCAGCTGGTTTTTTAAGATGTTCACGTGTCTTTGGTCCTGGGCTCCGTCGCCATGCAGGGGAAGCTACCAAACCAAGAAATTCCCAAAAAATAGACACCCGGGCAGTCCACGGTGATGTGGCGCCTGTGGATCCCACAAACTTAGCTTACCCACAAGACCCTGCAAAGGTGAAACGTTAATTAGAAACACTGTTTTTAATTTATTCTCCTTTATGCAAACTAAAAATGTGCAGGGATCCACAAAAACCCTACCACCCTTTCTTTCTCCACTTGTCCTGATAAAAACACAACCCCTCTTGTTTTTCTGTGTCTAGTCTCTGCATTACGAATGGCTCACTCCAGGTTCAACAGCAGCCCTTTTTCAAGGACTGCCATTGACCCCTGTGTGATCCATTCCTGTCACGGGCACTAAGCCCAGGCACACATATGGGATAGTGTTTTTATCGGTGCAACTTGGGGGACGCTAGGCAGTAAGGTGTTTATTTACGTCCATGCATATTTCTGTAGTTTAATTCACAGTAATTGCAAGGAATAAGTGCTTTTATTCAGTGTTATAACTTTGCATGGTATTCTGTGTTGAAATACTTTGTGGAAACCATGCAAGCCACACCTTCGTGCACTCCCCTGAGTGTCTATTCTTTAGAACTGACTGTGTTCGTATGTATCCATAAATGGTTCCAGATCCCAGGCCTAATTAGTACTCACCTCAGTTGTCCTTATCACTACAGTACCTTTTGTGGCCTTCCCTGTTGTAGCACTTGGCCTACCAACACAAGCGAGGTTCCATTGACTTCAGGGAATTTTGGATGGAAGGAAGTTTGTGGCTCCCTTCACATTTCAGAACTTTGCATCACTGAAATGTGATAAAAATGTTTTTTCAGACAAATTTTGAGGTTTGTACAGGATTCTTCACTTCAATATATTCGATTCTACTATATTCCTCTCCATCATCATCATCAAACAGACTTTATTCGGCTTTCAACAGGCCATAAAAGTATCAAGTAATAGTACATTGATAAATATGTATAAGAAAAATTATAAATAAATAGGGAAGATAATAAAACACATCGTTAATTCATTCAAGGACAGGTATATAAAACTTGATAAATTTACATCAGTGCAAAATCAAGTTAAATTACAGTATTTTCTGGAGAGTGAGGAGTTTACCGGATATTCCAAATTTTTCAAATAAAATTAGTTCAGTACGCCCTTAGACTTCCTTACAGAGAGTACTGTGCATAAAAAGTTTGCTAAAATTCCACACATTTCAATAGAGGATAAAATCTGTAAGCTGAAATACGCGTCGCGGCACTGACGCAAATTAGTCGATCTTAAAAAAGGCAATAAAATACGTTTTCGCGGAATATCATAAAATTTACAAAAGAGGACCACATGCATTGTAGATTGAGGAGCTTTTGCATCACATGGACATACTCTTAAAACTGTACTCCAGTCGCACATAATCGGAAAGGTTACTAGCCGATGGAAGATATTTAAGCGGAATCTTGTAAGGACAAATCGATGTCGGGGATTTACCACGCTTACTAAGTAGGGCTGGACTGCATCCGTCAACAGAATTAGTTGGTTAGACATTACTGTAGATTTTTTTGATTCCACTTCCCATCTCTGTTCATCCAAGTGCTTCAGAGTCAGAGCCCTCAAATCTCTCCTGGTTATTTTTTCCAGTGATTGTGGGTTTTGGTAATATGCTTCGCAGCCCATATTTTTAAAAAAGGTCATAATATATCTTAGCCAGGGAACTCTAAGCGAGTGTGTTAGATTCATGCAGTCTGATAGTATGGCCTGGTTTAATCCGGTATGCTCAGAGGTCCACACTTTATGCCATAATAATAGAGGTTGTATCTTAATTAGATCAGTTACAAAGTGGACCCCTAGTTCCGAATGGCTAATATATGATGACGTGCTATTTGGTGCCATTAGCAGGTATCTCAGGAAGTCATTTTCCACCAACTGAATCGCATGGCAGTTCGTATACCCCCAGATACATGCTCCATAAGTAGCCGCCGGGATACATTTGGCCTTGTAGATTTTTACCATGTTTGACGGGGGGATCCCCCCTAGTTTTTTGGAAAAAATCTTCAAGGCCGCCGTTGTTTTAATAATCTGGTCTTTTTTTGTTTTCACGCAGTGTGCCCAGGTGGCCTGTTTATCGAACATTATGCCCAAATATGAGAAGGTGGGAGCTATCTTCATCTTGTCCTCGTGAATAGTGATTTTATAGGACTTGCTCAGTTTCCTGCCACAGTTCATTATGAACGTTTTCGAACGGTTGACTGTGAGGCCCAGGGCTGTCATGTAATTTATACAAGTGGTTAGGAGTTTCTGGAGGGCTAGCGGTGTCCTGGCCATGAGTACTGCATCATCTGCGTAAAGGAGTGCAGGGACGGTGCGATTGCCTATTTGTGGAAGGTCTTTACAATTGGTTATCAATTCACTTTCTAGATTGTTTATGTATAATGAAAATAGAAGTGGTGCGAGAACGCAGCCTTGACGCACCCCTCTGTATATGCCAAAAGACTTAGGGGGTCATTCTGACCTCGGCGGTAAAAGCCGCTTACCGCCGGTCAGAAGGCCGCCACAATACCGCCGCGGTCAGCCGCCACGGACATTCTGACCCACAACTGCAAAACCTCCAAAAATCCGCCCTCCACTGCAGTCCGCCACATCAGCGGCCAGCGGTAAACTGGAGAAGACCAAACCTCCACCGCCACGCCAACAGAAATACGCCCATCCCATTATGACCCGCAAATCCACGCGGCGGTCATTCAACCGCGGTATTCCATTGGCGGTACACACCGCCGCGGTCAAAATACACACACCTTTACAAACCCCTACCACATTGGACAATTTGAAAGGCACACACCTGAAACACATACACACACCACTCCAACACATCCAATACCATATAAAACACACACCCACATCACCCACAAACCCCTACCAACAAAAACCAGAGACGAAGGAGAGAGAGACACATCAGAGAATAGAGAGCCAGACACACAGAGGCACACCACAACATCACACACACCACATAGAAGCACAAAGCACCACACACCAACACACACATCATCACATACACCACCCCACACCTCATACACACCACCCCATGGCACCACAAAGGCACCCACGCTTTTCGGACCAAGAACTCCGGGTCATGGTGGAGGAGATCATAAGAGTGGAACCCCAGCTCTTCGGCTCACAGGTCCAGCACACCACCATAGCAAGAAAGGCGGAGCTCTGGCAGCGGATCGTGGATAGGGTCAACGCGGTGGGACAGCATCCCAGAAATCGAGAGGACATCCGCAAACGATGGAACGACCTACGGGGGAAGGTGCGCTCGATGGTCTCGCGACACAACATCGCAGTGCAGAAGACTGGCGGGGGACCCCCACCCACTCCACCCGAATTCACAACATGGGAGCAAGAGGTACTAAACATCCTGCATCCTGATGGCCTCGCTGGAGTACACGGAGGAATGGACTCTGGTAAGTACAAGGCCAACCACTTCACCCCCCCCCCCAGCATGCTAACCCCCACCCTCACCCCCAACCCCCCAGCACACATCCTCCCTGAGAATGTCTCCCCAGCACAACCCACCCAACACCAACCCCTGCATGCCATCCCCAAACTATGGACACCCATCACCTAAGCATGACCACTGCACATACCCATCCCCCCCCCCCCACAAAACACCCTCACAACACCTCCCCCAAGGGAATGCCAGCACTGGGGGACAAGGGCACCCATAAAACGCAAGCTAATGCACTCACAGAAACAATAACCATACCCTCTTACCCCATGCAGGACCCGAACGACAACACACCGGTCAGGAGGGACCAGAAATGTCCATCCCACCCCCGGAACAGGCCCCTAGTGATGACAGCAGCTCTGTCGACCTGGAACCTGACGACCAGCCCGGACCATCGGGGACCTCTGGGCAGTCGGTTCCCCTCACCCAGACACAGGCCACTGCAGACCCAACCCCCTCTGGGAACAACAGCACAGCTCCCACCCAGCGGGCCCATGCCTCTGTCTCTAGGACAGGTCAAGCAGCGGTGTGTCTACCACTACAGGACCCCCAGGGTAACCCACCAACCCAACAACAACAGGGACCTGGGGGCAGTGGGAGTGGGCACACCGTCCAGGGGACAGAGGCCCAGGGAAACAGGGCAACTCGGAGGGCTGCTGTGCGACAGGGGGGGGAGGAGAGGCCCAGGGAACCCACTCTACAAGAGGCCCTCACCACCATCATGGCAGCCTACCACCACTCACAAGAGACGATGGCAACGGTACTGGCCAGGTTCCAGGAGATCCAGGCACAGCAGGAGCAACGCTACATGGGGTTCAGCGACCAACTCGGCAACATCTCAACCGCTATGGGGAGCATAGTCCAGGCCCTGAACCGTATAGAGGACACATTTCGGGACCATGTGGCATCACACAGGGCCCTTGTCACTAGCCAGGAACAGCCTACCACCTCCGCCGGCGCTAGTGGACAGGAGGCCCCACCACAACGACAGCCCACCAGAACCCCACCTCCTGCTGAACAACAACCGCCCCGCAAAAGGAGCCTGAGATCAAAAAAACCGACAGAGTAGATGTCAAGTCCCCCGCCAGCATCACATACCCCCTGAAGTCCTCCCACTGTTCCACATTGCCACCCTGTCAAACCTTGAACTGCCCCTGCTCCATCCTGCCACAGGCATATGGACAATGCACCTGTGAGACTGAGAACTGGACTCCGCCATGGACATTACTCCACCCCCACCCATCACTGTTTCACTATCATGTACCAATATCTATGCACTAATAATAAATCACACATTGCACTGAAATCAATCAGGACTCGGCCTGTCTTATTTACAAATGTATGACACATTACATATCAATTACGTATTATTAACATTGTGAATTACACATACCGAGGTAACTTAGCATTAGTCCATGGGCCAACCAAGCCGAGGTCACGCAGTGGCTCATACAGCACAGAAAAGGGAAGGGAAAATCAAACATCATGTTTGTAGTTCTGGGGGGAAATCGACAAAGTTGAGATGCAGGAGGCTTTCAGGAAATGTAAAATGGCATGGGTGATTATTACCTGTGTGCTACTGGAAATACTGTTCTATTACTCTGTCCCTGTTGTCTGTGTCGTCCTCTGAGTCTTCCTCCTCTTCACTCTCCGCAGGCTCCACAGCTGCTTCAACACCACCATCTGCACCATCCTCCTGCAGGAAAGGAACCTGACGTCGCAATGCCAGATTGTGAAGCATACAGCAGGCCACGATGATGTGGCACACCTTCTTTGGTGAGTACATCAGGGATCCCCCTGTCATATGCAGGCACCTAAACCTGGCCTTCAGGAGGCCAAAGGTCCTTTCGATGATCCTCCTAGTTCGCCCATGGGCCTCATTGTACCGTTCCTCTGCCCTGGTCCGGGGATTCCTCACTGGGGTCAGTAGCCAAGGCAGGTTGGGGTAACCAGAGTCACCTATTAGCCACACACGTTGTCTCTGTAGCTGCTCCATCACATAGGGGATGCTGCTATTTCGCATCACATACGCGTCATGCACTGACCCTGGGAACTTGGCATTTACATGGGAGATGTACTGGTCAGCCAAACAGACCACCTGGACATTCATCGAATGATAACTTTTTCTGTTTCTGTACACCTGCTCATCGTCTTTTGGGGGTATCAAAGCCACATGGGTCCCATCAATGGCACCAATGATGTTGGGGATATGTCCAAGGGCATAGAAATCACCCTTCACTGTAGGCAAGTCACCCTCCTCTGGGAAAATGATGTAGCTCCGCATGAGTTTCATCAGGGCAGACAACACTGCTCAAAATCTTTGAAAACATAGGCTGAGACATTCCAGATGACATGGCCACTGTTGTCTGGAATGACCCAGTTGCCAAAAAATGGAGGACTGACAAAACCTGCACCAGAGGGGGAATCCCTGTGGGTTGGCGGATGGGGGACATCAGGGCTGGCTCCAGCTGGGCACACAGTTCATGGATAGTGGCACGGTCAAGTCTGTATCGAAGTATTATATGGCGTTCTTCCATTGTCGACAGGTCCACCAGCGGTCGGTACACGCGAGGATTCGTCCTTCTCCTCGCAAGTCCCAGCGGACGGTGCCTAGGAAGGACAACATGGAGCACAGAGTCAGGCAAACCACAGGTACGTACAGACAGCTTGCACAGTTAAAGAATGGCAATGGGTTGAAAGGTGTGTATGTGTGGCAATGCAAGGCCTAGGCCTGTGTGTCGCAGTCAAAATTAAGCCATGTAGGCCCTTGAAATGGCGGCTGCCTGACCTGTAAAGTGGGACAATGGGATGTGAGGTCAATGCGCTGGCGGGGCACAACGTGGCAGTAGGCGGTCGAAGACCGCGGCGCAAAGCCGCATTGGTTAACATTGAACCCTATGGGTTTCAGGAGCCAATGACAATGTGCGCCGGCGGTCGCGGTACGCACCGCCGCGGGCGTGACCGCCATTTCCTAGCTGATTGATCACTCGAGACCTGATCATCCACAGGAGAGGACCTATACTGCAAGTGCTGCTGTGACCTCGGTCTGGAAGTGACAATGGCTGCTGCGACTGGGGAAAGGGCCCCTGCCTTCATGTCTGAAGAGTTGGAGAAGCTCGTGGATGGGGTCCTCCCCCAGTATGCGCTACTCTACGGTCCTCCAGACCAACAAGTGAGTACACCGGGTGCACATGGAATGGGCTATGCCTGTGTGGATTGGGGTGGATGTAAGTTGGTGGGGTGGGGGGCGAATGAGGAGTGCAACGCACGACAGATGAGAGCATGTGCCATATGGCAAAGTTGGTGAGGGGGGCCAATCACATCTAACATGCAGGTCATTGATGATTTCCTCCTTTCCACCCTGTACATGTCAAATAGGTCAGCGCCCATCAGAAGATCGAGATTTGGCGTGCCATCGCCAAGGAAGTCCGGAACTTGGGGGTCCACAACAGACGGGGCACCCACTGCCGCAAGAGGTGGGAGGACATCCGCCGCGGAACAAGGAAGACCGCAGAAACACTGCTGGGGATGGCCTCCCAACCTAGGAGGCGTGCCAGTCGCACCATGACCCCCCTGATGTCCCGGATCCTGGCGGTGGCCTACCCTGAATTGGATGGGCGCTTTAAGACATCACAGCAGACACAAGGGGGTGAGTATCAGCACATTCTCCTATCTTTCTGCGCAGTGGAGGCATCTGGGTGGGGGAGGAGGGCTGTGGGTGACATTAGGTCAGGGCGCTTTCTGTAGTGTAGTCCTCTCCCTTAGGCATGGCCCTGTGCCCCCGGCCCCCACCTCTGTAGGGTGACAAGTACAGCCATTGAAGGTCCAGCATCACCCATGTGCGCGTTTGACGACTCTTGGCCTGTTGTCCTAGTCAGTAGTACTGAGTAGTGTACCCCGAATGCGCGGCTTAGTGCATGAGGCTCCTGTGTCTGTCCTCTCCGCCAACGGTGTTGACATTGCATACACTCAACCTGGTCTTCTTTTTTCTCCCCCCACCCTTTCTCTTCATCTTCTTGTGCATGTGTGCATTAGCATCATCAGGCGGAGGAGATTTGGCATCGGAGCACGAGGGAGCTGCAGGACACAAGGCCCCGGTGGGCCCAGGAACAGACACCGAGGGCACCAGTGATCCGGAGGGCGAGGGGAGCACCACGACGGGGTCCGCTGGTGAGAGCAGCGACAGCGACACGTCCTCAGATGGGAGCTCCCTAGCGGTGGCGGCAACATCCGGGCCCCTCGCCTCTACAGGTACAGCCGCCACCCAGCGCACCAGCCCCGCCCTCCCAGCAGCCCCTCAGCCTACGCTCCGTGCCCGCTCGCCCAGGAAGGCGCGCGTCTCCTTCGCCCCAGGCACCTCTGCCCCTGCCCCTGTTGCCCCTGCTGCCCTCAGTGCGGAGCTCATTGACCTTGTGAGGACGCTCATTGTTGGGCAGACGACCCTTTTGAATGCCATCCAGGGTGTGCAAAGGGAGGTGCAACAGAGCAATGCGTACCTGGAGGGCATTCATTTGGGTCAGGCTGCTCATCAACGAGCGTTCACTGCTCTGGCCTCAGCACTGACGGCAGCCATTGTCCCTGTTTCCAGCCTCCCTCTTCTTACTGCCTCCAGCCTTTCTCTGTCTCCTGTTCCTCAGCCTATCCCATCCACACCATCAGACCAGCCTGCACACACCTCAGCACCCAAGAGCAGCTCATCCAGACACAAGCACCACAGATCCCACAAGCACTCACCCAAGCAACACCCAGATGCAGACATTCCAGCAGTCACTACCACCTCTGGGTCCCCCCCCCTCCTCCTCGTCTCCCTCCTCCCTCCCTGTGACGTCTACACTCACACCTGCATGCACCCCAACATCAGCCAGTGCTTCCATCACCACCTCACCCTACAGTACAGTCCACACTCGTGCAGTCACCACCCCCACTGCCATGTACACGTCCCCTGTGTCCTCTCCCACTGTGTCTGTCACCCCCTCTTCCAAGACACACAAACGCAGGCAGCCACCCACCCAAAAGACATCCACCTCACAACAGCCTACAGCACCAGCACCTTCACCCAATGACAGCACACCTGACTCTCCTACAACCACATCCTCTTCCTCCACTCCCATCACCACTTCTCCTACCCTTTACCTTGGACCTAAAAAGCTTTTCATGGCTAATCTTGACCTCTTTCCCTCCGATGAGCTCCCCCCTCCATCTGCAAGGAGTCCCAAGAGCACCGCAGCCACCACCAGCCCAGCTTCGCGTGTCACTGTTGTGCATGGGATCTGGAGTCCACCCTTTGCCAGCAGTGACACATCGATCACAGCGGCAAGGACACGTCCAGCCCCCCCCCCTCCCCCCCCCCCCTCCCCCCCCCGGCAAGAGGACCCGCAAAAACAAGGGCCGCCGTGCGAGGACTGACAGGGCTGCCCCCAAGGAGCAATGTGCGGCCACTTCACCAGCCACACCATCTAGGGGAGGCAAGGGCCCGAGAGCCCCATCAAACGAGCGGAAGGGCAGCAGGAGCGCGGAGAAGGTGGACCCCACATGTCACATCCCAGCTGGGAAGGAGGACACTAAGGAGGCCAGGAGTCCGTCCCCGAAGGGTCCAGAAACGTCACGGTCCGAGGGCGACTGAGCAGGGAGTCCAGGCCAGGTCTGGCTCCCTTGACCTGCTGGATGAGCACCGCTGAACAGGGCCCCGCCGTGGAGAAGAGCACCGCTGGACAGGGCCCGCCGTGGAGAAGAGCACCGCTGGACAGGGCCCGCCGTGGAGAAGAGCACCGCTGAACAGGGCCCGCCGTGGAGAAGAGCACCGCTGAACAGGGCCCGCCGTGGAGAAGAGCACCGCTGAACAGGGCCCGCCGTGGAGAAGAGCACCGCTGAACAGGGCCCGCCGTGGAGAAGAGCACCGCTGAACAGGGCCCGCCGTGGAGAAGAGCACCGCTGAACAGGGCCCGCCGTGGAGAAGAGCACCGCTGAACAGGGCCCGCCGTGGAGAAGAGCACCGCTGAACAGGGCCCGCCGTGGAGAAGAGCACCGCTGAACAGGGCCCGCGGTGCAGAAGAGCACCGCTGAACAGGGCCCCGCGGTGCAGAAGAGCACCGCTGAACAGGGCCCCGCGGTGAGGATAGGCACCGCTGAAGAGGGCCCCGCCGTGAAGATAGGCACCGCTGAAGAGGGCCCCGCCATCTCAAGCACTGCTCCGCTGGGCCCTTCATCTCAAGCACCGCTCCGCTGGGCCCTTCATCTCAAGCACCGCTCCGCTGGGCCCTTCATCTCAAGCACCGCTCCGCTGGGCCCTTCATCTCAAGCACCGCTCCGCTGGGCCCTTCATCTCAAGCACCGCTCCGCTGGGCCCTTCATCTCAAGCACCGCTCCGCTGGGCCCTTCATCTCAAGCACCGCTCCGCTGGGCCCTTCATCTCAAGCACCGCTCCGCTGGGCCCTTCATCTCAAGCACCGCTCCGCTGGGCCCTTCATCTCAAGCACCGCTCCGCTGGGCCCTTCATCTCAAGCACCGCTCCGCTGGGCCCTTCATCTCAAGCACCGCTCCGCTGGGCCCTTCATCTCAAGCACCGCTCCGCTGGGCCCTTCATCTCAAGCACCGCTCCGCTGGGCCCTTCATCTCAAGCACCGCTCCGCTGGGCCCTTCATCTCAAGCACCGCTCCGCTGGGCCCTTCATCTCAAGCACCGCTCCGCTGGGCCCTTCATCTCAAGCACCGCTCGGCTGGGCCCTTCTTCTCAAGCACCGCTCGGCTGGGCCCCGCCATCTCAAGCACCGCTCGGCTGGGCCCTTCTTCTCAAGCACCGCTCGGCTGGGCCCTTCTTCTCAAGCACCGCTCGGCTGGGCCCTTCTTCTCAAGCACCGCTCGGCTGGGCCCTTCTTCTCAAGCACCGCTCGGCTGGGCCCTTCTTCTCAAGCACCGCTCGGCTGGGCCCTTCTTCTCAAGCACCGCTCGGCTGGGCCCTTCTTCTCAAGCACCGCTCGGCTGGGCCCTTCTTCTCAAGCACCGCTCGGCTGGGCCCTTCTTCTCAAGCACCGCTCTGTAGAGACATTGAGAGACTGTGGCTTTGCACTCCCCAGGATGGTACAGTGGGCAGCCCACCCACTGTAGAGACATTGAGAGACTGTGGCTTTGCACTCCCCAGGATGGTACAGTGGGCATGGTGGCTCCTCGTGGATCTGGCGTCGTGGACTCATGTGGCTGTGGTGCCCCCCCCTTCCCTTCCCCCTGAGGTGCCTGTAGTTTTTACATCAGATGCCCCTGCAGTGTTCTCTCCAAAGGACTCAGGTCTCCTGTGTGGGCTTTGCCCTTGTTTCTCAAAACTTTGCCCCACGGACATGATGAATTCGTAGGATGTGCAGGACTTGTTACTTCAGTTATACACTGATGTGTATATCATTTGTTTTCTTGTAAATATCTTTCATGGTTGTGCGATAATTTTCATGAGCTTTTTGGTACATAAATATTTATTCCAATTTTGATTATGTCCTAGCATTTTTCAGGGGTGTTTGGGTGGTGTCACTGTGACTTGTTGCTCTGCATTGGTGTGTACATAGTTGGGGGGGGTCGCATATGTGTGTGCCCGTAACCTTTCGTCCTCCCCCCTCCCGTGTGTCGTAGGTGCAGTACTCACCGTTGTCGTCTGCGCCGGACTTCGTACTCGTGGTAGATGAGAAGGTAGACGAGAGCAGGTAGGATGTTTAATTCGGGTTCCATGCTGTCCTCCTTCCTCCTGGAGTGCGTAGTGGTGTGCGTTTTCCCGTTCGTAGTCTGTTTCCGCCGTGTTTTTATCGGCGGTGCTCCCGCCCCGGAAAAGGTGGCGGATTGGTGAGTTGTGATAGTGTGGGCGGTACATTGTCTGCCGCCTGGCTGTTGGCGGTGACCGCCGCGCTGTTTGTTTGTACCGCCGTGGCGGTCGGAGTGTTAAAGTGGCTGTCTGTGTTGGCGGTTCCCGCCAGGGTCAGATTTCCATATTTTTTACCGCCAGCCTGTTGGCGGGTTGGCCGCCGCTTTAACACCGACCGCCAGGGTTAGAATCACCCCCTTAGTGCATTCCCCTCTCATCCCGTACCTTACACTTGCTCTGCACCCAGTATACAGATCTCTTATATTCCTCTCTTCTCCATTCGAGCCTGTACTATGCTCCTGCCAAAAGACAGTTCATTTACATCACTTGACGCTTGCTGTTGGTTGTGTCTTGGCTTGTGTGTGTTTTTCTCACACTTCACCTTTTAGTCTGCACATTTTTATTCTTCTGCTGCTACTGCATTGACTTAATAGTGTCGTATTCATGTTCTGATGTGTAGTCCTTTTGAAGTCGAGCATAGCAGTGTGCAAGTCCTGCTTTTCTGACTTGTTGTCATCTATTTGGGCTTTTAGCCATGCCCATCACTATTACCCGTTCATTTTGTTATCAATGGTAAATGCTTTACGATTGTCCCTCCTCGTGGTGGTTTGTTTACCGCCTTGGACATCAACCTTGTATTACTTTTCATTTCCAATTTATATGGCAAGAAAAGTATGGTTAGGAGTTTACAATACAAATGGCTCTAACTCGAGAAAATGTGAGACTAATTGCACTGGAAATGTTTAGGAAGTTGGCTCTGTGCACACTATCTCTCACTTTGAGATAGTATATACAGAGTCCAAGGGTTCCCTTTAGAGGTTGATAGTGGCAATAATAGATAATACTAGTGCTCTATTTGTGGTAGTGTGGTCGAGCTGTAGGCTTATCAGAGGGTAGTGTTAAGCGTTTGTTGTATACACACAGGCAATAAATGAGAACACACACTCAAAGACTTAACTCCAGACCAATAGGTTTTTATGTAGAAGAATATTCTTTTCTTAATTTATTTTAGAACCACAGGATTCAGAATTCAAGTAAATACATACATTTTTAGGTACTTGGCATAGGTAAATATGGAACTTTGAAGTAAAGCAGGAATGTACACAGTTTTGATAAAAATGGCAAATAGCTATTTTAAAAGTGGACAAAGTGCAAAAATCAACAGTTACTAGGGGAGGTAAGTACAAGTTAGTTTAGCAGGTAAGTAAATCACTTACTAGTTCAGTCTCCGGGGCATAGGCAGCCCACTGTTGGGGGTTCAAGTCAAATCCAAACACCCAGCACCAGCAACGCAGGGCCGGTCAGGTACAGAGGTCAAAGTAACATAGGCGCCTATGGAGACTAGGGGTGCTCCGGTTCCAGTCTGCTAGCAGGTAAGTGCCTGCGTCCTCGGTGAGCAGACCAGGGGGGTTTTGTAGAGAACTGGGGGGGGTCACAAACAGGCACACAAAGTACACCCTCACAGGCACAGGGGCGGCCGGGTGCAGGGTGCAAAGTAGGTGTCAGGTTTTGCGTTGAAAGCAATGGAGGGACCCACGGGTCACTCTGGCGATGCAGGCAGGGCACAGGGGAGCTTCTCGGGCCAGTGACCAACTGGGCAAAGATGAGGGCCGCCTGCTGGTCACTCCTGCACAGGTAGGTGGTTCCTGTCGGACCTGGGGGCTGTGCGTGCAGTGCTTCTTCCAGGTGTTGGGTTCTTTGTCACCGGGCAGTCGCAGTCAGGGGGATCCTCTGGATTCGCTCTGCAGGCGTCACCGTGGGGGTGCAACAAGGTCGTCTCACGGTGTCCATGTTGTTGGAGTCGCCTGGGGGTCCTCGCTGCAGTGTTGGTTTCTCTGGGCACGAGCCGAGGGCAATGGATGCAGGGTGTTGGGGACTCACGCTTCCGGAGTGAGTCTGGAATCCCTTTAAAGATAGTTTCTTCTTGGATGTTGAGACAGAGCCGCTGTCCTGTGGAGTTTCTTGGTCCTTTGGGTTGCAAGGCAGTCCTCTGAGTCGGCAGACGTCGCTGGTCCCGCTGGATGGGTCGCTGTTGCAGGTTCTTTGAGTCTGGAGACAGGCCTGTAGGGCTGGGGCCAAGTCAGTTGTTGTCTTTGTCTTTTCTGCAGGGCTTTCAGGGCAGCAGTCCTTCTTTAGGTCGTCAGGAAATCTGTTTTTCTGGGTTCAGGGTCGCCCCTAAATACTAAATTTAGTGGTGTGTTTTAGGGCTGGAGGGTAGTAGCCAATGGCTACTGTCCCGGAGTGTGGCTACACCCTCCATGTGCCTCCTCGCTTTGGGGAGGGGTGCACATCCCTAATCCTGTTAGGGGAAATCCTCCAAAGCAAGATGGAGGATATTCTAAGGAAGGGGTCACCTCAGCTCAAGACACCTTAGGGGCTATCCTGGCTGGAGGGTGACTCCTTGTTTTTCTCATTCACTTCTCCGGACTGGCTGCCAAAATGGGGGGCTGTGACCGGGGGGCAGGCATGTCCACTAGCTGGAGTGCCCTGAGGCATTGTAACAAGAAGCCTGAGCATTTGAGGCTCACTGCTAGCTGTTACAGTTCCTGCAGGGGGAAGGTATGAAGCCCCTCCACCCAGTGCAGGCTATGTTTCTGGCCTCAGAGAGCACAAAGGCTCTCACCGTAGGAGGTCAGAAACTCATCCCTCAGTGGCAGGCTGGCACAGACCAGTCAGTCCTGCACTGAAGGACTTGGTAAAATACAGGGGACGTCTCTAAGATGCCCTCTGTATGCATTTTGTAATAAATTTAGCACTGGCATCAGTGAGGGTTGATTATTCTGAGAAGTTTGAAACCAAAATTCCCAGTTTTCAGTGTAGCCATTATGGAACTGTGGAGTTCGTTTTGACAAACTCCCAGACCATATACTTAATATGACCACACTGTACTTACAATGTCTACGAATGGACTTAGACACTGTAGGGGCATATTGCTCATGCAGCTATGACCTCACCTGTGGTATAGTGCACCCTGCCTTAGGGCTTTAAGGTCTGCTGGAGGGGTGACTTACCTATGCTACAGGCAGTATTTGGTTTGCATGGCATCCTGAGGGGGATGCCATGTCGACTTTGCCTTTTTCTCCCCACCAATACACACAATCTGCAATGGCAGTGTGCATGTGTCAGGTGAGGGATCCCTTAGGGTGGCACAACACATGCTGCAGCCCTTAGGGACCTTCACTGGTCACAGGGCCATTGGTACCACTTGCACCTTTTACAAGGGACTTATCTGTGTGCCAATTGGGGAACAATGGTACACTTTTAATGAAAGAACACTGGTGCTGGGGCCTGGTTAGCAGGATCCCAGCACACTCAAGTCAGTATCACTATGGGGCAAAAAGTGTAGGGGGGTAACTGCAACAAGGAGCCATTTTCCTACAAAATTCTTCTTCGTGCGCGGTGTAATCCTTTATTTCAATGGCTGGAATATCGATATTTTTGATTTTGTCATCATTCCATCCTTATGTATGATCTGCGTGTTTCAGGATGGCTGTTCTCCACTAAATGCAATTCCAAGCCACACAGTGCCACTCCACTGTACTGATTGCAACATTGTTCCACACCTCACTTCACACCACAAACTATCACTCCATTCTATGCCAGTACACTCTAAACTACACAATGTCACTCCATGCAAACCCACGCCACACAATGGTACACCTCTACATACCAATCCACACAATACCAACTCCACCAGCACCAATCCACTACACTCTTCACCACCAGTTTTCATATTTTTTAATGTGAGGCCACTCCCTCCCATAGTGGGGAAATAATAATTGTAGGCCCCTCTGAATTGTTCACAAATATTCAGTTTCATTGGCTATTTTTAAATCTATCTCAACTGTTTTCGTCATTGCAGATAACTTCTGTTAATATTTTAAAACATGCATTCAAACACATGATGCCAATCATACTATTCTGATCTGGCAGACATAACAAATGTGTAAAAGTATCCACAGTATGATTATTAGAAGTGGGGGTGGGCTTGGGCTTTTGAAGAGTATTTGTAGTCCCTTCCCTTTTGGCACGCACTCCAAAGTTTGGATATAAATGACAAAACTTGTTAGTGATGGCCCATTAGAGACATCACTAATTGGTGCTGCTCATTTTTGTCAACGTAACACAGCCCTGTTTTCACCATAATGCTTCTTTGCCAGAGCCAGGCTGCCCGAGATGAGATCACTCACTTACAGCAGGACCTTTGCTGTTTTATTAAGAATGGTAAGCAATGGAGGACCTGTAACTCTTTTCTGATGTGGCCTAGAGAAAGTGGTGGAGTGGCCTGCCCGAATATCCACAAGTACTATTTGGCCGCCCACTTACAACACATCTCTGAGTGGTTGGTCTACGAGAGTGAGAAACACAGGTTCCATCTGGATCAGTCTAACACGCTTTCTGGGTTCTAGTAAGGCTACACAAGAACGCTCGACTGAGCAGCATCTATGTAGCTACCATCATTTGGACTGGACTCAACATATAACACTGATTGGGATTCAGTAAGAGGGGTTACTAGCTGAGGACTGTGGGAAATGACCAACAGGAAAGGGGGGACAAGATTAGGCAGCCAACTGGGACTGTGGAAAAGGGGTTTGTGTATAACAGTTAGGTGTAAGGTCGCAAACAGGTATTCACAGGAGAGTTAATCAAAAGTTTTTTTTTTTTTAAATGTTGAGTATCAGACCGGCCACTCAAGGATATAGCAAGGAAGTCTGAATCATTACACAGACTAGGCAGTGGCTACTATAGGGGTGGGCGGCTGGCTGTAAGGTCACAGTCAAAGTATGGCGGATTGCGAACATAGTGTCTGGCATATAGGCAAGGTGATTTCTGTTATCGTTGGGCTTGTGAATCCTGTTAGGCCAACCACACCATCAGTCAGCCAGGGTTGTCCCCTAATGAGTGGATTCAGGATGGAGTGTGGGAGAGGGTGCACAGTCTACCCATGGCGTGATTCTGATCAGTCCATCTAACAGGTTTATTGTTCCATGTATGTGGGATGACGCCAGCCATTGCTCATGGTGTAAGTGTCCAAGTGGCATTGAAGCCAGCAACCCTCTTAACCCCTGGGTGCCATGCACGCCCCTGTATGGTATGTGGTGTTAGGTCTACTGAATCGATGACATGTTGCAGCACTTGCTTGGTCCCTGCTGGATTTTTCAGTCTTCTGGCTCTGTATATAGTTGTTTAAAATGATATATAGTGTGCACAGAGTACAGATGTTCCCCTGTGACTTAACAGATGCTAAAGAACACAATACTAATGATCTATTTTGTGGTAGTGTGGTCAGTTAGGCTTATCAGTGGGTAATGCAGAGCGTTTATTGTGCACACATGGGCAATAAATGAGGCACACAATCAATGACAAACCCCAGGCCAATTGTTTTTATGTAGCATTTTATATAGCAAAAATATATATATAAAAGATCTTCTTGCAGGTATGTACATTAGCAAGTAGGTATCAAGCATATGTATCAACACCACTTTGTTTAGAGTTGGCAAAGAAAACGGTTTACAGACATGTAACACTTTTCAGTGTAAAAAGTCCACACTTACATTTTACACCTAGGATGAGAAAAGTTAGTGCAGTATTGTGGTAAGTACTTGATTTACAGTTATAGTCACTGGGAATTAGTATGTCCACAGGTCAAGGTTCAGGTTGACTCCAAACATTCACCATCAGCAACACAGGGACGGATGGGTGCAGAAGTCAAAGTTGGTGTTTGATTTATAAGGGGATCCTAAGGAGACTGGGGGGGCACTCGGAAATAGATCTGCCATCAGGTAACTCCCTGTGACTTCAGAGGGCAGATCTAGGGTGTGCACAGGTTAGCACCAAACACACACCATCAGCGGCACAGGGTCAGCCAGATGCAGAGTGCAAACAAAGTGCTACTAATACTTTTCAATAAAAAGATGCTGTATGTTAGGTCAAGGGGGTTGGTTCCGGGAAGCCACAGGCCGGACAAGGAATAGTGCTGCCTGCTGGACGTTGCTGTACTGGTGGTCGGATTCCCTAAGGTCAGGGGGCTGTGGGTGCAGTGGTAGCTTTGGGCGCTGGGGCTCCTCACCTCTCAGTCAATGGCCGGCATGGGTCCTTCCACCAATATATGCCCCCACCGAGGCCTGTAAGGGTTGTGACACCACCCCCCCACTCCCACTCGGGGGTCAGGTGCTGAGCTGGGAGATGCAGCAGGCCTGCACCGCTAGTCTATCAGGGAGAGGCAGTCTTCAGACTGCTTGCACGCCAATATGGCACCATGGCTCTAGATTTTCCCACCTCTGAAAACAGTACAGCCCCAGTCAACTGACCCCTCTCCATGGATCATTGTGATGTGTATGGGCCCGGTCACTCTATGGTGTCTCTTTGGACAAAGCCACTACCTAGAGTTCAACCTGTTTATTTTGCATAATTTAGACTTTCATGTTTGTTTGTGAGTACTGTACATTGGTATTTAGCTATTTAGCTTGTATTTCATTGTCAAAATGTTGTTTGTTTTAAAAGTTTGGCATTTACCCAAATGAAAAAATGATTATGCTTTGCAAATGTGTCACTCATAACGCTGTTCCATCCTCGTAATAGCATGAATATGATTAACCATCATAAATGAATGGATTACTTGAATTTCCAAAACTATGGAGCATTAAAGGACCTGTCTAATAGCAAGAACAAACCTGCTACAGAATTATAATATTGAGAGAGAAGTAAATTGTCAAATTTTGGAAGGTAATTGTTAGAAATGGGGCCTCTAGTTGGCAGTCGGTTTGAACCCTGTCCAAGTAGGGACCCTCACTCTAGTCAGGATAAGGGAGCTACCCGCTCAGATAACCCCTGCTCACCCCTTTGGTAGCTTGGCATGAGCAGTCATACTTATCTTAGAAGCAATGTGTAAAGCATTTGCACATAACACAAAGTAACACAGTGAAAACACTACAAAAGGACACCACACCAGTTTTAGAAAAATAGCCAATATTTATCTATTCAAAACAAGACCAAATATGATAAAAATCAAACATACAGTAATAAAAACATGATTCTGCAAAATTTACTCAAAAATACAGTTCCTTGAAGACAATAGCTCCACCTGGGGCTACCACGACGTTGTGAGCAACAAAACAAACAGTTTAGGCCGGCCGCAGGTTCACGGGCCAGCTACGGTGTCGGGAAGACCCGCCAACAGTACCTTGGATTTGAAGGGCGTTGTGATCCTCATGGTGAGCTCTGGAGAGCGGCGTCGCTGACTTTGCGGTGTCAGTGCAGGAGTCGTCGGGCCCTTGAAGTCACGCGCATTGCAGATCGAACTCTGGGCTGATGAAGTCAGGTGCGCCGGTGTGGATAGCGTTGGGGCTGCGGTGTGAAGCAGGATGATGCTACCTGCTGTGCCCACAGGTCACATGCAGGCAGCAGCTCAGTGACTGCGTCTAGCGGTATCGGTGAGACCAGGGCTGTGGTGTGAAGCTTGGAGGTGCAACATGCGGTATCCACAGGTCACAGTGCAGGCAGCAGCGGCGTTGTTGCGAAATCGCCATCATCGGTAGGCCCAAGCTAGCGAGATGGGATGGTGCTTCATGACCCAAAGGCCACAGTGCAGGCAGGGATGCCTGTTGACGAAGCTAGAATCGATGGTACTGGCATCGGTGGACTGGGGCTGCGGTGTGGGATGGTGCTTCATGCTCCTCACGAGTGGTGTCCACAGGCCAAGGTGCAGGCAGCAGCGCCAGTGTCAGCAGGAGCATCATCATCTGGGAGGCCCAGGCTGCAGTCTGAGTAGGTGATGCTGGAGTGTGGGGCCCGCAGGTTGCAGTGCGAGCAGCGGCTCGGTGAAGTCGTCTGGACGGCTTCGGTGATACTAGGGTTGCTGTGCAAAGCGGGGCAATGAGGCTCTGTGTAGCATCAGCAGGTCACGGTGCAGCCAGCAGCTTCATTGGTGGGGGCGCAGTGGTTTTTCTTCTTGTATAGCACAGAACACACAGTTCCCAGTGCTGTAGGTCGAGAAAACTGAAGACTTTTGTGTCCCTGAGACTTCCAACAGGAGGCAAGCTCTACTCCAAGACCTTGGAGAACTTTCTCAAGCAGGATACCAGGGCCTGAATTCTCTCTCTTCGTGACCAGGTGGAAAACTAACTGGCTCGATAACTTCTGAGACCATTTTATTGAGTGCTTTTTTCAATATGGTCTCACATCTTCTGGCTAATACCAGCAGCCAAGTACCTCAACATCTAACTCTTATTGTGATTTTAGTGTTGTCCCCTCAGGTTTTATGGTCATTCCCATATTGCTGGACTCTTGGGCTACCAGAAACTTTTTAGACTTGGGTTTGGCTAAAACCCTAAATATTACGACTGTCAGAAAAGACGTCCCTGAACCAGTCAGAGCCGTGGATGGCTCAGAAATGTCCTCCAGGCTTATCGTTTATCAAACACCCTTGTCCATGCTTTGTGTAATCAACCATACAGAACAAATTCAGTTTGACCTCATAAATACCCCCAGTATTTGGAGCCATTTTGGGGATAAACTGGCTTCAGTGACACAATCCCAAAATTGACTGGGCAGCAAGGACAGTGTCTTTAGACTCTAAACATTGCTGGCACTCATGTTACCAAGACAAACCATTACTAGTGACACCCTTGTATTGTGGCTCCGCACATAGTACGGCTATCAAGCCGGGCGACACAAAGGCCATTCCTGCACTGTATAAAGACTTCCATAATGTCTTTAGTGAACAGAAGGCCACCCAGCTGCCGCCACATAGGTCATACGATTTTCGTATAGACTTGATTCCAGGGGCAACGCTACCATGTAGTAGGGTGTATGCTCCTTCTGAGCCTGAGAATCAATACCTGCAAGGCTACCTGGACGATCTATCGGCTAAGGTTTTCATTCATCATTCAGTGTCACCAGTATCATCGTCTATGTTCTTCGTGCCCAAGAAGAATCACAAGCTGCATGCCTGTATAGATTATTGCGCAGTGAACAAAGTGACCATAAAAAACTGGTATCCTCTTCCGTTGATCCAGGTACTTTTAGATCAGGTACATCAGTCGACCATTTATAATAAACTCGACCTCCGGGGCGCCTACCACTTGATCCGAGTGATGAAGGGGGATGATTGGAAGGTGAGGTTCCGAACTAAATTCGGACTCTTCGAGTACACAGTGTTGCCCTTCGGGTTGTGTAACTCTCCTGCAGCGTTTAAATTTTTCATCAATGAGGTGCTACAGGAGTTTGTTGATATTTGTGTAGTGGTAAACATAGATGGAATTTTTATCTATTCGTCTTATACTAAGGAACATATAGGCATGTAAGAGTGGTTTTACAATGGCTTCGTGAGCATCATCTCTTCGCGAAGCTGGAAAAATGTTTTTCACGCTACAACTGTAGAATTTCTGGGATATGTGATCACTCCCATTGGAATTTCCATGGATAGGTCCAAAGTACAGGCCATCCTGGATTTGGTAGCCACAAGATCCATCAAAGAAGTGGAACAGTTTTTGGGCTTTGCACATTTTTAGCGGAGATTTATACCCCACTTTTCTACCGTGGTATCTCCCATAAGTCTTCTCCTACGAAAGAGGGTTAAGTTCCTTTGGGATGCAGAAGCTGAGAAAGCCTTCCAACATCTTAAAAACAAATTCACTGAAGCACCCATTCTCCATCATCCCGACCCGGCTCAGCCATTTTTCATGGAAGCAGACGCTTCCCAAATGGCAGTGGGTGATGTCTTGTCCCAACGAGATCCTGAGTCTGCATTTCCATCCAGTAGCTTACTTCTCAAAGAAATTGCTACCCGCAGAGCAAAATTACATGGTGGCGGAGCGGGAACTTCTGGCCATTAAGCTTTTCCAGGAAAGGCGTCACTACCTACTAGGAGCTAGACACACCATAACTATTTACACAGATCACCTTAATTTACAGTTTTTTCAAGCAACCAAGGCCCTGACACCTTGTGAATTACGCTGGCTTCTATTATTTAACCAGTTTGACTTCATAATCACCTTTAGGCCCAGTACTACACCCCAAAAGGTAGACATGTTGTCTAGGATGGGTTTCTCCTCTGATGTTGCGTAGTACAGGTCAGAAGCATTATAACACCAGAAAAAATTGTGGCTGTGTGCACTTCCCAAGAGTTCCTTGGGAAAATACGGGTAGCCCAACACAAGGTTCCCTGTTCAACTGATGTGTATGAAAAAGAGGGTTTACTATACCATGCTGATCAGTTGTACGTCCCTACCAAAGAATTATGGGATACAGTGTTACATTGGGGACATGATTCTGTCCTCGCAGTCACCCGGGTGAGAAAAAGATGTTAGATCTCTGACAAAGATGGTTTTGGTGGCCCACACTTGTGCAGGATGTCAGAAGCTACATCCAGACTTGTTCCACCTGTGTTCGGGCTAAAAACCCACATACTCCAGCCACAGGATTGTTACTTCCCTTGCCAATTCCGGTAGCCCCATGGCATTCCATAAGTATGGATTTTATTTCTGATCTCCCAACTTCCAATGGACACACTGTCATATGGGTGGTTGTAGATTACCTAACTAAAATGGCTCATTTTGTTCCATTAAACTGCCTCCCTACGGCTTCGAAGCTCTCTGATTTGTTTGTCCAACACATTGTAGGGCTTCCTGGGTTGCCCACCACAATTGTTTCTGATTGTGGCCCCGAATTTATATCACGGTTTTGGCATAGCCTCTGTTCCTCTTTCGGTATGGACTTCTGCTTGTCCTCTGCATATCATCCACAAACGGTTGGGCGGATGGAATGTGCCAACCAATCACTGGAGCAAATCCTGAGATGTTACATTGACACATGGTCTACTGAGTGGGATAAGGCTTTACCTCTTGTTGAATTTGTATATAACAAGTGTCCACATGGATACAGGAGTATCCCCATTTTACTGTTTGTTTGGTCTGCACCCAAGGAGGCTACCTATAACTTGGTCCCAAGCATCCACAAGAGTCCCATCAGTACAGAAACACCATAAAGAGTTACAGGAGATTCAAAAACAAGTACAACACCATTTAAAACTCTACCAAGCTCAAGTTAAAAAAAAACAAGCAGACAAAAGGAGACCTGATCCCTCCGATCAGATAGGCAATCAGGTGTGGCTCTCATCAAAAAATCTCCATTGTGCAGGATCCAGAAAATTAAACGCCCGATTTCTAGGCCCCTTTCCTATTGCCAAAATCATCAATCCTGTGGTAGTAGAACTGACATTGCCAGATGATTTCAAGGTACACCCTGTGTTTCATGTGTCGTTATTCTGTCCCTATTTCCCTGATACCCACGATGCCCCACCACCTCCCCCGGTAAAAGTACATGGGCAATGGGAATTTCAAGTGGCCAAAATTCTTGACTCCAGATGCGTCCTTGGTGTTCTACACTATTTATTGGCTTGGAAAGGCAATGGGCCTGAGGACAATTCCTGGAACCCTCGTCCACAGTTCATGCTCCACGTCTTACTAAAAAAATGCCATCTCCTGCACCCTTCCAAGCCCCGCCCTTTGAGAGGGTCCTTGGTGGGAGGACTGTCAGGAATTCCCAAGGTGCCTCCTGCGTTCTCTCAGCATCCCCAGGCATTAGGGTTAAATCATATCTCTGTTCTTGGTTAAACCTTCATGTTTTTAAGTAAACATAATGTGCTGTGTTACACAATTGGTTTTATCAGTGCTTGTTTCATCAATGCTTGTTTACTAATGTGAGCAGGTGTAGACATCTGCTTCTAATTGGGCGTGGTGACTAATCTCAACTGCTTTCCCGGTTGGCTATAAATAGCAGAGCGAAGCATGCCTCCCTGCTTGGCTTTCTTTTGCTTCCTGATCTCAGCATCTGACTTGGCAGTCCAGCCCCTGCTGTCATCCTCGTATTCAGGACTTTTGAGGCAATTCTTTTCTTTGTTCCTGTGCCAGCTGACACCAGGCATTCCTCCGGCACACCGGAAAGAACTGCAGCTAAGTGCCTAGTATTCTCCAGGGAGTTTGTTTTTTGAGCACCACGCTTTCCTAGAACAGCTGGTGTATTTTGGACCTCGTCTTTTGGCAGAGTGCTTATCTTGAAGAGACAAATGCATTTCTCAACATTCTACATTATTATTGTAGTTACTTGCCTAAATGTGCTTCAGGAAATCTGCTTGAGCTCAAGTACTACAAAAAGTGACAGTGCAATAAAAAAAAAAACATTTACATGACTTTTCTTTCTCTAATAGCATAACTCTTGGATATAAATTGTCATTCATGCCTGTGTTTCAGGTTTGAGAAATTTGCTTTTTGAAGGGTTTTTCACACACAGAGTGAAACCAAACCAAACAGCCTCCCTAACTGTTTGGACCCAGAGTGGACATATGTATTTCTTGAATTGTTTTTGTTCCTTTTATTTTAACCCTATGCATGCAGGAAAGTTATGTGTGATATAATTAATGCTTTTGTTTGTTTCTCTTGTGCATGATAAGTGCAACCACAGTTCTAATTGTAGTGTGCAACAGTGAATCTCTGTGAAGCCACCCCTAGTGTCACAGTACTTATTGTTATGGTACTCAGTTTGGGTTTTTGGTAATGCAGTGTTAGTAATTGTGCCAACAGTTCTTATTATCCAAGAAAAGTGCTGGAGCATCCCGGTGTTCTTCGAACGCTCCCGTGCCCATATCAGAAAGAAAGGTTCAGTTTCAAGGAAGTTGAGTGCACTATCTATCACTCTGTCAACAATGACCTGCCCCCCGAAGATACAGGTTACCTGGCTGGACCGGCAAGACGCGGCAGTGTTTTTTGTCTCTTTCTCTTTCACTCTACCTTTCCTTTTGGGACACCTGCCGGGATTTCTGTGTCCACCATGAAGTGCCAAGAGGTATTTCAGGAGGTCGAGGCATACCATCACCCCTACAGACATCCTGCTTTTCAGGTGAGTGGCCCCGTCTCGACATGACACACAGCAAAGTTCACCCTTTGCACTCTTTTAAGGCAGAAGCAGCAACTGCAGGCCAGTCCAGCAAAGCAACACAGCAAAGGGACAGTACTCCTCCAGCTCTTCTCCTTGGCAGAGGTTCCTCTTGATTCCAGAAAGATTCTAAAAGTCTGGGGTTTTGGGCCTTCCTCATATGCCCTGTTCTGCATTTGAAGCTGACAAACTTCGAAGCAAAGTCTCAAGTGTTTGCAAGATCCTTCATTGTCCAGGCCAGGCCCCAGACGCACACCATGGGGTCAGAGAATGCATTGTGTGAGGGCAGGCACAGTCCTTTTAGGTGTGAATGGCCACTCCTCCCTCCCCTCTAGCTCAGATGGCTCATTAGGATATGCAGGCTACATCCTGCCTCCTTTTGTGTCAATGTCTAGAGAGGTGCAGCCCAACTGTCAAACTGACCCAGACAGACTATCCACAAACAGGCAGAGTCACAGAATGGTTTAAGCAAGAAAATACCTACTTTCTAAAAGTGGCATTTTCAAACAGACAATTTTAAAAACCAACTTCACTAAAAGATGTAATATTAAATTGTGAGTTCACAGACCCTAAACTCCAAATTTTTATCTGCTCTCAAAGGGAATCTGTGCTTTAAGGATATTTAAAGGCAGCCCCCATGTTAACCTATGAGAGAGATAGGCCTTGCACAGTGAAAACCGAATTTGGCAGTATTTCACTGTTAGGACATGTAAAACACACTAGTATATGTCCTACCTTAAACATACACTGCACCCTGCCCCTGGGGCTACCTAGGGCCTACCTAAGGGGTGCCTGACGTAATAAAAGGGAAAGTTTAGGCCTGGCAAGTGGGTACACTTGCCAAGTCGAATTGGCAGTTTAAAACTGCACACGCAAACACTGCAGTGGCATGGCTGAGCCCTGTTTACAGGGCTACTAATGTAGGTGGCACAACCAGTGCTGCAGGCCCACTAGTAGCATTTGATTTACAGGCCCTGGGCACCTCTAGTGCACTTTACTAGGGACTTGACAGTAAGTCAAATATGCCAATCATGGATAAACCAATCAACAGTACAATTTACGCAGAGAGCATATGCACTTTAGCACTGTTTTAGCAGTGGTAAAGTGCTTAATGTACTAAAGCCAACAAAAACTGGTCAGAAGAATTTGGAGGAAAGAGGCAAAAAGACTGGGGATGACCCTGCAAAAAGGCTAGGTGCAACAGTAATCCTGAGGGAGCAGCAAATATATCTGAAATGAAGAAGTATTCCCAATAACTAATCAAACCAACAGTTCATAAGTCTATTGTCAATGTTTATGCCCACATTTTCTTCTTGTGATGAAAGCCGTCGGTTCTTTCATGCTCGCTCCTGTTTAGGACCGGCAGTCCCTAGAAGAGAATAGACACCTCGGAACTCTTACATTCACAATGAATATGACGTTCAAGTGTAGAGCAACCAATTTAGTCTAATAACAGTGTCACATAATATTCTCCAATACAGTCCTCAAACGCCTGGTAACCGCAAAATACTTAGGCCATAGCAATGTCCCAGTTGTATTCTACATTACCTTTGTCATCATGAGAACAGAAGCCTCCTGCTGTGGGCTGGGGTGAAAATCATTGCTTTTCACTGTGTCCTTACTAGAAAGCTAGGAAATTGTACCTTCTATTTCAGGACCACAGTTGAATGTTAGGATAGCTGCAGATTTTTAGAATCAACAGGCAAGCATTAGCATTCATTGTGGTTGATGGAAGGGAACAATAACAGTCCCTACTCACCAGGCCTGGCTGGCAGTAGTAATTGATAAATGTTTGCAGGGATTCCACTGTTGCTGCCTTGCAGAGATCCAGTTACAGAACTGTGTATGCTAATGTAGGGATTGCATCTATAGATCTGTGAATATGAGCCACGAAGCACTCAATGTTCTCCCAAAAACTTCAACATGTTACTATGCTAGCGGTGCTTATTTTACTGCAACTACCTGTAATATACTTGATGATCACACTGTTATATGTTGTGATTTTAGGCAAATATTTTATGTAGCATTAGTTTTCGTCATTACCACTTTTGAGAGTATGTTGAAACATTAGAAGTTCAGTATTTCTGCTACACAAATATTTTGTTGGATGTTGTAGGAAGGTGGCTCTGTTATACTATGTCAAAGAGAGTGTGTACACAGAGTCCAAGAGTTCCCCTTGAGGTTGATAGTGGCAAAATTAGATAATACTAATGCTCTATTTTGTGGTGGAGCAGTAGGCTTATCAGAGGGTAATGTTAAGCATTTGTTGTACACTCACACACACACAGACAATAAATGAGAACACACACACTCAGACGTAATTCCAGGCCAATTGTTTTTTTATATAGAAACCTATTATTTTCTTAATTTATTTTAGAACCACAAGATTCAGAATTTAGGTAAGTACATTAATTTTAATGTACTTCACACAGGTAAGTATGGAACTTTGAATTAAAACAGTAATGTACACAGTTTTGGCAAAAATGGCAAATAGCTATTTTAAAAGTGGACTGTAGGAGTCTGGGCTGGCTTATAGTGGGTGCCTTGTGGTACTTACACCATGTGCCAGGTCCAGTTATCCCTTATTAGTAGAATAGGGGTGTTTCTGGCAGCTTAGGCTGATAGAAGGTAGCTATGGCAAAGCAGCTTAGGCTGAACTAGGAGACATGCAAAGCTCCTACTATACCACTTATATCATATAGCACAATATCATAAGAAAACACAATACACAGAAGTACTCAAAATAAAGGTACTTTATTTTAGTGACAATATGCCAAAAGTATCTCAGAGAATACCCTCACTTAGGAGGTAAGTAATGTACACAAGTTATATGTACACAAACCCCAAATCGGGTAAGTAACAGTAACAAAAGTAGTGCAAACAATGCAAAATCACAATAGGATGCAATAGGCAAACATAGGTCTAGGGGCAACACAAACCATATACTCCAAAAGTGGAATGCGAATCATGAATGGACCCCAGACCTATGGGAGATTGTAAAGGGTCGCTGGGACTGTGAGAAAACAGTAAGGGTGTCCAAAATATCCCACCCCAAGACCCTAGAAAGTTGGAGTAAAGTTACCCTACTACCCCAGAAAGACACAATAGTCGTGATAGGGGGATTCTGCAAGAACCACACCAGCAACACACTGAAGATGGATTCCTGGACCTGAAAAGGAAGGGGACCAAGTCCAAGAGTCGCGATAGTGTCCAGGTGGGGCAGGAGCCCAGGAAACCCCGGATGAAGGTGCAAAAGGGCTGCCTCCGGGTGGAAGAAGCCAAAGATTCTGCAACAACAAAAAGGGCTAGGAACTTCTCCTTTGGATGGATGTTGTAGAAGTGTTTCCACGCAGAAATACCGTAAACAAGCCTTGCTAGCTGCAAGGGTTGCAGTAGAGGCTTTTGGGTGCTGCTGGGGACCAGGAAGGACCAGGATGTTACCCCTTGGAGGAGGAGACAGGGGGGGCGCTCAGCAACTCGGAGGCCCCGCAGAAGCAGGCAGCACCCACTGAAGTATTGGAGCAGGCACTTGGAAGTTCTGTGAACTCAGTCACAAAGGAGGGTCCCACAACGTCGGAGTCCAACTCAGCGGGTTGAGCACTGCAGGACGGAGTGCTGGGGACCCAGGCTAGGCTGTACACAAAGGAATCCTTGGAGAAGTGCACAGAAGCCGGAGCAGTTGCAAATCACGCAGTACACAGGTTTGCTGTCTGGCGAGGGGAGGCAAGGACTTACCTTCGCCAAATTTGGACAGAAGGGCCACTGGACTGTGGTGGACACTTGGACCCAGCTCCTCTGTACCAGGGACCACGCTCATCAGGATGAGAGGGTACCCAGAGGACCGGTGGTGCAGTCTTTTGGTGCCTGCGTTAGCAGGGGGAAGATTCCGTCGACCCGCAGGAGATTTCTTTTTGGCTTCCAGTGCAGGGTGAAGGCAGACATCCCTTAGAGCATGCACCACCAGGAAACAGTCGAGAAAGCTGGCAGGATGAGGCGCTACAATGTTGCTGGTAGTAGTCTTGCTACTTCGTTGCGGTTTTCCAGGCGTCCTGGAGCAGTCAGCGGTCGATCCTTGGCAGAAGTCAGAGGGAAGTGCAGAGGAACTCTGGTGAGCTCTTGCATTTGTTATCTGAGGAATAGCCCAGAGGAGATACCCTAAATAGCCAGAAAAGGAGGTTTGGCTACCAAGAAAGGAGGTTTGGCTACCAAGAGAGGTAAGCACCTATCAAGAGTGGTCACGGACGTCACCTGCTGGCACTGGCCACCTCAGAGCAGTCCATTGTGCCCCAACACCTCTGAATCCAAGATGGCAGAGATCTGGGACACACTGGAGGAGCTCTGGGCACCTCCCCTGTGAGGTACTGGTCAGGGGAGTAGTCCCTCCCCTCCCCTTTCCTTTGTCCAGTTTCGCGCCAGAGCAGGGCTGGGGGATCCCTGAACCAGTGTAGACTGGCTTATGCAGAGATTGGCACCATCTGTGCCCATCAAAGCATTTCCAGAGGCTGGGGAGGCTAGTCCTCCCCAGCCCTTCACACCTATTTCCAGAGGGAGAGGTTGTAACACCCTCTCTCAGAGGAAATCCTTTGTTCTGCCTTCCTTGGCCTGGGCTGCCCAGACCCCAGGGGGGCAGTAACCTGTCTGATGGGTTGGCAGCAGCTGCAGTGGAAACCCCGGGAAGGCAGTTTGCCAGTACCCGGGTTCTGTACTAGAGACCCGGGGGATCATGGAATTGTCCCCCCAATACCAGAATGGTATTGGGTTGACAATTCCATGAACTTAGGCATGTTACATGGCCATGTTCGGAGTTACCATTGTGACGCTACACATAGGTAGTGACCTATGTGTAGTGCACGCGTGTAATGGTGTCCTCGCACTCACAAAGTTCAGGGAATTTTCCCTGAACGATGTGGGGGCACCTTGGCTAGTGCCAGGGTGTCCACACACTAAGTAACTTGGCACCTAACCTTCACCAAGTGAGGGTTAGACATATAGGTGAGTTATAAGTTACTTATGTGCAGTGAGAAATGGCTGTGAAATAACGTGGACGTTATTTCACTCAGGCTGCAGTGGCAGTCCTGTGAAAGAATTGTCAGAGCTTCCTATGGGTGGCAAAAGAAATGCTGCAGCCCATAGGGATCTCCTGGAACCCCATTACCCTGGGTACGTAGGTACCATATACAAGGGAATTTTGAGGGTGTTCTAGTGTGCCGATGAGAGTTGGTAAAATTAGTCACTAGCCTGTAGTGACAATTTTAAAAGCAGAGAGAGCATAAACACTGAAGTTCTGGTTAGCAGAGCCTTAGTAATACAGTTAGGCACCACACAGGGAACACATATAGGGCGCAAACGTATGAGCACCTGGGTCCTGGCTAGCAGGATCCCAGCGACACATATCAAACATACTGACAACATCGGGTTTTCACTATGAGCACAGGTCCCTGGCTAGCAGGCTCCAAGTGAGACAGTAAAAACACCCTGACATACACTCACAAACAGGCCAAAAGTGGGGGTAGTAAGGCTAGAAAGAGGCTACCTTCCTACATGGAACAATCAACAGTTCCTGTGGGAGGTAAGTATTGGTTAGTTTCTCAGGTAAGTAAAGCACTTACAAGTTCAGTCTCCTGGGCATAGGCAGCCCACCGTTGAAGGTTCAAGTCAACCCCAAACACTCAGCACCAGTAACACAGGGCCGGTCAGGGGCAGAGGTCAAAGTAGGGCCCAAATAGCACAGATGCCTATGGAGAACAGGGGTGCTCCGGTTCCAGTCTGCTAGCAGGTAAGTACCTGCGTCCTTGGGGAGCAGACCAGGGGGGTTGTGTAGAGCACTGGGGGGGTCCCAAGCAGGCATGCAAAGTACACTCTCAGCGGCACAGGGGCGGCCGGGTGCAGTGTGCAAAGTAGGTGTTGGGTTATAGATAGGAATCAATGAAGAGACCTGGGGTTCACTCTGGCGATGCACGCAGGGCACAGGGGGGGGGGCTTCTCGGGCCAGCCACCGACTGGGCACGGATGAGGGCTGTCTGCTGGTCACTCCTGCACCAGTAGTTTGTTTCTCTCAGGCCTGGGGGCTGTGGGTGCAGTGCTTTTTCCAGGTGTCTGGTTCCTTTGTTACCGGGCAGTTGCGGTCAGGGGGAGCCTCTGGATCCTGTCTGCAAGCGTCGCTGTGGGGGTGCAGGGAGGTCAACTCAGGGTGTCCACGTCGTTGGAGTCGCTTGGGGGTCCTCTCTGCAGTGTTGGTTCTTCTGGACACTGGCCGGTGGCGTCTGGTACAGAGTGTTGGGGACTCACGCTTCCGGAGTGAGGCTGAAGTCCCTTTTAAGATGGTTTCTTTGTTATTGTTTGGACAGAGCCGCTGTCCATGGGAGTTTTTTGGTCCTTTGGGTGCAGGTCAGTCCTCTGAGTCCTCAGAGGTTGTGGTCCCGCTGGATGCGTCGCTGTGCAGGTTCTTTGAGTCTGGAGACAGGCCGGTAGGGCTGGGGCCAAGTCAGTTGTCTTTGAGGGGCTTTCAGGTCAGCAGTCCTTCTTGTTTCAGGTTGCAGGAATCTGATTTCCTGGGTTCAGGGTCATCCCTAAATACTCAATTTAGGGGTTGTGTTTAGGTCCGGGGGCAGTAGCCAATGGTTACTATCCTTGAAGGTGGCTACACCCTCTTTGTGCCTCCGCCCTGTGGGGAGGAGAGCACATCCCTAATCCTATTGGGAGGAATCATCCAAAACAAGATGGAGGATTTTCTAAGGCAGGGGTCACCTCATGATACCTTAGGATAGAGTGTGCACAGAGTCCAGGGGTTCCCCTGAGGCTTAACAGAGGCTAAAGTAGATAATACTAATGCTCCCTCTTGTGGTGGTGTGGTCGAGCAGTTAGACTTATCAGAGGATAGTGGAAAGCATTTGTTGTACACACACAGACAATAGAAGAAGCACAGACTCAATGACTTAACACCAAACCAATAGGTTTTTATATAGAAAAATATCTTTTGTTAATTTATTTAGGCAAACATTTGGTCTGGAGTTTAGTCATTGAGTGTGTGCTTCTTCTACTGTCTGTGTGTGTACAACAAATGCTTTGCACTACCCTCTGATAAGCCTAACTTCTCGACCGCACTACCATAAAAGTGAGCATTATTATTATCTACTTTATCCGCTGTTAAGCTTCTGGCAAACCCCTGGTCTCTGTGCAGACTATGGCCCTCATTACGAGTTTGTCGGTTTTCAGGCGAGACCGCCATGCGAAATGGTGCCACCATACTGTCAGTGGTGGCGGTATAGCGACTGCCGAATCACAAGTCACAAAACATAAACCACTCCAAGACAAACGCAAAACCAATATCGCCAGACCAACCCACGGCAAAAGAGTGACTGATCAACCTCTGGCCCCGCTGACACTGTTCTGACTGTCATATTTAGAGCCAAACTCCAGCACAGAGGTACATGCACGGTGGTAAACCGTTGGCGGTTCGAACCATTGCGGTACAAAAAGGCACCACCGAAAGTAGCCAACACCACATTGGCCAGTTCAAAAATCCCACACATTAAACTTATACACACACCATACACACCTGCACACACCACCATATACCAACCCTTCTCACACACCCACAATCCCTAGCGACAAATACGAGCAGACACACTTGACATGAAGCACACCCCAAACACAACAAAAACAATCACACTGCACACATTGTACACATTTCCACCACAGCCCACCAGCATGCACAGACAAACACCCCCACATCACCCCAAACCCCTCACTGGACCTGACAAGCACACCATATACCCACCCCACACCAGAAGCACCCACGGTTCACCAACAATGAGTTGCAGGTCATGGTGAATGAGATCATCATAGTAGAGCCACAGCTCATGGGAGTCGAGGTACAGCAAACATCGATATGCAGGTAAAAGGAGTTATGGCAGAGGATCATCGACAGTGTCAACACAGTCTGCACCTACCCATGCACAAGGGAGGACATCAGGAAGAGGGAACGACCTCAGAGGGAAGGTCCGTGACCTAGTGTCCAGACATCAGATAGCCATCAACAAGACTGGCGGTGGGCCCCCCACCTCCTAACATTGACATCCTGGGGGACACTGCCCTGCATGCCTCCCCACCATCCTCCAGTCTACTACATCCCACCCCACTGCACCTGTCCCAAACAACCCTTGCCCCTTCTCTGTTACCAAACAACCTAGGGTTCAGAGTAGCCATTATGTAGCTAGGAAACTCATATTCACCAGTGTCCAGCACATATATTAAAATGGCTGCTCTTTTCACTCACTATGTCCCAGGTTTTGCAAGAACACAGTGGGGGCATATTGCTCATTCAATTATGCCCTCACATATAGTATGGTGCACCCTGCCCTAGGTCTCGGAGGCCTGCTAGAGGGGTGACTTACCCATAACATATGCAGTGTATGGTGGACAGGGCACACAGGAAGTGTGCCATGTTATGTTTGTATTTTAGGTTTGCACCAGGACACTCAGCCTGCTTTTGAGGGTGACACAATCAGTGCTGCTGCTCCCAGGGGCTTATCCCTAGTACCCCATGACCTGGGTCCCGAAGTACCTTTTACTAGGGACTTATAGTGGTAGCTAAAGGTGTGTCAAATTACTTTTACACTGTTTAGGGAAAGAACACTGGCACTGGGAACCTAGTTAGCAGAATCCCAGTGCACTCCAGTCCAAGTTGCATTCAGAAACCAGGCAAAAAGTGGGGGGGTACTGAAACAAGGTTCCAGTTTCTCATAATTTTTGAATCAGCTCCGCCCCGGAGTTGGCTCCATCCTCATCATCCTCCTCTTAATCGCAACCCATATCCCCCTCTTCAGCCAATAACGGGCTGTGATGCCTCCGGGCCTGAATGTGCAGCATGCAGCAGGCCACAATGATCTGGCACACCTTCTGTGGGTTATAGAGCAGGGCACCACCGAAGATATGTAGACCGCGGAATCTGGCCTTCAGCAGGCTGAAGCACCTCTCAATGACCCATCTTGTACGACCGTGGGCCTCATTGTAACGGTCAGCTGCATCTGTAGTTGGATGCCTCACGGGTGCACGAATTTCAATTTGTGTCCCATGGCACCTGCGGAACTGCCTGTGTTCCTGAAGGTGGGTGGTCCCTGTTATATTGTTCGTTTCCACAAGGCTTTTGGTGACGGTGGATCCGCCCAGGAAATCCTGGCAGTGTGTAACCTTGTTATGTGGTCCTGGAATACTGCCTGACCGCCGGCCTGGAGATGCCTGCAGCCAGCCGTGCTGGCCACTCCGCTGTGGCAGGCCAAACAGTAACTTGGCTGTGTTCTGCAGGTGCCTTCCCAGTACTTGTAATATGGCAGTCTTCACCACCGGGGTCGCAGCTGTGTGACCCAACTCCACCATGGAGATTCGCTGACTGCCATACTTATAATGAGGGCCTATATCTCATTTTGATATAGTATATACAGAGCCAGCTTCCTACATGCAGGTTCTTTGAAGTAGGAGACAGGCCAGTAGGACTGGGACCAAGTCAGTTGTCGCCATCCTCCTTCTCTGCTGTGGGTTCAGCCTAGCACTCATTCTTTCTTGTGAGGTCACCAGGAATCTGGTGAGCTGGGTTCAGGGAAGTCCTTAAATCCTGGATTTATGGGCGTTGCAGGGGTCAGAGGGCAGTAGCTTCTGTTCCCAAGGGTTGCTACACCCTTCTTGTGTGCCCTCCCTTTGAGGAGGGGGACACAAACCTAACCCTGTTGGTCCCTGTCCTTCAAACCAAGATGGAGAATTCTGCAGGGAGGAGGGTCACTTCCGCTTTGGACACTTTGGGGATGGTCCTGGCTGGAGGGATCATTCCTCCCTGCTTTCTGTAATATTCACGCCGAACTTACAGCCAAAAGTGGCTCTTTGTCCAGGGGGTGGGCAACTCCGCTAGCTGGGGTGCCCTAGGTCACTGTAACAGGCTTGAGCCTTTGAGGCTCTCCACCAGGTGTTAGAGTTCCTGCAAGGGGGGGAGGTGTGAAGCATCTCCACGCAGGACAGGCTTTGTTTCTGGCCACTGAGAGCACAATGCTCCCACCCAATGTGGTCAAACTTGTCTGGAAGTGGCATGCTGGCAGAGACTGGTCAGCCCTGCATTAGAGATGCCCCCTGTATGTTAGACACAGAGGGCATCTTAGAAGTTTGGCTGTTTTTCAATAAATCCCACACTGGCATCAGTGTGGATTGATTGTGCTGAGAAGTTTGGTACCATACTTCCCAGTATTCAGTGAAGCCATTATGGATCTGTGGAGTTCGTAATGACAAACTCCCAGACTGTATACTTTGTATACTTAATATGGCCACACTGCACCTACAATGTCTAAGAATTGACTTAGATACTGTAGGGGCATATTGCTCATGCAGCTGTGGCCTCACCTGGGGTATCGTCCACCCTGCCTTAGGGCTGCAATTCCTTCTATAGGTGGGATGCGGGTGGGAACTTACCTATGCCGCAGGCAGTGTTTTTTGGACAGCGCACCCTGAGAGGGGTGCCATGTTGACTTTTCCTTTTTCTCCCCAACAGCACACACACAAGCTGCAAAGGCAGTGTGCCTGTGATTGGTGAGGGGTTCCCCAGGGTGGCATAATACATGCTGCAGTTCTTGGGGAGCTTCACTGGCCACAGGGCCCTTGGTATGAAAGGTACTTCTTGCAAGGGACATAAACTGTGTGCCAATTGTGGAAACAAAGGTACAGATGTTTGGCTGGGGGCTTGTTACAGGATTATAGCACACTTTCAATCACATTTGGCATCAATATCTGGCAAAAACTGGGGGGGTAACCAAGCCAACAAGGGCACTTTCCTACAATTGGCAAGTAGAATATGTAACTACCAGATAAACCATTACTGAAGGTCATTAACTTGTTCATCTTCTAGTCGCAGATCCGTTACCTTAGAATAGATACCCAAGCACTGCCATCCTAATGGTGGACTGCAAACTAATATCAAACAATGAAGTCCTGCAGGACCAACCAACCAATGTAGCCGTCTCTGCAGACCTGACTGTCAAGGCAGTAGTGTTTAGTAAATATACACAGGGATGCCTATGTTGCTGCTTGGCAGATGTTCAGGGAGGAATTCCGCGTGTTAACGCTGTGATTGCAGCAGTTTCTCTGGTGGAATGAGCCCGAAATCCCTCAGAGTTGCTTTTTTGCCAAAGCATAGCACATTTTGATGCTATGAAGCACCCATCATGAGATGGTACGCTTTTGCACCACCTTCCCTTTATTCGCACCTACATATCCAACGTTGAGTTGATTGTCCACCCGGAAAACTTTAGGAAGATCGAGGCAGAACACCAATGCTCTTTTTGGATCCAGGCAGTGTAGTCTCTCCTCTTCATGCGATTGATGTGGCGGTGCGTAAAAAATAGTAGGCAGAGTGATGGACTGGCCTACGTGAAAAGGAGTAACCACCTTAGGAATGAGTGAGGCATTAATACATAACACCACCTTGTTGGGGTGTACAGCCAAGAATGGGAGCTTTGAAGAAAGAGCCTAAAGCTCAATCAGTCACCAAGGACAGGTGATACTAGCAAAAAACACAGTTTTAAGAGTAAGGAGCCATAGAGGGCAATTGTGCAACAGTTCAAAAGGGGCACACATTAAGAAGGTAAGAACCAGAATAAGATCCCACTTTGGCATAATGAACAGAGTGGGGGGAATAAATGGGTGAAACCTTTCAGGAATCTAACAATAGGAGGTAATAACATTGCAGTGGTGTTATCTGTAAAAACCTGCACTACTTTCCCTTTGAGAGAGGGAAGGAATGCTTTCAATGCAAGCCTGATCGGCCAGAGCTCTAAGAGGTTGATGTGGAGCCTGTACTCCGCCGGAGACAAGAAGCCTCCGACCTCCGCCTCTCCCCTGTGCCCGCCCCATCCCAGGAGTGACGCGTCTGTCACTACCAACAGATGTGGTTAAGGAAGGGAGAGGGATCTGCCATTGACCCAATCCTGATTCAAAAGCCAATAAGACCAGAAGCAGAGTGAGCATTTTGAACTTCTTTTTGAGGAAGAGATTGAGAGCCCAAAGATCTAGGATAGGACGTAAGCCTTAGCTCTTTTTGGGCACTATAAAATTGCGGGAATAACAACCACAACCTACTGCTGGCGCAGTAACCCTCTCTCTGGTTCCCTTGGCCAACAGCACTGCGACTTCCTCACGGAGAAGTACCAGATGATCCTCCTATAGGGAGCCGTACGATGAAAACAAGGCCAGAGGTGCAGTCTCAAAGAGGAGGGAGTAGCCCCTTTGAACAATCTGCAAAACCCACCTGTCTGTAGTGATGGATTCCTAAAGGGGCAGGTGATGGCACATCCTGCCACCAGCTGGTCTGGAGTGGAAGTGACGGACTAGGAAAGTTTGGAGGATGCAGCAGGGTCAGGGGTGTACTGGGCAGACCTCTGGTTCCCTGTCCCCCAAGACTGTGTGATTACACGTCCCCAGCCATACAGTGGCTGAGCAGCTTGGGTGGCACAGTGGATGGAAAGTAAACGAAACAGGGAACCCCTTCCATGGCCATGAAAGGGGCGAAAGGCAGACTGTTGCAGACGAAGGGCAGTCGAAAGGCCGATGAACAGAGCCATAGCCCAGGATTCCTTGAAAACCTCAAGCGCTGAATCCACCTGGACTCCAAAGAGACGGTGCCATCAAATGGCATGTCCATAAGGGTCTGCTGGACATCCCCTGAGAAACCAGATGTTCTCACCAAGGCGTGGTGCCTCAAGTCCACCGTTGATGCAACCGATCTACCCAGAGAGTCGGTAGTGTCCAGCCCACATCGAATAGTGAACTTCACCTCCCATCAGCAACTGCATGTGAGACGATAGTCCAGACCTTCTCTGATACCTGCTGCAAGACTGGGAGATGCCAGTGTATTGTTAAGGTCATCTGCTCTGGGGATTGGATGAGCATCTGTTTTTGTCAGTGTTGAACCCTCTATAGTCAATACAGAACCTCATTTCTCTTTTCCCATTTTGAGAGTAAGGTTTTGGGATTAATACCACTGGGCTAGCCCAGGGGCTGTCAAAGTGCTCAGTGACTCCTAGGTCCAGCATATTTTGCACTTCTGCTTTGATGCAGTCTTTAACATGGTCAGGTTGCCTATAGATTTTACGTTTTAAGGGCAAACTGTCCCTTGTATTAAGGGTGAGTTCACATCATGTGGTCTGACCAGGTGTTAGAGAGAACAGTTCTGAGAACTGTCCTTGGAGGTTCCTATAATCTTCTTTCTGTGCCTCAAAGACAGTCAGCAAGGACTACGCCATCAACTAAGCTATCAGCTGCACTGTTGGAGAAGAGGTCATAGAGATAGGGTCACTCCCTTCCTCCTGTCCCTCAGAAGTGGCCATGAGCAGGGTCATATCAGCCCTATCCTAGTAGAGCTTTAGGCAGTTCACATAAAGCACCCTGAAGGTGATTCTGGGAGTGCCTAGGTCTACCAGATAAGTGACCTCACCCTTCTTTTCTGCTATGGTGTGGGACTTCACCAAAAACACAAAAGATTTGAGGTCGGTCACAAATGGACCAGGGTAGCTCTCTCCGGATCAGCCCATGGCGCGGGAAGAAAAGAACTGATATCACCGTGCTGAGGAAGCATCTCTATCAGACTCCTGATGTCATCACGGCAACCATGGTGCCCGTGGACTCGCAAGACACCACCTAACAGGCAAGGCTGCTCGAAGAAAAATGACGCCTGGGGAAAATTGTAAGGTAAGGAATCTGCAACCAGAAGTCTCTATCAGATATAAAGATATACTTTATTTTAGTGACAATTACTAAAAGCAATAGATGCAACCCTCCAGTAGGAGGGAAGTAACACACTAAATATGTACTTGAGTAATCCGAGATAAGCATAAAAAGCATTAGAAAACAGTGCAAATAGCAATAGGCAACAGTGAGTCTAGGGGGAGCCTAAACCATCTTCTAAAAAAAATGGAATGCACATGCAGAACCCCCACCTAGGTAAGTAGAGTGTTAAGACGGGAGCTGGGTGAACCAGGAAACACAAAAACCAGTGTGTCCTTCCTCCCCCCCCCCCCCCCCCCCCCCCCCCAGGCCACCGAGAATGAAGAAAAGGATATTGTAGGAAAGAAGCCTCTTTCTAGCTTGGTTACCCCCACTTTTGGCCTGTTTGTCAGTGTGTTTGTGTTCACTGGGACCCTGCTAACCAGGATCCCAGTGACTGTGCTCTCTAATATAAATTTGGTTGCTGGTTAATTTTTATCCCCACAATTGGCATACTAGTGCACCCATGTAAATCTCTAGTATATGGTACCTAAACCCCCAGGGCATTGGTGTTCCAGGGGATACCTATGGGCTGCAGCAGTTATTCTGCCACACATAGGGATCCCATGCAAAGGGTTCTGAAGGCCTGCCATTGCAGTCTGTGTGAACCTGGTGCACCCACCCAGTTATCACTACATGTCAGTGCACCAGGTCACTGTAAATCACCCCTATGGTAGACCCTCTCAGGCCAGAGGGCAGGGTGCAGGTATCTGAGTGTGAGGGCACCCCTGCACTAGCAGAGGTGCCCCCACGAACTCCAGTCACATTTAGTGCCCTTTGTGCATAAACCAGTCCACACCAGTTCAGGGACCCCCAGTTCCTACTCTGGCACAAAACTGGACAATGTAAAGGGGAGTGACCACTCCCCTGTCCATCACCCACCCAGGGGTGGTGCCCAGAGGTCCTCCAGAGGGTCCCTGGGTTCTGCTATCTTGATTCCAAGGTTGGCAGGATACTCTGGGAGCATCTGAGTGGCCAGGCCAGGCCAGGCCAGGCATGTGGCGTCAGAGGCACTCCTCTGATAGTTGCCTAGTTAGGTGACCAAGCCCCCTATTTTGGTTATATAGTGTCTTCCTCTGATGTGGGTCCTCAGATTCGGCTTGCAAGATTCCAGCAGGACTCCTTTGCAACCTCTGCTTCGAGTTCTGGCCTCCGGAACCGTGACTGGACCCTCCAGGAACCTACTAGCTGCAGATCCAAGAGGACGACTCTTTTGCAACATTAAGTCCAGATTTCCTGACAACTTTCCAACATTTTCCCGGCTGTGTGTCCTAAGAAGACTGCAACTCTTCAGCCTGCACGCGAAAAAGAAGCAATCTCCCTTGGGGTGAAGGCATCACTCACCTTTAACTGACGTCTGACCCAGGGAAGGTCGCGTTGGCACGACAGGCATCAGGCGGATCCGGAGGTGCCGTCCCGAGTTGGGCCGAAGCTGATGACTTGGAACCTGAGGGAGCCCTCACCTCTGCCCGAGGGTGCCAAAGCTGGGTGGGTCTGCCAAAAAATGAGGCCCATGACCTCATAAAACTCTTTAAGTTGGGCAGGGCTGGCTCCCGGGAAGTCATGGAGGCACATAGCGGACCCAGGTGCAGGCTCCAAGGACAGAGGCCTAGAGCATCGATGCTATACCCGTGTCGCATTGTCCGATCGATGGGGCGAAGTCTAAGAACGTTTATCCTTCGACTTCTTCTTGTGACCCGAATGTCCAGATGACTTGGATGAAGGGAAGTGGTGGTGACTCTGCGAATGGTCTCAAGGTCTTCCTCTCGAACGAGACCAGGAACGACACAGAGTTGAGTGTTGGGCTGCCATTAGTTTAGGGACAGCTCCCTCAAAGATTTCTGGTTCATGGCCCGACACTCGGAGCACAACTTTGGGTCATGATCGCGCTCCAAACACCAGAGAAACACCATTCAGTGACAGGAGTCGCAGGGCTTAAAACCAGTCTTAGTGGACATCACTTGATGCAGCCACAATCTTGTCAAAGATTAGACAAAAATGTTGCAGTAGTCAAAAAGTGACTCAGGTAGCTCTTTCTCTGGATCTTCACGAAGGCTGGCATGGAAAGAAAAGAACTAACAGCGCACTGGGGTGGCACCTATATACGACCACGACATCAGCTACACATGCACAGTCGACAGACGTTAGAGGCACAAAGCGCAAAGGTGCTGCTCAAAGAAAAAGTCTCTGGATCCAGTCTGGCGCCTGGGGAAATTCAAAGGTAAGGAATCTGCAACTAGAACTCTCGATCAGATATCCTCAAGTACTACCGGGCCACCCACTTACAATACATCTCTGAGTGGGTGGCCCGAGAGAGTGAGAAACACTGGTTCTAGTGGCCTGCCAGCCCCTCTGAGTTCTAGCTTGGCTGCTCAAGCATGCTTGACTGAGCAGCAACCATGTAGCTACCCCCATTAGGATGGTATTTGACATATAAAACAGATTGGGAATCAGGTTATGTCTAGGGAATGTGCGGCATGATATGAGAGGACCAGTCATAGATAATCAGTGACTGACTCTGGGGAGCATAGGAGGTGTAGGCATAGGTCAAGGGAGATGGAGTAATGCGAGTAAAGACAGAGTTGTGGATTATGGGCCCTCTATGCAGCGTGTAATTCCCACTGGTGGGCCCAATTTGGTCAGTCAAATGGGGATGGTGAGCTCCATCAAGTGTGATGTCTAGGACGTTGTTGCAATCACACCCTGGTATCCATGGAATGCCCACTCATTGTGCCAGAACTTCCAACAGGGAACCCTAGAATGATGCTGTTCTGTCCTGGGTGCATAAATGCACCTTAGTAGCATGTGCTCTCTGTCGAGGTAGCCTTTGTTGAACATATACCTACCCTCTTGGTCGATGGCAGTGGCGTGCTGCTAAAATGGTGTGCTCTGCCATTGGTGTCCTCAGCAAGTAACTCTAACCACTGCACTTTGTCCAGAGGGTCTTGGGTGGACTGTTCCTCAATATTGAGCTGTAGTACCATCTATGAGATGTGACATTCTGTGTCGGTGACCAGGGAAGCCAGTTTTCGCTGTTCCTTGCGAAGGAGACCAAATTCCACGGGTATCTCAACTATGTGCATCTCTACTGATGAGTTAGAGGATTCATTGGTGAGTAGGATGGTGTCAAGTTTTTCATTTGAGTCCTGTGGAGAGCTGTAGGTCTTTGCCCCTTTTCCAGGGTCCTCCCCATGATGGAGTGTGGGAGAGGGTGGAAAGGAGTGAGGTTTTGTTGATATCCGAGGGTAGTGCAAGGCACTTGTACACAGACAGGCAATAAATGAGGCCCACACTCCATGACTAACTCCAGGCCAAATGTTTTTATATAGCAAAAATATATTTTGTTAATTTATTTCTAGAACCAAAAGGATCTTATTGCAGGTAGGTACATTAGCAAGTAGGTATCAAGCTTATGTATCAACATCACTTTAATTAGAGTTGGCAAAGAAAACGGTTTACAGGCAAGTAACACTTTTCAATGTACAAAGTCAACAATGCAAATTTTCAATACAGCCTGGGGAGGGGGGTGTTAGTGCTGTTTTGTGGTACGTACTCAACTTACATTTCCAGTCTCCAGGGGTTAGGATGTCCACAGGTCAAGATTCAGGTTTTCAGTTTGACCCCAAATATACACCACCCGCAATAAAGGGCTGGCCGGTACAAAGGTCAAAGTTGGTGTTTGATTTAGAATGGGATTCTATCGAGACTCAGGGGGCGGGTGGGTGGGGGGGAGGGGGCACTCCGAAATAGATCTGCCAGCAGGTAACTACACGCAACTTCGGAGGGGGCAGACCTGGGGAGGGAGGGGGGGGTTATACACAGGTCAGCACCAAACACACCCCCTCAGCAGCACAGGGTGCAAACAGGGTGTCGGGTTCCCAATGCTTTTCAGTAGGGGGACCCGAGGGTCACCAAGATGTTGCAGGTTGGTTCCGGGAAACCACACGCTGGACAAGGAGGGCTGCCTGGTGGACGTTGCTGAACTGGTGGTTGGATTCCCCAAAGCCAGGGGGCTTGAGGATGCAGAGGTACCTTTCGGCGCTCGGGCTCCTCACCCCTCAGTCCAGGGCCAGCATGGGTCCTTCTGCCAATACACGCCATCATCCGCTCCCCGGGGCCTGTTGTGGTTGTGTGACCCTGCATGGGGGTCGGGTACTGAGCAGGGAGATGCATCAGGCCCGCACCGCTGGTCTATAAGGAGGAGGCAGTGTTCAGACAATTGCACCAGAATCTCTCACCTCCGGTATCAGTACAAACCCAGAGTCAGCTGACCACTCTGAATGGATCATCGTGATGAGGCACCTCCGCTCAGAAGACAAGTGTGGAGAGGGGAAGTGCAGTAGGTCGGTTCATGTTGTTATGACACTCTAGGTGCCCCCTTTCAGCTGGCAGGTGGGTCGTGTCCTCAGACCATGGTTCCCCTCTATGCAGCCGTGTTGGGGAAAGAGGGGAGGGAGCCTCCTTGGTGCCCGATTATGGCACAAATAATGTGGATTGTGGCATTCAGGCTCTGGAGTTAAGTTACTCTGTGTCCGCCATCTTTGGCTCCATGGCCACCCCATAAGCACTCTCTCATACGTATACTGTACATAATGGGTGGAACCCGTAGACTTGTCACTTTGTTTGTTCATGCACTACCATACACAACACACAACCTGTGAAATATAGTTCATAGGGAGTAGGAGAGGGTCCTGGGTCGCGAGTTGACAAGGAAAAAGTGGGAAACAGTACTTAATACCAATTTCCAGTACATCCAGCATAATATATTGCATAATAACAAATTGTTATTGAAGCTGCAGTTGGTTAGTTAGCCTTCACTAAAAAATACTAAAGATAGATCAGCACTAATGAGAGAGAGATTAGCAAAGCACATTTTACTTTTGATAATTATTGCAAGTAACAACTATGATTCAATGTCTGGACCGGAGAGGAGGAATATGCATTTTCTTTGTACACTTTATCAGCAGCTTTAACAATTTAAAAAAACGTCCTTTCCCAGAAAACCTTAGGGAAGAAGTGTTGCACACAACCGAACTTGGAGTTCATAATATAGTCCATGCCCACTCTTTCTTCATACGAACAAAGCTGTCAGTTCCTTTGATTCCTGTTTGGAACAGTCATTCCCTAGAAGAGAAAATATACCTCTTAACTCTTCCATCCAGAATCTGTATGAAGTTCAAGTAGAGGGCAAACAAATGAATCAAATAGCAGTGCTGCCTTATTTTCTCGAATAAAGCCTTCAGATGCCTAATAATGGCAAAATAGTTCCAATTGTATCCTCTATCACCTTTTGTCAACGGAAGGACAGAAGCCTTTTGCTGTGGGTGGTGATAATCCTCGCATCCATGTCATTAATAGAGTTTACACTTTCCATTACTAAAGCTAGGACATTTTATATTCTATGGCAGGGCTGGAGGTGAGGTTTATGCGAGCCGCAGATTCCTAACCTTAGAAGCTATACCCAATCAATACCATCCCCAGTGGCCTATCTGTGATCCAATTTCAAAGGAGCAAGTCCAGCAGGGAGAAATGGGCAAAATGCCCATCCCTATGGACTCGCAAACCTTCACAGTCCTGAAAAAAATCATTAAAAAATGTAACTAGGTCTGCAGCTCTAGTACATTGAGTAATCTACTTGACCGAACTGTAATGTTCTTGATCCTCATACTGGTGTAACATTGTGTGATCCTATGCAAATATTTTATGGAGCCACTCTTTCCTTCATTATTAAACATGAGAGCACCTTCAAATATGCAAATACAGCATTTCTGCTGTACAAAAAAAGTTTATGATTTAATAGATTAGATTAAACGTTTGCTCCATGTATAATAAAACTCTAGCCCACATAAGGCTACACACGACCTCTGACTTGCCTCTTAGTTCACTAACAGCATTGTCATCAGGGCAGGGGAAGAAATATTTCTTAATTCATGTTTTAAAATCTCACTTTTAATAAATATATTATTAAAGCATGATGTGGTAGTGCACTGTCATTTACAAACAGCACATTTTCCATTGAAAAGGATACAAAATTTCCTACTAACATGCAGTTTTACTAATAAAACCATATAGCGCATAAACAATGTTTGGAAATTGTGATTTAAAAAAAAAAAAAAAGATTTAGCATTTGCACATCACCAGGCACAGTGTTTGAATTTGTTTTCATCCTCAAAAAATCTTTTATTTACCACACATAATTACAGAAATATTCCTTCATAGCTACTAATATATATTGCAGAATTTGTGTAAGGTTCATTTATTAGCTATTTCAATGTTGTTTTATGAAAAAAAGCCTGAAATCTTACTGACTCTTTTCATTCACACGCATTGCACGATTGTCACACAGTTCACTTTACAAAATCCTCTAACTTCACTGTAAGAGAAAGAAAAGTAAATATAGTAAGACAAACTGACTTTTGACCTTTGTCTCTGAATGCAGAGCAAATGTGACCAGATTATATCAACATTTAAAGGCATCTTTATGGCTTTCCAGAACAAGCGAGTAAACTTAAAATATCTGGTCTAGATGAAATCTGACCTGTCGCAGCAACTGTGTGAGTTGATTTCTGGAGGTGTGCTTCAGGATGTTGGGTCTTGGGCAATACGTTAAAAATTGTAATACTGGAAATGGTCACTTCTGCATGGCCCAACATTTCTTCGCACCTACAAACCCCATGAATAGATGGTCATTGTAGGAGGCTGGCTCAGTTTATAGTGTGCACCTAAGGTGTGGCACCCTATACTGATTCCACGCAACTCTTAGCGATAGTGAATAGGTGTCTAGAGAGCAAAAGCTCTCTAAGGGTAACCGAGGTGTGCAGATAAAGCTTATCCAGGATGGTCAAACACTAGCAATACCACAGTAGTCCGAGAGTAAATCACTCAAAAGGAAGAGTCACACTAATGTTGCTAAAATAAAGGATACTTTATTACAGCACTACTACTAGACAAGCATTGGTATATCTCCATTTGGAGATATCTACACACAATATATTTACACAAAATAACCATCAGAAACAGCATTACAAATACACAGGGCCAAACCATATACAAAAAAAAAAGTGGAAAGTGAAATAGTGTTCCCAACCAAGATAAGTGTGATAGTTAGCGAGGGGCAGGAGCACCAGAGGTAAGTACAGTAAGTGACCCCAGCAACCAGGAGTAAGGTAGATGAGATGATGGATGGAGAGTGCCTCAACCCCAGGATACCCAGAAGACAGAAGTACCTACACCAGGGACCCAAATGCAGAGGGGAGACGGGACCCTGGAGGAAGCACAGCCTTGGATGTTCCACAATTCTTGCAGGAGCTGGAGAAACAATGTTGCAATGGGAGCCTTCCCACCAGAAGCAGACTTGTTCGGTTCCAACGAAGACCAGGAGCGGTTCCAGAGGCCAGGAGCTGAAGATGTCTTGCAGAGTTCCTTGGAGAGCCTTACTCGACAGATCTGAGGACCCACCCATGGTGGAGCCCTTTAGTAACCCTAAAAGGAGGTTGGTCACTCTCTGCAGTGACCCACCTATCAGAGGTGGTCAGGGATGTCATCTACCTAGCCTAACCAGCCAGATGCTCCGAGGGGCCTCTGCACATCTTATTTCCAGGATCTCAAAATCAAGTGGCCCCCTGACAGAGCTCGGTCCACCTCCCTAAAGGAGGAGCTGGACAGGGTGGTGGGTACTACCTTGTACTTTGTGTTTTCCGCTAGAGCAGGAACCATGGGTTCCTGAACTGATGCAAACCAGATAATGCAAGGAGGGTACCAAATGTGCCCTTCTAAGCAGTCTGGTGGTGATCAGAGGCCACTTCAGGGACACCTAATACACAGGGAGAGGTGGTTACACGTCTCCCTTGCTGAAAAATCCTTTGTTCTGCTACTCTGGGCTGAGTCTGGTCATCAGCAGAAGGGCAGAACAGTGTCTGGTGTCCGCAGTGGTGTGGGCTGGCAACTAGACCCCGTAAGGCTGCACAAGCTGAACTGGGGAATCCTCTAATGAACTCCCAGAGTAAATGGTATCATGAAACTAACACTGGAATTGGTGCAGTTGCATGATACCAACATGTTTTATACCAAACACGCCTAGGTTCAGAAGCCATTATGTAGCTGGACCACTTGTGGTGACAAGTGTCCACTACATACCTTAAGATGGCTTCTCCAGAACTGGCCTGGGGTATGAAGGGGCACCCTGCTCATGCAGGGATACTGTAGGAAAGTACCCTCAGGCAGAAAAATGGTGATAACCATGCCAAGACAGTCAGTGTGTTCAACTGTGTTCACTGGGATCCTGCTAACCCGAACCCCAGTCATTATGCTCTCTCCTTTTAAATATGGTTACTGGAACCTTTTTCACCCCACATTTGGCATACTGGTGCCCCCATGTAAGTCCCTAGTATATAGTACCTAGGACATTGGGGTACAAGGGGATCCCTATGGGCTGCAGCATGCAACCCATAGGTGGCCCATGCGAAGTGTTCTGCAGGCTTGCCATTGCAGCCTGCATTAAAGGGTGCCTCCACCCTTGCACTGCCAGATCACTGTAAGTCACCCCTATGCCCAGAGGGCAGGCTGCAAGTACCTGTGTGTGTAGGCATCCAAGCAAGAGCAGTGTCCTAACCACTCTGCCCCCGACGCCTACGGCCTGGTTCCAGGTGACCCACATAGTCAGAGAGGATCCCCGGGTTTCTCCGAGCAAGTGTGTAGGAGGCTGGCCTGGCTTGTAGTGGGTACCAAAGGTAATTACACCTTGTGCCAGGTCCAGTTATCCCTTATTAGTGTGGAAGCGGTGTTTCTAGTGGCTTAGGCTGATAGAAGGTAGCTATGGTAAAGCACCTTAGGCTGAACTAGGAGACATGTAAAGCTCCTACTGTACCACTGGTGTCATATGCACAATATCATAAGAAAACACAATACACAGAAGTACTAAAAATAAAGGTACTTTATTTTTATGACAATATGCCAAAAGTATCTCGGTGAGTACCCTCAGTATGAGGATAAGAAATATACACAAGCTATATGTACACAGACCAAAATTATGCAGGTAATAGCAAGAAAAGTAATGCAAGCAGTGTAAAATTACAATAGATTGCAATAGGAGCACATAGGTATAGGGGCAACACAAACCATATACTCCAAAAGTGGAATGGGAACCACAAATGGACCCCAAACCTATGTGAGCTTGTAGAGGGTCGCTGGGACTGTAAGAAAACAGTGAGGGTTAGAAAAATAGCCCACCCCAAGACCCTGAAAGGTAGGTGTAAAGTGCACCTACTACCCCCAGAGAGCACAGAAGTCGTGATAGGGGGGATTCTGCAGGAAGAACAAACACCAGCAATGCAACAACATTGGATTTCCGGACCTGAGTGCCTCTATGACAAGGGGACCAGGTCCAATAGTCGCGACAGTGTCGAGAGTGGGCAGGAGCCCAGGAAATGCCAGCTGAGGGTGCAAGGAAGCTGCCACCTGTTGGAAGACGCTTGGAGTTCAGCAAGAACGAAGAGGACTAGGAACTTCCCCTTTGGAGGATGGATGTCCCACGTCGTGAAGAAGCTTGCAGAGGTGTTCCCAAGCAGAAAGACCGCAAACAAGCCTTGCTAGCTGCAAGGGTCGTGGTTAGGGTTTTTGGATGCTGCTGTGGCCCAGGAGGGACCAGGATGTCGCCACTTGGATGAGGAGACAGGGGGGGGCACCCAGCAAGTCAGGGAGCCCTCACAGAAGCAGGCAGCACCCGCAGAAGTACCTGAACAGGCACTTGGAAGGAGACTGAACCAGAGTCCACGCGAAGTCACAAAAGGGAGTCCCACGATGCCGGAGGACAACTCAGAAGGTTGTGCACTGCAGGTTAGAGTGTCGGGGACCCAGGCTTGGTTGTACACAAAGGAAATCCTGGAAGAGTGCACAGGAGCTGGAGCAGCTGCAAATCATGCTGTACTCAGCAATGCAGTCTAGCTTGGGGAGGCAAGGACTTACCTCCACCAAATTTGGACTGAAGAGTCACTGGACTGTGGGAGTCACTTGGACAGAGTTGCTGAGTTCCAGGGACCACGCTCGTCGTGCTGAGGGGACTCAGAGGACCGGTGAGGCAGTCTTTTGTTGCCTGCGGTTGCAGGGGGAAGTTTCTGTCAACCCACTGGAGATTTCTTCAGAGCTCCTGGTGCAGAGAGGAGGCAGGCTACCCCCAGAGCATGCACCACCTGGAAACAGTTGAGAAAGCCAGCAGGATGAAGCGATAAAAGGTTGCTAGTAGTAGTTTTGCTACTTTGTTGCGGTTTTACAGGTGTCCTGAGCAGTCAGCGGTCGATCCTTTGGCAGAAGGTGAAGAGGGAGATGCAGAGGAACTCTGGTGAGCTCTTGCATTCGTTATCTGAAGAATTCCCCAAAGCAGAGACCCTAAATAGCCAGAAAAGGAGGTTTGGCTACCTAGGAAGGAGGATTGGTTACCAAGAGAGGTAAGAGCCTATCAGAAGGAGCCTCTGACGTCACCTGCTGGCACTGGCCACTCAGAGCAGTCCAGTGTGCCACAGACACCTCTGTTTCCAAGATGGCAGAGGTCTGGGACACACTGGAGGAGCTCTGAGCACCTCCCCTGGGAGGTGCAGGTCAGGGGAGTGGTCACTCTCCTTTCCTTTGTCCAGTTTCGTGCCAGAGCAGGGTTGGGGGATCCTTGAACCGGTGTAGACTGGCTTATGCAGAGATGGGCAGCATCTGTGCCCATCAAAGCATTTCCAGAGGCTGGGGGAGGCTACTCCTCCCCAACCCATCACACCTATTTCCAAAGGGTGAGAGTGTAACACCCTCTCTCAGGGGAAATCCTTTGTTCTGCCTTCCTGGGCCAGGACTGCCTGGACCCCAGGGGGGCAGAAACCTGTCTGAGGGGTTGGCAGCAGCTGCAGTGCAAACCCTGAAAAGGCAGTTTGGCAGTACCCGGGTTCTGTGATATAGACCCTGGGGATCATGGAATTGTCCCCCCCCAATGCCAGAATGGCATTAGCGTGACAATTCCATGATCTTAGACATGTTACATGGCCATGTTCGGAGTTACCATTGTGACGCTGTACATAGGTAGTGACCTATGTACAGTGCACGCGTGTAATGGTGTCCCCCCACTCACAAAGTCCGGGGAATTTGCCCTGAACGATGTGGGGGCACCTTGGCTAGTGCCAGGGTGCCCACACACTAAGTAACTTTGCACCCAACCTTCACCAGGTGAAGGTTAGACATGTAGGTGACTTATAAGTTACTTAAGTGCAGTGGTAAATGGCTGTGAAATAACGTGGACGTTATTTCATGCAGGCTGCAGTGGCAGTCCTGTGTAAGAATTGTCAGAGCTCCCTATGGGTGGCAAAAGAAATGCTGCAGCCCATAGGGACCTCCTGGAACCCCAATACCCTGGGTACCAAAGTACCATATACTAGGGAATTATATGAGTGTACCAGTATGCCAATGTGAATTGGTAAATGTAGTCACTAGCCTGTTAGTGACAAATTTGGAAAGCAGAGAGAGCATAACCACTGAGGTTCTGGTTAGCAGAGCCTCAGTGAGACAGTTAGGCATCACACAGGGAACACATGCAGATAGTCCACAAACTTATGAGCACTGGGGTCCTGGCTAGCAGGGTCCCAGTGACACATAACAAACATACTGACAACATAGGGTTTTCACTATGAGCACTGGGCCCTGGCTAGGAGGATCCCAGTGAGACAGTGAAAACACCCTGACATATACTCACAAACAGGCTAGAAAGAGGCTACTTTCTCACAAAGTGCTCATCCTGGGTTGACCTCTCCACAAGGACGCCTGCAGAGGGAATCCCGAGGACCCCCCTGACCGCAAAAGCCCTGGACAAAGATATCTGACACCAAAAGAACCACTGGACCCGCAACCCCCAGGCCTTGGAGACTCCGACCCCTGGTATAGCATCATCCAGCAGGCGGCCCTCCTCCCTGTCCAGCAGGCAGGTTGTCTGAGAAGCCCCCTGGACCTCACCTGTAGCCTCTGAGTGACCCCCGGGGTCCCCTGAGAGTTGCATTGAAGATCTGATGCCCAGTTTGCACCCTGCTGCTGAAGGTGTGTGTTTGGTGCCTACTTGGGGCCCTGCCAGTGCTCTTCTAAACCCCCCAGGTCTGCCCTCCGAAACCGCTGGTACTTACCTGCCAGAAGACCAATTTCCGAGTGCCCCCTGTCTCCATAGGAGCCCATGTTAAGTTGGCTGCTCTTTGACCACTGCACCCGACCGGCCCAGTGTTGCTGGTGGTGGGTGTTTGGGGTTAACTTGAACCCCCAATGGTGGACTACCTAAAACCCGGAGACAGGAACTGTAAGTTGTGTACTTAACTGCAAAACTGTATTATTGATTCTTCCCCCCAGGAACTGTTGAAAATTGCACAGTGTCCACTTTTTAAATAACTTTGTGCCATTTTAAACAAAATTGTATACATTGTCGATTCAGTTCAAAGTTCTGGTGATATATATGCAAAGTACCTTTTACGTACTTACCTGCAAACTGAAGCTTGTGGAGTGCATGAAGTGGATTAGATTAGATTGGAGTGGTTTGATTGAAATGGGTTAGATTGGGGTGTGGTGAATTTGATAGGAGTGAAGTGGACTGAGTGGGGTGGACTAGACTGGAGTGGGGTCATTTAAACTGGATTGGATTGGGGTAGAGTAGACTGAGGTGAAGTGGCTTGAGGTGGAGCGGATTTAATCAGATTGTTTTAGATTGGAGTGAGAGAATGTTGTTGAATTGGAGTGAGGCAGGTTCTTTTGCATTAGAGTGGGGCAGGTTATTTTGCATGGGAGTGCGCAGATTGTTTTGCATTGTCGCTGAGCTAATTCTGTTTCACACATGAAGGAATATCAAAACCATTGTATTCCTGCGTGCAGAGAACGTTTCTACTTTATTAGCTGGTCCTTTCACGGGTAGATAAATTGCTATACTCCCAACCTGGCCATGTTTCAAAGCAACCTCAATGCTGGGTTGGGTATGCACTTTTGTACTAACTAGAGGCTCCAATGTGTTGATGTCCTTTATTTTGTTGCCACTCAGGTTAAAATGTGTGAGACATGCCTTCCGTTCTGCCAAGACTTCAATACTCCTGGAGATCCTGTTAGCACTTAGTCCAAATAGTAAACAGAGCCCACTTACTTTTGAAGGTTACATTGCAGGGCATACATGCCATCACAAGTGCCGAAACCTAATGTCTATGAGAGAGAGAGAGAGAAAAAAAAAACAAGTTGTACTGTTTCCGAACCAAAAAAAAACAGTTTAGGTGTGCCTCATCCAAGTATATCAGTGTGGCTGGAAAACTGACTGACTAGTGAATACTGTCCAGGCAATTCGTCCAGCAACAAAGTGGGAATGCCTGTACAACATCAATAGTCTATTTGAAACAACCACAAGGTAACCTTATCCATGGACACTGGAAAGGTGTTTTTTACTATGTAAAATGGTGATATCTTTATCGATTGATGGAACAAGCCCAAATTATGTAGGCAAAGCTCAGTTGATCTACTTGAACAATACTGCCAGATTGTGTCTGTTTTCTGTCAGATGTCTTTGTAGTCAAGAAGCACCAGACATGTGTGGCTACTGTCTACGTTTCTCTTTCTGGAACATGAAAAAAATGAACAGAGAAGATTAAACAGTCTCTGTATAGGATGGTATTGACATTAGGACAAATTATGCTGCACCATGATACCTGTTAGAAATGGGATTCATGGTTGGCTGAGGTATGCACCCAGACCAGGCAGGAACCACTACTCTACTCAAGGTAAGCTAAGTACACACTAAAACGGTAAGCTGTGCTCAATCCTCTGGCAGCCTGGCACACAGCAGTCAGGCTTTTCTAAAGAAAAAATGTGTCAAATATTTCTGCAACACACTCAGAGTAAGACAATGAACACACCACAAAAATACTCCACACAGGTTTATAAAAATAGGTTGTTTTAAATACATTAAGGCCAATTCAATAAAATTCCAATATATGCTTTTCAATATATGAGCATTTTAAATATGAGGAAAAACAGTGTTACAAAACACCCTCGCTCCTCACAGATTATTTACAGTAATGTTCAAAGCTGTGAGTGCCGGGACGAGCACTAAATGACTTAGGCAAGAAAAAGCTATCTTTCTAAAAGTGGCATATTCAAAATTGGAATTTCAAATTCAACTTTACCATAAGAGAGGATTTTTCATTACAATTCCAGAGACAACAAACATGAACTGGTTAACTGTTCCCATTCAAAATATATCACTTATTATTAAATGTAATAAGGCAACTCCAACATTATCAAATGGGAAGAGCCTGTCTTACAGTATTGAAAAACGTATTTAAGAGTTTACCCTACCAGGACATGTAAAACTTAAAAGTAAATGTTAATCTTTTTAAAATATACAGACCTTGCCCTCTGGGGCTCTCCGGGGCCTACCTTAGGGGTGGCAATTGCATTAAAAAGGGGAGTTTGGCCCTGGAAAAAAGTTGAAATGGCAGTTCAGAAAAATGCCCATGTAGGCTGCAGTGGGAGGCCGGCGGCAGGTTTGACGGACTACTTAAGTGGGAGGCACAATCAGTGCAGCAGACCCACTAGCAGCATTTAATTAGCAGATCCTAGGTACATTTGTTACCACTTTACTATGGGCTTACAAGTAAATTTAAATATGGCAGTCATGGATAAACCAATTCTACTATGTCTTAAAGAGAGAGCACAACCACCTCTGTAGCAATAGTAAAGTGCACAGGGTCCTAAAATCCAGTAAAAGCAGGGTCAGAAAGCAAGAGGGTGAAGGCAAAAAGGACAAAGTCTAACAATAAGGGACAAGCTATAAAGCAAATATATATTTCATAGAAAGGCCTTCTTTTGCTGTAGGGATACAGTATTAAAAAACAGGCAACATTTTTTCAAGATGTGAGCACAATTTGCATGCCTTTTCCCCTAATTACAGCCAGATTTTTAAGAGAACATGATGTCGAGTGCAGAATATTTGCAGTAACAGGGGCCAGAACTGTTTGAGCCTGATTTTTATTGTTAGCTCAAAACCATAAAGATATTAATCAAATTGGTAAGCTAGCCAAAGCAAATTAGATTTGTGCCTGGTTTCTGACTACCTTTAACACAGCGTTTGGGGAAAAATGACTAAGAAATGGTATTCCAACAACCAATTATCTTAGGGATACTAAATGAATAGATAACCATGACCAACGCAGTGATATATGTGCTGTACTAACATAGAGTATGCTCAATCCTGGTGAAAAAACATTTTCTTCCATTTTGTTATAGCGCTCAATTCTGAATGTTCTGTTAAATTGGAATGTGTGTCATAGAGGTTTTACCACCAAAGGTAGGTCAAAACGCAAATCTTTTAGTAGGTTGGAACTTAAAAATGGTAAACCTACCTTGCTGTCTCCTGAGCTATGGGGTCCAGAGGTGAGGGAGCAGTGCCACCCTGGGCCACTCACACCAGAGCTTGCACCCCCTCCCTCCCAGCCCTAAGCTCCTGGCACTAGCAGGGGTAGGCGGAGGGACAAGGAGCCCGAGTGTAGCTGCTACGCGCTGACCAGCCCGTGGTCCTCGGAGGCCTCTGCCCCGCAGGGTGTGCGGCCATTGGAGCTGCTGCACCGGCCCCTGGCAGCCTCTTTCTGGGAGAGCCCGAGGTCCACGGCGCCCTCTGCCCGCAGGGTGTGCGGCCAGTGGAGCTGCCTCACCGGCCCCTGGCAGTGTTTGTCTGGGAGGGCCCGGGGCCCTCGCTGTCCTCGTGGTGGTGACTGCAACCTGTGCTTCTGCCGAGAAGAGCGGCAAGAGCGCCTTCTGTGCGATCACGCTGACGACAGCCGGGCAGCAGAGGGGGATCTGCCCAAGCAGGGACCGAGGTGTCCACCGGGCCAGAGATGTAGCAAGCCCTCGGGTCACGGGACAAAAGAAGTCCCCCGAGAACCCTACCCGCCCCTAAGGCCCCCATGTACAAGAAAGACCGTCACTGCACGAGCACCAGCGGCATAGCATGCCGCAGTTCTTACTGTCTAATCCTGTCTGCACTCGTTCCTTTAGCTCCAGCAACTGCCTGGTGCGGGGGAAAGGAGAAGCAGCCCCACCACCCCACCCCTAAGGCCCCCATGCACAAGACCATCAGAGCATTGACGCTGCACGAGCACCCTCAGGATAGCGTGCCGCAGTTCTTACCTTCTGATCCTGCCTGCACTCGTTCCCCTAGCTCCAGCAACAGCCTGGTGTGGGGGGGACTCGCAAACACAATCTTGAATTACACACTGCGCAAGGGGTCTGTGACAGACGCTGTTCGTAATACATCATAGTGCGCATGTGTACTCCATACTTCATAAACACATGCTTTATTCGATCAGTCAATCATCAAAGCGAATATACAATAATAATAAGAATATAGATAACCAATAATGATAATAATAATGTAAAACATAGGTAGAAATTGTTATGGAACATGAATTCCTAAAAGCATAGTCCAATTAAAAATTCTCAGTACACATAATACACATAATACGGTTTCAACCCCCTTCCTACAGTTCTTGTAAGAGTAAGAGAATAAAAGTAAGGCTCTAGATTAAAACACAGTCTTTGTAATGGAATTACGTATTCGCCATGCTACTAATAAATATTTACTGACAGCAAGTATCAAAACCGTAGAATGGTGACTTTATAGAATCCTCAAAGCAAAGGCACAATCTCTTATCCCCATTTCACGGCAAATATGACAGATCCACTTGGACCTGGGAAGGGAGTAAGCAGGGCAGAAAAACATAAAATGTTCAACCGTTTCCGATTTTGCACCACAAACTGGGCATGCACTTGTATCTGTTTTTGTACCCCATCTGCACATCAGTGACTTCAACGGCAGCGATCCGAAACGGAATCTAGCATATAAGCTTTTGCCAAGGATGTCAGGAATATTGTCTAAGTATGGTTCAAATAGTGGATACCACTTAAAATCTATGAAGCGATTTGTTAAAGTGCCATAAGTTCTGTGGGTAATATAATCATTGCATACATAGGACCAATATATGCGTTTCAGTGCAATGGAGTGCGCTTTTTCTAGTTTATGGGGTTCCTCCCAAAAGTGGCTAAGGCCGAGTTTGTTAAACCAACTGGATACATGTTTGACCCAGGGAATGGAGGTTGAGTTAGGACACATTAGCAGGTCGTGGAGTGAGGTCTTATAGACGTCTAATTCGGAGTTGGTCCATAGTCGTATCCAATATAATAATGGTCTTAAGGTAATTAGATCGGCTATGCGTCTCAGGCCCAAGTCTAAGTACAGTGGTATCAATGGAGTACTAGGAGGACAAGCACACAAGGACCTCGCAAAACTGTTCTCACTAATAGTGAGCCTGTTACAGTCAGAAAAACCCCAGACCTCTGCTCCATATGCGGCGGCACCCTGTGCTCTGGCAATGTAGATCTTAATTGCCGGGGAGACAGTTTTTGCTGTCGTACCCCTATAGAAGCGCAGGATTGATGCTGCACCATGCTGCAGGCGGCCCACGCTTTTATTGATCTGTTCTCCCCAGTTCAAATTATCAGCAATCCTTACGCCCAAATAATCAATGGAAGAAACCTTATCCAGGAGGTCCCCTTCTAGATGGATAGTGCATTTCTTCCGCACTCCTGAGCGGAACGCCATTAGCTTGGTCTTTTTATGGTTCAGCTCTAGGCCGTAATCTCGACAAAAGGAGTTAAATCTATTGATAAGAGTTTGGAGGCCCATGGGAGATTTAGAAATAAGAAGAGAATCATCAGCAAAAAGAAGGATTGAAATTTTTTGAGCGCATAGGGTGGGGGCATCATTCTGACACGTCATTAAGATCTGTACAACCTCGTTAATAAAGATAGAGAATAAAAATGGTGCCAACACACAACCCTGGCGAACACCCCTATTTATGGGGATTTTGTCCGTTAGTTCGCCTAGGTTCCCCCATCTCACCTGCGCATATGTGTCCTCGTGCAACCGCTTTAAGAGTTGGATTAGATTGGCCGGAGTTCCTATTTTTTATAACACTTCCCACAACTTTTCCCTCGGGACCAGATCAAATGCTGATCTCAAATCGACAAAGGCGATGTATAATGGTTGTTTATCCAAGGCTGTATACTTCCAGTACAGAATGGCCAGTCTAAAGACCTGGTCTACTGTACTGGTCCTGAGTCGAAATCCAGCTTGAAGGGGGGAAAGAATATTCTGATCTTTGGCCCAATTGGTTAATCTACCTAGGAGTTGCTTGGCAAATATTTTTTGGATGTTATCAATTAAACTGATTGGTCTGTAATTTGTTGGAAGGTTTACGTCACCCTTTTTGTGGATGGGGATAATTTCTGCACCCTTCCACGTCGTGGGGATCTGCCCCCCTTCGGCAATTCTATTTGAGAGTGTATTGATATACCAAGTCCAGACTATTGGTTCTGACGAGTAGAGATCCCCCGGAATTTTATCTGGGCCTGGAGCTTTCCCAAGTTTTAAAGAGCCAATAGCATTGGCTGTTTCTTTGATGGTAAAGCAAATGTGGCTCTTAAGGTCCTGTGAGCCCCCTACAAGAGGGGCTGGTCTATAATGCTCATCAGGGGTAGAAGGAAGATCTTGGCCTGCTTCCACTGTAACTAAGATTGTGGGGGTCTCAATTTTCCTGTATAAGCCAGAGAAATGCTCAACCCATTTTTCTGGCTGTATATGGCTTCTCACACCAATCCTGCCCTCTCTCTCGTTTGCCTAACAATTCCCAAAACAATTTGTTATTATTGGATTGAGTAGCATCCAATAATCCCTGCCAAGTTGTGTCTTCCCAGGTTTTTTTTGCTCGAGTGATGGATTCTTTGTAAGTACTTCTAGCTAATAGTATTTCCCCATGGGATCCGTTCAAGAGGGCGCCTTTTAATCCTTTTTTGGCCGTGTGGCAGGACTCGTCAAACCATGTGTTAGAGATAGTACGCATGCACACAAAACACAGGGAGACTGTCACAGACGGGGTGTATGTCACATATAGTGCCCGTGCGTACAATAGTACGCATGCGCAAAAAACCACAGGGGGACGGCAGCGGATGGGATCCTGACAAATCCGGAACATCGGAAGCCCAGAGCTCTGAGGCTTCCGCTTCCAAGGCTTCCGATTTCCTCTTCTCCTCCAAAAACTGTCACTCACAAGAGAAGTGAAAGTTCAGCAAAACTCACTATGGTTGTGATGGTGTTCCACGTAGCCTTGTATACCTTTTGTAAGTGGGAAGGAAGCCATGGGAACTACCTCAGTCTCCTAGGTATGGTTTTACTTTAAATAATATGTGAACCACTGCACTGGTGTGATGTTTGACTTGGTGGTTTCTCTTTTCTCCCTATTAATAGATGCCTAGGTGTAAGAACTGAGGGCCATATATATATTTGTGCTTCATGAAAGGTAGTGGGTGGAAATGTGCAATATCTATCAAGATATGGTACATTCCTGCTCTCTTCTGGCATTGGCACACTTTTGGCTGCCTAATGCCAACACAGACACAGTCTGTGTTGCAGGTAGGATTGTTTTTGTGCAGGAAGGGACACCTTCCTGCACAAAAATAATCCTTTTGAGGTTTTTTCTTTTTCCACATGTGCTGCAGAATGCAGCGTGTGTAGAAAGAGGAACCCATGAGGAGAAATAAAGATATTTCTTCTTGTTACTCCACCCTTGGAAAGGCATAGCATTTTGATGCATTCCCAGGTCTACCACAAATGGGAATTCTGAGAATGCACCAAAATCTATGTATGAATGCGTGGGAACACCTTTGCTCCACCCATGGAACGCCTCCCTGGGCAGAGTAACACAAAGCAATGATTTGTGCTGCTTTCCGTTCCTCCAGATTTATCATAGCATACAGGGCCACTCAATGTGGACTTGTATTGCTTGCTAAATCTGACTTTAGTATTGTACTGTCCTTGAGCCCCCTAGCATGGTGCACGGACGACAAAACACTATGATAAATATGGTCTGCAGTGTTCTTTGTCTAAAGTTAAGTGAGAATTATTTTGTTTGATAGCAGCAAAATGCCTGTTCATAGGCAGGAACCTTCAGCTCCACCTTCTCCAGTTTCTGTCATGCTACAGGCCATCCTGCAGAGCTGAACTGAGTACCCAAAGCAGCCCTGTCAAATTATGTAAGACCAGTCCCCCTAGAGTGCATAGTGAGCAAGCCTGACCACTACAATGGGACTTGGGGTAGGGTGACCAGCCATCCCAGATCTCCACACACAGTCCAGATTTTCACAGTACTCTCCCGACACTTTCCTCAGTTTTAAATAAATGTCCAGTTTTTTTAGGCTAAGGTGAAGTCATTATATAAAGCAGAACTGAAAGGTATGCTCTCCTTTCACAGGAGCCTCTGAAGCCTGAAATATTTAAAGTAATTTATCTGTTATGCAGCGCACGCTGCATGCTCCCTGGAAGGAAAGGAGAAAGGAGAGCAAAGCATGGGGCAATAAGCTGTTTTCACTTCAGGCACGCCTGAGCGCTTGTTTTGATTGTTTTTGCAAGGATTTGAACATTTTGGCTGCTACTCCACCGCACAATGAGCCAACCCAGTAGGGCTTCGTCTTTGAAGTGTTTTTGTTAGTTTTGATGCATATATTTATATATATATATATATATGTATATATATATATATATATATATATATATATATTACATAGTGGCAGTCGTTAGGACTATAGTCACACAGTACTTACACACAATAAAAGACAATACTCAGTGTTACCAAAAATAAAGGTATTTTATTTTAGTGACACAAGGCCAAAGATATCTTAGAGGTAATATTCACAATATATACACTAGTAACCAAACTCAGGTACGTAAACAGTAATAGAATAGTGCGAACAGTGAAAAACAATAGATTGCAATGGGCCTAGGGGCAACACAATTCATATACTAAAATGGTGGAATGCGAGTCGGTTCCCCCCGTAGGCAAGAGTAGTCTGTAGAGGGGTGAAGGGAGTGTAAGAAAACACCAAAGGTAAGTAAAGTACCCCACCCCGGAGCCCAGGAAACAGGAGTAAAGTACAGCAAGTTTCCTCAGAACACACTAGGAGTCTTGGTAAAGGATTATGCAAAAACCAAGCAAGACTGCAAGACACCAACGATGGATTCCTGGACCTGAAGACCTGTGGAGAGAGGAGGCCAAGTCCAAGAACAGATAAAGAGTCCACAAAGAACCAGAGCCCCTGCTTACGTGGCTGAAGGTGCAAAAGTGGATTCTCTGGATAGAAGAAAAAGTCAGAAATGCACCAAAGAAGAGAGCTGCGGGTTCCTGCTTGGTGCAGAGATTTCCCTCTTTGAGTCATTGGATGCAGGCTGGTTTCCGTTGTTGGATTCCGCCAACATGCCTTGGCTCCCACAAATGTCAAGGTTGGCAGGAAAATGCTCTACCTGGGCCCAGGAGGGACCTGGGGGTCTCAACTTGGTCGGAGAAGACGGATTTGGCTCTCAGAACTTCAGAGAGCACTCAGAAGACCAGGCAGCACCCACAAGAGTCTTAGGACACTGGGAGAGAGGAGTTACAAATCAGTCTTCACAGCACTACACAAGGGGATCCCACGCTGCCGGAGAACGACTCAGGGAGCTGAGCATCACAAGATAGAGTGCTGGGGATGGGCTATGCTGTGCACAAAGGATTTCTTGGAGAAGTGCACAGAAGCCCTAGGAGCTGCAAAACACGGGGTGCACAGGGGTACTGTCTGGCGCAGGAAGGCAAGCCCTTACCTCCACCAAATTTGGACAGATGGACCTTTGGACAGTCGGGATCACTTCTGTCCACCACCTGTGTTCCAGGGATCATGCTCGTCAACAGGAGAGGAGTCCCATAGTACCGGTAACACTGCAGAGAGGTGCCTGTTGTAGGAAAGTACCATCTTTCTTGACATGTTACCCCAATTTTTACCTGTACGTCAGTATGTTTTTCCCTGTCTCACTGGGATCCTGCAGGCCAGCACCCCAGTGTTCATAGTTTATGGCCTAATGTGTGTGGTGTGTATAGTGTTTCACTGTATCACTGAGGCTCTGCTAATCAGAACCTCAGTGCTTATGCTCTCTCTGCTTTTAAATTTGTCACTATAGACTAGTGACTTCATTTACCAATTTAATTTGGCACACTGGACCCCCCTTATAAGTCCCTACTATATGGTACCTAGGTGCCCAGGGCATTGCGGTTCCAGAAGATCCTTATGGGCTGCAGCATTTCTTTTGCCATCCATAAGGAGCTCAGACAAACCCTTCCACAGGCCTGCCATTTCAGCCTGCGTGAAATAGTGCACACACTATTTCACAGCCATTTTCACTGCACCTAAGTAACTTATAAGTCACCTATATGTCTAACCTTCACATGCTGAAGGTTCGGTGCAAAGTTACTAAGTGTGAGGGCACCCTTGCACTAGCAAATGTGCCCCCACATAGTTCAGGGCCAATTCCCGGGACTTTGTGAGTGCGGGGATGCCATTACACGTGTGCACTACCAATAGGTAAATACCTATATGTATCCTCACAATGGTAACTCCGCATATGGCCATGTAAGGTGTCTAAGATCATGGAATTGTCCCCCATTCCAAATCTGGTATTGGGAATCCAATTCCATGCATCCTGGGAGCTCCACCATGGACCCCCAGTACTGCCAAACCAGCTCTCTGAGGCTTGCACTGCAGCTACAGCTACGGCCGCCTCACAGACAGGGTTCTTCCCTCCTGGGGTCTGACCAGCTCAGTCCCAGGAAGGCAGAACAAAGCATTTCCTTTGGGAGCAGGGTGTTACACCCTCTCCCTTTGAAAATAGGTGTTAAAGGCTGGGGAGGGGTAGCCTCTCCCAGCCTCCGGAAATGCTTTGAAGGGCACAGATGGTGCCCTCCTTGCATAAGCCAGTCTACACCAGTTCAGGGACTCCTAGTCCCCTGCTCTGGCGCGAAACTGGACAACGGAAAGGAGTGTGACCACTCCCCTGTCCATCACTACCCAAGGGGTGGTGCCCAGAGCTCCTCCAGTGTGTCCCAGACTTCAGCCATCTTGCTTTGTATGGTGTGGGGGCACTATAGAGGGCTCTGAGTGGCCAGTGTCAGCAGGTGAAGTCAGAGACCCCTCCTGATAGGTCCTTACCTGATAAGGTAGCCAATCCCCCTCTCAGGGCTATTTAGGGTCTCTCCTGTGGGTTCTCTTCAGATTCTACTTGCAAGTTTCCAGCAGGAATTCTCTGCAACTACTACTTCATCCTCTGACCTCGGGTCAACCGCAGCCTGCTCCAGGAACCGCTGTAACAGCAACAAACAAAGTATCCAGAAGGGATACTTTTCCTCTGCAACTTCAACTCCAGCCAGCAACTGCAACAGTTTCCACTGTGTGCACGCTCAGAGGACTCCCTGTCTTCACCCTGCACCAGAAGGACCAAAGAAATCTCCCATGGGGTGACGGAGTCAGTCCCCTGCTCATTCAGGCACCTTCTAAGTCAAGGACCGGTTCTCTTGGCCTCCTCTCCTGGTGACGAGCGTGCTCCTTGGAACACAGAGGGTAGACCCCATCGACACAGATTGTCCTAAGGTCCGGCTGTCACAATTTGGAGGCGGTAAGAGCTTACCTTCCCCGATTGCAACAGTACTCCTATGCACTGCATCATCTTCATCTCCTGAGGCCTCTGCGCACTATTTGCAAGAATCCTTCGTGCACAGCCTGGCCCAGGTCCCCAGCACTCTATCCTGCGACGCTCAACTCGCTGAGATGTTTTACGGCGGCTTGGGACCTTCTGTTGTAGTGCTGCAACAACTGCAATTTGCACCTTCTTTGTCCCTGTGTCCTGGGAGCTCCGTGGGTGCTGTCTGGTCATCTGTGGGTTCCCTTCAGTGTTGGGAGCCCCCTCTGCCTCTTCAGTCCGAGTTGAGGCCCACAGGTCCCTCCTGGGTCCAGGCAGCGCCACTTCAACGCAAAACGTGACTTTGCTTGAACCAAGGATTGTTTGACGAATCCAACGCCGAAACTCACCTGCATCCAACATTTTTCGTAGGACATCCATTGCATAATGCAGGAACCGGCAGCCATCTTCCTTTAGTGCATTTCTGCAGTCTTCGTCCAACCGGGGACTATTCTTTTGCACCGTCTTTTAGGTTGGCAGAGGCTCCTGTCCTTCCTGGAACTTCTTCTGACTTCTGGACTTGGTCTCCTCTCTTTACAGGTCTTCAGGTCCAGGAATCCACCAATTGTTGTTTTCAGTCTTTCTTCGTTCTTGCAATATCTCTAATCACAAATTGTAGTGCATCCTATGGAAACTTGCAGTACTTTACTCCTACTTTCCTGGGCTCTGGGGTGGGGTATTTTACTCACCTTTGCGGTTTTCCTACTCTCCCAGTGATTCTCTACACACTACACTTGTCTAGGGGGGAATTTGTGATTCGCACTCCACTTTCTTAGTATATGGTTTGTGTTGCCCCTAGACCTATTTTCTCCCATTGCATTCTATAGCATTTCCTATTGTTTGCACTATCCTATGTCTAATTACTTACCTTATTTTGGTGTCTGGTGATTATATTGTGTACAATACTTACCTCCAGAAGGAGTATTGCCTCTAAGATATTTTTGGCCTTATGTCACCCAAATAAACTACCTTTATTTTTAGTAACACTGAGTATTGTCTTTACTTGTGTATAAGTACTGTGTAACTATAAGTGTTATTGCAGGAGCTTTGCATGTCTCCTAGTTCAGCCTATGACGCTCTGCTATTGCTGCCTCTATCAGCCTAAGCTGCTAGAATATTACTACATTTCACTAATAAGGGATAACTGGACCTGGTGTAAGGTGTGAGTACTCAAGGTACCCACTACAAACTAGGCCAGCCTCCTACACTCCCACCTCTTGCGACAGTAGGTGCTCTACCAGCGATAGACCCCCGGGGTATGCACGTTCCAGGTGATGACACTCCAAAACCCTTGCTTCTGATGGGCGTTGACTTGTATGGATTCAAAAGACAAATGAAGAGGTCACAAATCAATTTTTCTGAACAAATATCTGTGACACACACATTTTACAAACACCAACTACACCATTTTGTAGTCGTCAACGGATCACCAGTGTAAAGCATATATGGTCATAGACACATGGACATAAATACACACTTTTGGAGTCATCTGCAGACTAACCCACAACCCTGCTCGTGACCTACACTTACTGAGCAAGCCACTGCCATTAGGTAGCCCAGGCACAAGCAACATGTATTGTGATGTGAGCTACAATGAAACAGAACGTACCTTTGTTTCCTTCTGCAGGCAAACTCATCCAGCTACTTTGACTCAATGCACACAGTTCCTACAGGCAAATACCATAGTACAGACCACCCGTTAACATTTAAGTGAGAAGGAAAAGGCTGGCATGGGTGTCACAGAGATCCTCTTCCTTGTTCATGTGTGGGTATGTAATAACAATACCACTCCTGAGTGGGTTTGTGTAGTATGTACAGGTATCACTGAGCACACATTTTACCATATGTTTTACTCCTACAGAGATAACATCAAACATAAAAGTTATGGTTTGTGTTTTGTTGCATGTATTAAGGTCTGTGAGTCACATGTAATGCTCTCGCTCAAACTACCAAACTATATGCACTGTAGGTTGACCAGTTGTGAAATACGCCTATATTATACAAATATGACTCATGAAAAGGTGACAACAGAGCTGTGTGAGAAAGGGGCCTGTCATAAGTCAATGACACATATTGATAATGGGTGAAAATGGACATATGTAGTAGGTCGGGGGGAACCTCTGTACCCATTCCTAATGAGGTAAATGGACAAAGGCATGCTGGCCAAGTCTTGAGTCTAAAGACTCGTTTTAGCCAAATCCAAGGATCTGCAGGTTTACGTGGAGTGGACCCGGGGCCACAGTTGCATAACCATAGCAACTCTGCCCCAGCCTGGTCTATCTCACACACTGGGAGAGCATCTGACAGTCCTTTTTCTCTACAGGCTGAGCATACAGAACCTACAGGACACTCACATTTCCATAGATTCCATGAGTTACAGTCTATCCTGTGACCATCCTCTGGGAGTACAGGGTTGTGTGGCACTGAAGGGCACTGAGTTTAACATGCTTCTCAGACAGCAGTTTGCCAAAGTCAGATGTGTCCTGAGTGTTCTGTGGCACTATACACATTGATGAGAAGGTCCTCATAAAACTCGAATACCATACATATATAGCTCATGCTATAATGCAAATACATGTTGGCCATCCTTTACAAAAATCATAATCAAAGATACATCATTGTATAACTGTCAAGTCTGCTTGCCTAGATATATGTATGCAGAAGGGTGATTTTGTTCCTTATCACACAACACAATGGTAATGTATCTTGCACAGAGTACAGCTCTCCACTACCAGCACCATCTACATCCTATGTATGGATCCCAGAATGTGACACACCATACAACTCACTGGCACTCAAAGGTACATTGTGGACAATGTGGAAGGAAAGGATGGTGTTGAACAGGGGCAAATATGCCTATGAGGTCCTTACCTGCTCCTCTGGTGAGCCAGAGAGCTAACCATATAGGGGAAGGACCTCCTCAGCGAGCGTCTCCAGCTCCTCTGGAGTCAATGCTGGGAGCCCTTTCCCCTGCTTGGCGTTTCATGATTGTTCCCAGAGGTGGCACACAGCAGATGAAGTGGTGGAGGTGTTGATGGCAGCAGTGTCATGAATCAAGTGAGTGATCTTGTCACACCCGGCGCACATGTACGCCACATACATGGTCATCACCACTGATAGACACACATTGGGGTGTGATCGCCAGATTCAACAATATTAGCCTATGGCTGTGTCCTCCACGGGTGTGACCACCCACTGCACGGTAGACTTCTGCCGGTGGCCCCCCTTGTGGTTCCTAATGTCCAATGTAGGGTTCAGGCATCTGCCATTTTGTCTGTTGTAACTATATTGTTGGGGACTTTTGAATGCATCATAACATCCACAAAGGTGTTAGAACCTCTCAACACAAGTGCAGCAGCCTTGTTATGTAGATTCACAGACACAATCATGAGTGTAAAGTCTTGCTGGTCACAGATGGCATAAAACAGAAGTTCCTGGTTCACTGTCGGTGCTGGTATTTTTGGCGGTTGGAATAGACCGTCAAATTTAGAGGGGCACATGAGGAGCAGATATTTGTGTGATGTTAAAGTCCATGTTGTACACACATGTAAAGATAGCCATGGGGGTCACATTTGGGCCTAGAGTTTGGATGTGTAATGGATGTAATGTTATTCTAGTCATTTCTGAATTGTCACATATACTTTTGTTGTATATATCATGTATGTTTGTGTGTACTTATTTACTAATGCTCCAGCTCATCTGATGTCACAAATAGGTACCCTGGGAGAGGGAGGAGACAAAAAGTTCCAGTCTACTGTCCACTGCCAGATCTTCAAACCATGAAAGAATATCACATAATAAAACTGCTCTGTCTGAATGAGCAAAGTATTGTAGTTTTATGTCGTCAGTTGGAGCCTGATATAATGCCTGAAAACCGTAATCCGACATGCCTACCATCCGTTGTTAGACTCATTGAAGTATTACACTTCCTGGCCACAGAGTTCTTCCAACACACAGGGGCTATATCTGGTGGCATGTCCCAACCTATGTTCAATGGTGTGTTAGGAGACGTGCTATCAGCACTGCTGAAACACATTGACAGCTATATCAGGTACCCCAGATGTGAGGATTTGGCCAATGTGAAGGCTGACATCTATGGTTTTGGTAGCCTCCCACATGTGGTGGGAGCCATTGATGGGACACATTGGTGCCAGTGCAAAAGTCTATCGAAAAGGAAGAACTTCCATACTATCAATGTGCAAGTTGTCTGCTTGTCAGATCTCTACATCTCAAATGTTTCTGCCTGGTTCCCTGGATTAGCCCGTGATTTCTTTGTAATGCAGAACAGCTTCATACCCCAACTGACGTCACAACTGCAAACTGAGAGAGCCTGGCTGGTTGGTAAGTTACATCTGTCCTGATTTTGTGTGTGCAATGTCAAGTGCTACAATCATGACGGAAGTAACTAATTGTGGTACCCATGTCTCGTTTTTAAAGAGGACTCACCATACCCAAACCGTCCTTGGTTGTTAACACTGCTGAAGAATTCAACTACGTCAAGGGAAGTCCGCTTCAATGAGGCCCATAAAAGAACATGGCGGGCAGTGGAGTGGGCATTTGGGCTCCTGAAGGCCAGATTTCAATGTCTGGACAAGACCGGGGGAGCATTCTTCTATTCACCGGGGAAGGTGTATCAGTTCAACGTAGCATGCTGCATGCTCCAAAACATTGCACCTTGGAGGAATATCCCTTACACCCCAGAGGAGGGGAAGCCTGCATTGCCACCTGGTGAGAATCCTGAAATGCCAAATGAAGATGATAGTGGTGAAGAGGAAGGAGCTGACTTGCGACCAGATCTGATTGATAGCTTCAGTGAGAGTCCTGAAATTTCAAATGAAGATGATATTGGTGAAGAGGAAGGAGTTGACTTCTGACAAGATCCTATTGACGGCTTCTTCTCATGAGTGTAAGTATGTCATAAAATGTCATGACTTTGACTGTACAATGAACTGTAGTTGTGATGTGTGTAGTACATTCTTGGATATAGGGAGCTGATTTTCAGGCAAAATCAGCCAGAGTGTTTGATAAGGTAGCTTTTGACACATCCACATCTTGATGATGTTCTTTTGTGTTAAATTTATTGTAATGTACTCTGTTCTCCAGATGCTTGCTATGTGACTTGTGCCATATGTATGGTTTCATACCTATACTCCTCGTTTTGTTCTTTGTTCAGGTACCTTCACCATGGCATCTTCATGTGTGCATTTCAGAGTTGTGACATTGGCAGATATATGATGCTGTTCAGACATACGAAGTGGACATGTATTGTTCCAGGGATTATAGGTCACAGACTTTGGGTATAGAAGGCCAGGGCAGGACATTTATTGTGCATACCGGGACCGGAATCCAGGCGTTTTGACGTTTACGCGTCGCGGCCGGCTAGTTTTCTCCCGGCTGGCCACACGTGCTCTCTGGCAGTCGTTCTGACCGCGTTTTGAACCCAATTCGGAGCTTTCTGACACTGCTTTTCTCTGAAGGACGGTAAGCGCCTTGATTTTGGCATTGATTAATTTATTTTCTGATTTTGGGCTATTTGATTTGTTTCTTCCCCCCTTTCTTTAACTTTTTGGTTTCTCGTTTTTTACGTGTATTTTCACTTTTTCCATGTTACACTGGGCTGGCCATATGTGATATCTTACGATCTTTGGATCGTTTTTTTGGGAGTAACTTCTTTGAATGACCTCCTAGTGGTAAGCGTCTCTTCCTTTACCTTATCTACACGTCTCAGGATCATGAGACTTTACTAAGTCATATCCTATAGTCTGTTCTATTTTTCATTTCATTATTCTGGAATCAGTTTTTTAGGTATTTGCCATACTTATATTTATCGTTATTATAACTGACTGGATACCATTCAGGGTACGTGTTTCTGGAGTTTCTTTCCCTTGCACAACCTGATATTTAGTCACTTTTTTGACTTTTGGGATCTTACCTCTTATTACTTTTATCATCAGTTGATACATAGACATTGATGGGATTTGTCTTATTTCATATTCCTCCCTTCCTCTTTATTATTGATACACGCTGTACAATATGCGGGTGCATGATAAAGAACACTTTGCACACGGGTTTGCCACTGTTATAAATTGTTGGTACACTATCGGATTTTTCCCTCTCATATTCATTTTTTATTTCTATTTCTTCTTTTTTTTGTCTATGGCACTTTTGTACTTGCACATCTAGCTACACTTCCTGGATTATAGTATAGAACACATATGTTGTTTTTGATTATGTTACAGCCCTGAAGAAGCGCTATGTTGGGCGAAACGCGTTGGCTATCCATCGGCTATTCATCGTGAACATATCACTTGTCCATGAAATTGCAGCAATTACAAGGATAAAAAGCTTTTGTTCTGTACAGTCTGTGGTCACAACTTACACTGCCCACTGGGTTGTGTAAAATCAATATCTTGGACTGTTAACCTAATATTAAATAGTTAATTTTGTTGATTTACATTATCACACTGGCTTGTCCTTCTGTGTACTGTCTCTTACACAGTTCGCAGTGCACCACCTTTTGAAGTATACTTTTGTGTGGTAGGCGATATGACTCCAGCTGTTGACATCAACCACTTAGATGTTGTCCTTTTCTACAGAACAATGTCTGAAAAATCCCTTTCTTTCATGGTCTGGAGCTCTGCACCTGTAAATTTGAACATTTACCCAGTATGAGTCATACATGTATGATTTTGTTTCTCACATATTGAAAGCCTACGCGCTGAACAACGTAATAACATTTCTTCTTTGACTAGAGACTTGCATGTATGTGTTTGTGTGGAAAGGTTGCAGTCCTGAGCTGGACACTGTGTACATGCAACCTAACCCTGCTTGTACAAGTAACGTAGATCACCATTGTATGGTTAACAATGGTCTGACATATCTACATGGCTAATTTGAAATTAAAGACAGCAGACCACGAGTTTGTGACAGGTGTATTTATTACAGTGTACAAACATAAATCAAAATTGGGACATAAATGAAAATCAAAGTGAAGTGAAGGGGTCAATCATGGTGGATAAAATCATAGGAGTAGATGTTGCACCACTGGAAGTCCAAAGTCCAGAGGACTCCTTTCATTGGAAATGGAAAGTGGTTCAGTATCAGTCAACAGAGTGAATGTGTGGCACACAAAGTAGAACATTATGGCAGAGGATTATTGCTGGCAGTTATTGGTGTCTTGCCATCCTAACCTCTTCGATTTTTTTGCTGGATGTCCCCGTTTGCAAGGGTGGGAAGATCAGCTGCTGCAGAGGTGTCTGAGGCTGGCTGTACCTCTGGCAGGATCTCCCTTCCTGTGGGTGCTGCAAATGTACTTGGCTGTGATGTAGTTGCAACAGAGGAAGAGGTAGTTAGTTGTTAAAAATTGTCTCTCTAGTTGACAGAGGTATACTCCCTTGTCCAAATAGGGACCACAGCCCTAGTCAGGGTAAGTCACAACACAGTCCAAATTATTCTGTGCTCACCCTCTGGTAGTTTGGCACAGAGCAGGCAGGCTTAACTTAAAAGGCATTGTGTAAACTATTGGTGAAATAACTCATACAGTAACACAGAGAAAGCAACATACAAAGTATTGCACACTAGTTTAGTAAAATAGATAATATTTATCTGAATAAACAAATACCAAAAATGACATAACATCAAAAATGCACAGGGCAAGATAGCACTGTTCAAATGAGTCACAGTCCTTAAGAATCAGCCATTGTATCCTTTTAGCACACAGTACCTAATAATGATGCATGGTGTAGGAAAGTACCCTCTTTCTTGGCATGGTTACCCCCTTTTTCTGCCTGATGTCACCGTGTTTCACTGTGCTCACTGCTAACCAGAATCCCAGTGATTATGCTCTCCCTCCCAAAAGTCTGTATTTCACCCACAATTGTCACACTGGTGCACCATTATAGGTCCCTACTATATGGTACTTAGGTACCCAGGGCATTGAGGTTCCACAGGATCCCTACAGGCTGCAGATTATATTTTGCCACCCATAGGGAGCCCAAGCAAAGGGTTCTGCAGGATTGTCATTGCAGCCTGTGTGAAAAGGGGCAAGCACCTTTCACTGCCACTTTTCACTACACCAGGCTACTTATAAGTCAACCCTATGGCAGGCCTTCCAGCCCAGAGGGCAGGGTGCAAAGTACCGGTGTGTGAGGGCACCCCGGCCCATTTTTCCAGACTACGTGTGTACGGGGACACCATTTCACGCATGTACTGGACATAGGTTACTATCTGTGTCCAGCTACTTAATGGTAACTCTGATTATAGGCATGTTTGGTATCAAACATGTTGGGATCATACCACAAGGCTTTTGCAAGCATTGATTGTATTATTCCATGCCCTCGGGTGGCTCCTTAGAGGGCCCCCAGTATTGCCATTACAGCCTTCTGAGGGTGTCCAGGCAACCAAAGCTGCTCCCACCTTCCAGACAGGTTTCTGCCCTCCTGTTGCTTGAGAAGCTGAAGCCCAGGAAGACAGAACAAAGGATTTCCTTTTGGGAGAGGGCTGTTACAACCTCTCTCTTTGGAAACAGGTTTTACAGGCTTGGGAGGAGTAGCCTACCCAAGCCACTGGAAATGCTATGAAGGGCACATTTGGTGCCTTCCTTCCATAAACCAGTCTACACCGGTTCAGGGAACCCCAGTCCCTGCTCTGGTGTGAAACTGGACAAAGGCAAGGGGAGTGACCACTTTCCTGTCCATCACCACCCCAGGGGTGGTGCTCAGAGCTGCTCCAGAGGGTCCCTGGGTTTTGCCATTTTGGATTCAAAGTTGGCAGGAAACTGAGAGAGCATCTGAGTGGCCATTGCCAGCAAGTGACGTCGGAGCCCCCTCCTGATAGGTGATCACTCAGCTATTTATGGTCTCTCCTTTGGGTGGTTCCGCAGATTCAGATTGCAAGACTCCAGCAGGAATCCTCTGCACCCTCCACTTCGACTTCTGACCAAAGAAACTGCATCTGTACTCTTCAGGACCCCTCAAACTGCAACAAAGAAGCAAGACGCCTTGTGCAACATTGTAACTCTGGCTCCTTCCAGCAACTGCAACATTTCCGTGGTCGTGCATCTTCTGAGGACAGCCCGTCTTCAGCCTGCATTAGAAGAAAGAAGGAATCTCCCTTGGAGTGAAGGAGTCACTCCCCTGCTTCTGCAGGCACCAAATTCTACCATGACCAGCTGCATGGATCCCCTCTCCTGCTGAGTTGGGTGGATCCTGCATCACAGGTGGTGGACTAAGGTAGTCCCGACGGTCCTCTCTTCCAACTGTCCAACTTGGGTGAAGGTATGCCCAGGACAGTACCCCTGTGCATCGCATCCTTTGCAGTTGCCAAGGCTTGTTGGCATCCTTTCTCCAAGATCTTCAAGCATCTTGAAACTCCAGCCCCTAGCACTGCTTCCTCTAATGCACAGCTCCCTGAGTGGTTCTCCGGCGGCGTGGGAGCCTTTCTGGTAGTGCTACATGGGCCTTTTCTGTGACTCTCCTGTCCCCGTCCTGTGGGAGCTGCCTGGGCTTCTGTGGGCTCTGTGTTGCTGAGGGCCCCCTCTGACTCCCCCTCCTGTGTAGGGTCCACCTGGTCCTTCCTGGTCCCCGGCAGCTCCACTTTCCGCTAACAGAGTTTTGCATGTGCCAAGGCTTGTTAGTGGAACCTGATGATGCAAACCAGACGGCAATCCTTCTTCCAGCATGTAACATCACCTACACCCTCCAGGAACCCAACTTCGTCTTCTTGGGTGCAGTGCTGACCCTTCTTCACTGGTGGGTCAATTCTTGCAACTTCATCCTGGTGGGTAGGGGCTCCTGCCCTTCCTGGACTCTTCTGTGCTTCTTGGACTTGGCCCCCTTTTTCTACAGGTCTTCTGGTCCAGGAAACCACTGTTGGTTTCTTGTAGTTTCTTCTGGGTTTTGCAATATTTTTCTTCTCTTCTCTCTGTGTGTGCTGGGAAACTGAATTTGATTTACTCCTGTTTTCCTGGTCCCTGGGGTGGGTTGTGGTACTTACCTTTGGGCTTTCCTAGTACTCCCAGCTCCACTCTACACACTGCACTTACCTAGGTGGGGGACTGACTTTTGCATTCCACTTTCTTAGTATATAAGCCCTCATTATGAACACGGCGGTCTGTACTGCGCCGCCGCCGGTGGCCGTAAAAACCGCCAATAGAGGAGCGGTCCAGACTGCCAAATAATGAACCAAACGAAACGCAGGCATCCAGAAAACCACTCACCGCCAGTAGAGGAGTGCCGCCGACGACGGCAGAGTCCACCCACAGACCGACGGAAAGGCCCAACCCGCCCATCAAATAATGAACCACTAGTCCGCTGCCAGTTGCGGGGCGGGAACCGCCGCCACTTAAAGCCAGGTGGAAATGAACCAAATCCAATGAAACACTCACCGGAGGCCCACATGTAGGAAAGTACCATCTTGCCTGGCATGTTACCCCCATTTTCACTGTATGTATATATGTTTTAGCTCCTGTGTCACTGGGACCCTGCTAGGCAGGACCCCAGTGCTCATAGTATGTGCCCTGTATGTGTTCCCTGTGTGGTGCCTAACTGTATCACTGAGGCTCTGCTAACCAGAACCACATTGTTTATGCGCTCTCTGCTTTCTAAATATGTCACTGTAGGCTAGTGACTAAATTTACCAATTCTCATTGGCACACTCGTACACCCATATAATTCCCTTGTATATGGTACTTAGGTACCCAGGGTATTGGGGTTCCAGGAGATCCCTTTGGGCTGCAGCATTTCTTTTGCCACCCATAGGGAGCTCAGGCAATTCTGACACAGGCCTGCCACTGCAGCTTGAGTGAAATAACGTCCACGTTTTTCACTGCACATAAGTAACTTATAAGTCACCTATATGTCTAACCTTCACCTGGTGAAGGTTGGGTGCCAAGTTACTTAGGGGGTCATTCCGTCCCCGGCGGGCGGAAACCGCCCAAACACCGCCTCGCGGTCAAATGACCACGGGGACCATTTTAACTTTCCCGCTGGCCCGGCGGGCGATCTTCAAAAGATCGCCCGCCAGCCCAGCGGGAAAGCCCCAGCAAAGATGAAGCCGGCTCCGAATGGAGCCGGCGGATTTGCCGGGGTGCGACGGGTGCAGTTGCACCCGTTGCGATTTTCAGTGTCTGCTATGCAGACACTGAAAATCTTTGTGGGGCCCTGTTAGGGGGCCCCTGCAGTGCCCATGCCATTGGCATGGGCACTGCAGGGGCCCCCAGGGGCCCCAAGACACCCGTTCCCGCCAGCCAGGTTCTGGCGGTTAAAACCGCCAGAACCAGGCTGGCGGGAAGGGGGTCGGAATCCCCATGGCGGCGCTGCTTGCAGCACCGCCATGGAGGATTCTTTTGGGCAGGGGTAAACCGGCGGGAAACCGCCGGTTGCCCTTTTCTGACCGCGGCTTTCCCGCCGCGGTCAGAATTGCCCATGTAGCACCGCCAACCTGTTGGCGGTGCTACCCCCGGCCTCCACCCTGGCGGTCATAGACCGCCAGGGTCAGAATGAGGCCCTTAGTGTGTGGGCACCCTGGCACTAGCCACGTTCACGGCAAATTCCCCGGACTTTGTGAATGCGGGGTCACCATTACATGCGTGCACTATACATAGGTCACTACCTGTGTATAGCATCACAATGGTAACTCCGAACATGGCCATGTAACATGTCTAAGATCATGGAATTGTCCCCCCAATACCATTCTGGTATTGGGGGGACAATTCCATGATCCCCCGGGTCTCTAGCACAGAACCCGGGTACTGCCAAACTGCCTTTCCTGGGTTTCCAATGCAGCTGCTGCCATCCCCTCAGACAGGATTCTGCCCTCCTGGGGTCCAGGCAGCCCTGGCCCAGGAAGGCAGAACAAAGGATTTCCTCCGAGAGAGGATGTTACACCTTCTCCCTTTTTGGAAAAAGGTGTGAAGGGCTGGGGAGGAGTAGCCTCCCCCAGCCTCTGGAAATGCTTTAATGGGCACAGATGGTGCCCATCTCTGCATAAGCCAGTCTACACCGGTTCAGGGATCCCCCAGCCCTGCTCTGGTGCGAAACTGGACAAAGGAAAGGGGAGTGACCACTCCCCTGACCAGTACCTCCCAGGGGAGGTGCCCAGAGCTCCTCCAGTGTGTCTCAGACCTCTGCCATCTTGGAAACAGAGCTGTTGGGAGCGCACTGGACTGCTCTGAGTGGCCAGTGCCAGCAGGTGACGTCAGAGACCTCCTCTGATAGGCTCTTACCTTTCTTGGTAGCCAATCCTCCTTTCTTGGTAGCCAAACCTCCTTTTCTGGCTATTTAGGATCTCTCCTCTGGGGAATTCTTCAGATAACGAACGCAAGAGCTCACCAGAGTTCCTCTGCACTTCCCTCTTCGAATTCTGCCAAGGATCGACCGCTGACTGCTCCAGGACGCCTGCAAGTAGCAAGACGACTACCAGCAACATTGTAGCGCCTCATCCAGCCGGCTTTCTCTACTGTTTCCTGGTGGTGCATGCTCTGCCTTCACCCTGCACTGGAAGCCAAGAAGAAATCTCCTGTGGGTCGACGGAATATTCCCCCTGCTAATGCAGGCACCAAAAGACTGCATCACCGGTCCTCTGGATCCCCTCTCATCCTGACAAGCGTGGTCCCTGGAACACAAGAACTCTATTTAAGTGACTCCCACAGTCCAGTGATCCTTCAGTCCAAGTTTGGTGGAGGTAAGTCCTTCCCTCCCCACACTAGACTGCAAACCTGTGTACTGTGTGGTTTGCAGCTTCTCCGGCTCCTGTGCACTCCTCCAGGATTTCCTTTGTGCACAGCCTAGCGTGGGTCCCAGCACTCCATCCTGCAGTGCTGAACTCTCTGAGTTGGAATCCAACGTCGTGGGACCCTCCTTTGTGACTCTGAGCCAGCTCCGGTTCACAAATCTTCTAAGTGCCTGCTCCGGTACTTCTGTGGGTGCTGCCTGCTTCTGCGGGGTCTCTCCGAGTTGCTGAGCGCCCCCTCTGTCTCCTCCTCCAAGGGGCGACATCCTGGTCCTTCCTGGTCCCCAGCAGCACCCAAAAACCTCTACCGCGGCCCTTGCAGCTAGCAAGGCTAGTTTGTGGTATTTCTGCGTGGGAACACTTCTGCAACCTTCAGCACGACGTGGGACATCTTCCTTCCAAAGGAGAAGTTCCTAGTCCGCTTCTTCGTTGCAGAATTCTTAGCTTCTTCCATCCGGAGGCAGCTTCCTTGCACCTTCATCCGGGGTTTCCTGGGCTCCTGCCCCCCCTGGACACGATCACGACTCTTGGACTTGGTCCCCTTGCCTTGCAAGTCCTCAGATCCAGGAATCTGTCTTCAGTGCTTTACTGGTGTTTGTGGTTCTTCCCTCTATCACAACTATTGTGTCCTTTTGGGGTAGTAGGTGTACTTTACTCCTACTTTTCAGGGTCTTGGGGTGGGGTATCTTGTCCACCCTGACTGTTTTCTTACAGTCCCAGCGACCCTCTACAAGCTCACATAGGTCTGGGGTCCATTTGTGATTCGCATTCCACTATTGGAGTATATGGTTTGTGTTGCCCCTAGACCTATGTGTGCCCATTGCATCCTAGTGTAATTCTACACTGTTTGCATTACTTTTCTTACTATTACTTACCTGTTTTGGGTTTGTGTACATATGACTTGTGTATATTACTTACCTTCTAACTGAGGGTACTCACTGAGATACTTGTGGCATATTGTCATAAAAATAAAGTACCTTTATTTTTAGTAACTCAGAGTATTGTGTTTTCTTATGATATTGTGCTATATGATAGTGGTATAGTAGGAGCTTCGCATGTCTCCTAGTTCAGCCTAAGTAGCTTTGCCATAGCTACCTTCTATCAGCCTAAGCTGCTAGAAACACCTCTATTGTACTAATAAGGGATCACTGGACCTGGCACTGGGTGTAAGTACCACATACCCACTAAAAGCCAGGCCAGCCTCTTACACCACACAATGCGCCGAAGCAGACATGTATAGAGAGCTGCAGATCATGCCAGCCCTGCTCCTTGCCATGTACCTCCACGACCGAGACCGCCGACGAAGACGACGACAGTAAGTACCGCAACCTACGAAACAAGGGAGGAAAGGGCGCAGTTACATACCCACCCACTCTACCCACCCTGCAACACCCCCACAACCCTTCACAGCTGCACAACCCATATACCCCACAACAAGAGGTACTTACCCGACACAAGGCAAATCCAACTTGACCAATAGGACATACAAATGCCCCACACCCATAAACAATGAAACAAAAGACCAGGGTTCAACAGTGTGCCGCCAAAACACAGGCCACACAGAAATATCTTATTAAAGCTCACAGAGCCAACTACTTCAAAAAGGGCCAATGGCCAGTCCGTCGCGCTACAAGTGCCATGGGCCACAACGGACCCAACCTGACTCCCAAAAGTGCATGGTACTCCACCTAATGGGACAACAAAGGGGCATCCAGGCACCTCACGGAACGGGGGCAGGGGATGGTGGGGGTGGGGATTTGCAACGGGGGTAGGGCTTGGACTTTTGTTTGGAAGGTGGAGGGGTTGTGGGTTTGTCCTTTGAAGGTGGGGGGGTGTTTTGAGTGGGTGCAGCCAGATGGACTTGGGTTTGCCCGGGCCTTTTTTTCTCTGGGGAAGGGGCACGGTAATGTGAAGGGCTGTGAAGTGGAAGGAGTGGAAAGGGCAAGGAGGTGAGCATGCTTAGGGACAAGACGGGGTGGGCCAGTGGGTTGGAAGAGGTCAGCACAGGAGAGGAAAAGTTTCTTCGGATCAATTGGGGTGGTCCTGGATGAGGGCATGGGAGTGGAGGCAGAGGCAGTGGATGTATGCGGTGTAGGGGTGCATGTAGTGGGTGCAGGTGACTGGACAGTATGCTGTGGTGTGGTGGATGTGTGATAGTTGGGTGTCTTGTTGCGTTTGTGTGTTTTTGGAGGAGGAGGTGGACACAGTGGGAGAAGACAGGCAGCTAGTGTGGATCTATGTTGTGTTGGGTGTCTGCAAGTCTGGTGAGTGTGCTGCATGTGTCAACTACTGTAGTTGTGGTGAATGGGGTGCATGTATGGATGTCTGCTATTGTGGTAAGTGCAGTAAGAGGAGCAGCAACAGTGACTGAAGGTGCAGTGCATGAGGGTGTGGATGTAGAGGGGACAGACCGGGAGGCGGAGGAGGTGGGCACACTGGGGGAAGTGGATGTTGTTGTGTGTGCATGTGTCTGTTGGCTTTGTGAATGCTTGTGGTGGTAGGTGTGGTGATTGTTTAGAAGTGTGCTTCTTGTGTGTTGATGTGCTTGACTGCGTGTTAAAATTTGGGCTTTGGACGGGTGAAGGGAGTGGGGTGCTGGAAGGGGTAGAGGAGGTTGAAGGGGGGACGGAATGGCCAGGGAAACTGGCTGCCGTCCAAGAGGAGACCAGAGCCTGAAAAGATCTCTGTAGGGCAGACACAGCACTGTGAATGCCATCAAGATAGGCATTTGTCTGCTGCACCTCTGATGCTAGCCCCTATATGGCATTGACAGTGGTTGTCTGCCCTACAGAGATGGTTCTCAGGAGGTCAATAGCCTCCTCTGTGAGGGCAGCAGGGCTGACTGGGGCAGGGGTGGGGGTGCCTGGGGTGAAGGAGACGCCCATCTTTCTGGGTGAGCAGGCACGGGCAACTCGGTGGGGAGCAGAAGGGATGGCAGTGATGGAATGGGGGTGGCGGAAGATTCACTGTAGTGGTGTGGCTACTAGGATCCGCCACCGCCAGGGAGCCCCCATCAGAGGAGGTCTCAGCGAGCCCTCATCGGAGGAGGTCTCGGATTCACTACCTCCAGTGGTAGTTGCCTCCCCCACGGTACTCCCCTCGCCATCCCACACACTGGTCCCTTGGGGTCAGATGTCTCTGCCTCCTAGGATCCGTGGGCCGGTGCTTCCCCACTTGCCAGTGACGCAGCTCCCTCGCCAGGTGTTGATGCTGTACAAAACCAACATAAGAGAACAGGGATGGGGAGACACTTGTAAATAGCTGAATGGAGGTACATAGTGGCCAGACATCCACCCACCCAGAAGACACACCCAATAGGCAGCACTTTTCACTATGCCCATGGCCGTGCCCCTGACTACTGACCAGAACACTGCTCTACACCCATCCCCTGAACTACATAAGGAGGCGACGTGTGGGAGACCTGACAAAGACACCCCTACACCCTTTGGGGGCCATCATGTACATGGACACCAGTAAGAGTCCCTGCCTCTAAGCAGCATGAACCCTAATGCACACATAGACATCCTTCCAGACTGAAGTTTGTGACATGAGTACTTACCCCCTTGTGACTGTTGTATGGCCTTCAAGCGCCCATCCAGGTCTGGGTACGCCACCACCAGGAAACATTGCATGAGGGGGGTCAGTGCCCAATGGGCACCCCTTCCATGTTGGGAGGACTTCCCCAGCTGGGCCTCACAGATCTTACGCGCCCAACACCGCAGGTCCTCCCACCTCTTTCTGCAGTGGGTGCTCTACCGGTTGTAGACCCCCAGGGTCCTCACCTCCTTGGCGATGGCATGCCAAAGTGCCCTCTTCTGGTGGGGGCTGACCTAAAAGGGTGACTCAGATATGGAACACAGAGGTAAGGCACTTGCAAGAAAGGTACAGCTGGCTGCTCGTTCACTATGGGATGGAGAGTACTCTCAGACTTACAGGCCATATGCATGCTGCATGCCATGCACCACAGCCCATGCAGGCTCAGAGGTGCACACATATGTCCATTCAAGACCATCCATTACACCCAAACAGTGCCCCCCAACCCAGGCTCACCTGTACCTCTGGCCATCTGTAGAGTTTTGCGTACAGGGGCAGGACCCCGCCCACTAGCCTCTCCAGTTCCTCCTGGGTGAAGGCCGGGGCCCTTTCCCCTGCAACACGAGCCACATTCATGACCAGAGGCAGGCCACAGCAGTACACACAGTGGAGTACCTGTCCGCATGAGCTCAGGGAGTCAAGTGAATAATAGATGACGAAATTGCTTACGTACCGCGGCGGTGTGCACCGTCACCATCGGCGGCGATCATGATACACCATGATTCCCCATTGGCATCCATGTTAACCAATGACGGTGCAAACTGCGGTAAACACCGCCTTACGACAGGACGTCAACCGCTAGTGGTATGAGGTCACTTCCACAGCAAAAGGCCTGGATTACAGTGGGCAGTAACTACGCATCTATAAATAAAAATGTGGATGTAGGAGGCTGGCCTGGCTTATAGAGGTGTTATAGCAGCTTAGGCTGATAGAGGTAGCTATAGCAGAGCAGCTTAGGCTGAACTAGGAGACGTGCAAAGCTCCTACTATACCACTTATATCATATAGCACTATATCATAAGAAACACAATACTCAGAGTTACTAAAAATAAAGGTACTTTATTTTAGTGACAATATGCCAAAAGTATCTCAGAAGATATACTCCTTTTAGGAGGTAAGTAATATACACACAAACCAAAATCAGGTAAGTAAACAGTTAGAAAAGTAGTGCAAACTGTCAACACCAGGGCAGTGCGTGTTCTACGAGCGACTAGAAAGCAAAAAACCCAGCACTCTCAAGATAACGTAATTCATGCATTGTGCTGATATGCTGTTGTTTAACCTTTTTCATTGCAGAGTTTAATCCTGAAGGCTTATGTTCAAGGTGCATATAAATACTGTTCATTTGCAATGTACTGCTGCAGGCTTTCAGAGTGTCAGGGTGTGGTCCCTTTCCAGGGCCTTCTAGAAGCTTTCCCTGCAGCATACCTGGGTGTGGTTTGTGGGCTGGGCCAAGACTCTATATAAGGGAGCCAGCCCAGCTCCACATGCTCACTATTCAGAGGTCCCGGTGAAGAGCAGCAGCAATTTCCTGAGCTCCTGTTTCGGAGGCCTACTTTGATCTTCCAGGCCTCGTCCTTTCACTTGACTCGGTGATTCTTGATCAGGGCTGTAAGACGGAGGTCGGGCTGGGACCCCGATTCCGCTCTCGAAGGATTTCAAATTCTTGGGCCTAATTAGCATGATACAACTATTTTGCTCTCGTGCGTGTGAATGTGCGATTGATGTTTAATGGTATTTTACATGCTGGCATTCGAATCGGCAAGACGTGCGATTCTTTCCTTGAGTACAAATCTTGATATTTATTGTGCGCTACCATTTTATGGCATTTACAAGGTAGCATTCGAATCGGCAAGACGCGCGATTCATTTCTCGTGCTTAATTCATGTTATTCATTGTACGCTACCATTTCTTGGCATTCATATGGTGGTATTCGAATCGGCAAGACGCTCAATTCATTTTCTTGTACTAAATTCATGATATTCAGTGTATGCTACCATTTCTTGGAATTCACATGGTGGCCTTCGAATCGGCAAGATGCGTGATTCATTTCTTGTGCTTAGTTCATGATATTCAGTGTGTGCTACCATTTCTTGGCATCCACATGGTGGCATTCGAATCATCAAGACGCACAATTCATTTTCTTGTACTAAATTCATGATATTCAGTGTGCGCTACCATTTCTTGGCATTCACATGGTGGCATTCGAATCGGCAAGATGCGCGATTCATTTCTTGTGGTTGGTTCATGATATTCGGTGTGCGCTACCATTTCTTGGCATTCACATGGTGGCCTTCAAATCATCAAGACGCACAATTCATTTCTTGTGTTTAATTCATGATATTCATTGTGTGTTACCATTTCATGGCATTTCCGTGGTGACATTACAATCGGCAGAACGCACAATTGATTTCTTGTGTTAAAATCACGAAGTTCATTGTGCGCTACGACTTCGTGGCATTTCTCGTGTATAATTCATGTTACTTCTTGTGCACAATCATTTCATGACAGCTGCAAACCTTTGTGGAAATCTGTAATGTGCGCAATTCATGTTCCTGCATTTCAAGAAAAAACAAAGTGTTTCAAAATTCTAGATATAATATTGTATGTGCATAACAAACCTCTTGTGTGTTCTAACCTTTTTGCTTCCTACAGGTCTCCTTCCCAGCTGTTCCCTACCTAATCCCCTTTTCCCCACTTGGACTCTCTTAGACTCTGTGACATTCTAGTCAGAGTATTGGAGCTGTCTTGTGGTGGACGTGTTGGGAGCGTGCATAGACCCCGAGGATCTGGTGACTCTGACACAAACACTTTAGAATACACAATAGAATGCAATGGAGACAATAAGCCTAGGGGGAACATAAACCATATATTCCAAAAGTGGAATGCGAACCACGAATGGACCCCAGGCCTAGTGTAGTGTGTAGAGGGTAGCTGGGAGTGTAAGAAAACACAAAGGGTGTCCAAGATACCCCACCCCAAGACCCTGAAAAGTAGGAGTAAAGTTACCCTACTACCCCAGAAAGACAGTAAAGTCGAGATGGGGATTCTGAAAAGGTAACAACTGACTGCAAAGCACTGAAGACGGATTGCTGGACCTTAGTACCTGCAAAGGAAGGGGACCAATTCCAAGAGTCACGCAAGTGTCCAGGGGGGCAGGAGCCCACTAAACCCCGGATGAAGGTGCAAAAGGGCTTCCTCCAGGAGCAAGAAGCCGAAGACTCTGCAACAACGGAAGGTGCCAGGAACTTCTCCTTTGGTCAGAAGATGTCCCACAGCGTGCTGGAGGATTCAGAGTTGTTTCCACACAGAAAGACCGTAAACAAGCCTTGCTAGCTGCAAGAGTCGCGGTTAAAGGTTTTGGGTGCTGCCAGGGCCCAGGAAGGACCAGGAGGTCGCCACCTTGAAGGAGGAGACAGAGGGGGCACTCAGCAACACAGAGAGCCCATGCAGAAGCAGACAGCACCCGCAGAAGCAACTGAATAGGCATTCAGAAGATCTGAGCACGGCAGTCGTCTTAGCACAACAAAAGAGGGTCCCAAGAAGTCGGAGTCCAACTCAGCGAGTTGGGCAATGCAGGACGGAGTGCTGGGGTCCTGGGCTGTGCTGTGCACGACGGAAGTCTTGCAAAAGTGCGCAGAAGCCCTAGCAGCTGCAGTTCACGCAGTACACAGCATTACTGTTGGGTGTGGGGAGGCAAGGACTTACCTCCACCAAATTTGGACAGAAGGGCCACTGGACTGTCGGGGACACTTGGACCCAGCTCCTGTGTTCCAGGGACCAGGCTCGTCAGGATGAGAGGGGACCCAGAGGACCGGTGATGCAGAAGTTTGGTGCCTGTGTTGGCAGCAGGAAGATTCCGTCGACCCACTGGAGATTTCTTCTTGGCTTCCAGTGCAGGGGAAGGCAAACAGCCCTCAGAGCATGCACCACCAGGAAACAGTGGAGAAAGCCGGCAGGATGAGGAGCTACAATGTTGCTGGTAGTCTTCTTGCTACTTTGTTGCGGTTTTGCAGGTGTCCTGGAGCAGTCGATCCTCGGCAGAAGTCAAAGAGGGAAGTGCAGAGGAACTCTGGTGAGCTCTTGCATTCGTTATCTCCTGAGAAACCCATAGGAGAGACCCTAAATATCCCTCCGAGGAGGATTGGCTACAGAGAGAGGTAAGCACCGGCCACTCAGAGGTCTCCATTGTGCCCTCCCACCTCTGCATTCAAGATGGCAGAGGTCTGGGACACACTGGAGGAGCTCTGGGCACCTCTCCTGGGGAGGTGCTGGTCAGGGGAGTATTTACTCCCCTTTTCTTTGTCAAGTTTCACACCAGAGCAGGGCTGGGGGGATCCCTGAACCGGTGTAGACTGGCTTATGCAAGGAGGGCACCATCTGTGCCCTTCAAAGCATTTCCAGAGGAGAGGAGAGGCTACTCCTCTCAGGTCCTTAACACCTAATTCCAAAGGGAGAGGGTGTAACACCCTCTCTCAGAGGAAATCCTTTGTTCTGCCTTCCTGGGACTGGGCTGCCCAGGCCCCTGGGGGACAGAAACCTGTCTGAGGGTTGGCAGCAGCAGTAGCTGCAGAGAAAACCCCAGAGAGCTAGTTTGACAGTACCCGGGCTCTATGCTGGAGCTCCGGGGATGCATGGAATTGTCCCCCCAATACCAGAATGTACAAATATGTACACCAACTACACAAGTCTGGATATGAATGAAATTATTGTCCGTGGAAGAGTGTCCCAAAATGCATGGGCGAAGCCCACACAAGATACCTGACTCGAAACGGAGAGAACACTGCAGGGGTATCAGATGGAATATAATTAGGCACCTCAGGGGGAGGGGGAGGGGGCACCTCAGCCGGATGAACGGACAAGGCCACTGCTCCACGAGGGGGCTCCATACCCACTGATTGGTCCTGGGGAGTACAAAGCCACTGTCTCACAAGTCTCTCCAGCGGGTGGTTTGTCCACTGATTTATCCTGGGGAGTGCAAAGCCACAGTCTCACAAGTCTCTCCAGTGGGTGGTTTGCCCACTGCATTATCCTGGGGAGTGCAAAGCCACAGTCTCACAAGTCTCTCCAGTGGGTGGTTTGCCCACTGCATTATCCTGGGGAGTGCAAAGCCAGTCTCACAAGTGGATGTCAGTCTCCACTGGTTCTGGAGGGGGCTTTTTGCCCAGAGTGCTTCATCCTGCCAAGAACTGAGGTAGTGGATGCCTTTCTCCACTGGTTCTGGAGGAGGCATTGTGCCCAGAGTGCTTCATCCTGCCAAGGTCTGAGGTACTGGATGCCTTTCTCCACTGGTTCTGGAGGGGGCTTTTTGCCCAGAGTGCTTCATCCTGCCAAGAACTGAGGTAGTGGATGTGAAGCTCCACTGGTTCTGGATGAGGCATTGTGCCCAGAGTGCTTCATCCTGCCAAGGACTGAGGTAGTGGATGCTTTTCTCCACTGGTTCTGGAGGGGGCTTTGTGCCCAGAGTGCTTCATCCTGCCAAGGACAGAGGTAGTGGTTGCACCTTCTCCACTGGTTCTGGAGTGGGCATTGTGCCCAGAGTGCTTCATCCTGCCAAGGAGGACTGAGGTAGTGGATGCCTTTCTCCACTGGTTCTGGTGTGGGGGGGGCTTTGTGCCCAGAGTGCTTCATTCTGCCAAGGACTGAGGTAGTGGATGTGAATCTCCACTGGTTCATAAGGGGGCTTTGTGCCAAGAGTGCTTCACATGCAGGGTGGCAGTGCCCATTCCCTCACCTGGGTGTGTGTGCGCCACGAGATTGCCTGGGAACAGGCATGATACTCCATGGAGGCAGAGATACACTCCACCCTGCTGCGACTTCGCCTGCCACCTGCAGGTACAAACAGTGCTAGGTGTCATGCCTCATGTACGCTGTGCAGGGTCCAGGACGTCTCCTGCAGCCTCGGATGGCTGGCCACTGGGGATGATTGCCATGTCAGCTGTGGTGACACTGTCTGAGCACGTCACGGGGCTGGTGGTGGTGGTTGCGGCAGTGTCTGTGGCGGAGATGCTGGTGGTGGTGCATGTGTCTGCACCTGTTGAGCGACACAGCAGGACGTCTCCTGCAGCCTCAGATGGCTGCCCACTGGGGATGATGCTGGGGACTGTTGCTGAGGCAGCAGAGGTGCAGGTGGCGGTGTCTACTGCCGTACAGGTTGATGTTCTGGTTGACAGAAGGGGTGACTCTGGTCCCTCAGCCGGAGCCTCCCTGCCCTGTCCTGACCTACTCTTTGCCTTGTGTCCCTTCCCCACCTTTGATGTCGCTGCTGGTCCCTTGCCACTATCCCCTTTTGGCTTGGAGGAGCCCTTGCTTGATGGTAGGTGCGGCTTCTCCCTCCGGCATGTTGGCACCTTCTTCACCTTGGCAGGTGGTGGAATGGCCTGCTCCTTGGCCTCGCTAGGTGGCACACTGGCAGCCCTGATGGGTGCCGCCCGCGATGTGACTGGACTTGCTGAGACCACTATGCTGGATGATTTGGTGGCTTAGGTGCTGGGCTGGGACCTGGACAGCCTGGCCCTAGGGGAAGGACGGGGGAGGGGAGGTGTAGGGAAGATGTCAAAGTTTGTGAGGAAAAGTTTTTTAGACACACAGTGGGATGGGAAGATGGAGGGGCTTTGGGAGTGGAGGAAGAGGTAGTGGTTGTAGGAGGTGCACGTCTGCTGAATTTGGGTGAAGGTGCATGGGCCGGAGGCTGTTGTGAGGTGGATGGCTGTTGGGTGGTGTGTGCCTGCGTTTGTGTACTTGGGGAGGAGGGCTCACAGACACACTGGGTGAGGACACAGGGCGTGTGAATGGTAGTGGGGGTGGTGACTGCACGTGAGCAGTGTGTGGTGATGGGCGTACTGGTGATGGAGGTAGTGGATGAAGATGTAGTGCATGCAGGTGTGAGTGGAGACGAGACAGGGAGGGAGGAGGACCTGGAGGCAGTTGATGTTGGTGTGCCTGCATGGGGATGGTGCTTGTGTGAGTGCCTGTGGGATGTGTGGTGCTTATATTTACCATGTCCACTCGTGTGTTGATGAGTGTGCATGCTGGTCTGATGGTGTGCTTGGGATGGGCTGAGGTACAGGGGATTGGGTCTGGGTAGAGGAAGTTGGAGGGGGGAGGTTGGACACAGGGACAATGGCTGCCAGCAGTGCTGAGGCCAGAGCCTAAAATGCTCTCTGTTGGGCCGCCACGCCAGAATGAATGCCCTCCAGGTATATATTTGTTTGCTGCAAATGCCTCTCAGCACTCTGGATGGCTTTTAAAATGGTTTATTGCCCAACAGTGAGGGATCTCAGGAGGTCAATAGCCTCCTCACTGAGGGCAGCAGGGCTGACTGGGGCAGGACTTGAGGTGCCTGGGGCAAAGGAGATGCCCACCCTCCTGGGCGAGAGGGCACAGGAAACTCAATGAGGGGCTGCTGGGAGGGTGGTGCTGGTGGGATGGTGGCGGCTGAACCTGTTGATGCGGTGGGCACAGAGGTGCCCGCCACCGCAAGGGAGCTCCCATCAGAGGAGGCGTCGCTGGTGTCTGCTCCTGTCCACGTCGTGGAGCTCCCCTCGCCCTCTGTCCCACTGGTGCCTTCTGACTCCGTTACTTCACTCTCTAGGGCCATGTGGTATGCAGCTCCCTCCTGCTCCGGTGCCACTGCTTCTCCGCCAGATGATGCTAATGCACACAAGGACAAGGTGAGAAAACAAAAAGGGGGGGAAAGACACGAGACACATGGTCAATGTCTGCAACACCACTACAGTTGGCGGACACAACACACAGGGAGCAGCCCTATGCACTAAGCCATGCACTGCCAGGGCAGGGGGAAAGCACATGCCCATGGGGGACTCTGTTGAGAACCATTTCATGCATAGCTGGAACCCATAGGAGCCTGACTAGGTGTAGAGGGCAAATACCACCTTTGGGGTTGTACTGGGAATGAGGCTGCAAATCAATGGATCTATCTTTTGTGCGTCTGGCCTGGCCTACGGGAAGCCACAGCCCACCTCCCCCACCCAGACACCTCGTCAACCACGCAGTCAGCTGAATGAGAATTTACTCACCCCCTTGTGGCTGCTGTGATGCCCTCAAGCGCCCATCCAACTCAGGATGTGCCACCGCCAGGATCCGGTACATCAGGGGGGTCATGGTGCGACGGGCACCCCTTCCACGTTGGGAGGCCATCCCCAGCCGGGCCTCCGCCATCTTCTTGGTCCAGCGGCGCAGGTCCTCCCATCTTTTCCGGCAGTGGGTGCTCCATCTATGGTAGACCCCCAGGGTCTGCACTTCCTTGGCAATGGCACGGCAAATCCCCTTCTTCTGGTGGGCGCTGACCTAGAGGAAAAGTGAAGTTAGAATGGATGTTACTCCCCCGTACATTTCTTCTCACACATTGGCCACAAACCTCCCACCCTGGCCCAGAAATACATACACACACCATCCTCACATGCTGGCCTGACCCCCCGTCTCTTCCATCCACAACCTTCCATACAATCATGTGCCATCCACAATGCACACAGTTTACTCACCAGTTTGTCTGGAGGACCGTACAGTTGCGTGTACTGGGGAGGACCCCATCCACCAGTTTCTCCAACTTCTCCGCAGTGAAGGCAGGGGCTCTTTCCCTAGACACTGTAGCCATTTTCGTTTCCAGACGCAGGTCACAGCAGCACTTGCAGTGTAGGTCCTCTCCTGTTAAAGGTCAGGTATCAAATGAGGGAACTGACAGAAAATGGCGGTCACGTCCGCGGCGGTGTGTACTGTCACCACCGGCTCATCATTGGCTCCTGGAACCCATAGGGCCCAATGATGACCAATGCTGAATTGCGCAGCGGTCTTCGACCGCCTACCGCAACGCTGCACAACGCCAGCGCAGTTCCCTCATTTCCCCCTTGTCCCACCTTACATGTCAGGCAGCTGCCATTTCAGGGGACCACATGGCAGGCCAACTAACTGCGTCACGCCTATTTAGTCCAGGAATATGGACAGACAAAGAAACATAGAAAATATTTAACGATTGTGCTAAACAGCCTTGTGAAACCTATGTGGTGTATGACTCTCTGCTCACTGTTCTCCTCCATAGGGCACGTCCGCTGGGGCAGGTGATGAGATGGCGGCATCCTCCGGTGTACAGACCCCTGGTGGACCTGTGGACAAAGGAAGACAGACACATCATTATCACTTACAGACTTGATTGTGCAACAATCCAGGAACTGTGTGCCCAGTTGGAGCCAGACCCGATGTCAGCTATCCGCCATCCCACAGGAATACCCCCTCTAGTGCAGGTCCTGTGAGAACTCCATTTCCTGGCCAGTGCGTCTTTTCAAACAACAGGAGCCATGGCAACAGGGATGTCACAGCCAATGTTCTCTAACGTGTTGTCCAGAGTGTTATCTGCCCTGCTGAAATGCATGCACAGCTACGTTTTCCCTCAGGTGGAGGATCTGCCCACAGTGAAAGGTGACTTTTATGCCCTGGGACATATCCCCAACATCATTGGTGCCATTGATGGGACGCATGTGGCATTTGTCCCCCCCCCCCACAAGAAAGAACAGGTGTCCAGAAAACGGAAAAGCTACCATTCAATGAATGTGCAGATGGTGTGTTTGGCAGACCAGTACATCTCCCATGTGAATGCCAAGGATCCTGGCTCAGTGCATGACGCTTACAATTTGAGGAATAGCAACATCCCTTATGTGATGGGCCAACTCCAGAGGCACTGGGTGTGGCTAATAGGTGAGCCTAAATTCCCCACACGGTTTCATTTGCTGTCTGGGTATGGGAGAATCCCTAATGTTTGGAGGATGTCTAACAGTTGTCCCTCGATATTTGCAGGGAACTCAGGTTACCCCAACGGGTCATGGCTACTGACCCTAGTGAGGAATCCCAGGACAAGGGCAGAGGAACGCTACAATGAGGCACATGGGCGAACTAGGAGGATAATAGAGCGCACCTTTGGCCTCCTAAAGGCCAGATTCCGGTGCCTCCATCTGACAGTTGGATCCCTATACTACTCACCGAAGAAGGTGTGCCAGATCATCGTGGCCTGCTGTATGTTGCACAACCTGGGTTTGTGTTGCCAGGTGCCTTTTCTGCAGGAGGATGGGCCTGATGGTGGTTTTGTGGCAGCTGTGGAGCCTTTGGGCAGTGAAGAAGATGAGGCAGAAGAAGATGTAGACAACGGAAACAACATCATCATGCAATACTTCCAGTGAGACACAGGTAAGAGGATGGAACTGCTTACCACATCTCACACTATTGTTGGACCTAGCATAAATCTGCCTTTTTACCTATGTGTATGGACCCTGACTTGTCACTTTGGCTCTTCATTTCACAGATCTGGGTCCCACTTTGTGCCCTCTGCTATGTTTACTGCTGGCCTACAACTGTGTAACATTGGTATGTGAACAAGTACATTGACACTGCTATATTTCAGAGAGGTTGCAATTACACATTTGTGAAAGCACAGACTGACTCCAGATTGTTTTGTGATTCTAGGTTGTTTATTTCGTTGCTAATAAGCGGAAAGGGTGTGAAATGGGCTGGGGTGATGGTAGAGGAATGTCCATGGTAGTGTCCAGTCTCTTGGTCTCACAGGTGCATTGTCCAATGGGGCATAGGAAGGGGAGCAATGGCAGTTTAAGGTGGACAGGGTGACAAAGTGGGACAGAAAGGTGACATTCAGGAGGGTCTTATTTCCTGGCAGTGGTCCTGGCAATGTTCTCTGTCTTGTTCCTGGATCTCAGTGACTGTTTGCGGGGTGGTTCTCCTTCTGCAGGGGGTGGGGTGCTGGTGGCCTGTTGGTCCTGTGGCGGTGCCTCCTGTCCACTAGTGCCAGCAGAGGTGGAGAGCTGTTCATCATCCAGGCTAGTGTCAGGGGCCCGTTTGTGTGCCACTGTGTCCCTCATGGTGTTGACAAGGTCTGCCAGCACCCCTGCAGTGGAGATCAGGGTGGTGTTAATGGACTTCAAGTCCTCCCTGATCCCAAGGTAGTGTTCCTCCTGCAGCCGTTGAGTCTCCTGAAACTTGGCCAGTACCGTGCCCATGGTCTACTGGGAATGGTGGTATGCTCCCATGATGTTGGAGAGTGCCTCGTGGAGTGTCAGTTCGCTGGGCCTGTCCTCCCCCTGTCGCACACCAGTCCTCCCAGCTTCCCTGTTATCCTGTGCCTCTGTCCCCTTAACTGTGTGCCCACTTCCACTGTCTGCAGGTCCCTGATTTTCTTGGGTTGGTGGGTTTGCCTGGGTTCCCTGTAGTGGTGGACACACTGCTGATTGACGTGTCCTGGGGACAGAGGGATGGGCCAGCTAGGAGGGTGCTGTGGTGGTGGTTCCTGAGGGGGGAGGTTCTGTGGTGGCTTGTGACAGTGGCAGGGGAACAGACTGTCCAGAGGTCCCTGATGGGCCGGGCTGGTCATCTTGATCCAGGCGTGCAGAGCTGCTGTCATCATTGTGGGCCTCTTTGTGGGGGGGGACTGGATATGGCTGGCACCTCCTGTCCGGTGACATTGGGTATGGGTCCTGTTGGGGTGTAAATGCATAGTTTTAGTATCTGTGTGTGCCATCTTGTGCATTGGGTGAGGTACCCTCTACTCCTGTGCTTGAATCATTGTGTTTGCCCTTTTGTGATACTTGGTTTGGGGTCTGTGTGGGTATATGTACTGGACATGCTTTGTTGATGGTGGTCCATGCATAGGTGTTGCATGCAGGGCCTTGGTATTGGGATGTGTGAGTTGTGAGAGTGGGACATATGTGAGGTGTTGGAGTGATGGGGGTGAGGGTGGGGGTATGTGTTGGCATACAGGTATGGTGCGGGGGATATAGTAGTAAAGATTTGACTTACCAGAGTCCAGTCCTCCTACTACTCCTGCCAGGCCCTCAGGATGCAGTATTGCCAAGGCTTGCTCCTCCCACGTTGTTAGTTGTGGGGGAGGAGGTGGGGGTCTACTGCCAGTCCTCTGTACAGCAATCTGGTGTCTAGATACCACTGAACGCACCTTCCCCCGTAGGTCGTTCCACCTCTTCCTGATGTCATCCCTTGTTCTTGGATGCTGTCCCACTGCGTTGACCCTGTCGACGATTCTTCGCCATAGCTCCATCTTCCTAGCAATGGAGGTGTGCTGCACCTGTGATCCAAAAAGCTGGTGCTCTACCCGGATGATTTCCTCCATCATGACCCTGAGCTCCTCTTCTGAAAACCTGGGGTGTCTTTGAGGTGCCATGGGGTTGTGTGATTGATGTGTGAGGTGCTGTTTATTGTGCTGTGTGAAGTGTTGTGTTGGTGTGTGTTGTTTGAGGTGCGTGTATGTTGTATGAGTGATGGTGTTGTGTGCCTGTGGATGCTGGTGTTGTGTTTGCTATTCTCTCTCTCTCTGCTTTTTGAAAAAATGTCGTAAGGAGTTATGGGTAATGTGGGTGTGTGTTTTATAGTGGTGTGACGGTGTGGTGTGTGTGTGTGTATTTTGAATTGTCCAATCTGGTTGTGTTTTGTAAATGTGTGTGTATTTTGAGCGCGGCGGTGTGTACCACCAATGGATTACCGCGGTTGTAAGTCTGCTGCGTTGATTTGAGGGTTGTGATAGTGTGGGCGTATTCTTGTTGGCGTGACGGTGTAGGGTTTGGTATCGCCAGTTTATCACTGACCTTTGGTGTTGCCGACTTGTTTGGGTGTCTGTATTGTGGCGGATTCCGAAATGTGGGTCATAATGCCTGTAGCGGAATTCCGCCACCGCAACGGTATGTTGGCTGTCTTCAGCACTGCGGAAAGCGGGATTTACCGCCAGGGTTGTAATGAGGGCCTGAGTATTTTCTTTCATATGTGAAAGTACTAAGTATGACTACAGTGGTATTGCATGAGTTTTGCTTGTCTCCTAGATAAGCCTTGGCTGCTAATCCACAGCTACCTCTAGAGAGCCTGACTTCTATACACTGACTACACTACACTAATCAGGGATACCTGGACCTGCCTTTTACTTACATAGCCTCCTGCCCTATGGATTACCTAGGGCTTACCTTAGGGGTGACTTTTATAAGTAGAAAAAATGGAGAGTAAGGCTTGGCAATTAATTTCAAATGAAAGGTCGAAGTGGCAGTGAATCTGCACACACAGACTTGGCAATGACAGGCCTGAGACATGGTTAATGGGCTACTTATGTGGGGGGCACAATCAATGCTGAAACAATGGTGAAAGTACAGCCCTATTCAGTGTGGTGTTGATTTCCCTCAGCACCTCTGTTACGGTGTGCATGTTGTTGTTGTGGGCATCCATTTTGGCTATCATGACCCATCTGTGGCTGCTTAATGTCCTGGAATTCAGACAACACCTGGCCAAACATGCCTTGGGACTCTTCATAGACCCCTACTGTAGGAGGCTGGCCTGGCTTATAGTGGGTACCTAGTGGTACCTACACTTTGTGCCCGGTCCAGTTATTCCTTATTAGTAGATTAGAGGTGTTCTAGCAGCTTAGGCTGATAGAGGTAGATATAGCAGAGCAGCTTAGGCTGAACTAGGAGACATGCAAAGCTCCTACTATACCACTTATAACACTTAGCACTATATCATAAGAAAGCACAGTACTCTGAGTTACTAAAAAGAAAGGTACTTTATTTTAGTGACAATATGCCAAAAGTATCTCAGAGGATATACTCCCTTAGGAGGTAAGTAATATACACAAAATATACACACAAACCAAAATCGCGTAAGTAAACAATTCGAAAAGTAGTGCAAACACTGTAGAACACAATAGAGTGCAATAGGAGACAATAGGCCTAGGGGCAACACAAACCATATACTCCAAAAGTGGAATGCGAACCACGAATGGACCCCAGACCTAGTGTTAGTGTGTAGAGGGTCGCTGGGAGTGTAAGAAAACACTAAGGGTGTCCAAGATACCCCACCCCAAGACCCTGAAAAGTAGGAGTAAAGTTATCCTACTACCCCAGAAAGACAGTAAAGTCGAGATCGGGGATCCTGCAAAGACAACAACTGACTGCAAGGCACTGAAGACGGATTCCTGGACCTGAGGACCCGTAAAGGAAGGGGACCAAGTCCAAGAGTCACGCAAGTGTCCGGGGGGGCAGGAGCCCACTAAACCCCGGATGAAGCTGCAAAAGGGCTGATTCCGGGTGGAAGAAGCCGGAGATTCTGCAACAACGGAAGGTGCCAGGAACTTTTCCTTTGGTCAGAAGATGTCCCACGGCGTGCTGGAGGATGCAGAGTTGTTTCCATGCAGAAAGACCGCAAACAAGCCTTGCTAGCTGCAAGAGTCGCAGTTGAAGGTTTTGGGTGCTGCCAGGGCCCAGGAAGGACCAGGAGGTTTCCCCTTGGAGGAGGAGACAGAGGGGGTGCTCAGCAACACAGAGAGCACACGCAGAAGCAGGCAGCACCCTCAGAAGCACCTGAACAGGCGTTCAGAAGATCTGAGCACGACGGTCGACTCAGCACAACAAAAGGGAGACCCACAAAGTCGGAGTCCAACTCAGCGAGTTGGGTAATGCAGGACAGAGTGCTGGGGACCTGGGCTAGGCTGTGCACAAAGGAAGTCTTGCAAAAAGTGCACAGAAGCCCTAGCAGCTTGAATTCACGCAGTACACAGGATTACTGTCTGGCATGGGGAGGCACAGACTTACCACCACCAAATTTGGACAGAAGGGCCGCTGGACTGTCTGGGACACTTGGGCCCGCTCCTGTGTTCCAGGGACCACATTCGTCAGGATGAGAGGGGACCCAGAGGACCGGTGATGCAGAAGTTTGGTGCCTGAGTTGGCAGGGGGAAGATTCCGTCAACCCACGGGAGATTTCTTCTTGCCTTGCAGTCCAGGCTGAAGGCAGACAGCCCTCAGAGCATGCACCACCAGGAAACAATCGAGAAAGGCGGCAGGATGAGGTGCTACCATGTTGCTGGTAGTCTTCGTGCTACTTTGTTGCGGTTTTGCAGGCGTCCTGGAGCAGTCAGCGGTCGATCCTTGGCAGAAGTCAAAGAGGGAAGTGCAGAGGAATTCTGGTGAGCTCTTGCATTCGTTATCTGGTGAGCTGCCCACAGGAGAGACCCTAAATAGCCCTTAGAGGAGGATTGGCTACAGAGAAGGGTAAGCACCTATCAGGAGGGGTCTCTGACGTCACCTGATGGCACTGGCCACTCAGAGCCCTGATTTTCTTGGGTTGGTGGCAGGATGGCAGAGGTCTGGGACACACTGGAGGAGCTCTGGGCACCTCCCCTGGGAGTTGCTGGTTAGGGGAGTGGCCACTCTCCTTTCCTTTCTCCAGTTTCGCCAGAGCAGGGTTGGGGGGATCCCTGAACCGGTGTAGACTGGCTTATGCAAGGAGGGCACCATCTGTGCCCTTTAAAGCATTTCCAGAGGCCAGGGGAGGTCACTCCTCCCAAGCCCTTCACACCTATTTCCAAAGGGAGAGGGTGTAACACCCTCTCTCAGAGGAAATCCTTTGTTCCGCTTTCCTGGGACTGGGCTTCCCAGGCCCCAGGGTATCAGAAACCCATCTGAGGGTTAGCAGCTGCGGTAGCTTCATAGAAAACCCCGGGAAGTTAGTTTGGCGGTACCAGGGCTCTGCGCTGGAGACCCGGGGATGCATGGAATTGTCCCCCCAATACCAGTTGGGAGGTGACAATTCAATGATCCTGGACATGTTACATGGCCATGTTCGGAGTTACCATTGTGACGCTACATATAGGTGTTGTCCTATATGTAGTGCATGCGTGTAATGGTGTCCCCGTACTCACAAAGTCCGGGGAATTTGCCCTGAACAATGTGGGAGCACCTTGGCTAGTGCCAGGGTGCCCACGCACTAAGTAACTTTGCACCTAACCTTCACTAAGTGAGGGTTAGACATATAGGTGACTTATTAGTTACTTAAGTGCTGTGTAAAATGGCTGTGAAATAACGTGCAGTGGCAGTCCTGTGTAAGAATTGTCTGAGCTCCCTATGGGTGGCAAGAGAAATGCTGCAGCCCATAGGGATCTCCTGGAACCCCAATACCCTGGGTACCTAGGTACCATATACTAGGGAATTAGAAGGGTGTTCCAGTGTGCCAATAAGAATTGGTAAAATTAGTCATTATTTGTAGTGACAAATTTAAAAAGCAGAGAGAGCATAAACATGGAGGTCCTGATTAGCAAAGCCTCCGTGATACAGTTAGGCACCACACAGGGAACACATATAGGGCATACTTTATGAGCACTGGGGTCCTGGCTAGCAGGATCTCAGTGACACAGGCAAAAACAAACATACATACAGTAAAAATGGGGGTAACATGCCAGGCAAGATGGTACTTTCCTACACCTACGACATGGCTGATGATGTCCTGGCCAACAGAAGCTCCAGTGGCCTCACTAGGCTGGCCAAAAGCATCACTCCCACGCACCCTACCCCCACAAGCCTGTGCCCTTGGCATGGGGTTGTAGGAAAGTACCATCTTCCTTGGCATGTTACCCCCATTTGTACCTGTATGTCAGTATGTTTTTGCCTGTCTCACTGGGATCCTGCTGGTCAGGACCCCAGTGCTCATAGTTTATTGCCTAATGTGTGTGTCTGTATAGTGCTTGACTGTGTCACTGAGGCTCTGCTAATAAGAACCTTAGTGCTTATGCTCTCTCTGCTTTTAAATTTGTCACTGTAGGCTAGTGACTTCATTTACCAATTTCGATTGGCACACTGGACCCACCTTATAAGTCCCTAGTATATGGTGTCGTGTTGGCTCTCATTATCCTAAATGAGACTACTGGATTTCTAGGTGGCAGAGTCGTTCCTGGTGTGGGGGACTAAGTCTGACCCGCTAAGATTGACCCTTGTCACCTTCAATCCGGTTTTGCTCCGGCTAACTAGCAGTGCCTCATCTCTCCCAAGGGGAAGGGATGATTTGGCAGCTGAGCGCATGACATCTCAGAACTTCTCAGGGAAGTCGTGGCGACTCAGGTTCCAACCAGCTCTCTCATTTACAGTATGATCTCATATGCAAATGACAGAAACAGTTTAAGTTTTATAGATTGTTTTATTAAAACAACTGTATTCTAGATAATAAGGCGTGAGCCGCAATAACCAGAACCAAACAACACAGTAGGATTAAAATAGTAACCAAGAGAGTGAAACATAGGAATAACGCTATAGTGTTAACAAATTACGTTCTCTCTAATTTTGTTCTATTTTGAGCACAGCATGTTAAGCTTTAAGCTTGCCTTTCAGATTCCCTGGGAAGACATCAACCCTCATACCTGAGCAAAGGCCTGTGATCTGGATCAGCATCTGCAACAGGGCAGTCAGTGTATAGTTGTGGTTCACTGGTCGGAATCTCCCTCTTGCATGTATTAGCACAAGTAAGTGTTTTTATAACTAACATGTCGATGTGGTAACAAAACGTCCTACGCAAGAATGTGTATCGTCTACAACCCAAAGACTAAACTCCTACCACGTCTATCTGCAATGTACCAGACTGTACCCTTGACTGAAGCACAGCGTAAGCGAGAATGTGTTATTAAAAACTCCGATGCTGAAGTAGGCTAAACAGTGTGATATAAAGAATAAACCAAGACCGTAGAACTGGTTATTTAAAAATAACAGTACGAAGCTGAATAAAATGCATCTAGAGCAAAGCGCACAAAGGCCTAACGCCTGAAGCAAGCGTGCAAAAGCTACATAAAAATGGCTACACTACACCCTCCCCTTGTCGGTAGAAAGTGGTTCTAATCAAAGCATAATAAAAAATGCCCTAGAATATTTAAAAAAACATATTTCGACAAGTCCAGAGGACATCAAAGCCCAAAATTCTAATTTAAAGCATGTGACTTGAACAATGTCAATTTTGAAGGAATCCAATTCAAACGGAAGTCACGGAAAGCAGGATAATCTCCACTTCGGCAGATGACAAGACCGGAAAATCCACGCCAAACACCATCATGGAGCAGGTGTGTTCCAAAGCCCCAGAACCATCCAAGGCGGCATCCCGTGCAGGGCCCATGAACGAGTTAGTATCATCTTCCTCCAGGAAGTGTATCTCGTAAACTGCCTCACGAAGCAAACGCAGCCGCAGTACGCATGTCTGGGAATGAGCCCTGACCGGGAACATCAACAGATCAGCATCAACCACTGGCGGACGCTGCAGTGAGAGACAGAGAGCCAGTGCATGTTCAAAGGAGCACCAAAGGCACCGAAACACGGGTTGCACACAATCCAAAACTGGCCTGAATGACAGGGACTAGTCACGCTCCAAATGTCCCAGGAGTGTTGCTCCAAAATGCTGCATCATGCGTTCACGGCACAGCTGTACCGATGGGAGCGTCCACATTCGCTCTTGTTGCAGCGGGACAGCCATTGCAACAAGCAAAACACCAGCCAATAAAGCCAAAGTTATCGGAAAACCACCAAAAATGCTTCCGAAAATAGAATGAATAGCCGAAGGTATCAAACCAAATATGTTAGAGAAGGTATGAGCAAAACCAACACCAACGGCTTTGAAAAAATGTGCTAGTCCAGCAGTGCTGGACGCATTAAATATACATCCCACGAGTTCACCAAAGTGGCTCTGAAAGTTAGTATTTAATAGGGACTGTATTTCTGCTGATGACCTTGCCACTTGAAGTGCGTAGGTCTTGCTTGCAGATGTAAGAGCCACATGCTTTTGAAACAATAGAGCCTTTAGTCGACTCAACTTGTCGAAATTCACCTCGGAAGTAGCAATGTGAGGCCAGATATCAGCCACCTCCCTTAATTTAGTGGGGGTAAATAACACATTTCCGCAGCAAGTAACGACCTTGGTGACCAAAACGACGTAAACTATTCCGGCACGCATGCCACAACAGTCTTCACTGTTAAGGAGGACGTAGCTGCCGTTTGAAAGCACCTGGAACGTGTTTTTAATCACGGGGACTGGAACTCCCTTTATATAGCAAGCCAAATTTGCAACCGAGGCATTACACGCCCCATGCAAGGACAGCTGCTTGCAAACCATCGAATGGCTGACAGAAGTTTCGCATTCACTACCCCTAAGAAAAACCTCTCTTGCCATTAAGACATCTGTATATAAAGGGAAGCTCCCACACCTCATGTATATAACTGTCTCCTAACCTTTCATATCTGCCCACCGGAACGTGTTTCAAACAAGAAGTGAACTGCAATGTGGAAATGGGCAGATTAATAACCCCGTGTATTAACCATTCAGCTGAGGGAATCTCGGCCATGGTAAAAGGCAACCTTTCCAACTTTTCAATATTCAACATGACATATGTCGCTTCCTTTTTCGCCATCAGCTGTTGTTGACGTATCAAATTAAAGGAAAAAAAATATCTCCCTGGCCCTGATGTGCTGCCACGGAACGCGACCCGCCTTCAGCGTCTGAAGTGTCCAACCCAACTGCATAATGGACCGCGTTTGACTCTGTCCATGATATAAGGAAGACATATCTGATCTAATAATGTCTAAAGCAGAGGAAACAATGTTATCAATCTTATATATACGGTCAGACAGGGTGTGTATTCCATTATCCACTACAGATAATGCTTGTTTCAAATTTTTCTGATCTATCTGCCTTAACCGGCCGCAGCCTCCTGTTGGGAAAGTTTCCATATCTCATTGTATACAAAAACCGTTTTCTCCGGGGCGCTCTGGGTCCTGACAAAAAGTCTTGCAAGTCGGTGTAATTAGACAGAAGCATGAGGTGTGTCTTAACTGCATCTAGCGTGGATGACTTTAACCTCTGTTGACATAGTTTCCCCAAGTTATATGTATTAATGATATCTGCATGTTCAGGTGATATATAGCGAGGGCCAGCCCTACTGGTCTTGAAACCCCCCGAGGAGGTGACAAAACGCTGATGACACCCATTTGTGTCTATGGGCCACAATAACCACCCGCCTGGACGTGTCAATGAAGTGTTAAACGTACCATTCTGCACCCATTCCGTTAGCTCAGTAAAGGTGGCGTTTATATATTGCTGCCAATCTTTCATTTTGGAAGGGACAGGTATGCCAGGCATTAACAATTCTCTAATAGTTGCGAAGCCCAAACAGCTAGTTTGTTGCACTGTGTCATTTAAGAATATCATTTGGACAGGAATGAGACATGCTCTAAACAATGTTTCCCTACCCTGCGTCTGCCAATGTTTTGTTCCCCAAACACTTTTCAAATCAAAATTTATTGCCCAATATTCACACCCCTCAATAGACAGTTGGGAAACAAATGAATTTGAATACAGGAATTTCGTATCAGTCAATAGTATTTGCTTATTTGCATGTGGAGTTAATTTAAAATAATATGACTTAGCACTGTGTTGATGATGCCCTGAAAAATATGCAAATCTGTCAGAATATGTTTTAGAACTCCCTTGCGGAGGAGTCGGGCAATGCTCCCATTGCATATAGTCAAATATCGTTTTAGGACTACTGGCTTTATGAATAAAATGGTGCCCATAATAATTGTAACAAAACATGTCACCGTAATTATCTCTAAACTGGTAAGCATCTTCATTTTCATAGACCGTATAATATTGTAACTCTGTCAACATAGAATCAACTGTCTTCACGTCCCAATCATCAGATACAATGCCTGGTATTACTATATCATTCATAGTTAACTTTAGAACATATGGTATTTGAATTGTCTCAGTGGGACCATATATATCAAACATCACTCTATCCCACACAATCTCATCCGGAATTGGCACAGCGAAAATGTTCACAAAGGACAAGTCTCTTCGAACCTTATGTAATAAAAAATGTGGCTTCAACACCTCCTCCAGCTGTTCAACCTCTGATCTTTCAGGAAGAAAATGACCATGTATGACTAGAAAAAAGGTAACTACAAACCGTATCCACAGAAAAAAAGCCCTCAGAGTCATAAAAAGCCACAGATAGATCCAAGGAAAAACAAAATACGTATTTTTAAGCCAATACATCAGCTTACGTGGACCCGGGACAGGTGTTGAAGAGGACAAAGAGTCTGATAGACCATCGTCGTTGTTATGAAAGCATCCGGAGGCAGTTCTCGCAAAAGGTGCCACCGTAAACAAAGGAGCAGCAGGTGTTTCTCGCCGTGGTACACTGTAGGTAACACCCTCAGTAACATCAGTAACAGCGACTTGATCAAAGGATTACAAGTTATTTGTTGTGAGTGGAACAATCGTAAGATCATCTTCCACCCTCCCCATGCCCGGAGAGGAAGCAGTGTTGGTGCAAACCACCTGCAGCGGAACATCTTCCCCAGTAGTGAGAGGGATTCAGGAACTACTGGGCGTTCCTCTTGGTCTGCTGTGCAGAATCGGCCACATGTTGTAACTTGACATTGTCGATGGAGACAAAGCGATTTCCTTTGGCACCTGGCAACGGTGGTAAAATCACAGTTCTTGTTCCCTGGATTCCCAGTACAGGGACTGGTGCTCGATACGAAGGGCCAAATTCTTTTTTCACTGCAACCTTTTCGTGCACAAGATCCCCAATTCTGGGAATCCAACCAGTAGGAGTTACTGGCTCATCCTTAATTCCTGTGGAGGCAGCACTGGCAGAAGAGTTATCCTCACGGAACTGCTGTAATTCCTGCAAAACAGTGACACAATCATTTATGTCAAAAGGCGTTTCCGCCGCCTCCACACCAGGACCATCTAGATCAGGAACAAACATTTGTGTTCCAAACAGGCACTCATATGAAGTACGACCCCCCAGGGACCTTCTAGGCAAGTTATTGAGTGCTCTCTGTACTCCATACAGGTGGGTTAGCCAACTATGTCCCGTACCTATAACTCTAGCCGTTAAGGATTGCTTTAAATCGCGATTTAAACACTCCACGACAGAATTTCCCTCGGGATGAAATGGAGACGAGAACTGTAGCTGGACCCCCAACGAAGCCATGGCTTCCCTGAACGCCTTAGAGGCAAACGCATGGCCCTGGTCCGAATGTAAAGACGCAACTGCATATGTACTGACAAAGATACGCAAATCTGTAATAACAGTTTGAGCGTCAACCGAGCGCTGTGGCCACACCCACACAAACCTGGAGCACGAATCTACAGCAACCAAAATATATTTATATGCACTATCAGCTGTCAGCGGACCACAATGGTCCAAGTACACACACTGTAATGGTTTATTTGAAATCAGAAGGGGCGTCTGCTGCGGGCGTTTAGCCGTTGAAACTTTAATTTGTTGACAGATGTCACAACAAAGGACATACTGCTTCATCTCTTTATAGAGACCAGGCCACCAGTAACGGGCCTGCAACAGCGAAATCGTGGCAGCAAAGCCAGCATGTGCAGATGCCACCCCCTCATGCGCTGCAGTAATTAATTGAGGTCGCACTATTTTATTGGGCATTTCGCGTACACCCATGCCTGGAATTTTAACCTCAGCGTTAAGCATACCACCCATTGAGTAAAGATATTTAGATGGAAATCACTTAGGATAAGGCGTGCCATCAGCCGTAGCTTTAATGGCCGCCAAAATCTCTGTGTCTGGTTTGGAACTCGAACGAGTAACTGCGGCCACAGTGGCAACTGCCACTGCCAACTTTGCGGCTTCATCAGCCAAAGTATTTCCAGCAACGTGTATTCCAAGGCCAATAATAGAGCTTTCAGCTCAGCCAACTGTGCCGTACAGTCCCCCAAAGTCTGTGTATAAGTATGTTGGGGGCAGAACTTCTCCCCCTCCATATGGCCGCTCACCACCGCACATGCAGCAGAATATTGGTGTTTTGTTCCACCGCAGGTTGTGCAGAGCCATCGGTATATATGACTACTTGATATTGATCAATAGGCAACGTGTCAGCGGGAAAAGGATATTCTATTTCATGTTGGAGAAGTTCCTGTGTCTGTAGTTTTGGGTCAAAAACGTAATCTACATCAGTGGCTGTTAGAGACGTAGCCCACTGTATCCAACGTGGATGTAATGCTTTCGCATTTGGAACACTTGCCTTTGTCACAGCCTCTAGGGCCGGAATGGGGGAAACAACTATGATGCGTTTGCCCTGGGCAAGAGGTCGTTCTTTAATAACAGGCATCTGTACAGCAGTGAGAATCTTCTCTGTTTGTGCAAAACGTTGTTCTGCAGCTGAATACAAGTGAGACTTGTATCCTATCGGGACCGTATCACCTTCATTAAAGGTAACATACGTAAACCCAACTGCCCCAGCTACAACCCTGATGACCAGATTTGTCTTATTGTCCCGTGTGTGTAAATGCTTTGCAGCTAGGAGATCATGTTGCAAATCTCGAAGAGTATGTGTATGCTCAATCTTCCAAAATCTACTCGAAAAATCTGGACGAATCAACTCGTATAATGGCTTTATACGTGTAGCATAATCAGGAATGTAAGTTCTGCCAAAATTTAGAAATCCCAACAACGACTGGAGTTTCTTAATCGTATTAGGAGGTTGCAATTGTGCACATTTTTCTAAGAAGTGTGGCGCTAGACTTTTACCCTCATTCGACAGCTCCTATCCCAAGAAAATGATGCTGAGGAAGGCAATTTTTGATTTTTTTGTAAGTTGAATTTGTAGCCTATATCTGCAAACCCCACAACAATGCGGGCTACCTGCCTTAAATGTTGTAGTAACTCGTCATCTGTGAGCTATATATCATCAACATATGACAATGCTTCAGGGTCCAGCTCATGAAGTATCTCAGTCACACGAGCCAAAAACAATCCTGGGCTATTCTTATACCCTTGAGGCAAACGACAATTTTTTTTCTGAGAGGCAAACGCACTAAAACTCGTAAAATCCCTACTTTCGGGTGCTATATTCTGGCAGAAGAAACCATTCGAGATATCCAAGTGTTTTTTTTTTTTTTTTTACGCACTATATTATTCATGAGTGCTGCGCTATGTGAATTTTGTATAGCATATGTACGTGCATGTCCGTTCAAATGTCTGTAGTCCACCACTATTCTGTAAGAATGGTCCGGTTTAGCCACGGGAAATAAGGGATTATTCATCGGCGAGACACAGGGTTCAGTTACTCCCTGATACTCCAATTGTGTAAGTATGTTCCTCACCGATGCCCTTGCTTCATATTTAATAGGATATTGCGGTTGTGGCTGAGGTTCGCCCTTAATCGGTATCACATGATAAGGAGAATCCCTATCCCACCCTACATGATTTCTATATAAGGAAGGTGCTTGTGCCAGAGCCCACTCAATGCTATATGACTCTGCGAGTTCTCCCGGAACAAGTGGTGAGAACGAAGGTGTAATAACCTCCTCCCCAACTGGACAGTCGCGAACAAAGTCAGGGGGCCAATCCTGTTCGGCCAGCAGAATGTCATAAATCTTGACTACACGATCCCAAAAGATGGCGTTAATAGTGCGCTCAATGTTCCCTTCTAATTGTAAAGTCACTGTATATACTCTATCGGGATCAGAGACACGCATATCTGCCCTTTCGACTTGTATGAAGTCATCAGTTGCTTTCACCTCCAGATGCTCTAGAAGATTCCGGCAAATTATTGTGACCTCTGCCGCGCTGTCTAACAGTGCTAGTGCCCATGTCTTGTTCTTCAAGAGAACTCTCTTCCTGTGTGGCATGTCGAATTGAGACTGCCGCCACTTTTTTCTTTTTAAACTGTTGTTTTTGTTGGATCGGTTTCTCTTCCTTCTTTACAGAAACCTCCGAAGAGCGTTGTGATTCCTGTCTGGGTTTCACGTACTCTGTTCTCCGCTCTGACCGCCCACCTCTCTCATTTCTCTTTTCCGATGAGTCCTGAAAGGAACGAGATTGGTGTGTATCAGTATATTGATATCTATCAGGCGTTTTCAAATTATCCCTATTTCTAAGATTATATTTTGTCTGAGGGGTCTCCGGTCTCGGAGATTCTCCCCTGTCTTTTTTAGGTGTTTGTTGGTTTTTCTCCCAACGCTTTTTATTACCCTTAGGTTGTTAATTTTTAGTAGTATCCTTACTACCCTTCCCTTGCAACTGCGGTTTCTGTGGTCTAGCCCCAAGGCTATCACGACCGATACTGGAATATGTTTCCGCTATTATTCTTGGCAGCTCCCGCTCCTGGTCGAGTTGTGGGATGTCACGAAGACGCATACGCACCGCCAGTGCCACTGCCTCTCCCTTGAGATTACTCAATATAATAGAAGAAACCGCTGCAAAGTTGCCCATCAGTTGCATCCCCAAATCTAAGGCTGGGGCAGCCCCATATTCATCTTGAATTTGTTTGAGCACTTCCGGTAAGTTGGCTAATGTCGGTGTACAGTGTCCTGTTGTATATAGCACGGCAAACGCCGTGCCCCATGTATTACAATGGTCCACTGCGGGAACCATACCAAACGGTAAACACATCGTCAATATTGTATGTTTAGCCTGAGGGCCCGTATGGGGAAATACTGCCTCCAGCTTATTAATTTTTTGTGCCAGCCAAAACGGAGTCTCCTCTCGTTTAGCCGGTACTTTGCCCATAACTGAATGTACAGTCGCCGGATTAATACCCGGAACTACTGCATGTTGTTGCGCTGGGGCAGCACGCACTGGGTTCGTATTTAGTGTCTGCATCACAAATTGTACTAATCGTCTATATGTAGCTGTTAAGTCTGTATGTAAGCGACGAACTTCAGCCACCGACAAATTAGCCACCGCAGGATGTGGTGTATATGTAGCCAATAAAGGCCATGTAGGACCATTGTTACTTAGTGGACCTAACCGAACAGGTGCTATGGTGTGGGGTAGGGTGCCATCAAGCCAATTATTATGTTCTTGATAAGATAGAGGTATCTCTAGGTATGCGTACGCCCTGTACTGTCCAGGGGCGTTCGCAAATGTATAGTTATGAAATGTGTTTGAATTCCCATCAACTGCTGGAAATGTGACCCAAGAATAAAACAGTTCTGTTCTATAGGCTGCATGGGCGTCCACCACAAACGTGACTGGACCCCCCTGGTTTGTTAGACTATGTGCTAGCAAATGCCCTGTGAGCTATTTGTATTACCTGAGGATTCGCCATTGTAAAAACAGCGATAGTTCAGAGAAGGCACACCAGTATCGGGGTTTTCCTCTCAGAGTTCAAGCTTGAACAACCAACCGCTATATTGCGGAGGCAGAATTCCTCAGAGCCACAGACGTCTCCGTTAACGGAACCGAGGAGTCAATATATATATATATATATGAGACAAGAGAGTCAGCCAGACCCGAAAATTAGAGCCAGACCAATCGTTGGCGGCGCCATGTCGCGTTGGCTCTCATTATCCTAAATGAGACTATTGGATTTCTAGGTGGCAGAGTTGTTCCTAGTGTGGGGGAGTAAGTCTAACCCGCTAAGAAGGACCCTTGTCACCTTCAATCCGGTTTTGCTCCGGCTAACTAGCAGTGCCTCATCCCTCCCAAGGGGAAGGGATGATTTGGCAGCCGAGCGCATGACATCTCAGAACTTCTCAGGGAAGGCGTGGTCACTCAGGTTCCAACCAGCTTTCTCATTTACAGTATGATCTCATATACAAATGACAGAAACAGTTTAAGTTTTATAGATTGTTTTAATAAAACTACTGTATTCTAGATAATAACGCGTGAGACACAATAACCAGAACCATACAACACAGTAGGATTAAAATAGTAACCAAGAGAGTGAAACATAGGAATAACGCTATCATAGTGTTAACAAATTACGTTCTCTCTAATTTTGTTCTATTTTTAGCACAGCATGTTAAGCTTTAAGCTTGCCTTTCAGATTCCCTGGGAAGACATCAACCCTCATACCTGAGCAAAGGCCTGTGATCTGGATCAGCATCTGCAACAGGGCAGTCAGTGTATAGTTGTGGTTCCCTGGTCGGAATCTCCCTCTTGCATGTATTAGGACAAGGAAGTGTTTTTATAACTAACATGTCGATGTGGTAACAAAACGTCCTACGCAAGAATGTGTATTGTCTACAACCCAAAGACTAAACTCCTACCACGTCTATCGGCAATGTACCAGACTGTATCCTTGACTGAAGCACAGAGTAAGCGAGAATGTGTTATTGAAAACTCCGATGCTGAAGGAGGCTAAACAGTGTGATATAAAGAATAAACCAAGACCGTAGAACTGGTTATTTAAAAATAACTGTACGAAGCTGAATAAAATGCATCTAGGGCAAAGCGCACAAAGGCCTAACGCCTGAAGCAAGCGCGCAAAAGCTACATAAAAATGGCTACACTACAATGGTACCTAGGTACCTAGGGCATTGGGGTTCTAGGAGATCCATATGGGCTGCAGCATTTCTTTTGCCACCCATAGGGAGCTCAGACAAACCCTTGCGCAGGCCTGCCATTGCAGCCTACGTGAAATTATGCACGTTAGTTCACAGCCATTTTCACTGTACTTAAGTGGAGAAGTGTGGCTCAATGGTTAGAGCGGCAGACCCTGAAGCAGAGATCTGGCTCAGGACCAGGGTTCAAGTCCCGCTTCGGCAGGTCTTGGGCTCAATTCCCCTTGACCAGATAATTCTCGCCTCAGTGCCTAATCTAATTCATGGGTCCCACTCTGCAACTCTGGGCAATAGCTTGCTTAATCTCCACAACGGCCCCAACAGCGCTTGGATGCCTGGCTTCACCCTGGGGGTGCTCAGGAGTGGGCGCCTCACAGGGAAAAGCCAGGAGGGGTTCCATAGCGGTATGAGTACAGCGCCTTGAGACCCTAACGGGTGAGTAGTGCGCTATACAAGTGCTAATTTACATTTAACTTATAAGTCGCCTATATGTCTAACCTTCACTTGCCGAAGGTTAGGTGCATAGTTACTAAGTGTGAGGGCACCCTTGAACTAGCAAAAGGTGCCCCCACATAGTTCAGGGCCATTTCCCAGGACTTTGTGAGTGCGGGGACACCATTACACGCATGCACTACATATAGGTCAATACCTATATGTAGCTTCACAATGGTAACTCCGAAAGTGGCCATGTAACATGTCTAAGATCATGGAATTGTCCCTCCATTCCAAATAAGGTATTGGAGAGCCAATTCCATGCATCCTGGGGGCTCCACCATGGTCCCCTAGTACTGCCAAACCAGCTCTGAGGCTTGCACTGCAGCTTCAGCTGCTGCCACCTCACAGACAGAGTTCTGCCCTCCTGTGGTATTTGGCAGCCAAGTCCCATGAAGGCAGAACAAAGCATTTCCTCTGAGAGCAGGGTGTCACACCCTCTCTCTTTGGAAATAGGTTTTACAGGCTAGGGAGGGGTAGCCTCCTCCAACCCCTGGAAATGCTTTGAAGGGCACAGTTGGTGCCATCCTTGCATAAGCCAGTCTATACCAGTTCAGGGACCCCTTCTCCCCTGGCCCAAAACTGGACAAAGGAAAGGGGAGTAACCACTCCCCTGACCATCACCACCCCAGGGGTGGTGCCCAGAGCTCCCCCAGTGTGTCCCAGACTTCAGCCATCTTGCTTTGCAAGGTGTGGGGGCACTCTGGAGGCCTCTGAGTGACCAGTGCCAGCAGGTGACATCAGAGACCCCTCCTGATAGGTCCATACCTGATAAGGTAGCCAATCCCCTCTCAGGGCTATTTAGGGTCTCTCCTGTGGGTTCTCATCAGATTGTGCTTGCAAGTTTCCTTCAGGAATCCTCTGCAACAACGTCAGCATCCTCTGACCTCGGATCAACCGCAGCCTGCTCCAAGAAACGCTGAAACTGCAACAAAGTATCCACAAGAGATACTTTTCTTCAGCAACCTCAGCTCCAAGTCAGCAAATGCAACAGTTTCCACAGTGTGCACACTCTGGGGACTTCCTGTCTTCATCCTGCACCAGAAGGGCCGAAGAAATCTCCAGTGGAGTGACGGAGTCACTCCCCTGCTCCAAGCAGCCACCTTCCAAGATGACGACTGGTACCCTTGGACTCCTCTCGCAACGACGGACGTGCTCCTAAGGACACAGAGGGTAGACATCATCGACATAGACTGTTCTGAGGTCCTGCTGATGCAATTTGGGGGAGGTAACCCTTGTGTACTGCATCTTCTTCACCTCCTGAGGCCTCTGTGCACTCTTTGCAAAATTCCTTCCTGCACAGCCTCGCCCAGGTCCCCAGCACTCCATCCTGTGACGCTGGACTCGCTGAGTTCTTCTCCGGCAGCGTGGGACCTTCATTTGTTGTGCTGCATCAACCGCATTTTGCACCTCCTTTGTCCCTGGATCATATGACTCCCAGGGGTGCTGGCTGGCATCCTGAGGGCTCTCTAAAGTGCTGAGAGCCCCCTCTTCCTCCTCACACAGAGTCGAGGCCCCCAGGTCCCTCCTGGATCCATCCAGCGCCATTTTGACGCAAAACGCACTTTTGTCGTAGCCAAGGCTTGTTGGTGATTTCCAACACAAAATCTCCTCTGCAACGATCTTCACGTTGTGGAACATCTTTTGCATCATGCAGGAACCCACTGGAATCTTCCTAGGGTGCATTCCTTCGACTAACTGGGGATTCTTCTTTTATGTCTTGTTCTGGGTTGGCAGGGGCTCCTGTCCTTCTTGGAACTTTTTTCGACTTCTGGACTTGGTCCCCTTCCTTTGCAGGTCTTCAGGTCCAGGAATCCAGCAGTTGTTCTTTGCAGACTTGGTTGGCTGCTGCAAAACCCCAATCTCAAGGTGTAGTGTATACTCTTGCAGTACTCTACTCCTGCTTTTCTGGGCTCTGGGGTGGGGTAATTTACTTACCTTTACTGTATTCTTACTCTCCCAGCAATTCTGCACACACTTCACTTGCCTACGGGGGAATTTGTGATTCGCATTCCACTTTCTTAGTATATGGTTTGTGTTGCCCCTAGACTATTTTCTCCCATTGCATTCTATAGCATTTCCTATTGTTTGCACTGTTCTGTGACTATTTACTTGTCTAATTTTGGTGTCTAGTGTATATATTGTGTATAGTACTTACCTTCAGAAGGAGTATTGTCTCTAAGATATTTTTGGTACTGTGTCACCCAGATAAATACCTTTATTTTTGGTAACACTGAGTATTGTCCTTACTTTTGTATAAGTACTGTGTAACTATAAGTGGTATTGCATGAACTTTGCATGGCTCCTAGTTCATCCTAAGCTGCTCTACTATAGCTACCTCTATCAACCTAAGCTGCTAGAACACTACTACATTTCACTAGTAGGGGATAACTGGACCTGGTATAAGGTGTAAGTACCCAAGGTACCCACTACAAACCAGGCCAGCTTCCTACAGGGCTGCCCTCTCCAACTGGGTCCTGGACCCTAAGTATCAGGAGTGTCAAATTCAATCTCAGGATCCAGGACTGCGGGTCACAAGATGGTGGAAATTGTGCTAGGTACACCAGTTGGTGGTGGTGCATCATTGCCTGGGATGTCAATGCAAAAGGGCTGGAAGCTGATGTTTAGGGCACAGTGAGAATCACTGTTGCCATATGACCAGGTTGCCCAGACGGGCCAGGACCATCCTCCTCGTCTGCAACTCCAGGAGTGTCGTCATAACTGAGGGCTTCATCTGGGGGAGGGAGGGAGTGGGAGTCTGTTGGGTGGCCTCGGTGTGCCAAGTGGCCGCTCAACCTGTTGATGAAGGAAGTACATTGTTACTGGTTGAAACGTGACATCTACCTCCACAGCTTTTTGTTACAGTAAGCAGAGACAACTGGACATTCATACATTGTAGGTTAGCCATTTTTGCCATGTTAACATGGTAATGGAGCATTTGACATGAAATGTGCAAAGCTTGCCTAAACTGTTACACTCAAGAAGTTTGTGAGATGTGCAAATCAGTTGCACTTTGGATGATGGACTGTAACCTCCCTGGTGTAACATCTAATTAAATATGGGGGGCTCCTGGCCCCCCTGCAGCACCAGAGACTGCCACCTCCCCAGGCAGAATATATAATGAAATGCGAAGGGCCACTCACCCGCTCTGCAGCACCGTAGACAGCCACCTCCCCAGGGCAGGATATATAATCAAGAAGATATAATCAAGTAGATATAATCAAGTCCAGGGGGGCCACCAGGTCCTGCCACAGTCCTGGGGACTGTGACCTCCCCCAGGGAAGAAGATATAATCAAATGAGAGGGGCTGTCTGGCCCCCCGCAGCCCCAGTAACATCAGTCAATCACTACTTGTAAAGCGCAACTACTCACCCGTGATGGTCTCAAGGCGCTGGGGGAAGGAGAGGGGCCTCATCCGAAGAGCCACGTCTTGAGGTTCTTCCTGAAGATGGTGAGCGACGGACTTTGTCTGAGGTGCAGGGGTAGGTTGTTCCAGCTCTTTGATGCAGCATAGATGAAAGATTGTCCTCCCCGGTAGATTTGTGGATGCGAGGGATAGTGGCCAGGGCCAGCTGAGCGGAGGGATCTGGTGGAGGTGTGGAAGGAAATGTGGTGGTTCCGATAGGCTGGTCCTACGCTGTGTATGGCCATGTACGTATGGGTGAGACGCTTGAAGGTGATTCGCTTCTCGACTGGTAGCCAATGGAGGGTCCTCAGGTGTTGGGAGATGTGTTCTTGGCAAGGGAGGTCCAGAATGAGTCTGGCGTTGTCGTTCTGGATGAGTTAAAGTTTTTTGATGTTCCTAGTTGAGGTGCTAGCATAGATGGCGTTGCCGTAGTCGAGCTTGCTAGTGACTAAGGTGTGGGTGACTGTCCTGCGACAGTCTGCTGGGACACATCTGAAGTTCTTCTGATGTTTGCAGTGTGTGTGCCAGCAGGAGGAGGCGACAGTTTACCTGGCGGGTCATGGATAGGGAGGAGTTGAGGATGATTCCTAAGTTGCGGGCGTGCTTGTTCGGTGCAGGGGGCGCTTAGGGATGTGGGCCACCAGGAGTCATCCCAAGCTGATGTAGCATTTCCGAAGATGATGAGCTCCATCTTTTCGGAGTTAAGCTTGAGGCAGCTTTCTCTCATCCAGGTTGCAACAGATTCCATTCATGAGTGAAAGTTCCTTTTGGCCGTGTCCGGGTCTTTGCTGAGGGAAATGATGAATTGTGTCTCATTGGCATATGACTGTGGCTTCTGACGATGGCTGCAAGAGGGTCCATGTATACGTTGAATAGTGAGGGACTCAGAGAGGATCCTTGGGAGACTCCGCAGTTGACTCCTGTGGATCTGGAAGTGTAGGGCAGGAGTCTGACCCTCTTTGTCCTCCTGGAGAGGAAAGAGTGGATCGATTCCCGGGCTCGTCCACCGATTCCTATGTCGTGGAGTTTGGTGGGCAGAGTGCTGTGGGAGAATGCTGCTGAGAGGTGGAGGAGTATGAGTGCTGCGGTGTGGCCGCAGGGTAGCAGTAATCGGATGTCATCTGTGGCTGCCAGGAGTGCTGTATCAGTGCTGTCATTGCTGTGGAAGTGGGAATGGGAGCTGTCCAGGGCGTTGTTTGCCTCAATGAAATTCAGTAGATGTGCACTGACTTGCTTTCTCCAGTACTTTTGCGGGGTAGGATAGCAGCGAGATGGGCCGAAATGTTTTTGATATAAAGGGTTGGCTGAAGGTTTCTTCAGGAGAGGGCGTAATTTGGCATGTTTCCAGTCCTCGCGGAAGGTGCCTGTGCTGTTGGAGCAGTTGATTGTGTTACAGAGCTCGGGGGATGTATGCGCTGGATCTGATGTATATGTGGTGTGGGCATGGGTCCGAGGGGGCTCCAGAGTGGGGGGTGTTCATGATGTTGACTGTTTCATCTGTGGTGAACGTGGGCCAGCTGTGGATGGGCTAGGTGGGTGTCGGAGGCTGGCCTGATTTGTAGTGGGTACCAAAGGTACTTACACCTTATACCAGGTCCATTTATCCCTTATTAGTGAAATGTAGTCAGTGTCCAGAAGCCAGGCTGTCTAGAGGCAGCTGTAGGCAGAGCAGCCAAAGCTGAACTAGGAGAAATGTAAAGCTCTTGCAATACCACTGTAGTGACACAGTACTCACACACATGAAAGACAATACTCAGTATTACTAAACATAAAGGTACTTTATTTTAGTGACACAATGCCAAAAATACTTTGGAGGATATACTCCCTTAGGAGGTAAGTAAATTACACAATATATACACTAGTAACCAAAAACAGATAAGAAAATAGTCAGAAAATAGTGAAAATCACAATAGGTTGCAATGGGGCTAGGTGGAACACAAACCATATACTAAAATAGTGGAATATGAAAGTCGGTTTCCCACCTAGGAAAGTGTAGTGTGTAGAGGGGCACTGGGAGTGTAAGAAAACACCAAAGGTAAGTAAAATACCCCACCCCAGAGCCCAGGAAAGCAGGAATAAACACAGCAAGTTTCCTAAAACAAACTAGAAGTCGTTATAGAAGACAGTGCAAGAACCAGAAGACACTGCAAGACACCAATGGTGGATTCCTGGACCTGAAGACCTGTAGAAGAAGGGGACCAAGTCCAAGAAGCACTGAAGAGTCCAGGAAGAACAGGAGCCCCTGCTAACCCGGATAAAGGTGCAAAAGAAGAACCACTGGTGAGAAGACAAAATCATATTGCACCAAAGAAGACAGATGCGGGTTCCTGGTTGGTGCAGAAGATGTCTCACACCGGATGGATGAATGCAGACTGGTTTGCGTCGCTGGATTCCGCCAACAAGCCTTGGCTCATGCAAGACACGAGGTTGGTGGAAAATGGCGCTGCCTGGGATTAGGAGGGACCTGGTGGTCTCTACCCAGGAGGGGAGACAGAGGGGGCTCGAAGCAACTCAGGGAGCCCTCAGAAGACAAGGCAGCATGCACAGTAGTCCCACAGCATGGGGACTAAGGAGGTGCAAATGGAGGCCCATGCAGCACGACACACATGATTCCCGCGCTGCCGGAGAACGACTCAGGAAGCTGTGCGTCGCAAGATGGAGTGCTGGGGACATAAGCTGTGGTGTGCACGGAGAACTTCTTGGAAGGTTGCACACAAGCCTTAGCAACTGCAAGTCACGAAGTGCTTGGGGGTACTGTCTTGTGTGAGGAGGCAAGCTTTTACCTCCACCAAATTTGGACAGCTGGATGTTGGGACTGTCTGAGTCACTTTATTCCATCACCCGTGTCACTGGATCCACACCTGTCTTCTGGAGAGGGGACCCAAGCCACCGGTCATTGCTGCAGAGAGGTGCCTGGTGAAGAAGGGAAGTGACACCGTCACTCCACTTATAGATTCCTTCGGTTCTTCTGGTGCAGGCTGAAGTCAGGCAGTCTTCATAGGATGTACGACCTGGAAACTGTTGCAGTTGCTGGCAGGAGCGGAAGATACAATGTTGCAGAAGTTGTCTTTGCTTCTTTGTTGCAGTTTTGTAGAGTTCCTGGAGCAGTCGGCGGTTGATCCGTTGCTAGAAGATGATTAAAGGATGCAGAGGATTCCTGCTGGAGTCTTTCATTCTGAATCTGAAGAAACACCCAGAGGAGAGACCCTAAATATCCCTGAGAGGGGAGTTGGTCACCTAACCAGGTTAGCACCTTTCAGGAGGGGTCTCTGACATCACCTGCTGGCACTGGCCACTCAGATGCTCCCAGAGCGCCCCACCACCTTGGAATTCAAGATGGCAAAACCCAGGGGCACTCTGGAGGAGCTCTGGGCACCACCCCTGGGGTGGTGATAGACAGGAGAGTGGTCACCCCCCTTTCCTTTGTCCAGTTTCGCGCCAGAGCAGGGACTGGGGGTCCTTGAACCAGTGTAGACTGGGTTATGCAAGGAGGGCACCATCTGTGCCCTTCAAAGCATTTCCAGAGGCTCTGGGAGGATACCCCTCCCATGCCTGTAACATCTACTTACAAAGGGAGAGGGTGTAACACCCCTCTCCTAAAGGAAATGCATTGTTCTGCCATCCTGGGATTGAGCTGCTCAAGCCCAAGGAGGACAGAAGCATGTCTGTGAGGTGGCAGCAGCTGGGGCTGAAGTGAAAACCTCAGAAGGCTGATATGGCAGTACTGGTGGTCCACTGTTGAGCACCCCCAGAGTGCATGGGATTGTATAACCAATACTGGAATCAGTATTGGGGTACAATTCCCAGTTGTTAGACACCTTACTTGGCCATATTCGGAGTTACCATTGTGAAGCTGTACATAGGTATTGAACTATGTGCAGTGCACACTTAAAATGGCGTCCCCTCACTCACGAAGTCTGGCAAAATGGGTCTGGATGACATAGGGGCACCACTGCTAGTGCGGGGGTGCCCTGACACACAGGTACTTTGCACCCAGCCTTCAGGGTTGGACGGCCTGAGATATAGGTGACTTATAAGTGACCTGATGCAGTAAAGATGGCTGTGAAATAGTGCCTGCACCATTTCACACAGGCTGCAATGGCAGTCCTGTAGAAGCCTTTGTATGGGCTCCTTATGGGTGGAAACAGAAATGCTGCAGCCCACAAGGATCCCCTGGAACCCCAATGCCCTGGGTACCTATGTACCATGTACAAGGGACTTATAAGGGGGGACCAGTATGCCAATTTGAAGTGAAATACTGAGTCACTAGTATGTAGCGACACATTTAGAAACGGAGAGAGCATGAGCACTGGAGTTCTGATTAGCAGGACTCCATTGACAATTTAGAAAAACGTGGAATACACTGCCAAGCAGGCCGTAAACCATAAGCACTGGGGTCCTGACTAGCCGGATCCCAGTGACAGTCAAAAAAACTATGACATCAGGCAGAAATTGGGGGTAACACACCAAAAAGAGGAAACTTGCCCAAATGAGTCTTCATTGTCTAAGTGGGAATATCTGGAGAGTTAATCTGTATTTGATTGGTTACTCCCAGGGCTGTGTTCCACTGTAAAGTCCATACTCTGTAGGGAAATGGACCACCTCAACAATTTAGGGTTTTCTCCTTTCATCTGTTTTAACCATGAGAGGTTTGTAGTCTGTCTGAACTATGAAGTGAGTCCCAAACAAGTAGGTTCTTAGATTCTTCAGGGCACAGACCTCAGCAAAGGCCTCCCTCTCTTTGGCTGACCAACGCTTTTCTCTAGGGGTCAACCTCCTACTAATGAAAGCAACAGGTTGATCCTGGCCCCTGAGTTTAGTTGTGAGAACACTGCCCAAACTTCTACCTCAGAAGCATCTGTCTGCACAATGAACTTCTTAGAATAGTTTGGGCATTTCAGGACAGGTGCAGTACACATAGCCTGCTTAAACTTCTCAAAAGCTTTTTGACAGCTGGCTGTCCATAATATCTTCTTGGGCATTTTCTTTGAGGTGAGGTCATAAAGAGGGGCAACAATGGAGCCATAGTTCTTAATGAACCTGTTGTCATACCCAGTGAGACCAAGAAAGGCTCTGACCTGGGTCTGAGTAGTAGGCGGAGACCAGTCCAAAATAGTCTGGATCTTCCCCTGTAGTGGTTCAATCTGTTCCTCACCAACTAGGTGTCCCAGATAAACCACCTTCCCCTGCCCTATCTGGCACTTTGAGGCCTTGATAGTAAGGCCTGCCTTTTGCAGGGCCTCCAAAACTTTCTACAGGTGGACCAGGTGGTCATCCCAGGTGGGACTAAATACAGCAATCATCTAGATATGTTGCACTGAAAGCTTCCAGACCTTGGAGGACTGTATTCACTAGCCTTTGGAAAGTGTCAGGCGCATTTTTTGGGCCAAAGGGCATAACTGTAAATTGGTAATGCCCTCCAATGGTTGAGAATGCAGTTTTAGGGTTATCATCTTGTGATAGCTTGATCTGCCAATATTCTGCAGTCAAGTCAAAAGTGCTCCGATTCTTTGCAGATGCCAGTGTATCTATCAGCTCATCTACCCTGGGTATAGGGAACCCCAATGCACTGGGTGCAGTCTTGGTGACTGTGTTGGGCACTCTAATCCACACAAAACCCCATTTCCTTTTCCCTTTCTTAGAATGAGGTTTTGGTACAAGCACCACTGGGCTGCTCAATCACGCCTAAGTCTAACATCTTCTGAACCTCAGATTTAATACAGTCTCCGACATGGTCAGACTGCCTATAAATCTTACTTTTGACAGGTAAATTGACTCCAGTATCAATGGTATGCTCACACCAAGTGGTCTGTCGAAGTGTAAGTAAAAAGAGTTCAGAGAATTGACCTAGGAGGTTCTTTTGCTCTGCTGTAAGCCAGTCTGCAAGAATAACTCCTTCCGCTGAGCCATCAGCTGCAGTGTTGGAGAAGAGGTCAGGGAGAGGGTAATTCCCCTCGTCAGTGGCCATGAGTAGGGTTAAGTCTGCCCTGTCATAGTAGGTTTTCAGGTGGTTCACATGAAGTACTCTTAGAGGTCTTCTGGGAGTGCCTAGGTCCACCAGATAGGTGACCTCATCCTTCTTCTCCACTATGAGATGTGGTCCACTCTATTTGTCCTGAAGTGCTCTTGGTGCCACAGGCTCCAATACCCACCCCTTCTGTCCTGGATGGTACTCAGCCAGGACAGCCTTCTGGTCATGCCATTGTTTCTGTAACTCTTGGCTTGCCTGAAGGTTTTTAATGGCTTTTTTCATGTACTCAGCCATTCTTGATCTTAGGCCAAGCATATAATCCACAAAGTCTTGTTTAGGGAGCTTCAAGGTTTGCTCCCACCACTCTTGACAAGTGCAAGTGGACACCTAACAGGGTGACTAAAATGGAGTTCAAAGGGGCTGTAGCCCACTCCTTTCTGTGGTACCTCCCTGTAGGCACAAAGGAGGCATGGCTGTAGGACATCCCATCTCCTCCTGAGTTTTTCAGAGAGTCACATGATCATGCCTTTGAGAGTTTTATTAAATCTCTCAACCAATCCATTATTTTGTGGATAATAGGGTGTGGTGAAATTATAGGTTACACCACATTCCTCCCACATTGTCTTTAAGTATGCAGAAATGAAGTTGCTACCCCTGTCTGATACTACCTCTTTAGGGAAGGCCACCCTGGAAAATATTCCCAGGAGGGCCTTTGTCATTGCAGGAGCTGTAGTGGTCCTTAAGGGGATGGCTTCTGGGTATCAAGTGGCATGGTCCAGTACCACTAAGATTAATCTATTTCCAGAAGCAGTTGGAGGGTTAAGGGGGCCAACAATGTCAACCCCAACCCTCTCAAAGGGCACCCCAACTACAGTCAGTGGGATTAAGGGGACCTTTGGAGTGCCACCAATCTGGCCAATGGCTTGGCAAGTGACACAAGAGCAACAAAACTCTTTTGTGTCTTCTGACATAAGTCCTGTAAAAGTGAGGGACCAGTCTGTCCCAAGTTTTGCTTTGCCAAAGGGGGAATGTCATGTGCCAGTGTTAGGAGGAATTCCCTATACTACAAGGGAATGACCAGTCTCCTGGTAGCACCAGGTTGTGGGTCCCTTGCCTCAGTATAAAGGAGATTGTTCTCCCGGTAAACTCTGTGAGCGTTACTGAGATCCCCTGCTTCTTGTTTGACAGCTTGCTGTCTTAAACCCTCTAATGTGCGACAGGTCTGCTATGCCACACTCCGTTCCACCCTGGCAGGCTCCCCTGCACCCAAGAGCTCAGCTGTGTCAGCCTGAAGCTCCTTTGGTGTAGGTTCTGCACAAGGAGTTGACTTCCTCATCAAAAGGGGAATCTTCTGGAAAGGGAGGGATAGTGGACAAGGGTTTTTCCCTTTCTACCCCTAATTTTTGGGAACACTTGGTCCATTGTTCCAGGATCCAAGTTTCCCTGTCCTCTTTGCTTCTTGGCCTGAGCCCTTGTGAGAGCAAAGGTGTGCAGTGAAATGACCAGCATTGCTGCATGAGCCTCCAATTCCACTTCAGGCCAAGCTGAAGTTTCCAAATTATTGCCCAGTAGACATTCTGCAGGTAGGTCAGTGTATACCACAAATTTCTTTGGACCAGTAACCCCCCACCCAGTTGAGATTCACAACAGCCATGGGGTGGCTAACAGTGTTATTATGGACGTCAGTCACTTGGTACTGATGACCAAGTAGGTGTTGCTCAGGGTCTATCAGTTTTTCGATCACCATGGTGACACTGGCACCTGTGTCCCTTTAGGCCTCAACCCGAACACCATGTATTAGGGGTAGTTGCTTGTACTTATCCATATTAAGGGGACAAGCAAACAAGGTGACAAGGTCAATGCCACCATGTGATACTAAAACAGCCTCAGTGGTCTCTCTTACTAGACCAACCCCCACTACATTACCATAAGTGAGCCCAGCTACACCCTTAGATTGGCTATTAGTAGTGCTTTTCCCACCACCACTGCTATTACGCTATTACTAGGGTCACTAGTGGAAGCAGTGGGGGTTGTGGTGGTGGGAGGTTTGGTGTTCCTCTTGGGACAATTGGGATCACTTGTCCAATGGCCTTTGATTTTACACAGGTAACACCAAGGCTTTTTCTGTTGATTGGAAGAGGATTTAGGCCCACCCAGAAGATTTTTGGGGGCCTGATGAAGACTGACTTTCTTTGTCCCCACCCTTGTCATGTGACTTACCATCCTTCTTGTTGTCCTCGTCACCCCCTGTATGAGCTTTTCTGCTCACCCACCCTTGTTCTGGCCCCTTTGTCTGCCTTCTTTCCCAGTTTTTGGGGAGAGGTCAGATCGGAGTCCACAAGATACTGGTGTAACAAATCGGACACACAATTGTTAATAATATACTTTCTCAAGATTAGATTATACAAGCTTTCATAATCAGACACCTTGCTGCCATGCAACCAACCTTCTAAGGCCTTTACCAAACAGTCCACAATGTCTGTCCAATCTAGTGAAGACTCATTTCTGGTTGTTTTTCAAACTTAATCCTATATTGTTCAATGGTTAAGCCAAATCCATCCAACATTGCAATTATCTGAATCATCTTCTCTGACAGTAAGGAGTCTGTCTCTCCCCTTGCCAGAGAAGGACAACTGTAGAATAGCAGCCCACTGCATCTGAGGGACCCTCTGAACTTTACAGGCCTTCTCAAGTGCCGTAAACCACTTGTAGATGTCAAACCCCTCCTTGTAAGAGGGAACAATCTTGAGCACGTTTCTAGAGTCAAATGTGTTCTCCATAACACCATAGCTCCTGAAACTACTATTGCTGCTGCCACCATGGGGAACTAACCCCAACCCCTGTCTTTCCCTTTCCACAGCTAAGGCTTGCCTATCTAGGGCCAAATGTTGCAGTTGCAACCTCAGTCTAGCCTCTTCCAATTTCAGCTTTCTGAGTTCCCTGTCTAGGAGTTATCCTCAGAATTGGATGTGTAGGACACTTCTGAGACTGAAGTGACATGGGAATGAGCAGAGGCAGATCTTTCCCTGGCATGTGTAATCCTAGTAACCTGGCCTCTAGGTGTGAAGGGAGCTCTACTTGTGTGTGACTCCCCTCCCACTGGCAGGTATACTAGATGGTTTACCGGGGGAAGATCTTGTGAAGGACCCTCCCCTGCATCCTCAGGACCCTCTCCTGATACTACAGGGTTAGAATTCCCCTCCCTCTCCTCTAGCTGGTGACCAGACTGTTCTTGGTCATCCTGGAGAAGGAGACTTGAAAGGAAATCCTTGTTAGGGTTCTTCCCAATCCCTAGGCTTCTCTCTAAGCAACCCCCTTGAAGGAAAGTACCATCCTTCTTGGCATGTTACCCCCAATTTCTACCTGTTTGTCAATGTGTTTTTACTGTCTCACTGGGATCCTGCTAGTCAGGACCCCAGTGCTCATAGTTTGCAGTCTATATGTCAGCCAAGCATAGTGGCAACACAGTAAAACACACTGTGTCACTTGAGTCCTGCTAACCAGAACTCCAGTGCTCATGCTCTCTGTTTCCAAACTTGTCATTCTAGTCTAGTGACTCCATAGGCTCCATAGGCCAATCCAGATTATAAGTCCCTAGTATATGGCACCTAGGTACCCAGGGCATTGGGGTTCCAGGAGATCCTTATGGGCTGCACCTTTTCTTTTGCCACCCATAAGGAGCTCATACAAACACTCCTTCAGGACTGCCACTGCAGCCTGAGTGAAATAGTGCAAACACTATTTCACAGCCATTTTAAATGCAACAGGTAACTTATAAGTCACCTATTTGTCTAACCTTCAGTTCCTGAAGGCTAGGTGCAAAGTTACTGTGTGTGAGGGCACCCTTGCACTACCACAGGTGCCCCCCACGTTGTCCAGGACCAATTTCCAGGACTTCGTGAGTGCGGGGACACCATCATAAGGGTGCACATATATGTGCATATATGTCAATGTATACATGTAGCTTCACAATGGTAACTCCGAATATGGCCATGTGAAGTGTCTAAGATTGAGAAGTTGTACCCCCAATCTGATTCTGGTATTGGGGGACCAATTCCATGTACCCTGGGGACTCCACCATGGACCCACAGTACTGCCAAACCAGCTGTCTAAGGTTTCCACTGCAGCCAAAGCTGCTGCCACCTCACAGACCAGTTTCTGCCCTCCTGGGGATTGAGCAGCTCAATCCCAGGAAGGCAGAACAATGCATTTCCTTTAGGAGAGTGGTGTTACACCCTCTCCCAATGGAAATAGGTTTTACAGGCATGGGAGGGGTATCCTCCCAGAGCCTCTGGAAATGCTTTGAAGGGCAAAAACAGTGCTCTCCTTGCATAATCCAGCATACACTGATTCAGGGACCCCAGTCCCTTCTCTGGTATGAAACTGGACAAAGGAAAGGGGAGTGACCACTCCCCTGTCCATCACCACCCCAGGGGTGGTACCCAGAGCTCCTCCAGAGTATCCCTGCTGTTAGACATCTTGGATTCCAAGATGTGGGGACCCTCTGGGAGCATCTGAGTGGCCAGTGCCAGCAGGTGATGTCAGAGACCCCTTCTCATAGGTGCATTCCTGGTTAGGTAGCCAATCCTCCTCTCAGGGCTATTAAGGGTCTCTCCTCTGGGTGTTTCCTCAGATTTGGTTTGCAAGACTCCACCAGGACTCCTCTGCTTCAGCTTCTGACTGTCGGATCAACCGCAAACTGCTCCAGGAACGCTGTAACTGAAACAAAGTATCCAAGAAGGCTACTGCAACTCTGTAACATCAGCTCCTGCTAGCAACTGCAACAGTTTCCAGGTTGTGCACGCTCTTAGGACGGCCTGTCTTCATTCTGCACCAGAAGGACTGAAGGAATCTCCCATGGAGTGACAGAGTCACTTCCCTCCTTCAACAGGCACCTCTCTGCAATGGCAACCGGTACTCTGGGACTCCTCTCCTGTCGAAGAGTGTGATCCTTGGAACATAGGTGGTAGACCAAAGTGATCCTGACTGTCCAAAGGTCCAGCTGTCCCAAGTTGGTGGATGTAAGGGCTTGCCTCCCCGTGCCAGACAGTACCCCTGTGCACCACGTGTTCTGCAGCTCCTTGGGCTTCTGTGCACTTCTTCCAATAATCCGTCCTGCACAGTGTAGCCCAGGTCCCCAGCACTCTATCCTGTGATGCTCAGCTCTCTTAGTGATTCTCCGGCGGCATGGGATCCATTTGTATAGTGCTGCGATGACTGCAGTTTGCAACTCCTTTGTCCCCGTGTGCTGGGACTCCTGTGAGTCCTGCCTGGTCTCCTGAGTGTTCTCTAAAGTGCTGATAGCCCCCTCTGTCTTCTCAGTCCGAGTTGAGACACCCAGGTCTTTTACCCACCACCCGCGACATGTCCGTGAGCCCAGGCTTGTTAGCGGAATCCAATGACGAAAACCAGCTGCATCCAATGACTCGACGTGGGACATGTCTTGCACCAAGCAGGAACCTGCAGCTTTCTTTTTTGGTGCATTTCTGACTTTTTCTTCCAACCTGAGAATCCACTTTTGCACCTTCATCCGGGTTAGCAGGGGCTCTTGTTCTTCCTGGACTCTTCATCAACTTCTGGGCTTGGTCTTCTCTCTCCGCAGGTCTTCAGGTCCAGGAATCCATCATTAGTTTCTTGCAGTCCTGCTTGGTTTTTGCATAATCCTTTACCACAACTTCTAGTGTGTTCTGAGGAAACCTGCTGTACTTTACTCCTGTTTTCCTGGGCTCCGGGGTGGGGTAATTTACTTACCTTTGGTGTTTTCCTACACTCCCAGCGCCTGGCTACACACTACACTTTCCTAGGGGGAAACTGACATTCGCATTCCACTATTTTTTTGTTGCCCCTAGGCCCATTGCAACCTATTGTGTTTTTCACTGTTTGCACTATTGCCTGACTGTTTACCTGATTTTGGTTACTAGTGTACATATTGTGTATAATACTTACCTCCAGAAGGAGTATTGCCTCTAAGATATTTTTGGCCTTGTGTCACTAAAATAAAGTACCTTTATTTTTGGCAACACTGATTATTGTGTTTCTTGTGTATAAGTTCTGTGTGACTATAGTGGTATTGCAAGAGCTTTGCATGTCTCCTAGTTCAGCCTTGGCTGCTCTGCTACAGCTTCCTGTAGACAGCCTAAGCTATTAGACACTACCTACATTTCACTAAGGTGGATCACTGGACCTGGTATAAGGTGTAAGTAGTCTGGTACCCACTACAAACCAGGCCAGCTTCTCACAGGCTGCAGCAGTAACAGGTAGCCCTAGACAGGGAGTCCTTGGCCGTGGAGAGAGAAAGACGGGTTGGGGTTAGCACCTCATGGTGGCAGCAGCAGCAGCTCAAGTTTCAGGGATTACAGAGTCAGGGAGTATTCCTTGGATTCCAGAAACCTGTACAGAATTGTTCCCCCATACAAGGTGGGGATGATATTTACAAGTAGTTTGCCTCACTTGAGAGGTCCTGTAAAGTTCATAGGGTCCCTCAAAGGCAGTGGGCTGCTATTTTCTGGTTGTCTTTCTCTGACGAGGGGAGGGATAGACTTCTCACTGTCAGAGAGGAGTGTGCAGACAATTACAATAGTCTGAAAACTCACTATGGATGGTTTTGGTCTCACCACTGAACAATATAGAATAAAGTTCATGGAGGCAAAAAAGGAGGCCTCACAAGATCGGGTTGACTTTGTGGACTGTTCTGTTAAGGCTGTAGAAGGCTGGTTACATGTCAGCAAAGTGTCTGACTATGAGAGTTTGTGTAATCTGTTGCTGAGAGAGCATATTTTGAATAATTGTGTGTCTGACTTTTTGCACCAGTACTTGGTAGACTCCAATCTGACCTCTCCCCAAGAATTTGTAACGAAGGCAGACAAATGTGTCAGAACAAGAGTGAGCAGAAAAGCTTATACAGGGTGTGACAAGGACAAGAAGAAGGATGGTAAGTCACATGACAAAGTGGGGACAAAGAAAAGAAAGAATCTTCATCAGGCCCACCCACTTCTTCTGGGGGTAGGTCTAAATCCTCTTCACATCACAATCAGAACAAAAAGCCTCAGTGCTATATATGTAGAAACAAAGGCCATAGGGCAGGAGGCAGCTCCTGTCCTAAGAAAAGTACCAAACCTCCCACCACCTCTACCCCCAGTGCTACAACTAGTGCCCCTAGCAATAGCAGCGGTGGTGGGAAGACTAATACTAGCAATAGTCAATCCAAGGGTGTAGCAGGGCTAACTCTGGGAAATGTAGTGGGGGCTGGTTTAGTTAGGGAAACCACTGAAGCTGTTTTAGTCTCTGATGGTGGCAATGACCTTGCCACCCTTGCTTCTTGTCCCCTTAATATGGATACATGCAAGGAACAACCCCTTAAAAATGGTGTTCAGGTTGAGGCTTACAGGGACACAGGTGCCAGTGTCCCCATTGTGACTGAAAAACTGGTGTCCCCTGAGCAACATCTACTTGGCCACCAGAACCAAGTGACTGACACCCACAACAATACTGTGAGCCACCCCATGGCAGTTGTTGACCTCAGCTGGGTTGGGGGCTTATTGGTCCTAAAAAAGTTGTAGTGTCCACAGACCTACCTGTAGAGTGTCTACTAGGGAACGACTTGGAGACTTCAGCTTGGGCCGAAGTAGAGTTGGAGGCCCATGCAGCCATTCTAGGCATTCCTGTGCATATCTTTGCTTTGACAAAGGCTCAGTCCAAGAAGCAGAGAGAACAGGAAGACTAGGAGCCTGAAAATATGGACCAAGAACTTCCCAAAAGCAGGGCTAGGAAGGGTAAGAAATTATCCCCTATCCCTCCCTCCACTGATGATTCCCCCTTTGAGGAGGAGGAATCAACTCCTTGGACAGAACCTACACCTGAAGAACTTCAAGCTGATACATCTGAACTCTTAGTAGCAGAGGGGCCTGCCAAGGAGGAGTTAAATGTGGCTCAGCAAACTTGCCCTGCACTTGAGGGTTTGAAACAGCAAGCTGTCAAAGAAGAAGCAGGGGATGTCAGTGACACCCACAGGGTGTACTGTCAAAACAACCTCATGCATTCAGAGCCAAGGGAACCCAAACCTGGTACAACTAGAAGATTGGTCAACCCTCTAAAATACAGAGAGTTTTTATTGGCTTTAGCATATGACATTTCCCTTGCTGGTCACCTGGGGCAAAGTAAAACTTGGGACAGACTGGTCCCTCACTTTCACTGGCCTCACATGTCAGAAGACACAAAGGAGTTTTGTCGCTCCTGTGTCACCTGTCAAGCCAGTGTTTAGACAGATGGGACCCCAAGGCCCCCTTAATCCCACTGTCAGTGGTTGTGGTACCCTTTGAAAGGCTAGGAGTTGACATTGTTGGCACCCTAGACCCTCCCACAACTTCTGGAAACAGGTTTATACTGGTGGTGGTGGACCATGCCACCAGGGATCCAGAAGCCATACCTCTTAGGACTACTACAGCTCCTGCAATGGCCAAAGCCCTCCTGGGGATATTTTCTAGGGTGGGTTTCTAAAAAGAGGTTGTATCAGACAGAGGTAGCAACTTCATGTTTGCATACTTGAAAGCAATGTGGAAAGAGTTTGGTGTAGCCTATAAATTCACCACACCTTACCATCCCCAAAGAAATGGGTTGGTTGAACGTTTTAATGAAACATTGAAAGGTATGATAATGGGACTCTCTAAAAAAAACTCTGGAGGAGATGATATGGCTGGTTACAATGTCTCCTCTTTACATACAGGGAGGTACCCCAAAAAGGAGTGGGCTATTCCCCCTTTGAACTCCTCTTCGGTCACCCTGTTAGGGCTCCACTCGCAGTTGTGAAGGATGGTTGGGAACAACCCCTGAAGCCCCCTAAACAAGATATAGTGGATTATGTACCTGGCCTCACATCAAGGATGGCTGAGTACATGAAGAAGGCCAGTAAGAACCTTCAGGCAAGCTAAGAACTGCAAAAGCAATGACATGACTAGAAGGCTGTCCTGACTGTTTACCAACCAGGACAAAAAGTCTGGGTCTTGGAGCCTGTGGCACCCAGAGCACTCCGAGATAAGTGGAGTGGACCACACATCATAGTGGAAAAGATGGATGAGGTCACCTATTTAGTAGACCTTGGCACTCCAAGAAGTCCTCTCAGGGTACTTCATGTGAACCACCTAAAGCCCTTCTATGACAGGGCTGACTTAACCCTGCTCATGGCCACTGATGAGGGACAGGAAGATGAGTGACCCTCTCCTTGACCTCTTTTCAAATTCTGCAGCTGATGGTTCAGTTGAAGGGGAAGTCTTAATAGATTGCCTTTCTCAGTCTCCAAAGGAAGGCTGCAGAAATCTCCTGGGATAGTTCGCAGAACTGTTTTCCCTTACACCTGGTCAAACCACATGGTGTGAGCACACCATTGATACAGGGGACAGTCTGCCTTTCAAAATTAAAATCTACAGGCAACCTGATCATGTAAGGGACTGCATCAAAGCAGCGGTGCAAAAGATGCTTGACCTGGGAGTTATTGAGCACTCGGATAGCCCCTGGGCTAGCCCAGTGGTGCTGGTCCCAAAACCACACTCTCAAAATGAGAAAAGAGAGATGAGGTTCTGTGTTGACTATAGAGGGCTCAATACAGTAACCAAAACAGATGCTCATCATATCCCTAGAGCAGATGAGCTCATTGATACACTGGCATCTGTGTAGTATCTTAGCACTTTTGACCTTACTGCTGGCTATTGGCAGATGAAGTTGTCAGAAGAGGCTAAACCCAAAACAGCATTTTCAACCATTGGAGGGCACTACCAATTCACAGTAATGCCCTTTGATCTACAATAATTCACCTGCCACTTTTCAGAGGTTGGTGAACAGAGTCCTCCAAGGCCTGGAAGCCTTCAGTGCAGCATAGCTTTCTTTAGCTCCACCTGGGATGACCACCTTGTTCACCTTTGGAAAGTTTTGGAGGCTCTGCAGAAAGCAGGCCTTACTTTCAAGGCTTCAAAGTGCCAGATAGGGCGGGGGAAATGGTTTATCTAGGACACCTGGTAGGTGGGGAACAGATTCAGCCACTACAGGGGAAGATCCAAAACATTTTTGATTGGACTCCCACTACCTCACAGCCCCAGATCAGAGCCTTCCTAGGTCTCACTAGGTATTACAGGAGGTTCATTAAGAACTATGGCTCAATTGTTGCCCCTCTTAATGACCTCACCTACAAGAAAATGCCTAAAATGTTATTATGGACAGCCAACTGTCAGGCTTTTGAGGAGCTCAAAGAGGCCATGTCCTCTCCACCTGTTCTAAAGAGCTCGATCTACTCCAAGAAGTTCATGGTTCAGACTGATGCTTCAGAGGTAGGGGTTGAGACAGTTGTTTCCCAACTTAATACAGAGGTCCAGGATCAATCAGTTGCTTTTATCAGCAGAAGGTTGACCCCCAGAGAAAAGTATTGGTCAGCCATAGAGAGGGTGGCCTTTGCTGTTGTCTGGACCTTGAAGAAGTTGAGACCATACCTTTTTGGTACTCCCTTCATTGTTCAGACAGACCACAAACCTCTCTTATGGCTCAAGCAAATGAAAGGAGAAAAACCCAAATTGTTGTGGTGGTCCATTTCCCTACAGGATATTGGCTTTACAGTGGAACATAGACCTGGGAGTAACCGCTCCAATGCAGATGGACTCTCCAAATATTTCCACTTAGACGAGGAAGACTCATCTGGGCAAGGTTAGCCTTCTTGTCCCTCATTTGGTGGAGAGACTGTGTGGGAAAGTACCCTCCTTTTTGACATGGTTACCCCCTTTTTCTGCCTGATGTGCTTGACTATGTTCACTGGGATCCTGCTAACCAGGACCACACTGTGTGTCCCCAGTATATGGTACCTAGGTAACCAGGGCATTGGGGTTACGTGGAATCCCTGTGGGCTGCAGGATATATTTTGTCACCCATAGGGAACCTATGCAAAGGCTTCTGCAGGACTGCCATAGCAGCCTGTGTGAAAAGATGCAAGCATCCTTTCACTGCCATTTTTCATTAGACCAAGGGCCATATGTAGCAATTTCCGATTTTGCGAATCGGAAATTGCGAGTTGGTGCGACTCTCAATTTCTGAGTCGCAAAATCGGATGCAGAACGTTGTCTCAGACACCGTCTGCGAATCGCTATGGGGTCGCAAAGACCCACCTCATTAATATTAATGAGGTGGTTCTCAATTTGCGACCCCATAGCGATTCCCTGCACTCACAGGGATGGTGGCCTGCTGGAGACAGCAGACCTCCATGTCTGTGACTGCTTTTTAAATAAAAGTTTTTTTTTTTTTTTTAAAGGAAAACGAGTTGCAATACAAAAAAAATAACGAAACCATTTGGACCACTGCCTGGTCTGAAAAATCATTTATGGCAACATTCACAAAGGGGAAGGGGTCCCATGGTCATTTATAAGTCACTCCTAGGGCAGGCCTTCTAGCCCAGAGGGCAGGGTGCAAAGTACCTGTGTGTGAGGGCACCCCTGCACTAGCAGAGGTGCCCCCAGAAACCCCAGGCCCATTTTCCCGGACTTCATGAGTGCAGGGATACCATTTTATGCGTGTACTGGACTTGGTCACTACCTACGTCCAGCTGCATAACGGTAACTCCGAAAATAGGCATGTTTGGTATCAAACATGTTGGAATCATACCCCAAGGCTTTTGCAAGCATTAGTTGTATGATTCCATGGGAGCCTTTCTCGGAGTGCTGCGTGGGCCTCTTCTGCAACTTTCGTGTCCCCGTCCTGTGGGCGTTTTCTGGTCTTCTCTGGGCTCTTTGTGTTGCTGAGGGCCCCCTCTGACTCCCCCCTGGATACAGTCCACCTGGTCCCCGGCAGCAGCATTTTCTGCTAACCGCAAGCTTTGCGTGTGCCAAGGCTTGTTGGCAGACTCCGACAACGCAAACCTGACTGCAATCCTCCATCCTGTGTGGGACATCACCTGCACCCTCCAGGAACCGGGCTTCATCTTCTTGGGTGCAGTGCTGACTTTTCCTCGGCACCAGTGGTTCACCTTTTGCCCCTTCATCCGGGTTGATAGGGGCTCCTGCCCTACCTGGACTCTTCTGTGCTTCTTGGACTTGGTACCATTGTTCCACAGATCTTCTTGTCCAGGAATCCCCTGTTTACTTCTCTGTGTGTGCTCTGGGAAACTTACTGTGATTTACTCCTGTTTTCCTGGTTGCTGGGGTGGGTTGTGGTACTTACCTTTGGGATTTTTCTAGTACTCCCATCTCCCCTCTACACACTACAATTACCTAGATGGGGGACCGACTTTCGCATTCCACTTTCTTAGTATATGATTTGTTCTCACCCTAGGCCCGTTTCCAACTATTGTGATTTTCACTAATTGAACTGTTTTCTAACAGTTTTTATGTCTATTTCTGTATACGTGTGTATATATTTTGTGTATTACTTATCTCCTAACGGAGTATACTCTCTATGGTATATTTGGTATTTCTGTCACTAAAATAAAGTAGCTTTATTTTTGTAACACAAGTGTTTTCTTTCATGTGTGTAAGTATTAAGTGAGATTACAGTGGTATTGCATAATCTTTGCATGTCTCCTAGATAAGCCTTAGCTGCTCATTCATTGCTACCTCTAGAGATCCTGGCTTCTAGACACTGACTACACTAATAAGGGATAACTAGACCTGGTATAAGGTGTAAGTACCATAGGTACCAACCACACCAGGCTAGCCTCCTACAGTGAGTACACTTCAATCAAGAGTTAACACAGAGAGGTTTTGACCAAGTGAACACTGGGCTAGTGTTTTGAGTTACAGACACAAGGCCTCCTGGGAGTAGCAGTCAGGTCACTCCCTCTACTACACACACTTGACACATGGTATCCTCCCTGGTGAGGTACACTTCAATTGAAAGTTAAGACACAGGGGCAATTGAGCAAGTGAACACTGGGCTGTTGTTTGGCGTTACAGACACACGTCCTCCTCGGAGTTGCAGTCATGTCACTCCCTCCACTACACACACTATACAAAAGGTATCCTCCCAGGTGAATACACTTCAATTGAGAGTTAAGCCACAGGGGTATTTGGGCAGGAGGATACTGTGCTGGTATTTAGAGTGACAGAAACAGGGCCTTCAAGCCTTAGCAGTCAGATCACTCTCTCTACTTCCCACACTTGACCATTGGTATCCTCCAAGGTGGCTACATTTCAATTGAGAATTAACAAAAAGTGATCTTTGGCCAAGTAAACACTGAGCTGGTGTTTGGAGTTACAGACACAAGGCCTCCTGTGAGATGCAGGCAGGTCACTTCCTCTAATTTCTAAACTTGCCAAACGGTATCCTCCCAGGTGTGTACATTTCAACGGAGAGTGAACAAACAAGGGTTTTGGCCAAGTGAACATTGGGCTGGTGTTTGGAGTTACATTAACAGGGCCTCCTGGCCTTAACCGTCAGATCACTCCCTGTACTTCTGCTCTTGACAAACTGTATCCTTCCAGGTGAGTATACTTAGTTTGAGAGTTAAGACACAGGGGTAAACGGGCAAGTGAACACTGGGCTGATGGTTGGAGTTACAGACACAAGGCCTCGCAGGAGTTGAAGTCAGGTCATTCCCTCAACTACACACACTTGACAAATGATATCCTCCCAGGTGAATACACTTAAATTGATAGCTGTTACACAGGGGTAATTGGGCATGAGAACATTGGGCTGATATTTAGAGTTACAGAAACAGGGACTCCTGCCCTTAACAATCGTATCACTCCCTGTACTTCCCACACTTGACAAACGCTATCTTCCCAGGTGAGTGCACTTCAGCTGAGAGTTAAGAAAGAGGGGTGTTTGGGCAAGTGAACACCGGGCTGGCGCTTTGAGTTACAGACACAAGGCCTCATGGGAGCTGCAGTCAGGTCACTCCCTCTACTGCACACTTGAAAAATTGTATCCTCCCAGGTGAGTCCAATTTAACTGAGAGTTAAGACAGCGGGGTAATTGGGCAAGTGAACGCTGGGCTCTTTAGAGCTACAGACATAAGTCCTACTGGGGGTTGCAGTCAAGTCACTCCCTCTATGAAACACCCTTGACAAATGGTATCTTCCCAGTTGAGTGCACTTTAATTGAGAGTTAAGACATAGGAGTATTTGGGCAAGTTAACACTGGGTTGGTGTTTGGGGTTATAGACACAAGGCCTCTTGGAAGTTACAATCAGGTCACTCCCCTCCCTCTACTACTACACACAAGACCATTGGTATCCTCCCAGGTAAGTACACTTCAACTGAGAGTTAAGACAAAGGGGTCTTTGACCAAGTGACCGCTGGACTGGTGTTCAGAGTAACAAACACAAGGCTTCCTGTGAGTTGTAGTCAGGTCACTCCCTGTACTTCACACACTTGACAAATGATCTCCTTCCTGGTGAGTACACTCCAGTTAAGAGCTAAGACACACGGGTAATTGGTTAAGATAACACTGGGCTGTTGCTTGGAGTAACAGATACAATACCTTGGTTAAGATAACACTGGGCTGTTGCTTGGAGTAACAGACACAATGCCTCCTGGTAGTTGTAGTCACGTCTCTCCTTCTAATACACACCCTTGGGAAATGGTATCCTCCCAGTTGAGTACACTTCAATTTAGAGTTAAGATACAGGGGTAATCGGGCAAGTGGACAATGGGCTGGTGGTTGGAGTTAGACACAAGGCCTACTGAGAGCTGCTGGCAGGTCACTCCCTCTACTGCACCCACTTGACAAATTTTATTGTCCCAGGTGACTACACTTCAGTGTGGAGTTAAGACACAGGAGTAATTGGGTAAGACACTGGACTAAGACACAGGGTTACAAGTCAAGAGAACACTGGGCTGGTGTTTAGAGTTACAGAAACAGGACCTCCTGTCCTTAACAATCAGATCACTCCCTGTACTTCCCACTTGACAAACGGTATACCCCCAGGTGAGTGCACTTCAATTGAGAGTTAACAAATAGGGGTCTTTGGGCAAGTAAACATTGGGTGGGTGCCTAGAGTTACAGACACAATGCCTCCTGGGAGTTTTAGTCTGATCACTCCCTCTGCTTTCATAATTGCCAATTGGTATCCTTCCATGTGAGTACATCTCAATTAAGAGTTAAAAGACCGGTTTTTTGAGTTACAGACTCAAGGCCTCCTGGGAGTTGCAGTCAGGTCACTCACTCTACTTCCTACACCTGCCAAATGGTATCCTCCCAGGTGAGTCACTTCACTTGAAAGTTAGCTGCCCAGTATTCACTTGGCCAATACCCTTGTTTGCTGATTAGAGTTACAGACACAAGACATTGTGGGAGTTGCAGTCATGCCACACCCTCTACTACACACATCATCCTCCCAGGTGATTACACTTCAAATGAGAGTTAAGACACAAGGGTAATTGGGCAAGTGAACGCTGGGCTGTTGTTTAGAGTTATAGACACAAGTCTTCCTGGGAGTTGCAGTCAGGTCACTCCCTCTACTACACACACTTGACAAATGATATTGTCCCAGGTTTACACTTCAATTGAGAGTTAAGGGACAAAGGTAATTGGGCAAGAGAACACTAGGCTGGTGTTTAGAGTTATAGAAACAGGGACCCCTGGCTTTGCAGTCATATCACTCTCTCTACTTTCCATACTTGACAAATGTTATCCTCCTAGGTGAGTACACTTCAATTGAGAGTGAACAAAAAGAGATCTTTGGTCAAGTGAACACTGGGCTGGTGTTTGGAATTACAGACACAAGGCCTCCTGGGCGCGATTGCCGGCAGGTCACTCCCTCTACTTTCCACACTTTACAAATGGTATCCTCCCAGGTGGGTACACTTCACTTGAGTTAACCAACAAGGGTTTTGGCCAAGTGAACACTCGGCAGGTGTTTAGAGTTACGGACACAAGGCCTCCTAGGAGCTGCAGTCAGGTCACTCCCTCTACTACACACACTTGACAAATGGTATCCTCTGGTGAGTACATTTCAATTGAGAGTTAACAAAAAGGGACCTTTGGCGAAGTGAACACTGGGCTGTTGTTTGGAGTTACAGACACAATGCATCCTAGGAGTTGCAGTCAGGTTACTTCCTCTACGAAACACACTAGACCAGTGGTACCCTCTTAGGTGAGTACACTTCAATTGAGAGTTAAGGCAGAGGGGTATTTTGCCAAGTGAACACTGAGCTGGTATTTGGAGTTACAGACAGAAGGCCTACTGGGACTTGCAGTCAGGTCATTTCCTCTACTACACAAACTTGGCAAATGGTATCCTCCAAGGTGAGTACACTTCAATTGAGAGTTAAGACAAGAGGTCTTTGGCCAAGTGAACACTGATCTGATGTTAGGAGTTACAGACACAAGGCCTCCTGGGAGTTGCGGGCAGGTCACTGTTTCTACTCTCCACACTTGCTAAATGATATCCTGCCAGGTGAGTACACTTCAATTGAGAGTTAACAAACAAAGGTTTTGGCCAATTGAACACTGGGCAGGTGTTTGGAGTTACAGATACAAGGCCTACTGGGCATTGCAGTCAGGAGACTCCCTCTAACTACACACACTTGACAAATGGTATCCTCCCAGGTGAGTACACTTCATTTGAGAGTTAAGACACAGGGGTCTTTGGCCAAGTAAACACTGGACTGGTGTTTGGAGTTAGATCAACAGGGCCTCCTGGCCTTAACAGTCAGGACACTCCCTGTACTTCCCACACTTGACAAATGGTATCTTCCCAGGTGATTACACTTCAACTGAGAGTTAAGACTCTGGGGTAATTAGGCAAGTGAACACTGGGATGGTGGTTGCAGTTATAGACACAAGTCTTCCTGGGAGTTGTAGTCAGGTCACTCACTTTACTATACAAACTTGACAAATGGTATCCTCCCAGGTGAGTTCATTTCAATTGAGAGTTAAGACATAGGGGTAATTGGGAAAGACACCACTGGGCTGTTGCTTGGAGTTATAGACACAAGTCCTCCTGGGGTTGCATTTAGGTCACTCCTTCTACTACACACACTATACAAATGGTGTCCTCCCAGGAGAATACACTTCAATTGAGACTTAAGATACAGAAGTAATTAGGCAAGAGAACACAGAGCTGGTGTTTAGAGTTACAGAAACAGGGCCTCCCGGCCCTAGCAATCAGATCACTCCCTTTACTTCCCACACTTAACAAATGGTATCCCGCCAGCTGAGTACACTTCAGCGGAGAGTTAACAAATAGGGGTATTTCTGAGTTTGTTTTTTTATATTAAGTAAGACATTATTACCGGACATAACATTATGTCACTTTCACCTTTGTTTTTTCAGTGAATTTCTGTAGATATTTTTACCCTACATTATTACATAACTTTATCCTTTGTTTTTCGGTGATCTTCTGAATTTTTTGTTTAATATTGTAAATTAACAATATAAAGACATGTAATTTTGAGGAAGTCAGGCCTACTTGCTTTATGAAAGGGTGAGAACACCAAAATATAAAAGTCTGGCCTATTGACTTTAGCAAGGGATCAGCACATCAACCTCTACAAACCAGTTGCCACAATAATTTATCATTATCATATTTCAAAGTAATCTTTATAAGTATAAACATAGCAATGCATAGAAATTTTGTGTCATAAAATATTTAAAGTAAATCACTTTTATTCAAAACCACTAACTTGTTTGAGGCTTTCTTGAACACTCTTCCTGTCACAAAATGCAGTAATATAACCAATGACAAGAGGTTCGGGCACTTTTTGTGAAGGGCATATAGATCTATCTCTGAGTGCTTTAAAAACATGGTAAACTTGCACTTGGTCATGCATTCAATGACCCATGAGGCGGACTGCTTTTTATGGGCGAGCACAAAGCGCTCCGTCCCATGCTGTAATCTCTCTGTGGGCTTCTAGCTACGCCCATGTCATGTCAGTCACTTTCTTTGGTTCGTGGGCTTGCCTTTTAAAATCCGCTTGCTTTCATTTGTGAAAGGCATGCATACGTCATGCCTTTTCCGGTGTTTACCCCACCTAAACAGCACCAGTAAACTACTGAAACCATTCATGATTCGAAGTTTCCAGACTACTTTATCTTTTTATTTTCCACGCAGAGCGGTCGCCCTGTGGTTTACACAGCGCAATCGTTTTTTCTGTTTTCAATTTCAGGGCGACCACGCTACATTTTACATAGTGCGATCACGCTGTTTTTTTCTTGTAATTTGTGTGGCAAGATAGGAGTTTACAACGCTAATATCTCTAACTTGAGCAAATGTGAGATCTGTTGCATTCCAAATGCTTGTTTTAGTTTACCGTTCCCCACACCTTCCATTGTACCATCATTGATCCAGCAATCCCAGCTCCCGGTAGTACTGTTCAAGCACACAGTCTACACCTGGTACCCAAGACAGATGACCACTATTTCAGTACAGCTACGTACTGCCTACCTTGCCACACTATGATAGTGGTGGGTGAAAACAATCTTCATATTCACCGTCAACTGGTGATAGCAGCACTGAATCAACCTCCACCCTTTGGTTTTTGGAGCATGTTTCCCTTCCTGTATCCTGCTTATTGAAACTGTTTGTCTTGTTTTGGTCCTGTTTACCTATTTGAACAAAATATAAAAAAATAAAAATAAAGAATTACAAAAACACAAAAGAAGAAAAAAAAAATTCTTATAAGAACTACTCAGATATTTCAAACAACAAAGAGTGGACATAATCTTCCAAAAGCACCCCCAGAGACTAAAGGAGCCCTTTTGATTACACAAAGAGAGATAGATAATTGTGATCAGATATAATCCTAAAATTGACCACAATCTTCAGGAGTCAGATCAGAGAATGACTCATTAGAAACATATTAGTACCTGAGGAAGATTTGTGGGGGACAGAGAAAAAGGTGAAACCAGGTTTGTTAGCTCTTGCATGCTGCCATACATCAGTGAGTGCAAATGAAGATGTTAGCTGTTTCAATGCACCCCTCAGTCATTGCTTCCCCCACTGGGCTGAATAAAAGTTCCCTTGGCCTTGATATATAGAATCTGTTTTATGGCACAGCGTAACATTAAAATCCCCACAAACAATGAGGGGTGATGGACAGAGGTGAAGCTCGGCCAAATAAAAGTCAATAATTGGCGGGTTGTCATTGTTCAGGCCGTATACTACACAGATGGTAATACACATGTTATCTTTTTGGATGGTTACAGTAAGCCACCATCCACCAGAATCAGCCTTTTGCTACACCACCCTCATTTAATGTCCCTGACTTACAGTGCAACACTCCTCTAAGCTGAAGTAAAGTATGGGATGCATAAAACTCTGTAGTCGACCTTCTTTAATAGTATGGTTTGTTCAGGAGGAATCGGCATCACCTGGAGTCAATTGGCGGTTTGAGAGTGTATAAATCTTGTGAGGTGCTTTGACACTGTTGATATTCTATGAGACAATATGCAAATTCTGGCCAACGTCCCTATCATTACTAGCCATTATCCCAACAAATCAAAACCATGTTTCCCTTAAAGACAATGCAGATCTGCTAACCCACACTCTGAGACTGAGCCCCAAGATCAGTTGTTCCACATTCCTCACTCCAGCGATTTTCTCTCCAGTTCTTACCCCCAAACCTTTCAACCCACTCGACTGAAAAACACACACCCAGACTAGCTCTACATAGTCTCCCATCCCCTCCCTTCATCCCACAACTAAGAGGTCCACCCTCCCCGTGGTATGCCCTAATGGAGCGGCTTCTGAGGGAATATCTGATGGTCAATTTTGGATTGGCAACCACCATAGCCGTATAGGATTCGCTTAAAGCTTTTTGTCATGGACACATGCTGAAGTTTGCTGGATATCAGCACAGGATAATTACGGTGGAAAAGACCCAAAACCATTTAACTCATTTTGGAGTCTAATTTGGGGCAAAGTATATCCACCAGGGAATTTGTAGCTGGGGGGGGGGTTATCTGTCCTGCAGGCTTCCCGTAGGAAGAGTATATGGAACGGTGCTATTACAAATCATCGAACCAGGCAGTTGACAAGCTTTGAAAACAGTAAAGAGATGGGCTGTTGCTTTCTCTCAGAGTTAAATATAGTGCTAGTATGAATGCCATCTAGCAGATTAGGAACAAAAAGGAGAGTTTGTGGTAGATCCTGTAGGTATCTGAGAGGTTTTTTGCAGTTTTACAAGGATCTCTACCGAGAGGATTGTTTTGCCTCCACTGAGGAGTTGCTCTGGTTTGTTTGGCGGTACTTCCACCACAAGCTTCATCATGTCCAGAAGTCTGAATTAGAAGAGCCCTTAACTTTGACAGAGATAGAAGCTGCTATTGGCTCCTCAACCAAGGCAAGACCTCCGGGCCCAATCAAATCCCTCTAGAACGCTATGGGTCCTTCTTGCATATTCTGGCCGCGGTCCTTCAGAGTCTTTTTATTTCTTTTAATGTGCTTTGTCAGGTTCCAGGGTCTTGGGGTGAGACCAATATCATTATCTTTACCAAAAAAGGAAAGGACCCTACTATCTGTGGCTTGTACTGTCCAATCACTTTAACTAATGCTAATTCTAAGTTTTATATCCGCATTTTGGGTCATCGGTTATCAACTATGATTTCAGGACTAGTAGATTCAAATCAAGAGGGTTCATCCTTGGATGTGATACAACTTTTCATGTCAATATGGCCTCGTAGCACTGGAGACTGCCTCTGTGGATAGATAATCAGTGGTATGATTATGCTTGTTGCCAAGAAGGCCTTTGATAACCTGGCCATTCCTATGAGTGTTCATGGAGTCAGTGGGCCCTGGCCCTTGTTTTATAGCCAGAGTTTGTCAACTCTATGTTGGCTCTATGGGAGACACTGTTTGGGCTCCCTGTCTTACCCCATAGACATTTCTTGTGATACAAGACAGAGCTGCCATCTTTCTCCTCAGTTATTTGCTTTTCATATCGAACCATATAACTAAACTCTTAAAATGACTGAGGATATCCACCCTCTGCATATTTACTGATTTGAGAAGGAGGTTTTAGATTATGCAGACACTGTGGCTGTTCTAACCCCCACCCTTGTCCAGTCTATTAGGGCATTGAAGCTGAACGCACCGGCGTTTGTAGATGTCTCAGTATATAAACTCAATCTCAATAAAACGCAGGTTTTGTCTACTGTTATCCTGCCTATTCAGGATAAGCGATTGGTACATTCAACCAAATATTTGGGGGTAATACTCTTACTGCATATGGAGGACATTATCAAATGTTACTAAGGGAAACTCTACCAACAGACAGCTAAAGTTTTTAATAAGTGAAACCGGTAGCATTTTGGCCTAATTGGCAGGTGTCATCTTATTAAAATGATTATTCTTCCTAGGTATCTATTTTTTTTTTATATATTCTTTTTATGGCTTTTTTTTTAAAGAAGATTGAGGCATTTTGGCAGAAATTTATCTGGACCTGTAAGTAACCTTGCTGTAAGACCCAGCTCTTGCAGTTGACCAAGGACAAGAGTGGGGTCTCTCGCCCTGTTCTGTGGTTTTATTGTATCCCTTTTTTTTCTTGATTCTGTCTGGTCATGGGTACATGGTTGAAGGGCTGCATGTGTGTGGACTGTCTGCCACTAGAATTTGATTGTCCCAAGGACAGTCTACTTTAAAAGGACCTGGTTCAAGACTTTAAAGGTGTTCCATCTTATCTGGAGTTCCCTTAAAAAAAGTATTCCCAGATACTTCCTTGTTTAACCAATATACGTATTTAGGAATTAACCCTCACTTACCTGTCTGTATCAATTATAGCTTTTGGGAGAGCTGGGGGGTGGCAAAACTCTTTACTACTGGACAAACGTTTTGAGATGGTTGTCTTTTTCCTTTGAGACTATGCAGGCAGCAGTTTTCCCTTCCTCGTATTATTTTTTCTGCTGAATTTGCAAACTTGCTATTTTATTACCAGCCTTGATAGATATGAGATCGGCTGCTCCCATAGTACTTTCTTAGATTTGTTAATGCGAGCGCCCGAAAAAGGGAACATCAGTCTGGCCTATAAGCTAATTCTGTCAGCTTACTTGGATCAATGGGTGGATGCTTTCCAGCTAAGGGCAGATACCTAGAGCAGAACCAGCTACTTAACGCCTCCCAATTCGGCTTCTGCAGCAATCACAGCACCGAGACCACCCTGATCACAGCCAGAGATGACATCAGTGCGCTCCTCGACTGAGGATAAACACCAGCCTGGATTCTTCTCGGCCTCCAGGCAGACTTCAAAACCGTCACCCACCACATGCTTAACAAAAGACTCCACCACATTGGTATCCAAGGGGGCACACTCAGATGGATCACCGCCTTCCTCACAGCAAGAACCCAGAGGATTCACCGACATCCTTTCACCTCCCAACCAAAAGACATCATCTGAGGGGTGCCATAAGGACCATACCTAAACCCCACACTTTTTAAAGCACATATGACCCAACTAGCCAACATCCTCACATCCCAAGGCTTCAACATAATCTCCTACACAGTTGACACCCAACTCATCCTCTCGCTCACAGACGACCCCACTACTACAAAAAACAACTTCCACAGATGCATGACAAGCGTTGTCGACTGGATGAAAGAACATTGACTGCAGCTAAACACAGACAAGACTGAAGTTCTTGTCTTCAGCAAGAGCAGCAACATATGGAACGATTCCTGGTAGCCTTGAGAACTAGGACCCGCAGCCACTCCCTCTGAACCTGCCAGAAACCTCAGAATAATTACTGACAAGAGGCTCACCATGGAATCACAGATTAATACCATCGCCTCCACCTGTCTCTTCATTCTGTGCATGCTACATCAGATCTTCATGTGGCTAACCCTGCACACGAGACACACTGTGACATAGGCCCTCATCACCAGTTGACTAGACTGAGGCAACACTCTCCACATTGGAATTGCTTCAGAACTCCTACAAATATTTCAGATAATGCAGAACGCCACAGCCATGCTCATCCTTGACCTTTCCCGGTGGTCCAACATCACACCACATCTCCGGCAACTCCACTCTTCCCATGCAGAAGAGGTGTGTATTCAAGCTACTGACCCATGCACACAAAACTCTACATAACCAAGGACCTGCCTACATTAACCACTGCCTGAATTCCCAATCGCCAAGAAAACTACGCTCCACCTCCCTATAGATAGGACACTTTGATCTTTTGTATAGAGTATGCATCCAATAAAAAAAAATAACCAAACAATATAGAGCTATTTTTAATCTTAATAATTCTTTTTACAGGTAACTTGAGTATACAATAGATGATGATATAGTACTGAAAGGTAAGTAAAAGGTAAAGAGAATATCTGAAATAGAAGTAGATGTTGTGGGATGAAGTTATTTATAGTGTTGTAATGATAAGAGTGAATTTGGTGTGTGATATATGGTTGTGCATGATTGAGTGAAGTCCTAATCAATGGAGTAACTATGTATAAACTCAAGAACTGTAATGAAATATTGAAAGTGTTTTTGTTAATAGTTGATAATGTAATTATTCTTTTCCAGTATGCAACCCACATTATATTGTTTGTCAAAATCTTGTAGCACAAAAAGATGAATGTGTAAATCAATAAAAATATAATAGCTGACTTTTACAGTACAACATTGTTTTGCTTTCATTAAGGACCGAGCTGAAAACAATCTCGGAAATGCACTTCTTAGTTTAACCTCTTAGCTGCTGGGCCTTCTTCCCCGAACCCCCCAGAGCTGAGCCCTTTTTTGGCTATTTCGGGTAGTTCGCGCTTATGCCTTCATAACTTTTGTCCACATAAGCTATCCACGCCAAATTTGCGTCCTTTTTTTCCAACATCCCAGGGATTCTAATGGTACCCAGAGTTTGTGGTTTCCCCTGGAGGAGACCAAGAAATTAGCCAAAATACAGTGAAAAATTTGTTTATTTCAAAACAATGGGAAAAAAGGGCTGCCGGAGAAGGCTTGTGGTTTTTTCCCTGAAAATCACCATCTTCCCACCTTTCAGGAACGGGCAGACTTGAATCAGAAAACCACATTTTTCAACACAATTTTGGCATTTTACTGGGAAGTACCCCATTTTTACAACTTTTTGTTCTTTCAGCCTCCTTCCAGTTAGTGACAGGAATGGGTGTGAAACCAATGCTGGATCCCGGAAAGCTAAACATTTCTAAAAAGTAGACAAAATTCTGAATTTAGCAGGGGGTCATTTGTGTAGATCCTACAAGGTTTTCCTACAGAAAATAACAGCTGAAATAAAAAAATATTGAAAGTGAGCTGAAAAAAACAGCCATTTTTCTCCACGTTTTACTCTGTAACTTTTTCCTGCAATGTCAGATTTTTTAAAGCAATATACCGTTACGTGTGCTGGGCTCTTCTGGTTGCAAGGGTATATAGGGCTGATAGGTTCATCAAGATCCCTAGGTACCCAGAGCCAATAAATGAGGTGCACCTTGCACTGGGTTTTCATTCTATACCGGGTATACAGCAATTCGTTTGCTGAAATATAAAGAGTGAAAAATAGGTATCAAGAGAACATTTGTATTTCCAAAATGGGCATGAGATAAGGTGTTGAGAAGCAGTGGTTATTTGCACATCTCTGAATTCTGGGGTGCCCATACTAGCATGTGAATTACAGGCCATTTCTCAAATAGACGTCTTTTTTACACACTGTCTTACATTTGGAAGGAAAAAATGTAGAGAAAGACAAGGGGCAATAACACTTGTTTTGTTATTCTGTGTTCCCCCAAGTCTCCCGATAAAAATGGTACCTCACTTGCTTGGGTAGGCCTAATGCTCGCAACAGGAAACTCAATATGGACACATCACATTTTTACATTGAAATCTGACGTGTTTTTTGCAAAGTGCCTAGCTGTTACCCAGAATCCTTTGCAAACCTCAAAATTTGGCTAAAAAAAACACATTTTCCGCACATTTCGGTGACAAAGTTCTGGAATCTGAGAGGAGCCACAAATTTCCTTCCACCCAGCGTTCCCCCAAGTCTCCCGGTAAAATTGATAACTCACTTGTGTGGGTAGGCCTAGCGCCCGCGACAGGGAATGCCCCAAAACACAACGTGGACACATCCCATTTTTTGACAGAAAACAGAGGTGTTTTTTGCAAAGTGCCTACCTGTAGATTTTGGCCTCTAGCTCAGCCGGCACCTAGGGAAACCTACCAAACCTGTGCATTTTTGAAAACTAGAGACCTAGGGGAATCCAAGATGCGGTGACTTGTGGGGCTCTGACCAGGTTCTGTTACCCAGAATCCTTTGCTTGGTGAGGAATCACTGGGTGGTAGGAATTTTGTGGATCCCAACATATTCCTGTAGTTTGTGTGACAAAAATGCGAAAAACTAGAGTTTTTATTCAACATTTCAGCTTTGCAGGGTATTCGGGGTAAGAAAACTTTGGGGAATCCACACAAGTCACATCTCTGTGGACTCCCTCGACTGTCTAGTTTCCAGAAATGTTTGGGTTTAGTATGTTTCTCTATATGGCTGCCGAACCCAGGGCGAAAAACACAGGTGCCTGCCTTACAAAACCAGTTTGTTTTGTGATAGATAATGTTTATGTCTCCACAATACGATTTGGGTGGTGGAATTTAGGGCTGAACTCTCTCTCTCTGCTTGCCGCTGCATTCACCTGCTCTCTGGGTTGGGCTAACCCACTATTACCCCGTTGCACAGACTGTGCTTGTGAAGGGACAGCAGGACTGTCCTCATCACCTCCCTCATAATTTACTGGAAGAGGAGTTATCGAATGGGTCTCCTCCGACTGAAAAATCACTCCCAGAGTCTGCGCCGTTGTCCTATCCCTCAGATGCTGTCTCAGTATCTGATCCTATGTCAGAGCTGTCCTCTATAACCCGAGTGACGGCAGCAGTCATCCATCAAGATGCCATCTCTGCTATTGGCTAACGTGTTGCTCTAAAACACTAGCCTACGGATTCCCTCATTACCACCCAGCAAAAGTACCCTTCATCTCTCCTTAGCCGCCCTCCACCCGCACATACATTTTATTTGTATTATAGCGCAGGTAATGGCTGACTTTACTAATGTACTCAGTTATTTACATAAAACACAGATTTGCTCTTTGCAGTAGGCATATAAACCATCTGCGCTTCTTTATCGCACTAAAACTGCCACTAGACAAAAGTCTGATCCTTTTGTAGCAGAAACATAATCACAATACTAACTTGACTTTTTTATTGCTGCCTAAAAGCGACAGTTGAAATGCGTCAGTTGAAGTATGTGCATTGCTTTGAAGACGCAAGCTGCAACTGCAAGACAACTGGTGGCAAAAATATATATATATATATCACTTTTATATGTCGGTCTGGTTATCCTGGGGGCCGATCGCAGCCCCCAGGGAAACCACACATTTATTGACAAAAGTGATCTATATATATATATATATATAGATAGATAGCTATAGATCTATCTATAGATATATCCATGTAGCTACATATATCTACATAGATATATTTATATCTATATTTTTTTGGTAGTTGTATGGTTTCCTTGGGGGCCAAAATGGCCCCCAGGGAAACCCTACATCAACAAAAAAAAAATACTGCCCCCACAGGTGGACCCCCCTGTCCATTTCTTTAATTTAAAAAAAATAAAGTTTAGCCCCTGGGGGGGTGCGATCGCTCGAGAGTCTCCCCTTTCTTACGAGGCCTTCCCGAACGTGGGGAAGGCAGTTTGGGGCCGCAGCCGCTTCCTGCTCCGATGGGGAAATCCACAAAGTGACGTACGTCACAAAGGGGCGGGTGGGGGGTGGGGTGGGGCACGGAAAAGCTTCCGTGTCTCCCGGGGTTTAACGAATAAATAAATAAATCCACTGGTCGTGACCCGCACCAGGGAGGCAGACGCCCGCACCCAAGGGGTTAAAGAAGATATTTATTATTACTTCACCACAAGGTTCCTGAGAGAAGAGATTAGTAGGTTGGAGGCACACGCTTAAAAGTAGTCACAGCATTAATGTCAACACCAGAACAGTGCACGCTCTACGGGCGTCTAGAATGCAAAAACCCAACCCTCTCAAGATAATGTAATTTATGCATTGTGATGATATGTTATTGTTTAACCTTTTGCATTGCAGAATTCAGTCCAGAAGATTCATTCTTAAGGTGCTTAAAAATACTGTTCATTTGCAATGTATTGCTGCAGGCTTTCAGATTGAGTCAGGGTGTGGTCCCTTTCCGGGGCCTTCTAGAAGCTTTCCCTGCAGCATGCCTGGGTGTGGTTGTGGTCTGGGCCAAGACTCTATAAAAAGGGGTCAGCCCAGCTCCACGTGCTCCCTATTCAGAGGTCCCGGTGCAGAGCAGCTGCAACTTCCTGAGCTCCTGTATTGGAAGACGCTGTAATTCTTGGGCCTTTCTCCTGATGTTGTTAACATTTTGCTCATGCACGTGTAATTGTGCGTTTAGACTTTTCATGGCATTTGTATGCACGCATTCGAATCGGCAAGACGCGCGATTCCTTCCTTTGGATTAACTCATGTTATTCATTGTGCGCTACCATTCCTTGGCAGTTTCATGGTAGCATTCGAATCTGCAACGCACGCGATTCTTTCCTTGTGTGTGATTCTTGATATTCATTGTACGCTATCATTTCCGAGGCATTTTCATGGTGGTATTTGAATCGGCAAGACGCGCGATTCTTTCCTTGAGTGCTTCTCATGTTATTCATTGTGCGCTACCATTCCTTGACAGTTTCATGGTGGCATTCGAATCGGCAAGACGCGCAATTCTTTCTTTGTGGTTAATTCATGATATTCATTGCGCGCTACCATTTTTTGGCAGTTTCATGGTGGCGTTCGAATCGGCAAGACGCGCAATTCTTTACTCGTGTGTATATATAATGTAAATTATTGTGCGCTACCATTCTAAGACATTTCCTTGGTAGCATTTCGAGTTGACAAGTCACATGATTTATTCCTTGAATCTACGTTGTGTGATTTCATGGTGCACAATCCTTTATGGTGTTTAATACACATATAAAAACCTGCAATGTGCGCAATTCACTTTCCAATGTGTTTTGAGAAGAACACAACAAGACCAGAGTTCTAGATGTAATGCTGTGTGTTGCTGATATGTATTCTTAAAAGGAGATTCATATGATTTGTTTCCTGATTCTCATGCTAAAGAAAGTACTTGAATCTGAAAGTTCTATTTAACTTTTCTTGTTTCCTCCTCAGGTATTCGCTCATCTAAAGCCTAGTCAGTTTAGGACTATTCTAGGGTTGTTCATATTTTCAGAAATGACGAAGCTTAGAGTTGTAGCATGGTACTGATTTCATGAGATGTAATTTTGATGTTGTGTTTTAACCTTTTGCTTCCTTGCAGGTCTCCTTCCCAGCTGTTCTCTTCCTAATCCTCTTTTCCCCACTTGGACTCTATTAGACTCTGTGACAAATCTAATCCGAGTATTGGAGCTGTCTTGTGGTGGAAGTGTTGGGAACGTGCACAGACCCTGAGGATCTGGTGACTCTGACAATTGAAAGGAAAATATATCAAAGTACTTCTCAATTGTAATGTACACAGCAAATATATGTGATTATATTATAGCATAACTTCAAAGAATAAAAGTCAAAATTCATCACTGTAGGGCCTATCACTGCTCCATCTTTCTTATGCCTGCAAGTTGATGACTTCTGTTTAACTGCGAGAAAGAGATTTTCCACCCATACAGGGGGTCAGGCAGCTGACGTCCGCTCCTGACTGAAGTCTTGGAAAATCCCCCTGCTGCTGCCCAGGGACGCCGTTTATAATGAAAAAGCCTGCTAACAGTTCCTTTCCTCTAATAGTCAAAACATGCTGGCTACTGTACATCACTGTTGGAAAAGAACAAGCTGGAGAGTGGCCAAGTCTCCAAAGCTCGCTCCTTCCCAAGGCTGGGGACAGGGGAAAAAACACAAAATATATGCTCCCTTATCACGCTAGGGCTCAGCGAGAATTCAAAAGATGAAAAACACAGCTTGGTCTACCATGTGGAAAAACACAGCTCAACTGCAATGTCTAACTCCACGATAAAGCCAATAGGCAGGTAAACTGAATGCAGAATGTAATGTCTAATGCCACGTTAAAGCCAATAGGCAGCTAACCTGAATACAGCATGTAATGTGCTACTGGTGAACAACTAATATGCGCAGTGGTGAAACACAGTCAGTGGTCAAACACAATGGCATAACAAACACAAATAATGTTTTTTCCATTTTCTTTCTTGTTTGTGTTTCCCAAATCTTAGGGAACATAAGTTTTACATGACTATGTCATCATTCGAAACCTTTGCGGCTGAAGATGATCATATTGTCTTCCTCATCATGAAATACTAGGGAAACACAAATCAATGGATTATGCAAAGATTCTGTGCATATCAAACTGCAAACATACTTGTAAGTGTTCTAAAATATGTAATCATGTGCAGTAGAAAATTAGGTACAATAGATTTTGTTAAAGGTCATCAACCATGCTAAGCCATATAATGACATATATAGTACATTATCCAAGTACATGAATGTTTATTTTGTTCTGTTATTAAAACACTAACAGCGTACTTCAAAGTTTTGATCGTAAAAATAAAAGGTAACAGTTTTGTTTTTAAACTAGGCAGTCTTTGGCTAAAGTAAGATTGCTGACACTATATTGTATCCACATATTATTCTTCAAGTAGATTGTATAGTATCCACCAGCAGTACTCTCTCCATGATGAATTATAATACCATTAGTAGTGGAAATGAATTCAGAAATAGACATTTAAGAAGCAGTAAAGTTAGAAATGCATATATTGATTTCCCTAATATTAACATTGCATCTTTGATAATAATATGCTTAATTATTATTAAAAGGATGAAACTACGTGCAAATTACAGTTTGGACAAAACTTTGGTTGCACACCTTTCCATATTAAATTTGAAATGGAGTACACTTACAATCTAGTATTGATGTAAACACAAATTCTTCTAACTGTGTAACGTTGGAGCTTGAATGAAGCCAATTTATGCATTCATGTTCACAAGAGTAGCTCACACTGAAGAAGCCTGAATTTGGTTGAGTGTTCAAAAGACAGTTTTCTTTTTGTAAAAATTGGATATTTACCGAAGTGAGGGTTTTTGGAAATGATTGTATTTGCACACACAGCTACTTTCTGCATTAATTCTTGTCTCATCTAAATCAACAGTATATAGCCTTACACATTTTTTAACACAAGACATGTATGCCAATCCCTTTGAATACTATAGATGAAATGTTAGTTATTGCATAATCTAAGTTTCATCTTAGTTGTATGAAAGTACCCTCTTTCTTGGCATGGTTAACCCCTTTTTCTGCCTGATTTCAGTGTGTTTGACTGTGTTCACTGGGATCCTGCTAACCAGGACCCCAGTGATTATGCTCTCTCTCCCACAACTCTGTATTCATCCCACAATTGGCATACTGGTGCCCTCATATAAGTTCCTAGTATATGTTACCTAGGTACCCAAGGCATTGGGGTTCCAGGAGATCCCTATGGGCTGCAGCAGTTACTCTGCCACCCATAGGGAGCCCATGCAAAGGGTTCTGCAGGCCTGCCATTGCAGTCTGCATGAACCGGGTGCATGCACCCATTTTCACTATAGGTCACTATACCAGGTCACTGTAAGTCACCCCTATGGTAGAGCATCTCAGTCCAGAGGGAAGGGTGCATGTACCTGTGTTCGAGGGCACCCCTGTGCTAGCAGAGGTGCCCCCACAAACTGCAGATCCACTTTTCTGGACTTTGTGAGTGCGGGGACACCATTTTACACGTGTACTGGACATAGGTCACAACCTATGTCCAGCTACATAATGGTAACTCCAAACCTAGGCATGTTCAGTCTCAAACATGTTGGAATCACACCCCAATACTTTTGCAAGTACTGGTTGTATGATCCCACACACTCTGGGGGCTCCTTAGAGGACCCCAGCATTGCTTTTACACCTTCTGAGGTTTCCCAGGCAGCCCCAGCTGCTGCCACCTCAAAGACAGGTTTCTACCCTCCTGTTGCTTGAGCAGCTCAAGCCTAGGAAGGAAGCACAAATGATTTATTTGGGAGAGGGGTGTTACACCCTCTCCCTTTGGAATTAGGTGTTACATGGCTTGGGTAGCCTCCCCAAGCCACTGGTATGCTTTGAAAGGCACATTTGGTGCCCTACATCCATAAACCAGTTTACACCAGTTCAGGGACCTCCAGTCCCTGCTCTGGTATGAAACTAGACAATGGAAAGGGGAGTGACCACTCCTCTGTCCATCACCACCCCAGGGGTGGTGCCCAGAGGTCCTCTATAGGGTCCCTAAGGTCTGCCATCTTGAATCCAAGGTTGACAGGGGACTTTGGGACCATCTGAGTGGCCAGGTCAGGCAGGTGGCATCAGAGCCCCCTCCTTGACAGGTGGTCACCCAGCCAGGTCAGGGCTATTTAGGGGCTCTCTTTTAGGTTGTTCCTCAGATTCAGCTTGCAAGATTCCAGCAGGATTCCTCTTCATCCCTTACTTCAACTTCTGACCAAAGAATCTGCATCTGGACTCTCCGGGACCTGACAATCTGCAACAAATAAGAAGACTTCACCTGCAACATTGTTTCTCTGGTTCCTTCCAGCTTCTGCAACATTTCCCCAGTTGTGCATCATCTGAGGACAGCCCATCTTCAGTCTGCACAGGAAAGAAGAAGGAATCTCCATTGGAGTGAAGGAGACACTCCCCTGCATCTGCAGGCACAAACAGCAATGACAAACTGCTGCTTGTATCCTCTCTACTGCTGGCCTGTATGGATCCTGCAACACAGGTGGTGGTTAGAAGTGGTCAAGTTGATCTTCTCTGCCAGCTGTCCAACTTTGGTGCAGGTAGGCCCTTGCCTCCCCCACAGGACAGTACCCCTGTGTACCACGTTCTTTGCAGCTGCCAAGGCTTGTTGGCGCTTCTTCCAAGGGGTCTTCAATTTTTGTATAACTCCAGCCCTCAGCACTCCTTCCTGAGATGCAGAGCTCCCTGTATATCCTGCAGATGGATGGAGTGCATTTTAGCAAGTAAGGAAACCATAGATTTCTTTCAACCCTAGAATGTTTGCTTATCCAACATATCTGAGGAAATGTATTGTCCACAAAAACCCAAATGCTCTTTTAAGAGCTACACTATAGTGTAAAATATATTTTGTTACTCTTAAAATATTTTTTTAACGTTTTTTCCAGTACTGTGGTATTACTTCATTACTACAGCAACGGTATGTCATAATACATTTGAAAAAATATATTAACTTATAAAACTAATAGTGCTATCACCACACAGTCTGTTACATTTCCCTATCTGTTCTTCTCCACTGCACAATAACTTATGTGGAATATTTCAAAGTTTTATTACAGAACACATTAAAAGTGCACTGTAGTCAACATGGCTGCATTTCATTCTGAAAAGGTTTTGATTATCCAATTACATTGTGTTTTGTTATCGCATTTATCATGGAACTACTACGGTACTACTGCGGTACTACCGTGTTTAAAGAAATCACTAACTTATTTTGCATTAAATTACCTACCCCCATATTTTTCTTGCATCCCCATTATGAATCCCTGTAAAACTTTGCATCATCTACCATTTTAGAAAGAAGAAAGGTGTGCAAACATTTGTGGAGGTTTGTCAAACGGGTACTACAGTAACCCAAATTATAACTACATAATGGCTATCACCTCTCTGTAATGTATACATTTTCACTGAAAAAACAAAGCTTTAAGTGACATTATAGTAAGGAATTGTAAATATATATTATTTTCTATACGACCACAGGGGATAGGGTCATTGGCTTTTTCAGGCTCATGGAGGAGGACTGTAGGAAAGTACCATCTTGCCTGGCATGTTACCCCCATATTTCACTGTATATATGTTGTTTTAGTTGTATGTGTCACTGGGACCCTGCCAGCCAGGGCCCCAGTGCTCATAAGTGTGCCCTGTATGTGTTACCTGTGTTATGACTAACTGTCTCACTGAGGCTCTGCTATCCAGAACCTCAGTGGTTATGCTCTCTCATTTCTTTCCAAATTGTCACTAACAGGCTAGTGACCAATTTCGCCAATTTACATTGGCATACTGGAACACCCTTATAATTCCCTAGTATATGGTACTGAGGTACCCAGGGTATTGGGGTTCCAGGAGATCCCTATGGGCTGCAGCATTTCTTTTGCCACCCATAGGGAGCTCTGACAATTCTTACACAGGCCTGCCAGTGCAGCCTGAGTGAAATAACATCCACGTTATTTCACAGCCATTTACCACTGCACTTAAGTAACTTATAAGTCACCTACTGTATATGTCTAACCTTTACCTGATAAAGGTTGGGTGCCAAGATACTTAGGGTGTGGGCACCCTGGCACTAGCCAAGGTGCTCCAACATTGTTCAGGGCAAATTCCCCGGACTTTGTGAGTGCGGGGACACCATTACACGTGTGCACTATACATATGTCACGACATATGTATAGCGTCACAATGGTAACTCCGAACATGGCCATGTGACATGTCTAAGATCATGGAATTGTCACCCCAATGCCATTCTGGCATTGGGGAGACAATTCCATGATCCCCCGAGTCTCTAGCTCAGACCCTGGGTACTGCCAAACTACCTTTCCCGGGGTTTCACTGCAGCTGCTGCTACTGCCAACCCCTCAGACAGGTTTCTGCCCTCCTGGGGTCCAGCCAGGCTTGGCCCAGGAAGGCAGAACAAAGGACTTCCTCAGAGAGAGGGTGTTACACCCTCTCCCTTTGGAAAAAGGTGTTCGGGCTGGGGAGGAGTAGCCTCCCCCAGCCTCTGGAAATGCTTTCATGGGCACAGATGGTGCTCATTTCTGCATAAGCCAGTCTACACCGGTTCAGGGATCCCCCAGCCCTGCTCTGGCGCGAAACTGGACAAAGGAAAGGGGAGTGACCACTCCCCTGACCTACACCTCCCCTGGGAGGTGCCCAGAGCTCCTCCAGTGTGCTCCAGACCTCTGCCATCTTGGAAACAGAGGTGCTGCTGGCACACTGGACTGCTCTGAGTGGCCAGTGCCAGCAGGTGACGTCAGAGACTCCTTCTGATAGGCTCCTCCAGGTGTTGCTAGCCTATCCTCTCTCCTAAGTAGCCAAACCTCCTTTTCTGGCTATTTAGGGTCTCTGCTTTGGGGAATTCTTTAGATAACGAATGCATGAGCTCATCAGAGTTCCTCTGCATCTCTCTCTTCACCTTCTGCCAAGGAATCGACTGCTGACCGTGCTGGAAGCCTGCAAAACTGCAACAAAGTAGCAAAGACGACTACTGCGACCTTGTAAAGCTGATCCTGCCGCCTTCTCAACTGTTTTCCTGGTGGTGCATGCTGTGGGGGTAGTCTGCCTCCTCTCTGCACTAGAAGCTCCGAAGAAATCTTCCGTGGGTCGACAATCTTCCCCCTGCAACCGCAGGCACCAAAGAACTGCATCACCGGTCCTCTGGGTCTCCTCTCAGCACGACGAGCGAGGTCCCTTGAACTCAGCAACTCTGTCCAAGTGACTCCCACAGTCCAGTGACTCTTCAGTCCAAGTTTGGTGGAGGTAAGTCCTTGCCTCCCCACACTAGACTGCATTGCTGGGAACCGCGTGTTTTGCAGCTACTCCGGCTCCTGTGCACTCTTCCAGGATTTCCTTTGTGCGCAGCCAAGCCTGGGTCCCCAGCACTCTAACCTGCAGTGCACAACCTCCTGAGTTGTCCTCCAGCGTCGTGGGACCCTCTTTTGTGACTTCGGGTGAGCTCCGGTTCACTCCACTTTGTACTTCCTGTTCCAGCACTTCTGGGGTGCTGCTTGCTTCTGAGTGGGCTCCTTGTCTTGCTGGACGCCCCCTCTGTCTCCTCACGCAATTGGCGACATCCTGGTCCCTCCTGGGCCACAGCAGCATCAAAAATCCTAACCGCGACCCTTGCAGCTAGCAAGGCTTGTTTGCGGTCTTTCTGCACGGAAACACCTCTGCACGACTCTTCACGACGTGGGACATCCATCCTCCAAAGGGAAAGTTTCTAGCCCTTGTCGTTCTTGCATAATACACAGCTTCTACCATCCGGTGGCAGCTTCTTTGCACCCACAGCTGGCATTTCCTGGGCATCTGCCCACTCCCGACTTGATCGTGACTTTTGGACTTGGTCCCCTTGTTCCACAGGTACTCTCATCAGGAAATCCATTGTTGTTGCATTGCTGGTGTTGGTCTTCCTTGCTGAATTTTCCTATCACTACTTCTGTGCTCTTTGGGGAACTTAGGTGCACTTTGCACCCACTTTTCAGGGTCTTGGGGTGGGCTATTTTTCTAACCCTCACTGTTTTCTTACAGTCCCAGCGACCCTCTACAAGGTCACATAGGTTTGGGGTCCATTCGTGGTTCGCATTCCACTTCTAGAGTATATGGTTTGTGTTGCCCCTATCCCTATGTGCCCCCTTTGCATTCTATTGTGACTATACATTGTTTGCACTGTTTTCTATTGCTATTACTGCATATTTTGGTATTGTGTACATATATCTTGTGTATATTTGCTATCCTCATACTGAGGGTACTCACTGAGATACTTTGGCATATTGTCATAAAAATAAAGTACCTTTATTTTTAGTATAACTGTGATATTGTGCATATGACACTAGTGGTACTGTAGGAGCTTCACTCGTCTCCTAGTTCAGCCTAAGCTGCTCTGCTAAGCTACCTTTTCTATCAGCCTAAGCTGCTAGACACCCCTCTACACTAATAAGGGATACCTGGACCTGGTGCAAGGTGTAAGTACCCTTTGGTACCCACTACAAGCCAGGCCAGCCTCCTACAAGGACCACATGCCCCCTCCCCTTTATTATGTAGTTCCTGGGAGATGGGGTCCTTAGGGCCTCCTAAAGGCTCAGGGGAGGGAGGCCATGTGCCCCCTTTCCCAAATAGTTTAATACGCACTGTCTCTTTGGGCCCTGGCCTATCCTGGGGAGGCTTTGTTTTTCAAGCACCTTTTGTTTTGTTTTGAATTTTGCAGTGGATTCATAGATCCTCCACATATTTGCGGCACAAAAAACAATTTTGTCCACCAGACCTAGGGTGGCAGGGTATCCATAGCCTGCCTCCTTATGTCTTTTTGTAGCTTTTTTCAAGGACGCAGGACTGAGTACTGAGTCCTATGACAGCCGCAGCTCCATCTTTGATGATGTGGTGGCAGCCAGTCAGATCTCTTCTGGAGATCTTTTTTCCCGTGGATCCTCTGAGGCAATAGATATACAAGGTTTTTGAGCCTTAATTGCTCAAAAACTACTCCATGGATTTGCACCAAATCAGAAACAGCAGGCTTTCTGGACCAAATTCTAGATTTCTGCTACAGTGTATCCCGGTTTACTTTTCCTCTGGAGAAATGAATCAGGAAAACATGTTTTGGGACCTACCCACTTTTTCTCAGCCCGCACTTTATGGCTCACCCCAAAACCATCTTAGAAGGAGCTGAGGTGGACGATAGTATGTTGTGGAAAGTTTCATGATGATTCAGCCAAAGTTATTAAGAAAACAAAAAATGTTTTTCCTATGAGAACGCAGATCTAACTACAACTACCCAGTGGTTAATACACACACACACACACTCACACTCACACACACATATATATATTTGTGTGTACACATGTATATAATATATATGCACACATATTGCAGATAATTTGTGGCCTAGTGTGCACCCTGCTTAACCCCACTGTTAGCAATGCCACTTTTGGAGAGATATGTAATGTTACAGTGGAAACAGAGCTGACAGCAAGAGGTCAACGGCATGACGAAGAGAGAGCTGATGTAATGAAAGGGATCTGTGATTTCAAGATGTGGAGAGTTTGTCGAGCAATCGTTTCATGCAAGTTTCACACCTACCTTTCAGACAATCGTATACATTTTTAATTTGCATTACCATTATTAAAATGGATACAAATTCCCATATACAAACATTACACTTTTTTATTATTACGTATTAAGCACTCTCTACATCACAGTCAACTTCTGTGAAAATTGTTGATTGATTAATGCCTGATCAACCTCAATATTTTCACGCTGCTGTTCAATTGTCTCTGACAGCTCACACAATTCCGAAAGGCTGGGAGAAACCTTAAAGGTGATGTTTATCATCTCTGATGGTTCCTATGACGATTGTTAGTGTGAAGTAGAATTCAATGTATTTGCACTTTTGTTGAGTGAAATAGATCTTCGAGAAATGTAAAGATTGTTCTTAATTTCTCTAAATGCCTCTTGCAGACTCATCGTTGAACCAGATGCAAGTTTTAGAGATTTGATACTACAGGGTTTATCTTGTTCAGAGGTTGAATCAGCGTTTTTTCCAAAGGTTCGCATTTTTCTTTATTCGTGCTTGTTTTAGCAAAGGTTTATCAGTACTTGACTTTTCTGTAACAGAAAGAAAGAGTAGTGAGATTAAAAAAAATATGAACGTTCTCTGAAAGATTGTAATCAAAACATTTTATTATTTCCTAAAATGCGTAAGTCGATGTCTACCATGGAAAACTAACTTGACAGTGCTCACGCTTGAATTTGACACACTCTGAAATAGTTCTCCCATGCAAATGTTAAGGAGCATGAGTAACAAAAAAAAAACCTCATATTGGTTCAGTATGTAGTACCAGCCTGACCCCACATATTATGGGACTAGGTATTTTATTTCAATCTTATTTTATATATCTTTTAAAATTCTCATCAAGGACAGAAATGGATGTGTGGTCTATCACTGTGTATGTCAGTTCTTACCACGGCCTCTCTTTAGAGAGCATGGATTGTAAGTTAAACTGTTCATTGTGTTCCTGATGTATCTTTTTGAAGGACCCTTCTGCTGGAAATTCGGATGCCAGCTTGCTAGCACATTAGTGTATAAGTGTTTGTTAGAGAATGTTTCATATTTTGTTTTGCATCTCTTGGTTGCTGTTGCTATGGAAGATAATGGAAATTTCTTGATTAATGTCAGAATTAGGCTAGTGTTAAAAGCCTGTTTCTGCTGTCCATTATCAGGCTATGCTGAATTTGCAGTTTTGCTAATTGTTTATGCATATAATGTGAATAAAAATCCCTGCTTTTAAGTTGACAGGGGTAACTTTTTATTTTTCCTCACAGAACTGTCAGTGAGAGTCAGACTCATTTCCTCATTAAACTCTGTCTGACTTTTGAGAGATTTCCTTTCCTTATTATTATTATTATAAATTATGTTAATGTCCTCTATGGACCTGACGTTTAGAGACCTTTTGTATGGTTTCTAATTTCTGACTTTGTACTCTGCTTTTTGAGCCTTCATGGCATGTACTGTATTTCCTATATTGCCTATACTAATTATTCCCTAGTGGACCCAGTCAAAGTGTTGATGTACTGTGCTAATTTGTTGGGCTTTATGTAGGGGGTGGTGTCTCTTATCACTAGATCAAGGGTGCTGGAGCCGAATTGTCAAAGCTAAATATGGGGGTTCAGTAAACTATTGGTGTTCGGGCTTCCACAAATTTGGTAGCAGAAGATGGTTTTGTAAGAGCACCTCCTTATTCTAGGGGAATCCTATGTAGCCCAAAAATATTTTCCCGTGATTTAGTCTTTACTGCATAGTCCAAGGGAGAAAGGAGTTTGATTAGCATTCAGTCTTCCTGAGAGGTGACTGACTGTGCATTCCTAAACAATTTGTAGTGCATGTTTGAACAGAGAATCATTTTTGTGAGTGCGTACTAAGTATAAGTTTGTGAAATAGATTTCTCTTTCTGACGTGAATTGTTTGGGTATGTGATAATGATTGTGGCTTCAGTTGATGATGATGATAAATTTATGAGTGAGCTTTTGGATTCCAAAACTGAATCTGGTGAGATGCTTCAGGGCAATGTAGATTTGAATTGTCTGTTGATTTACAATGCTGATGAAATGAAATATTGAATTAAAGAAGCAGCAAAATGTGAAGATGAGGCACACAATAAATTTGAGAGCTAGCTGGTGAATTAGAAGTTGACTTCAGCAAAAAGAAAAATATAAAGTGGAATTATAAAATGGATTTGACACACGATGCAATTAAGGAATGGGCTAATTACTCTACGACCTCATATTAAAGACTTTGGGCCTCATTATGAGTTTGACAGTCCAACCACGGGACCGCCAAACTCATGGTAAGGACGCCACCGCCATAGCAGTGAAGTTTCTCCTGAGTGTATTACAATGTTCCCGCCAGGCTGATTTGCAGGAATATTGCAATACCGGTTCCTGCCTGGCTGACTGGCAGGAAAACTGTTAGGATATTTGCCTCTGAGGACAATATCTTAACACTCCAGGTTCCTCAGAATGTGCACTGTCTGCAAAGCAGACAGTGCACTTTCTGACAGTGCTGGGCAGAGGGGCCCCTGCACTGACCAAGCCATGGTTGTTGCCAGTGCAGGGGCCCCGCTGTGGCTGCCAGCACTTCCTTTCCACCAGCCTTTTCATGGAGGGCTCCCGCCATGAAAAGGCTGGCAGAAAGAGGAGTTGTAATCAGCTAGGCTGTGTTGAGTTCAACGACGCCATGGCTGATTGCAAGCCTGACTGCCGTCATGCAGTCGGGAAATATGTTCCCGGCTGGGATGGCGGTCCTACGGTGGTCCGACTGCCCAAGTCATAATTTGGTGGTTGGACTGCCAAAGCCGCGGTTGTCCGACCGCAACAATGAGTTTGGCAGACTCATGACCGCCAAACTCGTAATGAGGCCATTAATTGGAAAAACCTGACATTGGAGTGACTTGGAAAAATATGGAGAAAAAGGTACAAGAGGACAGCAACAATGAATCTGGCCAAAGGCAGGGTGGGAGTCTTACAAGTGATTTAGAGGTTGAAGCCGGAGCAGTTTTTAAATTTTGTTTTAGAGAAGTTCAGATAAGGAATCTCGTACATGTACCATGGACTAAAGCTGATTTCATTCAAGCATAATTTTCCAAGTTGCAAGAAAATCCAGCAAGGTACTACAATGAAGTATGTAAGCTGACACATTTCTCAGATGTTGTGAAAGGATTTGAACTCATTATTTGAGATTGTGATTCCTGGAGATTTATGGTTAGAATGCAAGGTTGTGGTTGGGAGGCCAGCACAAAAATCAGCTCAAATTGGTACTAATAATGCAGCGCCTGCTGAAACAGCAGCCAAATACAGCATGTGATTGAGTATTTAAAAAAAAAGATTTGTGAGAAGGATATACATTGGCATACAATTTTGAGAACTTCACAAGAGCCAAAAGTCAGTGCATTCTTTTTATGAGAGGCTATTGCAAATTATAGGATGCATAGCAGAGCTGAAAATCCTGAACAAGCTGGGGTTAGTGGTTTTGTATCTGCTTTGGTGATGGACTAAGACTATAAATTAGTAATCACATTTAACAGAGTGAACTGTGTTGACAAAGGGTGTAGATGACATCATGATGCTGGCTAAGAATAGTAGTGATTTCTTTGAAACAAAGCAAAAGAAGCGCAAGGTGAAGCAGATGATTCCTCAGACAAAAAAGCAATTTGGGAAAGCAACCAAAACAATGCATTTATTCCAAACTGTAATGAATTGAATGAATCAGGTGCAGAAGCAAAATTATAGTAGAGGTGAAGGAGTGAATGTGAGTGTTAAATTGATGAGAAAGAATACAGCTTTCACTTGTATGGGAAGATTAGGCACTGGAAGAGGGAATGTCATCAGAATCCTAACAGGATTCAGGGAAATGTGGAACACGTTTCAAAAATGGAGAAAAAATAATACAATGGTCCTAAACATGCAGAGTACAGAATGTACAGAACCAGAAATCATTTTTTATGTAAATGCCACCTGCTCCTGTGGTGCAGCAAAATATGAGAAACAGTATGTCCCAAAGTGCAGGGTATCAGCAGAATCCATTGATTCTGAATGATGGATTTGCAGGAAGCAGTTCACAGTGATGGTGCCCGAGGGAAGAGGAGGATTGCATGCTTGGAACAGTCCTTGAGGTAGACCAAAATGGCCCATATGTTGATAGAGAAGTAAATGGCCATCCAATTTCATTTTTAATGGATAAGGGGCCTACCTGTTCTACAGTTTATTCTGTGAAAGCTGTATCCCTCTTGTGAAAAGAAGTCTAAGTTGTAGGAATTAGTAATACATTGTTAATCAGGTTACAGCAGATGGCCTGGTTAAAACTGATCAGATGGAGACTTAATACCAGTTTATTTTGTGTGACTCAAGTCCTGTGAACCTACTAGGAAGGGATTTACTGTGTAAAATGGTGTAATATATTCTACACTGGATGGTGTTACAATAAAAATTCAAGATGAGGATTCCGTGTTTAAAATGAGTTCCTCAGAATCAATAGTTGAATGACCTCCAGTTCTAACAAAGGAAGCTCTGCCTCTGCATTTAAGACACACTGTCAAAGATGGGGTAGGACATTTTCTGCTAAGGAGATTGGATAGTTTAAAATAGCAAACCTGATGTGATATTCCCTAGAACTAAACAATTCAGATTGACAAAAGAAGGGGAAGAGGAAATGAAACAAGTGGTTAAAAAGACGATTGAGCTGAGATTCCTCCAGGAGTTTCTTGGTAGCCCTTGGAATTATAGAGCTGAATCGCAAATGGAAAATCATGCAGGATACTCGCAAGATTAACAGAACTATTATCCCATGTTGTCCAGTGGGACAGAATCCAGCAGTAATATTGTTTCCATTTCCATTAGAAGCAGAAATGTATACAGCCATTGACTTATGCCATGCATTCTTCTCAATTCCTCTTAATAAGAGTTCAAGTTCTTTTTTGTGCTCTACTTTTTGAATAATGATCTTCTGTGGTATAGAATCACATAATGGTATACTGAAAGCCATTCGATTTTCTCAAAAATCTTGAAGAAAGATCTAGAAAGTTGTAATTGCCATACCATTCAGGTTTGGTGCAGTATATTGATGACCTACTGGTCCCATCAAAGACAAAAGAAGACAGTAAACTTGATTCAATTGCCTTATTAAATCATCTAGCTGAAATGGACATAAAGTTTCCCGAACTAAAATGCAGTATTATAAAAAGGACGCCAAATATATTGGACACCGTATTGAAAAGGGTGTGAGGAAAGTATCAGAAGAACACATTTCTGTTATTCTGAAATTGAGCTAACCAACTGCCCAGAGGACAGTTCAGATGTTTCTTGGAATTGTTGGAAACGATTAATGAGTAAATTTTCCAACGAGTTTGAAACCTGTCTTTCAGACAATATCAGTCCGCAGGATTGTATTAAAGCTTTCATCGCAATCACCACCGGAATAAAACAGTCCCTTACAGTTAGTTTTGGCAAACCTAGGCCTCATGTAGACAAAGGATGGTTTTTTAGCGAATGTACACAAGCCCATAAGAACTTAAAACAGTATTTACAAAGACAAAATCCTGACAAACATGGTATAAGTCTTCAGAGGAAGGAGTATAAAAAGGCTATAAAAATAAGGAAACAGAACTTAAAAAATGAGGCATGGCATTCTCTTTATGACGCAAGTCTTCAGAATGACAATGTCAAATTCTGGAAAATTGTGAACTCTCCTCTCCTATGTGATGGAACGTCACCAACAATTGAAATAGCCATCATGGAAGAGGATTGGGTCACTTTTTTTCCCAGTGTATACTCCGTAAAAAACTTGGCCCTCGAACCAAATCCCCCGAAACCAGATTCCTACCCCATCGCTCCACCATTTAGTTTAAATTAGGTCACTGACGCTATTAACGCTAGTAAAAGCGGGAAAGCACCAGGCCCAGAGGGAGTCCCAATTGATATTTACAAGTCTAATGTTTCACTATGGGCCCATTACTGACACAGGTTTTACGTGCCTGCTGTGCCACAGCCTTTATCCCGACCTGGGCGGAGTCCATTATTGTTCCAATCTTTAAAAAGGGAGATAATCAAAACCCTGCACTTTACCGCCCAATTTCCCTGCTTGATACTCTTGCAAAGATTGCTGGATGAATTGTTTTAAATAGGTTACGAGATTGGACGGAAGAAAATTACATTCTTTCGGACTGCAATATGGCTTTAGAGCTGGGATAGGGACCATGGAGCAGGCTCTGAACTTAGACATCATACTTGGCAAATATACGAGGGCCAAGGCAGGAGCCTTATACCTAGTGTTTGTCGACCTGACTTCAGCATTTGACTGCTTGGTTCACAGCAAATTGTGGCCCATTTTATTGGACATGGGGGTAGATAGATCTATAGTTCATTTCATTAGGGAACTATATGCCGGAGCTAATGCCAGGGTGCGTTATGGGCCTCAGGGGGAATGTACCTCAGCTTTTCCCATTGAGTGTGGGGTACGTCAAGGCTGTGTTTTAGCTCCCTTACTGTTTGCTTTATACATTAACAAACTAGAGGGGGTGTTATCTGACGTTTGCTGTGATCTCCCACAAGTTGGTTCTTGAAAAATCCCGGCACTCCTGTATGCGGATGTCGCCGTTCTGATGGCCCGTACACCAGTAGCTTTGCAGCGGTTACCAACAACTTTATGGAAGCCTTAGGTCTTAGAATCAACCATTCTAAAACCTTCTCAATGACATGTGGTAGAAATTCCACAAAGAAACCCCAGATCATGCTAAAAGGCACGAAATTAGATGACACAGGAACCTTTTCATACTTAGGCATCATGTTTGATAATAAAGGCATATGGTCACAAGCCATAAAATCGTGGAAATTGTTATTTACAAAAACTATTATGGCTATAAAAAACTTTTCTAAAATGGTTGGTAGAGCGACCCCTAAGGACATGATGACATTGTGTAATGTAAAATGTGTTTCTGTTGCATTGTATGGGGCAGGACTCTGGGGATATAGGAGCTGTAATATCTTACAGCTAGCTGAAAATAATCTTCTAAAGTCTATTTTAAGTGTTCCTAAATCTACCTCAGCATTGGTATGCCATATAGAAATAGGGGCAACATACCTCATAGACTTAATTCGCATTCAACCAATCTTACTATGGCATAAACTATGGACTTCTGACTCTGCTAGGCTGAACATGGCCATTAAAGAAGACTCACTAGCATTAACTCACTTGTTGAAAATTCCATGGCTGAATTACATAAAGAATTTTCTCACAGAGTTGGGCTATTCTGAGCTATATTTCCCTCCGGTCAAAATGGAAACAATCTCCAGGAAAGAAATGAAAAACATTTTTCTGATGGATACACCTACCTGTGGATTCCTCACCTAAAGAATTCTCCCCTCGCGCCAGCTTCAACGGAAATGTCTTCTAGCTCTGCACGTCGACGATGACGTCACAATAGCCCGACTCCACACAATGCCGTATGATGTCATCTAGGCAATGAGAATCCCTCCTCAACGTGCAGACGTCCGTTCCCTTTTTTCCGTGCCTTTGAATAACGTTTTTTCTTTGAGGCTAACAGGGAGCTACAGTTGCGCATCTGTAGTTACTATGCCGCAGCCAAGAAAATCTGGCTTTAAGCCTTGTAACCAGTGTGGGGGTCGGATGTCGGTCACTGACCCCCATGAAAATTGTTTATGGTGCCTTAGTTCCGACCATGAGGTCGAATCATGCGGTTCTTGACAGCGCATGAACCCCAAGGCGCTTACGGAAAGAGAGGCTAAATTATTCCTAGCCCATTCCAAGAAGAGGAAGGAAAGGCAGCATCGTAGAGTCTTCTTCGAAATCTTCGAGGACTCATCGTCGCCATGGAGACTCTCGGCGCCGATCGAGTAGAGGTCGGTCCAGGTCCAGATCCACATCTCCATTAGCTCGGCGCCGTCCGACATGGGAGATTAGCCCGACCATCACTCCTCCGCCTCCTACGACTCTGGCTTCACCTTTGTCGGCGTTTGAAGTCGAGCCCCTTCAAGAGCCGGCGGCTTCTCCAGAGCAGGAGATACCTGGTCCATTATCGGCTTCTATGCCGGCGCCGACACCGCAAGCATATCCAGCTTTCACAGCGCCTGGTACGGATCCTGCAGCATTTTTAAATGCCATGTTCCATATCTTTTCCACCATGGCGCCTGGTGGAGGGCATGTGGGTCCGTCAGGTCCTTTGGCTTTTAATTTGGGTGCTCTGGCTCCTTACAAGCCGACGCCCTTCATGCCATTTTTGCCTTCTGGAGCCGCTGCGGCACCGATGCCCTTGTCGTCGCCCAGGAGACCTGTGACGCCTACAACGTATGCTATTCTGGCGCCAGTTGATTCTCCACGGATCCAGTCCACAGTCAAGGTGCCTGTGGCGCCGGAGGGTCCGGCGTCGGATGGATCCGAAGAGCGGCGTCGGCCGACGCCTTATCGACGCCGGGACTCAAATCCAGGCTCTGGTCCAGAAGACTAGCTTTGCGCCTCCTGGAGGAGGAAGAATATAGCAGACAACATCTGGAGGAAGGCGAAATCTTGGAGCCTTCAGGTGATTTTCAGGGCCTGGACACTGCAAGTGGTATTGACACTTCCCCTGAATGGGATTTGGCTTCCCCTGGAGAGTATACCGAAGAAGTGTGGCACAATGGTTAGAGCGGCAGACCCTGAAGCAGAGATCTGGCTCAAGACCAGGGTTCAAGTCCCGCTTCGGCAGGTCTTGGGCTCAATTCCCTTGGACCAGATCATTCTCGCCTCGGTGCCTAATCTAATTAATGAGTCCCAATTTGGGCAATAGCTTGCTTAATCTCCACAACGGCCCCAACAGAGCTTGGATGCCTGGCTTCACCCTGGGGGTGCCCAGGAGTGGGCACCTCACAGGGAAAAGCCAGGAGGGGTTCCATAGCGGTATGAGTACAGCGCCTTGAGACCCTAACGGGTGAGTAGTTTACAAGTGCGAAGTTTACAGTTTTACAGTTTTTTATCTTTACATGCAGTAATAAGTCGACCAATGCAACCTGCATTTTGGGACGTTATATTCATGCCCTTATGGAGTAAGCAAAAGGTCATCCAAACTTGCCACAAGAGGTGTTGCATTTGCTAACGGACGCTCAGGCGGCGGTGACCCAAGTGATCCAGTCTGGGTTGGACACCTCAGACTCTGTGGCAAGGGCTATGGGTACATCCATAGTGTTGAGGCGTCAGGCTTGGCTGCGCTCATCAGGCTTCTTTTCGGATGTACAGGCAACTCTTCTGGATCTGCCTTTTGACTGGGAAAAACTCTTTGGGACAAAAGCAGATTCTGCTCTTGAACGTTTCAAAGGGAGCAGAGCCACAGCAAGGTCATTAGGACTTCAGGCAGCCACTTCCTCTACCTTTAGGTCATATAGGAAGTTTAGGGGTTTTGGACGTGGCTCCTCCTTTCGTGGCAGGTTCCAGGCACCACAACAATCTGCAAGCTCCCTGCCTTACAGATCCTTCAGGGGCAGAGTATGTACAAGAGGAGCCACCCAGCAGCACTCTGCCTCTTTCTCTTCAGGGGTGCAGCAGGGAAAGCAGCCTTAGTCCTCCACCACTCCCTGTTCACTTGTCTCCGGTAGGGGGGAGACTTGCCCAGTTTCTTCCAATGTGGGAGTTTATAACATCAGACTCTTGGGTCAATCGACATTGTGCAGAGGGGGTACGCTCTTCCCTTTCGGGAGTTCCCTCCTCCCTTCCCTCCCCGCCCATCCTTCTGTTCGGAAGACCATCTTCTGTTACTGCAACAGGAGGTGTTATCTCTATTGTCAAAAGGTGCAGTAGAGTTGGTTCCCGAGCAGGAGAGGGGTCACGGCTGTTATTCAAGATACTTCCTGATCCCCAAAAAGGATGGTCGGTGAGACCAATTCTGGACTTGAGGATTTTGAATTGGTTCCTCAGGCAGGAAAAGTTCAAAATGCTGACTCTTTCACAGGTTCTTTTGGCGTTGAACAAAGGAGATTGGATGGTGTCTGTTGATTTGCTGGATGCGTACTTCCATATTCCGATCCTCAAATCGCACAGGAAGTATCTCCGGTTTGTGGTGGGATCGCAGCATTATCAGTTTGCGGTCCTCCCGTTTGGTCTTACTTAAGCACCTCGAGTCTTCTCAAAGGTGATGACGGTGGTAGCGGCAGAGCTCAGAAGAAGAGGGATAGCGGTGTTTCCCTATCTGGACGATTGGTTGATCAAAGCCAAGACTCCGGAGCTCGTGCGGCGTCACCTGCAGTCGACAACTCAGTTGTTGTTCGACCTGGGTTTTTCAGTCAATGTGCCCAAATCTCACCTGGAGCCCCCTCAACGTCTCCTGCTCATAGGGGCAGTACTGGACACGACATTGAATCGGGCCTTTCCTCCGCCCCAGCGGGTTCAGGACATTCAGGCGTTGATTCCGATGTTTCGAAATGGAGCGGTAGTTCCAGTCCTCAAGGAACTTCGTCTGCTCGGTCTGTTTGCTTCTTGCATACTGCTGGCCACTCATGCACGCTGGCACATGAGGGCTCTTCAGTGGTGCGTTCGCAGGCAGTGGTTTCAGCACAAAGGGGATCTCGGAGATTCGATCACGATCACCAGAGACACTGCGGTGGATCTTCAGTGGTGGGCTGCGATCGGCAACCCGTCGCAAGGAAGGCCGTTCTCGCTGACTCCGCCAGTGGCCACAGTTGTAACAGATGCTTCCACTCTAGGGTGGGGAGCTCATCTGGGGGACCTGGAGGTCAAAGGCCTTTGGTCTCCAGTGGGACATCAATCTGTTGGAATTGCGGACAATACATCTGGCTCTCAAGGCCTTTCTCCCTTCCACTCGCGGTCAGTCGGTTCAGGTTCTGACGGACAACACTACCGCGATGTGGTATATAAACAAGCAGGGAGGAGTGGGGTCGTATCTTCTTTGCAGAGAAGCTCTTCGACTCTGGTCCTGGCTTCAGGACCACAAGATTTGCATGGTAGCAAATCATTTGGCCTGAGTTCTGAATGTACGTGCGGATGTTCGCAGTCGACGCTGCTCGGTCGATCACGAGTGGCGTCTTCATCCGGATCTGGTTCTTTACATCTTCTAGATGTGGGGGTGTCCGCAGATAGATCTGTTTGCTACTCAGGAGAACGCGCAGTGCCCGTTATTGTGCAGCCTCCAGTATCCGATGCAAGGAGCTTTGGGGGACGCGTTTCAGATGTCCTGGAAGGGTCAGTTGCTTTACGCGTTTCCTCCCATACCCCTGATTCCTCGAGTTCTGAGGAAGATCAGCCAAGACCTGGCCGTGGTCATCTTGATAGCCCCAGATTGGCCAAAAAGGGTGTGGTACACAGACCTCCTCCAACTCTCTATGTGCCCTCCGCTCCATCTCCCTTACAGGGTGGACCTCCTCTCCCAGTCGCAGGGTCAGATTCTACACCCCCACCTCCAGAGTCTGCACCTTCATGCCTGGAGATTGAACAGGGCAATCTGAGTGCTTTTTCTCTCCCACCGGAAGTGGTGGATGTTATTTTATCGGCCAGGCGACACTCCACCAAATCGATATATGCAAGTCGATGGGCAAATTTGTACGTTGGTGTGGAGAGAACCGAGTTGATCCCTTAAAGGCTCACTTGTCTGATATATTATTATTTGCTCTTTCCTTGGTACAGAAAGGTTGTGCAGTTGCCACAGTTAAGGGCTATTTATCAGCACTGTCGGCTTTTCTGTGCCTCCCAGATCAACCTTCCTTGTTTAAATCTCCGCTTGATTTGAGGTTCGTTAAGGGGCTCACTAATAAGTTTCCGCCCACACCATTTGTTATGCCTCAGTGGGACCTTAACTTGGTATTAGCATTTCTAATGGGATCGCCATTTGAACCAATGCATTCTTGTGCTTTGCGTGTTCTGGTTCTTAAGACTGTATTTCTGGTAGCCATTACATCGGCCAGAAAAGTCAGTGAGCTTCAGGCTCTTAGTGTAGAGCCTCCATATCTTTCCTTCTTTAGAGACAAAGTGGTGTTAAGGACCAAGGCGGCTTTCCTCCCGAAGGTTGTCACACCCTTTCACTTGGGGCAGTCTATTACTCTCTCTTCCTTTTATCCTCCGCCTCATCCATCCAAGGAGGAAGAGAGGCTCCACCGACTGGATCCACGAAGAGCATTGAGCTTCTTTGTCGACAGGACGAGGGAGTTCAGGTAAGATGATCAGCTCTTCGTTGGATACGTGGGGAAGAGGAAAGGCAGAGCAGTCCACAAGAGAACGCTATCCAGGTGGGTCATTCTCTGTATTAAGGTTTGTTATTCATTAGCTAAGAAAGAACCACCTGTGGGACTTCGTGCTCATTCCACCAGAGCTAAAGCTGCTTCTTCGGCTTTAGCTAGGGGTGTTCCTGTGGTTGACATCTGCAAGGCGGCAACTTGGGCATCCCTCCATACTTTTGTCAAACATTATTGTTTGGATTCTGAGGTTAGGAGGGATGGCTATTTTGCTCACTCAGTGCTGCAGGATTTTTTGGTTTGACCATTCGGGCACCCACAACCAGAGGTAGTACTGCTTTGGGACTCTATTCTTTAGGTGAGGAATCCACAGATAGGTGTATCCATCAGAAGAATAAGTTACTTACCTTCGGTAACGCTTTTTCTGGTGGATACATTAACTACCTGTGGATTCCTCACGGTCCCACCTGCCTCCCTGTTGCCTGAGTGGTCGTTCCACGAAATCCGTGGGTGAGCGCCAATTGTCTTATATATTTATTTATATATATATATGCCTGCTTTATGTATATAGTTATAGCATGTATATATGTATTTCTTTCTCTGGTTTTGATATTTCAAGTACACATGATTGAATTTGACTAGCATATTTACTTTCTTATTATTTTTGGTGTAATAAATGTTGCGTTTTCACTTCTTTTAATGTGATTATGTTCTCTTCAAGGTCAATTTTCACCTGTTTGCCTCTAAGGCACGTAAAAAATGGTGATAACTGACGTCTGCACGTTGACGAGGGCTTCTTGTTGCCTAGATGACGTCATACAGCGTCGCGTGGAGTCTGGCTATTGTGACATCATCGTCGACGTGCAGAGCTAGAAGAAATTTCCATCGAAGCTGGCGCGAGGGGAGAATTCTCTAGGTGAGGAATCCACAGGTAGTTAATGTATCCACCAGAAAAAGCATTACAGAAGATAAGTAAGTTATTCGTCTTACTCCTCTGGCTGATTTGAGATGGGCCACAGAGGTAAAGAAATCTAGCGTAAGGAGGAACCTTATGTTGCAGCAAACAAAATGCATGGAACCATATTTAAGAAATGTATTGAACCCAAGGCATCGGTTTGCCCTTACGCGCCTAAGACTAGAGATTTTTAATTGTCTCATTAGCTTTCCGCTTAATAATGACTGGACTTTAGCTTTGGAAAAATGTCCTTGTGATTCAGTGTCTGACCAAAGCACAATGCACATACTTTTTTTCTGTAAATTTTATTCAGATCTGAGGAAAGTGTTTATAATCCCACTTTTAAAATCAATGCATTTTAAACCGTGTCGCCCAGCCTTTATTTATCTCTTGTCCCTCCCATCAATTATGATCTGTAATGGATTAGCTTTATTTTTATGTGCAGTGATCAAGGCCAGATCACATTATTAGGTAATCCAGTGAGGTCTTTTAATTTTTATACGTATTTTACTAAAGATAATAGCTTCTGTTTTAAAACACACTATTCTATTGATTTTATATTGTTCCCCATGAGAATTCATTTAACCTCTTGTAATGTAACCTGTTATATGGCCCTTATTTTTAGGTACGGCTCGATTTATTCTGTGTTTCTTTTATCTTTTTCTATTACTGATCGATGTTATCAGTATTTATTATTTGCTTTTATGATTGTTGAATTCAATCAAATAAAGTATTTTGATGATGATGTTGGATAATGTTGTCAGTGGATTCCATACTTTTCCTTGATTGCAAACATTAGAAGCATCCCCTGTGCCAAATGTAACTACTGCACAAGTGGTAGAACTGTTTGCTTTAGCTAGAGCTTGCTGTTTATCAGTTTTATTACAAAAGCATCCAGTATGATTTTGATGTTGGTCATGATTATTGGAAGCAATAGTCAAAAAGGGAATTTGTGACATAATCAGGAGCTCCCATAAAGAATAATGTGTATGTATTGGATTTACTAAATGCTATTCAGAAGCCAAAGTAAGTAGCTGTTGTGAAATACAAGACTCATAAATCTAGCAAAAATATGATTACTTCTGCAAGCAAATATGCAGATCAGATGGCAAAATATTGTGCATTACAAGAGGATTAAATACAACGTATAAACAATGTGAATTGTTGCTTTCTGGATCCAATGCAAAAGTCTCAGAATGAGTTGAGGGATTTGCAGGAAAATGTTCAAAAAGATGGGGAAAGAGAATGGGAGAATCTAGGCTGCAAAAAGAACCATCAGGATTTGCATGTCAATGCAGAGCAGAGGTATGCGTCCCCTCATTCAATGCTAAATCCATTGTGTAAATATTTGCACAATCAAACTCTCATATGATTCCCATTGTTAGAACAAGACTGCTGGCTTAGGGATGGCAGCACCACAGTTTGTGGGTGACTGAGTCAATCTCACACCGTCTTGGCAGCTGTCGGCCCAAACTTTTTGGCTAGCTAGCACCACCTCCCCGAAACCTGAAAGAAAAGGTGATCTGTGGCAGCCTGAAACATGACACCTAATGACTTCTCAGGGGAAATTGTGGTTGACAAGTCTTACCCCTTTCTCTAGCAAAAGGTCTGACGCACACACATAGGCTGAAGAAAGAGATGCAGGATGAGTTTCACTGTATTCATTGAAAAGACTGCATGATAAAATATATGAGCTGCAATTATTATGGCAGTGGGACAAAACAGAATTAGAATGGTGGTGACCAGTGAGAAAAAATAAACTGTTCCAACATGTTAGAAGAACATACATAGATGAATTCTACCTAAATCTTACCTTTTAAGTGAGAGCATAGCAGTGATAACCCAATCTGTCCGTACTTAGACCATAGGAGGAGCACCTACTCCCATTACCTGAAAGATAGGGGTCTGCTTGCCATCTCCGAGGTTGACTGTAGAGACAGGGCCAAGGTCAGCAATGAAATGGCATGCAGGATGGACGGAATCCTGGCTGGAATTACCTCCCTGCTGTCCCTTGGCCTGTACAGTGTTTTTATAAGAAACAATGTTTTCGTTCAGTAAAAAGACCTGACGTGGGCATGTGTCTTAAGTGCCGGACTGCTTACATACTCTTGTGGCGACAAATGCTTGCTAGACTATCATGTACTTGTTCTTGCCAACTTTAAACGGGGTACATGGTGAAATGTTGTGCACACAATTATAATTTGCCAATTAGTTGTTGAGGGAGTTGATACCAAGATTCCACCTTCTGACTTCTTTTGAGACTGAACATGGTGATCATGTTGTAAATAAGATTTTGAGATATTTTGTACAGCATTCAATGTCAATCAGATGTTCCATTGTAGTTACAGGCCGTAGTCTTCTGCTTTTGAGGAACAAGCAAAGGACACTCTTAAGAATAAACTGGCAAAGTTATGTGCTTCGATTGATTGATATGCCTAATGCTCTTGAACAAAAGGAATACTCTTGACAAAAAAGGTTAGTTTTGTGCCCCATGAAGTCATCATGGGTAGAGCGATGATGCCATAGTTTCAATAACTGATGACATTATGCAACATTACTGCAAGGGTCTGGTGTCTACGGTGAAATCTTCCTCATCAGGTGAATGTATCTATGGTAGAATACAAAGATACTCAATGTCATGGATTAAGTCATGGGACTGGATGGACAGAAAATACTGCAGTGAAGTGTGTAGATGTGCCACAGTAGATCCATGCTGCTCACATAAAGACAGTGAAAGTAGCCGAAGAAGTGGATGAGTTGAGTGATCTGACAGAGAGCACATGAACTGTTTAAAGAAGGTTCCAAGTCAAGCCTAAGTTCACACCTTGAATCCATAGGGGTGGTATTCAGGCAAACGCCAATCGGCCTTCAGAGATCCATCAATGTGTTAGTACCTAGGCATTCACATTGGGCATCTGCTATCCTTAAGAAACATCTAGCTACATTTCAAGCAAAAGCCAATTCATTAACCTTTGTGTTTAAACTCGTGAAAAAGATATAGAATTGTCCTTCGTACAGTCACCTACTGAAGTTAATGGAAGGTCATCTAATTCCAACAGTGGCATATGGTCTGGAAATCGTGCACAGTAAGGAAGCAAACTTCCTAAATCAGCTAAAATCAAACGTTTATAAAGTAGTCTTCACCTTGCCAAAATCAAGTATGACTTGAACTTGGGCTTAAAAATTAAAAGCTTCTAAGGATGGACACTTTTATCAAATTGTGCCACAAATTTTGTCAGCCAAGAATGGGTCCCTGAACAATTTATGTTGGTGAGAGATAATGGCGCTAACAAGGGATAACAAATCAAATTCATGGGGTAAATATTTAGATAAGGCCCTAGAAGAATTAGGTGATCAGGAAACATAGAACAGCAATGTAGAAAAAGCTGCTTTTGGTTGAATAACAAATTCTAGAGTTAAACATTTGACATCTTCCCGAGACTGGAATCTCCTTGCAAAGAGGCGTCGCGCCTTGACAATGATCAATTCATATAGCAGGCTGAAACCACAGGAGGACATGTCCGCCCACCTTTCCGCTGTACTAACAAATCCTTCATGTTGTACTGATTCTGGCATTGGGAGAATAAAGAACTCACCCCAACATGGAAGGCTAATCCGACAGATTCAAGCTGCCAGATAGGCGGATATGAAACAGAATTGATTTAGCATATTCTTTGTATATGCCGACATTTTTGAAAGGCAGGAAGAATTTACCCAAAACATCCTATTGCAAACTCAACATATGCTCTTGTAGGCAAGCAGTCAACACAAAGCTGATTGGAGACTTGATCACCCTGGCTTGCCTAGGCACAAAGTTTCAGATTTACAAAAACGTGGCACATTGGTTCTAATGCACCACTTTTCTTGCGTCCCCCTACCAACATCTAACAACACCATGGTTGCGCCATATTTATAATACTGCAGACCATGGCGGTTGTTAGCACAATAGCATCATAATTTTTTACACTATTGTGGCGCTTTGCTGTTCTAGCATCAAACAAATTGACACTAGTGCAGCAGAGCACAGGGAGGCCCATAGGTTACTATGGGTACTTCATTTTAACGCCTGCTTTGAGCAAATGTTAAAAATGACTGGAAAAATAGTGCAGTGAAATTTTGTAAATTTCACTGCACCATTAATTTGGGCCTCCCTGTATCAGAACGCCCCCTTTGCATACATTAAGCCTTATGCAGGCATAATGTGGCGCAAGAGTTTACAAAGTGGCATGGGAAAAAGGGCACCTTCGCACCACCTTAGCATAAGAAAAATTATGGTAGGGCAACGAAAGGTGGTGCAAGGGGCTGGTAAATATGCCCCTGAATTTTTAGACCTGGTGATGAAACACCGAGATCACAGCCGGATAGGACCCATAAAAAACGCTCTCACATTCCCGGTATAAAACCTTGGCACGCCAGAGGCCAACCTGAAGGTGTAAAACTGTGAATCATTGTTCTGCAGCACCTTCTGTGTTCATAGCAGATGGCCCTGCAGCTAAATGACTTATTCCATCCCCACGCAATGTTAGAGTTGCTCGCTACGGGAAACATCCGGGACTGGAGATTATCACACTGTTGCGTACCATTCAGCAGGGCCAATGTCATACAGAGATCAACTAGGAAGTATAACAATTTTTATACATGCTCGTACGGCACATTTTGCACAAAGCAAAGTTCTCAAGAGATCAGACTATTCAGAAAATGTTTGCATACGGATAGATAGTCCTTCAGGCACTGGTAGCTGAGGGGGTACATTGTGATTTTATTTCACATGTCGTCACTCTGATCACTGTTTTGGAACTGGACTTTAGGAGTTTTAGGTTCCCCATCAGAGCTTCACTAACCTAAATTTTCACTCCTTAAGATATCTTTTGTTCAATATCTTCACCAGTTTCAATAACATTTCTTCACCCTGCTGGATTCAAATTCAAATGTTATTGTGTTAGTGAATTAAAGCCATTGCATTAAAATAAAATAACAGTGGACCTGCAGAACTCATTGTGCCACTCCCTTAAGTAACCCTTTAAACATGTCTTACACCTGCCATTGTACCCAGTGTATCCAGTGTTAAGCTGCAATTTTGACCTGGTGAAATAAATCATTGCCAGGGCTAAACTTTCCTTTTTAATATATGTCACCCATAGGGTAGGCCCTAAAGAGCCCCTAGGCCAGAATGCAGAGTATTTAAAAAGTTGGACATGTACTTTTATGTTTTACATATCCTGGTAGGGACATGCTCTTAAGTTTGTTTTTTTACTACTGCAAGGACTACCTCTCCCATACGATAACTTTGGGTTACCGTATTATATTTAATAAGTGACAACATTTGATTGGGAGTAAGTGGGAATGTCGAGTTTAGTTTCTAAAGAATTGTAATGTGAAACCTCTTTAATAGTAAAGTTGGATTTTAGGTCACAGTTCTGAAAATGCCACCTTTTGAAAGTTGGCATTTTCTTGTTCTAACCGTTTGTTGCCTTCAGCCTGCTTGCTTGGTCACATGACTAGGGGTAGTTAACAGTTGGCCTTTGGGTATTTCTCCAAGACAGTGGCACAAAAAAAGGAAAGTAAGTGTGGTCAGTTTGGGCCATCTTGGGAAGATGGAAGGGGCAGAGCTGTCACCTACCACACTTCAAAAGGGCTGCATCAGCAGACACACAAGGAACTTCACCCTAGACAGACTAGGACCAAGGCAGGGAGGCAGGAAATTCCAGGCACTTTTGTGGAGGGAAGCTCCAGAAGTTTCTTCCGCTTCAAAGGAGACTCTAAGACCCACTTTTCACTTCATTGCTGGACCTGTGGAATGACTCTCAGAGTACTGCACTGCTGTCTGTGACCTGCCTTGTGCTCTCAGAAGGATGCCCTGCTGCTTGAGACTTACTTTTTTCCTTGCACCCAGGACTAACAGACCGATTCCAAGAGCTAGATGGCTGGCCTCTTGATCAGAGTCTCAGGGACAAAAAAGGCTACAACTATTCTCAAACTGCACCTGAACCCATCCTGAGTTAGTCAGGAGCCTCCAAGTGGTGCCCCATACTTCTAGACAATTTTGTAAATAAACAGTGAGGTACCATCCTAACTCAATGTTCCACCATATCTGGCATGAAGTGACAAGAAGCCCTTCAGAGCAACATTGAATACACTATGCACAAAGGACATAAGGTACAATCCTCGGCAGGTCAGATTTGGTACTTTGCCCGGCCTGTGCTACATGGCAGTCAGCCTAAACTTGTGACTTTGTTACAGCCTATCTCGACCAGATATACTTACTTTGAGCTTTGTGCTTTTAGGTGTTACACTTACCTTAAATCTTTGAAATTGTGTATCTCCAGTTTTACTGATTGGATTTTTTTCGTTTTGGTGTCACTTAATTTATTAAATTTGTACTCCATTTTTCTAAATTGGTGTGGGATTTGTTTGCGCTGTGTTTCCACTTTATTGCTGTTTGTGCGCTGCATAAATACTTTACACATTGTTGCTAAGTTAAGGCTGACTGTTTTTGTACCAAGCTACCAGGGGGTTAATCACAGGTCAATTTAGTGGCTTTCATGGTTCTCCATGACAGGTGCTGTGGCTGTTGCTTGAGAAGGGCTCACATCCTCCTCAACCAACAACTCAATTTCTAACAATGTGTTATGGTGCAAAAGTCAAAAGCATGTGTGGTGCAAGAAGAAGTACTCTCTGATCCAGGCAGTGAAAAATTGCATTTGAAACTCAAAGTTCCATAAACCCCCAAAGAAAAGAGGACATTCATTGTGAACAGAGCTGATATGCGGAAACATTGAGAGAGCTGGTCAAAGTTCAAGTTTTGAGTTTGTGAACAAGAAAATGTATTGCTGAGAATAAAGACAAAAAGACTTTTGCTAAGAAGGGATCTTCTGAGGAAAAGAACTTGCTAAAGAAAGCATTGCAAACCATAAAGAAAACCGGAGAGGCAATTAGATTCTGAAACCAGTGTTAACGAGTCAGCAGTTGCTAAAAGGTCTGTGAGAAAGAAAGCTCCAAATTGAAAATACACATTGCCAAAATGGGTCTATTCAGCTACTGTTTCTGAGGAAGAATTTGAAAACACAGATGATTATTCGATGGTGAATCAATGCCAGTACAAGTTAGAAAGTGGATCAGGGACTGTTAGACACAGAGGAAGAACCAACTTGAATATTAAATAGACTGTTGAATGAAAGTAAAAAACAAAACTTATGATTAAGAAACTTTGATAAAAGATATTGAAGAATTTGAAGACACATTCTGAATAAAGACTTATGATTTTTTTTAAATGTTCTACTTTGAACAAGTTTGAAAAATGATTGCTGCCCTTGTTTGATGACTTTTGAAAGTAACCTTTGAGAAACAAACTAAGGGCCAGATGTATGAATCTGGCCCATTGCGATTCGGTAATTGCGATTTTTAAGAAATCGCAATTACCGACTCGCAAAGGGCCATGTATCACATTTGCGAGTCAGTAATGGCGATTTCTTAAAAATCGCAAATGCAATTACCGAATCGCAAATTGCGATACTGGCCCAATTCGCAGCTATGGGCCTGTTGGCCCATAGCTGTGAATTTTTTGTATTTCGCAAATTGCGATTTCTGAAACAGAAATCGCAATTTGGGAAAAGCAAAGTGCCAGAGTGCTGGGGGGCCTAAGGCCCCCTCTCCTGCACCCCAATTTTTTTTTTTCACATGTAAAGTACACACATGCCAAAAGGGCATGTGTGCTTTACATATCAAATTTAAAAATGCAGTTTTACTGCATTTTTAAATTTTGCACCAGGTTACCACCTGGTTGCAGGTCATGGTATTTTGCACTTGCAAAATACCATTCTGCGAAAAATCGCAATTTGCGTTTTTTTGCAGAATTGCTTTGCGACCTGGATTTTGCGAATCGCAAATTGCGATTCGCAAAATCCAGGTTGCAAAGCAGAAAATCGCAAAATTTGTGATTTTCGGTATTTGGTCTCCGAATGCATTTGATGCATTGCAGACCTCGATTTTGCACTCGCAAACGGCCGATTTCGCTGTTTGCGAGTGCAAAATCTGTTGATACATCTGGCCCTAAGACATGTATTTGTTCTTTTGATGATTGTTTGAAGTAAATTAGAAGACAATAAGAAAACATTATTGTTTTGAAGAAGATGTTGTGTTTGTTGTTTTTTGTCACAATAAGAGTTTTTCCCTCTGTAGATGAAACACAGCAATTGCTGTAAAATTATAGGGTTGATATTACTAATATTAGTATTGTTGGTTGTAGTTGACCTGTCATTGTATTTATTTACTCCTGTGGAATGTGCTTGGATCATCATAGTAAAGCGGATGTTGAAATGACTACTAAAAGAAATTAATTGACACATGATGTACTAGTAGAAAGAAATACATAGTTATTGGGTTTAAAGATAATGTTTAAACTAAAATGATTAGCAAGTATGTAGGTATAATGAAGATTAGTGGATGTTGTGTATATGTTTACCTTCCTATGTATTTTGGGGAAGGATCTATTTATGATCCACTGTTGATTTCATATTCATTGCTGTGTAGTGTTTATGTTGCACTTTTTATTAAAAATGATTTTTTTTTCATGCCTGAATGATTTTAATGTGCTTTTAGAAGTGTGCATATTAGGGGAGATAATAGAGTATCTAAACATGGTAAGTATTGAGAATGATTGCACAAAACAAATATGCTACTGACCCATTGAAATCCTGTGTCATTATTGATATATTCACATCAAACATTTTTTTGCATCCATGTGGCTTCAGTGAAGTCAAATACTAAGTATGAAATATTCAACACACTGCATTGTTTAATCTTTTGCAGTTAATCCAAATTGTAGCTACATAACTCACTTTCCTTTCCTCAATTGTAGTTGTTTCTCCTATTTGGGATGTTGTTCTAACCCAAAAGTAATCTCTGAAATGAAATGTACAGACCTCATTATTCCAGTGATAAAAGCAGTTTTGCAACTGATAACATAACATTGAAATGAGATATAAACATCACATCAACCGAGGAGGCATGATAATTAATAATGAAAGATCACAAAGTTCCATAAACATTATAAATAATGTCATAAACCATACATCCAAAATCTATAGAACCAAAATGCTTGTAATTCTTCTCTCAAATACGTGTAGAATATTAATCATCTCTCCATGATTTCATGGGTATATCCGAAATGTTGTGACCATTCCAATATAAATTAACTCAAGTTCATCTCCCAAGTTGTAAAGGAACAAAATTCCACTTTATCAGGTTAGAAAAACATGAACTCATTACACACCCATATAAATTAGGTGAAAGAAGTAAACCAAGCCTCAATTCAACTGCTTCTCTTAGATTTAAATGTATTGTACGTTACCCAATATACATGACCTTATATTTAAATGTCAGAACAAACATCCTCCTTTACTGATGTGAAGCAAAAGTCTCGCTAAACTCCCACAACAGATTCCCCACAAAAATGTAATTCTCATAGTGCAACAACCTGTGCTCACCTTAAACCTCTTTTCTGATTGTTTTTTAAGTTTAAAATCATATCTTCCTTTTTATTTCACATCCTTAGAGATAGTAACATAAAAAAAACGCCAAGGTTTTCATTTATGAGTGGCCTGCGCCACCAGTGCATCACTTTTTTTTATGTACCGGTGGCGCAGGATGCAGGGCCATATCTACAAGTTTGCATGGCATTACATGGCCTTGTAGATATGGCCCCCTTTCACACATTATTCTGATTGAAAGGGGTATTCCATGGGTGTTGCTGTGGGTGTTCCAACACAATACCCATGGATTTTGATGCATTCCCCCATTTACAACGTTTCATAAACCTGGGAATGCGTAAGTTTCCTACGACACACCAGGGGTGGTCCCAGGGTGACGCAACGGGGAGAAATAACATTATTTGTCCCCATTTTTACCTCTTTCTTTGTGTGCTGCATTTTTGTGATTATTTTATGCAGGAAGGTGTCCCTCCTGCACAAAAACAATCATCCCTACAATGCAGGCAATCTTGCACCATGGTACAAGGGTGCCTGTGTTGGTGCATGGCAGCAATTTGTGTGGCAGCACAGGGGACAAGGACAGTAATGTGCTGTATCTTGTAGATACAGAACAATCCTGCCTTTCTGTTTTGATGCAGGGCAGCATAGCGAAAAAGGCTTTGGATGCTGCCCTATGCCAAAACTTTGTAATGAGGCCCTCAGTTTCTCAATGAAAAAATGTCCCCTTCAAATATACATGAAAAAGTATTTACCACTTCCATAAATAACTCCCCTCAGTATCTTTAACTGTTTCAATTCCTCTTAGTACTGTGTATCCCAACATCAGCAATCTGAAAACAGTAATATGAATTGCTCTTAAAAAGATCCACATATTCTGCTATATAATGAACTCAACAGTTAGTCATATATCAACCCCTACTGTGTGGAGGACAGCTTGGAGCCGTCCTCCCCCACAGTGGGTATGTGCTGGTGATGTCTTAAAGCCATCCCAGCACCCACCCATGATGGGAGTTCTAGTGTTTCCCCCATAGCTCCTTGAAATATGCACCCACCAGAGGTGGCAGCAAAAGCACTTCTGCTGCCACCCATCCCATAGCAGTCTGATGACATCAGCATGGATGCAGCACACTAACGTTATCAAAAGCCACCAGGGACAGGCTGGAAGCCAACTGCTTCCAGCACGTCAAGGAAAGAGGGAGATTTTCTCGTTCCTGGGAGGGATATGGAAGGCAGAGAGGTACCATGGGAAAGGAAAGAATGGGGCCACGATTCCACAGCAGGTATGCACCCAGTAGCCACCAGGGATTTTGTTATCTTTTGGAAAGCTTCCCCGAGGGCACGGGTCACTCCCCTTTTATTGGCAGCATATATTTTGTCTGTTTCTGTCTCCCCCCCACCCGGGGCTGATTTCCCAAATTATTAGTGCGATATGGCCCCAAGCTAAAGCCCCTAGACACCAGCAATAGTAGTTTATTTGTTATTGCATGTCGGGGAGCAGCCACTTGGGGAAGGGTTGCTTCTCTTTTATTGGGGGATATATTTTGGCTGTTTATGCTCACCTGAGGGCAGATCCGCCATATGTTTAAGTTGATCTGCCCCCAAGGGGCACAGAAAGTCAGTAGATACCAGGGATATTTTCATTCCCATATCAGGTAGCTGCCCCATGGTCAAGGGTCGGTTGGTATTCAGACAAAATATTGAATTTAAAATATCGAAATACAGAAATATCGTGTTTTAAATATCATAACCCACGAATATCATGATGTAGTAATATCATTGACAGGAATATCAGTTTTAGAAGTATGTAATATTGATGTTAAAAATATCTGTGCTGTAAATATCAATCTTAAAAATACCTTTGTTGTCAATCTAATTTACAAAAAATCTATTTTGTTAATATTTATGTTAAAATCTATGTTGTTAATATCATTTTCAAAAATATTGTTGTTAATAATATTGTTTTTCAATTATTTTTATGTTTTAGTATATGTTTTAATTGTATATGAAATAAATTGTATAAACATGGTTTATGTTTTTTAATATAGTTTGTACATTTTTAGTTGTAGTGGTTTGTGGGTTTTGTAGGGGTATAGGGTGGGAAATAATTTAATTAAGTAACTTGATAGCTTTTAATTATTATCAAATATTTAATTGATAATTAATTATATAAATTCTCCAATTATTTTTTCAGTTAAGTTTTAGGTGCGGGTTGTGGGTTTTGTAGGGGTAAACTGTGGGAAGTCATTTAAAATGTAATTATAATTATTTTAAATGATAATTGTTCATATGAATTCTCTAATTAATTACATTTTTCAGTTACGTTTTCAGTGGGGTTGTGGATTTTGAAGGGGTACAGTGTGTGAAGTAATTTTATTATAATTTTTTTTTTTTTTAGGTATTGTTAATTATTTAATTGAAAATTAATTATGTAATTCCTCTTTATTTTTTAAGTTATGTTTCAGGTGTTGGTTGTGGAGTTTATAGGGGTAGAGGGTTGGAATAATTAATGAGTTTAAATTATTATTATTTAATTGATCATTAATTATGTAAATTGTGTAATTATGATATTTATTATATTACATGTTAAGTGTGTGTTTTAAGGTTTCACGGTTGGAAGTTAATAAATAATTTGTTGATAATTAATTATTAAGTTATATTTTAGATGTGTTTTGTTTAGTTAGTACAGTAATGGAGAAGGTAGTTAAGTAATCATAAATTTAAAAAAGGTTTTACATTTTTCAATTTAAAAAAAAAATTATTTCATAGGTTAATTGTGATGCCATTTGCAGGAAAACAACCAGACACTCACCAGCACTCCTTACCTATTGTTCCTAAAACCTCCCTCCCCCAAAAGGTAGCTATGTTTTGAATAATTTCTTGGTCCTTTCCAGGGGAACCCACAAACCCTGGGTACCTTAAAAATCCCCAGGATGAAAATTTGGCATGGATAGCTTATGTGGACAAAAGTAATGGAAGCCTAAAAAAGACTTAGCACTGGAGGGGGCGTGGAGGCCTAGCAGTGAAAGTGTTATTAATCCAATCTTCTCTTCCCTTGCCCTTAGCGCATTTCATTACCTGATGGCCACTTTCTACGGTCCCAATCTGACTGGGTGAATAAAACTGTCTTCCATATTATAGTCTCTATTTATACCTGAAATGCTTTCCCGCCAAAGCCAACAAACGTGGGCCAGCCTGAGAAGTAATTACTAAACAATTCCAGTTATTAAACTATAAAACTTTATTGGGTCAATTCAAAGTAATCCTTGCCAATTTAGAATTCCCTTTTCCCAGCTATGAACTCTATTATTAAACTAAATTCCCTATAAGCTTCAAAATTATGTTTTCCATATCCCAGAACTTCAAAAAATAAATTAAAAAATGTAAATCACAATATGATCTGAAATTCGAACCCCATTTTGTCCACTATGCATCAGTCCTTAATCCTTATTCCGTTTACCTAAACAAAAGTGCACATGCTTAAGAATCATATCAACTAATTTGTCACTAAAATACACATTTTAAAGTTGAAAATGCTATATCACAAAATGAAACCTGCAATATCACAAGCCCACAAATGATATAAATCATGATTTTAAAACTGAAGACACTATTTTACTTGGATTCAAACCCCATTCCTTCTAATGTGCTAAAATAACTCTTTAACCCTTATTCCACCTATCCAAACAAAATCACCCATGGTTTTGAATTATGTCTCTGAACTTATCTCAATCAATCATTGCTTTGTTACTAATTAAACCAAAATAATTGACAATTTATCTCAACCAATTCTCATGTAGATTCACCTAAATTCCCTAGCAGCTTATGAACTCCTGATTTAGAACACAGACTTTTCACTGCACTAATTTATGTCTCAATGAATTACTCCCTCCAATAAAACCCATTTGTCCATGAAGTTTAGAGGCTAGTAAATATGAGTCCTTAGCTAAACAAAAACAGTTGTTAAAATTGCTATAACAAATATCAACATAGTTCAAACTATAATACTTCCATGTGTTTAACCTTTATTCTCCTCTTAGGTCAAGCAAACCATGATTTTAATTTTTAACTTGATTCTATTCACAATAATGCATAATTCATGATAATTTGAATCATGAACATGATTCTATTCCTAATAATGCATAGAGTTCTCTGTCAGAAATAAGTCCCAACTGTACTGTCTTAAATATATTTGTCTAATATGTTTATCTAGCTATAGCCATCTTTTCAATATCCCCTCCTCTTCGTAAAGGAGCAGCATGCTCTGGCCCTCCAATCTCATTTCATCAATGGATATTCCACTGTTTTCTTTTCGAAAGTGAAATGTTACTGGATACTTAATATCTGGATTTCTAATGGCTGTGATGTGTTACATTCACCTTTCTTTTAATTTTCTAGTTGAAGATGTAACATTGGGCCTGATTTAGAGTTTGGTGAATGGGTTACTCCATCACAAACGTGACAGATAACTTGTCCGCTGTATTACAATCTCCATAAGCTATAATGGGATTGTAACATGGCGGATGGGATATTCGTCACATTTGTGACAGAGTAACCCCGTTTGCCAAACTCTAAATCAGGCCCATCCTGTTTATTACAAATACATCTCATCTCCTAGAGGTCCCACAGTGACGGAGGCTGCAGGCTAGCCTGGAAGTGGGGCTGCTCTGTGGGTGAGGCAGATGATTTGGTCTGACGGGATTTCAGACCTGCTGTGTAACTGCACCCAAAGACCTTCATGCAAGGTTAATGTTCTGCCATCTACTGCCACTGCACGCCTGACCTGATCCGTGGATGTGTGGCCTACAATGCCACGAGTTTGTGTTGCAGCTGCCTCACTGAGGTACCGCTATGGCACAGAGACTTCATAGAGGACCAGGTGAGAGACACAACGCATGGCCTAGTGGACCCCATGCTCCATTCCATCAATACACAACACATGAGGCCTCACCTCTCCCCGACTCAAGGTCACCCTACTTGCATTTTCTACACCATTAATCCATAGCTTGCACATGCCGTCTCCTTCACAGTTACCATTTCAATGCCCCTTCTCTCACTGGATTCCCTAGGGCACCGTCGACTTCCTAAAGCTGCCACGCCTCCACAACACTTACCTGCCTGCAGCCTCATCGTGGTGCACTGAACTCACTTTAACTGCTATGCAGCCCCACCTGGGCTTAGAGTACTAGTACCTAGTGGCCCCTGGGACACATTGCTGCAACCATGGGTCTGAATGACCCCAAATAGAAAAAGCTCACATTTGACTCCACAAGTGGCTCCAGGAGGCCCCTCTCCCAAGCAGACAGCAATGACCCGCCACCAGCAGATAATGAGGGCTTGTCCCAGGAAGAGGCCTCTGCCCTAGTTGCGGAGCTACGTGGGACTTCCAATCCATAGATGCACACCGAGATTCCCTGGGCAGCCACCTTGAACACATGAATGAACGCCTGGACTGCCAGGGAGCACACATTGAGGGACCTGAGGGCAGAATCTCTACCACTGAAGACAATGGTGTGGGCATTAAGAAGCTCTTGGATAAAGTGGAGCACATCCTTAAATCTGCTGTTACTAAAAATGAGGATTTGGAGGTGCTGTCCTCCGCAACAACATATGGATTCTGGGTGTGGCTGAATTCGCTAATATTGGCTGCTATGACTAAATTGTAGAACAACTACTTATTGATCTGTTCCTCGACTGCGTTTTCACCCCAACATTTGTGGTTGAACATGCACACAGATCATTGGTCCCTCACCCTCCTCTGGGAGCTCCACCTCACCCCATCATTGCACACCTGCTGGAGCTTCAGGGACTGTGATACAGCACTGCATCTTCCCTGTGAACGTGGCCCTCTGCAATACCAGGACACTGAAATCTCGCTGTTCCCGAATTTTTTACTTTGGCGCCTCAGGAGGCCCACCTCAATTATGCAGATGTCGAAAACAATTTAAAAAGGCAGGACCTCAAATATGGCACGGTTTATCCAGCTCGCCTATGAGTGGAGGTGAACAATAGACACTGTATTTTCAACATGCATGCTGATATGTGCCACTTTTGTAAGAAACATGGTGGAAGTCGCCATACACCCCCTCAGCCTCCTGCATTGGCTTGCTTGCCCCATCAACATCTCCCCTTCCGCCCAGTCAACCTACATGATGGCCGTGAGGACCTTGGGCTTTTGAATCCATCTTCTCTGTTGGTACCTGCCTGACTCTGGATCAACCCAGCTATTATTTTGTTCTTGGTACCTACAGGTGTTATGATCTTCTGACTCGCAGTTACAAAACCGTGTCTGTGTTTACAATGGGTGCTATCCCCCTGCAACATTGACTATACCCCAAGGTGTATACTGCATTGTGTTTGTTATGGGGTTTTGTTTTTCTTATTGGGATTTACCAGCTGCCTGTTGCACCAGTGTGGGTGGTGGGTTGGGTACTTTTTCAAAATGTTACTGTCTATTTTATATGCTACACCAATTCTAATTGCTACAACCCCTCTGTCACTGTTTACATGCCACACTTCTAATTTCTTCACCCACACCGCTGTCCTCTATGCTGACCTACCGAGATAGAGTAGACATTCCTGGCATCACTTGGAATGTCTGCGGGCTGAATAACCTGTGGAAAGGGAAGCAGGTTCTCTGCTACATTAACAGACATAGCATAAAATGTGCTTTTCTTCAGGAAACACACCTTTCCCCTCGAGACACTTGCCACTTTGCCTACACATAGGGCTTTAACCACTTCTTCACTTACTAGAGCTCCTACTCCCACAGAGTCTGCATTTTGATCCATAAAAGCATCCCCTGCCAATGTCATGACCAAATTGTCAATGCTGAAGGCTGCTACATCATAATCACTGGTACATTGGCTGGCAGACCGATGTTCCTAGCTAACATATATGCACCTAACACAGACATGCCCGACTTCTATCAAGAGTCCTTTGTGCTCTTGGGCCGCACTCATTTGGACCTTATGCTATTGGGGGGGTGACATCAATATAACCTGGCACCCCTGCTGGACTCCATGGGAACCCCAACTTATCAACTGTCAGATACCTGGCGGGCTCATCATCCTCAAGGTAGAGAATATACTTCTCAGCCTCTGACAATGTCTGGACACACATTGACTATTAGTTTGTATCACACAATTCCTTACTCTGGAAGATGGATGTAATACACCTCCCCTGCACGCTCTCAGACCACTCCTCTATCAAACTGACATTGCGCATCCCTTTACGTAACTGTTCTGTTCGGCAATGGCACTTCCCCGAAAATACTTTCCTCTGCCTTATTTGAAACAGAACTCCTCACTAACAATTAATACTTCACGATCAACACTGGCTCAGTAGATCACAAGGTCACCATCTTGGAAGCCTCTAAGGTCTACATCTGTGGGCGTTTGCATAGCCAAACATGCCGGGGTCCTACGCGGCATATGCAGTGACCTCTCCAGAGTGGAGAGGGAATTGCGTACTCTCAATCGGAATGCGACCGCTGATCCCCATAGTACCCAGCTCCACAAGCACTCTACCTGGCTACAGGCATTCTGTGAGCTTACTGAGAGCAAGGTTGTCTTTCTGGGCAAGTACGGCGGAGCCCATCTTTCTGGAGAGGGTGAGTGCCCGGCCCTCACACTGGCTCACCTAATGCATCCCAGCTATCAATCCGGGTATGTAACGGACCTCCTTGCTGAGGACTGTCCCGGTAGCAGAGACAAGACAACACCAGCATCCCTTGCCCTTTTCTCTCTTATTATCAGTGACTATATTCCTCCTGCATTCCTGGAGTGGCAGAAGCCACTGCTGAATACTTAGTAGAGGTAGCCATGGTGTGGCTCACCAGGGCACACCAGCAATTCCTTTCTTCCCCAATCACATTTGAAGAGATGACTCAAGCAATAGACGGTCCAACGCCACTGGCTTAAATGGCCTTAACCATATCCTGGCCCTCCCGCCTATTGGAGGTATATGCGGGGGGCTCTCAGGGAGGGCATTCCCCCTCCCCTACCCTCGGAGAGGCCTTTATTCCTGTCCTACTAAAGCCGGCAAACCCTCCATTCCATGTATGCCAGACTGACCCTTGTCCCTACTAAATTATGACAAAATACTGGCAAAGGTCTTTGCTACATGCCTCTCCCTCTTAATGGAACAGATCATTTTCCCAATGCAACCGGGCTTCGTCCCCCATCGTTCCACTGCCCTTAATTTGCGCACCCCCTTCGCGGTAGTGAACCAATCATCCACTGAGCTCCTAGCAGGGATTGCATTCTTGAATGCTGAGAACGCGTTTGATTCACTAGAATGGCACTTTCTACAGGCGACTTTGGTTAAATTGGGCATGCCTCTGGGCTTTTGTGACTATATCATGCTTTTAAACACGGGCCCCCTCTTCCACTTGAGAATTAACGGCACCTCACAGAAGCCTTTTCTATCTCCCGGGGAACTAGACAAGGCTGTCCCCTCTCCTCCCTCCTCTTCATCATTGCCCTGGACCTATTGGTTTACCATCTTCAGGAACAGCACCTCCACAGGGGCCTTCACTTTCACCAAGGCCCACTCCTGGCATCTTTATATGCAGATGAGATATTACTATCTGTTTGGGACCCACCCATGCAACACCCACCTCCGCTCAACGAAATCGCCTGTTTTGGACTCTTGTCTGGCCTATCTATAAAGTGGCATAAATCTGTGTTGTACCCCCTGACAGATGCTACTATCCCCTGCGGGCTCTATTACCTCCTGTGCTGATGTCCAGACTCACCCGCTACCTAGATACATAGACAACGGGCTGAAATAGTCCACCAGAACCATTGCCCCACCATCCAGAAACTCACCAAGCAGGTTGAGACCTGGATTAAGCTTCCCCTTTCAATACCGCTCCAAATGGCTATAATCAAAATGGTTGTCCTCCTACAATTTCCATACCTCTTTATCAGTATCCCTATTGCTCTGACTAAGCATTTCTTCATCAGGCTCCAGAGTATTTTACTATGGCTGATCTTGGGAGGGTGGTGACCCAGAATCCACTGGGAAACGCTCACTCTACCCTATGAACGTGGGGGATTCCAAGTACCTGAACTTCAGTTATATTATTTGGTGGCATAGTGTCACTTTGCCTACCACTGACACCACCCAGATGCCTGACTTCCCAAACCTAAACCCTATCCCACGCAACACCCCTTTATCATCTACTGCAGGTCCCCATAGATATTCAAACGTTAGTCGCAACATGCTAGGCATGGTCACGACTGTACCTAGGGGATGGACCTCTTTACTCCCCTTACATACCCCTCTTGGACAACCCTTGGCTCCCCCTCACCAAAGAACTGGAAAAGATATTAATAACTCACCATATAAACACCATTGGAAACCTCTACACAAATGGCAAGATTACTTTGCCACCAGTACCCTCTTCCTCTGGAAGACACACTGCTATGGATCACTTTATATTCCATCACTTGCAAAGCACATTGCGTGGTACTATAAACACATATACCGAAGAACCTGTGGACTTTCCACCGCTGACTCTTATAATCACCACTGCAGATAATGCCCAATTGATCTCTCAATAATGTCACATCAGCATTACCATGAAACTTAAGAGACATGAACAGGCCAAGCAGGCTTGGGAACAAGATCTAGGATCTGCCATATCAGATAAGGCTTGGCATTACTGTTGTGCGCATTCTAAACTTGAACCACAGACATAAACTGCTTCACTACAAATACCTTCATCATGCCTGTACAGCGCCCCAAGCTCTGGCTCGCCTAGATCCCACTAGGTCACACCTATTACCTAAATGTGCAGCTGATCACATGGACTTCGCACATCTCACTTCGAACTGTCCACTGATTAGCATCTTTTGAGAGGTGGTGTTCGCTACACTTTCAACTATGCTTTGAGCCTGACCCTATGATGGCACTCTTGGGTTTACGCCAAACCATTATCCCTGAGGCTTAAACATTTTGCGGCTATCGCCTTCCTTTTTGCCAAACAACGCATAGCCTTCCACTGCGGCAGTATGAGAGTCTCTACCACTGACGCCTGGATCCGCAACCTAGTGTGTTGCGACACAATCAGCACACTGTATTAAGCCCCCATTCTCCAGGCCTAGAGATTGCTGGCAACCATTTTGTGATTACCTGTAATCTCTTGATCCTGATGCCACTGAGGACACAGCCACTTGAATCATCATATTCTACTTTATATGTCCTCTCGATGTGTCTTTCTTCCAATGCCAGGATACCTCTACCTGTATCACTTGCTTGCTGTGAATCTGTGACATGGTTGTGACATGGTCGAAAGCAAATGCTTTGTTGTTCTCTGCTGAAGCAAATTGTATATTGTATTAAAAAGCATCCATCTTTGTTTAGGTAAATAGAATAGAGGTTAAGGATTGGTCTAACAAAGAGGATGAAACAGGGTTTGAAACCAGGTGACAATGTGACTTTCATTTAAAAAAAAAAATTGAAGTTCGGTATATGCAAACTTAATTTTTCAATGTATTGGTGTTAGACCTGGTATCCTTGGCATGGTTTTCCCTGTCTTTTTGCCTCTGTTTCCTTTATTTTTGATTGTGTGCTGGACTTTGCTTTAACTGGTTTTTGGTACTTTGGGCACGTTACCAGTGCTCCCTGTAGAAATTGTGATTATGACTGGTTAGTACCTGATTGGTATATTTGATTTACTAGTAAGTCCCCAGTAAAGTGCACTAGAGGTGCCCAGGGCCTGTAAATCAAATGCTACTAGTGCACTGTGCCACCCACACAAGTAGCCCTGTAAAAATGTCTCAGACCTGCCACTGCAGTGTCTGTGTGCAATTGTGCACTGCCAATTCACCCTGGCAAGTGTACCCATATGCCAGGTCCAAACCTTCCCTCTTACTACATGTAAGTCACCCCTAAGGTAGGCCCTAGGGAGCTCCATGGGCGGGGTGCAGTGTGTTTAAAAGGTAGAACATGTACTGGTGTGTTTTACATGTCCTGATAGTGAAATACTGCCAAATTAGTTGTTCACTATTGCAAGGCTTATCCCTCCCATAGGTAAACATGAGGACTGCCTTTAAATATCTTTTAAGTGTAGTTTCCTATTGGGAGCAGATAGAGATGTGGAGTTTGGGGGAGGTCCCTGAAGTCACAATTTATAAATACATCTTTTGATAGAGTTGGTTTTTAGATTTTCTGTTTGAAAATGCCACTTTTAGAAAGTGGGCATTTTCTTGCTTAACCATTCTGTGCCTCTGCCTGCATGCGGATTCTATGTCTGGGTCAGACTGACAGCTGTGCTGTTTTTGAATTACCTCTAGACACTGACACAAAGGGAGCTTAGGTGTGTCCTGCATATCCTGATGAGTCTTCCTGGGCTAGAGTGGGAAGGGAAGAGCTGACACTTGAACCTAAAAGGGCTGTGCCTGTCTTCATACAATGTAGCCTCCAACCCCCTGGAGTGTGTCTAGTGCTTGTGAACAACAGAGACTTTCCTTTGAAGTTTACCTACTTTAAAGGTAGGAATGAGTATGAGTAGTGGACTCAAACCCCCAGATTTTTAAAATACTTCTGTATCAAGAGGAATCTCTGCCAAGGAGACGAGCTGAAGAGCTGGAGGAGGAGTACTGCCCCTAGCTGTGTGTGCTTTGTTGGGTTGGCCTGCAATTGCTGCTTCTGCCTTAAAGAGGACAAAGACTGTACTTTGCTGTGTATCTGGCTTGTGAAGATTCCCCAAGGGTTTGGAGTGAGCTTGGCTCTTGTTAAGAAGTCTCAGGGACATCAAAGACTTAGGCCCTCATTACAACCCTGTCGGTTGGTGATAAAGTGGCAGTAATACCGCCAACAGGCTGGCAGTAAGTACCGCCAAATTATGACCATGGCGGAAAGCGCTCAGATAGACAGTAACTTTACCACACCGACTGCCACGGTGGAAACAACAGCCACGACAGTGGTAGCCGCCTACAGCCAGGCGGAAGACAATGTTCCGCCCACCGTATTATGACAGCCCAATCCGCCACATTTTCCGGGGCGGTACCAACAACATCAAAAGCCTGGTGGGAACACTGCACAAAAGTGAAAAGATTCACCATTGGAGACACAGGGAACAACCACGTCGCCATTGAGCCCGAGCTGCAGATATTTCCAATGCTCTTCTATGTCCTGCTCCACCACGAACACTAACGATGGCGAAGACGACCACAGTGAGTACAGCCGCCTAGCACATGGGGGGGGAGGAAAAGAGAGTGACACACACATGCAACACACACACCCCCCCACCCCCAACACGATACACACAGTCAGATGCAGTAAAAAAACATATTTACCCCGTACCCCTCAGGAATAATGCAAGGAAAACACAAGTAGATGAAAGTGAGTGTAATAATATAAATACAGTAGAAATACGTACATCCAATCTAAAAGTATATACAGACGTACAATTCAAGGGACATTGCCCAGTCCTCAATGTGCATGGGCCAAAGGTACACATTACAAAGTCCAAGGCCCCATTTGTCTCCTGCAACAACACGGAGAGAACACTGCAGGGGTATCAGTTTGAAAATAGGCAGGCACCTCAGGGGGACAGGGAATGGGGGACACCTCAGCTTGCAGATGGAACAAATCCACTGTTTCTAGAGGGGGTAACATGCCCTGCGCTTGGTCCTGGGGAGTGTAAGGCCACAGTCTCTCAAGTGGGTGGCTTCCCCACTGGTTCTGGAAGGGGCATTGTGCCCTGTGATCTTCATCCTGGGGAGGATGGGGTAAGTGGGTGGCTTCCCCACTGGTTCTGGAAGGGGCATCGTGCCCTGTGATCTTTATCCTGGGGAGGATGGGGGGAGTGGGTGGCTTCCCCACTGGTTCTGGAGGGGGCATCGTGCCCTGTGATCATCCTGGAGAGGATGGGGTGAGTGGGTGGCTTCCCCACGGGTTCTGGAGAGGGCATCGTGCCCTGTGATGCAGATCTTGGGGAGTGCAAGGTCACAGTCTCTCAGCTGGGTGTCATTCCCACAGGATTTGCATGGGGCAGGCCGCACAATAGCCATTGGAGGCAGGACTACAGACCGTCCGCCGGCGGTGACGGCTGTTCAGTGGTGGTGCTGCTGCTGCTAGTGGTGGTTGTGGGGGGAAGCTCCAGCCCATCCCCTGCAGCCTCGGACGGCTGCACACTGCTGGTGGTGGTGGTGGTGGTGCTGCTGCTGGTAGTGGTGGGGGGGAGCTCTAGCCCATCCCCTGCAGCCTCAGATGGCTGCCCACTGCTTGTGGTGGTGGTGCTGGTAGTTGTGGGGGAGGCTCCAGCCCATCCCCTGCAATCTTGGACTGCTGCCCACTGCTGGTGGTGGTGGTGCTGCTGCAGCTGGTGGTGGTGGGGGGGAAGCTCCAGCCCATCCCCTGCAGCCTCGGACGGCTGCCCACTGTTGGGGTGCCGATAGTAGTGGGGGGAGGCTCTAGTCCTTCCCCTGCAGCCTCAGACAGCTGCCCACTGCTGGTGGTGGTGGTGCTGCTGTTGCTGGTAGTGGTGGGGGGAAGCTCCAGCCCATCCCCTGCAGCCTCGGACAGCTACCCACTGCTGGTGGTGGTGGTGCTGGTAGTGGTGTGGGAAGGCTCCAGCCCATCCCCTGCAGCCTTGTACAGCTGCACAACCATGGTTGGTGGTGTGGGCTCCGACTGAGTCCCAGCACCAGGCCCCTTGTCCTTCCTGCCTGCTGGTGCAGGCCCCTTGCCCTTCCTGGCAGCAGCTGGGGATGGCTCCTTGCTCTTCTTGGCAGCACTTGGGGCGGGCTCCTTGCCCTTCCAGGCAGCAGCTGGGTATGGCTCCTTGCCCTTCCTGGCAGCAGCAGGGGATGGCTCGTTGCCCTTCCTGGTAGCACTTGGGGCAGGTACCCTTTCCGTGAGGCAGCCTGGTGCCCTGGATCTTTTACCACCATGAGTGGGTGTGAACACTACTGGGCCCATGGACTGGGTGGCTGAGGTGCTTGCCTGGGTTTTAGCCACCCTGGCCAGACATGAAGGACGGGGGAAGGAGTAGGGAAGAGGTCAATGGTGAAGAGGAAAAGCTGCTTAGGGACATTGGGGTGGGGAGAGGGAGAAGGTATGGGAGTGGAGAAAGAGGGAGTGGTTGTGGGAGGTGCCTGTCTGCTGTGTTTGGGTGCAGGTGCATGGGCTTGATGCTGTTGTGAGGTGGATGGCTGTTGTGTGTCTGAGTGCTTGTGTTTGTGTACCTTGGGAGGAGGAGGACAGACACAGTAAGGGAGGACACAGGGGACGTGTGCATGGCTGTTGGGGTGGTGACTGCCAGTGAGGTGTGTGTTCTGATAGGTGTGCTGGTGATTGCGGTAGTGGATGTTGTTGTAGTGCATGCAGGTGTGAGTGTAGATGCACCTGGGAGTGAGGTGGAGGAGGAGGAGGAGGGGGACACTATGGAGGCAGTGGATGTTGATATGTCTGCATCTGGATGGTGTTTGTGTGAGTGCCTGTGGGATGAAGTGTGGTGCTTGTGTTTTCCTGTGCCACTCTTGTGTGTTGACTTGTGTGCATGCTCGTCTGCCTGTGTGGTTGGGATAGGTTGGGGTTGAGGGAGATGGGACTGGGAAGAGGAAGTTGGGGGGCAGAAACAGGGACAATGGCTGCCATCAGAGAGGAGACCAGAGCCTGGATTGATCCCTGTTGGACCGCCAAGGCAGTGTGAATGTCCTCCAGATATGCATTGGTCTGTTGCATATGGGCTGCCAGCCCTTTGATGGCATTCACAGTGGTTGACTGCCCAACAGAGAAGGATCGCAGGAGGTCAATAGCCTCCTCACTCAGGACAGCAGGGCTAACTGGGGCAGAGCCTGAGGTGCCTGGAGCGAAGGAGATGCCCACCCTCCTGGGTGAGCGGGCACGGGAAACTCGTTGAGGGGCTGCTGGGAGGGCGGTGCTGGTACGGCGTGGTGGCCGTACCAGTAGCTGGGGTGGTCACAGAGGTGTCCGCCACCACCAGGGAGCTTCCTTCAGAGGAGGTATCTGTGTCTGAACTGTCCCATCCAGTCTCCGCCGTGGTGGTCCCCTCGCCCTCCATGCCACTGGTGCCCTCAGTGTCGTGGACTCTGCCTCCTGGGTCCTGTGGGATGCAGCTCCTGCTGTCGCCGGTGCTTCTGCTCCTCCGCCAGATGATGCTATTGCACATAAGGACAGGATGACAAAACAAAAAAGGAGGGGGGGGGACAAAGGATACACTTGGTCAATGGCTGCACCAACACCACCGTTGGCGTACACAGCACACTCACACACAGGGAACAGTCCTACGCACTATGCAATGCACTACAAGCAACAATGGTAGTCACCAGGGCATGGGGAGGGACACATACTGCCAACTGCAGCATACCTGGGACCCACACAGCCCTTCCCAGTAGTGGATGCCTACAAGGTAGGTAGAAGGACTATCACATCCGAACCCTGGCCAACATGGAACCTACTCTGCAATGTCAGACCTGGCCTAGGGGCACACATTGACACACACACCCCACCCGGATACCACCCCACCAGGTGTAAGTAGTAATGATGGGCACTGTACTCACCCCCTTGTGGCTGCTGTGATGCCCTCAAGCGCCCATCCAGCTCCGGATAGGCCACTGCCAGTATGCGGGCCATCAGGGGGTTCAGGGTTCGACGGGCACCCCTTCCTCATTGGGAGGCCATCCCCAGCTGGGCCACCGCCGTCTTCCGTGCCCAGCATCTCAGGTCCTCCCACCGTTTCCGACAGTGGGTGCTCCACCTGCCGTAGACCCCCAAGGTCCACCCGTCCTTAGCGATGGCACGCCATATCCCCTTCTTTTGATGGGCGCTGACCTGCAGAGGCAATACAGACAGGGAACGGTATTAGTCAGACAGTCCTGCCTGTTACACTCATGGCCTACCATACCCCTTCCCATCCCCATTAGCAAAGACCTGGCTCAGCACACAAGCTGCACGCCGCCCAGGGGACATCCACCAACCCCCCCACACGAGGCCTTCACACACGCCACTTAATGCATTCATGCTGTATGAAGGTAGACTCCTTCTAGCATTGTTAACCCCATTTGTGGCCTGTTTGTGAGTATATGTCAGAGTGTTTTTACTGTCTCACTGGGAGCCTGCTAGCCAGGACCCCAATGCTCATAGTTGAGCCTGAATGTGTGTTCCCTGTGTGGTGCCTAACTGTGTCACTGACTGCTAACCAGAACCTCAGTGCCTATGCTCTCTCTGCTTTTAAAATTGTCACTGTAGGCTAGTGACCATTTTCACCAATTCTAATTGGCACACTGGAACACCCTTATAATTCCCTAGTATATGGTACCTAGGTACCCAGGGTATTGGGGTTCCAGGAGATCCCTATGGGCTGCAGCATTTCTTTTGCCACCCATAGGGAGCTCAGACAATTCTTACACAGGACTGCCACTGCAGCCTGAGGGAAATGACGTCCACGTTATTTCACAGCCATTTTAGACTGCACTTAAGTAACTTGTAAGTCACCTATATATCTAACCCTCACTTAGTGAAGGTTAGGTGCAGAGTTACTAAGTGTGAGGGCACCCTGGCACTAGCCAAGGTGTCCCCACATAGTTCAGGGCAATTTCCCTGGACTTTGTGAGTGCGGGGACACCATTACACGCGTGCACTACATATAGGCCAATACCTATATGTAGCTTCACAATGGTAACTCCGAATATGGCCATGTAACATGTCTAAGATCATGGAGTTGTCCCCCCATGCCAAATCTGGTATTGGGGTGTAAATCCCATGCATTCCCGGGGCTCCAGCATGGACCCCTGGTACTGCCAAACCAGCTCACTGGGGTTTTCACTGCAGCTACCGCTGCTGCCAACCCACAGACAGGCTTCTGCTCTCCTGGGGTCTGGGTTGTCCTGTCCCAGGAAGGCAGAACAAAGAATTTCCTCTGAGAGAGGGTGTTACACCCTCTCCCCTTGGAAATAGGTGTTAAGGACTGGGGAGGAGTAGCCTCACCCAGCCTCTGTGGAAATGCTTTGAAGGGCACAGATGGTGCCCTCCTTGCATAAGCCAGTCTATTCAGGGATCCCCCAGCCCCTGCTCTGGTGCGAAACTGGGCAAAGGAAAGGGGAATGACCACTCCATGGGTGGTGCCCAGAGCTCCTCCAGGGTGTCCCAGACCTCTGCCATCTTGAATGCAGAAGTGTGAGGGCACAATGGAGGCCTCTGAGTGGCCAGTGCAGCAAGTGACGTCATAGACCCCTCCTGATAGGTGCTTACCTGACTAGGTGGCCAATCCTCCTCTGAGGGCTATTTAGGTTCTCTCCTGTGGGCTTCTCTTGAGATAACGAATGCAAGAGATCACCAGAGTTCCTTTGCATCTCCCTCTTCGACTTCTGCCAAGGATCGACTGCTGACTGCTCCAGGATGCCTGCAAAGCTGCAACAAAGTAGCAAGAAGACTACCAGCGACATTGTAGCGCCTAATGCTGCTGGCTTTGTCGACTGTTTCCTGGTGGTGCTCTGGGGGCTGTCTGCGTTCACCCTGCACTGGAAGCCAAGAAGAAATCTGCCGTGGGTTGACAGAGTCTTCCCCCTGCTACCGCAGGCACCAAACTTCTGCTTCACCGGTCTTCTGGGTCCCCTCTCATCATGACGAGCTTGGTCCCTGGACACACAGGAGCTGGATCCAAGGACCCCAACAGTCCAGTGGTACTCTTGTCCAAGTTTGTTGGAGGTAAGTCCTTGCCTCCCCACGCCATACAGTAATCCTGTGTACTGCATGAACTGCAGCTGCTAGGGCTTCTGCGCACTCTTGCAAGGATTCCTTTGTGCACACCACTGCCCAGGTCCCCAGTACTCCATCCTGCATTGCTCATCTCGCTGAGGTGATCTCCAGCTTCGTGGGGCCCTCCTTTGTAGTGTTGAGATGACTGCCGTACTCAGTTTTCTTGAACCTGTGTTCAACTACATTTGTGTGTGCTGCCTGCTGCTGCATGGGCTCTGTATTGCTGAGCGCCCCCTCTGTCTCCTCATCCAAGTGGCGACCTCCTGGTTCTGGGCAGCACCCTTTTTCTTAAACCGCAACCTTTGCGGCTAGAAAGTCTTGTTTGCAGTCTTTCTGCATGGAAACAACTCTGCATCCTCCAGCACGTCGTGGGACATCTTTTGTGCAAAGGAGAAGTTCCTGGCATCTTCCATTGTTGCAGAATCTTCAGCTTCTTCCACCTGGAGGCAGCCATTTTGCACCTTCATCTGGGGATTAGTGGGCTCCTGCCCCCCGGACACTTTTGTGACTCTTGGACTTGGTCCCCTTACTTTACAGGTCCTCAGGACCAGGAATCCGTCTTTAGTGGTCTTTGCAGAATCTCCTATCACAACTTAAGTGTGTTTCTGGGGAAGTAGGGTAACTTTACTCCTACTTTTCAGGGTCTTGGGGTGGGGTATCTTGGACACCCTTAGTGTTTTCTTACACTCCCAGCGACCCTCTACACACTACACTAGGCCAGGGTCCCTAAGTAGTTCGCATTCCCCTTTCTTAGTATATGGTTTGTGTTGCCCCTAGGCCTATTGCATCCCATTGTATTCTACAGTGTTTGCACTACTTTTCTAACTGTTTACGTACCGGATTTTGGTTTGTGTGTATATTTTGTGTATTTTACTTACCTCCTAAGGGAGTATATCATTTGTGATATTTTTGTCACATTGTCACTAAATGAGTATTGTGATTCCTATGATATAGTACTATATACAGTATAGTAGGAGCTTTGCATGTCTCCTAGTTCAGCCTAAGTTGCTCTGCTATAGCTACCTCTATCAGCCTAAGCTGCTGTAACATTACTAATCTACTAATAAGTGATAACTGGACCTGGCACAAGGTGTAAGTACCACCAGGTACCCACTATAAGCCAGGCCAGCCTCCTACACATGCCCCATGCATCGTGCTCACAGTGTATTCACCTGTTGGTCTGGAGGCCCATTCAGCAGTAGGTACTGGGGTAGGACCCCATCCACCAGTCTCTCCAACCCCGCTGAGGTGAAGGCAGGGGCCCTTTCCACAGTCTTGCGCGTCATTGTTGGTTACAGACACAAGGCACAGATCACAGCGGCATATGCAGTGTAGGTCCTTTCCTGTTGAACGTCAGGTAGCAAGTGACTGAACAAATAGAAAATGACGGTGACATCCGCGGCGGTGCATACCATTACCGCCAGCGTACATCACGTCAATCAGCAGTGTGTCCACCACTACAGGGACCCGAGGGCACACCTCGCAACCAAGACAATCAGGGACCTGGGGCCAGTGCCAGTGGGCACACGGTACAGAGGCATGGGTATGCTGGGTGGGTGCTGTGGTGGTGTTTCCTGAGAGGGGACGCTCTGTGGTGGTGTGTGACTATGGTTGGGTAACCGACTGTCCAGATGGCCCTAATGGGCCAGGTTGGTCATCCAGATCCAGCCACCAGATTTGCTGCCATCACTGTGGACCTCTTCTGTAGGGGGGACTGGATAGTGCTGGCTCCTCTTCGCCGCTGACATTGGCTGGAATACCTGTAGGGATGTAAATGCAGTGTTATTGTTTCTGTGTGTGACATATTGTGCATGGGTGGGTTGCCCTCTTTGGTTGTATTTGCCTGGAATCTTTCACTTGTGTGAGTTGGTATGTGGTGGGCTAGATGATTCTCTCTAGTGTGCATGCTTTAGTGATAGGTGTCCATGCAGGTCTGTGAGTGGTGTCCATGCATTGGTATGGCATGCAGGGCTTGGCATTGGGATGAGTAAGATATGATGGTGGGGTGTGTGGGAAGTGGTGGAGTGATGGGAGTGAGGGTGGGGGTATGTGATGGAATGCAGGTAGGGGGGTGATAGTAGTATAGAGTTGACTTACCAGAGTCCAGTCCTCCTACTCTGGCCAGGCCCTCAGGATGCATGATTGCCAAGACTTGCTCCTCCCATGTCGTTAGTTGTGGAGGAGGAGGTGGGGGTCCACCGCCAGTCCTCTGTACAGCGAATTGGTGTCTTGCTGCAATGGAATGTACCTTCCCCCATAGGTCGTTCCACCTCTTCCTGATATCATTGCTTGTTCTGGGGTGCTGTCCCATGGTGTTGACCCTGTCCACGATCCTCTGCCATACCTCCATCTTCCTAGCAATGGATATCTGCTGCACCTGTGCTCCAAATAGATGTGGCTCTACCCTGATGATTTCCTCCACCATGACCCTTAGCTCCTCCTCAGAGAATCTGGGGTGTCATTGTGGTGCCATGGGTGTTGTGTGGGTGAGGGTGTGTAGCGTGATGTGTTGGGGTGTGTGCTGTGAGGTGCGTGGGTGGTGTATGGTGATGGTGGTGTGTGGCTCTGATCGTCTGTGGTTATGGTGTCTCTCTTGTGCCAATGGTTTGTAGTCATTAAGGGTTGTGGGTGGTATGGGTCTGTGTTTTGTAGTGGTGTGGGTGTGGTGTGTGTATGTGTGTCAGGTGTGTGTATTTTGAATTGTCCAATGTGGTGTTGTTTTGTTTGAGTGTGTGTATTTTGAGTGCGGCGGTATGTACTGTCAATGGTTTACCGCAATTGAATGGTGATTCGTGGGTCATGATGTGATGGGCGTAGTTCTGTTGGCGTAACAGTGTGGGTTTTGATTCTGCCAGTTTATTACTGACCTTTGGTGTGGCGGAATTGTGAGTGTGGTTGAATAATGACGGATTGGTATGTGTGTGTCATAATATGGTGAACGGATATCTGCCGCCGCTGCAGTATGTTGGCGGCAGTGAGCGTGGCAGTAAGTGGGATTTACCACCAATGTCATGATGAGGGCCTTAATCTGGCAGTACCTGGGTTCTCTTGCTGAGACCCCTGACATGCCAAGTGGTGCCACATCCAGTCTCTGGTCCCCTGGAAAGAGAAGTTGGCCAGAACCAGAGAGAAAACCCACACCCTGGAGCCAAGTGGCAGAACAATCGACACAGCGCCTGCACCGTGGCTAAAAAAGCACCGCCAGTAAAATCGACGCATCACCAGCTCAGCATGGTTTCATTGCTGCTGTGCATCTGGATTTTCCATGCATCATCACTGTGCATCAAATATTCAATATCCCTGCATGGACCCAAGGCTGTTGGTCCAGAAACCAATGCAATGCTTACCCGGCAGAGAAAGAATCGATGCAAGGCCTCACTTGCGAGTAGGGAATCGATGCATCGCTTGCTCTCCCGATGCACACTCGCCCGTGTGGCTTTATTTTTGATGCTTTCCAGGCACTTTGTGCTAAAACAACGCATTCAGTGATTTCTATGGATTAGAAACTTTATAAATTCATATTGTTGCTTGTGTATGTTGGATTTGTGTCATTTTGGTCTTGTTTGATTTAGATAAATATTGACTATTTTTCTAAACTGGTGTGGAGTCCTTTTGTGGTGTTTTCACTGTGTTACTGTGTGTGTTGTTACAAATACTTTACACATTACTTCTGCGATAAGCCTGACTGCTTGTGCAAGCTACCAATGGAGTAAGCAGGGGTTATTTATGCTGTATCTCTCTTATGCTGAACAGAGTGAAGGTCCCTACTTGGTCAGCGTGTAAACCAGTGCTTAATTTGTGCTTGTTGGTTCCGGTGCTGAGCACCAGCACTTATTTTTGAGGGCAGGGGCTTTATTCTTCTGCCTCAAGCATTTGCTGCGAGCAAAAGACGCATATGGGAAAGACGGAGGAAGAAAAAACAAGAAAGTGTCACAAAGGAAGACGTTAGAAAGCTTCTAGAGTGAGCTGAAGGGGCAGGGAGTGGCTTTATATGGATTGAAGAGGCCCAAGATGGCTTCAGGATTACGCCGCCTCAGTAATCCATGCTCACCCACTTAACTGCAGCAGCCACGTATTTAACAGGAGGGCTGTGGGCACCGGCATCTTTTTACTTACAAATTAAGCACTGGTGTAAACTGACTGCCAACTAGAGACCCCATTTGTAACAATTGGGAATTTAGTTTGAAAATATAGTTTGTAATTGGGCGAAAGGGAATTCTAAAGTGGCAAGCATTAGTTTGACGCACACAATAATGTTTTATGGTTTAATAGACGAAAATGTTTAGTAATTACTTCTGAGGCCGGACTGCGTGTGTCAGCTTTGGTGGGAAAGTACTTCAGGTATAAATATAGAGTTGAAGACCAAGGACTGTTTCATTAAGCCAATCAGATCGGGACCATAGAGAATGGCTATCAGGTAATGAAGTGGGTTAAGGGAAAGGGAGGGGGAAGTTTGAATAGTCAATCTATGGCTAGCTGTGGAGTTCTTTAGATGGGTGAATTTGTTGATCTTTCTAAGAAAAAATCATATTACTGGTTTTAGATTCCCATATCAGTGGATAGCTGAAGTTAGGATTTTCTAAGAGGATTTCAATTAGTTTTAGGTACTGAGGTGAGTGATTTATGGAAAAGGCAAAGAATTTGATAATCGTTTTCTCATAAATTTGAAGTATACATTTTTTTGATTGAGGAACTTACTGTTTTGTAGATTACCATCTAAGTAAATGAAATAGGGAAATATGACTTTAAACTTAAGAGAACTGAAACAATCAAAAAATACTTAAGGTGAATGTAGGTTGTTGTGCTATAAAAATGTAAAAGAATGAGATTTTTTTTGATGCTTCTGTTGAGGGAGATTAGAAATGTTCTCGTTTGCTTCACATCAATGAAGGAGGATATTGGTTTTGAGTTTTAAAGATGAGGTCATCTATACTGGGTAACGTGCGATAAATTTAAATGTAAGGAAAACAATAGTTGAATTGGGGCTTTGGTATGTTTTTGTGCCTCACATATAAAAGATAATAAGTAGTTTATATTTTTATAAATTTATGAATAGGAACTTTATTCCTTTACAAATGGAGAGGTGAACTTAAGTTAATTCTCTTGCTCCCTTAAACCTTGTATTTGATAGCCCTGAAGAAGTGACGTAGGCGGTCATTATTAACATGGCGGGATGCACCGTCGACGGAAGACTGCCGGTGGCGGCGGCAGGCACCCGCCATATAATGACTCCTGGAGCCTCACCAGCCATGCTGGCGGTTGGTGGCGGGGGTGGACGCTGCTCCACTCTCACTGCCACATCAGCCAGACACCGCCATGCCTATAATGATGCAGTCCTAGGTATGACTGTGAATGGAGACTCAGTGATGTCGGAGGAGCAGCATCCTAGGAGCCCATTCCCTCCCAGAGCAGTGCCACAGAACAGGTAAGTGCTGCCCGAGAGGGAAGGGGGAAAGGGGGGGGGGTTGAGTAAGTGAGTGCATGCATGGAGGTGTGCATGTGTGTTTGTAAAGGGGCGGATGTATGTCTGTGTGTATGAATGCATGTGTGTGTGTATGTCTACATATTTGTGCATGTATATTTGGGGGGTTGGGGACTGGGGATTGGGGGGGCCTAAACGGAGGTGGGGGATGGTGAAGGGGGGTTGGGGAGGGCCTACAGGGAGATCAGGGGGAGGAAGGGTAGGGTTTAGGATTTTGGGGGTGGGGGTGTCCAGTGGCTTGGAGTGGTATTTGGGGGTTGTGGCAGTGGGGGTGGGTGGGCGGGGGGCAGGGGGCTAGTGTGTCACATACTGGTGACAGGAATGATTATTCCTGTCACCAGTATGCTTTCCGCCTGGAAATCCCTGGTGGAAACGGGATCATTATCCCACCGGCGGTCTAGGCTTCACCGCCGGGCTGATGGTGGCTACCTTTGGCCCGGCTGTCGATTCAGGCATGGAGATGAGTGGTAGTGAACTGCCTGCTTTGCAGCCAGTTCACTACTGTCATCTTTATATGGCGGTTGTGCACTGCCATGCCGCCGGCGTTAATTACCGCCAGCGCTGGCGGAGCGGGCTTTCCGGCCTTGTTCAAAATGACCCCCTCAGTCCCAAAATACATGGTGGCTGTGGCTGTTCTGATGTGAATATAACATCGATGACATTGGAGTTAAAATGAATTAATTTGTTGGAATAATATGATTGTTTTAAATGAAGAATCCTTCATGCTAAAAACTGATGGCTAGTTGCATTTGAAATACAGTTTTTCAGATCTATTTTGACATTTGGATGTATATTAGACTAAATAGGTTACCAGTGATCTGCAAGTCAAGCACAGGGCTCCATTTCTTGCTAGCCAAAAGTTAATTATTAAGATTAATTTTTTATTCTCAATTAAAAGTTATGTCTTTCTTTTGAGTAAAGAGGAGCATGATTATATTTGAGAATATAATGAAAGATAAGTAAAAGTGGTGAGAAGCTGGAGAGAACATGCATACCAGGTACTTTGTGCTAAAACAACGCATTAGAGGAAATAAAGCAGGATGAAGAAATTAGATTGTGAGGTTTGCACCCTAGATTGAGAAAGGCACAAGAGAAGAGAAGTGAGTTGTGTGCCGTAAGATGAAGTTCCTTAAAATGTTTTAACGTGGAACTTATAGTGGAAAGTGTGTGTGAGAAATTATGAAGTTAGTGGAGATTATTTGATATGTGAAGAACCCATTCCGAGGTTAATATACTATGTGTATGAGAAATGTGCTTATTTTAATTTGCTGAAAAATTTGGTTGGTTCAGTTTATATAGCATTAATGTTTCCTAGAGTGTCATATAGATTAAATGAATGAAGAAAAGTTTGAGAAGGGAGAAACATAGGGCCTCATTACAAGTTTGGTGGTCAGACCGCCAGACCAACGTGTTAGCGGTCATGAAAAGACAGCCATGATAGTGGTCTTTCAGGCTGCCTTATCATGAGTTACGGAGGCAGGACTGCCGACCAACAACCAAAAAAGGCAGACCGTCAGTGGCACTGAGGGCTGGAAATAGGTGGTCTGACCTCCAGTGCCGACAGCACAGCAACCAACCACTGACCATATTACAAGCATTCACTCACGTGGCATACCCCGTTGGCAGTCATCCAATGGTGGGCTGAACCACAGCAGTTTGGGTCAACAAAGTAATAAACAACTGCACATTGGTTAAATTTGAAAACATCACAGCTAGCACACATTGCCAAACTGGACACTCCCACAAAGGACACTATAAAAAACACCCCTTCACACACCACAATCCTTTCCATTTACAACTCCAAACACACAAGCAAGGGCATCTTATTTTGTAGGATTTATAGATTAGGCATCACTTTTTTCATCATCTTATTGAACACCCTGCACACACTTCTGTCCAGTCACACCCTTTTGTACTTCCCCTCTTTAGTAAGTCACTGGCACCTGTTTTCTTTTTTTTCCCCACCATGGCATGTCTAAAAAGTCCATGTTTATCAGAAGATGAGTTAAGAGTCTTGGTGGAAGAAATCGTAAGAGTAGAGCCACAAATGTTTGGAGTACAAGTTCAGCATACTCCTCTCAGCAGGAAAATGGAAATGTGGCCCAGGATATTAGACTGAGTGAATGCTATAAGCACCACCCTGAGCACAAGGAAGGACACTGGGAAGAGGTGGAACAACCTCAGGGCAAGGTCCGTTCCCTGGTCTCCAGACACCAGATGCAGGCGTATAAGACTGATGTGGCCCTCCCAGTGCCTTATTCCATCTCTTCACTGGAGGGAAGGTGTTGACCATCCTGTATCCTGAGGGCTTGGCAGGAGTACTTGGGTGAGTGGAGTCTGATTAGTCACAACACTAAAAATGGCACCAAAATGCTGTCATGCATGCTCGTAGTTCACCTTTTCACACTTTTATGGTCACTCCACTCACCAGTTTTGTGTCTACCAGTCCAAGGACATCTGTTGGCAACTCACGTTTGAAGTATACTGACGTGGGGAGATGACATTTTTATATTGTGTGTAGTACAGGGACTGACATGAATGAACTTCCAGAAGGCACTGTTCTATAACTCCAAACACAGGACCAGTGGTCAATTCTCCAAATACCGCTGTTTGGTACCTATCTATTTAAGGGTACACACCTGGGGAGATAACATTTGTATAGTGTGTGTAATATAGGCACTGACATGACTACAACTTCCAGCAGGCATTAGTCATGTAACTACAAACAATAGCATAGTGGTCACATGCTGCAATACATCTGTTAGTGAACTCTTAATTGAAGTGTACTTACCTGAGTGGAGAAAATTGGTCAAGTGTGTGTGCTAGAGAGAGTGACCTGACTGCAATTCACAGGAGGCACTGTTTCAGCAACTCCAAACACATTAACAGTGGTCACTTGTCTAAAAGCTACTGTCTGGCAAATCATAGTTCAAGTTTACTCAGCTGGGAGGATAACATTTGTCAAATGTGGGATGTAGAGGGAGTGACATGACGAGTAAGTCCAGGAAGGCCCTGTGTCTGTAAAACCAACCATCAGTCCAGTGTTCTCTTGTCCAAATACCATTGTTTGTGGTCTCCCAATTAAAGTGGACTCACCTAAGAGGTTAACATTTGTATTGTGTGTGTAGTACATGGAGTGACATGACTGCAACTTCCAGCAGCCCTTGTGTCTGTAACTCCAAACAACAGCACAGGATTCACTTGCCCAAATACACCTGTTTGTAATCTCTCAAATGACCTTCACTCACCTAGGAGCATACCATTTGTCAAGTGTTGGGAACTAGAGGGAGTGACATGACAGCAACTCCCAGCAGGCCTAGTATTTGTAAGTTCAAACACCAGATCAGTGTTCGCCTTTCCGAAGACCCCTATGTCTTGACTCTCAATTGAAGTGTACTTACCTGGGAGGATGATATTTGTATAGTATGTAGAACAGGGAGTCACAAGGCTGCAACTCCCAGCATTCCTGTTTCTCTAACTCCAAACACCAGCAGATTGGTCACTTGCCCATATACCCCTGTTTGTCAACTCACAAATAAAGTATACTCACCTGGGGAGAGAACATTGGAAAAGTGTGAGAACTAGATGAAATAACCTGACAGCAACTCACAGGAGGCACTGTCACAGCAACTCAAAACACCAGAACATTGTTCATTCTTGGAACAACCCCTGTTTGGCAACCCTTAATGTCAGTTTACTCAGCTATGAGAATAACATTTGTATAGTATATGCAGTAGAGGGACTGCCATGACTGCTAGGTCCAGCAGGCCTTGTTTCTATTACTCCAAACACCAACCCAGAGTTCTCCTGTCCAAAGACCCCTGTTTGGCAACTCACTACCAAATAAAGCATACTCACCTGGGGGATACCATGTGTCAAGTATTAAGAAGTAGTGAGAGTGACCTGATTGCAACTCCCAGGAGGCACTTTTTCTGTAACTCCAAACACCAGCACAGCACTCATATGCCCAATTACCCCAGTGTCTTAACTCTCTAATGAAGTTTACATCTGGGAGGATAACATTTGTATAGTGGTGGATAGCTAAGCCCAAAAGATCATGTGTGCCTAGCTCCAACCACAAAAACAATGTTCAATTGCCCAAATCTATTTATCAATGAACTCTCAATTGAAGTTTACTCACCTCAGAGAGTACCATTTGTCATGTGTGTAGTATGGAGAGTGATATGACTGCAACTTGCAGGAGGCATCGTTTCAGTAAGTCCAAATACCAGAACAGTGGTCCAAATACCCTTGCCTGCTAACTGCCAATTGAAGTTTGCTCACTTGGGAGAGACCAAGATATTGATCATGCTCAACTCTGAGATGTTTCTGGTCACCTAGCTCCATCTTGACCGGCTAACCCAAGATGTAACTATTGAGTAAAGGAAGGACAGCTTAAACAGTGTGTAAAACAATGATTCTAAAGGCCTAAAGTTGCATCACCAGAATGGTACTGGCGGCAGACACATTCACACTGCACTAGGCACATGATGACTCCAGTCACATTTACAACAAACTCCTTGGTCTGCCTGCATCAAAATGACTTAGGGGGTCATTCTGACCCTGGCGGCCGGTGGCCGCCAGGGCCACCGACCACGGGAGCACCGCCAACAGGCTGGCGGTGCTCCCACGAGCATTCTGACCGCGGCGGTTCAGCCGCGGTCAGAAACGGCAAGTCGGCAGGCTCCCGCCGACTTACCGCTGCTCGGGGGAATCCTTCATGGCGGCGGAGCGCGCTCCGCCGCCATGAGGATTCTGACCCCCCCTACCGCCATCCTGTTCATGGCAGGAAAGCCGCCATGAACAGGATGGCGGTAGGGGGGGTCGCGGGGCCCCTGGGGGCCCCTGCCGTGCCCATGCCAATGGCATGGGCACGGCAGGGGCCCCCGTAAGAGGGCCCTGCAAAGTATTTCAGTGTCTGCCTTGCAGACACTGAAATACGCGATGGGTGCCACTGCACCCGTCGCACCTTCCCACTCCGCCGGCTCGATTACGAGCCGGCATCCTCGTGGGAAGGGAGTTTTTCCACGGGCTGGCGGGCGGTCTTTTGGAGACCGCCCGCCAGCCCAGGGAAAAACTCATAATAACCTCCGCGGTCTTCTGACCGCGGAGCGGTATAATGGGGGCGGAATTCTGGCGGGCGGCCTCCGCCGCCCGCCAGAATCAGAATCACCCCCTTAGTCCTCAAAATGGCCAAATGCATATCTTGCCGAGCCACTGTTTTGCCTGCACTGGTGGTAACATGGCTTTCTCAGGCCATCCTCCCAAGGGCTAGCGATCTGCACATTTTAGCAGCTGGTGGACTTAGATGGAATTGGCATGCTTCACAAATGTCAGGTCAATACAACCAATATCATGGCTACTTTCCACAATAAGATTAACTGTAAAATAACTTTGTACAAGGTCTATGCTTAATGTAACTACATTTTTGATGGTAGATGTCACAATACAACCAGTAACGTTCTATCTTTCACATCAACTGGTTATGCTGCTACTGGGCATATAGAGGCCACAGAAGAGACTGCCACTACCCCCTGGATGATGCCCTCAGTTAAGAAAACACTCCTGGCAATCTGGACATCCTGGTAAGACACCAACAGTGAGTCTCATTGTGAACACATCAATACCTCCCATCCCGGTTGCCTCTAGATCACAGGCAACCTGGGTCCCGAGCACAGTGTCTACCATCTTGTGCCAACCAGTCCTAGATCCTGGAATGTACAGCAACACTTCTGACAATGAGGATCCAGGCCCCAGTGGGAGAGGGCACTCTGTGGCAAAGGCACAGGCTGTGGGGGTAGGGTGCATGGGAGGGATGCTGTGGGCCAGCGGGATGAGGTCACTGGGGCTGCTCATGGCCAGGACACCATCAGCCACATCATTGGGGGTCTTTCAGGAGTCCCAAGGCGTAATGAGCCAGTTAGTAAGCGAACTCTGGGAAATAAAGCAGCTACAGAGGGACGTGCACAGGGAAATGTGTAAACACTGAGAGGCTCAAAGTACCAACATGGCCTCCCTAACAGGGGTGATGAGAGACATTACTACCACCCTAAGCAGTGCTCTACAACACCACTCTGCCCCTTCCTTCAGTGCATAAACACTATGCCCTTCTTCATTGGTGCCAGCCACTGGAAGGGAGGCCCTGCCAGAGGAGCAGTCCCAGTCACCCATGCCTCTGTAGATGCAGATCTCCCCCCCCCCCCCTCCAACACTCAATTGGGGACATCGGAGGAAGAATCCAGAAAGTGCGGGTAGCAAGACATCAACCACTGCCAGCAAGTGACCCCTTCCTAAAGCAACTCCTTTGTGTGCCACACATTCACTCTGTTGACTGATCTACCCACAAGTGCCAATGAGACCCTTCACTTTATTATTTTCCTTTTTTACTGACCAAATTGTATTTACTGCATCAGCATTGTAATACATTCACTCATCAGAAACTAATTGTCTGATTGCTTAATTTTAACATTTTGCTATGTAGAGATGTAAGACCATGTGAACCATATGGTGAAGACATGACTTACTTGTGCAAGGGGGGATATGTCACAGGTACACAGCGTCCTGCTCAGGATCAAAACCATTAAACATGAGCATATCAGTACAAGTGTCTGATTATAACAAACATTTTATTCCAGTGTACAGTACATAGACTGTCCATAAGTCTGGACCTTTGTGACAAAAGAATGTGTGACTTATACTGAGTCAAAGTACATAATCCAGGGTACAGCCCCCCAGACCACAGAAGGGAGGGATTTGTCACACATTTTCCTGTAGAATAGGCAAACATTAAAGTGGATCATGTCAGCAGCTTGAGCCTTATCCCATACCACACCAAAGTAATCCAACATCACATGATTCAAGGCACAGACAGACAGCAGTACAACAGTCTCTGATCACAGGCTCATCATAATCTAATGACCATGCATCTGGTGGTATGACACAAAGTGGACTTCCCCTGGCATAGTTGGGTTCCTTAGTAGCATCAACAACCATGGAGAGTTTGGGTATGCAGAGTCTCCTGTTTAGTAATCGGACATATGTGCAACAATGAGTCACTCATTTCATAACTGTAGCACCTGACATTGCACACACACAAATAGGACAGATGTCACTTACCAACCAGTCAGGCCCTCTCGAAGTACAGTTGTAAAATTAGCTGGTGTATGATGCTGCTCTGCATTATGAAGGAATCATGGACTGAACCTGGATAATGGGCACAGACCTGTAAAATGTAGAGATCCGTCAAACAGACAACTTGCATGTTGATGGAATAGAAGTTCTTTCTGTTGTGGTATACTTGTTCAATAGTCTGCAGTAGGACCAAACCAACATTTGTGCCATCAATGGCCCCCACTACATGTGGGATGCATGCAAAACCTTGGAAGTCAGCCTTCACATGGGCTAAATCCTCATGTCGGGAAACTGGATCTGGCTTTCAATGATGTTGGCGGGTTGGATAACTAATAGCTGGCATCAGATCTGGCTCCAACTGATGACATAAGTTCACTATCATTTGCCTATTCAGACAGTACAGCAGGATGATGTGCCATTCTTCCATGGTCTTTAGGTCTAGCAGTAGACAGTAGACAGGAAGTTGTCACATCTTTTCTCTCCCTGTTTACCTGTGTATGGCAAAACATGATTTTTAACATTAGTCAGTGTGTCCACAGCAACATACATGATACATGATGCATGCCAATCATATCATGTGACAAGGCATTTCTAAATGGATAGACATGGCAACCAGTACACATTACAGCTGCAAAAAGCACAAGAATCGCATGTGCCCATCATGGTTTTCCACACATGGTAACAACATGTATGTCGCCCAAACACAAATATGTGCAACACAATCGCCCCTCAAAATGTTACAGGATATCCCTACTTCTAAAATGACCGTTGGCGGTGGTGGACTGTGCTCTACTGTTAAATGCCATCTGTGCCCTGCAACATACTACAATTGTGTCTGAGCAGTAGGAGCTACATGACAAGACATGATAAGCATGCTTGTGAGGTAAAAAAACAATTTTTGAAGGTGTGACACAGTTTATACAGTATAGCCCAATACAGCATTTCAGGCCACCAAAACAGCGACTGTCTGACCTACTCCACTGGACAATTGTGGAATTGCCCGCGACCACCAGCGGAAGTCTTAATGGTGGTAGGTGGTTGCAACTGCGGTGAACACAGCCATAGTCTAACCTTTTTGCCAGTGGCGGTTCCGGGCCAATGGCTGTGTCTGCCGGCAGTGACAACTGCATATGTGGTGGACAAGAGCACCATGTTTTTCGGATTCCATCACTTGACTCCTGACACTGCTGCCAGCATGACCTCCATGACCTGAGCTGCTGTGTGCCGCCCCTGGGAACAATCATGCCAAGTCCAGCAGGTGATAGGACCCTTGCCTTCTCTCCAGAAGAGATGGAGAGGCTGGTTACAGAGGTCCTAGCCCTGTATTGACAGCTCTATGGCTCACCAGAGGAGCAGGTAAGTACCGCGAGTGCACAATTTTCCCTGTACTTAACTATTCTTTCCCTCCTCACAGGCTACAATGTGCTCAGGTGTGCCCCTTTGACTGCTTGTGTTGCAGTCTGTGTGGTATCACTGGGATGTCAATGGTGCAGGTATTGGTGGGCAGTGCCATATGTTAAGTTTAGTCACATTGTGTTGTGTGAGGTTTTTGGGGTCGTAGATCATCCTTGTTTTGGAGGCCAATAACTAGGTAAGGAGACATCATTGACATCCCTTTCCTCATGATAGTTGTAAATGTCTGACAACATGTATGTTCGTGAGAGCATGAGCTGTGTATGCATGTTGTATGAGTCAGTTAAGCATCATGTGTGAAATGTGTATAGTGCTACAGATCTTTCAAACCACATCTTCCCTTGCTAAACTGTTGTGTGGAAGGAATATCATGACTCAGTGTACCCTTCAGGTTGCCACACACAACACATGCCAGATTGCTATTGGCTACACGATGTACTGCCATGCATGAAAGTGATTGGATTGGAGTGTCATGTAGGTTCTGTCAGCTCAGCCTGCAGAGACCAGGGCCTGTCACATGTATCTCCCAGTATGGGACCTGGTCCAGGCTGTGGGAGAGTCACTGTGGTTATGCAACTGTGGCATTGTGCCCACTCCCTGCACACCAGCAGATCCTGTCATGTGGCCAATGTCAGGCTGTGGTGGCAAAACCTGCCCTGAATGCCTCAGTGGGTACAGAGGTAAATTATTAATCTAGTCCATATGTGCACTTAACATCATTGTCAGTGTGTGTCTTACACTCACAACAAGTCCCTTACTCCCACAGCTCTTGTCACTTTCACACAGGTCATATTTGTCCTGTACAGGCTTATTGCATGACTCACAGTTCCACAGTGCAGGCAGTGTGTTGATTTTAGGGATACCATGATATACGAGTCAGTAGCTTGGTCACATAGCTGAAACTGTACAATCATGCCGTTGGTTGTTGGATGCCATCTCTGTAGGATGGACACATATGTCCAAAGGAGTGTTCTGTGGAGCAGGTATATAGCACATAACTCCACCCCCTGAAGCAGCATGAGTCTACATTTGTTAGTCCACATGTCCACACATGGACAGGGAAGATACTTCTTGTACCCACCATGCCGGCCCCTTCATTGTTACTTATGTGTAATGTTAGAGTTTGTACTCTGGCAGTTGCCTGTAGGGACTGCAAGCAGTGAGACATTCTCACAGAATCTGTTGGTCCATTCATGCCTAAAGAGTTTACCTTTCAGAAGCCAGATAGGTGTGTAGTGTTTCATTGTGGCTCACATCACAATACAGGTTGCTAGAGCATGGGCTGCTTGATGTCAGTAAGCTTGCCTAGACATTGTAAGCCATGAGCACCGTAGTGGGTTAGTCTGCAGATGGAAATATATATGTCTGTATTCATGTCCCTGTACCTATTGGCTCGTGTGTGTCACACTTTAGGAGTATTGACAAATAGAAAATTCCTAGCTTGATGTTACGGACATGTCCGTGACTCAAACATTTGTGATGAAACTTGTGATTACAATCTTATGATTTGTCTTTTACATCCATGCGGGTCAACGCCCATCAAAAGAAGACACTATTGAGGGCCATTGCCGGGAAGCTTTGGACCCTGGGGCTCCACATCCAGCGGAGACCCCACAGCAGGAAAATGTGGGAGGACCTGAGACACTGGGTCCAAAAAATTACAGAGGTACAACTGGGGATGTCCTCCCAGTGCGGGCAGGGTGTCCTTCTGCCCATGATCCCCCCAATGTCCTGCATTCTGACTGTGGCCTACCCACAGTTTAATGGGCATTTGAGAACAACACAGCAACCACAATAGTGTGAGTAAAGGGCATATTCCTGCCTGTCCATTGCCAAATGAATGTGTTAGGCTCGGAGACTCCCCCTGACAATTAGGGACAAGCCATGTGTAACACAATAGATCAGGGATTGTTTGTGCAGACATGTCATGTGTTGTATACTGATGTGCCTTGTCTATTGGCCCAGGGACCTAGGACACAACTGTGTACAATCCACAAACCACTTGCTGTCCAGGGACGACGTATGGCTGTGTACAGTGATCAATCCAGTACTGTTTGATGTTGTAGTGTATGTAAATTCTATGCATGAGGCCACTGCTCCTCAATGTTACATGCCAAAGATAAGGAAGTGATGGATCACTGTCCTCAGTCATGTGTCTAGGTAAAGGAGTATATTGTCATCTGCCACCCAGAAGCTAGTTGTCTTCAGTGTATGGCAGGTACTGGTGCCTCACTACAGTCTGTAATGTGAAGATAGCCATCCTACATGTGACAGAGCCTACATTGTATGTTAGATGCAGCTACAGATCAACACTTTCCCTTGTTAAGTGGGGAATGTCCATTGACATGATTTCTGTACCATCACTGTTGACAACATTCGTTGTACCTATATATTAGAATGTGTTCCTTTCTCATTAGCAAAACATTTGTAAGCTGCTGTTTCATGCATGGTCTACCTGTATTGATGGGATGATGTCTGTGTTCCCTCACATATATGTGCCTGGCAACCTGTGTCTGGAATTAGCCATTTACAATGGGGGTATATTTCATGTTGTGTCACATACAGGAGTGTGTTGCCATTGTTTAATGGCTGACACATTCCCTCATGCATCATAGCATGTCATTTTGCATGTACAACTTCAGTAGCAATGAGGGACATGACAGGTAGTCCTGGAGTTTTTGGCCACAATGTGCATCTCTATGCCATTGATGTGGCAGCATGTGGCAAAATGCACTGTGCATGTGTAATGGATGAGGTTTGTGACCTGACTGATGGCATACATCATTTAGTGACTTTCAGTTATGTCGAAATCACATGTGTTTGGGTACAAGCATTCATCTACAGACAGACATCTGGGTCTGCATGACCATAATGGATACAATGATGTAGCTTCCAATGGGGCAACATGTTGAGGGCCTTGAACAAGTACTTGCCAATCTCAGGGCCTCTCCAACATCCAAAGGACTAATGGCATCTACTGATGCACTTAGAAAATGTCATTGTAAGAGGTGCCAGACCTTAGAGGTGATTAACCTGGGGCTTACTGATTCATTGTGCTGTGGATTTTGGTGACATATCTTCCTGACATATTGTACATGATGTCTACATTGTCCATTTCCATGCCACGTGTGTGGTATATCTGACCAACCGTAGTGCTACCTACTTGACTCTATTAGGACAAATATCACTTTGTGATGTGTGCATAGTGAAACTGCTTACAGTGTGACATGAGTATTTCCATGTTACCTTCTCCAGGCTATTGTACTTTTCTCATCAACATGGCAGGATTTTGGAGCATTGTTAGACCTGACAGCCTTAGAGTGGTCATCCCCCTACATTTTGCCTGCCTCCATCCATTTGTCTGGCCGTGTTTTTGCTTGCTGGTTTTAGGACTCTGCGCACTGTACCAATGCTGACCAGTGCTAAAGTGCATGTGCTCTCTACCCCTAAACATGGTAACATTGGTTCCTACCCAATTGGAATATTTAATTTACCTGTAAGTTCCTAGTAAAGTGCACTACATGTGCCCAGGGCCTGTAAATTATATGCAACTAGTGGGCCTGCAGCACTTATTGTTCCACCAACCTAAGTAGCCCCTTTACCATGTCTCAGGCCTGCCATTGCAAGGCCTGGGTGTGCAGTTTCACTGCCACTTCAACTATTTAAAACTACTTGCTAAGAAATTAACTCCCCTTGAGCTGCATATCAGTCTTCCCTAGGGTAGGCCCTAAGTGACCCATAGGGCAGGGAGGTATGCAGGTAGTGAAACACTCACAGATTTGTTTTCCACTACTGTGAGGCCTGCTTCTCTCATAGACTAGCAGTAGAACTGCCCTCATATATTTTTAAGTGGTAGATTGTGATCTGGAAGGAGCGCCCCAGTCATGTTTAGTATTGCCAGACGTTTAATAGAAAATCCTGGTTACTGGTGAAGCTGGATTAAATATTACAATTTTAGGAAGGCCACTTTTAGAAAGTGGGCATTTCTCTGCACTTACTGCCATCTGTGTCTTATAGCCCTGTCTCCAATCCATTTCTGGTCTGTGTTGGTTGACAGCTCCCCTTGTGCATTCCACCCAGACAGCCATAAACACAGGACACTCAGTCACATCTGCATACTGAATGGGTCTCACTGGGCAAGAATGGTGGAGGGGCTCTCTCTTACATTTCAAAGGCCAATGGCCTATCCTCACACAAAGGGCTGTTAACCCCCAACAGGGATCCTGCTGACAGGATTGGGCTGAAAGGGGAACCTGTGCACTTCAAAATCACTCTTTGAAGCTTCCCCTACTTCAAAGGTCTTTGACCCCACTAAATCAGATACTTCTGGACCTACACCTAGAATCTGTCAGAGAAACTGCCTGGCTACCCAAAGGGCTCATCTGGACTGCTTTGCTGAAGAACTGCTTTTCTGCTTGTTGTCCTGCTGTCTGGGGCTCCTGACTCTGCTGAAAGCACTCTACTTTCCTCCTAAAGTGCTCTCCAAGGGCTTGGATTGAGCTTACCTCTTGTTTCTGAAGTCTCAGGACCAACAAAGACTTCACCTCTTTAAGAAATCCTCATGTGTGGGAAAACCAACACAACGTCTGCAGAAATCAACGCAGCACCTGCATCGCAGCTGGAAAGCGCTGCACTGCTGACTGGAACTATGCAGCGCCGGAGTCACAAAAGGAAATCTGAACCAGTGCCTCCCTCACAGCTGAGAAATCACTGCAACGCCTACCGGTGCGAAGCAGCACCTGCTCCTTTCTACCAGCGCTTTCAGGATTTTCAACGCATCGTCACTGGGCGTCAAAATATACCTGCATCGCAGTGAGAAACCAAGGCTATGCTCCTGGAAATTGACACATCACCTTGCAGTGTTGAAAGAAGCAACGCATTGTCTGTGCCGGCTTGGAAAATCTGACGCAGTGCCTTATTTTTCAACACATCTCCTCCTCTGCATCCCCTGTGAAACATTATTTTTGACGCATTCCAGGTACTGTTTGTTACAAAGATACAACTGATTCTCAAGGATTGAGACTCTTTTAAACCTTTAAAAAGTGATATCTCAACTTGTGCATATTGGATTGATTTTTGTTGTTTTGAGCTCATTTTATTCAGATAAATATTATCTATTTTTCTAAGCCTGTGTGGTGTATTTATGTGGTGTTTTCGCTGTGTTGCCATATGAGTAATTGCACAAATACTTTACACATTGACTTCTACGTTAAGCCTGCCTGCTCAGTGCCAAGCTACCAGATAATGTGGGCTGTGTTGTGACTTACCCTGACTAGGATTGAGGTCCCTACTTGGGCAAGAGTGTATACCTCTGCCAACTAGAGATCCAATGTCTAACAAGCATACTTTCATATTGTTGGGTCATGGGTCATTATGTACATGACAAAAATTGGTGTATGCATCACCTTGTGCGGGAGCTGTGGGAATGCATTTGGCATTGGCCTAGCATTGTATGACAATAGATAACTGAGGTCTGCTCTATGGGGCAAAGCTTTGAGTGTGATGAGGTTCCCTATTTTTGTTGAATAGTTACTGTAATTGCACAACTTCAGCCATGCAATTGTATTTGCCTGTGATCCTGATTTTCCTGTGGGAAACTGTTGACAGTTCAGATGGCATGCATGCATATGGCATGGCATATGTATGGGCCACTTAGGTGGAGTTTTTTGCTGGGGCCTACTTGACACCATGGTAATGTTTGCTAATCACAACTGTTGTTCAAGTGTGATCATGGACATGTGATGACCCTATTTTCTTTGGATTTGCTGCATCAGCATCAGCAAGTGAAGACAACAGGGCACAGCTGAGTGGAGAAGCATCTGGTCACAGGACCTCGGGTCAAGGCACCACAACACAGAGGGTCCAAGTGGCCCACAGTGGAGTGCCACAGGGAGACCAGAACATCCTCTTCATCTTCTGATTCTTCCTCCAGTTGGCACTCCCTAGTGGTGGCAGACTCATTGGTGCATCCCCTGTGCATCCCCTGTGCCATTTTTGTCCACCACCCCTGTTTTATCACTTCCATCCCTGTTGCTCCCCACTCAGTTGGCCGTGCCCACTCACCCAAGATGGTGGGTGCCGCCTTTTGCCGCAGGCACCTCCGCCACAGCACCTGTTCCCCTTGCTGACCTCAGTGAGGAGGCTATTGACCTCTAGAGAAGTAACTCTGCGGGTCAGACAGCCATTGTAAATGCCATCCAGGGATTGGTAACCTAACTCCAGCAGATGAATGCATTCTTGAAAGGCATTCATGGTGCAATGTCTGGCCTACAGAGATTTTTTCATGCTCTGGCCTCGACACTGATGGCAGCCAGTCACCTACCACCATCCGTTCCTCTTCCACCTCCCTCTTTCCAATCCAAATCCCACCTACCCCTACCTACCCAAAGCACACAGACTGATCCACCCACACCCACCTCAATACACAAGAACAGTACACACAGACGCAAGCACCACAAAACACACTGGTACGCGAGCAAACAAAAGACACCCACAGATACATCATTAATCACCACTTCACCAGACACCCCCACCACCCTCAGCATAACACACAAGACATCAAGCATACCCACAGGCACAACCACAACAGTCAGTGACACACCCGCCACACCCAGCATACTCGCAGACGCCACCCCAGTAGACACAGACATCCACCATACCTGCAGATACCACCCCAACAGACACACAAATATCCACCACTCCATCCCCCAGCACTTTCAACTCTCAGCCTTCAAGACACACAAACTCTCTCACTCACTGATGCAACTGACATCACCCAAACACAAGCATGCCTCCCACATATGCATACCAACATCCACACCAACATAGCAATCATTCCTTCATCCTCCATATCCCCACCCCCTCTGCTGCCCGTCCCTGTGTCCCTAAGAACGTTTTTTTGCTTGACCTTGACCTTTTCCCTGTTCCGTCCACCCCGGCTCAAACCTAAGAGGCCCGACCTGCCTCCCAAACCTTCCTTGCCAACTCCAAGTAATCCCCTGTCACACCTGCCCCCCTGCAAGCACTCATAGCCCTCCCCAAGAAGTAGCCCATGCCACCCAAAAAGCAGTCCACTCCTCCCAAACCTAAGAGCAAACCTACCCCTCTCAAATCCGACTCCCCTAAAGATGGCCCCTGAGTTGCATAACTGCCCACTTGATGCCACTTCCTGTGGAGATTCCCTGGCAGTTAGAGTCAAGTGATGGCACCATGATGTGTCTATGCAGGAACATACAGTATGGACTGTCCAATGGCCTTGGATTTTCAAAAATTACAGTTAATAAACCCAAACAGTTGTTTTTTGGGGGGTATTCATTTGTCCTGCAATTCCTTTTCTACCTTTACATTGTTCCTGAGTGACTTGTTGCCTGCCTACAGTTGTCTGTGTTCAGCCTGTTTGCTGATCCATTTGCTGTTGTTTGCAGTATCTGACTTTCTGGGCAGTCATGGTGTTCCCCAAGAAAAGTGTATATATTGACTGTATGGATATGTGGATGTGTAAATGCAATTGTGGTGTCATGACACTGTGTACTGTTTGGTATGATAGGTATTTCATGTTGTGTTGTCCAAAGTGAGCATGTATGGTGTTAGACTTGTCCACCTGATATGTTTTTTTTTATATTTGACTGTGCATGTGACCATTTAGCTGTGTGTACCTTGCATCTACTTTATGTAGAGGTATGTCCCATGCAATTGGAGTTTTATGGACCTTGTTGACCTGCACTTCTACATTGTATAGATAGACATGTCATTTGGGTCTAGTATTGTTTGTCCCTGAGATACATGTAGGGCCAGGTCCTGTGCAAATGTTGTTTAAGGGGCATGTGCAGAGTGACATGTGTCCCAGTGCAGCCTCCTTACCTGAGTGCTCCTGATGCCCCCATCTCTATTGTACAGGTATTGTTTGCATAGTGACCTTTGTATATTTGTCTGGGAGAATGGAGTGGTGGATATTTGTGTCTGTTGTCTCTCTGTCTGCCTATTTGCATCCCATTGACTTTCCATTGTGTTGCAATATGGGTGATGTGTGTGTACATCGCAGGGCTATTTGATGGTAGTGGTGTTTGTGTTCTATGCAACAGCCATACATATGTGTGTTGAATGTGGCGACAGTCAATAGCATGTGAGGAATGTGAGTGTGAGAGTAGTATTTGTAGATGAGATGTTGGTGTGTTTTTGGTGTTGTGTGAGACAATGTTGTGTACACTTCACTGTCCCTGTGCCTGAGATGGTCAGGAATGTGTTTTTATGCAGTGTTGTGGTGCAGTGAGAATGACCTGCCCAAAGGGGGAATTTTGTGATGGCATATAAGGGGGCATATATTTCTTCTTTGTGTCTAATTCCAATGGGGACACAATGACAAGTGTACTTGGTGCCCGTAGTGTGACCCCCATTTGATGTGGCTGACCGCGCAATAAACAATTGTTGAATATAATAGCACAGGTAGGTGAGTGTACCTCCGTCTGGTTGTGCCCATGGCTCCAAGATTTTGTGCTCCATCGATGATCAGCGGCAGAATGTGAGATGGGCTTCATGGCGGCACCAGATGTGTGAAGCTGCCTGCAGGTGTGTGTCTCCCTGTATAGTCTCAGTTTCCGCCTGCCGAGACATGCTGGTTAGACCGCCAGAATCACATTCTCAGTGTGCAACCTCATAATGTGACCAGCGAAAACACGGGCTCCGCTGGCTTGTTTTTTTTGTTTTTTTATAAATAATTTGTATTGATTTTAGGGAGAACGAAAAAGAAAAACACAAATGCAAATACAAACGTAAATAACATGGCACCATTAACCTGAATATATCTTTCGTCCTGTCGGTCCCCGCGGGTTATGCAAACACTGTGTATACACACTCAAAGAGATCGGAGTCAGTAGTCCTCAGTGTTGCAATGATTGAGAGAGATTTTCTGAATGATAATATAACTAAAGGCATGGTTCCCTTAACGCATAAGGTTGTATCTCTGAACAGTCTCCCCCCCCCCTTCCATAGGTTTTTGTTCAGGAATGAGGTGTTTTTCGGTAAGTTCAACTGTCGCAGACAGGTTAGTTGACCAGTGTGTTCTCCCATTTCCCCCACACTCTATTGTACTTGTTAGGGCATCCCCTCGCTTCGTACACTAGTTTTTCGCATTGTGCACATCAGTCTACACCTCGCCTCCATTTGGCGAGGGCCGGTGCCCTTTCAGATTTCCACTCTGTCATAATGTCTCTTTTTGCTACCAGGCACACCACTCCAAAGAAGGTCCGATCTGCTCTGTTCATCCCTGTCTCCCCCGTGGCCCCTAGCAAGATTAGTACAGGGGACACCTCCACTGCTGTTTGTAAGACCTCTGAGATCTCCCCTGCAATCGTCCTCCAATATAGCTCTAAAATTGGGCAGGTCCAGACCATGTGAAAAAAGTCAGCTTCTGGATGTGAGCATCGAGGACAACTGGCTGTGGGTCAGAGACCTGCCTGGAAGAGTCTTTTGGGGGTAAGATATGCTGCGTGCAGATACAGGGTTTGTAGCAATTGGAATCGAGAGGTTATGGCCGCTGACCGAGGGGCCATTAATACTTCCCTCCAGTTTGTATCATCTATGGGGCCAACCCACCCCTCCCATTTTTGACGGAGTACCTTGAGGGAGGGGGATGTGTTAGTGAGGATGGAGCGATATATCTGGGAGATTCCCCCTTTACAGAGGCTTCCCATCAGGACCCTCGCTTCCAGTGGGCTGTGTTCAGGAATATTGTCCCCTGGTCATATGTGTGTCAGCAGAGCGTGTTTGAGTTGTAGAGATTTGTGGAATTGGGTATTGTTCAGTGAGTAAATTCCCTGGAGCTCCTCAAAGGATCGCATGTCTGACCCACCCCAGATGTCCCTGAGGGTGGATATCCCGATGTTGTCCCATTTCCTGAAACCTTCCAGTGCGGAGACTTCCCCCAGCCACTTATTCTGCCAAAGAGGGGTCTGTTGAGTGAGGCGATTCCACCAACCCGATAACCTCTGGGCCGCTCGCCACCCTGTAAGAATCACTCTAGTCACCTCTGGGATATTCTGCAGGATGGAGCCCCCATATAGTGCGTTAAAAATCCCATTATAGCCCATTACCTGGGTCTGTCCATCCTCCAGCCAGCCAATCATTAACCACTAGCAAGTGCGTAGCCAAATAATAAAAGTAAATGTTAGACATCCCCAGCCCCCGTCATGGACATCTCTTTGACATGTGGCGAAGGATAGTTTGGGGCGGGAGCAGTGCCACAAAAATTAGCGCGCTGCCGCCTCCACTTCTTTGAACCATTTCCGGGGGATTGGGAGTGGGAAGTTCTGTAATTGGTATAGAAATCTGGGGAGTATCATCATTTTATATAGTGCTATTCTGCCCAGTATATTGAGGGGTAGACTCCGCCAGCGTATGAGATCTTTCTTAGTGTTCTTAATGAGTGGGGTAATATTTAGTTCCCATGCTAGTTCAGGTAGCATGGCTATATGGACACCCAAATATTTAAAACTGTTTCGACGGATCGGGATATTTTGTTGCCAGTCGACACAGTCTCTGGAAGGGTGTAAAGGGACCAGTAGGGATTTGCTCGGATTTAAAGTCAGACCAGAGGCTTGAGAAAAAAGGTCTAGAAGTTGTAAGATTCGTGGGCCACTCGTGGCCGGGTTAGAAAAGTAAATGAGTATGTCGTCCGCGTACAAAGCTACCCGGTCTTCTGGGCCTGTAGGCCACGAACAGCCCTCTAACGGGTCCTCCCTCAACAGCTTCGCCAATGGTTCAATTGCAAGGGCAAACAGCAGCGGGGATAGTGGGCATCCCTTCCGAGTACCACGACGGATGGGAAATGGTTCGGAGGCTACCCCGTTCACTTGAATACGTGCGGTTGGATTGGAGTAGAGTAGCCTAACAAGGCCGCGGAATTTGGGTCCAATTCCATTATTTCCTAGGACTTGCTCCAGGTAGGACCAGTCCACAGTATCAAAGGCTTTTTCAAAGTCAAGTAAGAGAACGGCCAGAGGGGACCATATCAGAATGTTGCGGTGTGCCAGTGCGACTTTCAGTCGTCTAATGCAGTGTCTGGTACTACGTGACGGCATGAATCCACATCGGTCTGGATGTACTAGTGAGGGGAGCGCTTCCTTCAACCTGGTCGCGAGCACGGTTGATAGCACCTTAATCTCAGTGTTCAGGAGAGAGATGGGTCTGTACGCCGAACGATTACGCGACAGCAGTTGGGTCTTTTGGATTACTACTATTGTGGCTTGGTCGATCCCAGCAGGGAAACAGCCGGTCTTCTCAGCTTCGTCATACATACTAAGCAGGTGGGGACATAGGATGTCCCCGCATCTGTTGTAAAGTTCCGATGGGAAGCCGTCTGGGCCGGGCGTTTTGCCCGAGGATACGTTTGATATTGCTGCTGTAATTTCCGCCAGTGTTAAGGGTTCATCTAAATTTTCCCTGGTCGCTTGTGATATCTTAGGGAGGACAATGTCATCCAAAAGGGAGGACTCCTTTTCGGCCGGGGGCCGAGGCCGTTCCACGTATAATTGTGCGTAGTAGGAGGCAAAACTCTGAGCGATTTCGGTAGGAGTCTCCGCGAGTGAGCCCGTCTCGTCCACAACCTCGGGGATAATTCTGTCGGCTAGTGGGCGCAAGACTAACCAATGCAGGAGTTTACCATTCTTGTCTCCCCAGCTGTACACGCGAGCTGCTGATGCTCTCCAGGCATGTTTCGCGGATTCTAGTACCAATTGTTTTATTTCCTCTCCAACCATGGTAAGGTGTCTCAAGACTGACGCTGAGGCGGAGGAGGTCTCCACTCGCTCAAGGTCTAATGCCTTGGCTTCGAGAACCGCCACCTGTGAATTGCGCGCGCGTTCCCGGGCGCGTACACGGTGCTTAGCGTAGCCTCTAAGTGTGGCCTTACACGCTGCCCATATCGTGCCCAGGGACTTCACGGACCCTAAGTTCTGCTCAAAATATTGGGTAAGATGGTCCCTTATCTCGAGGGTATACTCATTGTCTTGTAAGTACCACGCATTCATGCGCCACGTTGGGCGCTGGGTCGGGTCAACGCCATCCAACCGGATTCGTATAGGTAATATCTCTGCGCCGGTGACCCTAGAAATATCTAGTGTGGGCATAAATACGAGATTGATCCTGGCCTGCGAGTGGTGGGCAGCCGAGGTGTGTGTATACTGTCTCGATCTGGGGTGCCAGGTCCTCCACACTTCGCATAGGCCAAGACCCGTAGCCCACCCATTCATGCTCGACGCCCTCCCAGAGCGAGTGGCGGATATAGGCCCAGACACATCGAGTTTTGGGTCCAGGACGGAATTGATGTCCCCCCCCCAATTAGTGTAGTGTCCTGGGGAGGCCTGTCAGTACCCAGCGGAGAGCAAGTAAAAAGGTGTCAAAGCCAGCTGGAGGTGCATAAGCACACACAAGATTAAACGGTGATCCATGTAACGTGCCGGTCACCGTTACAACCCTACCTTGTGGGTCTGATTGTGTGGCGGTAACCACTATGGGTAGTGAGCGGTGGAATAGAATAGCTACTCCCCTAGAGCCTCTTGCGAATCCTGCATGGAAAACCTTGTCAAAGCCCCCCCGTGCCAACTTGGGGCATTTAGTGCCAAGTAGGTGGGTCTCCTGTAGCAGGACCACTGAAGGGGCATATCTGCGCAGGGTGTTGAACACTGCGGATCTCTTAATTTTGTCCAAGAGACCGTTCACATTCCATGAAAGAATCTGTGTCAGTGAGGGAACTACGTGCATAGTGTCCGTGTGGTGAAATGTTGTGAGCCCGTTTGGGGACCCATAGACGAATGCTCTAAGTGAAGAGGATCGTTATGACAGGTGTAGGTGCAACTAAGGAAACTTACCAAAACAACCTTACTAAACCCTAATGAAAACTTTGTGCCCCTCAACCTCCCCCCACCCCATACTTCTACCCTGGAAGCATCTGTCGCCCAAAAACCCAATCGGGGTGTCACAGTCATATGGACTGTCACTAAATGGGGTGATGGACCCCTCCTTCATGTCGGATCATTTGCAATCAACTAATGAACTCCTACCCTAAAAAGGTATTGGAACATGTTATGTTATATTAACGTGTATGCGGTCCTGTTCCACCTGATCGGGTCAGTACCATTATAGTCAGTCTCCCCTAGTGTGCCGGAGCCCATTATGTTTAAGGCCAAATTAACCAAGTGCAGGGGACTGGCTCAGGCGATCTTCTCCCACTTCCCCTTTCGGTGCCCGGGACCCTGAAGAGTCCCTGCCCCCCTCAATCGCCGGGGAATTCAGATTGGGCTGAGTGTCTTCTTCCGCCGGTGCGCCAATGTTCCTTTGCCTCCCGCGTCTGGACCTCGTGTGTTTTCGACCTCTTAGCGTGTCCACTCGGGGACTGGGTCCTCCCTCTAGAGCCCCCCCGGATGAGCCGGCGGGACCTCTTCGGGTCCCAGTACTTTCCTCTGTGAGCCATTCCCACGCCTCCTGAGGTGATTCAAAAAAATGTGTTTTGCCGGCCAGGATGACCTTTAGGCGTGCGGGAAAGAGGAGCATGTAGGTGAGCTGCATCGCTCTTAGCTTTTGCTTTACCTGTTCGTACGAACAACGCCTGGCCTGGACCTCTCGAGTGTAGACTGGAAAAATCAAAATTTTGTGGCTATCCCAAAGAGGTCGGGGGAGCGCCTGGCTTCTTTAAGGATGGCGTCTCGGTCTTTAAAGTTGAAAAAGCGCGCAATCATGGGTCTCCGAGGCCCACCCGGCGGAGGCCCCGGGGACAGGGCCCTGTGCGCACGTTCAATCGCAAACCATGGTGAGAGAGTGTGTTCTGGCATCCAGGACTTAATCCAACTTTCCAGAAACTCAGGGGCATTGTTGTGCTCTGCTCCTTCCGGAATGCCAACGAAGTGTAGATTGTTGCGCCGGGAGCAGTTTTCGGCATCTTCGGCCCGGCGGTGTAGTTCACCAGTTCGAGTTTGTAGTTGGGTCACCTTGGTTCTGAGGTCGGCCAAGTCGTCCTCCGTCTGGGAAACACAGCTCTCCACTTCCGTGATTCAGCCCACCGCATTTCTAAGATCTTGTCTCATGAGGCCCATATCTTCCCTCACCACTCCAATTTTGGTTTCCACTGCCCGTTGTGATGTTTGGATTGCTTGAAGGATAGCATTGACCCCTCCTGGGGCAGGGTCATTGGTCGAGGTGTCGCCTCCGTTCCGAGGAACCGTCGGTGTAGTAAATTGATCAATCCTCTGTTGGGAGGGCTGTGTCTGTCTTGAGGCTCTGTCTTTTCCCATCTTTCCTTTGGGGCAGGCAAGGGCAAATGAAGTGTTGTTTGTCTGTGTGGACTGGGGTCGGCCACGTCAAGGGCCTCATACTTACCCCCACAGAGGCAACCCCAAGCCTCCCAGACTTTGGAAGCGTGCGGTCAGCCAAAGGTGTCGGGTGCAGGTCAGCAGTCGCGGGTGGGATATCAAGTTCCCCGATGGATTCACGGGTCCGGGGCCCGACAGGGTCTCCACCCCCCAATCAGAGCGGGTTTCCAGACCTGTCCAGTGGGGGGGGACGCCTCTCCCATCGGATCGGTAGACCAGGAAATGTTCTTTTGGCTGGTTTTCTGGGGACAACGGTCACCTACTGGGTGTACCCAATGCTGTTCTGACTCAGCGGTTGCTAGTCGCCGGTCGTCCATGGCGTTTTGGTGCCCTGGTGTCGTTCCGCGGTCTTGGGGATGGCGCTCACCACAGCCTCCAGGGTTGGTCCCCCATCCTCCTTTCCTCTTGTCGGGACAAAACTGCTTCTGCACTTCCAGGCTGCGTGGCAGGGGCTCGGGACCCCTAGTGGCCCATCCAGCACAATGATGTCGCCCCAGATCGTCGCCACAGAGTAGGTCCCGCTCGGTCGCCGCCTAGTTCAACAGCAGGCTGGCCAGACCACTCACTTCCCCCTGGTCCAGTCACTTCGCAGAGGCCCAGGCTTGGTTTCAGCCACTGGGCCCACCTCGTTCAAATTCCCGATGGGGAGAGGGGGGCGAATCCCATGGCTCCCGTGCCCCCTCTCCGACTCCCACAGGAGTCAAGCCCTGGCCCCTCGGGAGTCGAGGTGCCTTTGCGGCCTCCGTTTCAGCCCCGCGCCCGAGGGGAAGCAGCCAGACCCCGGGGGGGGCCCGCCCCGCCCCTTGAGCATCAAGTGGGCGCGGGCCGGCCGACCCCAGAGTCCTCCAGGTTTGGTCGCAGTCGTCAGGCGAGCGGCGGGCGGCCGCGCAGGCCCCTGGCCGCACCGGCACGGCGCACGATTCCAGCACCCAGCGGCGGCAGTCCCCGCTCACCTCCGCAGGGATGCTCCGGCCGGGAGCCAACGCCCAGGCACCAGGCGCTGGGCGGCCTGCTCCAGGCGCCGCGCAGGCCGCGCACCGGGTCCGTTTTCAGCACTGCGTCGCCCCCGGGCGCCCCAGCTCACGGCTCATCGGGGGCCGCCGCCACCAGGGCACTCTCGACGGTCCATAAAACAGGGGAACAGGACCCACGAAGGCAGTACGTTCGGCGTATGACGGAGGGGTCCAGAGCACTCTCAGAGTGCGACTGCCATCTTGACGCCCGTAGCCACGCCCCGGCGCTGGCTTGTTTTTACAGCCTTGTGACTGTGGTGGTCTGTGCTGCCTGGCGGTGCTGGCAGGACTGGGGCAGTCTGTTCGCCATAGGCCCAATTGACTCGTAATTGAGAGGGCCAACCGCAAACTGGACATTGTTCCAACCGCCAACGCCGGCATGGCAGTCCCTGGACCGCCAAACTCGTAATGAGGCCCATAGGTTTTCACGAATAATTTTAGCAGCATTAGGTGCTATTATTCCTTCTCTGGGAGTAGCCATGAATAATGTGAAAATATGGAATTTTGCCTAGAGTTGTAGATAGACTTGATGTAGATACTGCAACATCATTTTGTATAGTAAATGTAGAAATGGTAGCAATTAGGGCTATGGTAATGCAAAATCATCATGCTTTAGATATTCTTTTGGTGTAACAGGGCAGAGTCTGACAACTAATTAAGACGAAGAGGCGTTGTATATAAATACCTGATAATAAGGCTATTGATTCTTTCATTACTTATATGTCTAATTTGACTCATGACATTGGATCTTTAGAGGAACCAGGCTTATGGGAAACTATAGGCTTTTTGTTTAGAGAGACAGGGAGGAGTTTTGGAAAGGTTGGTGAGTGGTTAGGTAATATAGGTGGTGTTAGGTTCCAGTCAATTCTAACTCCTGTAATAATTATGATTTGTGTAATTATCTTTTTCCTTTTGCAAAAATTGCTAGAGTGTATGATTAGTAGGTATAAGAATAATGGAAAAAGTGAAAACAGATTGAAGGAAAGGAAGAGGTCATTTGAAATGGAGGATTCTAAGGATTGCGCTACCAACCAGTCAAAGAGGGGGGAGGAGAATGTTTGGCATCCAAAGAAGATGGCGACATCTACTAAATGATTAATAAAAATGTATTAATGGGTTATGAATGTTAATTTCAAAATAATCGAGGGAACTGTTGATTTTTTTTATATCTGAAATTTTAGGTAAAAATGGGTGTGAATTAGTAATTTTATTAATGAATGTAGTTGAAACTGATGAATTAAATGTTGCATTTTGCATTAAATGTTGCATTTAATACAAATAGTGATGTTTAGAATTATTATTAATAACTTAGGGCCTGATTTAAAGTTTGGTGGCTCACAAGGGTATTGGATACCCCGTTCGCCATATTACGATAACATTATATCCTATAGAAACTGTAATATGGTGGAACGGATACCAGGCAAGTTTGTGTTGGAGTAACCCATTCACCAAACTCTAAATCAGGCCATTAGTTTAGTTATGCCACATTTTTTCAAGACATTATTTTTATTAAAAGAAATGCAGTTTCTAATGATTTGTTCATTCTGCTCCTGCTCATTTCTCCCCCCAAACAACATTCACCTACAAGTCTTCTTTCCCCACAGTTTCCGCAAAGAAAGGTAAATGATGCAACTCATTATGTTCTGTAGAGACCATGTATTGTGAATGGAACTGTTCATCGTGTTCCTGATGTAACTTTTTGAAGGGCACTTCTGCTGGAAGATCCGATGTCAACTTGGTAGCCTATTAGCATATTAGTCTTTATTAGAGAATATTTTACATTTTGTTTTGTACCTCCTGATTACTGTTGTTCTGGTAGAGGTGGAAGTTTCTCGATTAATCTTAAAAATGGGCTAGTGCTAAGAACCATAATATGACAATCATTTTTCTTATTTGTCTAAAAAGTACTGTTGAAAATCAGTATAGGAAATTGGGTTACTGGTTGAGGGCAGTAAAACCCTACTCAAGCAGCAACCACAGTTCTTCTCAGGGTAAAAGACAAGCAAACCCCCAAATTAACCTGTGCTTAACTTGGCATAACAGCAGTCAGGGTTTAGCCTAGAAGCAATGTGTAAAGTAGTTATGTACTCAGACAGAAATAAAGTAATAACACAGCACGATCCAATATTAGTTTACAAAATTAGGGTAACATTTAATAAATTATTTGAGACCAAAATTACAAAAATCTAATTAGCAGAACTGGAGATAGGCAATTTCTCAAAGATTTTGGGAATAACACTGCATAAAAGCAGAAAGTGCCATCTGTGGGTATTTGGTCGTGCTGGACTTGGACAAAGCCAGACCCTCTAAACAAAGTACCTTAAATCCTGGTGAGTGGTCTGTGCAGTGTTGTTTTGAAAGGCTTGAGGTCATTTTTCGGCAGTTCCGAAGAGCTGCAAGGTCCACGATGCGAGGTCCTGTGTTGGGTTGCGTTGCACTGCGTCAGTCCTGCTGAAGCTAAGTGACGAGGCTTCGCATTGAGTTGTGTCAGTTCTTTTGGACTGGCAGCTGGGCAGCGAGGCTTGGCGAGGCTTTGCATTGATTGGCGCCAATTCTGTTTAGGCGGGCAGCTGTGTGGCAAGGTTTTGTGGGGCTCAGTGTTACTCAGCGTCGGTTCTTAACGATGCTGAGTAATACTGAACCCCACAAAACCTGATGAAGCTTGTAGCTGTGCTGCAAGGCACTGCGAGGCTTTGAATCTCTCTGCGCCGGATTTAGTGAAAACCACAGCTGTACTGGCAAAGCTCATTCTGGCCCACTTCCAGGGGTCCAAGGCTGGGATGGCACCACTTGGAAACAAGACTCACTGCAGACAGATCTCAGGTGCTGAATTCAAGGTAGGTGGAGTCTTTTCTGTCCCTGAGGCTCTGATCAGGAGGTTAAACGACTAGCCATTAGAGTCACTCTAGTGGTCCTGGGTTTCCAGATGAAGGCCCAGTCTTACTCACTCAGGCAGCAGGGCAGCAGCATAGTAGTCCTTCTTGCAGGGCAGAACAACATTCCTTATATGTCTTCCACAAGTCAAGAGTTGTACTAAAGAGTTGGGTCTGATGTACCATTATTTATACTTGGTGCCCACTTTGAAATATGAGAAGCTTTTAGAGATTCCCCCACCCCCACATCGTTTTTAGAATTTCTTGCCTCTTAAACCTGACCCCAGCTTCTTTGGGGTGACACAAACTAGTGTCAAACCCTTTGTTAGTTTGCTTGAACAGAGTGTTCATGATGTGCAAGTGTGGTAGTTGACAGCTTCTCCTCCTCATCAAGTCAGAGGTGACCCATCCTGCTAAGACCTATTCCCCACTGTCTCACTGTCTAGGAGCAGCAAACAAAGACCAACTGCCATCTACTCCTAGTTATGTGACCCAGGATACAGGCACCAAATGGTTGGGACAAGAAAATGCCAACTTTTTTAAAGTGGTGTTTTCAGAATTGTGACTTAAAATCAAACTTGACCATTAAAGGTGGTTTAAATTCCAATTCTTCTGGCACCAAACTTGACATTACCACCTGCTCCCAATTGACAATTACCACTTATTTAAAGTATTAAGGGAGCCCATTGTTTTCCTATGGGATAGGTAGTCATCGCAGTAGTTATTGGAAAATGGGTTATTGGTAAGGGCAGGTAAGTACCTACACTTAACAATAGGCCACTAACCTCCACTTAGGTCCAGTTAGGTCTCTGTAAATTAAACCTAGCTCAACCCTTGGTAGCTTGGCAACGAGCGACAAGGCTTAACTTAGGAGACAAAGCGTAAAGCATTCAAATATCACAAAACATTAATTATATAAAACACAGGAAACAGTTTAAAAATCCAAAATCAATTTATAAAAATAGGAAATATTTTTGGCTTTAAAACCCACCAAAACTAATAAAATCGGATAAGGGGAACCGGAGATATGAATTTTTAAAGAATTAATGTGTTTCTAGCGCATAGAAACAAAAAGCGCCAATCTGGTCATCAGGTCGCACCTCGACCAGGGCAAAGTCAAAATTTAAGGCCGACCGCGATGGAGCCCGGCTCGGCTACAGCCCAGGGGAGGCCTCATTCAAAAGTTTAACTTAGCACTTAGTCGTTTTTCTGGAGATTTTCTTCAGCGGTACGAACCTGCCAGTCCAATCTGACCTCCTGGAACTCTTCCTCGGATATGCGTTGCGGAAGCACTCAGTAGATATTTGTACCTTCGATTTTCGGGCAGTGATCTGCGCGACGGGTGCAGCTGCACCCGCCGCACAAAGGCATTGGCGGCGGCTCCATGTGGAGCCGCTGTCAATGTCCCGGCCTGGCCTTCCTGTGTTTCCGCCCCCCGACCCACAGGAATGTCCATTACACGGCCGGCAGGGATCCGGGGACTCTGGCGGTCAGTAGTTTGACCGCCAGCATGAACACGGCGGTTTTTACCGCCCGCCGTGTTCATAATGAGGGCCTTAGTCACTTTTTGGGAGATTTTCTTCAGCGGGACGAACCTGCAAGGCAGGCCGGGTCACGGTTGAGGCAAGCCAGCTAGAGCTGCTGCGACGGGTCAGTCCCTCTATGGAGCTTTTTTCCAAAAGTTCTCCAAACTTCTCCAAACTTCTGGATCTTCTTCCAGATGTTCTTTTAAAGTTCTTTTGAGGTCCACAGCTCACCCCAAGGTTCCAGAAGCTCTGAGATGCTCCTTGAGGGTGCGGACTACAACTCCCAGAATGCACCTTGTGCAAACTCTTTTTTGGCCACTGGTCAGTGGTCAGCTGGTTGGTTTCTTCAGGAGTTGGTGCAGGGGACTCTGGTTAGCAAGTTTTCACCTGTAGCAAACAGGGAGTCCCTCCTTGAACCAGTTGAAGCCAATCAAAGTACTTCTTGTGGTGAAGCCCAAGGGGTCCTGGAATCAATCCCAGTGAGCAACATTCCTAAAAAATCCATCATGGCTGAAAATGATTTTTGGAGGTTACATCTGGCTGAGCTCACCCACTGGTGTGGCTAAAAATCCTAAACATCCCCCCTCTCCTGCCCTCTCCTAATCTAATCGAGGGGACACCTAATTGTCTGGGTGTGCAGGATGTGAGGGTGTTGCTGGGTTGCTCCAAATGTCCTTCCCTGTCTTTGAAGACCAGTTTGACAGCCCTACCCTTCCTGCTTCCCCATCTGCTGATGGTAGATCTCCTCCCCCAGGCACATCTCTTTGTGTTGAGCCAGGCCACTCCAAACCTCATCAAGGCAGCCTGGCCAGGTTGCCAGAGGCTGGCCAATCAGAGCACAACAGCAAAAACACTGCAGGGCTGAAATTGGCAACTTTTCAGGTAAAGTTTGAAACTCTTTACCTGAACAAGTTATATTAAACCAACAACTGGAAGTTGTGGGATTTATTATAACAATTAATGTGATACCAAACTTGTTGTATCTGTAACTTAAGGGGATTTTAAAAATTAAAATAAAGTCTTCCCATTCTAGCCTGTGGAGGCCATTCACTACAATGAGGGAAAAATTAATTTGGCTGTTTTACCTCACCAGGGCTTGTAAAACTATTTTTTATAAGGTCACTGCTTATAGTTACATGGCACACAGCCCTAGGGGCACATAGGGCACACCTTAGGGGTGACTTATATGTAAAAATAAGGTAGTCTAAGACTTTGGAACTACTTTAAATTCCAAAGTCGAATTTGCATGTAACTTTAACTTAAAAGCAGCCAGCAAGGCGGGCCTGCCTTTAAAATGACACTGGGCACCTCGGCAGTGCACCTATGGGGGCACTACCTATGCTGGGGTCCCTAAACCTCCATGCCCTACCATATACTAGGGATTTATAGGTAGGTTAATTTTGCCAATTATAGTTAGCCTAATTTGCATATCCACTTTACACAGAGCACTGGCCCTGGGACTAGTAAGCAGTACCCAGGGCACAGCCAAGAGTCAGTAACCACCAGTACCTGTCCAAAAAGTTTGGGGGTGACCAGGGCAAAAAGGAGGGCTTTCCTACAGTAGTGATTAAATGAATTTAGGAGTTTTTCACTACCAAGACATGTAAAACTTAAAAGTTCACATCCAACTTTTTAAATACACTACAGCCTGGCCTCTGCATTCTGTAGGGCCTACTCTATGGGTGATCGATATGCAATAAAAAGGGATGTTTGGGCCTGGCAAAAAGGTTTACTTCAAAACTGCGCACACATGCTGCAACAACAGGCCTGAGACATGTTTAAAAGGGCTACTTAAGTGGGTGGCACAATGAGTGCTGCAAGCCCATTTAGTTTAAAAGCCGTAGATACATGCTGCAACACATTACTAAATGTGCCAATTGGGTGTAAGCCCCTTTCACCATGTTTAAAGAAGAGAGCACAAGCAACTTAGCACTGCTTAGCAGTGGTGAAGTGTGCAGCCTCTAAAAAGTCAACAAAAATGGGAACAGAAAACAGGAGGGTGAAGGCAAGAAATGATTTGGGATGGCCCTGCAGGCAGAGCCAAGTTCAACAATCAGGTTATGCTGAATTTACAGTTTTGCTCATTGTTTATGCATAAACTGTGCATAAAACTCCCTGCTTTTATTTTGAAGTGGGCTTTTTAGTTTTCCTCATGGAACTCTATCCATTTGAGTGAGACTCTAATTTCTTCAGTAAACCCTGTTCAACTTTTGAGAAATGTCCTTCCCTACTAGAAATGTTGTTTAAGTCCTCTATATACTGACTTTCAGAGACTTTTTGGATGATTTATCATTTCTGACTTTTGTACTCTGTTCTGTGAGCCTTCATTGCATGTACTGCATTTCCTGTATTGCCCATGCAAATTTTTCTATAAGAAATCTTTCCAACTTTTAATTGATCTAGAACTCATTTCCCAATCACTATTTGGATGTTCTATGCTAATTTGTTGGGCCGGATGTCATGGAGGATAGTCTCCCCAAAACTAGATCTAGGAAGCTAGAGCCAAGTCTCAATGTTAAATTTAGGAGTGATCAAAATAATGGGGTTCATTAAATTATTGTGGCTTGGGCTCCCACAGCATGATTTACCAAACATTATTGTGGATAAGCCTGTGCATGGACTCTCAGAGTTTGAAGCGTTTCCCTTCTCTCTTGTGGAATGGGGTGTGGTGAGAAAATCCAGCCTTGTAACACATGGATAAATGTGTACACATAAGGAGATTGTTAAGACACACACCCTTAATTGGTTTAGTGCAGATGACAGCTCTGTGCCGTCCTCTATACCAGTGTTCGTGTGCTGAGGACAACTCCAAGCTGTTTTTGCACATGAGGCAGGAAATCCTTCAGGTGCAAACACTAGACGGATTTCCTTTTGTTATTTTAAGCCTCGGGAGCTGTGTAAAAGCTTCCCCAGCTCCTCAGGCTATTTTTTTTCTGGCTAATGATGATCTCTGCATGGCATGCAAATGTCATGTTGCAAGAAGTTAATGTAGAATGAGCCGATCGGCTCATTTAATTTTCAGTGCATCAGTGCTCAGGGGGTATCTCAGCCTTCAGAGCACCGATTCAGATGGGGGAGGTGTCATTGCAAAGGGGAGAATCTCCGCTTTCTAAAGGTACCATTTCCCAGGAGATCCCTGCTTGGTGATCACTGCAGGAAGGTGATCACCAACCAGGGATCCACCCACTGGAGCCCAAGGACGATTTTTGAGGGCGGGAGCAGCCCCCTGGCAATGGTCTACTGCTCCCCCTTCCCACAGGCCTAAAGTCTTTGTGCCCCTGCTAGGGACAGATTGGAAGTTGCTACCTCCAATCTACCCCTATGGGGGCAGAGAGTCCACTAGACACCACAGATAGTTTTTCATAGTGAAATAGATGGGGGAATTCACAGGCATAGTGCCAAGCCCCACCCACCCAAATGACCCTCCAGTAGTCTTTATGCCCCGTCAGGAGCAGATAGGAGGAGTTTTCCTCCAATCAGTCTCTGGCAGGGGTCAGAAAGCCAACTAGACCACCAGGGATTATATTTGGTGGTGGGAGCACACCCCTGACAATGGGCTAGTGCTCCCTTCTCCCCAAGCCCAAATGTCTTTCTGCCCCTGTAGGAGCAGAACGTAGGTTCTTACCTCCAGTCTGCCCCCGGGGAAGCAGCAATCCCTCTAGAGAGAATTAGTTTTTGAATGCAAAATGGGTGAGGGAGGTCCTCCCAGAATCGACCCTAGCAGCCACCTACCCACCCATATAATGCCCAGGAGTCTTTATGCTCTCCTTCAGGAGCAGATAGCCCAGTAGACCATCAGGGATTGTATTTGGTGGAGGAGCAGCCCCCCTGGCAATGGGATAGTGCCCCCTCTACATACACAAAAGTCTTTCTGCCCTTCGTGGGCATTTAGGCGGTTCTTACCTCCAATCTTCACCCCAGTGGGACAGAAAGCTCACTAGACACCAGTTATTTTCTTTTATGTAAAATGGGTAGGGTGGCCATCTCAGGCATCGGAAGTCAGGCGTGGGGGTAGCCTGCTTACCAGCCCACACATTGGGTCTAGCCTCCACCTCCAATATGCCCAACAGACGTTCTGCCACCCTAGGGACTAAATCATTCCCATATTTTTGGCAAGAAAAGAAATGTTGATTTTGGATGATTATTTCTACATATGAGTAGCAGAGTTGTGCTACGTCCTAACATTGCCCCACTTCTATGCTGAATGACTGCACTTTTCAGGCTCAGGTCAGCTGCCACCTCAGGAAACCTACCAAAGTCAGACATTTGTGAAAACTAGACATCTGGGGGAGTCCAGGGTGGTACACCTCACATGGATCCCAGAAAATGTCTTACCCACAATGCCCTGCAAACCACAATCTGCCTAATATTCCACGTTTTCCTTGCATTTCTGTGGCTTAAACTTGGGGAATCAGGGTAAATCCACAAAATTCCTATCACCCGGTGTTCCCTCACTTGTCTTGATAAAAGTGCTACCCCACTTGTGTGACCTCGCCTAGTTTCCTCAACAGGCATGAGAGTTGTTCCCCAAAATTACAATTGACCTTGGTTTGATGTTCACCTGTTGCGTGCCTCAGGTCCATCTACACGTCAGGTGGCATTTTTATCAGGGAAAGTGGAAGAATGCAGTGTCGTAAGAATTTTGTCGATTCCTGCTGTATCACAAAAATGCGAGGAAAATATGCAGTTATAGGAAAAGCTTGAGGTTTGAAGGGCATTGTTGGTAAGAAAACATTGTGGGATCCACACAAGGCATACCACCCTGGGTTCCCCTCAATGTATAGATTCCAGAAATGTACAGGTTTGACAAGTTCCCTAGGTCCCAGCTGTGCTAGGGTCCAAAATCCACACCTACCCATTTTGCAAATAGCTGGTCAGTTTTGAGTGGAGAAATGTGATGTATCCATGTTGTGTTTTGGGCCATTTCTTGTCGCAGGCACTAGGTCCAGCCACACATGTGATGCAGCATTTTTATTGGTGCAAGTGGGGCAATGCTGGTTGTTAGAAATTGTGACTCTAGTTGGCAGAGGCATGTACCCTGTCTAAGTAGGGACCACAATCCTAGTGAGGGTAATTCACAACACACCCTGAATTATCTTGTGCTCACCCTCTGGTAGCTTGGCACAGAGCAGTCAGGCTTAATGTAAGAGGCAATGTGTAAAGTATGTGTGCAATACTTGAACAATAACACAGTGAAAACAGAGGTTAGTGAAATAGATGGTGATTTTCTAAATAAAACAAGACCAACACAACAAAAATCTACCCAGTAGAAGTAGAGAGATGATTTTTTAAAGGTTAAATTTAAGTATAGCCTTAGAAGCAAATAGTGCTTAAAGAGTTACTTGGTTGCGCTTGACCAGGGCAAAGTTAAGAGGTCAGGCCACCAGCGATGGAGCGCAGGCTGAATACAGGACCCATGTAGAGCGTCCTGAGGAAAAGTACCTTAGTCCTTGCCGCAGCATGAGGTGTGTTGGTGATCCACATGCAGTTGACGTGTTGCACCAAACCTTTCCATGCAACTGTGATGATGCGTGGTGTCCAGGAGTGACACATTGGTTCTGAAGTGTAGCGGTTCCAAATGTGGTGCCCTGGGTTTCTCCACATTGTAGAGGAGATGTGTTGAGTTTCTCCATGCAGTGGCAGTGATGCGTCAGTTCTGGAGTGGTAGTTCTGAGTGTGATGCAGTGGTTCTGAGTGCAATGCGCTGAACCGGTTCCCGCAACAGCAGTGATGATTCAATTCTGCTCTTGCAGGAGAGGATGTGTTGGTTTCACTAGAGCAAACTCCTAGGTCCACTTCCAGGGGTCCAGGATTGGGGTGGCACCATTAGGCAGGACAGACCTACAAGCTCAAAGGCTGGAACAGGAGGGTTCTATATCTTTTGTGTCCCTGAGACTTAGGCAACAGGAGGCAAGCTGCCAGGCCCTTGGAGACACTCTGGGGTCAAGTGAAGATGATGGTCAAGGTCAAATCTGGATCACCTAATGATATCTTCCCCCACACATCTCTCACTGAAGCAGCAGATTGGTGCAGTGACCTTGGCCTGCTTTTTTCTTCTCTGCAGAGTGAAATTAATTTTATTTTATCCGGATTATAATTGCCCTCATCATGTCATGAATTCATCATTTGAATTCCTTCTATTTGGGACTGCCTAGGGGTCAGTGTCAGAGACTACAGCTTGTTCAAAATCATGCAGCTAGATTGGTTTGGTGTCAGCCCATATTCTGTCGTATTAAACCCTTACTAGCCAAATTACACTGGCTCCCTGTTGCCTAGCGAACCCTTTCTAAAACTGGGTGTATTATTTTTAAATTGCATTATGGTGAAAGTCCTCCCTTCATGAGTTCCAGAATTTGGAACTATATTACGAAGCACAATTTGAGGTTTGGGTGTCAAAATCTATTAGAAGTCTCTAAGTCCATGCAGAAAAGACTGGAGGGATCCAGATTCTCTGAACTTGCCCTCAGATTTTGGAAATCTTTGCCTGTCAACATCAGAGCCTTTACCCCATATGCGAGTTTTATATCTTGGCTGAAGACATGGCTTTTCAGACAGGCATATGATTAGCTCTTGCAGCCTTTCCGCTGGTGTGTCCTTAACGCCATGAAACCTTTTTGGTATACGTGTTCTTCACTAATTCATTATAACATAACATAACATACCATGCAGGTCTAGTCCTTCTCACCCAGGCAGGGGAACAGCAGGCAGCAGGGCAGCTCAGCAGGGGAAGGGCAAAGTACTTATACCCAGTTGTACCTTTGAAGTGGGAGGGACTTCAAAGAAAAGCTTTGAAGTGCCCAATGGCTCTGCCCTTCCTGCCCTGGCCCCAGAGTCACTAAAGGGGAGTATGAATCTCTTTGTGTGGTGACAGGCCAGCCATTTCAGGTGCAAGTGTTAACTACTCCCTCCCATCTAGCACAGGAAGACCCATCAGCTTGGTCAGAGGCCATCAGGAAGTGACTGGCCCATTAGACACACCTAAGCTCCCTTTGTGTGTGGCTGTCTGGAGGGAATGTGCAAAGCCCAGTTGCCACCCAATCCAGACGTGTATAGGAGACAGGCGGAAGGCACAAGATGGTTTAGGTAAGAAAAATGCCCGTTTCCTAAAAGTGGCATTTGTAGACTTGCAACTTAAAATCCAACTTCACCATAAATTGTGATTTTAAATTGTGGGTTGGGTTTGACACATGCTTTATTCGATCAGTCAATCATCAAAGCGAAAATACAATAATAATAAATAAGGATAAAACCAGTAATAATAAAAATATTATATTATAAAACATAAATAGAAATTGTGGAACATAGGTTACTGAGCATACTATAATTAAAAGAATTCTCAGGACACATAATACACATAATACGATTTCAGCCCCTTTCCTATAATCCTTGTAAGAGTAAGAGAATAAAGAATAAAAGTAAGGCTCTAATTAAGACACAGTCTTTGCAATGGAATTTCGTATTCGCCATGCTACTAATAAATATTTACTGACAGCAAGTATTAAAACCGTGGAATGATGACTTTTTAAAATCCTCAAGGCAGAGGCACAATCTCTTATCCCCATATCGCGGCAGATATGACAGATCCACTTAGACCTGGGAAGAGAATAAGCAGGGCAAAAAAACATGAAATGCTCAATCGTTTCTGGTTTTGCGTCACAGGCTGGGCATGTACTTGTATCTGTTTTTGTACCCCATCTGCACATCAATGTCTTCAATGGCAGCGACCCGAAACGGAATCTGGCATATAAGCTTTTGCCAAGAATGTCAGGTATATTGTCTAGATAGGGTTCAAATTGAGGATACCATTTAAAATCTGTAAAATGATTTGTTAAAGTGCCATGAGTTCTATGAGTAATATGATCGTTATATACATGGGACCAATATATGCGTTTTAGCGCAATAGAATGAGCCTTTTCTAATTTATGGGGTTCCTCCCAAAAGTGGCTTAGGCCGAGTTTGTTAAACCAACTGGATACATGTTTGACCCAGGGAATAGAAGTTGAATTGGGGCACATAAGCAGGTCGTGGAGTGAGGACTTATAAACGTCTAGTTCGGGGTTGGTCCATAGTCGTATCCAATATAATAATGGTCTTAGGATGATCAGATCGGCTATGCGTCTCAGGCCTAAGTCTAAGAACAGAGGTAGCAGTGGAGTACTAGGAGGACAAGCACACAGAGACCTCGCAAAACTATTCTCACTAATAGTGAGCCTGTTACAGTCAGAAAAACCCCAATCCTCTGCTCCGTATGCGGCAGCGCCCTGTGCTCTGGCGATGTAGATCTTAATTGCCGGGGAGACGGTTTTTGCTGTCGTGCCCCTGTAAAAGCGCAGGATTGAAGCCGCACCATGCTGCAAACGACCCTCACTTTTATTAATCTGTTCTCCCCAATTTAAATTGTCAGCAATCCTTACACCCAGGTAATCGATGGAGGATACTTTATCCAGGAGGTTCCCTTCTAGGTGGATAGTGCATTTCTTCCGCACTCCTGAGCGGAACGCCATTAGCTTGGTCTTTTTATGGTTTAGCTCTAGGCCGTAGTCACAACAGAAGGAGTTAAATCTGTTGATAAGAATTTGAAGGCCCATGGGGGATTTAGAAATAAGAAGAGAGTCATCGGCAAAGAGAAGGATTGGAACTTTTTGAGCGCATAGGGTGGGGGCATCATTCTGGCACGTCATTAAAACCTGTACAACCTCGTTAATAAAAATAGAAAATAAAAATGGTGCCAATACACAACCCTGGATTTTAAATTGTGAATCATGGGATACCACACTCAAAATATCTATCTTCTCTCAATTGGAAATTACACTTATAAACTATAATAAGGTAGTTCCATACTAAACTATAGGAGAACTAGGCCTTGTAGTAGTAAAGACAGAATTGGAAAGTTTATCACTACGAGGACATGTTAAGCTCAAAAGTACATGTCCTACCTTTTAAGTACGTTGCACCCTGCCCCCTGGGTTGTGTAAGGCCTACTTTAGGGGTGACATATGTATAAAAAAGGAACATTAAGGCCTGGCAGGAGGTTTACTTGCCAGGTCAAAATGGCAGGCTAAACTGCACGCACAGGATCGGCAATGGCAAGCCTGAGACACAGTTAAGGGGCTACTTATGTGGGTGGCACAATCAGTGCTGCAGGCCACTAGTAGCATTTAATTTACAGGCCCTGGACACATGCAGAGAATGCCAATTGTGTCATTGTTACCATGTTCTAGGAAGAGAGCACATGCACATTAGCAATGGTTAGCAGTAGTGAAGTTCTCAGAGTACTAATACCTGTAAAAATGAGATCAGGAAGATGGAGGAGGTAGGCAAAAAGTTGGGGGGAAGAGTACCAGAAAACCGTCAGGAATAACACTGGGTGTTAGGAATTTTGTCGATTCCTATAGATTCTGGAAGTTTTCATCACAGAAAGGTAAAGAAAATGTGTGTTTACAGGCAAAGTTTGAGGTTTGCAGGGTATTGTGTGTTAGACACCTTCATGGGATTCACAGGAGGCATACCACCCTTGAATACCCTGATTGTCTACTTTAAATAAATGTCTGTGGGTGGTGTGTTGCCATAAGTAGCAACCGAATACAGCCCCAAATCCCACAACTACCCCTGTTGCTGATCTTGCCAGATAACACTTTAGGGCTTTTTGTGCCAAGGTCTATTGGCTCACCCACACAAGTGAGGTACTATTTTTATCGGGAGACTTGGTAGAAAGCTGTGTTGTAGTAAATCTGTGGCTCATCACAAATTCGAGGTGTTTTCCTCACAGAAATGTGAAGAAAATGTGTGTTTTTAGTCTAGGTTTGAGATTTCCAGGGCATTGTGGGTAAGAAAATGGTGTGGGATGCATGTGAAGCACACTACCCTGGACTCCTCCAGATGTCTAGTTTTCAGAACTGTCTTGGTCTGGTAGGTTTTAGCAGGTGGCAGCCTACTCTAGCCCAAAAAATGCAGCCTTTTACTATTACAAGTCAGATTATATTATGAGTTAGTCACATTTTCCTGGCCCCCATTTGTAAAAACAACACTGAGAAGAATCAAATTTCCTTTTGCTTGTCATTGGGATGGGATGCTTTAGTCCGTAGGGGAGCAGTAAGACTATGGTGGTTTTAGGGGTGAGGCCTGATGTGAGGTTGGGAGACAACCACCCTTTTATCTTATTAAAAGTATATATTGCTGCTATTCAGTGGGTTTTCTGCCTCCCCTGGAGGGCAGATTTTTTTTTTTAAACTTTATTTATTGGTATTTCTGTAATTGATTAACAGTCGGTACATAAGCGAGTCCCTCAACACAGGTAGGGAATCCGAGTGTATACATTGTAATATGAATGGATGATAGACAGTAACTTAGTCATTTCGCCCCTCTCACGGACTTTGTACACTCAAGCAATATGTACCTTACAGTATTCAAGCCATGCTCGATTCCATTGGCCGTTTTACAGGGCGGCCTGTTGGTTTCCCATATCATCTCAAGCAGTACCATATAAACTTTTAACTAGGTCAATAATCAAAAGAAAAAACAATAAAACAAACATCAAAATAGTGCGCTGGATCAATAGGCAGTGGCTCGGTAGGACTAAGTTATACATGCATAACTAGGTTATCTATCTGGAAGAGTCAAATTTGGTGCCTGCCCATCCCCTGTCCTAATGAAGTGGTGTAATCTAATCCTGGCTCATCTTTCCTAGTCTCTCGTGCCCCCCCGGCTCTGGCCTCTGATCCTCCCAATCTTCCAATATCTCATTCCAGAGTGGTGCCAAGGGTCGCGTCCTAACTCCCCGATCCTCCTTCTTTCACAATGCCTGTAATTCGGCTTCAGCCCACACCGATACATCTCGTCTCCAGTCTGCTAAATGTGGGCCCAATGGGGAGCTCCAGGGCATGGCGATCTGCTGCTGAAACAAAACCAGAGCGAGGTCCAGGAACCTACTGCCCACCCTCTTGGAGCTTGGCCTCGCATGTAAACCTAACAAGCACAGGTAGGGGTCTAAGCTCAATTCCAGTACTCCCTTCCAGCATCTTTGTATGTCAGGACACTCCCAACCCATATGATGGAAATCCGGGTCTGCTGCTCTACATCTAGGACAACCCCTGGGCTCTCCACCATATATTACTCTGAGCCTATGCGGAGTGAGGTACATTCTATGTACAAAATTATACTGAATGTATCGAAAGTGTGTATTTCTGGAAACTCTCTGGGGGTAAGCTAACACTTTTTGCCATTCCACGTTTGTCAGGGCCTTACCCACTGTCTCCTCCCACTTCGCCCGGAGAGTCTGTAAAGATGGCAAAGTAGCGGCAGTAAGAGCCCCGTACAGTCTGGTGATCAAATGTGAGTCCTCCTCCACTGTCCGTAAAAGGTGCAGTATGGTATGTGTTTCTGGTTCTGCATTCACAGTAGGCCATAGTCTCCTCACAGTCAAAACCAGTGTACGATATATCAGAAACTGCGCCTTTGGGAGCCCCCCTCCTCTACTAGCTCCACAAAGAAGCACAGGATTCCTTTGCTGAAGAGGTCTCCCAGGGTCTGCACTCCCGCCTGGTTCCAGGTTCTCAATTGACTTTGTGTCAAGGTGCGTACCGGTATCCCCAATGGTATTCCAGTCAGTAGTATCCCAGGGGACTAAGCCACCATCGTTCCAGTGCGCTTCAGACATCGTCTCCAACAGGAGAGGGCCACCATCAGCAAAATAGTCTGCTTAGGTAGGACACACCTGGTGCCAAGCAAGCCAGCTAGGAGGAGGTCTGGGTGGATTACACTACAGGGTACGGTCAGGTCCAGCCGGTGCCTCCCTGACAGCCATCTTGTCACCCACTGGAGTTGGCATGACAAATAAATAATACAGCTCAAAGTCTGGAACCGCCAATCCGCCCTCTAATGTGGGTCGGCGGAGGGTGGAGAGGGATGTCCGCTGGTGACCCCATCCCACAAGAGTCCCCTAAGGAGCATGTTCAGGTCCCTAAACCGGGCCGCTGGTATAGTCACTGGGAGGTTGGTGAAGTAGTATAGTAGGTGGGGTAACATAATAATTTTGAACAATGCCACATGGGCCATCATTGATAGTTTTAAGAAGCTCCAAAACGCCACACATGATCGTACGGATTGGAGTGCTGCGCCACGATTCCCATCACAGAGGTCATGTAGTTCGTTGAAGACCTGTATGCCCAAATATTTAAAAGTACGAGGAGCTCAAGGAATATCAACTGGATAGGAGGAGTGACGGTCCGCGCCCTCCGTCAGTGGGAAAACGTATGTCTTTCTCCTATTCACCCGAGACCAGATGAGCTACCAAATCGCTCAAGTAGGCTGAGAGCCCAAGGAATCCCCGACACACCATCCCGCAAGTAAATCAGCAGGTCATCCAGGTAGAGTGATATAATGTGTTCCTCACGACCCCAGGGCACCCCTCGACCACACCCTTCCACCGGAACTGCGCCGCCAGAGGCTCAATGGCCAGCGCGAACAGCAGAGGCGAGAGAGGGCAACCCTGTCTGGTACCACGAAATATTGGGCAAGTAGTCGATATCACCTTGCCCACCCATACCTTTGCCATTGGGAGACAGTACAAGAGCTCATCCCATTGTATCCAGTTCTCACCCAGCCCCATTCGGACCATCACTGCTCGTAGAAAATCACACCATACTTAATCAAATGCTTTCTTGAGGTCCACTGATAAGAGCACGGTCCCGGGGTGCGGCTCCCCAAGTGGTAGGTGTAGAAGTGTAAAGAGCCTTCTCAGGTTCAGGGAGGTATTCTGCTTGGGTATAAAACCATTCTGCTCCTCATGAATGAGGTGAGGAACATGGTGCAGGAGTCTATTAGCCAGGGCTTTACTAAGGATTTTGAAGTCGCAGTTCAGCATGGATAAGGGCCTGAAATCAGTCACTGATGCTTCTCGTGACCTGGTCTTAGGTAGAGGAACCACTAATGCTTCCCACAGAGTCTCAGGTAAGATACCCGCATCAAAAGCCTTGACGTAAAGATCAACTAGAGCAGGAGCCAGGAGGTCTGCATATGTCTTGTAGAACTCCATAGGAAGTCCATCGGAGCCTGGTGCCTTGCCCGCGGCTAACTGTGTAATAGCGTTTTTCACCTCCTCCAGGGTAAGCTGAAGCTGGCCCCCCAGAGGGTCCCGATCCTCCGGTTGAAGTGTGACCAGCGGGAGGGACCAAAAGTAGTGGTCTAACAATTGCGGCAAGGTCTCCTCAGGTTGGATATAGAGGGATGTGTAGTAGGATTTAAGCGTCAGTTATCTCAGACGGGCCATAAACGTGCTCCCCTTCCGCCCCCCCTGTACACTTGTGATCAGAGTACTCCACCCCTCCGTTCGCACCAACCAGGCAATAGCCTGCCTGATTTGCCCTCTTCTTTTTTTATGGACATCATGTGCTGCCGGTTATCATTGCATCGTAGCCGTTCCAATGTTTGATGAAACAATTCCTGCGTTGAGTGGAGTCTACGCTGCGCGGTCAGATCTGGTCCCTGTTCCACCTCTTTGTAATGGAGTTCCTTTTCCAGTTGGTTTATTTCATGCACCAGGGTACGTCTGACCCCTACTGATCGTTCCAGGCAGTGCCCACGCATCACCACCTTCAAAGTCTCCCACTCCACACTGCGTGATGCAGTAGAGCCTCTGTTAATAATGATATGTTCTGAGAGGTAAGATATGAGTCCCTCCCTATAAACCGGATCCTCCAGTGCCCTCGGCTGAAGCCTTCATGATGGAGTAGGTGCTCTTCCTCCCACACCCTGCCAGGTGACAAGCAACGGGCTGTGGTCAGATAAAGTACGGCCTAAGTATTTGGAGCCTACGATCTCATGGGTGATAGAACCAGTGTACAGCACCCAATCTATTCTTGTGTATAGCTGGTGTAGTTCAGAATAAAAGGAGTAATCCCTATCCCGGGGATGCTGCACCCGCCATACCTCCTTCAACCCCCAGTGTGTCAACCAGTCAATGAGATATATCACCATCTTGTGTGTTGTCACCCCAGGCAAGGGGGGAAGGGAAGAATCCATTTCAGTGTCTAGTACACAGTTAAAGTCACCCCCAATCAGAAATCGCACACTCAAGGATTTGGCCAAGCGCCCAGAGAGAGTCTGCCAGAAGGGGGTCTGTTCCTGGTTAGGTGCATACACACAGCCTAGCACCATAAGTCTACCCTGCAGTCTGCCCTCCACCAGAACGTATCTGCCGTCGGGGTCTAAATCCACAGAGAGGGGCTCGAATGGAACTCCAGCCTTCACCCAAATCAGAGTGCTTCTTGCCAAAACTGAGTACTTGGTGGCGAAAAGCTGCCCCCTCTATCTGTGCCTTAACTTGTCTACTTCCCCAGCGATGAGATGTGTCTCCTGGAGCAGTGCAATATGCACCCCCTTTCTCTTTAGGTATGCCAGGATCTTGTGGGGTTTAATAGGTGACCCCATCCCCGGATGTTCCATGTTATCAGCTTGTAGTCCATTGCTGGATGTAGAACAGTTCAGGAGAGGGCGGCCGCCTCCTCCGGTGACAAACCTTTCTCATCACCCCCCATGTCCCACAAGAACCACTGCAAAGGTTAGGTCTGTGATAGCTACGCTCCTGCGCATTCTAAGATAAGGAAACTGCAATCCCCAACTCCCGCTTCCCAGGGCAATACCGCAACAGGCGTTTGTCCAGCCGAAACAAAGCAAACATGCCATTAACAATGAGTCATATAGAGTTCTTGCCATTCAGTAAACAGCGGTCAAGAATCTGAGCTGGGCCCCGTGGCCGCAGTGGGCCCAGAATCAAACATAAGCCTCGGATGAGGAGCCGATGCCCTTCAGTAAGTCTCAGAACAGATCATCTGCTGTTCGGGGAGTCACCTGAGGAACGGCATCTGAGTGATGGGAGTCAGAATCCATGGAATGGGACCAGTGATCTAACTCACCTTTGCTAGCCTTGTCAGCTGAGGTTGCCTGTTGCAGCAAAGCCACCGCCGCCAAGGCAGCCTGTCTGCCCAGTTCCTTCTGTGCTGGAGTTGGCTGGGGAGGAATCTGTTCTGCTTCCTCCTCTGTCTTCTTTGGTCCTGCTGGTGTGATAGCCCCAGCTGGGCACCGGGGTCGGCATTCACCATGTGCGCCTCCAGCTACTCCCAAGCCTCCTTCGGAGTTTGAAAGAAAGTTGTGTGGCCCTCCAGAATTACTCTCCGCCTGGCTGGGAATAGAAGTGAGTACTGGATGCCCGCTTCCCTCATTGCCCTCTTCACCGCTGCGTAGGAAGGCGCTTGGACTGTACCTCCGCAGTTAAGTCCAGGAAGTGGGTCACTGTTCCATTGTCCTCATGGAAGGGCCCAGCCTCCCTGGCTCGCTATAGCAGGATGTCTCTGTCTTTATAGTGGAGCAGCTTAGTCACCACAGTTTGCGGGGGCAGTCCCACCGCAACTGGTTTCGAAGGCACCCAATGGTCCCTCTCCAAGGCAAAGAAAGGGGTAAGCAGTCCTGGGGCGACCTCCTGCTGCAGCCACTTTTCAAGGAAGGTCACACCATCAGTCCCCTTAGCTCCTTCGGGCAGCCCAATTATGCCTACATTGTTCCTACGGCTTCGGCCCTCAGTGTCTTCGGCCCGGCTTTCCAGCCGCTGAACACTGTCCGTTTCCTGTACTCCAGTGGCTTGAATCTCCTACTGCGCCGGGGCCAGATCCATAAGCGTTGTCTCAGCACAGCAAACTCTATCTGCGAGCTTCTGATGATCCGCTCGCAACAGGCCCAGCTCCACCGATCCCTGGCCTATTTCTCGCTGGAGTGTAGTTTTAGACTCTTCAATGGCGCCTAAGATCTTGTCCAATGTGTCCTGCAAGGAAGGAGGAGCCAGTGCAGCCATGTCTGTCCGGGTTTGGTCACTGTTCTGGCTTCTCCCCTGCGACTTTCCCTTGGTATGTTGTTTTGCAGAAATGCGGTCAGGCTGAGCGCTCCCCCAACAGGTGGTCAGCAGCGGCCGCGTAAATCGTTTACTGGGTCGCCCATGCGCTCCCCCAGGCGGGCACGGCCAGAGCAGGGCCCTATTTCAGTGGGCAGGTACCCACCAGGAAAGATCTTCCGTATGACTCCTTCCTCTCCTTTCTGTTGCGGACTCCCAAGCAACGTTGTTGTGTGGGTATACCCCACCTTGCCGCAGCCTCCAAGAGTTCAACAGCCGTAGGCCTCAGGCAGCGCCTCCCAGGCTGATTCCCATCCAGGCTCTAAGCCCCATAAGGCGCCCGCTGGTAACGTCCAGACCCGGCTCCCCGTGGGTCCCCACTGGGACAAGTGCGGCGGGTGCACGTCCCAATCCGCACCCTGCAGGGCAGCCACGTCTTTTCCTAGGCCGCCCCACATCTTCAGCGGCACACTTTCTTACCCACACACCGCTACCCAGCAGGGGCTCTCCTATGGCACCACGGGGGCCCCTTGGTGTTCACTGTAGTGTCACTTCTGCCGTCTCCTAAGCCGGCGAGGGGCGGTGCCGCCTAGTCCTCAGGCCTTGCCGACACACGACGGCCCCGGCACGCGGCCGGGCTGGCCCGTTCCTCGCCGCTGGTTCTACTCAGCCACCTCCGTAATCCAGAGCTGCGGCGGTGCCAATCTGGGCAGCCAAGCAAACACACCAACGTCACAGCTCCAGGTACCCCAGACGATCCGGGAACGGCCTCTTCCATCCCCGAGGCTGCACCCATCTGCTGCAGCCCAGGCACACCTCTCTGCAGGGATTTCTGACCCCCTTAGGGATAGATCAGGGTTAATTACACCATCTGCCCTCAGGGAGAGGAAAGAAAACTGTTTTATCATTGACTTCCGGTGGGGACATAGCCATGCCTATGCTGGGCAGCCCACACCTCTATACAAAAAAAAATAATGCCTGGCTTCTAATGGCCTTTTTTGCCCCCCTGGGGGCATATCAGCGTTAATTACCCTGATCTGTTCCACCGTGGGGCGGAAAGTCATTTGTGACACTCAGTTGAAAGGGGGCATGGCCATGCCTATAGTAGGCAGCCCCCACCCCTATTTTCCTACAAAATGAATACAAATCCTGGTGTGTAGTGGGCTTTCTGTCCTCCAAGGATGGCAGATTAGGGGTAATTGATCCCATCTGCCACCCAGAGGGTCAGAAAGACAAAAATAAAAATTGCAAGGGAGAGCACAAGCCCTTGAACAAGGGGCCACCCCCCATTCCTCGTGTTGAGTGGGTTCCATAGGATCCCTGCTTGATGATTGCTCCCCTGTGGCGATTCCCAAGCAGGGATCCACCGGGCACAAGTACACCTTTCCAACTATAACTGTCCTGTTGAAACAGTGCTCAGGGGGCTGAGACATTCCCCTGAGCACTGATTCAGTGAAAGTAAAACCCATCAGCTCATTTTACTTGCCCTGCACACCACTTTCCACTGCAGTACTTTAAAAACCAATTCAGGCTGCTTAGAAAGCTCCTCCTGAGCAGTCTGATGTTAAAAAAAAAAAAAATTAATAAAGGACTCCCTCTGGTGTAGAGCATCAGATGGGGCTTTACACACCTCCCCAGTGTCGGCTGATGGCCAATGCTCTCACTGGGGAGGTAATGCTGTTGTTGGCCTTTGGAGGAAACGCATTAGGTTCAGGGACCCACTGTTGTTCGCCACATTAAAGACACTCACCACACCAAAGGGGCTATTGGAAGTGAAGAATCAAGGCTGTACTCCCTTCTTCCAAAATATTTAAGTAAAAAACACATGCATGCGCACCTGCATACAAACTTCTTACATTGGTCATTAACTGCCGTCTCAGCCTACCAGTGTGTGGACCAGAAAACTGTAAACAAACTGCAACTTTCAGTACAAATGCAGTTTTCTTTCATTAAGATGTTAAACAAATGTGTGCTCATAAGAAATCGTAAACGCATGAGTGCACCCATGGCGAGAAATCATTGCACATGCAGTGAAGAATAAATTAGGATATGCGTCTTAACTTAAAACCCACATTGTTCACTTTATATAAAACAACTCAGTGTCTGTTTATTTCACTCTTGTGGAATTATTTTATTCCCCTTTTCTCACGTTGACCCTATTTTCCTCTGGTACCCACCACTTGCAACCACCACATCAAAATAAGAAGCATATTGACGAGCCCCTTGCCCCCCGTTGTGTCACTTTTTGAGACACAACAGCAGCACAAACTTTAAATCATATCTGTGAGGGCACACAAAGCCACTTTGAATGATTGATATAGAGTAAGGCAAAGCGCAGTGCAAATCAATGCTTTGCCTTACTCTGTGTTAGGGAGGTGTACCCTGGGCGTTGCAGTGTGTGTTTCCATGCAACTCCCATGGTCTTTGATGCCTCCCCAGATTTATAAGGCCTTGTAAACTTTGTAAACCTGGGGATGCACCAAAACCTTATTCCTCCCCAAGGGAGGCGCAACAAGGAGAAATATCTTTATTTCTCCTAGTTTTTCCTTCTTTCTATGTGTGCTGCATTTTGCAGCACACATAGAAAGAGGAAAAGCCTATGTGGATTATTTTTGCACAGAGCACAAAAACAATTCTGCATGCAATGCAGGCACACTTGCACCATCTTGCCTGCGTTGGTGCTAGGCTGCCAAAACGGCACCTCGCAGGGGGAAAGGACAGGAATGTGCTGTATGCCATAGATAGGGCACATTCCTGCCCTTTCCCTTTGGTGACTTGCTGCACTGCCCTGCCCCAAAAGTCATAAATACTGGCCTAAGTACTGAGTGAATGTTTAATGTTTCAATTTTAAAAATAAGGATGTTTCATTATTTTGGTGACGACTTGAGCCAAATCATATGCAAAATTATTAGGTGAGAAGAATACTTCAATTCTGGTAAACTGGTGTTTGGAATATTAAAGGGTTTTCGTTGTGTAATTACTTTTTTTAGTTTTGCTTTTAATTTTAATCGTACAGGTATTCTACCTATTTTATTGTTAATTTAGCATTTTAGGTAGTTCTGATTTAGTTTTTGTTTAAGTTGTTTACTTGTTGATTGCTATTATGTGTGCATTTTAACATAGTTCTTAGGGCAGGAAAAAGAACACTTCTTTCTCCAGACAGCAATTGTTGTAACACTGGACTAGGATGCTTCTGAAATTGGACTGGTGAACCTTAAGAAAAAGTAGTAGAACAAGTAAAGAAGTCTATCAAAAATGAAGTTAATTCTCCGAAATTGATATATAATTGCTTTCGGGTATGTTGATTAAATCATAGGCTAGCTAATGGGCTATCGACATTGAAAAAATGGTATATACATGTAGCAAATATGTGGTGTTCTCAGAATATGGGTGGTCTCTTGATGACGCTTTGCTAGTGTCATTCGAAAGTGCACCAAATGTACCCATTTTAAGAAACATACTTACAAAAGCTTTGACTGGTCAATGGAATCTTCTGTGTACAAGTATCATACCCTTCTGCATAAAATTGCCAATGTCTGCATGCCCTTCGTCCCAGGTGCGTCCTACAAACTGGTGATGTTGAAAACTCTCAACAGCAGCTGGTCAGACTGTGAGATGCTAAAAGCAGCATTTTGGGAAGGTCCTGGGTGAATATTTGTCAGAAAGTGTTGATGCTGGTAATCAGCACCTGCAGAAGACTTGCTAATAGGCGTAATTGAGTGTGATATCATTAGAGAGAGCTGACAAAAGTTCCAAGTTTCAAGGGGAAATGCAATCTTATTTTATATCTGCATGCGCATAAAATCAAACTACAGAAATGCCCTTCACTGGATGTTAGCTAGAGGTATATGTATGTCAATTTAGACTTCTGCAGCTCTTTACTTATAAAAGCGCGGCGATTGTTTAAACTTTGTAATTTTTTTGTACAACCTTAATCGTAAGAAGTTTTGGGAGGCTTCTGAAGTTCTTAATTATCGTAGAGCAGACAATAATCTGTTTTTAAGTGCACTCAGTTAAGTGCAGGCTCTTTAAACGCAGATTGAAAGCTGAGAAGTGAAACAGAGTTCACGCTTGTATTAATTTTGTAAAGAGTTTTGCATTGCAAGAACTGTATGCTTGAAGACTTTTGTTCTTTTGTTCTTAACAGCAAATGGAAACAACATAAACGTTGAAAGATGACACATGGGGGCAGATTTAAGGAAAGTGGCACTGCACCCGTAATTCTTTTTATGCTAATGATGTACTTTGCAGGAGTAGCGCCAAATTGTGGCACTACTCCTGCAGAGTACATATGTGCCCATTATAAATAATATGTATGCCCCCTTTTAACTCCTGCTCTGCGCAGGGGTTAAAAGTGACAAAAAAATCTAGTGCAAGGAAATCTCCTTGTGGCATTTCTTCGGCCCCTCGAAGGGGGGAATGTCCCCCTTGCATACATTATGCCTGGTGCAGACATAATGTGGCGCATGGGTTCACAAAGGGCAACAATGCATGCATTGCACCACTTTGTAAATAAGGTGCGGGGGAAAATGCCACTTTTAGCGCTGCCTTACCGTCAAACAAATGATGCTATGGCAGTGCTAAGGTGGCGCTAGGGGTTCTTAAATATGCCCCATGGAATCTTGCTCATTAACGTCCTGATTACTTAACTGGTAAACATTATAACTGTGACAGGGCTTCAAGCCTCCGTCCTTCGCCTTTTGCCTCCGGTATCTCTTCCTTGGAACCTACCAGATGTCGCTGAGTTCTTTATAAAGTTATATCTGACGAGAGGCATTTAAAAAAAAAAAAAATCTTCAGTTGCAAACATTTGAATTGCCTTTTTGCTTGGTTCAGACTCACCCCACGTTTTAAGACTATGACGAGGAACTGTATGGGTAAGTAATTGCAACATTAACACCACATTCAATTTCCTTGTCACATTCCTAATATGTGAAAATGAATTAAGTAGTAACACCTGGGGAAAATATAAAAAACAGGTTCAGGACTCGCATAAAGGAATGGGCCGCTAAAGCCATGCCAGAAGCCACACTCGGACAGAAGCACTTGGAACCTAAGCAGACGAAGGCGAAGAATCAGCCATCTGCAAGTTTAACAAAGGAACAAGCCTAAGATGAGATTGTCTAATTAAAGAGAAAGCCAACCACCTTAGCCAAGAAATAATCACCCAGATGAAGCCGCCCACCCTCTGCAAGTAGCACAATTCCTACAAGAAGGGCAACCACCAATAAGGGCATAAGGCCCACAAATGACCAGAAACAGCAATGACAGGAACCAAATGTCAAATGCTAGAAACTGAAAATGATCACTTACATATTCCAGCCAGGTACAAAGAAGCACATCAAGACCATGAAACAATCACACAAGACACGAGAAAGTAGAGAAGAGGAAGAAAGCTTGCACACCAGCAACAAGCCTTGATCCTGGGCCACACCACAATCGAAAGAGAAATGCTGTGGTAAAGTACAAAGTTCCATACAAGGATTCAAAGATTAGCAGCCCCATTAAGGTTAAAATGGTGCCTTGCAAAAGGACATCAAGAACCGGCAAACCACAATGCCATGAGCACGAGACAGACATATGTATAAAGATATCAAGAAATGGATTTGTATCCCCAGGGTACCACTTAGGACCATAAAACACTAAGCCAGAGAATGTAGAAACCGAATTAGTCAGAGAGAGTAGCCAATACTCACAAGAAATAGACCCACCAACAGGGCCGAGTCAAGTAAGCCACCAAACTGAAGTGAAAAGCAGAGGCCGAAGTGGCCAAAAAGCAAGGCACTTGTTCCCCCAGAGCAGCTAGAAGACATCCTGCAACCAGTAATGCACCTAATACAGAATTACCAGTACCGGGATGAAGACCAGGATGAGGGCAAAACTGGAGGTAGAGCAGCGGACAATGCATCTGTGAGTCCGACCAGCCGAGCACAGTTAGCTCGTATCCTCAAATGAATGCTGCGTGATAAAGCATTACTTGCAGGTAGTGCCCCTTTCAGAGCCAATAAGAGTGAGGGGAGATAGAAACAAGCAGTGCTTAATTTGAGCCAGTGGTTTCCTGTGAGGAGCACTTGCACTTATTTTTGAGTGCTGGCACTTATTTTTCTGCCTCAAGAATTAACTGAGAACAAAAGACACAAATAGAAAAGACGGATGAAGAGAAAAACGAAAAAGCATCATAAAAGGAGATAGCAGAAAGCTGCAAGAGTGAGCTGAAGGGATGGAGAGTGTCTGTATATGGATTAAGGAGGCCCAAGATGGATTACGTTGCCTCAGCATTTTGTGCTTGCACATTTAATTACAGCAGCTGCGTGTTTCAGAGGAGAGCTTTGGGCACTGGCATGTTTTTATTTACAAATAAAGCACTAAAAAAAGTACTACTATGTGGGAAAAAGATAGATTAATTTCTGACAACTCAAGGCACCATCCCTACAGAGGTGGTGCTACTTTGGTGGCCTAGTGGACTTATTCATCCACTCTAGGAATCTATGTTTGACCTCATGGTTACTGATTCAAATCTCAGTGGGTGCACTCAACCTTTCTTTCTTCTGAGGTCAATAAAATGAGTACCTTTGACTTGAGTAACAACAAAGTATGTGTCATCTGTCAATAGCACCAAGAGACACCTCAGGGATGAGAATGTCATGTTAGGTTATGTGGGATACCAGGATTAAAACAAGAGGAGCAATGTCCAAAAAAGATGCCACAGGAGGCCATGGCACAACCTCAGCTGTCCCAGGAAAAAACAGCCAGGCCATAGCCTTATAATAATAGGAATACCGAACCACACCACCTAGCCATGCCACGCTGTACTGTTTGACTGGTCAAGAATGGAAAAACAAGATACAGACCCAGGCAAAAAGGAGGTGAAAGCTGTTCAACCAGCTAGGCACCACCACAGGCAACAGACCAAGACCAGAACAAACGCCTTAGCAAAGTATAGCAAGCACAGACAGCGAGTAGAATAAAGGTCAAGCATGTCGAAAAATGGTATGCAAACACCAAATCCTTCTTTAAGGTAAAACACAATGAGAAACAGCCACCAAAGAATAAACAGAGCTAAAAGAGATATAAAAATCATGCAAAAAAGCCATGATCAGCAATACTAAAAAAAGCACCAATAGTAATCTAGGGAAAGCAATCATGTCAAAGACATGGAAGGTGGACCCAGGCCAGTAAACATGTAAAAAGTACAGAATAAATACAACACAAATGAGAACAGGGAACCACAATAGAGAATTCATGCATGTGGAAAGGTGAAACAGAATGACTGGTATGAATTGTCATAGACGGAGAGAGTAAACAAGCAGAAAGAGTCCCCAGCAAACTTTAACAAAACCAATAGGTCTTGAACCTCTTGGCTTTGCCAGTAGCTTTTTTTCAGTGCTCTGCTGCGGCAACAAAATAAAAAAAATGAAAAAAGAGTGCAATAATGTATGCACATGCATCACCATGCATGCGTATACATACAACATGATGAAGCCAGAGTTTTGTTCCCTATCTTTCTTTTTGCCATTCCAAAATGGTGGGCACTACTGAAGTGTTGAATTAAAAAAAGCTCAAAAGTGCTTTTAAAGCTGCCTGGCAGCAAACGGCAGCTGCTGGCTCCTTCCAAAAACCTAAAAAAAAAAAAAAAAAATGGAGGGGGGTAGGAGGCGCTGGAAGGCGCTGGAGGGGAGAAATCAAAACGTGGCACTATAGAGGAGCTTGATGCAGAGAGAAGCAAATGAAAACAAAATAAAAACTTTTAAAAGTTGGGGTGCGTGAAACTCTAGATGAGGTGAGGGTGGGAGGTGAATGGTACAACACAGAGCTTGCAGGTTGAGGGTGATATTTGATGGAGAAATCAGCACGCAAGGAAGAGAGCAAGTAGACACCTGCACTGTCATGGAGTGCTGAAAGAAAAGAAGAACATGGTTCCCTGAATGTATGCAGTTGAAGGATAGAAGCCCTCCAATCAAAACAATGGTAAAGAAGCTATGCTCCATTGGAGGGACATATACAAGAAGAGTAAGTCAAACCATTAAATTAGAAGCTAGCAAATGAGAGTGACCAGAAAGTCAAACAGTGGTAAGCAATGGGGGTCTGTAAGTTCAACACAAGTTTGTATATGGTTCATCAGAGGTCTTTCGCAAAGAGACAGCTAAAAGTTGCCTGTATGTGAGACCTAAAAAACAGGGTGCTATTCCCACAATGAAAACAGAAGGAACACAGCTGAGCCTGAAGCACCCAGCAGCACATTAGTGGCATAAATCATCACAGAGTCCTGTGTCAGTAAACATGAGATAAGTCATATTTCCTGGAAGAAGCACTACTCAGACTACTCGGCACCCAAGCAAAACTCAAAAGGGCCACAAAGGCCCCTATCAGGAATAGAGATTAGGGGAAAGAAGGACCATGTATGAGCACAACCAGAAGCTGACAACCTAAACCAAACACATCACATCATAAAGCAGAAGACAGCAGAAACTCTGTCTATAGGGATAGAAGCTGTAGTACAAAAATACACTCTTCTCCACCTAAGGAAGATAACATACAGGGGACATACAGCAGAAATGACGTCCCAATATGGTAGAAGCACTTAGAAAACCACCACATGCCACTTAAGCACAGAGAATAGAGCAGCCAACAACCAGATCCCAAGAACTAAGGGGCATATTTAAGAGCCCCTAGCACCAGCAGTGATGCATGCAAGAGAAAGAGGAAAGCCAACGAACCACAGATCAGTACCATTATGATAAAACCTAGAAATACCCAGAAAGTAAGAAAGGAAACATTGTACAGCTCAAGCATGCAGAAACACAGATGAGCTTGAATGAATCTGATAACATATGAAACTGAAAGTCCATGATCTTCTCTTTGGACATGTAGGCTATGGCCAAAAGATGAATAGCGGCTTAATGGCACTTATAAAGTCAACCTCAGAATAAAGAAAGGTGTGTAGTAGCTGCAGAGATCAGAACCTGTGTTGATCAAGGCAAGCACAGAGTCCAAGAGTGGATGGTCCACCAAGCCACCAGATCTAGCCCTGCAAATAGCAACATGTAATATGACGCAACACTGAACAGAGAGCAAGTGCCCAGAAGACCAAGGACAGGCGATATCTATAGTTAACCACAAGCTCCCCAAACACATGCAAAACAGCAGGAATTAAATTGAGATACATGCAAACACAAAGTGTAAGAATTAAATGGCAACTTAGAGTTCATGACCTTAAAAAGCAACTTGACTTTCTTCCTTGTTCCTCTACATGGAACTCCTTGATGAATAGCAATATCCTTATAATGTACAGGAGGGGTAATTTGTTCTATATATGTGTCTGTGTGTTGGTGTGTGTGTATGTATGTGTGTTTAGTTGTAATTGGGTCTTGATAGGAAAGGCATTTATTTGCACAAAACTTTGCCAAAAAAAGTTCAGTCACATTGGCTCCTTCATGAAATTTTTCCAGCTGATCCATCCAGTGGGGGGCAAGAAAAAGGGGGGTGGTCCCAAATCGTTGATTTCCCATTTTAATTCCCACTGGAAACTTTTTTATCTGATACAGAAAAAAGGGCTAGACAGAATTACACCATAAGTGGCGGAAAGTTAGAACTTTACTCAACAAGTGTGCATTTCATTACTTGGTGTAAATCTATTTCATAGTTTTTGAGACTATTTCATTTAGAAAGGCGTTTTGGTGTAAAAATCAGTGATATCTGGACTGTTGGCGACAGTGATACTCCTATGGTACCAAAAACTAAAAAATGGGGCGTGGTCTGGTTGGCTGTAGCGTTAGACGTATTGTCCTGAGCTGACTGGTGACCCAGAGCAATTTATCCTGATTAAGGGTGCATGGCACCCCACTTGTCAGTGGTGCCTACACCGGAGTGCTTACTTGAGCCTGAGATCATCTGATCCATGCGGTTCTTGGGGCCGTCAGACTAGAACCCGTATCACTAGAGATGGAGTGAGTGTGCAGGCAAGATGACACCCACCTGCTGCTTGCCGCGGAGTTGAGACACAGCCACAGTGCTGAAGTGCTGCACCATCATGCACAAGCAGGTGGTCTGGGTAAACATCGCTTGTCATCCTGGAACCCATATTATTAAGAGATTGTGAGTGATGAATGATGATTTATGGGTGGCAGACAGTGAGAGAGGGTGTTTAACTAACTAGTAAACTTGATGTTGATGCTTTGTAGTGTTTGGGACAAGATGGGTGATCATTTTTCCTGAAGGTAATTTGCCCTTTCACACTTAGAAAAAATTACCTGCAGGATTCCAATCCTTTTTTCCGGTTCTTTAGAGACCAGGCCAGTGACTTTAGTTAACAAACACAAATCTACACAAAGTACTCCAATTCTGTTTCTCTACCTGTTCTTCAATAGCAGTGCACTACAGGTCTACCTCCATCAGGTCGGGAGTTGGACGGAGTTACTCAGAGTCAGGAGGAGGAGGGAAGGACTCAGGGCGAGACTACACCAACAGCCAGAAGAAGGGCACTATCAACTTCAAATGGAAACCATGAAGATGATGATGATTCTGAGGCCTAGTACTCAGCTCTATGAACAGGAAAGAGGTGCATTGATTTGGAAAATGCTGCTGAGTGAATCTGCTGCATTGCTGGATCAAATGTGAAACTCCTCTTCTGTTGTTGCTCTGCCTCTGAGTCTTTTTGGTACACTCCTCATGAAGCTTACTTTCCGTCTGTCCCCCTTGCCTCTACAATATAATTTCTGTTTTACAGTCCTCAGTTCTTCTCCTCCCCTGCATGAACGAAAGGTGAAAGCTCAACAAACCTGCTTATCTACCGGACCACCTCAGCCAAGCAGGAGTTACAGGCAAACCGAGAAGAATTTGTCAATACCGTATCATTTTCCTTTTAACAATTATTTTTTAGAACTGTGTGGGTTCACTTTACTCCTCTATAATTTGTGTTTTTTAAACCCAGATGACAGAATACTTAATATAATAACTTTGGTCTCTGGGGCTGAGGGACTGTTTTGCAATACATTTAACTGAACTGCGTCATACTCATGTCATCATTTCCTTCTACGACACATTAATGATGGTGTGCTGCTCATCACCCTGATGAATATTGTTGTTATGTAGTGTTTGTCATTGCTGCATCTTTCTCCAAATCCTCTTTCTCATCCATTCATCGAACCTCCAATCCTCTTCCCCCAGGCTGTTTGATTTAGGGCCAGATGTAGGAATCCTTTTGCGCCTCGCAAACGGCGAAAAATGCAGTTTGCAAGGCGCAAAAGGCTGAACGCGATGCAGAGTCACATTTTGCGAGTCGGTACCGACTCGCAAAATGTGATTACGACTCGCAAATAGGAAGGGGTGTTCCCTTCCTATTTGCGACCACATCGCGATGCTGAGTTGCTTTGTGACCGCGAAAGCGGTCGCAAACCAACTCGCAGTTACCATCCACTTGAAGTGGATGGTAACTCATTCGCAAAAGGTAAGGGGTCCCCATGGGACCCCTTCCCCTTTGTGAATGCCACCAAAAATATTTTTTCAGAGCAGGCAGTGGTCCTATGGACCACTGCCTACTCTGAAAAAACCAAAACCAAATGGTTTCGGAATTTTTTCTTTTTGCAGCTCGTTTTCCTTTAAGGAAAACGCCCTGCAAAAAGAAAAAAAACTGCTTTATTAAAAAAGCAGTCACGGACATGGTGGTCTGCTGTCTCCAGCAGGCCACCATCCCTGTGAGTGCCTAGACTCGCTATGGGGTCGCAAACTGCGACCCACCTCATTAATATTCATGAGGTGGGTCTTTGCGACCCCATAGCAAGTCGCAGAAGGTGTCTGAGACACCTTTCTGCATCTCGGATTGCGAGTTGTAATTTGCGAGTCGCTATGACTCGCAAATTGCAAGTCGCAATTGAATACCTACCTACATCTGGCCCTTAGTGAGGTGTGACTTAATTTTACACCATAAATGGCTCACACACCTGGGGCGAATGTGGTGAAAGCGGCATCAACTCACTGAGGGATCTTCTTTTCCCTGAGTAATGGCCCACACCAGCCCCAGTTACCCACCCATGCATCATTCATCAACATCATCATTCAGGCCTAGTGTTGTGTTTCTTAAACGTTTAACCTGGCCCACTCCTGACTGTTTTCTTTCAATCTAGTTGCCTGTGATGGATGGTCCTTTGATTAATCCTACTTCTGGAGTTTTGGTTGTGATTACTTTCCTTACCTTTTAGCATGGTAGCCTACTACTACTACCACCGCCATAAGATGGCATCTTGGGAAACCCTGCAGTAAGAGGACTGAGAGAGGTTAGAAGCCCTTGTTTCATCTACTCAGGTAATAAAACTATAGATTAAAGTGAACTAGTTTAGCTAGCAACTAACTTCTTCTGAAGATGTTGTTTGTGTTTATCTTGGTTGTTGTAGGCAATATAGGCAATGGTAACCCCCCCCCTCCAGTTGTCAATATAGTTACAGAGAGTAGTATGACAAGGGTGTACCTAACTGGTATACACTTTTGAAAGCAGATTGAAAAAACGGGCTATACAAAAAGGCAGCAGTACAAAGTAAAACACCCCAAAAAAAGATTTGAGGCATAAATAAAGAAAAATAAATCATAACCCTTTAAATTTTTTAGCAATTATAAAACCCACACTTTCCACCCACAACCGACCTACCCCTTTTTCAAAATAAATGACCCTATCCCCAACCAATGTACAAAGTCCAAACCCTGGTCCCAACTCCCTTTCCTACCCTCTCCACTCACAAAAATGTCCCTGCAGGTCCTGGGCACTCCAGATGTTGCAGGATGCAGTGCTGGAAAATACAGTCTGAGTGGGAGAAGGCAGCAGTGGTCTGACATGGACAGGTGACTGACAGCTGGTGGTGGTGCTCTCGATATTGTTATCACTGGGAGCCTGGAGGCACTGGCAGCTTGCTAGAGGAACTGGGACACTGGATAAAGGCAGCTGCCTCATCCTTCTCTTCCTGCAGAGCCACTAGCCACTGAAACTCCAAGGGGGTAGCCTCCAGACTTTGTCACTGCATCCAGGCTGCTATCTCCTGCCCACCAGGAGTAGCTCTATCAAGAAAAAAATAAAAAAGACAAATTGTAAACAGTGCTCTGTGGAAACACATTTTAAAAAATTATAGTGGCACAGAAGCAGTGCATTGCTGGTCCCTTAGGGCCTTTGGAACTTGATGTGTCTGACCATGAGCCATAGGGCCATTTTCTTACACACACATGCCTCACTGTAGCTGATGAATGTTGAAAGGGAGAAAATTGAACAGGCTTGAATCTTTTGGAAGCTATGAAATATATGAATCACTTAACCAGAAAAATGTGACACATGGCAAAAAATTGATTTTTCTATTTTTTTGGAAGGCTGGGACAGAACTTAGGACAGAATAATTGAGTGAGGAGTGGGAGGAAAGGGAAACACACCTTGTTTTCAGTTTGCAATGCATTGAAAACTTAGCAAATGCTGAATTACCTGAAGAAGAAGGCACAGCACTATTGTACTGCTGAATAGAACCTTGATGCAGTTATTTCATGGCATGGGTGACTAAATGCCATGGGCAGGGAGGTGATGAATGATAATGGGTGGGAGGATGCATATCTGCCTTTGCTTAAGGAATACAGTGAGTTAAAGGACTAGGCAGAAAGTTAAAATACCCCCCACTTTGAACCAGAGCTTTGATAGTCAAGCAAAGCAAGCTAAGTGGGTGAACACGTCCCTCTCCAGTAGTGCTCTCTTAATTCTACAGTATATCCAAGCAATTATTAATTCATCCTTTCATTGTTTGTGTCACCCTTTGATACCCACCTCTTAAGTTAACAGTCTCTCATCCAGTCTTTCACCATTCCAATCCATCCATCCATATATCCACCCATCCATTCACCTATCCACCCTTTCAAGCATCCTTTCACCCATCCATCCATTTACCCATGCATCCCCACCCATCCACTCATGCTTAAATCCACCCAGGAAACCTTTTACCCATCCACCCTCCACCCACCCAGGCATCCTTTCCCACATATATCCTTTCATCTATCCTTTCACCCACCATTACATCTCCTATCACCCACCTACACATCCTTCCACTCACCCACAAATCCTTTCACTTATCATTTCACCCATCCTTTCTTTTAACCGACCATCCTTATTTTCCTTTTCTATCAACCCATCATTTGTAGCATACGTTATGAGCTTTTGTCTGCTGAGCTGCAGATAGAATAGGCCATTAAAAACTCAACCCACACTGTAGCTGCTAAAGTGGGGAGTTCACAAAGCCCTTGCAGTGAGTATACTAGTAACTGTCAATACGCAAGTAACTTGACTTACCAATGCCTGTCCCTGCTGCTGCAGGTTCTCCACCGCCACCGCATATAGCGCACTGGTGCTACCGCTGACCCAGCACTGCACTGGTGGTTGGTGCAGCTGGAAAAAAACATCACATATTTTGGATGCCAGATATGCCTCCCCTTTTCATTTTTTAAGAACAAATTCAACAAAATACAACCACAATAGTTCACTGTATTTCTATTTTCAAGTGGGAAACACGGGCTGGACCTGGATCTGGAGGCGGTCTCTCTTTTTCTATTCCCATTCCCCTTACCCCCTAGTGGATGCAGGGTTCAGATAAACAGTTAAAGTCCAAGCACGCATCTGTTGGAGGGAGTTTGGTAAAAGGCATCTGCTCCTGTGGAAGTTTGATTTAATGGGTAATCTGATGACACCACTAATGCATTACAACAAATGATCTTTGATTCTCAGCCACCTTTGATGGGCCAAATAAGTCTCCCTTTTCAATGCATAGATGCATACTAAACATCATTGGGATATTGTGATTGGGACTGTATGAGCTACATAAAGAAAGGCACAGAAAATGCTAACTCACTTGTAATATTTACTACTACAACTACCCCTATCTTAGTAACAGGACAGAGACATCTGCATGGCTTCTTAAATATTGAGCGCTGACGAGTATGATTAGGTATCACCGACCATCTGACTAGAGCAAACTGGATCACATAATATTCATCATAACATAAAAGCTTACATCTGAGTGTGAGGTGCATGCTATTTGAAAGCTAATTAGCATTGTAGAACACAACAAATAAGTAATACCTCACCAAGCTCCAACATCTTGATGCCCAGCACGTCCAGGATGTCCACTCAGCAGAGCACTAACTGTTGCTGGGTGCGCTGGACCTCATTGTGCTGACGCACATACTGGTGTACCCTCCCCCCACAGGAGTTGATGCTCCTGCAGGGTGTAACAGCTCCCAGGCCTGCTGCATGCTGCCAGCATGGAGGGGAGGTGGTGCTGCACATAAAAACAATTGCTGCCACCTCTGCCTCTGAGAAAATGGCAAAGGGCTTCACCCCTTAGTGGCACAGATGACCACAAAATGTGTGGCCAGCTCCCTTTTTCGCCCTACTCTACCATGGCGCTGGGTGGTAAAACAAAAAAAGAAGAAAGAGGAAATGGAAAGAAGAAAGTAACAACTAGGGGGAAAAACAAAAAAGTACCAGAAAATCACACAAAACACAAACAAAATGGCAAAAACGTAAAATACACAAACACAAGGACACATACTGATACAATAAAGGGTAATGAGGGGTGAATGAGTCAGATAGGGGGGTCAATGGAGAAGATTAAGTGTGGATTGAAAAAAATAAAGCCCAAACACATGCACAGAACAGAAAACCAAATGGCTGTTCACGCACGCGTGGTGCCGTTCATGCGTAGTTTCCAGCGCGAGAATGTGCATTGCATGCCTAAACATCAAAAACATAGTGTGAACAGGCGCCTCAAGCAGCTCTGACCGTCTGTGGGATTCTGTGGAATCTCACTGTCTTTATGGCTCGCTCCATAGAATTCTGCATAGCAGAACTCCATGAGTCCGCCCAGGCTTAGTGGACTCACTGAAGAGTTGGGTCTGAGGGTTCAATATTTATACCTGGTGCCCACTTTGAAGGAGGAGGAGGTTCTGGAGGTTTCCACCCCCAGGGAAGTTTGGAATTTCCTGCCTCCCTGCCTTTGCTCCAAATTGTCTGGGCCACAATAGACTAGTGTCAAACTCTTTGTGAGTATGACTTTGTGACTTTCAAGGCTTAAGTTGGCAGCTCCTCCTCTCATCAAGTCAGAAATAGCTTGTCCTGCTAGCACCTACGGCTTGCTGTTTTACTGTCCGGGAGCAATGGACAAAGGCCAACTGCCAGCTACACCTAGTCACATGACCCAGGGACAAGCTGTAGACACCAAATGGTTAGGACAAGAAAATGGCAACTCTCTAAATGTGGCATTTTCAGAGTTGTGGTTTAAAATTTGACTTTACCATTAAAGAAGGTGTTTAGTTGCAATTGTTTTGACACCAGACTAGACCTGTTCACCTGCTCACAGTTGAAAGGTGTCCCTTATTGAATGTAAAAAGGAAACCCAATGTTTTCCTATGGGTTCGATAGGCTCTACTGTAGTGAAAAACGAATGTATTGGTTTTTCCCTACCAGGCCATATTCAACTTAAAAGTACATGTTCAACACTTCAAATACAAAGCACCCTCCCCTCTAGCCTTTTCAAGGCCTACCCTTGGGGTGACTTCTGTGAATAAAAAAGGAAGGTTTTGGGCTGGCGAAAGGTTTATTTTGCCAAGTCAAAATGACAAATTAAGACTACACACACAGGCTGCAATGGTAGGCCTGAGACTTCATGTACTGGACTACTTGAGTGGTTGGCACTACTACAATTTAATTTACAGGCCCTGGTATATGGGTTACCACTTTACGAGAGACGTACAAATAAATTACATGTGCACATTGGATATAAACCGAATCTACCATGTGTAGGGTAGAGACTACAAGAGCTGTGCCACTGGTTAGTCGGGTAATTGCACAGAGTTCCAAGGCCATCAAAAATGGAATCAGTAAAAATAGGATGACTGAAGGCAAAATGTTTGGGAGAAGACCACCTGCAGAGTGCAGGTCTGACAGAATACAGTGCCCACTGTTTGCCCTGGCACATCCTGGACCATTTCCAGCATTTCATTTTGCTTCTTACATTTTCCTCAGGGTGTAATGGTGCTGTTCATTAGCTTTCAACATGTTTTTCAAATAATATCCAATATACAATCTAAAGCACATCTTTTGCTCCCGCACCCACAGAGCATGGTAGACTACATCATAACAGAATTTAAATATTTATTTTTTGTATTTTATAAATTGTTGGCATGTCAAGGTGTTTTAGCTTGTTCTTTTTAGATCTTGGCTAGTTTCTCATTTGTAGACCTGCTGTGTCCAATACATTTCTGTAGGAAAGTACCATCTTGCATGTTACCCTCATTTTTACATGTTTGTCAGTTTGTTTTTGCCTGTCTCACTGGGACCCTACAAGTTCACCACCCCTATCATCCACAAACAAATGGATTGGTTGAGAGGTTTAATAAAACTCTCAAAGGCATGATCATGGGACTCCCTGAAAAACTCAGGAGGATATGGGATGTCCTGTTGCCATGCCTCCTTTTTGCTTAAAGGGAGGTACCCCAGACTGGAGTGGGCTTCAGCCCCTTTGAACTCCTCTTTGGACACCCTGTAAGAGGTCCCCTTGCTCTTGTGAAGGAGGGTTGGGAACAACCTTTAAAAGCTCCCAAACAAGGCATTGTTAGGAGTCAGACGCCGACCTCGGCATCCGGACGGATTATCGAACTGACTTATCATTGTCTGATTCAGATATATGGAAAATCACTATACTCCCTGACTTACCGGAGTCTTCATTAACTGGATCTACGCAGATAATAAGGAGATTGCTCCTCATGCAGTAGACATTTTTTGTCCTAACTGCAACACCTGATATATATTCGCACAATATATTAATTTCTGCCTTGAAAAAGTCAAGTATTGACGAAACACGTGTCGGCTGTGGATGTATTTGAACTTATATTTGTCTTGGCTTGGTGACACTTTTCTTGTCGACAAATTTGCTGATATCCATCTGTTTGGACATTCATCTGACTTATCAAGGAGAAAGAAAGACAAGTAATATGGAAGCTGTGATGTGCCGTGGTTTTTCTGTTTAAGGCATTGTGGACTATATGCTTGGCCTCAGATCGAGGATGGCTGAGTACATGAAAATGGCCAGTAAAAACCTTCAGGCCAGCCAAGAGCTCCAAAAGCAATGGCATGACCAGAAGGCTGTCCTGACTCAGTACCACCCAGGACAGAAGGTGCGGGTATTGGAGCCTGTGGCACAAAGAGAACTCCAGGACAAATGGAGTGGACCCCATCTCATTGTGGAGAAGAAAGGTGAGGTCACCTACTTGGTGAACCTGGGCACTGCCAGAAGCCCCTTTAGGGTGCTTCATGTCAATTGCCTGAAACCATACTATGAGGGACAGGAGGAAGAGAGTGACCCTCTCCCTGACCTCTTCTCCACCACTGAAGCTGATGGCTTAGTGGAGGGAGTTGTACTTTCAGATTGCCTTACTGCTGAAGCAGAAGGACAACTGCATAAATCTCCTTGATTGGTTCTCTGACCTCTTCTCACTAATTCCAGGTACAACTAACTGGTGTGAGCACACAATTGACACTGGAGACAGTTTAACTGTCAAAAGTAAAATTTAGAGACAGCCTGACCATGTCAGAGAGTGTATTAAACAAGAGGTACAGAAAATGTTGGATCTTGGAGTGATTGAACCTTCTGAAAGTCTGTGGGCCAGCCCAGTGGTGCTTGTCCCCAAACCTCATAGTAAAGATGGAAAAAAGGAAATGAGGTTTTGTTTGAACAATAGAGGTCTCAATCAAATAACAAAAAATGATGCTCACCCTATACCCAGGGCAGATGAGCTGATAGATACACTGGCTTCTGCCAAGTATCTAAGCACTTTTGATTTAACTGCAGGGTATTGGCAGATTACGTTATCAGAAGATGCTAAACCAGAGACAGCATTTTCCACCATTGAAGGGTACTAACCGTTCACTGTTATGCCCTTTGGATTGAAAAATGCACTTGCTGCTTTTCTGATGTTGGTGAATACAGTCCTCCAAGGATTGGAAACCTTTAGTGCAGCATATCTAGACGATATTGCTGCCTTTAGCTCCACCTGGGATGATCACCTGGTCCACCTGTGGAAAGTTTTGGAGGCCCTGCAAAAGGCAGGCCTCACTATCAAGGCCTCAAAGAACTAGATAGGGCAGGGTAAAGTGGTTCATTTGGGCCACCTGGTAGGTGGGGAACAGATTGCACCACTGCAGGGGAAGATCCAAACCATTCTGGAATGGGCTCTCCCTACAACACAAACCAAAGTGAGAGCCTTACTAGGCCTCACAGGGTACTACAGGAGGTTGATAAAGAATTATGGCACTATGGCTGCCCCTCTTAATGACCTCACATCAAAGAAAATGCCTAAAAAGGTATTATGGACAGCTAGCTGTCAAAAGGCTATTGACGAGCTCAAACAGGCCATGTGCTCTGCACCTGTCCTAAAAAGCCCTTGTTACTCCCAAAAATTCATAGTTCAAACTGATGCTTGTGAATTAGGGGTAGGGACAGTTCTATCAGTGCTTAACACTGAAGGCTAGGATCAACCTATTGCTTTTATCTGCAGGAGGTTGACCCCTAGAGAAAAGCGTTGGTCTGCCGTAGAGAGGGAGGCCTTTGCTGTGGTCTGGGCCTTGAAAAAGTTAAGACCATACCTCTTTGGTACTCACTTTATTGTTCAAACAGACCACAAAACTCTATTATGGCTTAAACAAATGAAAGTTGAAAACCCTAAATTGTTGAGGGGATCCATCTCCCTACAGGGAATGGAGGGTATGGACTTAACAGTGGAACATAGACCTGGGAGTACCCACCCCAGTGCAGATGGACTTTCCAGATATTTCCACTTAGACATTGAAGAATCATCTGGGCAAGGTTAGCCTTATTGTCCCTTGTTTGGGGGGGGGGTTGTGTAGGAAAGTACCATCATGCCTGGCATGTTACCCCGATTTTTACATGTATGTCAGTTTGTTTTTGCTTGATCCTTCTAGCCAGGACCCCAGTGCTCATAGTTTGTGGCCTGAATGTGTATACCTGTGTAGTGACCAACTGTGTCACTGAGGCTCTGCTAATCAGAACCTCAGTGCTTATGCTCTTTCTGCCTTTAAATTTGTCACTATAGGCTAGTGACCACTTTTTCCAATTTCAATTGGCATACTGGAACACCCTTATAATTCCCTAGTATTTGGTACCTATGGGCTGCAGCATTTCTTTTGACACCCATAGGGAGCTCAGACAAACCTTTACACAGGACTGCCACTGCAGCCTGAGTGAAATAACGCACATGTTATTTCACAGTCATTTTCACCGCACTTAAGTAACTTAGAAGTCACCTATATGTCTAACCTTCACTTGCTGAAGGTTAGGTGCAAAGTTACTAAGTGTGAGGGCACCCTTGCACTAGCAAAGGTGCCCCCACATAGTTCGGAGCCATTTCCCCGGACTTTGTGAGTGGAAGGACACCATTATACACCTGCACTACATATAGGTCAATGCCTATATGTGGCTTCACAATGGTAACTCCAAACATGGCCATGTAACATGTTTAAGATCATGGAATTGTCCCCCCATGCCAAATCTGGTATTGGGGAGCCAATTCCATGCATCCTCGGGGCTCCACTATGGACCCCGTGTACGGCCAAACCAGCTCTCGGGGTTATTTTCTGCAGCTACCTCTACTGCCACCCCACAGACAGGGTTCTTCCCTCCTGGGGCCTGGGCAGCCCAGTCCCAGGAAGGCAGAACAAAGAATTTCCTCTGAGAGAGGGTGTTACACCCTCTCCCTTTGGAAATAGGTGTAAAAGGCTGGGGAGGGGTAGCCTCTTCCAGCCTCTGGTAATGCTTTGAAGGGCACAGATGGTGCCCTCCTTGCATAAGCCAGTCTATACCGGTTTAGGGAACCCCCAGTCCCTGCTCTGGCACAAAACTGGGCAAAGGGAAGTGACCATTTCCCTGTCCATCACCACCCCAGGGGTGGTGCCCAGAGCTCTTCCAGTGTGTCCCAGACCTCTGCCATCTTGTTTCCAGAGGTGTGAGGGCACTCTGGAGGCCTCTGAGTGGCCAGTGCCAGCAAGTGATGATAGGTGCTTATCTGACTAGGTGGCCAATCCTCCTCTGAGGGATATTTAGGGTCTCTCCAGTGGGCTTTTCCTCAGATAACGACTTGGAAGAATTCACCAGGGTTCCTCTGCACTTCTCTCTTCGACCTCTCCAAGGATCGACTGCTGACTGCTCCAGGACGCCTGCAAAACTGCAACAAAGTAGCCAGAAAACTACAAGCGACATTTTAGCGCCTAATCCTGCTGGCTTTCTCAAATGTTTCCTGGTGGTGCATGCTCTGGGGACTGCCTGCCTTCATCCTGCACTGTAAGCCATGAAGAAATCTCCAGTGGGTCGACGGAATCTTCCCCCTGCTTCAGCAAGTACCAAACTTCAGCTTCACTGGTACTCTGGGACCCCTCTCATCCTGACGAGCGTGGCCCCTGGAACACAGGTGGTGGACCCAAGTGACCCAGACTGTCCAGTGGTCCAACTGTCCAAATTTGGAGGCGGTAAGTCCCTGCCTCCCCTCTCCAGACAGTAATCCTGTGCACCGTATGAACTGCAGCTACAAGGGCTTCTGTGCACATTTCCAAGAAATCCTACATGCACAGCTGAGCCTAGGTCCCCAGCACTCTGTCCTGCGATGCTCAGCTCCCAGAGTTGATCTCCGGTGTCGCGGGACCTCCTTTTGCAGTGTTGAGATGACCGCTGTGTTCAGACGTCTTGAACCTGTGTTCAAGGACTTCTGCGGGTGCTTCCTGCTTGTGTGTGGGCTCTTTACATTGCTGAGGGCCCCCTCTGTCCCCTCTCCCAAGTGGCGACATCCTGGTCCTTCCTGGGCCTGGGCAGCACCCTTTTTCTTTAAGAGTGACTCTTGCAGCTAGCAAGGCTTGTTTGCGGTATTTTGCCAAGGAAACACTTCTGCATCCTCCAGCACGCTGTGGGACATCTTCTGCACAAAGAAGAACTTCCTACCTCCTTTTGTTGTTGCAGAATCTTCAGCTTCTTCCAACTGGAGGCAGCCATTTTGCACCTTCATCCAGGATTTAGTGGGCTCCTGCCCCCCCTGGACACTTTAGCGACTTTTAGACTTAGTCCCCTTCCTTTGCAGGTCCTCAGGTCCAGGAATCCATCTGCAGTGCTTTGCAGTATGGTGTGGTCTTTGCAAAATCCATTATCACGACTTTAGTGTATTTCTGGAGAAATAGTAGTACTTTACTCCTACTTTCCAGGGTCTTGGGGTGGGTTATCTTTGAACCCTTAGTGTTTTCTTACACTCCCAGAGACCCCCTCTGCACACTACACTAGCCTAGGGGTCCATTTGTGGTTTGCATTCCACTTTCTTAATATATGGTTTGCGTTGCCCCTAGGCCTATTGCATCCTATTGTATTCTACAGTGTTTCCACTACTTTCTGACTGATTTACTTACCTGATTTGGTTTGTTGTGTATATTTTGTGTATTTTACTTACCTCCTAAGGGAGTATATCCTCCGAGATATTTTTGGCACATTGTCACTAAAATAAAGTACCTTTATTTTTAGTAACTATGAGTATTGTCTTTCTTATGAAATAGTAACTATCTGATATAAGTGATATTGCATGAGCATTGCATGTCTCCTAGTTCAGCATTGGCTGCTCTGCTATAGCTACCTCTATCAGCCTAAGTTGCTAGTACACTACTAATCTACTAATAAGGGATAACTGGACCTGGCACAAGGTGTAAGTACCATTGGTTCCCACTATAAGCCAGGCCAGCCTTCTACAATTACATTTACTTAAAGTGGGTTTTAGGACAACCACACGCTCATGAACTGGTGGCTCAATTGTTTAGCTCACTTCTTGTTCTTTTGATAGTTTTCCTCCCTATTCTTTGGTTTGTTCTGCCCAGGAGCATTTTGGTCAAAGTTGTTTCATTTGACTACGTATCCTTCTACTCATGACCTTGTATTGCAGTGTGTATGAGGGACTATTTTGTTCCCTGTATCTGCTCCACTTCTTCTCCGATCCACCACTTTTTGTTACCTCCTCCCTTCTAATGCCCTTAACTAACTGCTACTTTCCACCTCAGATGCCACAGGCTTCCTTGTTTGAGGGCTGGCAGCTAGACTGTCATTAGGCCAACCATCCTAAAACGTTTTAACACCATTTTATGATGACTTCATGTGAGTACACACATGTATGAAGGCACTGTGAGCTTATTTTAGTATAGTTTGTAAACGCTTATTGAATATGCATTCGCAGATGGCTGCCATGGATGCGTGCACACCCATTGCTGGAAAAATAAATGAAGGACTACAAGTGACAGATATGATATCTGTTTTCTGGAGGTATATATCTGTGCTGGAATAATTGTTCATTGTTTTATTGAAGTGGATGGCTACAGGTATTATGCAGACATGGCATGAGAAAATGTTCCACATGGAAATAATTTGTTTTCATTAAGTATAGTCCTTTTGCTCTATAAGGGTAGTCAATTTTCTGACGGCAGTGCCACCTGGCTCTATTATCAGAATGCTTACTCCGACGGCCTGAAGAAGTAAGGGAAGTGGGAGTAAGGGCAATGGACTAACCCCCATGATTAAAATGCATAATGTGATGTTTTATTTTTTTATGTCCTTCACTGTCAAGAAAAACTTGACGCCATGTACATATTAAAAACATTGACCCAAAATCGTGGGTGAAAACTGCCAGGGTGTAGTGGTCATCAGTTTTTTTTGTAAAAAATTTCCGCTTTGGAATTTTCTTTCTGAAAAACATAATTGTTTAGTGAATGGCTGCCTAATAGATGGTGTACATTTGGCAGGTGGTATTTTTTCAGGGTGCCTGACATTATGGCCCTCATTACAACCCAGGCGGTCGGTGATAAAGTGGTGGTGTTACCTCCAACAAGCCGGCGGTAAACAAAATGGAATTATGACCACGGAGGAAACCCCCAACATAGACAGCCACTTTAACACACCGACTGTCACGGCGGTAGCAACAGGTATTGCGGCAGTAACCGCCAACAGACAGGCGGAAGACAATGTACTGCCCACTCTATTATGACCGGCCTATCCGTCACCTTTTCCTGTGCCGTACCAACAACAACAAAAGCAGGGCGGAAACAGATCTCAGAAGTCAAAGGACTCACCTTTGGAGACTCAGGGAACAACCAGGATGCAATGGAGCCCGAACTGCAGGTGTTCCCCATGCTGGTCTACCTCCTCCTACACCACGAATACCAACACCGGCGACGACGATCACGGGGAGTACTGCCACCTAGCACACTGGAGGGGGGAGGAAAAAGAGAGTGACACATACATGCAACACGCAAAACCCCCACCCCCAACAAAATACACACAAACAGATGCAACAACATTACATATCCACCCTGTACCCCTCAGGAATAATGCAAGGACAAAAGGAAGTGATTGAAGTAAGTGTAATAAGACAACATTCTAGAAATACATCCTCAAAATTCAAAACAGTATTTACATATATAAAAATGGAGGGACACTGCCCAGTCCATAATGTCTGTGGCCCACAGGAACACATCACAAATGCCAAGGCCCCACCTTACTCCTGCATCAACACGGAGATAACACTGCTGGGGCATCAGGTCGAAAATACACAGGCACCTCAGGGGGATGGGGAATGGGGGGCACCTCAGCCGGAAGATGGTAGAACACCACTTGTCCTGGAGGGGGCAACATGCCCTGTGCGATGACCTGGGGAGTGCAAAGCCACAGTCTCTCAAGTGGGTGGTTTGCCCACTGCTTGGTCCTGGGGAGTGCAAACCCACAGTCTCTCAAGAGGATTGTTTGCCCACTGCTTGGACATGGGGAGTGCAAAGCCACAGTCTCTCAAGTGGGTGGTTTGCCCACTGCTTGGTCCTGGGTTGTGCAAAGCCACAGTCTCTCTAGTGGATGCCTTCTGGAGGGGGCTTTGTGCCCAGTATTCTTCATGCTGGCAAGGAGGGGGTGAGTGGATGCCGTCTTCAACTGGATCTGAAGGGGGCTTTGTGCCCAGTGGTGCAGATCTTGGGGAGTGCAAGGTCACAGTCACTCACCTGGGTGTTAGACACACACGATTTGCAGTGGGCAGGATGCATTACACTCCATGGAGGCAGGACTACACACTGCCCGGCGGCGGCGACTGCTGCTCAGTGGTAGCAGTGCTGGTGTCGGTGCTGCCAGTGGTGTGGGGAGGCTCCAGCACTTCCCCTGCAGCCTCGGACAGCTGCCCACTGGGGCTGCTGCTGCTGGCAGTGGCGCTGTTGGCGGTGCTGATGGCGGTGCTGGTGGCGGTGCTGGCAGTGGTGGGGAGAGGCTCCAGCCCATCCCCTGCAGCCTTGGAAGGCTGCCCACTGGGACTGCTGCTGCTGGCAGTGGTGCTGGTGGGGGTGCTGGTGGTGGTGCTGGTGGTGGTGCTGATAGAGGTGCTGGTGGCAGTGCTGGCAGTGGTGGAGGGAGGCTCCAGCCCTTCCCCTGCAACCTCGGATGGCTGAAGGGCCATGGTTGGTGTTTGGGGCTCAGATTCAGCCATAGCACCAGGCCTCCTGTTCCTCCTGCTGCAGGGGCAGACCCTTTGCCCTTGCCGTCTGGTGGTGCCTCCTTGCCCTTGCGGTCAGGTGGTGCCTTCTTGCCCTTCCCCTTGTAAGCTGGTGGTGCCTCCTTGCACCTTCCCCTTGTAAGCTGGTGGTGCTTCCTTGCCCTTGGCAGCTGGTGGTACATCCTTGCCCTTCCTCCTGGCAGCTGGTGCAGGCACACTGCCAGTGCTGATGGGTGTCTCCTTGGAGCCTCTCACACCTGCAGTAGCTGCCGAAACTACAGTGGCCGTGGACTGGGTGGCTGAGGTGGTAGCCTGGGTACTGCCCACCCTGGCCCGACGTGAAGGACGGGGGCAGGGGTAGGGAAGAGGTCAACGGCAGAGAGGAAAAGCTTCTTATGGACATTGGAGCGGGAAGAGGGTGAAGGTTTGGGAGTGGAAGAAAAGGGATTGGTTGTAGGAGGGGTCAGCCTGCTGTGTTTGGGTGCAGGTGCATGGGCTGGATGCTGTTGTGAAGTGGATGGCTGTTGGGTGTCTGAGTGCTTGCATTTGTGTACTTTGGGAGGAGGGGGCACAGACACAGTGAGAGAGGACACAGGGGACGTGTGCATGGATGTGGGGGTGGTGACTGGCAGTGAGGGGCTTGTAGTGATAGGCGTGATGGTGATGGAAGCAGTGGGAGTGGATGTTGTGCATGCATGTGTGAATGTAAACGCTACTGGGAGGGAGGTGGACGACGAGGTGGAGGGAGACACAGTGGAGGCAGTGGGTGTTGTTATGTCAGCATCTGGATGGTGTTTGTGTGAGTGCCTGTGGGATGATATGTGATGATTGTGTTTGCCTAAGCCATTCCTGTGTGTTGTCTTGGGTGCATGCTGGTCTGAATATATGCTTGGGATTAGGTTGGGGTTCAGGTGAATGGGACTGGGAAGAGGGAGTTGGAGGTGGGAGGCTAGAGACAGGAACAATGGCTGCCACCAGGGAGGAGGCCAGATCCTGGAATGATCTCTGTTGGGCCGCCATACCAGAGTGAATACCCTCCAGGCATGCATTTGTATTTTGCAAATGCCCTGCCAGCCCCTGATTACTAGAAAAGGGGTGGACCCTATAACCCTAACCTGCCTAATGTCAATCCATAGACAAAAACACTACACATGGCGGCAGGTAGGGACAAATCCAATACTGAGTTCAAAAAACAGTATTAAATGTGTGGGGCATAACCCTCTTTGTGTTTCTTATATTGTCAATCTTTAATTATTTGTTAGTATTGTAAGTACTGTTTCGTCTATTGTTTATGTACAGACTATGTATGTGTGTATTGGTGTGGTGTCTAATGATTTACTGAACAACCACAGCTCCTTTTTACAGATTTATTGAAATAAATATGGGAAAGAAATTAACCCAAAAGTAACAGAATTAAGTACTGTTTTTTTAACTCATTATTGGATTTGTCCCTACCTGCCGCCCTGTGTAGTGTTTCTGGCAGCCCCTGATGGCATTCACTACGGTTGACTGCCCAACAGAGATGGATCGCAGGAGGTCAATAGCCTCCTCATTCAGGGCAGCAGGGCTAACTGGGGCAGAGTCTGAGGTGCCTGGGGCAAAGGAGATGCACGGGAAACTCGCAGAGGGGCTGCTGGGAGGGTGGTGCTGGTACGGGGTGGTAGCTGTACCTGTAGTTGGGGTGGCCACAGAGGTGTCCGCCACCACTAGGGAGCTTCCATCGGAGGAGGTGTAATTTTCAGAACTGTCCCCTCCTGTCTCCGCCGTGGTGCTCCCCTCGCCCTCGCCCTCCGTCCCACTGGTGCCCTCACCGTCTGTGGATTCGGCCTCATGGGCCCTGTAGGATGCAGCTCCCTCCATTCCTGGTGCCTCTGCTCCTCCGCCAGATTATGCTAATACACAGAAGGACAGGATGACAAAACAAAAAGGGGGTAAAGAGACAGAGGATACACTTGGTCAATGGCAGCAACAACACCACCGTTGTCGTACACAACACACCGGGAACAGCCCTACGAACTAGGCAATGCACTACTAGTCACCAAGCCATGGACAGTAATACCTAATGCCAGTTGCAGCATACCTGAGACCCACAGAGCCCTGCCCAGTAGTGGATGCCCAATAGCTTGGTTGGAGGTGGAGTTCATCAGCCCCTGCCCAACATGGAACCTATCCTGTAATGTCCGGCCTGGCCTGCCTAGGGGCACCAACAGGTGCACATCTCCCACCCAGAGACCACCTCACCACGCGCAAGTAGTATATTGGGAACTGTACTCACCCCCTTGTGGCTGCTGTGATGCCCTCAAGCGCCCATCGAGCTCCAGATAAGCCACCGCCAGTATGCAGGACATCAGGGGGGTCAGGGTTCGACGGGCACCCATTCCTCGTTGGGAGGCCATCCCCAGCTGGTCCTCAGCCATCTTCCATGCCCAGCGTCTCAGGTCCTCCCACCGTTTGCAACAGTGAGTGCTCCGCCTGCCATACACCCCCAGGGTCCAAACATCCTTGGCGATGGCACGCCATATAACCTTTTTCTGATGGGCGCTGACCTGCAGATGAAATACACATAGAAAAAGGGTATCAGTCGTACCGTCGGACCTGTTACACTAATGGCCCATCATATCTCTCCCATCCCCTTACGCACATACATTGCCCACCATACATGCAGCATGCAGCCCAGCACCCCTCAACCACCCCCCCCTTACACGAGGCCCTCACATATATCACTCCATGCATTCCTGCCCCATTCATTGTGCTCACAGTGTACTCACCTGTTGGTCTGGAGTCCCATACAGCATTCAGTACTGGGGTAGGACCCCATCCACCAGTCTCCAACTCCACAGCAGTGAAGGCAGGGGCCCTTTCCCCAGTGACACGAGTCATAGTTGGTTCCAGACACAGGTGACAGCAGCACTTGTAGTGTAAGTCCTCTCCAGTTGAAGGTCAGGTAGCAAGTGAGTGAACAGATAGAAAATGGCGGTCACGTCTACGGCGGTACGTACCGTCACTGCCGGCGTACATCACCATTGGCTACTGTAGCCCATAGAGCCCAATGTTAACCAATAAGGAGTTGCACGGCGGTACTCAACCGCCTCCCGCAACGGCGCACAACGTCAGCGGCATTTCCTTATTTCCACCAGTCCATCCACACAGGACAGGCGGCTGCCATTTCATGGGGGACAGGCTATGGCACCTAACTGCATCACAGCACACATAGGCACAATTTGGGCCTATACATCAACATACTGTTTCTGTCACAACATGCAATGCACTGTACATTTAGGAAATGTTGAAAACTGACCAGATGCTCCTAGTTTTTCCCCCTAGATTACAACCGCTGAGGATGAATAGGAGATGCAGACATCCCTCGTGTACAGGCCCCTGGTGGACTATGCAATGGGACATATCCCCAACATTATTGGGGCAGTAGATGGTACACATATTGCCTTTGTCCCCCCCCCCCCCCCCCCGGAGGAATGAACAGGTGTTCAGAAATTGAAAGAGCTTTCACTCGATGAATGTGCAGATAGTGTGCCTCGCGGACCAGTACATCTCCCATGTCAATGCAAAGTATCCTGGGTCTGTGCATGATGCCTTTATCCTGAGGAATAGCAGCATCCCATATGTGATGGCTCAACTCCAAAGGCACAGGGTGTGGCTAATAGGTGAGCTCATGGTCCCCACCCAGTATATGTTGGTGTATGGGTATAGGGTTTTCCCTAAGGGTTAGTGTCTGGCTAACAGGTATCCCTCGGTATTTGCAGGTGACTCTGGTTACCCCAACCTCTCATGGTTACTGACCCCAGTGAGGAATCCCAGGACAAGGGCTGAGGAACGTTACAATGAGGCGCGTGAGCGAACAAGAAGAATTCTAGAGGGAACCTTTGGCCTCCTGAAGGCCAGATTTTGGTGCCTCCATCTAACAGGTGGTTCCCCGTGCTACTCACCCAAGAAGGTGTGCCAGATCATTGTGGCATGTTGCATGTTACGCAACCTTGCCTTATGTTGCCAGGTGCCTTTTCTGCAGGAGGATGAGGCTGGAGATGGGTATGTGGCAGCAGTGGAACCTGTGGACAGTGACAAAGATGAGACAGAGGATGAGGATGTGGACAACAGAACAGCAATCATTTGACAGTACTTCCAGTGAAACACAGGTAAGACACTGTAACTTCACCTTCCATTGCAGTTTTGTATTGTAAATTTTCACTGGCAGGCTGATATTCACTTTTCTATGGCCACTTACTGTACCCTTTGACATGTCTATTTACAGATATCTGTGCCCCACTTTGGCTCCTGGTGTATTGACTGCAGCAAACTACAGGTCATACCTAAGTATACATTACTGAACAGTTGAATTGCAATGTCTACTGATTGGGAAACTAATACATAGTTCAATCACTTGACAGACTCAATACTTGTATTTTTTAAAAGGATGTTTATTCATGTGCTAATAAGTAGATGGGGTATTGCTATAGGCTGAGGGGTGGTGGAGGAAAGTCCAGGATAGAGTCCAGTCTATTTCTCTCACAGGTGCATTGTCCAAGGGGGCATAGGAAGTGGAGCAATGGCAGTTCAAGGCGGACAGGGTGACAGAGTGGGACACAAGGGTGACAATCAGGAGAGTCTTATTTCCTGGCGGAGGTCTTGGCAATGTTCTCTGGCTTCTGCCTGGATTGCAGGGACCATTTGCGGGGTGGTTCTTCTTCTGCAGTGGGAGGGGTGCTGGTGGCCTGTTGTTCCTGTGGTGGGCCCCCTGTCCACCAGCGTCAGCGGAGGTGGAGGGCTGTTTATTGTTGTGGCTAGTGTCAGGAGCCCGTTGGTGTACCACTGCCTCCCTCATGGTGTTGGCCATGTCTGCCAGCACCCATGCAATGGTGACCAGGGTGGTGTGGATGTCCCTCAGGTCCTCCCCGATCCCCAGGTATTGTCTGTCCTGCAGCCGCTGGGTCTCCTGCAACTTGGCCAGTATCTGGCCCATCGTCTCCTGGGAATGTTGGTATGCTCCCAGGATGTTGGTGAGTGCCTCGTGGAGAGTCGGTTCCCTGGGCCTGTCCTCCCCCTGTCGCATAGCAGTCCTCCCAGCTTCCCTGTTGTCCTGTGCCTCTGTCTCCTGAACAGTGTGCCCACTGACCTGTGTTTGTGGTGTGCCCTGAGGTCCCTGTAGTGGTGGACACACTGTCCCCAGGACCCGTCAATCAGCAGAGGTATGGGCCTGCTGGGTGGGTGCTTTGCTGGTGTTTCCTGAGGGGGAAGGTTCTGTGGTGGTATGGGACTGTGCCTGCATAACAGACAGCCGGAGGTCCATGAAGGGCCAGGTTGGTCATCCTGATCCAGGCATCCAGAGCTGCTGTCATCACTGTGGGCCTCTTCTGGGGGGGGACTGGATGTTGCTGGCACCTCCTCTCCGGTGACGTTGTGTGGGGGACACGTGGGGATGTAAATGCAGTGTTATTGTTTCTGCGTGTGACATATTGTACATGGGTGTGTTGGCCTCTATGGTTGTGAGTGCCCTGTCAGCTTTGCCTTGTGTGAGTAGTTATTTTGTGGGCTAGGTGATTCTCTCTAGTGTGCATGCTGTGGTGATGGGTGTCCATGCAGGGCTGTGAGTGGTGTCCGTGCATTGGTGATGCATGCAGTGCTGGGTACTGGGATGGGTGGTTTGTGATGGTGGGGTGTATGTGAGGTGGTGGGGTGATGGGGGTGAGGGTAGGGGTGGGGGTATGTGATGGCATGGAGGTGGGGGGGTGATAGTACAAGAGATTTAACTTACCAGAGTCCGGTCCTCCTGCTACTCCTGCCAGGCCCTCAGGATGCAGTATTGCCAAGACTTTCTCCTCCCATGTAGTTAGTTGTAGGGGGTCCGCCGCCAGTCCTCTGTACTGCTATCTGGCATCTTGCAATCACAGAACGCACCTTTCCCCGTAGGTTGTTCCACCTCTTCCTGATGTCATCCCTTGTTCTGGGGTGCTGTCCCATGGCGTTGACCCTGTCCACAATTCTCCGCCATAGCTCCATCTTCCTGGCAATGGATGTCTGCTGCACCTGTGATCTGAATAGCTGTGGCTCTACCCGGATGATTTCCTCCACCATGACCCTTAGCTCCTCCTCTGAGAACCTGGGGTGTCTTTATGGTGCCATGGGTGTAGTGTGTGTGAGGGTGTGTGGGGTGATGTGTTGGGGTGTGTGCTGTGAGGTGCGTGTATGGGTGATGGTGTTCTGTGGCTCTGGTTGTGTGGGTGCTATTGCTGTATCTCTCTCTAGTGGCAATTTTTGTTAGTCGTAAAGGGACGTGGTTAATGTGGGTGGGTGTTTTATAGTGGTGTGGGTGTGGTGTGTGTATGTGTGTCAGGTGTGTGTATTTTGAATTTTCCAATGTAGTGTTGTTTTGTATGCAGCGGTATGTACCGCCAATGGTTTACCGCAGTTTAATGTCCGCCGCAGTGATTCCTGGGTCATGATATTGTGGGCGTAGTTCTGTTGGCGCAATGGTGTGGGTTTTGCTACTGCCAGTTTATCACTGACCTTTGTGCTGGCGGACTTGTGTGTGTGTCTGTATAGTGACAGATTGCTATGTGTGGGTCATAATATGGGTAGCGGTATGCTGCTGCGGTAGTGGTATGTTGGCGGCAGTCAGCATGGTGGTAAGCGGAACTTACCGCCAATGTCATAATGAGGGCCTATGTCCTCTGCTACCCTAGCAGCTATGTTTGCCCCCTCCAAACTATAAATCCCCCCTTAGTCTAAAACAGCTGCTTGGGGCTAAAATTCAGGTACATTTTCATGTGAATGTGACACTGGCTGTAGAAAGATCTGAGAGCGTAGGTCACATTTTTAGTGGGTTACATAGCAGCATCCTTGTAGCGCAGTGAAAAGGTGAGACTGAAAACTTTAGCAATGCACAGAGGTGCAGCACCTAGACATCTGGCCTGATTTAGAGTTTGGCAGACAGGATACTCTTTCACAAATGGTGTACACAGTATTCCAAACCCTCCGGCAACCCACTCTATTCTGAGTCAAGCAGACTCAGATTTCCAATGACCGTGCCCCCGCTAGCCAGGCTGTTAAAACACTTCCTTTGAGAGCCTGACAGAGTAGAAATCTGATGGCCTGTCCTATGTAGGGGTATGTTAGACCTGGCAATCTCAGGGTGGTCTTACCCCAGACTTTTTGCCTTTTGCCTCCTGTTATATTGGTCTTAGGACTCTAAGCACTTTACTACTGCTAACCAGTGCTGAAGTGCGTGTGCCTCGCCCCTAAACATGGTAACGTCGGGTTATCCACAATTGGCAAATGTAATTTACATGTAAGTCTTTTCTAAAGTGGTAAGCTATATACCCAGGGCCTGTAAATGAAATTCTACCATTAGGCTTGCAGCACTGATTGTGCCACTCACTTAAGGAGCCCTGCAAACATGTCCCAGGATTACCACTGAAGCGCCTATGTGTACAGTCTCACTGCTACTCTGACTTGGTATTTAAAACCTCTTGCCAAGAATTAAACTCCCTTCTTCCTAAGTCCCCCTAAAGTAGGTCCTAGGTAGCCCAGAGGGCAGGGTGCCATGTAAGTAAAAGGCAGGACATGTACTTTTTTCATGCCATGATAATGAAAAACTCCCAAAGTCCCTTTTCATTACTTTGAGGCCTGTGCCTCTCATAGGCCAGCATTGGGAATGTCTTAAAATACTTGTAAGCTGAAATTCCTGAGCTGAGAGGAGTAGCTGCGTCATGTTTGGCATCATTGCAATGGTAATGAAAAATCCTCTTTACTGGTAAAGTGAGATTCATTATTACTATTTTAGAAATATCACTTTTAGAAAGTGGGCATTTCTTTGCTCTTACTGCACTATGGCGGTCATTCTGACCCTGGCGGTCATGGACCGCCAGGGCCGGGGACCGCGGGAGCACCGCCAACAGGCTGGCGGTGCTCCCAAGGGCATTCTGACCGCGGCGGTATGGCCGCGGTCAGAAACGGAAAACCGGCGGTCTCCCGCCGGTTTTCCGCTGCCCTGAGGAATCCTCAAGCTGCGCCGCCATGGGGATTCCGACCCCCTCACCGCCATCCTGTTCCTGGCGGTTTTGACCGCCAGGAACAGGATGGCGGTGAGGGGTGTCGTGGGGCCCCTGGGGGCCCCTGCAGTGCCCATGCCAATGGCACTGCCAATGGCATGGGCACTGCAGGGGCCCCCGTAAGAGGGCCCCTAAAAGATTTTCAGTGTCTGCCATGCAGACACTGAAAATCGCGACGGGTGCTACTGCACCCGTCGCACCCTTCCCACTCCGCCGGCTCCATTCGGAGCCGGCTTCCTCGTGGGAAGGGGTTTCCCGCTGGGCTGGCGGGCGGCCTTCTGGCGGTCGCCCGCTAGCCCAGCAGGAAACACAGAATAACCGCGGCGGTCTTCTGACCGCGCAGCGGTATTCTGGCGGCTCCCGCCGGCACCGCGGTTACCGCGGCCGGCGGGAGTCAGAATGACCCCCTATGTGTCTCCAGCATGTCTCCAATACACATCTGACCTGGGCTAGGTGACAGCTATGCTTGTGCATTCCCTCCCAACACCCACAACCCAGGATACTCCATTGCATCTGCACTCAACTGCATACTGATGAGTCTTCCTGTGGAGGAGGTTGAGAAGGACTCACACTTACACTTCAAAGGGTAGTGACAAAGGGAGTGATTACCTCTTACTGATCGTCTGGAGCCAAGGCTGAGCTGAAAGGGGACCTGTGCACTTGAAAGAAACCTTTTGAAGTCATCCCCTACATCAAAGCCATTTTCTATTATAAGTATTGGGTCTCAGACCGACTCAAGTCACTACAATTCTGGACTCTCTTTAGTTTTTTTGAAAATGTTATTTAATTAGACAAGTTTTGATACAGGTGTGAAAGGCGAGCGTACAAACATTACAGTAGTTTCATCAATTGGTGTGATCTAATCATATTCTGGATTCCTGAATCACATTCTTATAGGAGCTCTCGATGAGGCCCTCCCTTTCCCCAAATTTTAGAGAATGTTTGAATCGCACCTATCCTTCAAGCATATCTCTTCCCTTGTTTGGACTAGTGTCATCTTACTTTCCCACCTTTCAAAGGAAGAAGGTGTTGCCATTCTCCATTGTTGATTTAGTAAACAATGAGGCTATAAACACTTTCTGCTTTTGATGTACTGCGAGCCCAGGGTTACTGGGAATGCCAAAAAGAGCCCCCAAGGAATCCTGGCTAATCCACACACACCCATTTGGGTACTTAACCAGTTGATTTTTTGTCCCCAAAATTCCCGTAGGATAGGGCAAGTAAAACATACATGTAGCCAATCACCCACATTATGGTAGCATCTTTAAAAAACCCTGGATGCAGATGGAAACATTTTTGGGACCCAAGCAGGTGTGTAATACTGTATAATCTCCATGTTATTAAAAAGGCCATTCATGCCTGCCTGTCAATTTGACTTCCTATTTCTGACTCGATCACCTTCAAAGCATCTGGAATTAATTTTACTTGAAGCTGTTGCTGCAATATCTGGTACTAGTTCCCTCCCCCTATCTGACCCTTCAAGTAACAAGCTTGGATATTGGTGGGGGCACTTGGACCGATCATAGTAAACATTGATCGAATGAAATAATCTAATTAAATAATACATTTGAAGATGGGAAAAATAAAGCCGTTTTAGGATTTCTGGTGCTGCTCCCATGTTTTCACTAGTCCTAAGGTTACAAAATCATTGAGTGATAGGAAACCTATACTCTCTCATTCCTTGATACATTTTGTTTCCATCTGCACTCCCCATGTCTTACATTTCTGAAGCAGCAATAATTGATAAAGCTGGGGAAGTTGGTACTCCTATTTGAGTTGATGAAATCTGAAAATCACTACTTGGGGAGTTTTGAATCTAGCTTTTTTAGGTAGTTTTGGAATGCTGAGGAATTAAAATAACTGAACAGTATCATCTGCCAACATTTGTTAAGTAAAAATTTGTGTCCAAATTGTGGATTGCTACCACTCTAATCATCCAATCAAAAAGGCCGCTTGGTTATATTTCTTAAAATGTGACACCGCTAAGCCCCCCCTCTTCGATCCCCATTTGCAATGTCTCCAATTTGGTACAGGGTTTTTTCCCCGACCAAATGAATTGGCGGAATATCTGATCGATTCCCTTGAAAAACATTTGGGGAACCTTTATAATCCCATTTGAGAATACAAAAAGAAAGCGAGCAAGAATCATCATCTTGATCAAAGAAATTCGACTAATACTTGCCATCAGCAAAGTATACTTCTAACCTTATTTAGAGTGTGCTGGTAATTTAGGGCCAGATGTAGGAAGACAGCAAATTGCGACTTGCAATTTGCGAGTCCGAGCGACTCGCAAATTGCAACTCGCAATTTGCTATGCAGAACGGTGTCTCAGACCCACCTCCTTAATATTAATGAGGTGGGTCGTAATTTGCGCCCCCATAGCGACTCTGGGTACTCACGGGGATGGAGGCCTGCTCGGAACAGCAGACCTCCATGTCCGTGACTGCTTTTAAATAAAGCAGTTTTTTTTTCCAAGTGTAGCCCGTTTTCCTTAAAGGAAAACGAACTGCACTTAGAAAATAAAACCGAAAGCTTTAGTTTCTGATTTTTTCAGGGCAGATAGTGGTCCCTTGGACCACTGCCTGCTCTGAAAAAATATTTTTGGGTCCACTCACAAAGGGGAAGGTGAGTGGGTTACCGCGTACGCGGTCGCAAATGGAATTGCATACCACTGGGACTCGCAAATAGGAAGGGAACACCCCTTCCTACTTGCGAGTCGGAAATGCATTTTGCGAGTCGGTTCCGCATAGCAAACACACGTTTGCGACTCGCAAACAGTTTGCTACATCTGGCCCTTAGTACTTACAGTTCTTTGTAGCTCTGCATGACATAGATACCCAGGTATCTAATTGGGAGCTGGGCATGATAGTGTGTCCTCGTGTCCTCTGGCAATACCAATTCTAAGCTATTGAACAGGAGTGTCTCTGATTTTACATTATTAACCTGATAATCCCCAATTCTGTAAATTCCTCAATCTTATCCAAGGTAGCACTTATAGTGGATGCCTCTGCTAACAAATATAGAATCATATCATCAACTTTAGTTTGGGCGCACCCTGCAAAGGCGGTATGATACGAGGATCTTGACGCAGAACCACTGCTAATGGTTCTATAAATATTGTGAATAGCACCGGAGACATCGGGCACCCCCGGCTCGTCCCTCGAGAAATTGAAACTTTCCCTGCTACTCTTTCATTCACCTTAATAGTTGCTTCTGAATTCCGATAAAGATTCCGAAGCAGGCCCATTATTTTATCGAGGAAATTAAATCTGATTAAGATAGTAAATACTACTTCCCATTGGACTAAGTCAAATCCCTTTTCTGCATCCAGCATTAAGATAGCAGTCCGGTTCTTATTCTTAGTAAAATAGTCAGTAGACTGTTTTAAGAAATTATTATTAGCCAACATCATTCGCCCTGGCAGGAATCAAGATTGATACATATACACTAGTGCCTAAGCCAGTGGAGTAATCCTGACCGCGATTATTCTTGAAAATATTTTATAATCGTTATTGAAAAGACTGAAAGGCCGATAGGAACCTGGCTTATCCGGAGGCTTATCTTTAGTTAGAAAGGATACAATTACAGCTGTACTAAAGGTAGTTAGCACTTCACCCCCATTTCATATTTCATTAAAAAAAATAAGTAAGATGGGGGCATTCTGATCTACAATAAGCTTGTATAGCTCTGTAGGTATCCCATCGTTTCCACAGTCTTTCCTTTGGGTGATTTTTTTTATAGCTTCTTTGATCTCAGTCAGCTCGATGGGGCGCTTGGCTATGGTCCTGGATTCATTGTCTAGAGTGGGCAATTTAATAGCTGCTAATTATGAAATAACCTGGTCCTATGGAACTATCACTGGGGAAGAGTATAAATTTGCATAATGTGTCAAGAACACACATTTCACTTCCTCCTGCTGATGCACCAGGCATCCCTGAGTTTTGTCAAATATAGTACTAAGTGCATGATTCCGTCTTTGCTTGATCGCCCAGACTAATGTCCTCCCTACCTGTTCATTCTCCTCATAGTATTGCTGGAAGCACGTATTTTGCTTAATAATTTTCTGTACTATGAAGTGGTCCTTCGAATTATGCTTTGCCTCTGGCAGGCGTGCTTCGGAAGATACAGTATGTACTAATTGGTGGACAAGGCTAGCACACTCTAATTTTTCCTGCAGAGTTGCAATTTGTCCCTCTTTATCTTAGATTTCGGAGCCTAATATGAAATAGCTTCGCCCCCTATAAAGGCTTTACATGTCTCCCATACTGCAAATGGCGCTGCTGTGCCTATGTTTCTTGCCAAAAGTTGTCAATCGCCATCTTGAGGGTTGCTCTTCAGCCAGAATCTACCAATAGGGATTTATTCAACGACCAGTGTGGTCTTTGCCTATCTCTTGAGGGAATTTTTATCTCGATCAATGGGACTGTATGATCAGAAAATGGATTTGATAATATCTTAGCCTGACCCTTGACCCATAATCGTGGTATCAAAAAATTGTCTATCGTTGAGGCTGAGTTAAATCTCTTTGAAACAGGTAAACTCTTGGCTATTAGGATGATTGGCCCTCCAGTGATCTACTAAGGCCAAATCTTTTATTAACTTTTTTTAAAAGCTTAGAAGACTGTGATTTATTTTGGGACTTGTTTTTACATGATGGATCGAGAGTTAGATCCTGCAAAATGTTGAAGTCCTCCCTATTACCAGTGGTCCTGTGAGAAAGGTTAAGTTGTCGTATAATTCCTGCAAGCCAGCTATATCATCTTTATTAGGCCACAAAAACTGATCAAATTTAATACCTGATTCTCCCTTCTAATACTGACGATTATCCATCTAACTTGGGGATCTTTCCTGACTTGGCACACCTCACCCTTATATTCCTGCATAATTAGTATCACCACTCCCCGAATTGCTGCACCAGCTGAAGCGTAGAAAGCCTTAGGCCCTCATTCTGACCTTGGCGGTCGGCGGAGAGGCGGCGGTCGGACCGCGAACAGACCGGCGGTCAGAAAAATGGCATTCTGACAGCGGCGGTCACCGCCGCGATCGACCGCCGCTTCCCCACTCCGACCGCCGGGCTGGAGTTTGCGCACTCCGGCCCGGCGGTCGTCCCAAGACCGCCAACGGTATCATGACCCTGCCTACCGCCGCGGTTTCTGGCGGTCGGGAACCGCCATGCGAACCATGGCGGTAAGCACTATCGGGGCCAGGGAATTCCTTCCCTGGCACTGATAGGGGTCTCCCCCACCCCCCACTACCCACCCGAGTCCTCCCCCCACACCCTCCACCCCCCTGCCACCCCCCAGAGGTGGTACGAACCCCCTCCCCACCCCCACCCCGACATGCACATACATGCACCCCGACATGCACACACCCCCAACATGCACATATACACACCCCCTACACACACATACACAACGGGGACACATACCCACACACATACATGCAGACATGCGCACCTGCCGAACAGCACACATTACCCATAGACACAGCAGTACCCCCCGCCCGCATACACGCACTCACACACCCCCTCTACACACTCACACGCACAACACCCATGCACGCCAACATCACACAACACCCCCCCTCCCCCTCCCCTCACGGACGGTCAACTTACCTTGTGCGTTGGTCCTCCGGGAGGCGACGGGAGCCATGGGGAGGTGACCGCCAACAGAACACCGCCAACAGAAGACCGCCACACAGATATGTGGGTCGTAATTCTGTGGGCGGTGTTCTGCTGGCGTGGCGGTGGAGGTTGACCAGTCTCCACTTTTCCGCCGGCCGCCAGTGTGGCTGCTGGCGGTTTCCCGGCGGAACGCTCCCAGCGGTCGGAATGCGCACAGCGGCATACCGCCGCGGTCGGCGGTCTTCACCGCGGCGGTAACTCGGCGGTCTCGCGAAAAGACCGCCAAGGTCAGAATGAGGGCCTTAGTTATATAACCATGTAACCTTGGCTGTTTAGCCTGTATCCTGAGGTGTTTTTCTTGCAGTAAGATAATCTGCACCTGGGATGCCCTTAGCCATTCTGAAATAGCTCTAAGTTTCACATGATTTTTGATCTCATTTGCATTACAGGAAGCTATTCTGATAACTTTGCTAGCCATACTGGTATATGGTCTGGATACATGATTACTTAATTTGTTGCCTAGATTCCCCACATCTATTTGGCTCCCCTAGACTTTTGGACCTCCAGGTATCTTCAATAACAGTTTTTCCCTCTGTTTCTCTACCTTTCACTCCCGATTTTCCTCCTTCAATGTGACCCCCCCATCACCACTCCCCACTGCCCCCCTGGGGCCCCCGCCCATCAAGAGCTCCCTCCCACACAGTGGTTGTCCCCCTTTTGTGCCCTGAAGCCCTCCCCTTCCCTTCTCCTCAACAATGAGTGCCTTGTTGTGGCGCTCCATTAACTGATGCAGGATGAGAGCTGCAAAAAAGACTAGTTAGAAACAACCATAATGTTTGATTGAACAAGGCCTAAGTTTCTCCTCTACTTCAGCTATAAGGCTGGGATGCGGCCTTTCGCCCCACAGCTCTCTTTACCTACATAGTGCATGGAGCTACAGGCCACAGAGCATTAGTAAAGTACACAGCGTTAAGCCTGGCCCCCATCCTTGTCCTCTCCATTTTTTATTGCCTTGCGCATTGCTGGTGCCCTGGTTGCCCTGGTGATGGTGACGGGAGGCGGTCCACAGTGCAGGAGCCCTTTAAATTCATTTCGCGCTCCCGCCGTCACGGGAAGCGCATTGCTGGTGCCCTGGTTGCCCTGGTGACGGTGACAGGAGGCGGTCCACAGGGCAGGAGCCCTTTAAATTCATTTTGTGCTCCCGCCGTCGCGGGAAGCGCATTTCTGGTGCCCTGGTTGCCCTGGTGACGGTGACGGGAGGCGGTCCACAGGGCAGGAGACCTTTAAATTTGTTTCGCGCTCCCGCCGTTGCGGAAAGCGCATTGCTGGTGCCCTGGTTGCCCTGGTGACGGGAAGCGGTCCACAGGGCAGGAGCCCTTTAAATTCATTTCGCGCTCCCGCCATCGCGGGACGCGCGTTGGCGGCGCCCGGGCCCGTCCTTCGCCCCTCAGCGCCCGGAAGAGGCTGGGCTGGGCCCCCCCTCTTTCATCTGCATTGTGGTAGCTGCAGGTTTGCTAGAGCCTGGTCAGTGCCGCCTGTCCCAGGTACCCTTGTTCTTTTCCTATACCCAGGGGATCCGTGTGGGCTGGGTCATTATTATTTCCCCTTGTCTTCGTACTTGGGGGATCCAGCCCTTGGATTGGACTCACCGTAGCAAACAATGGGGAAGCGTAAGGCAGATGATGTCCCTGCGCCACCCTCTGGCGCCAAAAAACACAGGAAACGAGTGGGTCGGAAACCTGATAACCCTTCTAAACCCGTTAGGAATCAATTTCAAGCCATTGACTCCCTGTTTGAGGAAGTAGAGGCAATTTTGAGGAGTCCATCTGTCATCGCTCCTTCCATTCCTGCTACTTCGACTATTAGAAAGATCCCGGATCTATTTACCAAAAAACCACGGACACCTATTCTGGCTGTAGAAGCGGACCTCCACCCCCCCCTTTATCTGAGGCTGCAATTCCCTCACCATCAATGAGGCTTACTTCAAGTATCAAAGTAGCAGAATGTAATCAACGTAGGGATTCTCTGAATTTGGGTTCCAAGCCTGTAGTTTCCAGTGATATTCTCTGCTCCAATAGATTTCAACTCCTATCTTCTTCTAGTGAGAGCCCAGGCTGCTCTCAGCCCTTAATTTCTGCGGAACCTGATACAGAGGAACTGGTCTGGCAAGCTCAACGCAAGATGTCACTCGAACTGGAGAACTTTTCCCAGAAGCTGGACAATCTAAAATCCTTGGTAATGGTTATTTTGGGTAAAATTTCAGGACTATCCGAGACGAAGGTATTGTGTAATTGTAATTCATTTAGCATGAATGACCACCCTTCTGAGTCTATTGGAGGACCTAATGTGTTAGCTTCATTAGATACTGGGGACAACTTAGCCTCTCACCCTAAATATTTAAAGCAGAGGGCCAAGCCTACGAATATGGCAACAAACAAAAAGGGGAGTCGCCTCTTCCTACCCAATGACAACTCCATCGACTCTGGTCGTATGCCTGTTCCCGCCCCAACCAACTACGATTTACGTCCTCCCTGTACTAATTCCGTGTCCATGGGAGCTCTGGTTGTGAAGGTTGTACGAGTGCCCGTAAGCCCACCCAGAATCTCACGTCAAGGTCAATCCAAATTCTCTCAGGCGACAGTTCCCAAGGGGAGAAATGATCAGAGTAG